>NC_090679.1:4493850-5927219 GCF_013368605.1 Nyctibius grandis
CAAATGGAAGCTATAGATTTCTTGCCTGCCCGCGGCCTGTCATGACTAATACATGAGTCAGGGGACACCTAATCCCCTCTGCCATATTATAGGTTGGCAAGATGGTGGAAGGCCTTTGTTGAAGCAGGAGTTATGACTACTTTTATTATCATAGTTCTTGTGGTCAGAAAGCAGCTACTAGCCCTTATAAGGTTTTACAGTCTTCTAAAACTCCAGTTATAAAGTTGCTTTTAAAATCCACAGTAGTTTTGTTCTGAAAGACTTAAAAAGTCTAAAGGCATTCTAGCATTGCAGCATTTATGGCACAGATCCAAATGATATTGCCCTTTCCATTAATTTAATGTTAAACCTGCATTTCTAGAAATAAAGCTCAGTTCCTTTGTTTTGCAATACTGTATTTTACATTTCCTATCCTTTTGTAATGACCTTGAGATGACATTGTTTTGCTTGCTACACCTTGTTTCTTCTGATGCTGTGGTTTATTTTGTGCATACACTGGGAAGATGATTATTGGAGTAAGCCATGAAGAATTCTACAAGTAACCTACTAGACAACCAAGAATGTAGATAACTTGTCATTATGTGAAAATGTCTTATCGATGGATACTGAACTGTTTCTGAATTCAGTGTGTGAATTGTTTGAAACAAGGTGGGTTGCTTGGTATACTGAGTTGTAGATGAACTCTTTTCTTTTAAAAACTATTTTTCCCTCTTCTTTGTGACCACATGGATATCTCGTATGAACTTTTCTTCAGCAATGTGTTGAACTGTGGTAAGACACCAGGACTGGGGTTATACACAACGTTAACAGCACAGCCTAAAGCTTCATATTCATTAAAAATAGATCTCTGCACCATGGGATTATCTGGCAATGTGTATCGTGATCTGTATCAAGTGTAAATAATCAATTTAATTTCTGACTAGCTAAAGCACATGATGCAGAGTGCTTTATGTTGGCTATGCAGTGTGTTATAAGGTTTGCCAGGATAAAGTTACTACTACAAAATTTTGAACCTGTTTGAGTTGTTAGAGTGGGTTTGCACTAAGTTGTACTTTGCATCATGCAGGCACAGTGCTTTTGATCAAAGTTCTCTAAAACTGTGACACTGTGAAACAGCACGATGACCTAAAGGTGCTCGTGAGACTAGCAGGTATCATGCCTTATTTTGCTTTATCATTTCGAAAGATGCAGTTAAGAAGGTAGGTAGGAGTATCTCAGCCAACTGTTTACAAAAGCATAGAGAGTTCCCAATACTGTTCCCTCCCTTTTGGCCCCTGTGCTTTTGCTTCCTGCTGTGTGCTGGTGTGTATGCACTTCTCCCAAGTCACTGCATTTCAAAAACACTGAATGTATAGGTTACTTTGGAGTATAAGTGAAAATGCTGAGGAATCCTCGTTTTAATTAAACTAGTTTGAACTTTTCGTAACGCAAGATTTCAGACAATTTTGGTTTCCCTTGTAAAAGAGCAGTGTAAAGAAATATTACTGTTGGCTGGAGTAGAGGGGTACATTAGGAGCTGACCTCATCAAACCTATGGGGAATGACGGTTTTGCAGGGGCTTGGCCTCACCCTTGTAGATTTTGGCGCTTCACTTAAGAAATCGAGAGGAGCAAATCTTCATTTAACACAAGAATTGACCACAGTCTTTGGTTTGACAACAGTCTGTGATCAGGCTTCCAGCTGGTTCAGATGTGCACCCAGGGCTGTACAGTACTGCAGTAAAAAGAAATGTTAAAAACATGATGCATCCTGCCTACAAAGACCTCACCAAACCCAAGGCATTATGATCTCTGGAAGTAATGATCACTAAACTATGATTCCAGCATCAGCCTCCATTTTATTTCTAGAGTTTCTCAGCCCTAAACATGATCTGTTAGCATAGCTTGGTCAGCATATCACCTTTTCCAAGCCTCTTTATATGGAAGCCTCACCATTTTTCCTTCTCCTTTCTCCACTTCTGGGATTGCTACCTTCTCCTTCCAGCCCTACCAAGAACAGGAGTCTCAGTGGTGAGGACCCCAAGGCAGTATTCCTGGCTAGACCCAATTAACTCCAGTTCTGACCAGCCCTGCTCAGCAATCACAACTTGAGCAAAGTTTATTCTTTCCTTGCCGGCTTTTGCCTGCGTATGAGCATCTGCACCCGAAGTGCTACATGGGAGCAGGTATTGCAGTGATTCTCAAGCAGTAAGGTGTGCCCATAGTACTGACAAAGTACCATTTTTACTGGCGTTGTTTGTACTCTGATCTGAGTAAATCGGGCACAGTCAGTCAGAAGAAAAATGTTGCTGATCGGATCGTGTCTGTGCTAGAAGCTGTGCCAGCACACACATGCCAGGGAGGGATCAGACCTTTGCACTCTCTTTCAGAGCTCCATAGGCAGAAGCCTACAGTTGTCTTTGTGCTTCACTGCTCTACAAGCAGTACTTGCCATTCTTCACCTCAGTCCTTGCTTTCCTTAGTTCTGTGTGAAGCTCTGCTCAGATGTCACATTAGGGTAGGTCTGGTAGTAACATGCATTCTGAGGCAGCTCCCGAGCACAGCTAGTGCTAAAACGCACTGCACCAAAACTTCATAAAGATTAATTGGCAGAGGAAGTTTTACACCCTTCATCAGTCCCTGGTTGTAGAAGTAGTATTTTTTTCCTTTGTCAAGCCTGGCATATTTTCAAAGCATGTATTCCCTCAGCACCCACTTCAGTGTATTTTAACTGTAGCTATGCATGCAGAGCACCTCAGGGAATAAGTATTTAGATGCCACTCAGCCAAGTGCATGATGCAGTTAGCTGATTTTTTACTTCATGGAATAAATGAACCCTGACCAGTAATAAATTTGCAAGTTTTTCTTGTTTTCAAGGGTTTTTTTGGCAAAAATGTAATTTGTTGAGAGGATCAAAAATTTCCTATGTTTTCTTTTCATACTATATTCTGGGTCTTAGTTCATTGTAAAAGTGACTCCTGTTTTTACTCATTTTAGCGTTTCTTAAATGTTTTGTTCCATTGACTCTTCTGTAAATGATGGGGGTTTTTATTAGCAATATTTGTAACATTAATATTTGCAGGACTACAGATATACTTTAAAATATATCTATATGTTAGTAAGTTAACTAGGAAGCTGTAGTCAATGTTGCTTAAACAGCTTTTTTTATGTTTGTAACTCAGATTCTTACAGAGAAAAAAGTTATTTCAGATAGCTTTCTCATTATTTCCTGAAAAATTAATCATCATTTGTTTTTTTTTCAAGTCACCTTTTGCACAGTAGTTGTCACCTAGAAAATAAGCCAACCCCACTATGTTCCACTTAACTTTTGTCTGTTTAATGTGTATCTTTGCATAGGCTAGTTAGCATTTACAAACTCTGAACTCTTAGTCATTCAAATTAAATGAGCAACTTGTTTGTCCATAGTTGTAGCACAAATTATTTTATGTGCAGTGAAAGCATGTATTTTTTTAAATAACAGCTGTAGAGACACATTTCTGAACTGGCAAATTGGCTAGCTTCATCACTCTCTACTCAATATTTTACTTGTATTTCAAGTGAAATTTTTTTCATACCTTTCAAAGCACCAACAATATGAACATGACATTTGTGAATCACTAATGCTGAGGGAGGGGGAAAATCTTGGTGGTGCTGCAGCACAAAAGATTAAGCAAATTGATGAATGTGTGATAAAGCAAAAAGTCTTTGGTACAGCCAGGAATTCAAATCTACAGGTCAAAACTCATGTTTCTGCAGAAATTATAGGACTAGAGCCATCTTAAAGGCCTTGCCATACCAAGACTTTCTTTAATTCCATGGGTTATTAAGGCTGAGTCAAGTTCCAAACGTATGTATGCGCCTTAAACATAAAAAAAAATATGCAAATATCACTTCTGAAGGGAACTGCAACTATGCTTTTAAGTACAGTGCAGTCTTCTATGCAGTGACACAGTCTTAAGAGCTGTCCTCATTCCAAGACAGGTGTAGGTGTGATTGCAGCTCTGGTTTCTCCTCCTTTGAAAGTGCAGGGTGCCATGCAAGGCAGTAAGTATTTTTCCAAGTCCTAACAGGGCTAGAGGTTTTTCCTTGTTACTTAATTTTAAGGAATCAGCTTTTGTCTGTATAGATACAAATGAAGTTACTGGAAATTAGCTGAAAAGAGCTGTGCTGAACACTGCCTCTTTCCTGTTTGGAAATTCTGCTAAGAGATTTTATGAGCTCTCTGCACCAATCCTGCAGCAAAGAGGAAGCAGCAAATAATGATTTCCCATCTCAGTTCACCAATTTAGGCTCTAAAGAAAGGTTTGATGATTAAGCTTGAATTTTTTTTCTCACAAGATTAATCCTTACTTTATGGAGTAATTCCATTTATATCAGTAAGATTACTCACGTGAGTAACCAGCTACAGAATTTGCCTGTAGTACTGTGATTGCCTAGGGGGAAATAGGAGCAACTCTGCAATTAAAATTACAGAACGAAAGGAGGTCTGACCTTTTCTTTTTTCTTTTTTTTTTTTAAAAAAAAAAGTATATATATGCCTACTGTTGCATTGACAAGTGGCAATGGCTTTTGTATTCTGGGGTGTTACTAGCAGCAGCACAAAATGGCTTTTCTTTAAAAAGAAATACATACTAAATGCTGAAGCTTCATTGTGAAAGGAAGAAAGAGGAGGATCTCCGATCAGGGGATTTAACTTGAAGGCACCTTAGGCTTTCTTTATGTGCATCACATTAGTGGAAAATTCCTTCATTCATTTAAGAAGATAAACAGTTGTAACTTTCACGTTTGGTTGATGTGACATCAATGACTGGCTGGGACTGCCAGCATTCCAAAAAGGATATCGTCCTCATCTGCAGCCACTCAGGGCTGTGGGGTGGAGCCTGCAGCACAAGCTGAAACATTTACAGGTGCATAAGTAGGTAGGGAAGGGCACAGGTGATGCACCTGTCTCAGGAAAGCAGCAGTAGCACAGGTGTGTCTGAACTTATCAGCTGCCTGCGGTAGAGCACGAGCATGAGCTCCTTTGAGCCACAAACGCACTCTCCACCACGCTGCAGCCCACAATTTCCAAATATTGGTCAAGAACCTCCAGAGATGAATATCTACTATGAGAACTTCTTCCACCCACAGAATATCCCTAGTCCACAGCGACCGAGCACCTTTGAGACAACGGATTACAACACCACTCCCAATCCTTACCTCTGGCTAAATGGACCTTCCATTACTCCACCACCGTATCTCCCAGGATCCAATGCCAGTCCCTTCATTCCTCAGTCTTACGGGATGCAAAGGCAGCTCTTGCCTAACATGCATAGCTTGGGAGGAACTGACCTTGGCTGGCTTCCTCTCCCGTCCCAAGAAGAGCTTATGAAGTTGGTTAGACCACCTTACTCCTACTCTGCACTTATTGCCATGGCTATCCATGGAGCACCCGAAAAGAGGCTGACTCTCAGTCAGATCTACCAGTACGTGGCTGACAACTTCCCATTCTATAACAAAAGCAAAGCTGGCTGGCAGAACTCCATACGGCACAACTTGTCTCTCAACGACTGCTTCAAGAAGGTGCCCCGAGACGAAGACGATCCAGGTATAGCTCTCTCCCCCTCCCCCTCCTCCCCCCAACCCTGATTAATTTAAAAACACCTAATACATTACAAAGAGACATAATAGCCTAGATACAGGAGATACATACATACGATAGATACAACCTACATACAATAGTAGCTCTTTTATTTTCATAGGTCTGAACTAGAAGGCAACTATGCATCGTTGAGGTCTGAATTGGTGTTGCTAATAAATCTCTGCAGGGAAGGGGACTCTTTACTGCTCTAGGTTTTCCTGAGAACTGATCAATGTGCCGAGCATGAGGCTCAGCAAGCACAGGAGCAGTCTGAGTAAGTCACATTCAAAACCCATTTGGTGTAATGCATATGACATGTCAAACTTAACTGCGAATTAATGGAAAGGGGATAAGGCAAACTCAGAGTTCTCAAAGAAATCCAGTAGCTTTTGGGAGTCAACAAGAATTCTCGAGAGGAAAGCAGGCTGCTTTTATTTTGTTTGTTTCAAATAGCGTTTTGCTTGGAATCACACCTCTGCTGTTTCCAACTCCTTGGCTGATGTGCTGTCAGATTGTTCCTTTATTTATTGTTTTCTATCAATAGCTGTTGAGAACCACGGAGAACATTTAAAAGCCATTCAATTATGCTGCCACAGAGGGCCAAAAATCTGGTTCTGTCTCATTAGAAACCTATCCTACCCCACTGAATCTGGAGGAGCAGCCCCGTATGGGATTTGATTACTTTGCTGTAAATTCAGAGGACCAGCTATCTACTGAAAACCTCCTTCCCTCCCAAGAAAACAACAAACAAAAAGCCCTCGCAGTGGCTCCACTTGCAGTTTTACCTGTGTGAAGAGTCAGGGCTGAAGGACACCGCCCAAAACTTTACACTTTTTTCTGAATTCAACAGACTTCTGCTTTTATGCATTTAAAAAATACATCTGTTTTTTGCTCATGCAACTGTTCTGTTTCTGTGAAATGAAGGAAACATTATAAAGCCCTAAATGACTGCTCTTTGCTGTTTGTGTGCATATTTTTAAACTAAAAATGTGCTTTTTGTCCCCTTTGACAGGAAAAGGGAATTACTGGACTCTAGACCCGAACTGTGAGAAGATGTTTGACAATGGGAACTTTCGCAGGAAGAGGAAAAGGAAGTCTGACATTGGGGCTAGTGCTGCCACTCTCGCATCTGAGAAACCAGAGGATAGTGCCCTGACTGGCAGTCCCAAAGCTGTAGAGCATCAGGATATCTTGGAAAACTCATCACCTGGGACTGACAATTCACCTGAGAAAGGATCTCCACCTCCATCTTCCAGTAGCCCATGCCTCAGTAACTTCCTCTCCAGTATGACTGCGTATGTTAACGGCTCTAACTCAGTGAGCCGCTCGGTGCCTTTGGGACTCAACTCTGAACCCATTGACAAAATGGGACAGAATATGGTAGGCTTTAATTCCTACTCTCCGCTCTCTAATATCCCCAGTCATGGTGTGGGAGAGTGGTCCAATTCTATGCCTTCTAGCCACCTTGGCTACAGCAACTCTGTGCTCAACCAGTTTAACACCCATTTTTACAGCAGTATCAGCACAAATAACACGCCGTATTCCAGGGAAGGAACAGAGGTTTAAATGAAGGATTCTAAGACACCAAAGTATATTTATGAGAGGAAATGATCTGTGGGCAGATGATTAGCATTAGCCTGTTATCTCTGGGACCCACGCTGCATCCCACCTTCTGACAGCCGCATACTTGTTACCTGTTACACTTATTTAAATCACAAACACTCCACACTGGGCAGCTCCACATAAAAAATCAGGGGTCATAACAGCAAGACCAGTGAAGAGCTCTCCTGAGACACTGTGCTTGTATTGCTGCCAACCACTGTCCTCTACAGACATCCTTGAGAAGTTACTGTTTGCCTTAAGCATGAAGCTTTTTCTGGCATGGTACTAATATTGATATGCTTTTAAAGTGCTAATAGAAAGGTGGTTATATCTCTAAATATCCTCTCTTGCTGATGTAGGCTGTCTGTACTAGACATGCTTAGCAAGTTCTTATTTGGCCAAAGCTATTCTGAGACACTGAAGGATCTAAAGAGAAACTACTGTATAGTGAGTAACAACCAACACTTGTATGGTGAGTGCTGGCCTTGGTTTTCTCTAATAATAGTGCACACATTGTATAAATTTTGTTCCTCTTTCAACCCCAGGGGAATATGGCTGCGAAGCAAGCTGGTATTATCGTGGACACAGTCATTTTGAAACTGAAGGGAAGCCTAACAAAATATAATGGAATTGTCTTCTGCTGGTGCAGTCAGATCTTAATGTTTTCAATTCTAATTACAGGGTCAATTTTTTTTTGCCTTACACATGCAAATCTATTCACATAAGGAAAACAGGATCTGTCCTGAAATATATATATATATATTTAATACATACGTTTTCTAAGAAGAAAACACATTTGTTCTATCTTAATGTTCTACATGAATCATTTCTACTGAGTAAAGAATTTGAATATTGGGGGGGAGGGGGGGAGGGAGGAAGAAAGGGGAGGTAGAAAGTTTAACTGTCTCCAAGTTTCAATTCCAAAGGCTGGGTCTTTCAAAGCATCAATTGCAGATATTGTAAAAAGTCCCTGTACTGTATTTTTTTCATTTTGTAAAAGTCTGTGCTGTTTGTCCTTGTGTAAATATTAGAAATAATGCTTCTTTTTCCTACACTCTACTGTAGCCGCAAAAAATTTTAAAATATATATGAAGTTTTTTCAAACCAAGACTTGAATCAAGTTCCACATTTATGTACAGTAATATCTCAAACTGGATAGCCTGCAGCATACATAGACAGCAAGTTTAACTGTTCCCATCTGGGCACTGACCAGACTTTCGGAATGACAGAAAACATGTTAATGCATTGTAATAGATACTATTTTGTCTTGATTTTTCTTTTTTTTTTTTTTTGACTCTACATGGTTATAGTTTTGTTACGGGCCACATCAGAAGCATTTTTAATAAAGCATTTGTATAGAAGAGTGTGTACCTCTGTGTGTGTACTATACTACTTATGTCTTTAAAAGTCTCCTTAATAGTTTGACTTGAGCAATTTGCCTTGAGGAAAGAGCAGTATAATTGTCACAGAATGTCAGAGAGTGAGACAGTGTATGTCTAGGCAATCAAAATTTGCATGCCTGAGGAATATAATTGGCTGCCATTATGCAAAATACTATCACTAAATAAAAACAATCCTTCGAGTTCCCCTGCTGGAGCTAAGTGGTGCCAATCATTTAAAATTTCAGAACCCAGACTATATTTTCACATGCTAATTGGCCAATATGACTGCAATCTTTTCTGCATTCTTATTTATCTTTTTATTTTTGATGTTAAACCTTCTCACTATCAAGGCTGCCCTGACTATTCATAGTTTTGTACCCACTATGATAAGTGCTCACTTCGAAGTTGAAACCTACCTACACTTGCTAATATTGATGCTTAAGAAAAAAATAAAATGACCTTCTAGTGGTGTCCTTCTGCCATGACTATAAGTTTCTCTGAAGTCAGGCATGTGCTGAGGCCTGAGCTCCCACCCTTAGAACTTCACAGCCCTTCCCAGAATGTCAGCCCAGTAGGTGGGCCATAACATGCCTTGCAACTCAGCACCTGGCAGCATTTGTTACAGAGACTTGCTCTGTGACATCTGACAAATGCATTCAGTCAGTGCTGTTACATTTTGGATTCAGCAAACATATAACGAATTGCCCAGAAATATAGTTCCTGTGGAGTACATAGTTCACAAAACTGAGAGGAAAGTCATTTCTTTAGTGCTGAAATGGAAAATATTCCACTATGGATTTACAGAGCAGAAATGTGGGGAAAAATAAGGTGCAAATTATGCTAAGAAGACGATGTTGCTAAACAACAGCAGACAATAAAAAGCAACTCCTTTGTCACTCAGCATTTTGTTTGACTCCCCTAGTTCCCAGTCCCAAATATTAAAAGGAAAACCATATAGGTATGCAAAAGGACAAGAATTTGTGCCTCATTGCTTCCCAGATGCTGTCAACCAAATCCCACTTTTGGTTTATGCATAATGAGGGAGTGCTGCCAACATGCCAGCTCTTCCCAGACCAAGGTATGTATTCCAGTAGGTTCCCTGTCCACAGAGTTTAATTAGCTGCCCTGCGACCGTTCAGCTGGCTTGACACAGCAGCTCAGTTGATGAAGCTGTTGTTCGAGGAGAAATGGAAAGATGATTGCATGGAGTGTTAATCCTATTTCTCCTCAAAACAGAACTACTTTGTAACAAAACAGATTAGGAGCACCCTTCTTCATCTGTATTTTTGTGGTTTTTTTCAGAGAGAATCGGCTTTGATAACCAGCCACGTTGATATGTTCCTGGAGCTACCACACATCAGTCTGGAACCTGCAGGGAAACTTAACTACTGCTCTTACTTGAGAAGCAGCACTGCTCTGGGGAAGGTAATGTTCCTATTCACGTACTTTATCGATGTGGTAAACATATGGCTTTTGGAGGGAAAAGCATCTGGTTTGTAGGGGTGATTTTTTGGCTTTTGTTGTTGTTTTAAAGTATGTTATTAAAGAAGCCGTTAAACTAGGACCTGTAACTAAAATATATTTAACATACTGGCGATCTTTACAGACCTATAGTCTGATTTACAAACATATTTATTGACTAATGCTGCTTGAAAAGAGAATTTGGGCTAAAAGAACTCCAAGTAGTTTTGGCTGTAAAGATTCTTGATTTTTATTTTTCTTTCTTAGAGTGTGTTTTGTTAAAATTTTTTTAAATGTGCTTTCACTACGTGACAAATACTGCCAGCAATATTCTTCAAATGTTAGGCATGCTTTGGTTAGGTAACTGCCCCAAACTGTTACTACTACTCTCATTCAGTCCTTTCCAGCTAAAAATCACTCCTGCTGCCTTCTCGTTACTAGTGATGAGTTACAGTAATTAGTTCCCCTTGCTTCTGTTCCACTGACAGATTCCAGAAGACAAGTAAGGTAAGCAGGCACTAAGCAGGTGTTAGCATTGAACTCTGCATGTGCAGTACCAAGAGGTAGACAGAGCTAAACCTTGGCATGCTGGTAACTTTCCATGAAGAGCTGTCAGAAGCTCTGATGTAACTACACGCCACGTCAGGAGAGTTTTTCCCCATGTTTGAAATTGTGTAGGTGACCTATGATATCAGCATGTCCAGCTGGACTCATAACATGCTTTTACTCCTGCAGTGCCACCAGTTGCAGAAGCAATCTACTCAACATTGTAATGCCAAATTTCATGGCAACATTACACAGATAGTAGCTAATTATACACTGCCCAATAAATGAACTGATGTATGCTTCCAGGCAGCACATTGAAAGAGAGGGGTAACATTTGTGTCATCAGGGAAAGCTTTTTATACTTATACATCCTACATACAGGTTCATCTAGGATGCAGAATTTCCCTCTTGTCAGGATGTCCCACAAAGCAATGGAGGTTATTTGGACTGCAGCACAATGAGAGATGCAAAGCTGCTGAATTTCTTTTTGTGGCCTTTGTAGAGGTGCAGATTTGTTGTGGCAAAGTATCAGTAACACAGAGCAGCAGCGTAACACTGATGTGCCTCACAGCTCAGTAGCTATTTTTTATGCTGTTTGAACAATGTGTTCTGACATGAGCAGCCTATTGTTTGCTAGTTCATGACAGGAGTTTTGTGTATGCAAACTTGCATGCAAATCTGGCTTAATTTATTATGTTTCTCTCCAATGAGAGTGGAGGGGGGAAAAAACAAACACCTTTTAGCTTCAGCAATACATTTCCCTATGAATAGGGCAGCTATTAAATGATTTATGGAAAGAATGCTAAGAATGCAAGAAGATCAAAGAAGGTGGAGCGATATCTTTTTTTCTTTGTCAACTGGGAACCTAGTTATTTAATGCTGATAATGCCATCATCTAGCTTGACTTAAACTATTGTGCCCACAAGACATACCTGCATTTCACTGTATCACAAGTGGGCAGATCTCTAATTATAGGTCTTACTTTTATTTAGAAAAAAAAAACCTGTTTAGCACAATTCTTACATGGAAGAAAGGATGCAGGGTTTGATATTTACTCAGTCTCCCTGTCTGTTGCTTCGTAGGCTTCTGTAGGGGACAGTGTGGCTGCAGCTGCAAATGGTGTACACTGAGATCCTTCCCTACCCTAGGCCCGCCACAGCTGTGAATAGCCCTACTTACTCAGGTCTGATGAATTCCCCTGGGCCTGCTCTTTCATTCTGGCACTGGAAACAAGTGTTCCTTGGCCAGATTGGCAATGTCTTTGGGATGCTCAAACTTCTTTAACCCCTGAACTTGCATGATGATTTCCCTCCTGTAGTGAAATAGCTAACGTTTCCACAAAGGTGAGGTTTTTAGGGTCGTTTTCTGTTCAGATGATATTACATAATTTAATAGAAAATCATATAACTACAAAATTCTACAGGATGAGTTAAAATTAATACTAATAAGCCGGCCTTATCATAGATCTTACTTTGAGTTAAATTGGGTAGACCTACTCTAATGAGCGATAAAATGAGCATTATTTTTCATTTAACTTCATTGGGTTAATTCCTATGCAATTCTATCAGGTTGACAATACAAACATGCACTCTGAATGAGAAATATGTCTCTTTATGTGGACTGAATCACACTTGTAAAAGATGGTGAACAAACACACATCCTGCATGCAAATGCAAATATTGAAAACTACCAATTCCTGGGATGCTACATGATCCTTACTATTTTCCATCAAATAGTTATCATCTCTGCCTCTCTATAACAGGAAAAATTTAGAGCAAAATTTATCTGGTACTTTTCTTGTCATCTATAGAAAACTTACCAGGTTGCCACAGGGTTAGTCTTGTGTGTTCTAAAATCCCAGGTTCTTTGATAGGACTAGCATGCCTATCTAATTGTTTCTCTGAAAAAGTATCTCACTTTGCACTGAAAGCCGTCTCCATTCATAGTACTCTGGTAGACAGCGTACAGAGTTACAGCTCTAAAAGATGTTACATACTGAGACTATTTTAACTTACATGTCATCTCATATACAACCTCATTAGTAAACAGGTGATGTTGACTTACTATTTGGTCTAAGCATTAAGTTTTATTGATCCCAGATTTGTTCTAGGGAAAAATGCAAAGCTTACAAAGCCTGAACATTTTTCCAGGACCACAAAAACATCTCCTGTTCTGCTTGGAAGTGGCAAATATGAGCTAACTCTGGCTAGTTGTGGAGCGAGATACTCTTCAAATCTCGATTTATCTAATCCTGTCTCCATGCAGCTTAAGTAGATAATAGTGCTTATCACAATAAGCAAGCATGCAGAGCAGTCATTGTTTTCCTGGTATACCGCGTGTATCCTTCAGTATTTTTAAACCACTTTTATATAAAATGGATGCAGCCAAAGAGCATGACAACCTGTAATCTTCTCCCCACAAGCAGGATAGGACAATGTAAGTCACCTGCAGGTTTGCTTGCAATATATTATTTCTGGTTTTCATACAGAATGTTCTTTCAAGCAAATATTGTAAATGTGTGCAATTTTGGGTGTTAGCATTTATGCAAATAAATATGCAAAGAGGCATTGCCTTTTATCCCCTGGCAAGTTAGTAAGGTAGCCCTTAAATGTTTAAAGACCTCAGACTACTGTCTTTTTTTTTTCCCTTCATCAAAGTGTATTTAACATTCCTAGCTCTGTGCAGAAGTGGAAAAAGAAGTTCATAGCTGTGGAAAAACCTGTTGATGATAACTGATAATATGAAAATGAAGCAGTCAAGCAGGCTGTGGATAGCATAGGCCAGGTCTACTTAAACAAAAGCAAGGTTAGAAATGCAGTGATAGAAACATGAAAATTCTGGAACATGAGTGAAACAGAAGCCATCAGTTGTGGTCAGATTAATCCTTTAATATTGCTGATGTTTCCTTGTTGCCATGTGGGACAGGTGATGGCTGGAATGGCCTGTTATCTCAAATAACAGCTTTGAGGGGGAATAACATCAACAAACATGACAAAGGGCTAATCTAAACCCTGGAGTGTGAATTCAGAGCACCAAATAGCAAACAAAAAATCTGCAACTTGAGAATTTTCCAGGGTTTTGTTTAGACACGAGTGACAGCAGAAGTATATAACTACCTCCTGTAATTTGTGAACATTAACATTACAGTGGTTTCTGCATTACTTTTAGAGTTCCTTGGGTGGTTGAGGTGTCATTATTCTTATCTATGTGATCCAACAGTAAAGTTGTCCATTGTATTACTACATTTTTACAATATATTTATTGAGATTATTCATCTGCTAACTAGTTTGGGTTTGCAGATTATATTTGGAAAGGACATTTTTCATCTAAAATTTATAAAAAGGTTTGATATTAGATTTCAGTGGACAGTTATATGTACAAAATACACAGGTCTGTGTACTGTGTGCAAAAAATTCTGCAAATATGTACAGGCTGGGTTTGAATCATATCAGGTAAAGCAGTTAAGCAAGTGCTAAGCTTTAAATACTCCTGAAGTTCTATGAAAATTAAGTTTTAAGCCCCAGTATATTGTCTCCAAGTTGTGCTTGTTGACCTCAGTGTTTTCCTGGTAAGGAAAAAAGCCACTACCAACCCAAACCAAAACCCAAGAGTGGTTATTTGTTTTACTCTGTCTCCATTCATTGCTTCGCACGTTCTTACAATAGGCTGGAGCAGGTAATGGCAGGAGCAGTACATTGTGGAGCAAGGGTGAGACTGAATAGGCAGGGCCTAGGAAAGAACTCAGGAACTCCTTAAACTAACGTTGCCACCAAAGCTTCTGTCACAAAGTTTCATCCATGGTCTCACATTATTCCAGGCAAATTCTGTGTTGAGCTAAACTGCTTTATGGTACATTTTCATCATATATTCCAAGAAAGAATATATGAAAGTTGTAAGCTGTTTCAAATTCTCAAATGTTTTAAAAATAGATGTCTGTTGGGGGAAGGGAGACGGGCTGCATTATACAACTTCCAACATGGTCTGCCTTGCTCACTACTTTTCCCCAAAGCTGATGAACAAAGGAGTATGATTTACACCCAATCAGGGTTCATACCTGATATCAGAACAGCTTATACTCTAGATTCACTCTGTCCTCTGGGTCTTTTGCAAGCTTTAACCATGAATGTAGATGCACACTTGGGTTGAGAAGGCGTTGTTGGCACTTTGGACTTTGCAGTTATTTTTAAGAGAATGGGATAATTACATTGATGGAATGAAGAAAATGACCCATGTACAATTAAAAATGAAATACATGTGTAATTAAATACAAATAATAGAACAGCCCAGTTTTAAAGGTTGCTTACAAAACTGCATCAGAGTTTGTGAAAAGGGCCAGAAATTACTCCTAGAAGCAGGCTTTTGCCAATTGCTGCTTATTATCTCCCAGTGTAGCTGAAGCTGCATTACAAATTTAAGGTAGACTTGTGAACTGAAGTGGATGTATCTGCTTGTACTCAACACAGTGAAATACACTGACATCTGCTTCTGTTGCCTCAAGTTTCTGCAAGTTCTAGAGCCTGGGAACCTGCAGTATTTCACTAATTAACATTTGTTGTAGACTAAATCTAGCAGGAGTATGTCTGCTCCTGCTGGAGCAATTCTATGGATTCCAGTTCAAATGGCACTCAGATGTGTCTCCAGATGGAGTCCATTGTAGTAACTACAGCACCTAATTGAAGTCACCCTCTTCAGTCAATAACATGGTTTGTTTACTTCCACAGTTGAAAAGAAAAAAAAAAATCCTCCTTCTTTAAATTACTCCCTAAAAAGAAATCACACCTGAAAACCAAACAGTTTTTCATCACAGAGTTTTTGGACTACTTTTTCCAAATTTGCCCACACTTCAGGCATAGGAGTAATTTGTCTAATATTGTAGAGAGTGACCTACTGAAAAATCTGCCAGAAGTTCCAGTTTTTAGAGTCTATTTCATTTTGAAACACTAAAAAAGCCACTATTCACTTTTGAAATTATTGTCAGTGTGTACTTTCTTGTTAGGAGAGAGCAGGCAGGAGGTATCATGAAACCATTACAACCATTCACCATGCTCACTCAATGCCCAAAGAGAACTCTGTGCTGATAGTTCAGTGAGCTTTCCTGGGTCATGCAGGTAGCTAGCTGCTAGGCAGAACAACTATTTCTATGAAATCTTTCATTAGAAATTAAAAACACCAACTTGGCCATCCTGATCACAACAGAAGAAAGAGATGCTTTATGCATCCTACCTGTCCTGCCCAAGTTTAAAAGCTTGTGGAATCAATTTGAACCAATGAGTAAACAAATGTCAGTAACTGAGGGGAAGACTAAATCAGTTTTCCCCATAGTGTGAAAAAACAAAGTCCATTGAATAAAGCCCAAAAGTCCAGTCTTTTGCCCAGATACACAAGCTTGTCATTAATATCTTACAAAATTATTTGGTTTTCTTCCTCTAGAGGAACCTGCCTGGCTTGTATTGAAGGGGACTGAAGCAGGAGATGGCCTGAACTTGGCAGCACAGCTCAGTTAAGGTAAAGGAATACACAGAAATCCATTTGCCTTGTAAAACCGCAGTGAGAACAATTAAACTCTCACAGCAATTATGTAATTACTTGGATTGGCTTTGCAAACTAGGTGCTTTGTCTGCTTTATACGTACATTTGAATGCTGCTATTATGTGGCAAAGAAAAATTTTGTAACTATTCAATGCAGTCTGGTATTTTCCTCTGTGTGTGCAGTGTATGTTTTGCTTCCAAAGGAAGGAAAATGCTTTATAAAATTGTCCTCATTAGGCTTCCCTGTAAAATATCTATCAGTTTCCTGCAAATTAAGCATTTATTTGCGTTTTGTTGATTTGAAAAATGAGGTTTAGAATGAATGGACATATCTGAGGTGAGACAGTAAGTTGACACAGCCTACATGAATGAAGTCTGAAATTTAATGTGAGAATTAACACGGGTTTTTCTTGTGCTATGGGCATCTTTTTAAAGGCCCAGATTGGGCTTCTCTTGTCTGTTCAATAGAGCAGCTTGGGAAAATAAGGGAAATCCATCATTTTTCTGCTGCTTACTGTCTAGAAAAATTCATGATCATCAACAGCAGAAGAAGGTTTTCCAGTCATCAGCCTGAGTTGTAGGAACCATTGCACTTCATAGTAGTGTTCAACTAGGTACAATAAAGAACTTAGAGGAGTGAAGTTTTGTTCTAAATTTCTCAGAATTAGAGTAGTTCTGGGTTAGACTAACTTTCTATTAGCAGTACATAACAGTGTGGTCTATATGAGTGGTACCTCAGGGTTTATATGGCATCACTGGGAGCAGCAGGATCGCAAGAGAATGATCTGCTAATACTAAAGTACTGTTTCTGCTTCACTCATGATTTGACTCAACAGGTGTGTTGAACAGAAGTGAGACTGAAAGAAATTTACAGCTGAGATGTCTAAATTTGACTTGTAATGCTCGCAGTCATTCCGAACAGTAAGCGTTCCTTCTGGGAAAGGCAAATACCTGCTGTGAGTCGTCTAACGCTCTTCTGAAGGATTATCTCAATTTCAAAAGATATCACAAGAAACAATGCACTAATGCTATGGATTCTGCTTAATAGTGGGTATATGTTCACTTATACCATTCTTCTGAAAAATTCAAAATTAATTCATTCCAGTCTTTTAACTTTATTATGAACCTAGCATCCAAATACTTTGCAGACCAACAATCTAAAAGTAAGAACAATTCTTAATGACTTTTCTGATTATCAAGGCTATGCTAGAAATCTTGAAGAGATTTCATAATTGCCATGCCCACTACTGATGGCAGGACCCTATTATCCCAAAACATATCCCTGAAGGCCTACCTGTTTATTTCTCCCATTTAAGAAATTTTAAAATCCCTTCCCCTTTAGTCTGTACAGCAATGTTGTTACCATGACAGCTGACAGTCACAGAGAGGACAAGAAGGACACAGCATACCTGTGTTATTATATGCTTGGTTAAAACTTGTAACACAATGCAGTTCCCTGTACTGCAATCAAAGGTACTAGTAGAAACACCATCATCCTGCTTTGCCCTAGACTCCTTATTGTACCTGTGTGATTATATCTTACAGCACGTAATTATCTCCTTGGTGGAGCCCCCTGAAGAAACAATAATCCCTCCTTACCTTTCTGCAGAAAGGAGTTAACGTGCATTTCCAGTGATCAGACCTACTCAAACTGAATTGTGATGGCTCTTAAAAGAATTACATCTGACTTTTAATTACAAAATATGTATATATTTTAACCTCATTACACAGATTTTTAGACTCAGCAGGAGCTGTCTTCTCTTTAACCTTCTGCATCTGTCATTATTTAGTTAGAAAGCACTCTTATAATGGGCCAGAATTTAAACAGCACTGATCATTCTGCAGTTACTTCCGATTAGTGCTGGTAAACAGATGCACCCTACACCTGCCACGTTATAAGAAGTGCAGTTTGCAAGACATACAGCCCTTAATTCAACATGTTTCACATAATAGTTGTAAGATAAAAGCAGAAGAGCTATGGAATAGCTGAACCCTGTTAGGATATTCCTTACGTATTGATGATGCACATTTATAAAGAGACTTTCCACTGGCTCAGTGATACAAACATAACTGAATTTGCAATTCCCCAGTGTCTATGGCATGTAGTTCGTGACTACATTAATTCTGTTACCATGCAATTTGTAGCACTCCTGTAATAGAAGATCACTTAAGTAATAATAAGTGAAGACACTGGACATTCAAATGAAATAACCTTTTATACCACTACAAACATCAACAGCACATGAAACCTAAGAATCCAAGCACAAAAAGATATGATCGTGCATATTAATGATCTTAGAATGTAGAAAATTACAGTGAAGCATGCAAAAATAAACACACTTAGAGTTATGCATTATTTTCATCATGAAAATCTCTTTATAAATCTGTAAAGTTGTGTTCTGAAATAATTTACTTCTGTTTAGATTATTTTTATCAGTTTAATATTGACTGAACAACCTAAACCCAGTATGAAGTTAATATTTGTTGTGTTCAGTTTTAATTTTTGTTTCCTTTCTTGAAATGGATTCTTCAGAAGACATATTTGAATTTAAAATATTGTAGGTCTTAAAGCCTCTGACCTTCTACTCACAATAGTATGCAAAGAAGCACATGATATCCCATGCCCATATGTATTGTTAATGAAAAGGAAACATGTATGAAAGGGGTTTCATATTGTTCAGAGGTACGAACAGAAGAGCAAACCCTTGCACAACACTGCACCTCAATACTGCTGTTAGCTTTTGCAGCTAAACTGGAAATAACATTTGAAAGCCACTCAGGAAAGACAGAAAACTCAACAGTGCAGTAATGATTCTGATTCTTGTGCAACTTAAGGCTGAAATGAAATGCAAATATGTCTCATAAACTTCCCTTTTCATTTGTCTGCATATGCTTTTTTTTCCCTGTAGGAAGCCCACAAAGACATTCAAATTCAAGTTTTCACTGGTAGTTTTTCAGCAACTAAACCAATAAATTTTATGTTAAAACAAACATGTTTTTCCTACAAATGAATAGTTCAAATTTTCCCCCAAGACTTTTGAGTATCCTTCCAAAAAAAGAGCTTCTAGTTCATGATTTATTTCATTTTACAGGAACTTAAGAAATTATGTAAATGGTACAAAATGTTAATGATATGAATAAGAAAGCACAATCACATATTTCAGATATTCTGTTTCAAGTGTGATGTGACAGTACTGAAATTACCTTGTAAAATCCTGGGCAGTTTGAGACAATGTGGAGAAGGATCCACGCAGCAATAGCAGCTCTATGTGGTGATGAATTCTGAGTCTGTGGAAGGAAAAACAATGGGGAAAATATTTGTGTTAACAGTCATTTAGATAGAGACATTTTCAGGAAAAAGACACAACCCAATAATGTACAGAACAGAGAAAAACAGAAATAGCCATTCTCATAACACTGTCAGAAAAATGTCATGTTCATTATACAGGGAAAATTATGGAAATAAATCTATTATTTTAATAATTTATGTTTGCATCTTGCTGAAAAATGACCTAACAATTTTTTTTAAATTGTTTATATTATGTTAAACAAAACCCACAAGTAGTATCAGTGCTACTGAAAAGCAAACCAAAGGGTTTTACCCTAGTTTCATGCATGTGTAAGTCACAGGTTCCTGCTATATGCACCTAAAATTGCTAAAAGTGAGATCAGAATCGGGCCCCAAATTCTTGGGGGGAAAAAAATCATAGATCTATGTTTATAATATTTAGCAATAAAATTTACAGCCCTATTATCTGCTAGCTATGCAAAAACAAACACTTGTACAGGCGGAGTGTGCCACATGTTTATATGTAAACAAATGGCCTAATCCTGCCTTAGGGCACTGTAATGTTATAGCACACAAAGCTCAGTGAGATAGCATTGGTTTGAGAGAAACCAGCCGGCACAGGAGAAAGTTAATTTGTCTAAATCACCTAGAGGCAACACAAGGTGAAGTTCCAGTCAAAGCTAAAGTTCACGTGTATAAACAGTGTTGACTAGGCATAGATCAGAGCCGAGTGAACAAGCAAAGCAGGATTCTGAGCTTGCCCAAATCATCTACATGGGAGCTCTGTTTCAGGAGAGCTGTGTGACGCTCGCATGGCCTTCTGCCGGTGTGTCAGTGCAGAACATTTGCTCCATATGCCTTCCTCCACGGTCTCGCTACCATCAGTGACTTCTTTGTACCACTTTCCGGTGGCATGGAGAGGATAAGCCTCTTCAGGCATGCTGCTCTAATCTAGGAGATACTCTCTCTGGGATCTCCCAAACAATATAAAGAGATGAAGGTCATAGAAGGTTTTGTGTTTCTCATACTTTTCTGAAAAGTTGTTTCAGGTCATTCATTAAATGTGGAACATAATTTATACTACACATAGCATCCTCAAACTGCATTTTTAAACGTAATAGATAATGCTTCTAGTTACCTTTTCCAGTCACAGCTAGTGAGTTTGATAATGAAATTTAAATTAAACATTTACTGGCAGACAGGCAGTTTTTCTTGATATGGCTCATCTGGTACAGAAGAAACGAAGTCAAATGAATGTTACCATTCCTGGAAAGCCAGTCTGTGAAAGCCTTGACAGGCTCCCAGCAGTCTGAGTTTGTCTTCACTAGAGAGAAAGCTGTCTTTCTGCTATGAATTTTGAGATTGGTGTTGGTCAGGTGTCAATTCTGGTACACAGCAAGCTGCAAGGAAATGACTACCTGTCTCTAGGGGACAGGATGACAATAGAGAACTATGAAGTTGCCTCCTTTCTGCAGAGTGGGCTTGCTTCCTGTGCAGATCCAAGTGGCTTACGGCCTTACCCTGCATGCAGGAGGAGACAGCTAGTAAGCCTTGTAAAGCTTGTATCAGAAGTTTTTGTGGGGGCTGTAGAAAACTCCTGATTAAAAGCCCATATTTATTGTGAAAATTAGCCCTTTGGTAGAAGTTATCAGACAGGCCAAAGTAATCTAGGCCTTACTCAATAATTTGTTGCATGAGGCAGCTCAAGCCTATCTTCACTGCTATAAAAAAGGAGTCATTTGAGTCATTATGTATCTAAGATACGTGGTGCCCGTGCAACAAGGTACACTAGTTTGCTATAAAGCAAGAGATAATTTTATTCTGTGGTAAAACTTAAGGGTTTTTTGGTTGGGTTTGGGGTGGGGTGGTTTTGGTGGGGGTTTTTTTGTTGTTGTTAGTTGGTTGTTGTTGGTGTTTTTTTTTTACCTGGTATGGTTGACATCCTAGATGTAGCAACATAAAGGACACACCATCTTTAGCTCTGAAAGCTTTTTTTCCAGTAGTACCAGAAGGCACCTTTACCCAAAACCAGCACTTAAGAGGAGAAACGGGTCATGAATTGTGTTTACAAACAAGTTAGCAAAGCTCACTGTCTAAGGCGGTGGCTTTAATTAAAATGAGGTCATGATGACAGTTCCACAGTGTAAAATTAAGTCTGAAGTGAAAAGAGAAGTGCTTTTTTTTTAATTGGGGTTTTGTTTGTGAGATTGATTTCTCTGCTCTTGTTCAGCATGCATGGTTTTGTAGTGGATTTACTGTGTATCTGCAGTGCTGACTCTTTCAAGGCAAATCAAAACTGGCCCAATATGTCCAAGTTTCCAAAGTATTGATGACTCCCCTCCAATTTGTTTTAGCCCAGCCAGTCTTTGGAATTCCCTTTCCTCTACCACCAATTACAGCAAGGCATAGAGGGACAAACCTAAAGCTGAAGTCAATATGAATTTTACTGCAACATAGAAATAACGTACATGTTCACAACTGCTAAACTGAAAGTAGTTGTTTTTTTCTAATACGTTACTTAATTTAGGTAGGGCAGAAACAGGTCTGTCTGTCTCTCTGCAAATGTTTGAGTTCTGTGTGGGAATGCTGAAGGAAGACATTAATTTAAAAGCTAAATCAGTATTTCAGGAAAAGTACAGTCTGACTTTGAACTGTTTAGACCTAAACAACAGATGGTGAGGCTGCTGCAGACCAGGCATAATAAGAAAAATCACTAGTTGGTGACTTCCTCCTGGTCCTTCGCACCTTTATGCTTTAAACTCAAGTGTCTTGCTGTTTTTATTTTAACTCTCATTTCTCCCAATTCTCCAGCCTTCAAAAAATAGGTTATACTCTGTGTCTATAATTCTACTACTGATATTATCAGTCCATAAACAAAATACAATTGTCTCCTGAACAAAGGAGATTCCCCACTTCCCTTTCTGAAGATTTAAAAGTAGATTGCTACACTTCCACATGGAGCCCAACCACACACTCAGAAGACAATTCTGCCTCACAAAACCGGAACTGTAAGCTAGAACCAAAGCATCACAGAGTCTCTCCTTTTTGTCTTTTCTACATCCGACTTTGAGGGAAACATATCCAGGGAGTTATTACAAAGAGATGCCATCTTTAATCTTCTTTTAGCCAGATCACTACAAAATAAGCTTTTCTTTTTGCCATGCATGGGAACAACTCATGAGAGCTCAAAAACTGACTTTGCCTCAGTAATGAGTTTGGATCATTTACAGACGGCAGTAGACTAAGGACAATAAAATATTAGAAATAGTAACATTTTAACGATAGGTACTTATTCAAGACACCTGTAAGCTTCCAAGAGATTCTCATCAAGTCTTCAATAGAGAACAGATATGTTAGGCTTCATAATTAAAAAAAAAATCAGGAAATTAGATGAACTAGGAATGACAGGGGAGCAAGATAATGACCAAAAATCAAGTGATGAGGTGGCGGATTGGGATGGCAAGCAAAGGAAGCAGAGTGTTGTGGATAGAAGAGACCTTGTAAACAATGACACAGGGCAGAAGGGGGATCACATCAAGCACATGCACTTAAGTAAGGGATTGATCTTATAGGAAGATCATAAATGTTGTTACTGATATATCTGGGAAATGAAACACTTGTTATTTTTGAGGAAAATCAGACCCCGAAAATTCCAATCAGTCATAACTGGTTTGTATATGCACAGACCCTGGAATTCTGAGAGCGCAGATATTTTTTCTAGATCTAATCTGTGCTTCTTGTGCAGATAGCTATAACTATTTTCATCAGTCCTGCTAGTCTCCTATGCACTGAAGTCACTTCAAAATCAAAAGATGTGCAAATTTGTGGAAGATCTAAGCTGAGTTGCTTTTACAAACACAGAAATCGTATTTCTTGTATTTTTAGATATCACTTCAAGTGCTGCTCACTTAGGAATTGAAATAATATGTAGTTAAACCAGTAAAACCTATTTAAGGATGTGTTCATTCACGCTGAGCATGTGATGTAATGAAAAGTAATCCTTTTATTAATTCTTCTTCATTATTATTATTATTTTTAATCTCTCATTCATAGATACTGTATACTTAGTCATTGTCTGTTAACTCTTATAAACAGCAAAATTGTAGCTAGCTTTAAATTAAAATTGCTTCCTAGTTAGTGCTTATTGTACAGGAGCAAAATGTTACGTATTGTGATATTCTCAACAGGATCTGTAAAGCTCAGTTGCAGATAGGCATGTTCTCACAAATCATGTTTTTGCATATAATCACTATATGCATATAAAAGTAAAATTTTGGCTTTTCCCCTGTTACCAACCAGCTCTGGCCTAGGAATTGATTCAGCCTCAACTTTCAGCATCTCCACACCACCATTTGTTCCAGCAAATTCAGATTTCCTTCATTTCAATACTGTGAACAGTTCACACCATTTTATGTCTTAATTCTGCTTATAAAATATTTTTCTGCATCTGACATTATGTGATGAAGAAAGTCCAGTCCCTCCCTTTTAGCCTAGAGCACACTTTGTCCTTCACAGTATCCTCCCTTGCAAACCTCACTTTTCCATTAGGATCCCTGTATTCATTTTTAATCAGTTCTCCAGTCAGTATTTTGACTACAGCCCTCTTCCAGCAAGCTGGATTACAGCTGCTGAGTTAGTTACTTTTGTTTGCATGAAGCCAAAATGCTGAGGTTGTGATAAAGAACACCGGTATAACAAAACTAGTGACATTTATTTATGAAGAGGACAGCACGACAATGGCAGTGGAAAGACAAAGACTTGAAGGCTATGGGAGTTGCAATGGTTTACCACAGCTCGCAGCTGTGAGAAACTCTGCCCCACACTCAGAAAAAAATATCTCCTCAGAAGAGGTTCTCTTGTTCAAAGCCTATCGATCTGGTCTTTGCATATATTATGTTTTGTTATCAAAAGCTTAGCAATTTTTTCTCAGTAGGAAATATGAAGAACAAATATGAAAAACTCTGGTTAAACTGAAGAAAGAGCAACTTAGGTTGTACTAAGGTGAATCATTAAATTAATAAAACCTGACAGAATTAATTCTAGGTTATGACAGAAAATGGCTGAAGCATTGCAAAGGCTGGAAAGTACACACTTTGTCCTTTGTTTTTTTTTTTAAGAGAGAGGGAAAGGCGAGATCTTTCATAAGTCAGCCACCTAAACTGAATTCCATGAAAAATCCTTTGACCATGCTAGCAAATACATATCTTTCAAATGCCAAGAAACTTTAAAGTTAAAGTAACAGCTAACCTGAATTTGTCATGCCAAACCAGTCTAAAACTGCCACCTTCTTGACAGGCCACCATTACTGTCGTAACAGAAAGAGCAGTAACTGCCCCATAACTGGACTGCAGCAAGACTTTGGGGACTATGAGCACTGTGGAAGGCAGACTTCAAACTTGGCCAGATGGAAATGAGGGCAGAGAGGTAAGATCTCACCTGAAACACCGTGTTAACCTTTAGACACTATTCTGCAGAGTGCAGTGTTAAGAGATGTTGAACTCTCTCTCTCTCTATATATATAACCCATGTCTCCCCTCGTATATATATAAATAAAATAACAAGAGTAGCAAACACCTAGAATAGATTTCCAGGAAGGTTCTGTTGCCTCTGTCACTGTAGTTTCAAAGAAAAGTTAGACCAACAGCTATTAGCTGTGACACGGGTACTTCAGTCCTGCCCCGAGTTTGGAGATTTACCGGTGTCCCCGAGGATGGACTCGGGCCCGCTCCCCGCCCGCTCCAGGAACAAATGCACAAGGCTTCCGAGGAAAATGAGCAGGCGGCAGCTGCGCCGGCCTTGCGCCTGGCCGGGCCCTCGCCAGAGCCGCCATCGCCCTCAGCCCTCCTGGCAGCCCGGGGGCCTCCTGCCCTCAGCGCGCCTTCCCGCCAAGGCCGGCGCGCGCCCCCTCAGCCCCGCTCGCGCCCTGGGGCAGCTCCCGTCAGCGAGGCACGGTGCTGCCCCCGCGCCCGGTGCTGCCCCGGGACCCCCCCCGCTGCTCCCTCCGGCGCCGGTTTTGGAGCAGAAACGAAGCCAGCTCTAACTCTCCGAGCCTAGCTGCATATACCGAGGTACAGAGCCAGCCCTGCCCTTCACCAGGGGCTTACTTGAGCCTTGTAATGCCCCGGACACCTCCACCTCTAAAAACACACCTTTTGCATGGAATGCCTCAAACAATAGCGTGGTTATTTAATGTGGCAGATCCTGGCTGGAGGGGGGAAAAGAGTAAATTGGAAAGGGAATAGAAAAAGATACTTGTGCTGCTGGCTGGGTGATGAGTGGCACAACACTGGACAAATTGTTCTGAATATCCCTAAGCTGCATCTTCCTTCTGCAGCTGCACCCTCATTGCAGTTATTTCCTCACAGGTGGGGGGGAAGATTTCTCCAGGTGCTCTCCTCCCTCTCTTCACAAAACCCCTTCACTGAGAACTGAAAACTCCCATGCTCCCAAGAGCTGAATTTCAGTATCAGCCAAGCCGTAAGTACTGCGCCTGCATCATGCACTTTAGGCTATAGACTTGTACTGTTTTATCATTATGCTGTTCCTACAAAATTAATGAAACATTTGAATTATTCACTGTTCACTTTTATAGAGCAATTGTGAGCAAAAACTGGGCTTTACCCTAATGGGGTTTAAGTGGAGTTGAATAGTGCTTTTCAGGTGCAGCTACTGCTGTTAAATTCTTAAACAAAAGTGCAATGACTGCATATCTGCTTTTCAGAGCTCCTGATTTGAATTTAGATTGAAAATCTTGTGATGGTATCAACCAGCTTCATAGGCTGCAGAGACAGCTCTTAAAGGTGAGAAACCAGAAATAATTGAACCCTTTTTATATAGGAATCTCATTGCTCTTAGTTTGCACAAGTCAGACATTTTGAAAATTTGTTGGTATCTGCACCTAAGGACTTTGAAACACTGTAGATATTAGTAAGGAGTGTTTGCTGCCCTGGAAAAAAAAAAAAACAAACCAAACAACCCCAAACAAAGCAAAACAAAACCCCCCCAAAAAACAAACAAAGACCCCCTCACAATTTCTCGTATTTTACAGCAATGTGGTAGAGGTAAATTTGGAAGAGAGAGTCCTGTATTTCATAATATGGGAAGAACAATGTTAGGCCATGTTTCCCTCTCTTGTATATTTGCCTGTTTCAACATTAATTGCTAGCATGTAAATAAGAGTTATTATCTCAGCTATGCGATTAGATCTTAATATACCTACTAGAAAGGCATCAAGTTTACTATAGTACACTAGATATTTCTCATTTTGATGCAAGAAACCAAACTGACATATTTTGAAATGCCATGTTACCACAATGTAAAGCAATTTGTTATATACGAAGGATCATGTGAGTGTCTATAAGGGCAGTGCTGCAAACCATTTTCTACTGTGACAATGAGCAGCAGGTACCAGTTCCTCTGTGTCTTAAACTGCCCTGATATATGGTATCTAACATGAACAAAGTACTTCAGCCTCCTTATTTGTTGCCAGGGCCAGTCTCTGAGACTCTGGAAGGCTGATTCTCTGGATTTTTTTTTAAAAAAAAAAAACCACAAAAAACCAACACAAAACACCACCAAAAAAACCGGCATTTAAATTCCATTAAGCTTTTGTAAGACTTTGCATTGCAAATTAGGACAAGATGTTGCAGACCTGGAAGCCTGCTATATTTCATTTCAGAAACTGTTAAATGAGAACATTTCAAACATTTTTGAAATGAGGTGCAGTTTCTGAGCTCCAGGCTTAGTTATTTCACAAACTCTTTTCCTTCTCTGAAGTCTTAAAGCTAAACAAGCTTTGAGAAGCCTTGAGAACTGGAACTTCTCTGGCAATCCACAGAGCTGAAGAATTCAAATATGGCTGTATTTATCAATTTGTTTTTCTCTACAGTCACCCTTTATATTCAGATAGGCATAACTTTTGTGTATTGTGCCAAAAAGCAGTGATACATGTATTAAAACAATACTGTAGGATACATTTGTTTCATGTAAATAGAAATCAACAACTGTAGTAGTGATTTAATCTCATTTGGGTGGGGATATGAGGGAAAGTGGAATGTGCATACGTATTGGAAGTGACATGAAAATGTTTTACATATGTCAAGTCATACCTACCTCTCCTGTCAACCTACTTGTGTTCAGAGATCAGGGATGTAACGCAGCTGCAGTAATGCTGAATACAGGCAGGCTGTGCATGTTCATAGCTGCTGTGAAGTTGTTTTTTTCATTTACAAACCTAGTTACAGCTGCTCAGGGTGGTGAGCTCCCTTCCTTTAGGTGTAAAAGTAAAAGCCATTAAATAATATTTTGAAGAACTGTTATGGAGATAATAAGACACTGCTGTCCAAAACCACAGAGGTACATGGCAAAACTCAATGCAAGAGAATTGGTTGATCTTGAGGGGTAGCCTTGAATTTTACTGCTTACAGCTACATGTGTCTGTGATGGAAGAGCCAGCAGACTGTGAGAAAAGCAGCTGCTTCTGAGCAGGTTGTGCTCAACTTCTGAGCTGTTTGGTTCTCCTGTATTCAAGGAAATGGGGTTTTACAACACATAAGTTTTTCCTCCTAAAGTTAGCAATGAGGCATGACTTAGATTTTTGAAGTGAAGAGACAGGATTTCTGAAATATCTACATGTAGGTGTTGTGCTCATTTTTGTTTCTCAGGGCAAATGCAGCAGCATTTTCACTTTTGGTAGCCAAAAGACTTTTGAGACTTCCTGCCAGTCGTGGGGCACTAAGCAGACTTCCAGTTCAGAGTTTTTATGTATGGCAGCTCACAGAAAACAAATCTGAGCTGCAGTTTTCATCTGTCCAGAAAAATAGAAAATATGTAAATTTCAAGAAAGTGAAGTGTTTGGGGACTACTCTTGATGTTTTTACCTCTTTTCAGCCATTAACACATCTTTCCTTGCCCCAAGTGGAGTAAGTTCCAGCAAGTTATTTCTTCCCTCGTGCTCTTTAATCCTTTCTTCCTGTCTCCTTTTCTCTCCCCTGTGATCAAGACTTTAAAAGCAACCCAGCAAGCAGAGAATAAACTCTTGAGACCAAAACTTGAAAAGTGGGGTTTATAAGTTATGAAAGAATAATAATACAGGAGCATCCAGTCTCATTATTGTGATGGAGTAGTTATTGGACAAAGAATGCAAAGGCAAAAGAAAGGCTGAGACATCATCTGGAAAACAGAAAGCTTTAATATTGTGGCTTTAAAAGGAGTTTCTGTGTGTAAGACTTAAGATTTGCTATGGAGTTCTTTCAGAACAAGTATTTAGTTTTAATTAGCAGGGTGGTATCTTGGTTAATGGCATTCTTTGAATTCTTCAGTGGCTGTGAAACGCTGAGGCCTTATTGAGGAAGAACATAGAGAAAAAGGAGCCACGGGAGATGAACACACTTTCCTAATTTCCCAAATTGAATGTTCCAAGCATACATGTTCATGGTTTTCAACTTTAAAATATATTGTTAATTGAAAGAACACAAAGAATGTTTATGGAAATGCAGTGGCGCATTCAGGGGTGTAGCTCATCTTCTCAGTTTGTGGTTATGCTGCAACCAGTGTTACTCTGAGCTTGGTTACAGCTGTGCAGCGCCTTGTGTACACTCTCCAGCTGATCTGAGAGTACTTTTTATGGGATTATCTTGGCTAGAACTACTTCATGCTTTTGTAAGTTTATCAAACAAATAAGTAGAAGATACTTCTAAACCAGCATAACAGTGCTGTGCTTGGAGAGGCAACAGTGATTCACCTCATATTTTCAACTAACTTAGCTACTTAATACTTGTATGACTCCAGTCTTCTCTTGGAGAATGGAGGATATTCAGTTTGAAGCAGAGGCTGGATACTACAGAGTGTAAATACCTTATATGGTCTTTATACATGAAATACACTTATAATGTATAACAAGCTACACTAGCTCAGACTGGTGGTCCATCTAACTCAGTATCCTGCCTCTAACAGTGGCCATAAGCTGCCAAGTGAAGAGTAGAAAGCCAGGAGTTTCCTTAGAGATCCTTAAGGAGTCTACGTTCAATAGGCAAAATACTTAAACCTGTATAATAGCACTCCATAAAGCTGAACCAACTACATGCTTAGCTGACTCCCAGTTCCAGGTAATGCAAATATCCATATAATTCAAAACCAGAGTCTTCTGGAATTAACAGATTAATCTGATTACGTGAATAAGAAATCATCTCATGTTACCCCTAACAGTAACACATTTAGTATTTGCATATGGTTTGAATGAAGGTTGTCGAAGACATGCAAACTAGAGGTTGAGAAATAAAGTTTCTAAATAGATAGAGATCTTGAAATATAAAAGGTGATAGAGGCTTGGTCTTTGCTGACACCCAAACTACATTTACACATTTCTCTGTTTAGCTTCTCCCCTCAAGATTTCGTAATCCCTTCAGGAAACCTTTTCAAACAGTTCATAGAGAACTTCCAGTATCACATTCCCTTAGTCCTCAGAAACAAACTCGTATCACTCATGAGATCTAGTTCTTATGCTGTGTATACACTCAAAATACACACTGTAAACTGAATAAATAGCTCTATAACAAACTGTAAGTGGTCACAGATGGCACTGTGGTCTTAAAAGGGTCATGTCTACTCTTTTTTTATTTTAATAGATAAATACTATATTCTACTGTTTATACTTTCAAGACAGTTCAAAAGAATTTAGTCACAATGAATTCCAGTGAGAGAAAACAGCCTAAATGCTTAAAAATACCCGTTCCACAGAGTTACTTTTCCCTCCAGTGCTATTTGTAACAGTTGTGTTGGAAGTGTCTGTAATGTGTTCATGTTAGAATCCAGTTCTAGAAACAGAATTTTAAAGTTCATTTTGATACTTGAAAAATACTGTGACTTTCTATTAGGGAAAGCAGCATAAACAGAAAATTAGAAAAGGAAAAATACAGCAACAAGCTGAACCTATGTGTCTGAAGCCTTGTTTGGCTTGTTTATGTCTCCCCACCTACACATTTAAATCTAATAAGCAATCTGCCCTTCTACTGCCAACATCATCTCCCCCATTTCCTTAAATATTTGTAGTTACAAAAGCACTGAAATTACAAAATTATTAAAACTCAACAATGGGTTAATTAGCATCCATATAGGAACATTAAGTAAAGGTACAAACCCAATTATTTCAATAAAAAGACTGTTCCTTTATGCTTGTAGCCAAATAAATCCTGCTCTTTCATAGGCCTAGGTCAAGCCAGTCCTGTGCTATGGCTGCATTCTTCATTTTCTGAATTAAGGCTGTAACTAATTTGCCAAATTGGGATTTTAGATATATTAGGCATTTAAAATCCATAGCAATTGGTGAAAATAGAGTGTGTTTAAAATCCTTTTCTTGATCTTTAACTGAAAAATAAAACAGTACATAACCTATTGAGAGAGTCAAAATTTTTGTGAACGAAATTTGAAACATGCTTTTAGAGTAAAGATACTCAGAGTTCTGAAGAGAAAAAATTCATACATTCACTGCTAGTTTAAAAAACATACCAATTAAAAGATTAGTCTTTTCTTTGATATCAGACTTCATTCTCATAAACAGATATTCTAGAGTCCTCCTCAAGAGAAGGGACTCTTGCCACTCCTTGGTAGAACCACTACATAGAAGAAAAAAAAAAAAAACAACAAAAAACCAAAGTGCTCTGTTCTTTTATTGTTAATAACTGTTAGGCTAGACTTACAAGTGTTGGAGAGTGACTGCAAAGCATTAGCTCAGAAAAACAAAGGAGCAATTATTTGATTGGCATAGCCCTCTTTCAACACAGTGTAAAATACTCTCTTACTATTACATGAATATCTCCTGTTTTAGAGCAGAAAACAAACCCAATACATTCAGGCTTTCAGCAAGTTATTCTCACAAGCCTGCTTGGGAAAGCTTCTCTTTGCCGACTTCTTACTAACCTCTTCACAACCCCTATTTCTCTGAGGGATTTTGTTTTGGCCAGAGCTCCTCGTTTAGCAGATCTACTTCCTGAAGGACTCTAATTAACCCAGTAATTCTGCTTCCTTGTCATGTCCATCTCTCACGGAATGAGTGCGTTTCTCAGGGTGTTTGCAGTGTCTTATATACAATTTCTGGTTTCATATACAATAGTTGTGCTATCTATTTTCAGGAGCCTGTGCTTTAGGAATACTGTTCTTTCATCAGAAAACTTCTGCAAAAGCAGTAACTTTTTGTACAAGTTGAGACTATTCAAGGAGTGCTGAACAATGCGCTGAATTCTTCAACTCAAGGATAGAACATTATGACAGCAAAAGCCAGCATAGGTATATCTAATTAGACTGAGTGAAAAAAACGAAAGGAACTTCTCTGGTATTTGGCTCACTAAATACGGTTCTAGGGTGCAGAACAGGTACAACTGCTTTTCTCCTGAAAGACCCAGTGAGCTTTGCGAAAAACTTTCCAATATCATGTCTGTAAACATGGTACAGATATCTTTGAGAGGGAGACACTTGGCTTAGTAGGGTTGATGCTTTCCTTTATACTTTTGCTGTTTATCTTTAAACATGATTCAACCTCAGAGATTTTACAGAAGTCGTCTTTTTATGAGAAAGGCATAAAAAAATCTGCGAGGTTCCATGACATCAGCACTTGAACAATCAAGGTGGGTGTGGTAAAGCAGCCAGAGAGAAAGCATACAATGAGTAAATCCTGATATAAAACACATAGTGTTGAGTTCCTTTTCGTTTTAGGGTTTCTGTTAGTTTATAGATTCTGTTCGAAACTGCGGAAGCCAAACTGAACCCAAGTTTACATTAACAGCTAGGCTGGGTTCCTGGGCTTCCTCGTCTTCCCTGAGGCAAGTCTGTTCTGGATGCTTTTCTTGTCATCTACTTTTCTTGTAGATTTTGAGAGCAAGAGTTACCAATCAGCAAAATTAAAGAGCTGTTAAATGTTGAGAAAGTAACTTTCATATGAATATGTTTTGCTATTGTCCTTTTGTCCAGTAGCACTTAAACTATTTTTGCCTTTACTGGGATTCAAAATCATGATTAAGCTGCTGAAGACTCTTCTCTCATATGTAATTTTTGCTTTTGGACTGGTGCATTAATAGTGTGTTAGGATTCAACACAATCTGTTACTTGAAGATCTTAAGCTTTTATTCCCTAGCCTGTTAATATTAGTATCTGAATTTAGCACTGAAACAGAGAGCTTGATGATTACGTCCTAAACCCACTGGAATCAGTAGAATATTTCATAGGGCCTCACTAGTTGCAGGACTAGTCGTTATACATCATTTAACATTTCCCAGAGATTTAGCAGCAAAGGTCAAACTTAATCCTAAATCTTCCTTCTGACCAAACGGAGTACTCTTCCAATCACTTACAGTGCTTGCTTGGTGCCTAAGTAGCGTAAGACCTAGAAGTTCAGAATGAAGCTATTTGTTCACACTGATTGGAGTGGGGTTTCAGCCTTTGAAACTAAAATTAACTGTCTGTATTTTTTTATGATACCTCAAAGGGGCTTGTTCCTCCAGCCCTTGCTCTATGGAGCAGTCTCACTTAGAAGAGGGATCTCCCTGATTTCAGTGGGATGCCCAGAAGAAGTAAGATGATTTGGAACACTATATTGGAAAAAAAGTTATCTTGAAAGATGTATGCTTTTTTGCAAATGCTTTATAAAAAAAGAAAATATTAACAATACTTATATTTTGTTGATACTTTTGGTTTCTATATCTTTTTAATGTAATGTGAGAATGCATAGAACACAAGGCACACATTATTGTGTCTGCACCAACACTAACATGACATGTTTTATGTCACTATGCATCATATTAAAATAAAACAACTGATTGCCAATTCCATGCCAGTTAAAGGGTTTTTTTGAGAGGAGGGGGCTTAGGTGAATTATGGGAATTTGGTTTTTTGTTTTAGAGGTGGTGCTTATTATTTTATTATTGCCTAAGTGACAGTGCTGTTTGATGGTTATAAGCCATAGTAGGTGAAAGAGTGCCACTGATGAAAACAAATACTTTTGATGTAAGTAGTAAATGCAGCCTTGTATAGGGTATTTATTGCAGTGTTAAAATTTATGAATACAGTGCATTGTGCTTTTCTCAGAGGGGAACACAGAAAGGTGGAAAGATTTGGAAATTCCTGTCATTTGATAGTAAGGGTATAAGGAGAAAACAGAATTCTCCAAAGGGGTAACAAGTAGGGATGGACTCTCCAAAGACACCAAGGGGGCAGGCAAAACAGTCCTGAGAAAGGAGCTGTAGTCCCATGCTGCTTGGTGAAGGCATCTATACCTTTTCCTTATATCGGTAGCAGGCTGCATTAGGTCTTGCAAATGAACACAGCTTTGCAAGAAAACAGGCTTCATGGATTCTTCTGTTTTCACCTGTGTGAAATTATAACATGGCTCCTGACATTTTGCCAAGCAGCAGCCCATCTAAAGCTGCGTCTAGAAGGAATAATGTGTGTTCGCGGTCTCAGATTGGAGTGGGGTTGGCTGCTGATTACATCAGTCTTGGCAAATTCCGGGAGGTATAGAATTCCGGGCTCTGAGATCCTGGAGCAGGAGCATAGAAATAGTCATTGGAAAGTTAAGATGATGATCTCTTTTCTTGTTTAATTAATAAAGTTCTTGCTAAGCTCCCTGTAGGAAAGGGAGAGGTGCAGGGAAAGAAAGATTTCCTTACTCAGAGCTCAGTAATTAAGACAGAATTTTCAAATTTGCTTGTGGAAACTTCAGGGGTGCAGTGCTAAGAAATTATAGGAGATCAGGACATTTGGGAAGCCAGAAGGGTCCAGGGGCTTGGGCATTAATAGAAAAGTCAGAATATTTTAATTTTGCTCCCTGGCTTCATAGATGATTTTCCTTCAGCAAGTCACTTCATGTCTCTGTTTTCTCACATTAGCATGTTAGAGCTGAGCATACTTTTCACGTTTGCTGCGTGTCTATCACAAGAGGATTCTGGTATTTTTAATGCATAGTGGGTTCTGCTACAATATATGTAAAATAAATTAATAAATACAGAATTAGGCCCAGCCTTTGGGCACCAAAGTGTAAAGTCAGATTGTTTGGACTCCTTTGTGCACATTCTTGGGAATTAGGTTTCAGAGTGAATGAATCTATTCATCTCTCACAACCTTTTAGATGCTACTTACCTATGGAACTTTCCAGTATCCTCTGAGACTTGCAGGATGTTGTTGATTAAGATGAAATATTTTTTTGTGAATACTTGTGTGTGCAACATATGTTTTTCAGTGCATGTTAAATATTGCTATGGTTAAGTTGAAATGAGGAACAGGCACACTGCGCCATGTTGTTATTTGCAGTGCAGTGATGTAACAAATGTTTGAACAGCTGTTGCTGGGTAGACCCTGTTGATATAAGCGGTGGAATTATGAGAGCTGGTGTTTTGGTTGTTTACAGTGGAAAAGGATCAATCAATTTTTTGCTTGAGTAAAGGACTCTATATAAATGTAATAGAGAGTTAATGTAATTTGTTATAAAGTCTGTCAAATCCAGCTTTGCAAGTGAGTTTTATTAAAGATGCACATTTCTGATCTTCCAGAAAAGGTGGTAGGGTTTTGGCTACTCCAGCAGTCAAGACAGGAAGATTGTCTTGGGGAACAGTCAGGATAGTTGCTGATCTTTATATTACTTAACAAAATTCCTTCAGTTCCAGAAATGTACAGTCTCTGAACCATAATTCTAGGTGAACCAGCAAAGTGACTGCCACAAAGATTGATCATTTGTAGCTGAAAAACACCACTTCTGTAGATAGCACCATTTGCCACGGAAAGGTTCTGCTCTGCACTAATATAAGCTTGCCAATGAGTTTTATTAGTAATGTGGTAGGGAAGAGAAATACAGTCTATATACAGTAATGAATGGTATTAAATGAACAGCTAGCATTCCTGGCATACCGCAAGCTCAGCAAACAGGAAAAGAAAATAAGGGTAGAATATTTTAATGGTTTTTACTCCTAAAAATGGAAACCAGGTATCCAGATCCCGAAGACCCCACTTGAACTTTATGCTTGTGGTCTGACTTCTGATAAGAGCTAATTTGTAAGGACAGATTTGACAGCGGGCAGCCACTGTGAGAGGGGAGTCTGGGTTTTCAGCTTGCAGCAAAATGCACCAAATAAAGGCCCTGAATTTTAGGACCGTGATGAAATATTTTGAAAGTCTGAATGCTAATCTTGATGTCTGAGTTGATCCTCTCTGAGCATATGATTTCCAGGACTCAGGTTTGCCAGAAAAGACTCAAAAGGTTCAGTGGTGGCAAGCATGGCAAGTTGTTTGCAAGAAGTGTACACTTGTGGTCAGCAAACCTGAAAGTCTTGGAGGTGCATTAGGAATAGTGGTAATGCAGTGAATCTATCCTTGTCCCTTTAGTGTGTTCCTTTGTACTGCAGTTCTCACCAGGAAAGGCAAGTGTAGAAGTCTTAGGAAATGAGTTGCTTTCTTATGGGTTTGAAGGAAGGGAGAGCTGACGTGTGATGACAGGGAGCTGCTTGTGTTTATGCTGTACTTCTTTGGATGATTAAGGAATTTAACATCTGCAATGAAACACTTCTTTATATTTTGGGTTTTTTTCCCCCCCTTCCTTTTTGCATTACAATGTGTTGCATTGCCTTGGCCTCTGAGCAGTTCCTCAGGCTTTTTATAAAGAAGAAAACATGTAATGGAACATAAAAAGGACTTTCTTATATTAAGGAAAATGGCATACTGAGGTATGCTCATTGCCTAACTGATCTTAGGAGAAAGGAATCCTTTCAGGGAGAGTAAAGAGTGACTGAGATGCCTCTATTGCAAGGAATGCTATGTAACAATAAAACATTCAGTAAAGTTTATATTGCTGCTACCACAACTGAGACATGATATTTAAATAAAATAGTACTGCTTTTATGAGTGCACACTGTGACGTGAGTTATCAACGAAAAAGAAGAGTTTAACTGGATTTTATTTCTTCTGAAGGATAAAAGCTGTCAGATTGTGTACTGATAGCTGCAAGGGTATTCCAGGTAGCTGATTACTCAAGAATAAGAAGCAGCATTGGCTGTGAATGTAGAGGCATTGTGCTGCAGCACATTAGTGATATGTAATGTGTCTTCATAGTTATTCTACTTTGGAGGGCAAGCCATCAGAACTTCATGCTTTGAATTATTTGTGTTTATCTCAGAAGCCTAGAAAGAGAAGTAGTGAAGGTATCCCCATGCTCATTGCCATGAAGGTAAGGCCATGGAAGATGTCAAGGTGGGCTTGAATACAGTCAGTGAGGAAGCTTGCACTGCAGATCTCTTAATGGTGTCCCACTTGGCTAGCTTAAAAATGTCTGTGTGTGCTCTTTTGTGCCTCTTTTTTTTGTAGTATAAGTAAACTCCAAATTGGAAACACAGTGAGGTTTGATCTTTGACTTCATGGCATTGACCATTGGAATTTTCAATCTATGTTAAAGATTTTTGTAATTTTCTTTTACTGTTGCCAGGACCACCTTTTCTATTTCACCTTTTCTTTCATGACTATATTTAAGATAAGTTACTTTAATGAACACTTGGTCTTTCTAATGAGCCACAAAACTGGTCACCTAGACAATCAGTGGAGAAATTAGTAATATTAAGGTAAGTGGTGATGTGCATGTCTTGATGAACTTTAATGGTAGCATTTTCAATGATTCTTTCACTGATAAATAAAAGCTGACCTGCAGATAATGAATCTGCCTTCAGGAAAAGATGAGAAGTAACAGACTGAAAAAAGCAGTTGTCTTAATTATATTAATTTAGACTTTAAATAATAGGAGACTTGCCCTTTATATATTTAATATTTCAGTTAACTATGGGCATTAAGCAAAATGAGACATCTCAGAGATACAGATTCAATCCAGCATTTCGGGTAAGAAATGATAAAAAGCTTTCTGGGAAAAACAGCAGTATGAAGAACTGAAACGTTGGGGGAAATGGGCTCTTACATCTACCTTTCTCACGAACAGACAGTGTCTTAACGAGGGTAAGAAGGATCATATTTGCAGGCAAAGCACTCAAGCTCATCTGTTTAGAGTAGCTGAGGACCTGACCCAGAAGTCCACTGGAGACTGTATCTTTCACTGATTCCACCTTCTGAGCCAGTTGTCTTAGCTGCTATCCTATCAAGTGGTGTGAATCTGAGACTTATTGTCCTGAATCTCCCTGGCAGGATTATGGCAAGCTCCAGGCTATTTCCTTTAAAACCAAACTATGAACCTTTCTTTGCAGTGAAATGTCAAGTCTTTATGAATTCAGAAAGAAGAAAGTGATAATCCTTTGTGACTCTGTACACCTAGATGTGCCTAAGTATCCTGGAAATTATTGGTCTTTTCTGCTCCATAAATAGTAATGATATTTGCTCAGCTAGTTTTGTATGCTTTCCAAAGCATCATTCTTAAACCAAGCAAAAGAATCTTCACATTCACGTTTCTTTCCTGCACAAATCATAATGAATGTTTAACTATAATGTATAAATTCATGGGATACCTGACTGATTACACATAGCAGATTCCACCCAGAAATCTTTATTTCCTCAGTGAAAACACAGCCTTATTCTGTAGTTATAAACTAGACTTAAAAGACATATAGATGCGGGACATGGTTTAGTGGTGGACTTGGTAGTGTTACATTAACGGTTAGACTTGATGATCTTAAGGGTCTTTTCCAACTTAAATGATTCTACAATAGGTAATAATGCCCTAGAGAAGTGCAGCCATAATCCCCCCAAACCAAAAGCAGTTATTTGTGTATGCAATGGTTAGTTCCGTAGAGGGAGAGCTACGCTATGGTGGCATTTCTGCTACTCACTGAAAACATCATTCGTTACTTGTAAGGTTTTTTTTAAAGTGGGCATTTTTTTTAAGTTAACTTCCCTTTTTACCTGGGCAAACAACTGTCTTCCAAGCATCAACCTCATACAAGATACTTTCTGCATATGACAGTAAACGATGGTAATCGTTAGTATATTATTGCTCAAAATCGCAGTAGGTAGGTAGCACCATGGCTCCTAGGAGTACAGAAGTCAGGGGCTGTAAAGAATGTGGCTATTGAAAGGTGAAATCCAGTTACCAGTGTCCCAGCTAAGAGATTCCTGACCTAAGTTTCATTTTTGGATGCCTCGACTGACCAGTGTGTTGTATCTGACCCCGCATATGAATTGAGTTTCTTGTTACGGGAATGCCAAAACCAAACCAAAGTTGAATTGCCTCTATCACTCCTGCGCTAGGTGCCAGACCATGTTTGGGGTTCATGCTGTACAGGAATTTAAACTCAGACTGATTCTGTTGCCTTCAAAACCACTATTCCTGGAGGTAGCAAGTGTTAAGTGAGGGGGCAATACGTACTGACCCCAGAGAAAAGAGTGTGTTGTGTCTGCAGTGCAATATGAAATAAAAAGAAAATAAGTTTAAAACCAGTTTACTTTTCCAGCCTTGCTAGATGCACCCAGCATTTCACTCAGAATTTTTAAAATGCAGTGAAAATGTGAGTTCTGGGCTATTTTAACAATGGACCAGCAGTTAAAAAAAAAAAAGAAAAAAAGAAAGGAAAAAAGGTGGCAAAACTGTATGCCAGGATTCTCTGAAATGCTTTCAATAACTGTCTCGAGAAGGAGAATGAGAACACTGAATCTGTGGCTGAATTAAGCTGGTACTTCACTCTAGATATATTGATATTTGATGGTACCTTAGCCGGAAACGTCCTGTAAGGAAAGAAAAGAGGAAATGTGTGAATCACAGCATTTGTTACTTTCAGGTTTGAAAGACTGTAACTTTTATAAGGTTTAAAGTAAGTAAGTAAAAAGTATGAATTGTAAATTGCGGGAAAAGACCTCGATTCATACATCTTTTAATAGATGTCTAACTAGATGGCCCACTGCAGCACCACTGCGGTTGAATATCTCAGAATCATTAGTTGATTTTATCCTCTCAGCACTCCTATACAGTGCAATCTAATTTTGCAAATAATGAACTAAGAAAGTATGAGACTTAAATGACCAAAGTCACAAAAGAAATCTAGGCTTAAGCCAGCAATTGATCAGGTACTCTGAGATCACGCTCCACCAGGAGAACATGCCATGCAGGACATGTCCTGTACTTGTAGTGTCATTGGCACCCACATTTCCAATTAGACTGGATCATCTGTTCAGTAGAAAGGCAGCCTGAGATCTGCACTGCCTTTTCAGTCTCTTGCCTGGAAATGTATTTCATGTTGCTCTTCTTTGGAGACAAAGTGGTTTGGGTCAGGCTGTTTTCGTAGTGGAGACAGGAGATACTATGTGATGCAATTTGTGCAGACTTTTCCAGCTATCTTTGAACTAGCTAGTTCCAGCACTCATAGCAATGTAGCCACAGTACCATGGAACACGCAACAGCCAGGGACTGCTTTCAAATACACCACTAATAGTGCCTGTGTTAATTTGGACTCACCTAGATAAGCTGCGGTTACTATAGCATGTATGCCCTCACAAATCATTTTTAGGGAGGGAGCTGAAACTACAGCAAATGAGGCTCAGATGCATGATCAGCTGTGCAGGAAAGCAGTAAGGAAGGCTGGTGCAGTGACTGAGCAGCTGCACAGCTGTGATGGTAGCAGAGGATGTAATTAATTTAATTCTCTACCCATACTACAACCTTCAGCTACTGCACCAAGACCAATGTTGCTTTACATCTCTCTGCACCAACTGCTGCCTGATTCCCTGGCACATTCTTCCCCAGGAAAACCCTGCAGTTCCCCTCACAGGGCTTCTCCATCCCAGCCAGATGCTATCTATCTTAGTCTCTAATCTGTGCTATAAAGCAGGCCCATTTTCCAGGCAGTGTTTACTGAAAACACAGGAGCGTGCCTGGCTCCCTTAGCCGTACCTCCTCCTTTCCGCCCACTCCCTGGCAGGCAGTATGGCTCTGGAGGTCAGGCTGCAGGACTCTCCTACTGCCTTTGAGAGAGCGTGGAGTGAAATCACCAGCCCATAAGACCATTAACCCTGACAGGTTTACAGTTGCTTCCTCTGAGGTTCAGAGAGTTCATTATGCTTACAGCTAGTCAAAGTGCTTGACAGTAAAGCAAACAGTGCCATGATTGAAATCTTCATTAGAGAGAAAACTGGTGCACTAAAGGAAAGATTTGGGATAGGAGAACACAGTGCAAGGCCAAGGCTTTCCGCGAGATCAGTAATTTAAAAATGAAATTTCTAAAAAAGCAGAAAAGAGATAATGAAAAGGGTCAAAACCAAATAATAAGGGATAATTATGAGGTTGATGTTACAAACATATGGCACTGGAGAGCTGAAAAGAAGAAACTGGATCTTGCTGTAGTGCTTAGTACTAGGAAATGTTCAAATCCTTAATGAAAAAGCACATTTGAAATGGTAACTTCTTTGTATTTGCTGCTGTAGATTAATTATGGCTAAGACCCATATATTCTGTAGTTACACTCGTATTTCTGTAGGGATTCGCTAAGTTTTGGGAAGTAGAAACCATCTGGTGCTGTTTTCAGCAGCATTTTTGTCCCTCTTTCCTGACAACTGGGATCACGGCAAGATAATTAGGGACTTTGCTTGAATAAAATTTCTCTAGATTTCCTAGCAGCTTGTTCTGAACTAATCTACCCATTCCTATCCATCTTGACAGGTGACCTGTCTTATTCTAGGGGTGAGAAAAGTGATTGTCTTTATTTTTTCCTTACTGCATGATCAGACCATGAGCTGGGCTGACATGTCTCAAATGGCACCCATCATTAGCATGTGTCACGCTGACTGTACTTGGCCACTTTTCTGCCTGGGACTTGAAGGGAGTAGAAAGGAAGTGGGCTGCGTGATTTTTTTCTTGATAACAGGTCCCTGTCTTGCCTGGTGGTGATGCTAAATCTCCATGTGCTGTTGAAACAGTATTGTAATGGGGCTATATGCAGCCTGTGAAATGTAGGGTGACCATTCATGTTTTAAAGGGGAGACTTTCAGGAGCCTACCCTACTCTTGTTAAAGCCAGTGGGCATCCCCACACATCAATGAAAGCGAGATAAGATTTCAAGTCATATCTTGTATTCCACATGTTTTCCCTGGGTGTCCAGAAATCTCAGTTATCTCCACTCATGACTAGAGATCATGATAGCTGTTTGAATTTTTAGCCAGACAAACAAATACACCTCCATTCTCTCTAGGTATATATTTATTCAGTAATCAACACAACTTTAAAGTTCCCAAACTCGTTCTTTGTTTCCTTAAATGCTTGACATAGAGATTAGGGGCAGTGATCTCAAACAGAGATGAAAAGCCACAAGAGGGTCAGTCTCTCAGCCAGAATGGCCAGGAGCCACTCCATAGTCCCACATGAATGCCAAGGCTTTCTGCTGTACAGACCTGTCTGATGTCTGATGTTTAATATGCTTTGTCACTAGCAGGATATTTTTTCATATAGTAGTGTGTATTTTCTAGCCAATGTTTCTAGTAACAAATGAGGAGACAACGTATTTTCTGCTTAGCATTTTGTTTTCTTGTCAGCAGTTTAGCACAAAGAAGAATACCTGTTCAAAAAAAACCTTAAAATTTGTTCAGTTGTGTCCTGTCACAACTTTATTCCTCTGTGTTGTGTTTCTGGGGCTGCAGTGTGAATACAGACTAGTGTCTTGTCTGGGTTTCAGCTCTAAATTGCCCCAGTTAGGGAGTATCCCAGCTTTTAGACATGTCTCTGGCAACAAGGAAAAGAAAACCCACTGCCCTTCTGTATGACTGAAGGAAAAATCTGATAATCTGTTTTGATTTACTGTAGGTGTTAACAAAAGGCTCAGAGGAATCTGAATGACAGCCACAGTGAAAGTTGGCAGGAAACTCCAGAATGTTGGGCACTTTTAGTAGAGAGTAACTAAAATAATAAAATATTGATAAAAATTTATATCAGAAGATCTAAGAAGCCTGGTTTTATGTACTGATCTATTAAAACAGAGACATTTAGAAGCAATATTCAGAAGTAGTATAGTTTTAAAATGTAATTACCTACAAAACAAGATCACTGATCTGGAAATAAGCTAGTTGTACTTAACTAGAAAGCAGTTGCCAAGAGGTTTATTACATGAATTAATTATTATGCATTCTCTATTGGAAACTTATGCAATATAGCTGAACAGTTTGATTATTTCTTGACAGGAGTTATGATAATAAATGCCAGGAACTTGGATATGTAGTTTTTCTATCTTCCCTAGGGGGTCTTTCAGAATTAAGAACTTTGGGCAACTATTGTTTCCTGTTTGAAGCTTCTTTAGAAAGATGAAATGGTAACATTTCTCTTAAAGAACAAAATGTCTAGAATTTATTTCACTCCTATTACTGAAATGATTGGATCTGAAACAGGATGTTAGGAGAAAATTCATTTAGTATTCCTGTCAACCTTGATGCTTCTCCTGCTGGTCTCTTCTATTTCTTCTTTCTCTGGTTTACACCATAATGAACTGATAGAGTCAGATCTACATCTTACTTTAGACAGAAGAAACTTACAGTCAGGCAGAGCAAGCTACAAACTGCCCCACACCTCTGAAAATGAATTAACTGATTAAATGGTCCAGTATTTGGTATTTTGATTTGGCTCAGTTGAACCTTTGCCCATAATATCTGTGGAAGTCTTGGAAATGAAAATATGTACATTATAAATTATATTGTTTGTATCCAATTTAATATTTCTGAAATATGAAAAAAGCCATTTAGTGGTTTGGCTTTCTGTTGCATTCAAATTCAGAGGTATGTATGGACTTACTGTGCATTTTCCAGAAGTTTATTTAATTATTAGAAAACTCTTTATTCAAAATGAAATCACAGATACCTTCCCAGGAAAGGAGGTCATCTTCCACCTAACACTCAGTGTTTCTCACTCAAGTGAAGCATCAATCATAGGGTTTGTCCTTGCTGTAGGACGATGAAAATACAGCAAAATGCTGACAGAAATTGAAAACAATTTGTGAAATGGTTTGAAGTTTTATGAGGCATTGGAAACATTTGTTAGTGTTTGCTCATTAGAGATCACTACATGTTCTGAAATTTTTGGACACACTGAAGACCGTGGAACACTGTAAAGTCCACTGCGGTGGTGCTCACGCGCAGAGCTGGCTGCTGTCTCCGTGCAGACCTGGTCGAGGGGCAATAGCAAGTTACGTGTGGAGCTGGGCATCTGGAGTTGTCAGGCCCCCCTGTGCCTGTGTGGACTCCTGTTAGGCTCTGCTTCTGTGCTCCCTCCACTTAGTGACAACTTCCCCTAGGCTACAAGAGTCAAGAGCTGGATTTCTTTTCTTCTCTGAAATCAGTTTTTTGCTTAGGAGGAGAAACATTTACTCATCTGATGGTGCACTTGAAGCAAAGTTGCACAATATGCAGATACTGATGCATGTGTAGCATTTATTAGTGCAGGTAGGTGAGGAAGAGTTAAAAGATTTTTTGTTTCAATTTCTTTGAATAGTGCATTAGAATGAGGATGCTTAGATCCTTTTGTATATGTATTTTATTGTGCAGTTTGTGTTTTCTCTTTAGATATGCATTATTGCAATTTCAAGCTTTAGATAAGCTCCAAGGAGAGAGTGCAGTTATTTTAGAGGAATGAAAAAGACAGATGAATTTGCTTTATATCTTTGCTGTCCAAAATGGTACTTAAAAAATCAAACTGTGAAAAATGCTGGTAATAGACTCTCTGCTCTGTTATTCAGAGGTAAAAGATAAAAGATAAGCCTGATGGCAACCAGAAACCTATTTCAGGTGCTTCTGAAGACAGACAAGTCTGCAAAGACATTTCGTAATATCACTGATAAAGGTCATGTAGTATTGAACCGATCTGCAAACACAGACTGAACTTGTGTGTGTTGTGCATATGTGTTCATCGAGATTTGTGAGCAAGTGGAAGGACAACTTTTCAAGAATTCTGTAGTGAAGTGAGGGGAGTTTATTGCTCATTACCTGTTTTCCAGTTTTCTTTTATTTTCACTGTTTTGCATTTTTAGTCCATGACAATGAATCAGATATTAGCAAAAACGTTTCTGACTCGCCAATACAGCCATTACGTGACAGAGTAGCAAAACCTAATATTTCCAGCTTTAAGGGCTAAGACTTTGTGAAGGTAAGGGTACAAAAGATGGTGCAGCAACTGTGCTTGACTTCCTTTTTCACTGTCAGTGCCTTATTCTAGAATCCGTATGTTTTTACTGGCTACTGATTATCTTATTTAGTGCTTTTTTGAAAGTCTGCTAACAAGGATTTTCTCTGAATCTAAAAACAATTATTATTTAGTCTGTGACTGGCAGTGAAGCCTGTGCCATGACCAATAAGAATAGCCAAGAATTTGGGCTAGTTTTAATTGAATATTTGTGGTGTGTAATAAAATACAGGATAATTGGGATGCTGTTTGTTGGGCAGAATTGAGTACCTCTGACAACACTCAGTTAAGCTTTGTACAGGAGAGTAAGAGCTGTTGCCTGCATGTGATGGCGCTGTGAGGTACGGAAAGAGGAACCCTAGTATGGAAGGAGCATCTTGGGCGCTGCCTCTGTTGTGAGCTCAGAAGCAGGGACGGCTTATAGGGATCTTGAGCTTAAGGGAAGGAAATCTTTTCCATGCTTTTCCAGCATCTTGCATAGGTTCTGTCTGTGGTCTTCAGCTCTGGCATCAAATTCAACTGCTAGGTCTTCTTTCAAGAAAGATTAGTGGAACCAATAATAGCTAAGTGCCCCTGTCGAAGTCAGATCTGAGATGCTAAAGATGTCCATCAGGATTTTCCTGGAAGAATGCAAATTTACAGTAAATGCAGCACTGAAAGCAGAAGTATTATTCTCTAATACATTTCTGCACAGATCAGCAGCTAAAGCAGATACGTTATGGAAGGCTGGCAGCAGAGACAGTCTGACTCAGAGGCATTTTATTAATTTTCCAGGAATAAAAATCAAGGTGATTCCATGTTGAATAAAGAATAAAATATTTTTGCTTTCATTTCCAGACTCCTGGTAATCATTAAGTACAGTAGAAATTCTGGAAGGCAATTAGCTTTTTGACCCAGTATTCACCAGCAGTAGATCCTGCTAACAGTGGGAATAGCCTTAATGAACAGTTTGCAAGAGAAAGATTTATATATTTTCATTATAGGCAGATTTTGTAAGATTTTTAACTTTGTGGCCTGAATGGAAGCTTTGAGCAAGTTACTAGGAAAACAGTAAGACTGACTATGGTCATGACATGAGGAGATATAACGCCTTAGAGAAATGGAGATGTGATTAGCTTGCAGGTCTTGGTGTTCAGTTTCTTCTGAACGGCATGTCATCTTGCACTTGCACGCATTTCAAGGGATTCCCTTTTCCTCCTGTAAGATCAGCAGAGATGAGATGAGCAACAGCCTTTCAGAGTTGGGACAGAAGGTAGGTGTAAATGCAGATGATCATATATATTCAGCACATTCTAACTCCTCTTCATAGTTCCACAGTTCCAGACTACTGAGTTTGCAAAGCGTTTGCTGTACAATGGTTTGATTTTTTTACCTTGCTCTGGATGCTAGCTGGAAATAATCTGTTTAGCTTGATCCCTGATCTGCCTTTGCATAGGAAAAGGAAGAAGGGAAAGGTAAAGAGGAGGTAATGCACTGCTGCTGTTGTGGAGTGTACCTCCTACAGGGTCCTAATCTCAAAGCCCAAAAGCTGAGAACATCAAGCAACTTTAAGCTAACAAGAGAAATGCATAGCAGTCCTGCTCCATCAGGAATCAGATGTTTGTCTATAGGTGTTTCAAGATTTAACACATGGGTATGCCTCCTCTGCATAACCGTATCACATGGCTCATCCTTAACTGAGTGGAAATGTCCCATTCTGGAAGAGAACTACTTTTTCTGTTCTACCTCAGCAGGGGCTGCTCATTGTTCTGGCTAGCAGGAGGAATAAGAGAGATCATTTGCTTGACCTACTCTAAGAGGAATGCTATGCAACATCTGCAGAGACAGGTAGGACAGGAGCTGGGATCCTATTAGATTCTTCAAGGGCTGGTACAGCACTTGCCAGCTTCCAATTTGAAGCAGTTATGCTTCAAATCACTCAAGGACACAGCACTGTATCTAAGAAGCTATAAGGCTTCTTAGTCCTTCCAAACTCTAGCTAAGAATTGGTTGAAATCAGAAAGGATAAAGTTATAAATCATGATTAGTTTTTGTGACTTACTGTTGTTGTCAGAGTGTGAAATTTTCCTTGGATATGCTTAGATGAATGTCTGTCCTTCAGGTTCATGAGAACTTGCTGTAACTTCAAACTGAAGATTATTTTTATGTCTGTTTTTGTTGTCATTCTGTTTCTTTGTAACCTTTAACCCATCTATGATTATTTATTGTATATCAGCTGTCATCAAGAAGGGGCTCCTTTTACAATAAGTGTCTCTCCACAAAGCTCTTCCCCAGGAAAAAAATACTAGTTTTTTTCTATATTGAATGGGGGTAAGATGAGGAGGCAGAAAGTAATTAAAACAGTTGACGGTGCTCAGCTTTTCCAAAAAAAACAAACCTTCCATCATATTCTATAGGTGCTTAGGATTAAATATTTCCTTTCATTCAAGGTGTTTCGGTCTGAAACTTGTCTTTCTACAGCATCTAGTATAGTGGAATCCTGTTGCATGAGTGTTACTCCTGGATTCTATACCCTAGGAGTTTACATTATTAACAACAATAGTAGTAATAATAATAGTGTTTTCAGAAGCAGAGTGCCCATGGAGCCATCCCATGACAGTGGTTCATTGCCAAGTCTGACAGAAACATACCCACTGCTGAATTGCAAGTACAGCTATTGATAGCACCCTAGATGAAATTTAGGTATGTGTATCTGAAAGCTTTAGCTAGGATAAAAAAATGGCATTTTTTTGAAAAACAGTAATTGTATAGTGCTGTGGAAATGGATGTGGCAAGACAGGCTAATTGGACAGCCTTGACATACTGACATGTGTGCATAGTGTTAAATAAATGCTAAGTCATGCTTACTATAGTTTTGTAGTAAGGCGAGTCACATGCCCCTTAAAAAAAGTACTTGATCCTTAATAAGAGAATTTTTAATGATCTACTACAATAAAACTGATCTGCAAAGGCAAAATATATTCCACTGAAGAATATTCAGTGCCACTTCACTGAAATTCCAGAGTGTGGCCACTTTTCATGACCTGCCTTATACCTGTATCTTCTTTAACAGACTGTTCTGTTGACATTGCCAACACGGGCTCAATAAGGTAATAGGAAATTAATTTTATTTAAAATAAAAAAGCTATGAAATCTCAAGGTGAGCTTTATAAAGACCGTATTGCCAGTAAGTCCTGGGAAGATGGCTGCATCTGCTTTACTTGATGGGAAATTAGAGATGTAGGACTTTCTCCTGAGCCTTATCACAGTGCGTTTGGCTTCTTGAATTTGAAGCAAACCCATACTGCAAGAGAAAATGCGGGGAATGACTGGAACAGAATCAATGGCTTTGCTAAATCACTTAAACCAACATTCCTCTTTCATGTTAGAGCAGGACAATGTTACAGCTTGAGTTATAATAAATTGCTGCTTAATAAGGCCAGAAGTAAGTCATCTCTTTTCAGCTAATTCCGGTTCAGCTTCCTCAGCTATAAAACACTTATTAAAGAAAGTTTAGCAGCTGTACTGTTCTCTGAGGCATGAAAAATCTTGATTAAGGTCGCTATACTGGAGTCAATGAAGCTTAAACCTTGATATACTGGGACACGGGGAGGGGCCAAACTAGCTTTATGCTCCACAGTGTCCTGCTGACCAATCCACGGAGGACTGTTTGTTTGGGACTCTGAAAAGCAGCTTGCCAAACCTCCTGCCTGTAAGATAAGCATCATGTTATCTGTGTCTATCTGCAAGGGTAAGAGCAGCCTGCAAAAAGCCGTGCTCACAGAAGGGCAGGATAGCTTAAGCAACCTTTGAGGCTGAGCTTCTGGCATTCCTGCTTTAAGAAAGAAGACTCTGTCTGTTTGGGGGAAAAGATCACCTTTAAGTTTTTTAGACTTCAGATGGTGGATTTGAGGAATGCATTTCAACCACCTGTTACAGTTGCCATAATAGCTCTAAGGAAAGCTGTGCCTTGCAGTATTATTTAAATCACCACTTGAAATATACTTGAATGTAACTTCATTAAAAGTGTTAATGCAAGGTGATTAGTGATTGATGCAAATTGATTATGTTGATGAGTCAAGTTCTACTCTGAACCACACAGGTAAAAATCTTAATAAATTAATTATCCTTCATGGACGTAGTCTGGTCTTTCACTTGTGTAACAGAACAAAGTTTCAACTATGTGACCTTTTCTCTAGTTGTTACAGAAATGACTATTGAGCTCAGTATATAGACAAGTTGCTGTCATAAACACTGATCAGTTTAGCACAGTATTAATATTAGCATTGTAGGACTATTTCCACTGTCAATCAGACTGTTTCTCATTAGGCCTTGAATCTTAATTTTTATCTACAGCTTTTCTAAGCAACAAGGCAGGTTTCTTGGAATAAGTCTGATTTTCCTGGATCAGATTCTGTACTCAAATACACTGTAACTCCATGGACAAGCAATAATGAGTGGGAAAGATACAAGTGGGGTTATACTTGTTTATATGAGTATAACTGCTGGCAGTGGATCACTGACCAGCCTGACTTTATGGTGTTCTCCATGCAGTTCATTAGCCCTGCTCCGAGTCTGCCTGATCATATCATACCAACCTGCTTCCACCATGGCTGTCAGTTGGAGAATTTTACCTTCTGTAATGTGTAAACCTTCCCTCCCTTCAGGAGAGGATGTTTCTCCAGCTGTCATGGGTGTTAGTTACTTGAAAGACTTTTCCAAGAAGCTGCATGGAAGTAATTCAGGTGTGTGAAGTTTGTGATGCTGATTGTCTTCAGCAGCTCTCTTGAGATCTAGGCTTTCCTGGGGCTGAAGCCACTTCTGGTGTCTGAGTGGGGGAGCACGAGGCCAAGGAAGCAACATCTGACATACTCCAAAATTATTCTTTCCAATTGATTTTTCCTTTTAGATGTTTCTGCAAAGAAATTATAATCTGGCCTGATTATATCATTGTACCTGACTCGATTTAATGCATCTACGTCTAGAATAAATAATAAATAAGACACAATTTTTTTCTGGATAAATTAATGGCTTTTCATCCTGAAACCTAAGAAATTACCAGCTATGTCACCTGCTAGGATATATCTTCCATAATTGTTAACCATTATTTTCATAGATAGAACTACAAAGGCATTGCAATGAACAGGATAGAGACAAAAGTGAAAATGGCATCCACCGCATGAGCACTGAGCCCAGTTGTTATTTGCATGCAGACTTTGTGCAGATTTTACTCCTGGTTTTGTTTTTAATTACTTTAATTAGCATACATTCCCTTTGATTTTTTAATGTCTCTTAGAAGTATTGATTCCATTGTACATAAAGAGGTTTGAACAGTATCATGTGACTGAAAGGAATAAAAGCTAGCACAAAGCTGTAATGCTAGCTGCTACAGATTCAATGGCATTGCAGTCACAGGATTAATTGGGTTTTGATTCCTGCATTTTTAATATTAATATTTTTTCCATTTATTCTTGGATATGATGTACAGGACTTTGAATTAGATGTGAAAAGTGGGGTGAAATCTTCATGTAGAATTTGATTTTTACTTTTGCTCAGTTTTGTTTGCCAGTCCTTGCAACAAATGAAGTATATTTCATTGTTTTTCCATTTGTTTTCATTTTGTACTTATCCCGGAAAGTATTATATAATACATTCCCATAGGTAATGAACTGCTGTAAATGTTGTGATGAAAAGTATATAGAATATATTTTGATTTCTTTGTTGATTAGTGAAAACTTTTCTCATCTCTGATTATAAAATTTAAGATTAAAAAAAACCCCTGAAACACCGAGGTTAATCTGGAAGAGATTTAATTTGTAGTGTAAGCCTAGAACCTCTGTCTGTAACTCCCACTCATTGGCTGCTATTGTAAAATATCTTAGCAAGGTAAGAAGGGACAGTAACTGGTCCAAGGCCACCTGAGCAAAACACTGATTGGGAGATTGCAGTTATAGAATCAAGAATCCTGTAAAAACATTTTTTATGATTAATGAAGATTGGTTAATGAGTAACTGGCAAAGAACAGTTCGCACCTCTGTATTGTGGTTATTTAGGTGTAATTGGCTTTAGTGAAATCACACAGCCATTGTATTTTATTTGTATAACCTTGTCTGATTTACTAAAAATCACTTGAGTGTTTTTACAAGTTTGTTTCTTTTTCTATTAACGCAGAGAGCCTCTGATGTGCACGCCAGCATCCGTATTTAGGGAAAGGTTCAGAAAGAATGAGACTATATGTTTCTGCAAGTGCAAATGGCAGCAAATTCAGGCCTTTGGTGTCATGCTATGCATAACAAATTTTTCTGATATATATTCTAATTACAAATTGACTGGTGTTTCAATGTGTGGTCATGGGGTTATGGTATAAAAGTTCAAGGCACTATTGGTTTTAAATGTCATTCAGAAGTTGGGTATTACTGCTGATAGCAAAGTCAAAGCATGGCGTTATGAAAGTAAGGATGTCTTCCTCTGGACTGTCAGCCTGCTATGTGCTTGTGCATTTTGATTCAGCCATACATTCTGAAATGCTGCAGAGCAGTGTGTTCCTTGACAGCTTTGGTGGATGAGGTCTGCTGCAAAAGCAAATGCTTGTGATGGTTAGCTAGGTAACTTCCATCCTGGCCATTTCTTTAGTCTTATTTTATTTATTGTTTTGTTGCTGCCATGTATTTGGTGATTTGCTATTTTGACACGTACAAGTCCGCTAGATCATCTTACTTGCAAAAGTCATCAGTAGTTTGAGATGATGACAGCCTAGCAGGTCTGCAGTTGCAGCTCATAAGGCATATAGTCACATTCTCACATATTTACTGATCCAGCTACCCTGTGTTTTGACTACAAATGAATTCCACCAAGGATGGAGTTTCCCAGCAGTGTCTATCTGCATTGAAGCAAAAGCTAAAAAAGAAAGGAAAAAAAAATTAAACAGATCTACTATAAAAAGATCAGGCAGTTCAGTTAGGAAGTCATTTTTAAGTGCACATTGCAGTAATTAAAGACACAATGCTTAAAGGCGTAATACAGAAGAGCTTAAAAAAATTAGCTTTGGTTTATTTCCTGGAAGAGAAAGCTAATATTCTAAGCTGGTTTGGTGGACCTATGAATATCCTAATTTCACTCTTTCCCGTACCTGACCTCTCTTCCTTCTTCCCCTTCTCCAAATGTGTTAGAGGACTTCAGTTATTTCCAAGGACTCCGAAAAACCTACTGTAAAATAATAGACTTGTTTTTTGTTTTGTAATTTTGTTATCAGTATATTTTATAAACAAATAAGTATAGTTACATGGGGTTTGCTGGAGAAACCAAGCTTAAATTATCTGTCAATTATAGTCTAACATGGACAGAAATTAATAGCCCAGTTCTTTTAGCCCAAACATGCACTGTTTTACACTAAGGATAATTTCTGTTGGCTAGAATGGACTTAAATGTGCCCTGTGTGTAGAATATATCCTCTGTGTTCACAGGCTCATGGACATGTATAATATGTAGGTAATAACATGTAGGTAATAAAATATATCACAGAACATCTTTTCCTTTTTCCTTTCTATCTTCTTTCCTTGTAGTTTGCTGTCATTTCTTGCTATACCATTTGTTTAATACCTTGCACAGTCATGAGAATTGAAACATTTACACTGCAAAGTAATGCCACACTATTGCTCCGATACAAACAGATAATAATACTAAATATAATTGATAATAGACAAGGACAAATGGAAATGTAAGCCACTGTGTTAAACTGTTATATGTTATGAAGTAATGTCATCCTCTTTGCATAAAAAGTATTTTTCTTTATGGTAGACTGGAAAGTTTCTGAAGAGCCTCATGTCACCTTCTGTAGTCGTGGGTACATGAGTATTTGTTTTCCCAGTTAGAGATGTCCCTAGAAAATGTAGATGGAAACCTAAAAGTTAATGCATAGGTTTCACTAGACAAAGTAGCTGTAAAAAGCAGTACCTCCTTATTTGACACTTCTGTTTCTTCTCTGTCAACAGTTTGTATCTATTTAGGTGAGAAAAAACAAGTTATTACTTCAAAAAATGTTATTCAAAGGAACGGTGTGTGGAGGTGAACCATACTTAGTGTTTACCTATTCATCACATGGTTTTTAGCTCCAGTCTGAATTTCATAATCTTTGCAGGTATCTGGAAGACAGAAATAAAAATTTAAAACTCAAATCTCCTGAGAAGCTATAGCAGTAGTAGAGCTAACATGGTGAAAATCAGCAAAATCCTGAAGCCAGGACTTTGAATATTGAAAAGTTCCTTCCTTAAGACACTTAGATGGTGACTGATTTTCCAATGATCAGACTCCTATAAAACATATTATATTGTGCATCCAAACTCTTTAAGCATGCAGAAGAATAAAATATTTTTTAAATTTTACTATTTGAGGTACACTGATATTAGCTAGTATCAGCAACAACAGCTTTACCTGCCTTAGATAATTAAAGAGAAGCTACAGCAGGCATAGTGACATAATTGCCTTAGCTCTTTGTAAGTTTTTTGTTAGTCTAAAATCTAATTCATTGACCCTTTTCCACAAGTATATTTAAGCATTTTAGGTAACAATTCATGCAAATAATAACAGATTTTTAATCATCTGATATGAAGGAATTTCTTTTGCACTGACATCAGTAAACCAGGAACAGTTTGGTTTCAGTGGGAAATGTGGCAAAATTAATTTAAAGATTGTTAAGGAATTGCTTTCTGATTGCTCATATTTTCCTGTGCTAGAGATCATACGAACTAAAAAGAAAGAGAATCGGTATTCTAGCATTTGTATTAATCCGGGATATTTTGTTTGCAGTAATATAGATCTTAAAACATTCAAGTAGAAAGACATACAAAATAAAATACTATTTATTATTCTAGGAGCTGCAGCTATCATTATGTTTCATTTAATAAATACTGTTCACAATATACTTGCACCTTTAGGGTGAACCTGCAGGACAGAGGAAAACTAAAAGATAACTTGAAGAATAATGAACTTAGAGATTGCACACAATTTCTTGTAAACACCAAGCTGGACTAGTCTAGTTCTTACTAGAAAGCACCTGTTTCAGGCTGGCAAATGCAGTATCTACTGGAGAGATATGAACTTAACTACCAAGCAGGCACAATTAACAAGTCCTGCATTTTCTATATATCAGGAAATCTATTGCAAAGATGTCTAAAACAAGAAACTGAAATTTGTGCTTACTGTAAGTGCCGTGAGAATTGGAGAGCACCTGTTGGCACTGGTCTGTTTCTGTGACATCCCACCATTGTTTTTTCAGACTGGGCTATTCTCCGCTACGGTATTCATCTAGGCAAAGAGGGAAGAAGCATGAATAAACTCGATGCAGGTAAAAGACCTGCTCCCAAGTAGATCAGAATAAAACTAATTTACCTGATATATTTATAATTTACACTGAATTCATTACAGAGACTAATGAAGACGTGCATTCAAATGATTTCTCCTAGGGCTGATTTAAGAAAGCAATTTGGAAGCTAGGCTTGAGGTGGGGGGGAGTAATGCCTAATTCAGTACAGTAAAGTATTCTGTATGATAGAGATTTCTGTGGTAATTTGTTCTTTGTAGACTAGTATGTGCAGAGCTCCCCCAAGGACTACTTGTCATTTCCTTTGTTGTTGAAAGTTCTTTGTTGAGAACTTTCAGAATAATTTTTAGTAGTTCTACAGCACAAATGATTTGGTTATCAGCCAGGTACACCATTCTGTGTAACCTAGAGTATACAATAATAGAGACAGAGGGAGGATTACATTTATCATTGCTGTGTCTACTGAGTTTAATAGATCGACCTCAGGGTTTTTTTTCCATTGCAGGAAATAAAGGAACTATATATAAGTAACAGGTAATTTGATCAGTAAAATGTTTTTAAAGTAGCCTGTACTTGATAGTGCCTTTGATCTTGGATTTGTACCCCCACAGCTGCATGAACTACATTTCTCTGATTTACTCTTCTCGGAAATATGGTCAAAGCTTTAAATGTGGGGATATGACAATATAAAGGTTATGATTATCATCTGCAGTAGTGCAGCTTTGCTGAAGAGAGTAGGTCGTATTTGTTAACAGTAGTTTCAGACCCATTACCCCACCTGAACAGTGCCGTCCTGCCTTCTGGAGAGGTCCCCACAGGTAGTGTGCTGTAATTCTGCTGCATGGCACAAATTTGCAGAAGTGCAACGAATCTCAGTGTTTGGAGCTCTTGGGTACAGTATTGAGCTGTAAGCTGTTTCTGTCAGAACAGTGTGTGCAGGGTCGCTTGCTCTCAAGAGAGAAGGTTGTCCTAAGCGAGCCATTAATAACATAACCCGTAAGCTAGGAGTGGGGAGAAGAAAAGGCCTGTTCAAGGGCTAATTAGATTTCTGGTAGGTTGTGCACTTACACACCCCTCGTGTTACCCTATAATGAGATGAACAAGTGAATGTGCTAGTGGCTTTACTTTTATGAAGCTTATATATGGCCCATGCACAAGGAATTCCCTAATGCCTTACCGGCATTCAGGACATACTGTTGTGAGTGCTATAATATATCTGTGAATGACAGGAATCAGTACTGTTAAGCTGTTGTTCTTACTACTGTTCTGTGAAAACTGGATCAAGTTTGCATTCTTATGTCTCAAAAGCATCCAAGCACATGTCACACATTGTAATTATTGCCACAAGCTGAATTTTGAATCAGAAGCCAGATGGATGGTTTCAGATCTTACTTGAATCCACAATAGGCATCCAGTCTTATGGCAGAAATATACTATTGCAAAGAAACCCAGTGCTTTAGGGGATTTTACATTATGTGCAGGGTTAACAGGAAACCAGCAGGCCTAATTTATGTGTAGTAGAGGAGTTGCCAGAGCAGCAGAAATATTGTTTTCTTTCAGTGATTAATGTGCTCAATAAAAGTGTAGCATCTGCTGCCAGTTTTCATTAACAAATAAATGAAAAACAAACCCGCGTGGTAGGCAGCGTGTCTGGGGACAGCTTAAACAGGACTGAGCTGCTTTAGATTTCGGCTATTTTCTTTAGCACAACAGTGTGGAGCACTTTCTTGTTTATAGGATAAACACACAGCATTGAAGTGATCTGTGTAGCACACAGGAGTGATTGCCAACCCATAACATTCTGCAGAATGCAAAAATTCCATAGCTGCTCCCTTGGGAGTCATAGGCTACAATCTTCTTGCATGTTGATTTCAGTGTAAATAACAGTTAAATTATCAGAACAGACAAGCTGCCAGTAAAACTTTGAATGAAGTATTAGTTTATCTTTCTTCCTTCATAATACAATTCCAGCAGACTCAGATCTCAGTCCTTATATTGGTTCAGGAGACGTGGTATTTCACACCACATTAATACAAGTAATGCATAAATGTAAGGCTGTAAATGTGTGCTTTTTTAGATTCCTCACAACCAAGTAGACTATGAAATGCAATAGATAACTTTATTTTTAGCCTTATTTTCTATGGAAACAGGGTTTATTTGATCATGATGTCTTTCTCTTCCATCTTTTGTCCTTATAACTTCTGAACCATATTGGCCAGTTCCAACTGCTTTGACAAGAAGAAGGGACGGAGGGTTTGCATACAAGTGTCTCACCATAGGGGAAGGTCACAGTGCCTACTTATAGACGTCACAGAATCCACATAGCAGAGAACTCTCTGTCATATCATATGATATCTCTATCATCTATCATAGCACAGAACAGCCATCCTCATGGAAGTTTTGATAAACCATTGCTGACTGAAGTGAGTCTGAAGTTGTAAGCAGCCCATCTTTCTCAGCTCTGGTACTGCTAGAACTGCTTTCCTTCGTGGAAGTTTGAGAGTGAGGAGATGGCAGACTGGCTGTGACTGCAGCTGTGACAAGAATGTCACTGACTCATTCTCAGGATGTGTAACAATTGGAGTATTGCTTTCAGCATTTCCAGACAGTTGTTTCAGGCTCTTTTGTATAGAAATTAAGTTCTTTTAAACAAATAAACAGAGACTATTTCCAGCAATAATGTGGCTGTCCTGCACGCACATGGAAGCCTAACAATCTCCAGAGCCATCTCTTTGCATATTTGCAAAATATAACTTACTAATTCATAGTGGAAATACACAACAGAATGGCAAAAACATTTCAGTGCTGAAAACAAAAGGCACAAAACCATCATTACCTGAGGGAGGTAATGGAGCAATCCCTGCAGGTTATATGATGAGGGACAAGGACGGCTTTGGGATTCTAAGGTATTTGTTGTACACCCCAGTGAGCACTCTAAGCTTAATGGCAGTAGAGAGAAACTAGCTGTACCTTCATCTGTACCTGTGAGCTATGCTGAAACCAAGGAAACCTTCCCTATAAATGTTAGATAGGAGACCAATTCATCTGTACTGCTGTTCCCATAAAATCAGCCTCTCCCAATTATCTTTGCTGCAAAGAGCAAAATATCTCTTCTAACTCCAGATAGAGAGGAATAAGCTAGATTTCAGCAATCACAAAGGCTAAGCTAACATACATCAAAAAATGTGTACATACCAAATAGATGGATTAGATTTACAGTTCTCCTGTACAGGACTTTGGTGCTTAGTACAAACTTGGTACCCATGTAACCAGTAGGGTCACACGCTGAAGAGAATTTCATGTTTACTGAGAACAGAACCTAGTCCTCAGTCATGACATACTGTAACTATCATCACTATGCAAATGTGATTATTTCCTAATGAACAGACATCCCTCTGTACTTAAATTGCATCACACTTTTCAATCTTATCTTCTTTCTGTGGTGGTTATGTTCCCTGTCTAGCATGAGTCATCAGACTCTTCAGGTATGTACAGCGTGTGCTATGCGGAATGATGCACTGAGCAGGTGTGGCAAAGGACGGGGCAGTTCAAGTAAAAGGAAATCGAAATGTGTTTTCAAAGAGAACGTACAAATACTTTAGTGTTTGATTTCCAGGGTGGTGATTAATTGCAAACTGCAAGATAAGAACATCCAGGACAAATAAGAGCAATAGCCGTTTGTTATATCATAGTAGATTCACCTCTGGTTTAAGCTGGCTTTTGGTGGTGTGAACCAGAAAGCAGGGACTCCAGCAGTGTAAAGAGAAGCGAAGCCTGAATTCTCTCTCTCTGGTGAATTTCTGGGGCTGGCAAGTTGTACACAGGGAACACTGATCTTAGCAGTCTGTGTGGGCTGAGATTTTCTGGTACTCTGGGAGGCCATTAAAAATGTTACCCTTATCAGATATGATGGTGAAAATTAAAATATGGCCTGCCCACATGAACGTGCAGATCATACCCATGCTAAAGTTGATCCTACTCATTTACTTGTTTGTACTTGCTTGTGCTAGAGAGCAAATCTTGGCTTGCATATGCATTCTGAGTTCAGGGAATACAGAGTGACTGTATTTAAAACTCTGACCTGAAATGCCAGCAATGGGATCTGCAGGCTCAGGAGATGCAGTGTGTCAGACTTTGTCCAGCTTATACTTGAGCTAGGCTAAAGAGCAAAAGAAATCTGTAGCTTTTACCTCTTTCCCTTGTATTTATAAAATCATTGTACGCTTTGGTACAACTTGCAGTTCCAGCTAAAAGCTGTAAAAGTTGCTGTGTTCCAGGTCATAAATTGAGGTGAGATGGCAGAGCTGTGTGATGAGGCTTGCACAATACCCATGCAGCTTATATCTGACTCAAGGCTTTGCTATTAATTCCTTACTTTCCTGAACACAAAATTCACATCCTGTTCTTTTTCCACTCTCTGAAGAGCACCTCCTATTACACGCCACAAGCAGAAATCTCTTTCTAGACAGTATAAAATTCCTCGAGATGTAACACAGTGAAGCAAGATCATCTCTGAAATGAGGTTATGCATTTCCCCATTACCCAGTGCCTCACACCACTGCAAAATGAAATTAGTTCCTGGCCTGAACGTTCCTGCTGTTATCTAACTCTCACTGTACTTCATGTCAATTATTAACATCAACAATGATAGAAATCTTAACACATGTTAAGAAACAGGACTCCTACATAATTTTGTTAATCTGTATTATTTTGCCCTATGATCTTTGTTTCGGAGTCTACCTTTCTCCATCTCCTTTTCCAATGTGCTTTCACAGTTGGAAAGTTTTGGGCTGATCTATTGCTTTCAGTCTTTGGAGGACAGGGTGCAAAAGCTGTGTACTATCTCTTTCACCCTTCAGCCAAAGATCTTGTTCATCATATAGAAACCTTCTCTTTGTGAGTTAATTTTACCCAAGAATAGAACAAAGACTTTAAGAGAAGATAGTAGACACCACTAAATGACTGAGCTGAGCTCTCAGATCAGAACATATTTATATATACTAAGGAAATTACTGGATATCTGCCTTAAGTGTGAAAAGCGTTTCTTTTGTTGGCTCGCTTAATGTTTTTTCAGTGAATTTCAGGCCCAGTGAGGCTCCTTTGATTTTTCTCAAGTTAATAAATAATGCAGTGGAAAACCTGTTAACTGCTAACAAAGTGAACACTCTAATTATGTAAAGCTTGGGGTTTGGGGGCAGGGGGGGAGGCACAGATGGATGTCCATTCCAGGCACTTGGAATGAAGCATGAATACAAGAGGCTGATTTGGCTTTGCTGTACTTCCAATGCAGGTTTGAATGGTACATGATGACCAGAAAGTACTTAGGATTCTCCAGCTGGGAAGGCTGAATGTGTAACTAGTCCCCAAGAAACACTAATCTTGGCACATCATGTGTGTTGGGGACAGAGGAAAATGTGACTGGAGACATGTCTTTCTGCTATTTCTTTTCAGAGGATACAGTTTTAAGCTTTGCCATTTGGCAAGTGTCAAAGCAGACTTCCATCTCCTTTAACCTTCTCGAGGTTTGGGTCTTGGGGAAGAGATTGAGAGCGCCATAGCTTGCCTCTTGGCAGCCTCACTATCCCTGCCTTTGTCCAACAGAAAATGGTTACACCCTGAATCTGACTCAGGAGGAGTCTGGGCAGTTAAAGCAGCACAGGATTAAGCTGACGGTATGCGGGCTTCTCAACAGGATAAATGATGATAGTATCCAGTACCGGATAATCCCACCCCCAAGTTTTTTCACTACCATAATGTAATTGCATATGTGCAAATGGCATCATATGTGTCTCCTTTCTTTGTGTAACTGAATATTGCTGGGTACCTGGGACAAGGAGATACAGAGATCAGCTAGGAAAAAAAAGATACCAGAAACCTTTAAAGCTGAATTTTCCCCAGCTTCATGGAGCCATTTCAGAACTGTTCTAGCATTGCAGGTGTAAGCTAGTGATTTATTCTGAAGAGTCACAGACTATTACTTTTTCTCTTTTCCTTTCTCAACTAGAAGAAAGCTGTCAGGACTAATCCATAGATGCGAGTGTACTCATCCTTCTCTGCAAGAAAACTGATCTCTGAATCAGAATTCTGAGAGAAGTCAGCTAAATGTCAGCAAGGCTGTAGGTAGCATCTGTGCAGGCCATGCATTACAAGAAGCAGTAGCGTTAAACAGTACCAGAATGAATCTTTCTCTGTAGAAAGAGAAGAGGCAGCGTTAGGTTCTGATAGACAAAATGAGCTTTCAAACTATCTGTTTAATAAAGAACATCATAAGAGTAACTTACTATTGCATTTTCTTTTGTGTTAACTGTGGCTAGCTGCTGAACTACATAACATGCAGGACGTAAAATATCTGTCACCACTTCCTTGAATCCTTTTTTTGAATTCTGTGGTTTGTGGAGCTCTCTGTGTTTCAGTATGGCTGGAACTGGTATCTAGCTTCATAGAGCTCCTAGGCCAAGGACTGAATGAAACTTACTCTGTTTAGGACGCTGTGCAATGCCAGATATCCTGGATATTGTGTTGTTTCACAGTGTGTTATTTCATGTTCACAGGCAGAGGGAAAATTGATTGCTAGATGTGAGCTTAAGGCTAATGAGTGCAGTAGCTCTTCCCCTGTAACACTGCACATCTCCACCCAAGTCACAAACACATCAGTGCTATAAAAGGCACATGGGGTGACATGATGAATTGCCAATAGACTTGAAGAAGTATTAAGACCAGTGATTTGGGGATTATTCATCTGGAATAGAGGTATTATCTATTATCTGTGCTCAGGGAAGGTGATTAATATGGGAACAGACAGAGAGGATTATTACTAAAATGATCAAGGAATTGGAGGGTTTCGTCATAGCATAAAAGACAGACACATGTTTAACTAAGCGCCACAGAAGCAGTGTAGGGGCTAACATAATGTTGATACAAGAACCAACAGGTATAAGTTGGCTAAGAAAAAATCTGGAGTGGAATTTTTATGTAAAGTCAATTAGAGCAAAGAAATTCTCAAATAGTCTTCCAAGAGAAGTAGTGAGAGGGAAAAATAATATAATTTTAAGACGGACCATAATACTTTTATGAAAGGATGAAATGATGCAGTACCATGAAAGGCAACTGTCTTCAGTTACCTTGCAGTCAGTGTTCCTGTAATCCTAAATTTCTATGTACCATTTGAAAGCACAAGCAGAATTATTACCACTCACGGGCAAGAATTTCATTATCACAGAACTAGGATGTTCCCTGCCCTAGATACAGTGCTATCACAATCTTGAACAGATTGCTCATAGTAGGTATTGGTTAAGCAAGAACTGGCACAGAGGGCTATGCTGATGTAGCTGCTACAGCATATGGGACATATATCTGGAAACTGTGATCCTGCATCATCTGCTACTATGCATCAAGTGGCGCTACATGGACAGCAGCAAAACAGGTGAGGTAATGATACTGCCATGGACTTATCTTATTTTTTGCTCTTTTTTTATAATTAATGTTTACAGCAACCTTAATTCTATGCTGTCATTAGAGCCTGCTGTTATGCTAAGGCGTTATTACCTTTTTGTAAGGTGATTCTTGAAATACCATGCTGCCCTCTTGAGGTTGCATCATATATGTTTTGGGTTTGGGATTTTTTAGCCAGTTACTGGAAGGAAAAAGACATTTGAATGAAAATCTGTTTCTTATGGAAGTAAGCAGATTAGGCATGAGCATTTCAAAGCCATCTCCGTGTTTTGGATGTTCCAAGAGGAACTGGGCATGCAAGTGCTTGTGAATGTCGTTGTCTTAATTTCTCCACCTTAACTCCTCAGAAGATCTAGAGGATCGTGTGCAGAAGTGCCGATGGCTGGGAGCAGAGATAGGGTTGCTTGGTTACAAACATTGTTCTGTTTCGAATTGAACATCATAGAAATAATTTGCAGCAATGGGAGGAATCATGTTTCTAGTACTCTGGTGTTGGCCAACAGTCTTGCATGAGTTTGGTCCTGCTACTGTCAACAGTGGTAAGGCATACAGTGACTGATAGATCCTCTGCTGCAGAGATCTGGCTGCCTGATAGTTTCTTCCAACTGCAAGGTCTCATTTGAAATGATTGCTTAAGAGAACTAAATGTGTCTATATTGGCAAAATGAGGAAATCAAGTGGTTAGAATAAGTGCTGTAAAGCACATGCAAAGTACAAGCACAGAGGAGGAAGACTGTGACAGAAACTGCCTCTGCTAGTTTTCTTTTTTTAACATGAAAAAAAAGAAAGTTACTGGAGTGACTCTGTAAAGGAATTGTTTAACATGAGACCAGATGGACAATGGTGGGAATACGATTAGATGAAGTAGGTTGCCTAATTGCTCAGTTTTTATTCATTGCTCTGGGAATCAATTTATAGTACAGTGTGTTCATCAGAGACAAACAGACTGGAACAAAAGAGGAAGGAGCTGTTTAGGTCCCATGTGTTCCTGTGCCACTGTAAGGCTTGGATTTGACAGGATATGAGAAGGCATTTTAGCCATCTGTCTTCTCCCCTTCTGCTCCACAGTGCCTGTCCCATTCCAAGGGGTTCCTATAGAAGATGAACGATAGCAGCTAGAAGCAGAGATATGCTGGGAGAGATTTCTAGTGGCAGAAAGTTTGACAGAGCTCCTACTGCCTTGACTAGAGGCAAAGGTTTCCATTTGTCCATCTGCTTTTAGAATATTTGCTGGCTGTTGGCAACAAATGAACCTAAGGGTTCATTTCAAGCCTCAGCTGTGTTAACATGAGTGGGACTCCAAGCCAGTGCAATGTTTGGTGAAGCTTCTTTCAGACTGGCTGCCATGCTTGGCAGACAACACCCTGTTGGCAGTGAGGGTGGGAATGACTGGCAGTTATAATAGCAATGCCAAAACGAGTGCTAGCCTTTGCACTATAAATTTCCATTCCAGCTGCTCAAACAGGAATCACAGGTCCCTGTAGTGCATCTCCAGTCTGCCTGCCTTGACTAGAAACTAGTAATTGTACTCACTGAGCAAATATCCATGGAATGAGTAATGCCAATGAACCTCAAAACCATCCCCGTTACAGGGACTAGTGTTACTAAATATAGGAGAAGTATGTGCTCTTAATATCATATAAAAGGAAAGCCAATGCCCTTTTCTAGCATCTTCTAAAATTCCTGGAAAATAGGGAATGGTCCATCTATTTATTTTTTCAAGAGTAGGTATGAATGCTCCTTAGCCAATCTTTTTGTCTGCAAGAAATTTCCAAGCCCCCAGTACTGTACTTCCTCATACGCATTTTCAAGTATTGTTGTATTCTCTCTGTAATGATTGGCACATATAATGAGTAAACACCACTACAAATAAGAAAAAGACAAGTAAAAAATGAACTAGAAGGGTTTATAGCTGACTATGAAAAATAACTTCCTTTTTCACAGCTTGTCTGGTTGAAAGCCAAACATATGCGTTCATTTTTAAATTATCAAATGCTTATTTCCAGATCACGATATACCTGATATGCAAAAAAAAAAAACAAACCCCAAAAAACCCCAAGAGCTCGACAGAGTTTTATTTCAAGTATGGACTAATGTGTTTAGAAATAATTTGAGAAGCAGGACTGCTGACACAAACAAAGTTTTTTCTTGAAAATTAATCCTATTTACTGACACTGTTATTTTTCACAAACGAAACTTTTTTTTATGTTGATAGAGCTTCACTGAGCACAATCTCTTTCCTTTCCCTAATGCAGAGTAGGTATGCCTTGTTCCTCAAGGCAATGTGACTCTTCAGCAGCTTTCCTGCCTGATGTAGCATGCCTCTTCACTTGTGTTGCTCATAACTTCTTAGAGACCTGCAAACTGAAAATACTGACATATGTCTTCATGTCCTAGGATATCGGTGCGTAATTATAGCAAAATAAATACTGAACAGAGCTCTCCTATGTTCCGTTTTTAAAGGTCTGTTGTCTGAAGAGGGGCGTAATACATAAAAATGAAAGGGCGTTAAGGGGGCATTAGAGCTGCCCCTTTTTCTTGGTACTGCTGACATCACTGTGACCAGGGGGAAGATGGGACACATAGTGAGCATAAAAAGGTGCTCTGAAAGTGTTGCTAGTCCCACTCCTATTGCATAATTTCTAACAGGACAGTCTACCCTTCTCAATTACATCTGGACTACATCTTCACCATTGTAGACTGCAGATTTTTTAGGGTAGGATTTCACTTTGACAAAGAGGGGCTTCAGTCTGAAAGACATCCCAAAGTGTTACATGGGTGCAGAGGAGGTGTCCCATGCACTACAATGCCTTCCTGTAGTCCTGCAGTTCCAGGTGCACAGCTCGTGTACCTCTAAGGTTTAAGTAGGAACAGATTACTGTAACAAACCCTGTCTAGACCCACTATAATGCAGCCAGACATGTTACACTCAAGTTCCATCTTAAGGCTAGCAAGGTCATCATTTCATCCCTGCTAGAGCGCTCAGCCCCTCATTTGAATTTCACGTACTTTCTTCTGATTTCCAGCCTTATTTTGCCTAATCATTTTTAAGCCAATATTCTCCTTGGGCTTACATGGCTTTTCTTCCTGCCTGCTGTTATCTATATATGTGCTTCCGTTCCTTTCAATCCTTGCTTGCTTGGTTAAACAACGAAAGATCTTTCAGCTCATCAGACAGTTTTCCCTAATGGTCCTTCTCTGTTCATTTTCCCCACCATGACCATGGGTGTCTGGAACCACCCACAGCTATGTAGTTTCCTATTTCATGAAACTAAAATTGGTAAGTGTTACATAATGTCACACAAATTAGACTCCTTGACACACTATTAGGGTCTCTTTCAGACCTAGAGACTTCTTCAATGTCTATCAGATGAGAAAAAGCTCAAAAGGGACAATGTACCATCACAGTTTATCCAAACACAGTGACCTTTAGGGCTGCTGAATTGTCAGAAAAGAATCTTGAACTTTAAATATAATAATACCTATAATCTGAAACAATTTCTATAAAAACTGCCAATTCTGACAAAAAGGGGCAGCTCCAGGCTGCTGGAAAGCAGTGTAGATCTTTGGTGGACTTGTTCTGCCCATTCAGGACTCAGCCATGCCCAGAACATCTCCAGAGTGAGAAGCACTTTTATGCAAATAAGGTATCTACAAGAATATAGCCATGGCAACCCAGACTGCACAACATCTGGGGTACGTGTTCAGGAGCAGGAGACCTTGCCAGGTATAACATTATGCTCTTTGTAGTAGAGATATGAAAGTTATTTTCAAAACAATAAATTGTGACACATCCACAGTTCTGGGATAAATTTTAAGAATACCATTGCAAACATGGCCAGAACGCGGAGCTGCTTTATAAGCAAAATTTCTGGAAGAACTCTTGGAAATAGAACTAGGGACATGATGAGAACTGGTAACAAATAGGCATTTTTAAAAATATCTATCCTACATTTTATGTCTCAGTGGCAGCTTAGTTCTTCGGAAATTCTTCCTTTGAGACAATGTATATGCAGATCAATGTGTAACGTTGTAAGCCAAGTGTACTCTTGATGACATTTTGCCTATAACCTCTAGAGCAGTGCTTGTCAGATTTTCTGCGGACCCCAAGATACTCGAAGTGAAAACTTGGTTAAACATCTTACGTGCACACACAGTTGTAGAGCTGTTTCTGAGATTCATGTACTTTTCATACTTGCTTTATTGGTTTCCAGAAGTTCATGGAAAGTGCTGTTGTAAAGTTCCTAGTTTTCTTTTCATTGTTGTCAAATTAATGTTAAGTAGGGACATTGCTTATGCATGCTTAGTTTTAATATCTGCTGTTATCCTGGTGAAACATGTCTGACATGAAACCTAAGCACACGCTTAGTAGGAGCTGTGAAGTATCTGTATATTTGTGTGCTACATTTCATCTATTTTGTTCTGCTAACCGCCATCTGTATCTTATTTCCCTGAACTAGTGTGTTACAGCCTTAACACAGGAAAGCTCAAGCTTTTGTATGCAGTAGAAATATGCATCAGTAAACAAAAGCAGCAGCTGTGAACTCAGCATCTGTAAACTGTACTGTTTTATATATTACTCTTCTTATTAAACAGAAATTATACATAACATTCAGCTTAATGACTAGGCCCAGTTCATTTTGCCTGAAGCCATATGACCCTGAACTCTGACACTGTCTGATTTCAGGCTAAACAAGGTTGGTCTGGATCAGTACTAAACTGTGAAGAAAGAGGAAATGACCTTCAGTAACAATGCTTGCTGCTGGTTCAGAGGGACATGCGGCCATTCAGTAAGGACACACTTTTTCCTGAGTTGGTACCAAACAAGGTGGGAGGTCAAGTGGTCTTATTAAAAATGCTGGCCAGGGTACAATTGCATCAAAAACTTACATATTCACTGTTGTTCTAAATTATAAATAAGATATCTCCTTCTATCCTTGCATTTTTATATCCAAACTAGAGAAATGTATTAGAATATGAAACAAATTATATGTAAAGTATTATTGTATTATTAACTAGTAACAAGTTGTTTCTGTCTCAGAATTTGAGGAATGTAAACAAAAAGAAATTTGATGTTGACAGAACCAAACACATTTTTTGATGAAATCTTATATAGAGATCCTATGAAAGCAAAATTATGATTTCCAGTACAAGTTCCTGTAAAAGCACACATCTGCAAAGATGTATGCAGCGGAAAAGAAAATGTAATGTGACTTCAACAGATTATCTGGGCTTGTCACATGTTTTGGAGGTCTTGTTGTTAGAAGTGTCCATAGACGTTGTAGGTCTGAAAGCAGCCGGTATTACTTTACTAGAATTTCTTATGCAACTGTTTTTATGGTTTTGTTTAAGATAAGGTATTTTACACTGCTATAGTAATCCTTAGATAAGTGTAATTAATAATAGGAAGTTATACAATTTGTCATCTCAGATTCTGTTTCTTGGCAATGGAGCATTTTGTTTTACTTGGTTTCATTCTGCTACTATATACTCATTGCTTCTGAAGTGGCACAACTCTAACCCTTTCAGATATCCAGAGACAGAGGTAAGTTCTGTTGTTTCATATGTAGACCTGGAACCCCTGCTTTTCAGACAGCTGAGACAAAAATGATAAAAGAATGATGTACATAGCAAATAGAAAGTACTGTATGTTCTCCCTTAAGCTGTCACGGGCATCTTCCTAGTGAAGTAATGAAGGAAGTTCCTGAGGACCTTAACCACAAGCAAAAGGTAGAAAGAACCAAAAGACACTTGCACAATTCGAAAAAGCCTGTCTTGGAAAGAAGTTTCTGTCTATGGAGATAATTAGAGAAGTTGCTGAGAAGATCTTGAATAGAGAACTTGCCCTACAGCTTCTTACTCGTTCCAGCTGCACTGAGATGTGAGAGGAGTAGTTGTGAATTTCTGTGTAATAAATATTCTGTACTTATATAATACTGAGAAGTTTGAAGTGTCACTTTACTTTGAAAATGACTACAAATGTACTTCCTTGTTAATCAGATCTTCAAGCTGTGCATATTCAGTTATAACTTCTTACTTTAAATGAAGAAAAAGGATTAAAGAAACATTGCTTCAAACATTAGTCCCACTGACCCAACTCAGCTAAGAATTAGGGAGCTGGATCCATTTGCCATTGCATCAGCTTAATTTCTCATGAGGTTCTAGATGGTGACATGTAAGCAGAGACCCTCTCATCACTACAGAGGTGATGGAATCACTGCAGCCTGCAAATCTCTCTTGGTGTTGGGAGCGACAGGATTAGAAAGAACTTGTTAGGACTGACAGTCCACAAGACTGGAAATTAAAGGGAAAAAAGTGTGTGTGACATAATTGTAGTAACAATTTAAGCACTTCAAAGACCCTGTTTGAAACAGAAAATGTGTTGTGTGTAAAAAGAGTACTAACAAACCTGATGCCTTTTCAGAATCTTGACAAAAATATACAGACTGCATATTTTTTTCTCTTTCCTTCTAATTGACTCTCCATGCAATTTTTTCTCTGTGATTATGCGTTAGCCTTGGCTGAAGTGTCCTGGAGGACATGCAGTTGTCTTTAACTAAACAAGTGTAGACGGACATCTAACCATAATTTTAAGTAAGCATTTGCAGTCGTACCCATAATCCACCATACAGCTTGGCATATTCGTTATTTGGACAAAATGGAACCTGTTTACATTAAGATCAGATTATCAGTTAAAAACTTTCTGCAGTATAAGGTTGTTCAAGCTTCATTATAAGTAAGATTTAAAGTTTAAATTCAGGAAAATGTTTTGACAGCATGAGGGATTTCTCTTTAGACATATGTTTCAAATATTAGATCATGATGAAACATCATCTGTATGTGACCTTCTGAAGGTCATGATGAAGAAAAGACTTTTAGGTTGTTTTGGTAACAAGCGTACCACCAACAATGGCAAAACAGGACAGACTGAACTTATAAACATTACATCAGACCTGGTGCTAGTGATAACATGTTTGCTAAACTTCTCAAAATGAGCTGATACCACAAGTCATCTTGTGATCAGCACTAGGACTATTTCCTGCTAAGACTGGCTAGCAGGCTGGTATATTGTGGCTTGCCCAAAATATTGAACTTATGAAGTGAAGGTATCTTTATTTTGTGTAAATAAGCACAAGCGTTCTCTCCTGGAAGGACAAAAAGGTTGCTAGCAAATGCAAATAATGGAGAGTACCAGTATGCTAATGGTAAAGACATTTGAAGTTAATCTATTCTTAAGGAAATCTTATTATTACATTGATAAGTGCAAAATTTATACCTTTCAGTGTTTTCAAACAACATAATGTGTGTACTTTGAATGCAACAAAATCAGGCTTTGATATTTAAATAGTTTCTCTTATCATGCTACAGGATTTATCTTAAATTTTGGAAGTTCAAAATGCACTAGACTTAGTACTCCATGAAATAGGATAAAAATTCGTTCAGGTTTTGCTGTGTGCTGTTCATTATTTTCTCAGAGATCGCTTCATGTTTTGGAAGTCACCAAAAGCTAAGGAAAACAGTGCAGAGTCCACTTATTTAGGAGGGCAGGGATAAAAAGAAAGTAGAGAACTAAATGCATAAAACTAGGTGAGAGCCCTTGCCTGCATTTCCAGAAGGATGTAACTTGAATTGGTAGTGGTATTTTTGTAAAAATTTGGAAGTATTAAAAATATTCCATAGATCTTCAGGCTAATTTTCAGTGGACTGTAAAGCCAGATTGTACTGTTATGACCCTGTATGAGTCTGTGGGAGCTAATTCAGCAAATAAAACAGCAATCATGTTGCAAAAGTTGTTCCAGTTGCTGAACAGAAAAGGGTGAGTGTTTTATACGAAAAAAGTGTCCCTGTTCCTTGCTTTTAATTGAGATGGTAACACACAGCTTAAATGCTCTTATTTGCTTTATCTTGGTTTTAATAGACTTGCATGGCAACCTTCTACACTAGAGCAATTGAGCTTCTCAAGCTCAGATGCACTGAGGGGCTCGCAGGTGACATGCTGTACTGCGGCAGAGCCCCAGTGTGACAATGGCTCTGTTAGCAGAGAGAAACTCACAGAAAAGCAGCAGCGGCTTGTGGATAATTATTAGAGGGCAACTAATGCAAGTCAAGTTGAACAGATCTTTCAATTTTTTCTTTATACTGTATGCAGTGGACTGTTGGGATCCTGAGCCCTCTTTGGATCAACTTATCTGGCACTGAAAACCTGCTGAGGGAGTAAAGACTAATTTACTGTGCTGAGAAGCAAGATAACATTAGGTTTGCTCTCTGTGCTCTGTGGCTAGATTCTATCCACTACCTCAGACACCTCTACCTTAACACAAGTGACGCTTTCAATGTGCCTTTCCCTTGGTTTTGTTTCATAACTTGGAAACTTTCTTAAAACAAAATGTCATTTGTTGTCTAACAAGCAAAAAACATCCTTCACACATTTCAGATGTACAAAGGTGCTCCTGAACAACATTACAAGCTAGACATGTAATTTAGCACTGCTTCTGCTGAAATTTATGTCATATCTCTTTCTAATGCCATGTACAGCAGCTCTCTGTGGTGACAGCAGCACTGGTTCTATTCTGCAGCAAAGCAAATTAATGCTTTGTGTGAAGGCTAAGGTAGAAATAGTTGATGGCTTGTGTGCAGAACCTATTCTTTGATGGGATCAGTCAATACTGTAGTATATAAGTGGAAACCTGAACGCATACTCATAGTTACTTTCAAATTTCAGTTGGGACATTTTGGAAACCATTTGTTTTTTAGGATCAGCATTATTAACATTTCTTATGTTACAAGAGAACCCCATCTACACACAGAGCAGATGAATATATGCTGACTATGTTAACTATTTTAAATAATTTCAAATAAAGAAATGGGTCATACTATTTATCTGCAACATACAAATTCTGATGACCTTGAAAGAAAGTTAAGCTTATGTCCAAGTTTGTATTACCTGATCTTTGCTACTTATCAGTGTTTTGTTTGTTTGTCTTAGGGGCTGCAAATTTAACCAAAGCTTCAGATAAATATCTTTGAAACAGAGTTGCGCTAAAACCGAGATAACTATTTTTGTATCACAGAGCAGAACTCCTGAGTACTATTGGAAAGGTCAGTGATAATCAGGGAATTTTCAAATGAACTTTAAAGTGTTGTAAGCAAAGTCTTGCCTTCCCTAGGACTTCATGAGTCAGTTTTGATTTCTGTATCTATTTCTGCTTGTGAAGAATCATTAAAGAAAAAATATTTGCCAAAATTACTTAGAAGGAGCACGGGCTAAATTCATAGGGCTGAATTTGCACTTAAATCCAAAGATATGGTTCTCTTTGACTTTAACTTGGAGGAGAGCAGAATTCAGTCATGACCTGTTTTGTATTCTGAATATGTTGAGCAATTATATTTTTGTCTCCAGTTGTCATGAGACTATGACAAATGGAAGTATGTGCTGTACGTATGCAATCACAGCCAACTGCCTGCAGTTACTTCTCTTCACCTTCAATGAAACAAATGAATCAATACAGAAGAAACAGTTTGCCTGATGTTCTCTTACTTCCTACTTGGTAGAAATGGTTCATTTAAGAAAAGTATCTAGTTTGAATTGTGTGGCCTTATAATGATTATCTGCAGCATTGTGTTGCCAAAATCTTGTTTGGCAAAAGATGTCAAGTTGTCAAGAAAGTTGTTCGGCATAATGGAAATAGGACACTTTGTTCCTGTGGGGTACGTTTTCCGTATTTATGGGATTTGTGTACTTGTAATGAAATGACACCACAATGGTCTTCCATATTTCTAAACATCACATAATTATTTGAATTCCCTTGTCTATGTACAAAGTAGTATTTTCCCCCAAATCCTTTCCCTATTAAAAGAATAGGAAAATAGCACCATCATTTTTTTCCCTGCAACTAACAGGGAAATCTGGGCACATTGTCCCGGGTTTACAGCCAAACTCCTTTGTGTATTACTCTGAGCCGCATGTTAGCACAAAGGACTACACAGCCAGAAATCTTTAAAGTTGTTCCAAATTGATATCGCGTATATATGAGAATTAAGGTCACACTTAAGTGGCTGCTAATATGATTCGAAATCTTCTCTTCTTCCATTTCAGAATTCAAAGAAATAATGCAATAGTCTTGCAGTAAATCCCCTGGGTAGAAAAGCTTCACTATTTCAGTCACAAACAAATTAAATACTTGGGCATTGACATATTAAAAAAATATTGCTGCACCTGCAAAAAAGACATTCTTCTCCTAAGGTTCCTCCCATTGACCATTTGTCCAAAATTTAGTAAAAATCTTTACGAGAGCAGTTGTATGTTACTTCCAAAGGCACCAGTGTTCAATCTCCATATTGTTCTCATGGTGCACGCATTTTATTAGTCGCTCACTTACAGATACAAATGCTAGCTTCAATTTGTCAGTCCATACAAGTATCCATTTCCTTTATTTAATTAAACTTTATGTTCAGAAAAGACACAGTATTTGCATTTCAAATCCTACCATACTACTTCATCCATTTTTCTGGTACTAGATTTGCATTTAATTCTGGATTTGAATTATGCTCAACCTCATTGTTCCAAGTAACAGAGTTTATTAGGATGGATATACACCATACTGCACACAATGAAAATATGAGAAACAGAAAGTCAAATTGCAAAGCCAATAGTGGAGGAAAAAAAGACTAGTGATTTTGGATGACTCCATTTTGGAAGGCCAATGTGTTTCTAAGGCCTCGTTTGCAAAAAGCATCACTGTATTTTCCCACAGTGCCGAAGAGATCTGTCATAATTTCTCACTAATCAGACTAAGTCTGAAAAACACACTCTGTACATTTACAAACTGGCGTCAAACTCCTTGACTAACTGAAAAGAAATTAAAATCTTCCATTCTCAGAAATGTTGTGACTTTCTTTTCATGTTTCTTACACTAAGATAAGACAAACTATCCTAGAACTTATGTTCAGTACCTTCAGGAAACACCTTTCACGTTAATACCACTCTAATAAATCTTATGAGACTGCCTGTCAATTGCTTACATGTATGAGAGATTTTTGCCATTTGGTGTTAAAAATAGGCTTCATAAAGTATTAAGAGGAAGAAAAAAATCTTTAAAAATTATCTAGACATTGATTCTTTCGTTTAGTGAGAAATGAGACTAAAAAATGAAATGAATGAGCTTTTTCTTAAACAAGAGGATGTATTTTTAAGAACAAATTAAATAACCAGCAGATGTGGATCAGTATTTCTGTGAATAAAAATTAACTTCTTATTTCTAGGTACACGGCTTAGGATTGAAGAGAACTTCCAGCTACCTGTCCTGTGCATCACTAAAATGTAAAAGTAAGTAAAAACAACTTAATTACACACCTATCTTCATATATTAAAAACATTTATTAGCTAGAGCACAAAGTGTGCATAACTCTTCCTTAAAAATAAATGTTTACTAGTCATTTCTTATTCTGTCCCCCTCCAGTGCCACAGTGGCTTTGCTAAATCCCAGAATTATAAGTAGTAATAAAATTTTTTTCTTGTTCCCCCCTTCCCATCCTTCCCATGATTATCCAGTAGATTTAAAGCACTAATTAGACTGAAATATCTTAAAATTACTTTGCATTAGGAATATTCACCCTTGAAAATTATTCATATGAAATAATTCAACTTAAAAAAATCACTTAAAAATAACCTTCCTGAGTTGTACTCCAAACTCATATCCACAATTCTTGTTGAAATAACTTTCCCATAGATTCAGCCAGTAAACCATATTGAAATGCCATATGATCACCTGTGTCATTGCACGATGCTATCCCAAGAAACAGGGCTTTCTCAGAGTGAGCTTAGTGGATCTCTGCTCTGGGATTTATACAATGCAATAAAAAATGACAAAAAACACAAATGCAAATATATTTTAAAATATAATATTAGCATTGTCAACATGAAAGACTTTATTTACTGCACGGAAAAGAAAATATTCAGAATAGTGTAATTTGTTTCGGGGAATGCACAAAAAAGTTTCAACAACTAACACACAGTGTTTCTTTGCAAAATAGCCCTTTGCATGATGCTGAAGCTGAAATGGTTTTTGCCCACTGGTATCTACATTCTTGTAAAAGAAGGTCATTAGCCTCTATTGTGACTGCTACTTTTGGATTGCCTGGCTTTGTCTTTACACAAGTCAAACAATAAATAACGTTAATCTGTTAGTATAGATTAGAGGTTAAACTGTTATTTATTGTCACATTTTATGGAGAGATTCTGTAGACTGTTATTGACCTTCTCTGCCTACAAAATAAGAGTCATGTCTTTATACCAGGCAATTATAGTCTTCCTGAAGAGGTGCGGGCATGCATGCAGGAACTGCGGTACAGTGATGAATCCTGATGAGGAGCAGTTGCTGAGTTAAAGTGCGTCACAAATTCACATCATGTTATGTCTCTGAGCATATTAGATGAGGAAGTAGCTGAGAAACAACAGATTTCCTCCTGCAATTTTTGAAGATGTCTTTTAAACATCATCTGGGATTTGGATAGAGTTGAGCATGAGAAAAGTATATAGCACATTTTCATTCCTTTGAGTTTACGTAGAGAAGAGAGCTATAAAAATAAACAAAAAAAATAACAGTGTGTTCCTTTAAGTAGAAATAGCTGAAGAAAAATCAGTGTAAGAGCCACCCACTTACTGTGCCTTAATCACATTAACAGCATGCCCTTACACTGGTTTGTGACAGTACTTCCGCAACATACCCTAAATCAGAACACAGCTCAGAAATAGGTCTGCAAGCGTTGCTATAACCTTGAAACCATGAAAGTACTTCCTGACTGCGCAGAGTATTGAAGCTTCTTGTTAGAATGAAGATAAACTCCTTATCTGAACATCCTAAATTGTGAGGATGTCAGAAATCCAGAGTAAGCTTCCCATAATGCTAACAATGGAGAGGAGAAAAAGAAACAGAAGACTGCATAAAAATATAATTTTCTTTTGTATAAAGCAGCCACAGTCTTTTGCTTCCTCACTCAATCTGTTTTTCAGGCCCAAACCTGACCAAATTCTGACGATTTAAAAAGGTTTAAAAGCCACTTCCTTCTGTAGCCCTTCCAGACTGCCGAGTTGTCACTTCACCTGTGACCACACCGCAGTATTATAGACAGAAGTAAATGAACCATAATGCCTCTTTGGTAAAGAAATGATATCCATCCAAGACATGGCCTTCTTTCCTAGCCTGACTTGTCGAAGTGTGTGAAAAAATGCTCAGAGGAGGCAGCAAAGAAGTATTACAGGCAGCTGGATAACTACTGGTAGTATAATTCCACATCACAGCAAAAGCAGAGTAGGGAAGGGAGTGCTCTACAGCCAAGTATGAGGTAGGTTAGAAGTGGTGGTGAAGAAACTAACATTGCTTCTGCATTATGTCTCTGCAGAGGATTACACGACTGCATCGTTCCCTTGTTGTCCAGAAGTAAAAAATCTCCAGGACACTGGCTGGCTGCTCAGACTAACAGAGGTAAGAGGACAGTCATTTTACTTATTGCATCTTCCTTGTTTCAAAAGCAGAATGCTTAGAAAGATTAAAATACTTTAAACGCTTGAAGAAGTAAGGTCATGGTTCATTTCCCAACTGATGTCTGGGCAAGTACCTCTGCAGTCTGCTCCCTTTGACTACTGGAGAAGCACTCTGATTAGTTTAACATACTCATTTATTCTTCAGAGTAAACCCCAAATTCTAAAATTCTTTAAATAAGACACATAGAGAAGTGAGTCCTTATCCAGTGCTTTCTTACGAATATCTTTACAAAAAGTATACGAAAAACGGCCAGAAAAAATCATAAGAAAAGGAAGAAATTGCAACATAAAAATAAGACAATCACATTTTCCAGAAATTTCTGAAGTTCTCAGGAGGATGCTTATCTGGAAAATATATTGCTGTAAAGGAGAGTAGGCTAGATCTGACTCTAGTAGTCACGACCCTGGAGATAATATAAGGTAAGAAAAATGTGGCATAAGACTTCAGCTCCTCAACAGCATTTTAATGGTATGCTCCTGCTAACAACCTTGTTCTGCCTAAAAGTTTCCTGAGTTTGTGTTGCCCTCCTTGCAGAATGTACTCTAATTTGGAAAGAACGCCTACACATCAGCAAGGTTTCAGTAGTCACCTGTTTTTGAGACAAAACATATCAAATCTAGTACTGACATTTTGTTTGTGAATGGATTGTTATGAAATATGCCTTGCTTTTCATTTTTATAACTACTTTATTGGAAAATCTGTCATTTTAGTGACCGAAGTTTTTCCCCTCTTAGTCTTTGAAAAGATCAAACTCTCCAAAGAAATTCTTTTCATGATAGCACACTGGTTCACATTTGTGCTTACTCTTGTTTTCAGACTTCTCAAAGCAGGACCTGCTGAATATCTCCTAGTTTTGTTTTTGTTTAACATACAAAGGATTTGTTACTTCCTCACATATCACACTTACACTTTAAATTGAATCCTGTCTCCAAACACCTTCTAATGTCCCCCACAAATTTTTTGACAGTTCGTCCTTTGTATAGTTCATCCTTTATATATACAGCTCTTTTCTCTTTAAGTATGCAAGCATTTGTGAATATGTAAATTCCATCTCATTTTTCAAAAGTATATCTTAATTTAGTCAAACTGCAAGTCCTATACCTGACAAGATGTTGACTGAGGAATAAAATAAGCAGAAGTGCTTTAACGAAAGTGATTACCTTCATCTAAAAGTGACAAAAGGTTCAGCATTTTTGTGAGGTGTATGTGGTTCTCCATTTCATGTTAATTGGATGAGTTGTACAGTAACATTTTTTTTAGCGTAAAATAGGTGACGAGGGACGTTTAGTGAAACAGTGCCCCTTGCTGGGACTTTTGTGTTATTGGCCCTCATTATATTGGTGTTGAAAGCTCATGTGGAGAGCAGTTTCTCATTTTAATGAGTTCATTCCTGGAGGGAATATTAAACACATTATTGCTAACAATAAGCACCACCTTGCTTATGTCACTGAATTATTTTAGTACTGGCTATAAAAAGAGATGGGTAAGATTGGGAAAGAAAGGAAATAATGTTTTCAGTGACATTTTGGTATCGCCCATTCACAAGCACGCATGTTAGGTCTGTCAAAGTGTACATCTGTAAAACTGAGTCTCAAATGGCAGTATGGGCGTCTGTCCTGACTGTGGCACAGGAATCCAGACTGCTTGTCTCACCAGCTCCCAAACAGCCATTTTGTGCCTGCCAACTTGAGATTCAAGAGCTACAGTGAGTTATTTTCAGCTTGCAAATCATGAACAATAAAGACACTACAGTACAAATGTTTTCTTGAAATAATTAATCCTATCGGTGATGCACAAGCTGGCACAGAATCCAGTTTACATGCTGGTTTTACAGGGAACAAAAAATAGGAAAAATCTATGTTAATGAACAAAGAGCTGACGTGATTCTAAATTTAAGCAAGGAGCAATTTGTTGGGTGAGGAGGTATGCTCTTTATATAGTTCATTTAAGATTGTAGCCTTGCTTAAAAGGAGGTTTCATTTTGTCTTAGGTAGCTTGGATGCATTGATGTAAAGAGGTTTAAAAAGTATAATTAATTAACTTCTGCTGTCACAAAACACGATACCTACCTCTCATTCTTTCTTAGTTTCTTTATTGAGGACGCAGAGGGAATAATGACTATTGTGAGCACACTTTGAAAAATGCAGAATACTGGAATAAATGGATGGCCTTTCTTACATAGGAATATAATCCCTGAAAAATTTTAATTTTTTTCCTGAAATCCTTGAAAAAGTTTAAATTAATAAATCAAATTAACCCCTTTTCTTTCCTGTGTGAGAGTCACAGTGTGCCAGACTGCCACACTTAACTGTTTCTGGCCTAAAATCTCATTGCTGCATTGCTGTCCACATCATAGTATTAGAGCAAATAGTTTCAGACACAGTCAAATTAACATCTAAACAATTCAGTCCAAAGTGCTTCCATTTGCTGGTCCACACCATTAAGGGTTAGACAGATGAATAGGAACAATAGAATTGCTAATTGTTAATACATCATATGTCCTGGCACATGTATTCCTGAGTAATGTGCACCATGTTTTATGTACACCCTCATACACAATGGAAATTCTGTGTTTTTCAAACCCAGCAAGATCATTTGAAATGTAACCTTAAGACTCCCTTGTTCTGCTGTCCATATTATATCCATACCATAGTTAAATATGTTTTTTTTTTTCTCAAATACATTTTGTTATTCAGTTATTTCTAATATATCTCAGCCTTTCTTTGACCTCAAATACAGAGTCATATTTTACTGGCAGGTTACTGCTACTACTGCAGTTATTTAGATTGATTCCTTCTGAAAACAATTAATTGGGTTGTTACTAGGCATATTAACCAGGTTACCGTTCAAATCATGAGCTGTTTGCACTGTGCAAAATTTTTATCCATCTGTCGGGTGTACAGAGCTTTATTTAAAGTGACTGTATGTCACTTGTCCAGCTACTGTACCCTGTGGTCACTATGTTCCTGGAGGCAGACTTGCTAGGCTGGCAAGCTCTGCAGAGGGATGAGGTGTGGGTGCATCACTGACTCATGCTCTTACAATCAAGCTTCACCTTAGACTACATCGGTAGGTGCAAGTTTGAATTTCTTCTGCATCAGCTGTAATATTTTATTTGCTCATTTTCAGGTTGCCTATTTGCAGCTAAGTACAATCAAATTTAGGGAGCTTTTTAAACCAGGATTTGAACTTTAGTATTTCAAGAGCTCTTGAGCTGCACTGCACAGAATGTTAAAGATGCTTCATTGCTGCCTATGTGGCTTCCTAGCAGCCAGGAAAGAGGGATTTAATCACATGAGAGTGCCTGGGCAAAGTGGTAAATCATGCAACGCTTTCCAATGGTGGGCAATGCCAGTCTGATTAGACTCTACATCCAAAGCATTTAAAAGACCTAACAGACATATATTTTCTTACATCAGCAGTTGCCAACAAATCCTTGCTAATGTGATCAAAGTGTTAATGAACAGTGGCAAGAAAGTTACTTCGTGCAGGTTTTTCAAAAAGTGACCAAGGCCGTGCTACCACACTGCTTATGCAGTAACGTTCACCTGCTGACAGACCTTTGTGCCAGAGAAACTTTTAAGAAGGAAGCAATAAAACAACCTTACACGAATTATCTTTGTGAAGTAAACTGGCCTTCTTATTTTGGAATGACTACGTACTTGTATTTGTGAATATTTTTATGTCACTTTTACTCTTTTTTCCCCACTGGTACGGTTATCAAAAACAAACGTATAATAGAAGATGGACTTCTTGAGAGTAAAACCAACAAGTAGGTAATAAAACATTGAGTAGCAGAGAACTGATAAATTTTTGCTTCACCAAAGGTTGATTTGCAAGAGGGGCTAGGATTTGTTATATGTACACAGCGCACATTGCTCTGATGAGATATGATGATTGAAAGAAGTCAGTGTGGGATCTTACGCTTCTAAATTCCTCTCTACTGTTTTTTATACTTTCCTTAAGCATTTACATTGAAAGTTCTTGTTAGAGGAAAAAGCTGTAAAAAGCACCCACTGAAGCAATATAACTTCGGTGTTATAAAAAGCTTGGGCAGTAAAATCTCAGCAATTTTCTCCAGAAACTAAATGCTCTCATGTCTTTCAGTGGAGGCCCATTGCTTCCTTTACGTAATAAGGTGGGGCCAGGAGAGCATATGGCTAGTGAAAGGAGATAAGAGAGTGATGAGCACAGTGTGGTGACACTGAAATGATTCTAAAGTTTAGCAATCAGCTGTTGGTATCAGTCATGCCAAGGCAGCTAAGACCACAACTTACGATCATATGATAAGGCATAAAAATTACTGTGTAAATTACTAAGGGATGTGTACCAGACTAATGTAATTAATTAAGCAGAGCCCTTTTATGCTGTGATACTTATTCTTCCTACTTTTTTTGAGGCACACACAGATTTTAACTGTGCAGTTGCTGAAATGGCACAGTACTTCAGCCCTTAAAGGCCAAACTTTTTGTTGTTTTTAAATCTTCACTAACACAAAGCCAAAAAGAAAAATCTTGTGCTTCTGTTTGATTACCATTTTTGTGCTCTCACGGATTTAGTTCCAGTTCTTCCACTCTTTAGCAGAGCCTAGATTCTGAGACAGCTCCTTAGGGTCCCTCTAGGTCTCTCTTTTTGTAGGCAAAGCCCATGCTGGACTCTGGGTCCTACTCTGGGTCCAGGCCTCTGCTTCAAGATAGCAACTAGTTTCCATAACTTTTCAAGTCAAGAGATTTTGTGGCTTCTGAGACCATTTCCCAATTCAACCACTGTTTTTTTTTGGCCTCTCTCTCACCTGCGCAAGAACCAGATAGGTTTGTTAAAAATACAGCTGGACTTGGGTCGTTCATAAAAGCCTTAGTTATCCTGTGGTAACAGATGATGTTAACTACCTCACTGCTGTGTGATGTTTGCTTGGCTGTTGCGTCACCTGCTCCTTGTGAAATGGGTGTTTGTGTGAATCTGCTCTGTGCCCTCTCTCTTATCCCTGAGACACAGAAATGGACAACAGGTAGCAGACCGAGATCTCTGTTAAGTCATAATCAGTCGCTATCCGTAGTCTTTGTGTGATTCCATTTAGAAAATAAAAAGACAGACACACACCCTGGGATCTGTAGTCTTGCTTTCTGAACAGAGGAAAGTTGCTGGGCAGGAAATGAATGTCACAATGAAGGACTGTCACAATGAATGAAGGAAATGAATGTCACAATCTTGATTTCTCAAGTTTGTGAAAAAAAAATTGGTCTAATTGGGACAAAATTCAAAACTTCAACCAAAAAAAATAATGACTTGAGAAATCACAACAACAAAGTAAGTGAAAAAGTGTTTCTGTCAGAATAATGAAAATATTTACTTGTGATACTTTAAAGATGGCAAGTTGAGATCGGCTTTTGAAATTCAAATTCACAGGTCTTGATTCCATTTTATGAACAGTTTATATTTGAGTCTGCACTCTTTAACAGAATAAGTAGGGGGGAAGTTTATTAAAATATTCTTTATCAGCTGTTCTGATTACCTGAAAAGAGAGGTGGATGATTCTTTTACAGCATTTGTTACTCGCTATAATTATTTTCAATCTACTGTGATGTTTTAAAAACAAACCTGCTATCAGTAAACGTGCTTTTGTTTTATGTACTACTAAATGTATGTCCCGTTATACATAGCTCGTCTACCAGTAACTGGTTGTGAGGAAAGGTAGCATAGGGTTCCTCAGAAGTATATTTCAGGAAAGCTTTGCAGATGCAGGATGTAGGGCATGCAGAATGGAGTGCTTTACAGAATACATTCGTGAAAGAATTGCTTGAGAAACCTAAAATGAGACTAGACACAACTGGTAAAATGTATGGTATATGATGGCACTGCCAGAGAGCTGGAAAATCTAATCTGAGGCACAATAACCTTTGCAGTTCTGTAACAAAACCCTGCAGATTCAGTACAACCACGAACACGGAGCCTGACCAACAGTGAGCAACTTATTTTATACCTGCTCATTTTTTTTATAATCTCCATTGCAAGAGTGTAAATTCACAAGAAAATACCTTTGTGTAATACTTATTCAAATGAAAATTACAGGAGGGATTATGTGAATAAAATATTGAGATAAGTTTGCTCAGAAAAAGTAAATATTTACACAGGTAAAGAAGTTTTCACTTTCATAGGTTACTTACTTATTTAGAGTTAGCTCTTATAATTGTCAGCAACAAAAACCTGCAATATTATGCATAAATCAGCAATTAACGTCAGAATATTCTTACCATTTCTGTTTTACTTAATTTCAGTATATCTCATTTAATTTTAGAATGAAATTAATAGTAAGTTACATGTCCCAGAGGTGTCAAAAGAGATATTAAACAATATTAGGCGTAAAGAAATAATCCCACTTTATTTTCATTCCATCTGCAGACTGTGCAGAGGAATAATGTGAACGGATTAGGAAATTGGTGTAATACCTGTCGAGTGATGTTATGTGTGAATGTCTATGAACTCTCAAAAGTTAAACTAATTATTTTATATTGACTTCCTCAAGTGCTTGGGGAAGAAAGGAACAAAAATAACCTACTGTCAAATTGGCTTGTGAAGATCCACTTTCAGTTGGCCATTTTTATTTCCTTGGTGCGTACAGAGCCTCACCCAGTGCTTTGTGAACACGTTGTTTCTGGCTGAACCCACAATTCATTGCTGCAGGGATCTTCCTGCATCTTCAGGGAGAGCCAAGCAGAAAAGGGGGTAGCTTTGGACATGGACCTCGAGTCTTTGCAGCTGCATCGGACTGCGTGGGTCTGCGAATGGTTGGGGGTATGCAACTCTAGTGGCACACCCGCTGTTTTGTGATACCTTCTCTGCGAGGCTGGATGACTAACCCTATCCAAGCACGTAGTTGGGAGACGTTGCTGCTACTGTTGATGGTTGTAATTGAGTAAGATACCATGCTTCCAGAAGGTACACCTGTGATGTCAAGGGAGAAAGCCTCACAATGTAACTTCATGAAGATTCAGGAAATGGACTTGTCTCCTGCTGAGGAGTAACTAAAGCATCTGCCTGGTCTGGATTAGGATATTTTGATTGCAAGCATTCAGATAATATGCAGTTCTGCAGAGAATCTAGACATTCTGGATTTTAGAGTATCTGTGATGAGGGCAGGAGGTACAGTGTGTAGGTATTAATTAGTTCTGGATTTGTTGAAACCCAAGAAAAAGCTTTTATTGATCCTTTTATTGATGTGAGCTGTGTGGTGGGTGACTCCAGCAGAAAATTTTTTTTTGTGAGTTTACTGGAGTCACCTCACAGCTGACATAGTTACAGAAAGCAAAGAGGCAGTTGGTATGGCTAACATGCCATAACTTGTACCCGATGATAACTGAAATCTGTTTCTTACCCTCTTGGACTGATACACAGGTCCATCACGTTCAGGGAAAGAAAGAGGTGAGGGCTCTGAAAGGATGCCTGGATTCATAGGACAAGTATATTGTAAGCTGTTAATAAGTCTTGACAGCCTTATTCCACATTCCACTTTGTTAAATTTATATACGGTGCTATTTCTTGTTCATACAATTTGCAAATGTTAGGGGTGACTTCCTTTATTTAGAGCTAAAGCCAGCTCCTGCATTATTTGTGGGAGCTGGAGGCACCTACCATTTCTGTGTGCTGTGATGCTGTTCGAGTGTGTGTCTGTAGCATGCATCAGTCTGGTAACCAAATGGCAGGGATCCTTTTTATGATTTATCTAGCTTCCAAACTTCTTGAGAAATGAGCATAATAAAAAAGTATTGTGAAACATTTCTATGGTTAAATGTCAGTGCTTAATATATCAGAACGCACAGAAATGCATATTATGTATAACTACAGACATTTTGCTGCATTTAAATTTGCCTGGTTTGTCATAATTTCTCTGTGGTTCCAAAGAAATCTAGTAATGTCATAAGAGATGTCACCAATTTAGAGTTTACAGGAGAAATTATCAACTCTCCAAGTTCTCATTTTTGTCTTTTTGAGGGATTTTGGGTTCTTTTTTCTTTCCCTTATACAATTTGATGGTATATTTTAAAGTATTTTTATTAGAGAAAAAATGAAAGCAATGGTATTTATGTAAAATTAATCTGAACAGGACAGACTCTGAAAAGAAGCATAATTTTAACATTAATTTTTATTGAATTTTTTAGCTATAAACCAAGTGTGGTGAAGGAATGGGGAGAAGGGCCTCACTTCCCATTTTTGGAAACATGATCAATAATATTACAAAGAGATATGTAATTGTTCACTTTACATTTCAGCTTGTGTAGGAACCTCAAGAGAAACCTTAACTTTGACACATAGAAGCATTTGTTAAACACTGTCTGTCTATTAATGCTCATCAGTGGAGTCTGAAATACTGGGAGGATGATATCATCGTAACTTAAGTGGCCTGTGAGCCGGACAGACTTCTGGGATGTTAATGAGTCCATTTATCCTTTGCAGGGAGTTGAAGCTTGCTTAGACTTTTAAAGATCTCGTTGTGTCTTATTTCAACTGTTTTTCCTGTTGACATCCTTGTAGAACTAAACAATACTGTGGCATACTTCATTGCTCGTGATGCATCCAGCAGACAAAGCTGTTTTTCATCTTTGCTCCCACTAGACCCGCCGGGCCTTGTGCATTATGTGTGAAGTTCATTCAGGTGGCACCCGCCGCTCAGTAACACTAGTCATGCAGCGGCACAGTCTCTCTCTTGCTCCATGATCCCAGGTGCCAAATGCAAGAGAGAGACAGAGGCCATTGTTGTTATTTCTTATCCACACTCCCTCCTCTGCTAAGTGATGTACCTGCAGGTACAGCTCCCACAGCATGTGATTCAGCTTACAGAGTTTCAGATATTGGGTCAGAAAAAAGTTGAGAGTTGTATCTACTGCATTCGTAGAGGTAGGTTACATTTCCTTCTCCACTTGTCACATATCCAGTTCTTCTCTCTTTCACTCAAAGTATTTTTAGCATATATATTGACTTTTATTTCTGTTAATAACTTCCATTTCTGTGCTCCGTTTTGTATGTTTGTTTTCAAGCTGACATTCGCATTCGTACCTGTCCTAACTCGTTTAACACCATATGGCCATTGTCATACTGTGAGAAATCCGAGCCAGGACATGCAAATGTGGGGAGATGAGGTCTTAGTCTTTGACGCTAAGTAGTTGCCACAAGATGATCACAGCTAATAACTTGTTAACTTATGTCATAGTTATTTCAGAGCAGTCTTGTGCATAGTTGAAAGACTGTTAAACTCCAGTTGAAATAACTGATTTCACACATTCTCTCTTCTGATAAAAGAATCTGAACAAAATGCTGGTATTTCAGTTTACTTATTTGTTTCAGAAGATAATGCAACTTCGTCCATGTCTGCACATACAATATGGCAGCTCATCCAGGTAGACACATGATGATTTATGTGCAGACACAGACACAGCCAGGGTATGTAAATATGAGATTTTCCACAAGATAAAGGCAAAACCTAGAGTCAAAGACTAGCAACTTACAGTTTATTAGAGTCAGCAGTCCTCTGAGCTTGATGCTGTTTCCTGAATTCCATAAAGAAACCAACCTGGATGACAGCTGTTTTTTTTTTTTTTTAACTGGTAAACACAGATAAAACACAGCAAAGCACATTGCTGTGTGATGTGAGTCCTGGAGGAGTTCTTCATCAAAAGCTAACTTCAATAAGGGGAGGTCCAGTTCTCTCAGCTGCCACTGTAGTCAAGAGAAAGGAGAAGGCTTCCTTCTGGGTTACTTGAATAAGCCTGAATCACCTACTGTGGATGGCACTGTGAGGGGTAATCACTCTGACAGCACAGAGAGCGCCTCGTGTGAGGAGCTTTTGTGAGTGTCTTCCTTCCTCTTGCTACATCGCTTCCCCGTAGGATTACAATATCACTGAGTGGGAAGCTAATACAATACGCTATTAAGGCGGTGGCATTAATTATCTGACATCTATTCCATACTTGTCATTTTCCCATTTGGACTCAATCACCAACCTTTTCAGCCAAGCATATTGCTGCTTTCCATTTACTTTTGCCTCATGCATTTCAGTTGTGGGAAGGAGGGCCTGCAGTGGCGCCTCTCTTGTTGCTCCGTAGTTCTGCCGTTCCAATTTTCAGAGATTGTAATGCTTAACTGAGAGTGCATTATGTGGATTTTGTGACACAGTTGTATTTATACAGCACGAACATTATTGCAAAAATTATGTCTTTTGTGTTTTTTATTCCAGACAGCCAATTTATGAAAAGCCTTAGTTACAGGGAAATGCCCCAGTCGAACAGCTGAGACAGGAATTGTTTCAGGATCTTTTGTTGTGCCTCCTACTGGCCATTTCATGAGTTAATAACAAAGAAGTCTTCTGATAAAGCAACAAAAGTAATCAAGCCGTAATTTCAAAATAATGATAGAATTTCCTGAGCAGATTGTTATTCTTTTGTTCTTTTTAATTCTCATTTCTATACCTCTAATGCTTACAGGGTATTTCATGTACTAATGTATGCAAGTTGGCAAATGAAAAATAAGGTAGGTAATTACAATAGAAACAGGTAATAGAAGCTGTAATATCTACATTGTGTCCCTAACCATTACAGTTTACAGTTTAAATTGATTTAAGTGAAGAAGGGATAATTTGCAGTGTAGCAAATGATAAACCTGACTTACTGATATTAGCACGCTCCCTTACTTCTCTCTGCAGTAGTTCAGGCAGTATGCTGTTATTGCTGTGAAAATCTAGGAAGACAGAGCAGCAGTATGGTAAGATATCTGTACAAATGGAGCTATTAAGCAATGCCATCTCAATCAAAAGAGCTCAGCGTTTTCCAAAAGGCAATCTAGAATAACTGGATTCTTAGGATCTGGACACAATTTCACAGTTCCTTGCTTTATAAACTTACTTTCCCTGTGTGGATGAGAAAAATCTTACTGAATAGTATTTGGTATGTGAAGTATATGTGAGTGTATATAAGAACTAGAAGCAAACACAGTTCTGTAGCTCTAGATAGCTGCATGCTAGTGAGGAAAGGTTCACAGTTGCTGTGAAGTCCTGTCTCATTTCAATGGTTTTATTATGAATGGGAAAAATACATGATAGCATCAGAAATCACTTTTGCTGTGAAATCCAAAAAGCATGAGGAATTCCTGAATGCTTCTTGAAAATCTTCCACCCAACTCCTGGATGTATCTGAATTTCTCTTTAAAAAGCCCTGCAAGGCTAGTTGTGCTTCCAGATTCCATTGGCTCAGACTCTGCATGCCGAGCAGGACTTCTGCTGTCATGAGTAGTTCTCCCTTTCCATGATATATGGGCCACGAAGAAAGCAAAAATATCTGTGAATCTCCCAAAGTTCCATTAAGCGTAACATTTATGATTAATTGCCCAAACTATCCCACCAGAACCTAACTGATATTTGCCGTTTATCTCTTCAGAAATTCACCACCTAATCACCCGACTTTACTAAAAAACTGAACAGCACAAATGTTACATATGAAAGAGCTGCAGGAAATATGCCTTTATTTTTACATGAAAGTTATTCAAACCAGCTAAGGAGCTTCAACAGACAATTGCATCTGTATTAACATTGTACATGCACTTGTCTTCAATCATTGAATATTCACATCTTCAACATCCCATATAATTAACTTAAATACTACATTTAAGAACTACTTAAAAGCTATAGTTTAAAACCTATTACCACATAAAAGTGGAGACCTTCCAGAGTATCTACAAAGCATAACCCTGTACTGTTTATTGTTTAAAAATATTTTTCAGAAAGATATTTCAGAGCAACAGGAAGCACCTTGTAGATTTAATGTTAGAATTTAAACTGTCCGTGTAAACAAACAGAAGGCAAGAACATCTGAGATGTTAAAACCTGCTGTGCTCTGAGCTTGAAAAACATAGCACTGACCAGAAAAATATTTACTGGTCAAGCAACAGAGGGAAACAGGGCCCTATATGGTGATGTCCATCTTCCACTCAGATGCCACTGTGTATTTTCTTAGTTCTTTGCCCACCATGGGGAGGGTATGAACATAGAAGCTTAGGTAGGCATCCTCATATATTGCCTTCTATAGCCTGTTGCTGTTCAGGGTCTCCTGAAATGAAAATTAGTATCTAAAATGGGAGGCAATGATATGTGCCTCTAAGTCTGATAATGGTATGCATACAGCAATCACCAGACTTACGTATGCAGATGAGCACTTACTGAATTAAGTGCAGGATTTTACATGGTCTGAACAGTTCAGGGTTTTTAAATGTATGCATTTAATATAATCAGTTTCTTAGGGCAACGCAGACATAATTACATTGCTGCTGTGAAATGCTGTAATGGGTTTCATTCTGTAGGTGGAACACTAGGTTTTTTTAATGTTTTCTTAATCAAGTGTTATTAAAACATTCTCAGAGAAGTGTATTATGTGTTATAGAATTTCTTGAAGTTTTCTGGCTGAAACCACCACGAGCAAAGGAGTTTCACAACCCAATATACTGTCACAAGTATATATTGTAACCGAGGGTGTACTCCTGGCTCGTGAGTGTGGATTAAGGCGAGTCAGTTCACTTAGCAGTCTTTTCTACCTGTCACACTTCGCCTCAATTAATTGAATTGTAAACTTTTCAAGACAAAGTCCGGCTTTTGCTTTACTGTTTTGAACTATGATCTGGTCAGGGTTTTTTTTGGCCTTCAGCATTTAGCAGTTTTCATTGGTGACAATCCTACACGTGCTCTAAAGCTTATGAAATACATTATTTCATCAGAAATAACTGTCGTATGTTGAGGTTGCGTGATTTTATCTGTGTGTTGGTTTGGTTTCTATTTGACTTCCCTTGCAATCTGGATTAACATTTTTTATACTCAAGCGATGGTAAAAAAGCGGTCCCTCTTTTGTTAGAGCTTTCCGTGTGGAAGTTTAATAACGTAACTTTAGCACTTTAGTAACTTCAGCAAACTCTCTTATTAGATCCACTAGGAAATTTTTAATAAAGCGAAAGCTTTCAAAGTAACAGCAAATGGTTATATTTTCAGTAAAAGTTTATTTCCTTATATCTAGTCTTTTATGTATTGCAGTGTTTGTAAATATGATTTACTTAAAAGTCAGACTTTATTAATGTTTATTAAGCCACTCACTAAAACATTGTTTGTCTTTGAAGTGAATAGATTTTTTCTACTTCCCATTAGAACAATTTATTTAAAATATTTCTGTAATTGTGAGATACAACATGACATCATGGTCTCTTGCTTTTTACTTCATCCCTGATTATACAGGAAAATGAATTTGGATATGCTTTACTTGTTCAGTGGTTCTATATTTAATTGTTTTATTTTTGCCTGAAATGACATTCAACGTAGTTTTACTGCAGAGGTGAGGAAGGCAGTTCTGTAAAGTGATCTGCACTGTTTTAGTTGCCTGCAGTGCTTGCTGATTCACATCATAATCCTAAATTCATGACCTGCAATATATTTCTAGTCTTCCTGGTCTTTTTTCCTCCTTAGAGAACTGGTTGGGTAGTAATTCTGTCTTTATCTGAGATTCATAAAGGTGGCTGAATGGCTTCACCTTCCATAAGCGAAAGCGTTCTCAGAAGGACTCCAGGGAGACAAGCTGTTTCATGTGTTACAGGAGCATACACAGCCAGATCAGCCCGTGATTAAAGAGAGTTACAGTCAACTTCAACTGCACGTATCTATCTTTGCACATAAACCCGTAAGTTTATTTCAGGCAAAGCTGAAATTGCAGCTCATAAACTGACATGCTGATATGAAATTGTTAGCAACAGCTGTGAGAACACTCCTGGGGATTCACCCCAGAGTAATGAAGGAACTGGCAAATGAACTTGCGAAACCACTCTCTATTATCTACAGGCAGTCCTGGTTAACTGGAGAAGTTCCAGCTGACTGGAAATTAGCAAATGTAACACCCATCTACAAGACGGAACAGATCATCCTGAGTGCCATTACACATGTGCCTTGCACATGCAGGACAATCGGGGCATCAGGGCCAGCCAACATGGATTCATGAAAGGCAGGTCCTGCTCGACCAAACTGGTCTCCTTCTATGACCAAGTGACCCGCTTAGTAGATGCGGGCAGGGCTGTGGCTGTAGTCTATCTAGACTTCAGTAAGGCATTCGACACTGTCTCCCACAGCATCCTCCTGGACAAACTGGCTGCCTGGGGCTTGGATGGGTGGACTCTTCGATGGGTTAAAAACTGGCTGGATGACCGAGCCCAGAGAGTGGTGGTGAATGGGGCAAAGTCCAAGTGGCGGCCGGTCACTAGCGGTGTTCCCCAGGGCTCAGTTCTGGGGCCGGTGCTGTTCAATATCTTTATAGATGATCTAGACGTAGGGATTGAGTGCACCCTCAGCAAATTTGCAGATGACACCAAGTTGGGTGGGAGTGTCGATCTGCTGGAGGGTAGGAAGGCCCTACAGAGGGATCTGGACAGGTTAGATAGATGGGCTGAGACCAACGGCGTGAGGTTCAACAAGACCAAGTGCCGGGTCTTACACTTGGGCCACAACAACCCCATGCAACGCTACAGGCTGGGGGAAGAGTGGTTAGAGAGCGGCCCGGCGGAAAGAGACCTGGGGGTGCTGATCGGCAGCCGGCTAAACATGAGCCAGCAGTGTGCCCAGGTGGCCAAGAAGGCCAATGGCATCCTGGCCTCTATTAGGAATAGTGTAGCCAGCCGGTCTAGGGAAGTGATCGTCCCTCTGTACTCGGCACTGGTGAGGCCGCACCTTGAGTACTGTGTCCAGTTCTGGGCCCCGCACTTCAAGAAAGATGTTGAGGTGTTGGAGCGAGTCCAGAGGAGGGCGACCAAGTTGGTGAAGGGTCTGGAGGGTCTGACCTATGAGGAACAGCTGAGGGAGCTGGGGGTGTTTAGCCTGGAGAAGAGGAGGCTCCGAGGTGACCTTATTGCAGTCTACAACTACCTGAAGGGAGGTTGTAGCGGAGTAGGAGTCGGCCTCTTCTCCCGGGCAACCAGCGATAGGACAAGAGGACACAGCCTCAAGCTTGGCCAGGGGAGGTTCAGGCTGGACATTAGGAAGCATTTCTTCTCAGCAAGGGTCATTAGACATTGTAACGGGGTGCCCAGGGAGGTGGTGGAGTCACCATCTCTGGATGTGTTTAAGAAAAGACTGGACGTGGCACTTAGTGCCCTGGTCTAGTTGACAGGGTGGTGTCAGCGCAACGGTTGGACTCGATGATCCTAGAGGTCTCTTCTAACCTGACTGATTCTGTGATTTTGTTTTCCTGGCAGTCTCTACAGTAAAGCAGGTGCCTGTTTATCTTCATTACAGCTTTCTCTGCTAATCTCATTCCTGGCAGCCATTTAAGCATTCTCCTTTGTAGGTTGTTGAAGAAAATAACTTCTGCTTAGACTCACACAAACGTTTAGGAAACTTGCTAGGCTACTGTTATACTTTTTCGTACATGTATTTTAAACACACTTTTATATATTCTTTTATATACAGGAGATATAAAAAACCACCTAGTTGTAGATTTTCTTTGTACACACCTATAGTCCAGTATTCTGCCAGCAAAATCACCAGCTTCTGCAAACCATGGAGGCCTTTTTCCCTAGAGGTGTATAAAAAGGGCACAACTAACTTGTTTGCAAGACCTTATAAACTGAAAGACTCTAGTACAGGAATTAGTGCATGTATGAAGTGTTTTCCTGCTCTGCATTTTTCATCTTGAGAAAGCCCCACAATCTGAGCAGTGTATCATGTTGTCTCTTTGAATCACAGTTTAATTGTGCCTTAACAGAAAATGCTGTTCTGAGTCGCATTTAGCTTCCCCCGCAGTCACAAAACAATACATTTAGAACGCTTTATTTTAAAGAAGCTTTGTGAAAGCACACCCCTGAAAAAGAGAGAGAATGGAAGAGTAAGTAAATGGCAGGCAGCTGACTTCTCTGTCCATGTGTCTTCTACTGCGCACCCAAGTAATGCCACTCTCCTCTGAGTTACTAGTAACCCTCCTCCGCTGGTGCTAGACAGCAAGTTCGGAATACAGACGGATGCTGAGCAGCAGGAACAGTGGTTGCAGTCAATTAAATAGAAGTGCTGACAGCCATTCCCTTGCGTGGTGTCCCTGGCTTTAAGTAGTACAGGGCACACATTGGAGAAGAAATGAACAGTTCCCAACTCCAGGTCATTATTTAGCAGTTTTTGTTGATTGCAACTCAAGTCAGAGATGTGCATCTAAGGGCGGTTTATTGTTGGATCTTTACTCACCAATTACTCTTGCTCCATGTGAATTTAAATCAATGACAAAAAAGAACTGACTGCTTATAAATTAGTTGCTGCAACATGTAGTAAGCGCTCCACAGGCAGGGCCTCAAAGGACAAGAGGCAATCACCGTTCACCACTCCCCCGCTGACCCCTCAGTCCTCTCTCCTCCACTTCTTTTTCAGCTCTTGCAACATTTGCGGTTACTTTTTGCCTCCCACTCCTAAAATCACAACTCCTACAGGGCTCTTGCAACCTATCAACGTTTCCTGTGCTGGAAGAGGGACACATCATGGGGCTTTCCTTGCTGAGCACAGCAGAAGGCAGCAAAGCACCAGGGCTGCCTGTGCAGGGGGGAATGTGCTTCCTCCTGCCTGGGTGGGCTGCTGCCTGCCCCAGGCCAGGGGAGCCGCTGGCAGCACCCCAGGATCGCTGGCAGCACCCCGGGATCGCTGCCTCCCAGGGCCCAACTGGAGTGACCAGCTCCCCTCTTTCACTTTGTTGCACCCTTGCTGAACACGCACAGTACCAGGGTGAAATAAACTTTTTTTTTCTTTTCCCTTTTCAGTATTGGAACAGCTTCCCAGTGACATCATATGCTGAAACTTGCCTGAGAGTGTCCTAACGTGCAAGGAGAGAAGAGCAGAGAAATGGGGGAAGAAAGAGCCCAGGGATCTGGTATTTAATCTCAGCTCTGTTACTGACCAGCAGACATTCAACACTTGACCTTTTTTTGTGTGTGTCCTTTAGATTCTCCTTCCATAAACTGATGAGAGAAACCACTTGCAATGCCTTTTTAGATATCTTGCAAAGTCTTCAATTAAAAATATAGAATTTTGAGGAATTCTTCATCACTATTGTAAATATGCTTATTCACTATTAGTAATTCCATGTTCAACTCCTAAAAAATTTCCAAAACACTGTCTCTAAAAGACAGTAAAATAAATTAAATACAAGATTTTATTCTTTCTCAAGAAGAATTAAAACTATTTGACCCCCTAGACTCTACTTTCAAAGAACACTAGCGAAAAGAAGGTCTAGTCGTTATATTTATCGAATGTTATTATATATTTGATATGAGATATATACATATATATATTATATATATTACTCCATAATAATTTGGGATTTGTCCTTCTAGGATCTTCAGCCCTGGCTGGTGACCTCAATGCAAAGCCACTGTCTGAAGGGAAGAGAGACCTGGACAAAGAATCTGTGTTAAATGTATGTTCAATTTTTTGGTCATATTTCTCCATGTGCTGAGCTGTTCTACACAGTGAGCATTATTTATGAATTACCCAGTTTTTCCAGATTTTTTTTTAGAATTTCTGAATGATAGAGAGCTTATAACTAGGCCAGAAAACACGATATGTGCAATTTTCTTTAATATTTTTCCTAAGAAAAAAATGCTAAAAAAGAATGTAATATAAATTTAAAAATTCAAATTATATGTAATTTCAAACTGTTTCCAGTCTTAATTGTCTCCAGATTTTTTTTTTAATTAAATGTTAAAGAGAGGAAATATTATCTCCAAAATAAGCAAAAATATGTTGATTACAAAATAATTACCTATACAGACATAAATGTGCCTGGGCAGGTGTTAGCATATTCATTAATATTCAGTGCTAATAGTGACATTAATTTCTTTTATGCATTTTCATGTCACAATAGCTCCATCTTGTGGTTGACTGAATCACAGAATCACAGAATGTCAGGGATTGGAAGGGACCTCGAAAGATCATCTAGTCCAATCCCCCTGCCGGGGGATTGAATATTACTTGATGATGAATTTTCATTTCGATTCTATAGGAAAAGGTTGAAAATAAAAATGAAAAAAATGCTGGTGAGGAGAGGAAATTTTAAATCTGATTAATTTCATTGCAGTTTTTTGTAAAAATAAAAAAGGAACAGAAAACAAAAATAAAGCCTGAGTGTTTAGTAGTTGCCTTCAGTAGTTGCAGTTTGCCATATCTAAGTGGGTAATTATAAAAGGGGAGAAGTTTTAGTTAAAATATCATTTTAGAAAATCAAAGAAAAAATTTCATAAAGATTATGATTAGCTGGAATACTGAGCTGATGAGTCATACGCACACTGCCACTTATGGTTTGCTTCTGTTTCATACAGGCGGTCAAAAATGCTGCTGCTGATCAGCAGTTTAACCTTGATGCTGCACTTAAAAATGTTGACAAAATGTCCAATGAGCTGAAGAAACTAAATGGTAATTCTGAGTTCTTCCTCCAGCTAAATAAGAAGCTGTTTAAGGCATTGTTTTAAAACATGTGCAGTTGTGAGTGGCTTTGTTTTGTACGTCATAGAAAACATTTTTAATCTCATGTTTTTAATCTAATGAAACAATACAGTTGCTCTTTGTTTGGAAAAATTAGTGAAACAGTAGTTACGTAGAAATGGAATCACGTTAGCTAACCATGGGAAAAAGTCTATTAGGCAATCAAAGTCATTCCTTTGCAGGATCAATAATAGTCTCCTAATAGAAACATTACCAGTATGCTAATACCAAACTTTATTTAACTGTCTTGAAGTAAGCAAAACCAGGCAACCATTCAAATTTTTGAAAGAGTTGATAGATAACTCTTCGAGAAGTGCTGTGTGTAAATTGCCCTTCACTTAGCATCTACCATTCAATAAATACCATGATGATACACTGTCCTTTGTCTTTCAGTGGAAAGCCAGCTCCTGCTTTGTGACCTTATTTTGAATTTCAACCATCCTGTGAAGGCCAAAGATTTAAGAGAAGCTGAAGAAAAAACCTGGAGCTTGACAGATTAAGTAATAACATGCTTTTTCATGCATCATCTTCTATTAATACTGCTTCAGTTTGAACTGTAAGATGACAGTGTGATTTCCTGAAAATCTGGAGTGGAAAAATGCTGTAAGTAGGTTATTGATTTTGAGAGGGGTTTTTTAACCAAAATTTCCCAAATTAAGCCCACTAGGGCTGGAAAGACTGATATAATTAACTAGAAAGGTCAGGAAACTGGGCATAAAGTTTTTCACATGTGGTTGTCTCCTTTTAAACAAAGACATATTGGAACAGTAACAAAAGATTTCAAATTACTTCAAGTCATTGTGCTCTTATCTCAGTTGTGCTCCAGAAAATGGGACAAGAAACAGTCAGTACAGGAGGAAGTGCAACTTGTCATTTGATCTGCCTTCCTCATTCTAATAATGCTGCTGAGGAAAGGGGCCAAAGAGCAGGTTACTTCTGGATAGCCGAAAGTACTTTCATTCTAGTTTCTGTAGTGACTTTCTAGTGCACCTAGCTACAAAAAAAAAGACAGAGTTAGTGGTCTGAATACTGTACCCTGAAATCTTCTTGGCCCAAAATTTGAGTAGCCAGTATTTTCGTGTAGTTCATTACAATTAATATTCAATCATACTTTACTTGTGGACGTGTTTGAATGTTGAGGTGTGGTTTTAATCATATACAAAATGTGTTTATCTGAATAATCAATTCAAGATTGCTGAAAAAAATATGCAGTGTTATAATTTGTTATGCTGGTTTACATTTTGTTTCTCTTTCACTAATGAGATGATTTGACACAAATAAAACACAGTTCCCTAGGAGGTGTTTCTGGGTTGTCAGACACTTCACCATGGTGCAGTGGAATAGAATTACAACCTCCAGCTCACAGAATCAGTGGCAATATGGGGGTTGTTCTTAATTTTAGCGTTTTTTGAAAAACATACGTTATAACTGACTTTTCTTTCCAGGATTAGTAGTGAGCTTTTAAAAAATATTGGGCTAGAAACAGGCTGAAGGACTTTTGTTCTTCAGCTGAAGAACTTTTAAAATTTTATTTTTCATCTTTTGTTTTTGACTCATAGTTGCATGGAAATGAAATTCAGTAACTTTGAATTCCAGCTTCTAGCTAAATATATTCAAACGGAAGGTAACATTGACAAAACATATATATTTAAAGTAAACCTGTTTATGAAATGTGATTATCTTATCTGAGAAACTATACAGATTACATGGAAGGTATTTTTCTGCCTTGAATTTTGGTTCAAGTGTTTCAAGTGACACACACACAAATAATTTTCAAGGAGAAAAGGTGTGACAAAGTCTGACGTAATTATCAAACCAAGGTCTTGTCAGTAACAAAGGTTACTAGAAAACCGAGGCAAAGAGTTGGATAAATCCCACTTAACAAAGGAGAGAAAAAACCCTCTTGATGTAGTATGCTTCAGTGGTCCTCAGTTAAACTTATATTTTAGAACTGAGAATGTTACTGTTTTTCTTTAAAAAATACAGTAAAAACAGAAAGCAGTTGTATAAGAGGAACTAAGTTTAGCCTGATTGTGTCTGTCTGCTTTCTTAGAGATTTGGGTGTGTTCTGCCAATTAAGAATCACATGATGATAATCTTGTTGGTGTGTCTCCTATAAAAAAAGTAGTTGCTTAATTTAGAGTCAGAAGGACACAGCTAAAGAGAGGTCTGTGTTAAGGGAGAAAAGCTTGTTTCTGAGTGAGGTCAGAGGATCCTAGGAGATACATAACTCCAATTTGTGGGCTGAGACATGCCACCAGTGAATCATCAGAGAGACCGTGATTTCTGGAGATATTTTATTTTTCTAGAAAACCGTGAACAAAGATAATTTCAGAGCTGAATAACACAGACACAGATCTTGACAGGCAGCTGCATATCCAGGCTCGGGGTCGCTGAAACCCAGGTGTCTTTCGGATCCAGGTCAGAGTCCCGGTCTTTTCATAGAAGAGGCCATAGTTGGATTTATTGGGAAGTGGATTGTGAGGAAAAAATTGGGCGTTTATTGTCTTTCGTCTGCTCCTCAACTTTGACAAGGTTTGGGTCTACTCTGTATCACTTTAAATAACATAATTGCTGCTGCACTTCTGATTTGAAAAACAGCTTACTTTTATTCTCTTCTGTTCATTTCTGGGTCCTCTAATTTGGCATAGAAATCATTTCAGGAAGACATACACACATGCTGGAAGATAAAAAATTCTCATGTACTGTATTATTAGTGGACAGTAATAAACACATTGTAGGAAAATCAGATTTATAGAGTACTGCATTTAAGGCATAATTTAAAAATAACATTGTCCTTTTTCGTTAAAATTAAAAGGATTTTTAATGACTTCATTTTAGTTTACTGAAAAGGAAATATCTTGAAGTCTACAAAGTTCAGTAGGCTTCGATACTATATGTGATCTTCATTAAGTTCTCATTTAAATATGTCCTGCAGCATATTTTAACATGCACTGGTTTCTTGAACCTCTGTCTTTTCCATCAATCAGAAGAAGAGGTGTTCTTTGGAAGTAACCAATGATATCTGCTACAGAAGAAAAATCCTGTGGGACGGAAAAAATGAGAAGGCTATGGCAAAAATATCAGAATTACTAGTAATTAGTAAAACCAAAAGTTTTTTTTTTAAACTCTAAATATTTAGCAGTCTTATAAGGTCCAGTAAATACTATCAGATCCACTGATTTAATTCCTGCCATAACCTGTAGCTCAGTAACTGTTCATCCAGTGTGTGTACTACCTACTGCAATGTTGTATAGTTAATTTATGCAGTCTTGGCCTGTTTAGTACATGATGTTGTCATTCTGCTTGACATGATGGTCACACTTGAAAGTTCAAAAAATTGACTTACAAATTCAGAGAGTAGTGACTCCATCAGAACAGCAGTACGTGTGCTGAGTGGTCTGTCTGGTGCCAGGCAATCCAACACAGTACTGCTGGGTGTAAGTAAATGAGTAGTCTGGGAGCAAAGCAGTAAAGTTGGCAGATACGGATTTGCCATATCTGTGTATTTCCTTTGTCTGGTATCTTAGTGGTAAACAAACATTCCCTAACCAGGTATATGATTTCTCATAGCTGTATTCTCATTCCCTGAGTACAACTGGAGAATCTGATTTTACTTCCAGCAGTAACATATTCTATCAGGAGTAACTCTAAGACAATAAGCAGAATTCCACTGGAGTAAAACAGCTGCCAGGTTAAGTAGCCTGACACTTAGGAATGAGACAGGAGATACCCTAAGATGAAGGGAAGCAGTGTGAAAACGCATAGTACCTCTTTTCCTTTTAAGCCGGTTCCTAACAAATATATTTGATTTTGCTCCTGGTAGCGAATCTGGATGTTGTATACTTTATCTCTGTACAGCACCATCAGTACATATGGATGAGTAGCAGTTTTTCTTGAGCTGTCTCTTACCAAGAATGTTCCATCCTGAAAGATGAAAAAATGAAAGATGACAAATAAACGTCACTTCTGGGTTTGATCAGCGTCACCACCTTAACTAGAGCACTCATGCTTTTGGGTATGTTTTCTTTCTGAAATCTCTTTCCTCCTGGCAAGAGAAACTGCACGATGAAAGAGTTTAGGTAATTTCTGAAATGTTTTATCTTTCAATTTTCTACTTAAAACTTTCCTGTCTGATACAAATGTAGATTTTTAGGGAAGGGGGGAATGGTGTTCTATGAGGGAGAGTTTCCATTAAAGGAGGAAGTAAAATATCAAGGCCAAACCTCACGTCACTTTAACCAGAAGAGAATTCATTTCTGGTAAGTGCCAATCAAGGTTCCTATGTGATCTATTTACAGACAGCCTAAAATAATGGCAGTGTCTGTGTAATTTTGGTAAAGGCAGTGATATTCTCTCTCTCTCTGCTTTTCTTCCATTTCAGATCTGTTTTAACAAGTCTTCCATTGAAACACCCTTTCTTAAAGGCATTGAATGTGGTCTTATAAGCTGGACCTTAGTACAAGTCATTGGAATGCTGTACATGTCATCTTCAGCTCATTGCACGTGCTGTGAAGCATCATAGAGAAAACAGATTTCCCCAGTGATGGGATACAGTTTGGTTTATCTCCGCACGCACAGTTAAGCCTGGGTTTCACCTGTTTGAATCTGTACTTCATTTTGCTGGTAAATATGGCCTAAAAAGGGTGGGATTCATCTCATCTAATTCAAGCTATCTAAAACTTGGAATTTGCAACAAATGTCTCACTGGTGACAGAGAACTATTTCCAGAGAAATAAGTCACTCCTTCTAAGAGAGGTGAGATGAAACTCGTGAGACACATCATTTGTTTTCTTGGACTATGGAAAACAACAGCCTTCATGGCTGGTTTAGACTAGACGTGTAACTTTTATGTGAGTAAAGATACTCAAGGTGAATCCCTCACGCTAAGTATCTATATTGGGGCTATCACCCCACCATGTTATTTACCTTCGCTCTTCCCATACGACTGCAAGAACACGTACCTAGGAGATGGTGGGAATCACCAATGAGTTAAGGAGTACCTTGTTAATTTTTCGAAGAGCTGCTTCTGCTTCTGGCCGGCTGACATAAGCAACGTACCATTCATCGTTTAGTGAGTCCTGTGGGGTTTGTGAGAGAGGAGAAAGGAGAAAGTCAGCTGTCAGTGAATTAGCTTCTGACGTTAACAACATCCAAGTAAGCAGAGAGACATTTGAACGTGAGGGATCTTTGGGTTTATGTGCAGGATCTCTGAAGGTATGAGCTTCAGGGATCCTACTAGTATATGTTACTGTACGGTAAGTGACTCTAAATGATTTTAAAATTATTTGCTCACTTTGATAAATTTGAAAATATTACAAACCTAGCTATCATATGTCTGCAAGTAAGCTAGGAAAACAGCTATTTCCAAATATTTTCAGTAAAAGATAGATTTTGAGTGACATTCTCTCTTTTGTCTGCCCGGGACACTAGTGTCCTTTGCCTTTGTTTCTCTGGCGTTTTAAAAAAATTTATTTTTTTTTTTTTCTTTTTTTAACTATCATCTGAGACAACAATGCAGACTTCCTGTGAACATAGCATGTTGGTTGCCCAGCAGTGTTATCACCAGGAGTGGTTTGCTCTAAACTTGTCATATTTAAAGAAACGTGAAACAAAAATGCACTTAAAGGGTATGAATTCTTTACTCACCAAGGTTTTCTGGAAGCAGAACTGAATATGTAATGCTAATTGAAGGCAATTGTGCAAAACAAGTAGTTCAGCAAACAAGTATTTTTCTTATTTTATTCTACTGGGCTTTTGCTAATGTTGTTTTTCTTGGTGAAGACAAAACAAGGCACTGAAGTTTGACACAGAAAATGAAACTGAAAGCACCTACTAACATCCTGACAGTGGCTACTAACTAGAAAAACAACTTTGAAAAACGTTCTTTCTCGAAATCAGAAAACTTGCTGTGTTTAGCAGTTATGGTTAATCCTTGTAGTGTTTTGTACCTCATCTTCCTCCATGTTTGTTTGGTGAACAGTCTGTCTGCTAGGAATTGGCAATGGAGGTCTTATGTCAGCTGTGCCTCTTGAGGGAGATCTGCTGCAGTTGCCTTCAAAGATATAAAAGTAGAAAAAATGTTAAGACCAGGAAAATAATTTCATCTGTAGATTGCATATACAGTGTACAATCTTGATTTTATGAGGCATGGAGAATTGATAGCACTCTGATACTGAGACATTTTGAATTGATTTGAAATCAGATTTAGGCTATTGTATGAGAACCAGGTACTTTACATGAATTCATCCTTTGTGCACAGGGACTTTAACTGAACACTTCCAGTTCAGGTTTCCTTAAAATCAGATGAACTTGAGATAGAGGTTATATGTTTTGAGCTTCTGTACCACAATTACTCAGTTGAGAACATCTCCGGTTTCTTTAGAAACAGTTAGAAGTAACATTGTCTCTTTGCATTCCTTGCCTCTTAGCATGTAGGAGCTAAAAAATGTCACGGTAAGACATTGGCAGCTGTTAGCATATGTGAAAAATTATTTGCAAAGCAGTTGATTGCTAAGCTTCCTTTATTTTGTACTTGTTATTACAAGATGAATATGCAGCATATTTCACATGGAAAGGGTTTTCTCCCTTTTTTGAGACTATTAGTATACCACAGTGACTTGCAGGCAGAGTTGCTCAGCTCTCAGTAGTGTTGGCTGTATTGAAAGAGATCACAGAATCACAGAATCACAGAATGTTAGGGATTGGAAGGGACCTCGAAAGATCATCTAGTCCAATCCCCCTGCCGGGGCAGGATTGCCTAGACCATATCACACAGGAACGCGTCCAGGCGGGTTTTGAATGTCTCCAGAGAAGGAGACTCCACAACCTCTCTGGGCAGCCTGTTCCAGTGTTCAGTCACCCTTACAGTAAAGAAGTTTTTCCTCAAATTTAAGTGGAACCTCCTGTGCTCCAGCTTGCACCCATTGCCCCTTGTCCTGTCAAGGGATGTCACTGAGAAGAGCCTGGTTCCATCCCCTTGACACTTGCCCTTTACATATTTATAAACATTAATGAGGTCACCCCTCAGTCTCCTCTTCTCTAAGCTAAAGAGACCCAGCTCCCTCAGCCTCTCCTCATAAGGGAGATGTTCCACTCCCTTAATCATCTTCGTGGCTCTGCGCTGGACTCTCTCTAGCAGTTCCCTGTCCTTCTTGAACTGAGGGGCCCAGAACTGGACACAATACTCCAGATGCGGCCTCACCAGGGCAGAGTAGAGGGGGAGGAGAACCTCTCTCGACCTGCTGACCACACCCCTTCTAATACACCCCAGGATGCCATTGGCCTTCTTGGCCACAAGGGCACACTGCTGGCTCATGGTCATCCTGTTGTCCACTAGGACCCCCAGGTCCCTTTCCCCTACGCTGGTCTCCAACAGCTCTGTCCCCAACTTGTACTGGTACATGGGGTTGTTCTTGCCCAGATGCAGGACTCTACACTTGCCCTTGTTATATTTCATTAAATTTCTCCCCGCCCAACTCTCCAGCCTGTCCAGGTCTCTCTGAATGGCTGCGCAGCCTTCCGGCATCTCAGCCACTCCTCCCAGTTTTGTGTCATCAGCGAACTTGCTGACAGTGCACTCTATTCCCTCATCCAAGTCATTAATGAATATATTGAATAGAACTGGTCCCAGAACCGACCCTTGCGGAACTCCGCTAGACACAGGCCTCCAACTGGACTCTGTCCCGCTGACCACTACTCTCTGGCTTCTTTCCTTCAGCCAGTTTACAATCCACCTCACTACCCGATCATCCAGACCACACTTCCCCAGTTTATATGAAGTTTTGAGAATGGTTTAACTAGGCAGTAAGCCCAAACTTCAAAGGGAAAAAATATCTTAGATTCAAACTAAGTTACACAAGATGCCTTTCAGGAACTTGATAGTTTTCTGTTCACAGTCCAACCAGAAACATCCAAAGTAAAAAAATATTATACTAACTGCACTGACACTGCCTTTCACCTTTCAGTCATTTTTTGTACAAAAAATGCAAGAATGCAGGATACAAACCTGGATGCAAGCGTGGTGGTAGGGAGCCACTTGAAGACAGGTTTCTAGCACTGTTAAAAAAAAAGTAGTCAGTATAAACACAACATTGTCATACAACATTTCTGTGCTCTGAAGAACTGATCTGGAATTTGTGCCTGTTTTACAGAATGTGAGATCCTCTTGAGACCTGTGCAGGATGAGGGTAGCTTTGTCTGTTTTCTTCTTGTTTTTCTTGCCTTCTTTTTATGTAAGTAGATCCACCATTAAGTTTACTTGAAGCTCAGTATCTGGGAATAAGGTAGAGGAATCAGTACTGGGCCACCAAGGCTTCTGTATCAGGATCAATGCAGAAAACTACTTCAGTTTGTTGAGTTTTCACACGGAATGAGTACTGTGTTCCCCTAAAGCAGCAAGCACAGGCAACAGCTTGCTAGAGGTTTCTTTCTGTGGAGTTCCACTTATAGAGGAATTTTTCTTGTGGCTTCTGTAACATTGTTGATGAAAATGTGGTTTCTCATGATTGATGTTGCAACTATGGATGTGGAGCTACTGGAAAGAGTCCAGTGAAGGGCCACTAACGTACATGATCAGGGACTGGAGCATCTCGCATGTGAGGAAAGACTGAGGGAGCTGGGACTGTTTAGCCTGGAAAAGAGGTGGCTCAGGAGGGATCTTATTAATGCATATAAATACCTGAAGGGAGAGCCAGGCTCTTTTCAGTAATGCCCAGTGACAGGACCAGAGGCAGTGGACACAAACTGAAACACAGGAGGGTCCCTCGGAACATCAGGAAACACTTTTTTTACTGTGAGGGCAACTGAGCACTGGAGCAGGTTGCCAAGAAAGGTTGTGAGTCTCTGTTCTTGGAGATACTCAGAAGCCATGTGGACATGGTGCTGGGCAGCCTGTTCTAGTGACTCTGCTTGAGCAGGCGGGTTGGAGCAGATGACATCCAGAGGTCCCTGCCCACCTCAGCCATGCTGTGAGCTGTGAGCTGACAGTGGCACAGAGCTCACACCCACAGCACTGTAACGCTGCCATGCGCCTGTGCTTTCCCTCCTGTGTTCATTTTTATGCTTTTTGTTAGGAAATCTACAACTGCCTTTTATGGCCTGATCCCAGAACCCACCTCCAAAACTTCTCAAAATGAAGAGTCCCAATCTTCAATTTTTTAAATTATTTTTTAAAATTTCTTCACCTAATTTGGAACAAACTGCCTACATGCTTTTCCTTTACAGAGTTCATATTTCTCTTCTGCTTAAATGAACTGTACAAAAAGCTCTGGGATGAATATGTTAATTATGTTTGCAGAACAAAAACACCCTGTCGTGATTTGTGATACATGGGAGAGAATCAGCCAAATGGGGGCCTCTGCTATAGCAAAATTAGGCAACGCTGTTTGAATATAAGCAGAAGTGTTCATCACAGGAATAGTTCATATTTGCATATGACCTTGCTATTGCTACTGCAATATTTGTTCTACTGGGGTGTCAGCAGTTCCAAAGGATGATGGTAAATGGGAGGGATTCATCAAAGAGCCATTAAAAAAATACAGATATTAGAAAATGTACTTTGAAGGAGCCCACTCTAACTCATCAAAGGCTAAGTCTGTTGCACACTACATCAGAAATCAAAATTTAATTAAGGGCTTTTCCATCTAGCAAATGAAGACATGACAATCTAATATTTGGAAGTTGAAGCTAGAAAAAGTCATAGTTGAAGCAAGGTTCACAATTTTAAATAGGCATTATTAACCATTAGAGTAAAATTTAGTAAAAGGGTGGTGAAATTCTTTCCAATTCAACTCTAGACAGCTACGGTTGTGGGGTTTTTTAGTTTTGAAGCAATTCGTAGTCGCAGCTCTAGCACTTAGGCTCCTAGAGTGTGCAGAATCCTTTTAAAGAAGGACCTCTTTGACCTACAGCCTGCATAGTTTTGTAGAAGATGATCCCTTCCCAAAAGGGCTTGTCATTCTGATGAGTCCTGCAGGCAATGGGAAGGATGTCTAAAGAACGGAAGCATTGTACCATGTAGGCCCTAAAATACTTCCTTGACATAAAACTGAGAGATTTGCCGTTTTTTCTTGGTTGCCTGGTGTACACTATCTGCTTCACTGAATACAGAGCTTCAATTATATGAAGGATTCTCCTTGATAGTAGGAACAACACAAATTAGCAAGTAGTGGAGGCAAGGGTACAGCCTGAAAAATAATGGACTCTTAAAGTAGTTACCTTGCATTTGCCCGAGAACCCTGTAGCCACATAAATACTATTATTTGCTAAATTGCAGAGATTGATATTCAAAAGGAATGACACAGTAACGGGTGAAACAAACCTTTCTGCACCAGGCATACTGTTGGATCCTGGCTTAGGTGGAGGCTTGACAGATTTGGATGGGAATGTATTGGAGCTGTATGGGGGCAAATTTAGCTGTGGCACTGGTCTTTGGGGTGCAGCTGTGGAGAGGAAGAGAAGGAAACAAAATTTATGTCAGACTTTCTTAAATGAGGTAGAATGAAGAAAAGCTGTCACATTACTGCTGTTTAATTAGATAAACATAATGGAGTAAACTGTTCTATGAAAAGTCCTTGATATGTTAATTACAGATTGTAAACTCATATGGTCAACTGCGAACTTGAAATTAAGTATTAAAATAGAAAAGAAACTGGAACAGGCTTGAGCAACATTTACATTTTCTAACCTCTGTTTTGGATAAGCCGCAGTTCAAATACCTTAACTGCAGCAGAGCTGAAGGTGGTACGTAACCATGTCTCCTCTGTTACGTTACTCCTAAATAGTGGATTTGAGGTTACCTTTTTGAACTTCATTCCTTTGTGTGATTTCTCCCATATCATAAACAACAGCATAAAATAAAACACTTTATTTCTGCAGTGTCCTCAGACCTCAACTACGGGTAAGAGGGGAACAGGTTAACTGCACTCTGCACAGCTTAAATAGCGCTGTTCTTCATGGAGTCTTAGGGGCAGTGATTTGTAGAGACTTGGCCAAATGTTCTGCTTCTGTTACGGCATCACTTTACCAGCTTAATTTTAGGAACGAGGATTCTGAAGTCATTTATAAATACTATTATTACATGAAACAAGTTCTGCTTCTGTTCATTAGAGTAATTAACATCACACAGAATATTGGTACCAGCAGGGTTTGACTGAACGTTTTGTGGAGAACTGGGAGGATACCAGGTTTACATGCCTAGCTGCTCGATGCTGGGTGCAGATCACAAATCTCTACAATGATGTAATGTGTTTCAAAATAAGAAATCCTTCCGTCTTGTAACTGGCTGACTGAGGGAAGCTATTAGCTATGGAGTTCCTGTGTTTTGCAGCTTTGATGTATAAATCTGCATGAGGTACTTTATAAGCATTCTACAACCTGTGAAGATACCACCTGACATTTTGAAATGGCTCTAAAGAAACAACTGTGCAATCATTTTTGGTTTTTAGAACTAAGGCAAAGAAAGACTTTAAGTTTTAAAGATCACTGTAGAAATACTTACTGTCTTCTTCTTCCTGGGGAGCCAAAAGAAAATAAACATTAGCAATATATTACAGCACAGTTCTTAGGAATATGTTACAAAACAAAAACCTGGAAGTTGGTGAATCTTTAGTATAGAAGGACTCTAATATCTATACTGTCACTTTTATCTAAAATGCTGGCGTTTCTGTCTTCATGCAACACCAAATAATTTTAAAGTTCTTGCATTAAGGTGCAGCTATTATTTACAAATGAGCTGTGAGGTCAATGTCCCATAATGGATCTTGACCCAAAGTAGTCAGAAACTCTCAGCAGTTGTAAACTTCCCTCATTCCTTCAGTGAATGTAGGCTCTCAGAGTTATCAGAAAGTGAAATCCTTAGGTCAGCTTAAGCTGCAAAAACCCCAAAACCTAGGGTAAGCAAAATCACTTCTCCCATGTCATAAAAAATTTCTGGCTTTATTCTTCCTGTTATCTAAGATAAAGTACTTGGAATAAAGTGGGCATGACATAGAACTGTTTAAAAAGAAACCATGTGCTATGAAAGATCCATGAGTATTCATTATAACTGATAAAAGAAACAGGTTTACCTTTTCCAGAATTATTAGTTTATACAGGTACTTCATTTTATTGTAGTCCCTGTACCTTTAAATGTTTGCTTTGAGACTATACTTACTTCATTTTTTTTATGTGGTGGCCAACCCTGCCTGAAATGAAGCAGAGAAAACAAAACATGAATCATAGGTAGAATGTTACTCATTCACTTTGTGTGCATTAGGCCATATTTTCAACTAAGAGATGAATTTATAGTGTTTTACAGACCAAATGAATGCAGAAACATTTTTTTTCCTCATAAAAATATCTAAGATTCTAATTTTCAGCCATGATCTAAGACATTATGCTAGTCCTTAGCCCGTCTTGAGTCTATCAACAAGGAAAATGTCTGATGAATTGATTACAAGATTAGAGCTTAAAACAAGTTTTTACAATGATGAAACATCAGACTTCCAGTCTTGAACTCATTTGTAGTATTTAGCAACATTGCTGGAGCACATGATAAGCCTTCCAGTCTTTGTTTCGTTAAATTATCCTGACTGATTAGCAGATCTCAATTACTTTCTTATTTTGTTTTAAGATCAGTCACACTGTTCAGCCCACAAGTTATCTAGAAAATGCTAGAGAATGATCCAGTTCTGCTAGAGAATGCTGTTTGCTAGTAAGAAGGAATTTTGCAGGCCAGTAAAATCAATGGTAGGGAAGTAAAGCTTTCTGTTTCTAACATCCTAAAAGAAAAGCAGTGGAACTCATGAAAGAATGTTCCCTAGAGGAAGAACTTGATCTGGTGGAAAAAACATGGATCATATATTTCTTTTTGCAACTTGGAGTCATGCCTTACGTAATGGCTGTCTCCGATATGGCTGGAGAGAGCTTTTTCTGCATTCACACTTTTCTGTAGCTTACAGCACATCCCATGCATATTCATAAAGCAAAACTTGGATATCCACAGACACTGCTGTCATACAGTAGCAATAAATTATATTATCCTGTATTGCTTAGCCATATTTTTATTAAATTTAATTTATCCTTTTAAATTTCAATTAAATTAACACTTACTTTACAGGGGCTGGCTTTCTTAGAGGAGATGGATTGCCTCTCTCATATCTGTCACTTGGTGGGACAGGAGGTTTTGGCATCATTGCCAGCTGTTCCCCCAGGGATCTAAAGCAGGAGCAGGATGATGAAATAAAGGCAAAAAGCTGCTTACTAAGAAATAACTGGGTAATACTGGCATCGAGAGTCTCATTTCCAGAGGCAAAACTCTTACCTTAGCTGCGAAGTCAGAGGCTGTAAAACAACAAGGAATAGGTAAGAAGATGTGTAAGTGTATCAAAACAGGCGAAAAACATCAATAAGCACCAAACAAAAAAGACCTTACCTTTTCAGGCAAGCCTGGCTTCCGCCCTGAAAATAGCAAAAGCTTACATTTAGCAAAAATGAAAGCTAAGATAATTAATTAAACTTTCTGTGGAACAAACAAGTTTCATTGAAAGTGAATTTTGCAGATTGAACCACTCAGCCTCCTGAGATGTAAGCCAGAAAAATATTTTGGCTTTGCAAGAGATGGCAAAATTGCAACAGAAAGTGGCATGTTTTACAATCCTGTATCCTATGATTGAACTTTGAATGACTAGGTGCTTTTATGCCATTATATAACAGATGAAAGTGTTTAGATAATAAATAAAAATCATAGAGTAGTCTCTTTAGATTCTGTGTAAAATATTGTTTTCAGGTCTGAAACAAATGCCATTTTTTTCTGTTTTTTTTTCCATTCTCAGCTTTCTTTTAAGTCTAGGCGCCAAATTACATACAGTAGTGTGTGCAGAGTTTCGTTAGCTTTGTATGCAAATGGTATTTCCTCTTTTAGCCTACTAAATATCGCCTTGTTCGATCGCTTAAGTGTTACATCACACCTTTACTGCACAGGGATCTCATAATGTCTTTCTGTTCAACTAGTCCTGAGCTAGGGGTGCTACTTTCTAGATACAATTTCTCGCACTTTATAAGTACAGCTCACATTATGTATTCGTAAGCAGATCACCTTGTATTGATTGGATTACTGTACGTTTGGCTGAGGCCTTGTTCTTTTGCATGAATGATATTCAAACTGACAATTTTGAATAATTAAAAAAACCCCACTGATATTAGCATAAGCAAATACTGACCTGATACTGGGCCTTCTCTTTCAAATGGTGGAGCAATGCGATCCAGTGGGGGTTTTGTGCTTCTGTCTATAGAAGGAGCTGGGGCTAAACACAAAAGCTGTGTAAGATAATTTGCTGGTATGGGTCAATATATCTTTATTTTGCATAGCCACGGACTGGTGTTACTTGTTAGAATAACAAGTGAGGCATCTGTATAAATGGTAGAAGATAGTGGAACTGAGGAGATATAGGCAAAAGTGAAGTGTTTCATAGCCCATGAGAAGAGCTTTACAAAGAGAAAACCAGCTGTACTTACGTTTCAAAGGCTTGATATTTCTGTCTCTACTCAAGTCGTTGTTGCTTGGTGGAGGAGGAAAAGCTGGCAGCTAAAACAAATATTTTACATGTGGTTAACGTGTGTCTTCACCTTTCCGTTTTAATTTTAGTGTATTAACCCGACCACACCACGTCTGCCAGTCTTGTCTCTGGCACAGAACAAGGAATAGGTCTCTGCTCAACACAGGAAGGATAGGAGCCGTTAACACTCCTGAAGAATGACCTACATACGTGGTTTGCTGTTAGATGCAGAATTGCCTCCATCTGTTTCGTCTCACAACAAATACTCTAGTGGGATGTTGTCTTTGAGGAGGGCACGAGTATTGTCAAAGGAAAGAAACAGGAGCTTCAACAATGCTGTTGTATCTTTGCACCTTCAATGCAGCAGGTGTTAGTTCTGAAAACTGGTGTTGAAATTAGGGGATGTAAATTTGAAGTTGAGAAATATTTATTAGGTCTGTGTTACTGCCTGTTGCTGACTGAGGCAGGGGGAGAAAGAACTGTTCTTTGTTACCGGGAGAGCTGGGATCAAACAGCATTGTGTTGTCAGCAGCTGTAAAAGATGTTTGCATCTAAACCTAGATTTCTCCAGACAAATGTGTTCCGATGTTCATTCTTATTCCAAAAAAATAGAGCAGCAATTTAGGACAGCACTCCTGAGAGCTCATGACACCTAAGAGTCCTGTGTGTTTTATATATATGAACTATGACACTGGGTCAGACCCAGTCCCTCTATCACATCCTAAAATTACCTTTACTTGTGTACAGGGGTAGGTCTAATGTACATCTGTTCTGGCGTACCGTGAACCTATAGTGCCAGTTGCAAACAGCACAATAGCTTTCCATTTTTAAGTATGCACAGGATAAAAAAAAAAAAAAAGGAAAAATATCTGGGTCATCAAGATTCTCATTATACAGTCCCTTATACTTTTATGTGGTCTTAATTCAATTGGACAATTGCTAGAAGTGGAGCTTGGAAAGATTTACCCTTTTTTTTCTTTTTATAAATATCACTAAAGAAACAAAGAAGTATCTATTACAAATCTATAATATGTATGGGAGAGGCATTCACAAGTGGGTACAAATTTCCAGTGTAAGAAGCAGCCAAGTAATGTGAAATAATTTAATATATTTGTCCCATGAAATTTAATTGTTCCATGAAAAAATGGCCACCCTGTAACAGTGTTCAAATCTATTTGGATGGCTGAAATTCTTCCTCTACATACACTGACTAAAAATGGCATTACACTTGGACATACAAGAAGGTGCTGGCAAAGTAAATAGGTGAAATATTAAGAAAGAAACATACAGAAGCACCTCTTCCCCCAAATGAGGCTGGTACTGGGGATGGGCCAGGTCGCTGGGGTGGTACTGGAGGCTGAGGTGATGGTCTACTTGTTGGAGGTCTGTCTAAAGAAAACAAAAATGCCAAACTAAACAACTACACGAAGAGTTTGGTTATTTTATTCTCATTAGATCTTTATGGAAAAGAACCCTTGCAGTAACCTGCATACTTAATATATCATAAAGGCCTTGTTTTAGTATATAATGGACAGTTGCTTTGTGATCAGTGTTGTATTGGGAGTTACAGGCTCGCGTGTCCCTTTGGAGGTGAGGTGACTCCATCTGCTAGTCTGTTGGCCCACACTATTTCTTTTCATTCACTGCAGCGCAGTGACTGTGTGAAACACCAGCCAGATTAAATGGCAGGTTTACTCCTGTATTGGACTCCACAGCTGCAGGCCACTGAAGAATCAGACATAAAACAGTGTCAGGCACAGAAGGCTGATCCCTTTCTTTTCCCAGTTTTCACTAGAGTTTTTGCCACTGTTGTGACAACTTGCTCTGTTCAAGGTTGCACTACTAAAGCCAATACAGTATGTGCGTGTGTTTAACTTCATGCAGATTCAAACCAAAGGCCAAATAATGCACACATCTCATGAAACTAATCCAAGAGAACTTGTCTGAAGTAGAAAATCTAGCTTTAAAAGTCACAAAGCCACCAACATGCTGTAAGTCTGTGTCACTAAATCCTGTTCATAAACTACACCGTTGACTTCAAGGAAAAAACTTCTATATTCCATTACCAGCCATCTAAAATGTAGCTGATAATATGTGAAAATATAATTTAAAAATTATTAATAACACTTAATTTTTAGTAATTACCTATGTAATCTGTGTTGTTTGCAAGTGACTTGGCAGGAAATATGACATTATGGTGTGCTTCATCATTATTGGATGGAGGTGGCTCATAACCATCACTGTCATGTTCTGCTTCCTCAGGTTCTTCTGTCGGTGATTCATAGTCAGCGTCATCTTCCTTTTCCTGGTCATCATCAGGGCTTTCATAGTCATCATCTTCATCCTGGCAAATGTACATAGAAGATGGATGCTGTAACAGGATACTAAACACTGCAGTGCAATTTCCTTGTGGTCTTTCACTGTGGTATTTTTTCACTCTGGAGGATATCAAGTTTTTAAAATCAGTGTGAGTGAAAAAATTCTCAGTTGAAATAAAATGGGGAAAGGAAGCAGTATTTTATTAATGCATACAGCACTCAACAGCTTAAGATAGGAAACGAGTATCATTTTATAACAGTAACTGCAGTGGAAGGTCAAGATATGGTGATAGCTTATTGAAATGCACAGTGCCTTTGTTTCAGATAACAGACAAGGCACCAGCAAACAATTCCGTGCTTCCTAGAAACACACTGGAGCAGCAGATGATGGCTGTTGATGCTCGTTCTTACTTAATAGCATGTACTCTACAGCCTGCAACTCCACTATTTAAAAATGCTTCAGAAAAAATGAGGTCTTTGATATGGGTCTTGGTGCCCTCCCCTAACCAGAACCAAAGCAGCTTCACACAACTTGCAGGACCTAGGAAGATCACAGTGAAAATATGGCAGTGGGCATTGCACATAGCTTCTGTGCAATCCACCAAGGCCTACACGAGAAAGAATGTTCAACTTGTCATTGGTACCTTGGCTGAAAGTTCCAGACTAGCTCTGTATTGACACAGAGCCCAGGTGCTCTATAGGTGGTTACTTTTACCTTTTGTGCTCCTAAAATAGCAGCAAATCTCCTGCAAACTTAGTAGCAAGTGGGTTTTAAAAATCCCTCTTCATTTTTTGCAAAAAAAACCATAGGCAGTTGTCAATGTAAGAGGTCTTCATAAAGCCGGACTGTGCATCAGTCAGCTTATTCATTTAGCTGCGTTGTGTGTGCTTCATCTAATGGCGTTTGCCAATGTGTTTTCTGTGCCAAAAGGCAAAAGGAACTTTTGCCGTCTAGTTGGCTTCAAAAAATTAGATTCTTCAACAAATCAACTCTAGAGAATAATATGGCAAGGATTTGCCATTGAATAACATAGCAACCTTTCCTTTGCTAGCCACCTCTTGTAAGAGCTTGCAATAGGCATGTAAAATTCAGCAAAAGTTCTGTGGAGACCTGGTCGTAGGCTGCGAGCTTCTGCTGGAGCCAGTGGTGTAGGACTGCTGTTCTGAAGCTCTGCCTTGCATTACCAGGAGAGACCCTTTTCTCAGCAAAGAAATTTGTATGCAGCTACACCAGTCATTCCTGCTCCTGCTTCTCTTTCTCCTCATCCTAACACCCTGTCATTGCTCACTCCATCCGTGCTGCCTGAAGTAGATAACGCAAGAACTGACAGACCTGACAGAAGAGGTAAGCCATGCAACCAGCAGGTTTTGTTAATCCTGATACTCACAAATGAAGACCAGCCACCGTCTTCTTGACTGTATCCTGTGTGAAGAAGCATAACCACAGGCTTCTTAGCGTGTACAACTTTAAACTATCAAGACATAACTTGACAAAAAGGACACAACAAATCCCAGATCAGTTCTGAACCACAATACTATGTCACAGGAGCAAGGGAGGTCTTTCAAAGGCAGGCAGGCAGGCATGAAAGGTATGACAAATAACGTTCTGATTCAAAACAGAGAGTATAATTGTCCTTGGGTGAGATATGTGCTGTCACTTCAAGTTTGTCCTACACTTCCAGTTTTAAATATTATTTGAAGTAGAATGCTTTCAGAATAAGCACAGACTTCTTATCTCTTTGTTTAATACTATTTTAGCTTTCATATCAAAAGGTTTTTTAATTTCAGTAGGACTGGGGGAATATGGTAGCTTGCAGAAGTTTTAAGTGCTCTTGGCCTGTTACAAGAATAATTGAAATAAAAATGTGGAACATGGCAGACATCTAGAAGCTTACCTGTCTAATAGAGGGTGCTGCTAGGAGTAGGGGCAGGGGGCAGAGGTGTTGGAACAGAAATACATAAGCACTGATACTATGTATTGCGTTAAAGAAAGGCAGTTTGGGGAAGTACATGTAAATGTCTCTGCTCTTGCCTTTCTTCATCATCTTTTCTATTTTAAAAATATTTTTCCTTACTTGTTCCCATGTAACTGCTCTATTCTTTTTGCGACTTCTTGGTTCTCTCATGTTTTCCTGTTTGTGTTTTGCCCCACCCAACCCCCCCCCCCCCCATTTACTTTACCCTGCAAGGATTAAATTAATATTTTAATATTTTTAAACGCTTTTTGTTGTTAAGAGACTCTCTGCCAGTACACACTTACCTGGATTTTCAGGACATTTTTGTGTTTGGCCCCTACAACAAAGATACAAAAAAATAAATTCCTTCCATTTGCAATTCTTAAATGTTTGAAGCATACTAAAATCTATTGCAAAAAAAGGTAATGGTTGGCTTTAACTGTAGAATGGAGTTTATATAGATGAGTCTAACTCTACCCAAAATGCCAAAACCACACTACTTCATATTTCACATATAGGATCCTAATGTATGCTAAACTGTCCTGAAAAAAATTCAGGTCAGGGAGGTCGAAGGTTTAGAAACAAGGGGGCTCAGTCCTGAAAATAGAAACGTTCTTCACTAATTCCATTCAAGCTGCTGAAAGTCAAGTTCATAAATATTTGTAGGGTTGATAAATATTTTATGGTTTTCACTTCTAGTTTCGAACTCTAGCTAATGCAAAGGTGTAAAATCACGTTATCAGATGATGTAAAACCACATTGTGTAGACTAGACTGAGATTTTCATTGTATATGAATATAAATTGTTCTTTTCTCATGCAATGTTCTTGCAATTTTTGCTTTTTCTTTTGCAAAAATATTATATTCAATTATAAGTCATAAAGTATTAAAAAATGTAACGATGCATAGGTCTGTGAAATGCATTAATGATGATTTATTAATGCAATAATATGTGCCTAGGCTTTATAGCATTCCTAAAGATTAATTTACTCAGGTGGAAAGTGGTATTAAATTTATGTTACTTGGTTTTGGATGTGGCAGAAGTATCTGGGGTGTTCTCGGCTCGGGCTTTGCTATTCTTAACAGATGACATTAACAAAACAGTTTTGTTTTATATACTTTCCAGGATGTCACTCTTACCCAGGTGTTATTGTTCAAATGGAAAACAGTCCAGAAAAGACATATCTGAAAGCTTTGAAAAAGAAAGCTGAGCTGTTTTACTTACCATTTTGGAAAGAATGATAGCCTTCCTTCATTTCTGTTTATTTCTTGGCTTAATTTACTTACAATTCTATTTAAAAGAAACACAAAAATAGTTTAGAAAAATTCCTTGAAACTTGTCAGTCGTTTTCTTAGCTGCTTCCCTCAATATTTACTAAATTAAATTTAGTAATTCAGAATTATTATTTACTCTGCAGTAAGAATATTGAATTTATCATCTTACTGCAAAGTTGCACTAGAGCATATCCAATTGAAAACTAGACATTTTACACAGATAAAAAACCATATTGTTGGATCAAGTTTAAAAATAAACATTAAACCCAGCAAGCCTTAGAAACTTTGGGTGTGGTAGACATCATGGACTAGAACTGCTTTAAATAATGGCGATTGCATTTGTATTATTTTGCATGGAAAAGGTAGAATGCTTCTACCAAGCTGATGGTTGCAAAAGCAGGGATTAAATGTGCCCTGTGTCTACTCTCTACTCCTTTTGTCTCCCTCCCTCTGCAACCGAGATGTACCTAATTCAGAATCCCTCCAGTAAAGAAGGTGAAAAGGTTGATTTAATTCCGTGTTATAACACATTTTCAGGGCAGGTCAGAAATATTCATGGAACATATGAAGACTATAGCTGTATGTCTAGAGAGATTTTTCCAAGTGGATGTGTTTGTCATCGCTCATGTGCAGTTTGTATACAGCAGGAGGGTCAATACCAACCAATGAAATGGAATCTTGAGTACAGTTTCGGTCAGGAGCACGCATTTATGCTGCTAACATTGCTGGCATCCGTAGCCAGCCCAGACATCTGGGACTGAGAGGTTTTATGTTGACTGACTCCCTGAGAACAACTCTGGGCTTACAGGACAGTCATTACTGAGATGAACAGGATTAAGTCCACTGAGAGCAACAGAATTCTGCTCTGCTGGTAATGAAGTTGGCCTCTATGGTTATTCTCTTTCAAATAAAGCTTTTGTTTCAAAGAAAGCTTATGATGAGTCATGGTCTAATTCTTAATTCTCAATATTTCTTTTTGAGGAAAGTCCCATCGAGAAAGTCTTGTGACAACCAAAGCAAATTGGTTACATACATCTGCTTAAAAATACTCCATTTTACTTCTAGCTTATATTATTTAGGTCTAGCAGAGACAGTAATTGTGGAAATAAAAGTAGTATGGAAAAAAAATCAGGAACTCAATATGCCTGTTTATCTCAGATTCTACATTCTGTAAAATCTTATCTTTCTTGTTTGCTGGTGCAGAATTCGTTTCCATTCATCTTACATCTGGTCAATCAACTTTATATCAGAATTGTAAAATCTTTGTTTATGGCCAGGCAGTTACCACTCTATTTTTTCTTCTTCTTTCATGTCTTTTTCTGCTACTCAGCAGTAATAATCCCCTAATTTTTTCCAAGTGACCTCATTTGTGCATTTCTTTCATGTCAAACTGCTTTTCTGGGCTGCGACTTGGGGAAGATAAGCTTTCAAGCAATCTAATATTAAAAAAAAAAAAAAAGCTGACAAAAACATACTGTTTTTTTTTGATCCTGAACCATGATAAAAACCTTTCTCTTATTTTGAATATCCCTTCTCTGGCTCTTGTTACTTTCCTAATCCTTACTTTACCGTAATTCAGATTAAAAGATAAATTGAGGGCATAGGGTTGCTCTGTTCGATTATGGAAAATGCTATGGGGACAGATCAGGCTGCCAGCAAGTATCAGAGAATCAGCAACTTCAGATCAGTATGGTCGTGCTGTCTGCGAAGGATGAAGATGGGTAACCTGAAGTTAAGGATACGTACTCACGGATCCAAGTATGAAAATAGAAAGGCAAAGGAAGAATATTTTTTGGGTTTTCTTTTTTAAGACAGTACTTTGCAATTTTCTGATTTGAAGCAAATATTGTCAAACTTGCCTCTTTTGAAATAAGCTTATGCACAAATGTTAATAATTTAAGAAGGATTACAGCTGTCTAAATCTGACATCATTACCCAGAAAATTGTATAAACCAAGAAAAATGCGAAGTTATAGACATAGAACTCCTCTTGCTCTTCTTTCCTATGCAATCAACACTTCTCTGCACAAGATATTTCCTTCTGCTGCAGGTGATAAGGAAGTTGGCGTGTGAATAATAAATTCTACGTGAAACATCAGGAAATATTCTGGGGTGAACAGTGCACTGCGTATACCAGTGTTTTGGCTGAGGAGTGGATTACAGAACTTGTGTGTGGCTTATTCTCTGTTGTAGAAGAGGTAGAGGAAGGATCTTTCATAATATTGTGTTTATTTTCAGCTAAAGAAGTAACATGAAGATCACTGGGTTTAGAGCGAATAATTCTTTCAGTTCAGGCTTCGACAGGTATGAATGAGACCTGAGTGTTTGGAAGGTTTCTGGACTAAACCTGGGCTGGCTGCTATGAGGATTTACACCAACTGGTTTTTGAGGAAAAACTGAAAGGAGAAAGTCCCTCATCTTCTCTTGCGGCCAAAAAATTAATCATTTGTTGCTTAAAATACAGTGTCTAATCTTTACTTCACGTTTATTTGAAATGCTTCAAGCCAATGGCTCAGAGAGGTTATTAGAAGAAAGCAAAGTTGAGAATGGCTACACTTTACAAGCAGCGTTATTACAGAAGATGGGTGCACTGAGAAGCTGAGTGTGTAGCCATGTGAGGAAGGAAGTACCAAAACCACACTGCTTTCTGACTTGTGGGAGTGGATGATAGGAGAGGATAAGGCAACAGCACTTGCAGAAAATGTTACTCAGACTTCTCTTTCTACCGCCTCCACCAGACGCTTTAGCTTAAAACTGGCAGGAAGTCGAAAATAAAAAAAACCCCCACAACCAACCCCCAACGCAGTGCTCCAGAACTGGCTTTTGTTCGCTTAACTGCAGACGTCATTGTCGTGATTAGAATGCATTCGACCTGCATTAGGATAGAGGATGTAAGATGGGTGAGAGAGAGGGAAGGCAAAGTCCTCAAGGACCAGGAAGTTGCATAGTTTCATGTTGAACACTGTCAAGAGCACAGTTTGTGATGGAGTCTTTGTTTTGGCCTTTGAGAAAAGTCTGTTGGGCAGATGCAATACTATTATGTTGGCTTCAAAACTAACTGAATGTCAGTTATGTTCTAAACCTTTTCAACAACCTTTAGCATCTCATCTGAGAGACACATTCACCTCTGCCCGAGGCAAACCTTTATAAAAGAGAAGGGCACCACAGACTTAATCTTCTTTTCATTACTGGAAAGTGCTATGGGATATGCCATAAGCTTTCTGACCAAAGTTGAAATTTTCAAATTTCAGGTTTGCCAGCACCTGCCGCTGAGGGATCAACAGCCTGTATGAGTACCTTGACTTACTGAAAACCTGGAAATGTTTTCTCTCAAGATAGTAAACAACAAGAGTGGCCAAGACTGACTTCAGTGTTTAGAGCATGGTACAGGTATCAACCACCAACATTATTTTGAACGAGAATGTGTCCCTTAAGCTGTATATTGGCCTTTTGTTTCATTAGATTTATTGTCAAAATGTTAATTACACCCTCATGATTCGGTCTGAGTTTCATTTAGCACTTAAGATAGATATTCAATGTCTGCTCTGTGTAAAATATACCATATCCCTTCCCTGTTTCACCAACGTACCACTTACTCTTTTAGGATGCAGTGTGTTTGTGAAGCTTCAGGCGTGTGTGTTAACCTAGTGACATTAATATTAACTTAAATAGTTCTTTCATAAGATATAGCACGTACAAGAGTAATATCAATGAGCTCAACAAAAAAGATAACACTATGGATTTTAACAGTTTTTCCTATTGTTACAAAAATGCCAAGCATTAAGAATAGTGTATGTTTGAAGAAAACAGGTTGCAACTGAGCTAAGCTATTAATAACCGAACAAATTGTTAGGTCAACTGTGACGCTATCTCTTACTTAGGATGACAGCTACATTCATGATAACCCAGTCTCTAAAGCTGATGGTCATGCCACAATTATTTATTTTAATTTCTCAGTGGGAAAAGGGAGAAAATATATGTGTTAGGTGTTCCTACCAATAGATTACTTGGCCCAAATGTTGCTGCCCCTTAAAGGTCTGTGGCAATGTGATAACTTTGGGATAATGGCTGAATGTCTCCTGGGCCATAGATTTCCACTAAATCTGTGAACAAGTGAAGTAGGGAGAACCCTTCATGGTCTGGAACCTGGAGGCTGGGTTCCACCACATGCAATCATGCAGTATGAGGTCTCCAAAGTGCCATAGCAGATCTATGTAGGTCACTGGAACAGCTAGGCATATACCTTTTCATAGAATGGCAACTATGCTTAAGTTCTTAAGATATGATTAGTATTCTTAAAAGTGAATTTTTGCCAAGTGGTTTAAAGCTGATACTCTGTATCTTAAAATAGAAATTTATATATTCCAGTAGAAATACTATATGGTGGCATTTTCTATTTAGCTTGAAGAAGTGCCTGAAGCTCAGCATGTGTCCAAGTACTGCCTTTGGAACTGGAGCCTTAAACTGGTCCAAGAATCTCTCTTCACTCCCTCTGCCCTACGTCCTCCCAGAGCAGTCCGGCTACAACACAGAACTGGCAAAGACCAACTGGCTTTTTCCACCTCTCTCTTGTCTAAAGGGAAGAGTGAAAGTGAAGTGGTGAGTGGAGCTGTACTCTGCCTTTTGCTTTGGGTCCTTGTGCCTGAGGTAGACCTTTGATTCTATTGTGCACGTCAGTGGGAATGGAAGAAAGGCTCCCATGTTAAAACAAAATATAGCATTAACTGAAGTTAATTTTCTAAACTTCTCCCTAAGATTACTTTAATGGCAACATAAGTGCGAGAGGTCTCAGGGTTCCAAAGAGTGACAGCATCATCAATGTAAATATTCTGAATGAGAGTAAAAACTTCGTATTTATCAGAGAAGCCCCACATAGAAGAATAGTTTCAAATTTGTGGGTTTATTTAAAGGCCTAGATACTGCAAGGAAAGGGGGGCATGAGGGTTTCCAGTAGCCTAATGCTCTGTTTGACATAGCTTTGCGCATAACTCAAAGATAAGGACAACTTTTGTTTGTAATCCTCTCAAATATTCCATGACAAAGTTGATCTTCCTTCAGTTTTCATTTTCCATCCTCCACAGGATATAATGCCCCAATAGACATGGGGATAGATTTCCTTAACCATGCCAGCCAAGAGCACCTTGTGTACAGGGCCTCTGTATCTCTGGCAGGCATACAAGAAAGTGAGGTGGTGACCGCAAAGAAGAATGGGAATCCCTGCTGAGGTAAATGGGCTGTGGAGGTTGTTATGATCCCTCAGGATATCTCTGTGTGGCCTGTCCATATGCAGGTGCAGGGAATCCTGTGCAGCCTTATTGTCCGTTAACCCTTTTGCCTGCAAAAGTGTTATCAGAATAAAACTTGCAGGACTGTCTGGATGTGTCAGTCACTTTTATATGGTGCCCTTATAGATGTAAATTTTTAGCAAAGTTTTCAGTAAAGAGTTCAGCTCTTTTAATTGAAAGTTTTAAAGATTTTATGAAGTATTTTAATTTTCAGAATAGTGTTTAAATCCTTTTTTTGGTATTTAAAAATAAGCCAAAAGAAGACTCATGATGATGTGCACCTGTAACATGGCTGGTGGAGATTAACTTTCAAAATAATAATTCTGTTAATAATAACAGAAGATTATGGAGGTTTTTATTGGTTTCAAGAAGTGGACTATCATACTTTGTAGTGACAACTGTTACCTATTTAGACATTTAAAGATTCTTGTAAAAGTCACAGAATCATCCCCAGGTAATGACACAGTTACATTCAAAACTTTATCAGTAGATTTGCTGAAACGTATATATGTAGTAAAACCACATACCCAGCTCAGGAGGTCTGTATGGATGTAGGCTGTGGTTTGCAAACCTTGTATAGCTGCAAGTGCTGGGTTCTGTTCTCAGTACATGTAGGTCAGCATAACCCTGCTAAAGTTACTGGAGCACAATCTCTCGTGTGTATGTACCTTTTATTCGTTCCACCGGCCAATGCTGTAAGTGTGACGCTTCCTCTTTATATTAAGCATTTTTACAGAATATGCTCAAGTTTTAGCACTGTTGTTAAGTATCAGGTGCTATAACTACAATATGCCAATGTGTATTTCAGCTTGTAGAAAAACTCTTCCTACTAGGTGAGGTTTGCATTATGATATAAAAGTAAGGTGAGAATGTACTATAGCAGAAGTCAACAGCAAGCACTTGCCATTTTGGTGAGAGTGTGGAGATTCTGAAGTAATGAAATTAATGTTAAAAAAAAAAAGACAGGTTCTTCTACCCATTTGTTTTATTCTGTTGGGTGGTTTTTGTTTTGGTTTTTTTTTCCTTTTTTTTAAATGGCAGCCAGTTCTCTTTCCTATTAAAGCTCTAAATTCATGTTTTAAACAGTGGCATTACATGGAGGAACTAACATCATACCTACCTTTTTCCATGTATGTTCACAATATTCTAGTGAATTGTTTCCCTGTTTGTAAGTGTGGGGAAAGCTAAGAACTAGGGCGTTAGTTCCAGAAGTTTCATTCAGATTTTTTAATTTACTTATTTATTCAGTTCTTCAAGTTGTGCACCAAGCTTCACTTTTCTTTTAAAGCTCTTGATTTCAAGTTCTCTTTTTGTTGAGAAACCCAAGACATCTGACTAGAAAAGGCTGTTCACTTTCTGCTAGTGTTACAAGGCAAGTGGACTGTTGAAACTGAAATTTCAAAACATTTTTGAGATATCAATAGATTAGATGAGGAGATAGGAGCAATTCCACATCGTCAGATTTCAACTTAACTATTCACCTATGACATTAATATCACTTGTATGTGTGTGTTTATTAGACCTTCCACTGACCACTTTTGACTCATGAATTTGAAAGGAAATCACCAAAAGTTCTCAAAATTAGAAGTTCAAACCAGGAGAACACAAGGCAATTTTGCCAAAGGACAGTTAAGGAGGGACAAATTATCAGAGAATTACAAGCAATGTGACATTGGGGCATCTTTTTTTTTATAGCATCTGGGCCCCCTTACTAACACGTCATACACCACCAGTCCCTATGATTGGGAAATCTATTGTGTGAAAATATAGGTATGATCTCAAGAAACACGTCATGTCCGAGGTTTTCAAGCTCAAGTCCTTGCGTATCTGATGTGAACAGAGGTATCCTCCTGCCCTCAGATCTAGCCACCAGCTTACCCATGGGCGCATGAATCTGACAGACCACACAGGTATTTCAAAATTTTTCAGTATTCTTAGTTTCACCAAAACACCTTACACAAGCTCTGAAGCATCAGAAAAGGCAAAGCAGACTTTATCTCCCGTAGCAAAATCCAGATACGCATAGAAAGAGTGAGTTTGGAACTGGGAAATGGGCAACAAAGAAACAGCCATGTTGGAACAACCTGAGTTCCTTTTTTTTTCCTCCTTACTTTGTTTAGAAGACCATGATGAGCTCCATGTGTCTCATGGTTAGGAACCTTCTAACTTCCAGCTTAAATATGTACCATAGAACTCAGCAAAATAAAATCCTTCATTTTTCACCATGAAATATTGAAAGACGCTAATTTCTCTGTTACTCAGTATTGACATAATGAGATTATTGTTCTTCATTTAGTAACTTCTGTGAAATTATGAAAGCTATTCAGATAAATTCAAAACTTTTTCAAGGCCTAATCCACAGGAGCTAAGGAAAGCTATTTAACACTGAATCAAATGTTCCAGACTGATTTATCTTTAACGCCTACCTAAAGGAAAAGCACATGATGGAAATCGCTTGAACTCCTCAGCTATTGTGTACACACCTGACATTTTTTTTCCTTTGAGTTAAAGTCAACAATTAAGCAGTGAACAGTAACATCATACTTTGAAGGTAACACTTGCAAAAGTTTAACCTTGGTGTAGCTGCTGTCAGTCAAAGAATTTACGGATGAGTTCTTTTGAACATCCCCCAGACAATTTTTTGTATTGTATCATTGTGCTTGAGCAGTCATGACAACACTCTTTTTGTTCGGAACATTCTTTTTCTCTCAGTACACTGCAATAGACAGGTCTCTGACTAACCACTTGCAAATCATTTGCCCGATATTTCCTAGGAGTTTTCACTGCAGACCAGCTAAGATAATTTTTAATGTGAAATTGGTTTGGCTTTACTTACGGCACTCTGAGTTTGGGAAATTTCTGAATATCATTTTCAGACATGTTCTGAAAAGGAAACACATGGTATATATCACAGATTGTCCATGGAGCACCCTGTGACTTACACAAGTTCACATATTCAAAAATGTGGCATGAAGTTTCAGCTGATAGGAACATAAAGTGCACAGTAAAGTAATGCAAGGTAACAGCCTGCCCATCCCATGGCTCGTAAGACAAGTGAACCTATTTTCATAAAAAATCCTCTCTATATTTTTTCTGTTTTGCTGGATGTTGGTTTTTGCTTTATGTTGCTGCCAGTTGTATTAAACTAGCTAGGAGGTTAATGAACATCATGTGTATTTGTTTATACACAAAGGACTTCAACGAAACAATCACATCTAACTTCAAAGAGAAGTATTTCTGCAGCTAGAACGTTTTAATGATAGCTTCTTAAAAAGATCTGTAAGAAGTAAAATCTTAAACCAACTCTTACCAGACAAGAGTTGGGTAAATTTGTTTGTTTACCAGCCGACAAGCCATTCTTCCAGGATTAATTTCAAATTAATGGGACTGTGCAAAGTTAAAGTCAAGTCATTTGCTTTACTGCTTAGGGTTCTAATCGAGTTCTTTATTGGTGTTATATTGTCACATTGACTTCCAGGCAAGGTTAAAATCCATCCCTGCTCTGCTTCTCAAAAGAATTGGAAATAAACCCCTCTTCTGCAACAGCTTTCTCACTAGAGATTGTCAGAGATACTTAAGCTAAAGCAGGGGAACAGACAGTAAACCAAAAATTCTGGAACTATTTTTGTCTTCTATTTTTTTTTCTCTTCTTGTTCTCTTGCTTTCTGGATATTGCTTTTCATCATACATTGCCATCACCTAGCATACAGGAAAACATATCCTTTCTGTATTTATTATTAAAAAGTGTTTAGTTTAGTTAATCACAAGCTTCCCAAACCCTCTTTGGAACATGGATGATAGTCTGGTTCTTTCTGTCTGTCTTATTGCCAACAATGAGAAATTTCTAATTACACATTGGTTCACAATGCTATCAATGATTTTCAGGGCAGAACAACTCCTGTCTGTGTTTGCCAGCACTATTTTACCTCTAGGAGTATTCACAGGTTAAAACACAGAAAAAGGTACTCCCTTTATGGAAATGTCCTGCAGGGTTTACCGAAGAATCGTAATTTTTTCTTAAGACTTTTTAAGCTTCAACTTGAAATTCTATTCTGGCGATAAACCTGACAAATGTTAGGGGTTTAAACTGTCATAAAAGGGCCTTGTTGCTGTTTTAAACAGTAGAGAATTTTATTAGAATAAGTTACATGGAATCCCTCTGGTTTTATTCCTACTACATCTCAACTGGCCTTTCCTTGTGGTAGCCAGTAGATACAGAAATGTGACTTTGAAACTAGGATGTTATTCTGATGCATAAGACAGCATTATTTTTGCAGTCAGATTTACCACATCGATCTGACAATAGATACAAAACCTGCAAACACTCAGTCTTAACAGTTTCTTCTGTGCGAATGTGATTTGGCAGTTTCCAATAACTTACAAAAATGTAAAAAGATATTTCTTAGAAAAACCATGCATATAGAGAAGCAATTTTTTTTCAAGATTGCATTGTACTCTAGAATATTCCACGTAAAGTCTCCTTTTGTTGTTCTGTTTAACAGGTGAACCTTTTTTTGCAGTCTACAATTGACAAGTATAGGTCCAAAGCCTAAAAAAAAAGGTTCAGCAGACGTGAACAGCTGCTTGCTTACTTAACAGAAAAGCATCCTTTAAATCTACTAGGATGCCTCTGAAGCAATTCTGCACTCTGAGCTATGTATTTGCAGAAACACTCTGGAAATAATAAAAAATTACAAAAATCTCTTAGGAATCACACCATTATTGCTCTTGTTATTTGTACCTCACAAACTTCCAGAATTTCATAATACTTCCAGAGCCAGAACTCCCACTCCAGCCACAGATCCTTAGTGCTTGAGCTAAGGGGAATCTCTTAGGGGTTAGTAGGAGAAATCCTATAACACACATCTGAATAATTCTGACTCCACCCAGTAGGAGGGAGGTGTAATATCCTGTTCCTACAAAAGGTGTTTGAAAATTTTTATGTCGCATTTCAATGAAATGTCAAAAAGCTTGATACATTAGGACAAGTAAATAAAAAATAAGAAGGCTTTAGAAGAGGTATACATAGATTTCTCCACTATGACTAATTACACAGATGATCAAAGTGACTACTTTTGGGGAAAACAGAATATGTAATATTTGGAAATAAAATAAAATGGAAGTAAATAGAAGTAATAACAAAAGCCCTTACACATTTACATGGAGGTGTATTTAAGACCTGAAAATAGCAGCTATGTCAATGGAAGTTGTCAGCTTTTCTAAAGTTAAGTCAAGTTGTTGGTAAAGCCTGGAGCAATGTTGATTTAAACCCACTGGGCCTTTGCTTGCTAGTTTTGATGCTCGTGAAGCTCATTGATGTTGTCTATTGTTGCAGAAGAAATCTAATTTTAACTATAGAGGCTTGAAATAGTGATTACAAGAGAAGGCCAGTCATTCTGACCAGGTCTGTGTCCTCTTTAGTAGGAGAGGACAATTAATAAATGTGAGTTTTCTGTAGTTAGCATTTGAAAACAAGCACTTCCTATAAAGGAAAAGATGAATTCAAGACAAGACTGTGGTTTTATAACTTCCCTGACAGTTTAAAAAATACTAAAATACATGTGTATTAAACACCATGCTTGGCTTCCCAGCATTCCGTATTTAAAGCAAGAGGTCTGGCTGATTTTAGCAGAGGTGTTTACTTCTCATATTTATACCTCGGTAACCATCTGCGAGCTAAGTGCTTTGCATGCAATAGGGAGGAGTCAAAACAATTACTTGATGGGAATTTTACAGGAAGGAATTTTACAACTCTACTTACCAAAAACCTTTGTCCATTTATGCTGTGCTTTCTCACAACTTTTTCACAGTCCTTATACTTTAACTGTCAATGAAAAGAAGATGATTATTGCACCCTTAATTATAAGAATGGATTAAGACACTTAGACATGTGGCTAGCTTTGAGTGCTTCAAGTGCTATTTGAGTGGCTTCAAGTTATGCTTTTGCATGCTAGGGCCTGTCTAAATGGCTCATTTTGTTCTCTAAACATGGATTTTTAAGACAAAGATTCTTCGGTGGACTTGAGGATTTTCATCTATTTAGGAACATGTAATTCCTCACATTTGAAAACCACCTCACAGTTGTCTTGCCCAAAGAAATATTTGGAAAATGGATAATTGTGGTACTGACTGTGATGAACAGTTGTGGAAAACGGGAAGTACAGCAAAAACCTTAGTATCTTGGAATACTGAAACCCTGATTCCAGTCACTGAATTCATTGTTGTGATCAAAAAGCTTCCTTTTCTGGATGGAAATGTTGCTCGTTAATCCTGGAAATCACCTGTAATGTTTGGCAAGCTTTTCCACAACGCTATGTTTTACAGTAGCATCTGGGACAAGGACATGCATTTTCGAAGCTGATCATGTACATAAGAAAAGAAAGCTCCTGGTCCTACCAGGCAAAAATTTAACAGTAATTTGGGGGACTTAGGGGAAAAAAAAAAACAAAACCCAAACAAAAAGCTAGCCACATTTAGCAAGACACGACTCTTAAATATTTCCAGTGGGTGTCTTAAACTTTTTTTTTTTTATTGGAGAGTAATAGCATAATGTGAGAACACAGCTTATATTTTTGATCTGGCTAGAATGCATTTTTTCTGTTTCAAATTGATCAAGTCCACACCAGAAGGAACCCAAAAAGTGGGCAGGCAAAGTGACTTTTTGGAGCCTGCAAGACAGGAGAATGGCTGTGGTCCTGCAGATTTCTTTGATGACTTTAAGCAGCTTTTGCCCTGATTCACCTCCCCAAAAGTGGAATGCCTGTCCTGGGGGGTATCTGGATCAGTAGAGGGGAAGTACTCAAAAATTTATGTCACAGGGCCCATTCAGTTATGATAGAACTTACAGTTAATCCTTTTACCACTGTTAAGAATATTGTTATCAACTCTTTCAGGAAGCCATTTCCCTGCTTAGTCTCTTGGTAATGGTGATCCAGACCACCATGCACCACTGTTGTAATGTTTTTCGTATTTTTCTGAAGTTGCCCGCTGATAATGATCTCATCTGTTCCATCTCTAATTCTTCGTTTCACTTTCCTGTGCCACTAACCCCTGCACCCTAAAATTAGAGGTTTGCAAGTAGTTGGCCGTTTCACTTCTCTGGAGATTTGGTAGACATAGACTTTGTGTTTGATCTGTTGTCTTTATTAGCTAGTTTTGCATTCTAGCATCAAACTTGCCCCAACTTGCCACAGAAAACTCTCACAGAGTTACAGGAGCCACTGAAACAATAAATTTTGCATGATTTCAAAACGAAGCTCAAACTGTTGCAGCTTTTACAAGTCTAGTCTGACAGCTCACTTGAAAATTAACCAGCTCTGCTGGCATTACTTGAAAATCTTCCCAAATCTTCTGATTGATCTGAATGTTGGATTCCAGGCTGACAGTTTTGGACTTTGGGAGGAATGTATTCAGTTGCAAGGGAGATGGAGCCCGCGCTATCTCTGATGTGAACTGAAAAATGAGCAATTTACAGAGAACACACGGAAATGAAATTTCAGTGAAACTGGCTCAGCTACACATTCCTGGGCAATTACAAAGGTGTCAGCATTGCTGAGCAGAGGATATATATTGGCAGTGAATTCCTGTATGGCCTTCCAAAGTGTTTCTTTAGTGTGGAAACTCCTCTGCATTGTAAAATGTAATATAGATCGTCACAAGTGAAAAAGATGTCAAAAGAAACAGAATTTCCTAGCTAGTCACACAAGGTAACATTAGAAAAAGTGACAGTGACAGGAAAGAAGGGGTAGCTAGTAATCTTGAGCCATGATTTTTGCCCAACAAGTTTTAAATTAGGGAAGTCAAACCAAAAGGTGAAAGGTTTTTCCAACTGAGCCTAAAAAAATTAGGAGTTCATGTAGCCACAACTGTTAAGTTCCTGGCTGGGTTCTCATGGATGTGATTAGCAAAGGCATTCAGAGGCTCAGTTGTGAACGCTGAGCAATTTGAAAAAAAGATCTCTCTTCTGAAAATCATTGAAGACAACCTAGAAAGCTTGTAATCTTCGCACATTAATGCCTTCTACAGCTGTTAGTATATGTTATATTAACAAGGGTTGTAGTAAAGGGTACACTTTCTCTGAAAAGCCACCAGTTTCTCTTATACCCAATTTAAAATACACTTTCAAGATTCATTTATAGATTTCGCTGGCCAGTTTAGCTCAGCTTCTTAACAGTCAGTGGGTTTGCTTTTAGTTTTGCAGCAAGCTTTGCCCATTACATAAATATGTAAATTTAGCACAGTTACAGTAGTTTGCTCCTCCATCACACACAAAGACGAAACACAGTTAAACTTACCGTCCTAAAATATTCTGCTAAGTCCTCTGGGTTCCACGTAACCACCTCTGAGCGGTAGGGAATATTGCGCAAATCCATTGTAGGTTTTCTCCTCTAGGCAGTTAGAGACTGTTCATAGCAGTACTATCGATGAAACACCCATCTATTCCTCGTGTGTGACCACCTCCAGCGTGTCCAGTAATTCCTTGTCTAATACCCAGCTTCTTCTGTTTAAGATCTGGGTTTTTTTTTAATTTAGAACTACGTTGTTAGGACATCCAGGAGCGATACTGCTTCCTCTAATACAAAACGGTCTCTTCTCAGAAAAGTTGTCAGCGAGTCAGCCTTACCACTTCCTTTGTCTGAATATAAATAAGTAAACAAGGAAGCACCGCGAAGTGTTGAAAATGTTCTGCCTGCTCCATGTAAGTAAAATCCTATGGACCCTATTTGCTTGTAACTGAATACATAAATAATAATGTATTTACACACTCTGTACAGTATAAAAATATTGGTGTATTGTCTGCATAGTCATTGGTTCCTGCTTCTGTGCAAGTCTAGCCCAGGCAAGCCCCCCTCCAAAGAAGAAAACGTTCACTTAAGAGAAACTTCTTCAACTTACCTCACTACCTGAAGTGTCATTATCTTTCTTTGATTTCTACAACAATCAGAGGTTATTGTGGGGTTGTCCATAGGGAGGTATGCATGAATTAGGGATGGAATTACAGGCAGCATTCCTTCAAATAAGGAATCTCTCAGTGATACTAAAAATGGACAAGCTTAGATAAAAAATTATTGCATTGTGACCCTTTCAGTGCTCCATTTTTCAGCTACCTGTAATGAGGATTTTTGTGTCTGAAAAAGAATCCACAGAACCATAATATTACCACAGGTACATGACAGACTGCACCTGTCATGTATAGCTAGTTCAGACACTGTCCTATCAGTAGGTCACTTTGGTGAGACTACATTTAGTAATTCCAAATGTGCCTGTTTTTTAAAAAAAGCCAGCATGTCCATTCTCCCTTTTCTTGACGTGGAGCTTCCTCCCACAGTTGTGCTGGTATGAATGCTTGGGGTCACTGTTCACACCTGCTCCAGTAGGCGGCACAAAAGGTGGTATTTTGTGAGCTTCCTGTATTAGTAAGAATAGATGCATCGTTCTGAAGCACTGGAAAGGAAAGTTTCTCTTCTTTCTAATGAAATGCATCACTTTCACTATTTCTAGTCACTGAAGGGTCTGTAATTGGGTCTGTAATTTGCAAGTCCATTGCATACGACTGCATGTATTTGAGATCATATCTACAAGTCTTTGTAGTATATAAGAGTTTTGCTTTTGAAATTCACAGTCTGATTTAAAGTAGCTTACTTTTTCTGGAGAAATTTTGATAAATGATGGTAGCATGGTATTTAAAACTTTCTAAAACTTAACTGCTCTAACAGCTGTTCTGAGCAGTGTAGCATTTATCAAATACATAATATAGCTGTGTTTTATGGGTTTGTATTTAAAATGACCTGTATGAATCATGTGAGGCATGTACTGATGGTATCACAGAAATACCAGCACCTCTTCGTTGTCAGTCTAGGTCTGGGCATGAAATAGGACTAAACTAACTTGTGACAAAGAACCCCCAAAGGAGAAGTTGTTTTGCTGGTGCATTATGAGCAGTGGTAAAGGGGAGGTTACGCAGCATACATCTCAGACGCCCCATCACACACCCTGTCTTTCAACAGAGAAACAAGTTTCTTGTAGTACAGAGACAGGAAGAAGCCTGTGCTATAACTTCTAATTGTTTGTTCTAATACAGTATTTCATTACCTTCTAATCTCATTTCTATCCCAAATCCAGCATAGCAGCTCTAATTTCAATTATGTTATTCCTTGTTTGTACTAAAACTAATTAGTCTGGTCAAAAATTATTCTGATGATGTTATAGCAGAATCATAGTATCATTTGTTCTGATGCTGAGATAGGAGAAAAGCAGTCACCTTTAAAGTCAGTCTCCTAGTCTAGAGAGCAACTAGTACAGAAATTCTAACACATTTATCTAATCATTATTATTTGCTTGGATCCCGTCTGTGTCACTATGTTATAGCTACATGCATGTTTCATGCATTTTGCAAAACCCAGCTGCACACGTATGTGAGCTTTGTCTTTGTCTAGAACTTCTTTTGTAATGTGATAGATACATAGGATGTGGTGGGCAAGTGAGGCTTGCTGAGGAGACGTCACTTTGTATTTTCTACATTTGAATTTTCAGATATACTGCTAGGCTAGTGTTACAATTCTAAATTGCATTTCCAACCTATGGATGTATTTGAACGCATCAGCGGAAAATGTTGTTCAATTCACAAATAACCATGCATGAGTCATGGCCCCAATCCCAACCAGACTGCAGAGAGTTGTTTTGAAAGATGCTATTACATGTCTCTGTGGCCCAGAAATGCAATGTGGCAAATCCCATATTCCACAAACGGAAAATACTGATCCCAGAAAAAAGACCCCACGTTCTTTCCTCGCTCTTTTAATTGTTCTTCTGTTTACTCTTCTCACATCTTCCCACTTGTTTATTATTTCTCTTTCTCTCTTCAGTCACTGTTGTTACCTCCACTATTAGCACTTTCTCCCAGGTGCTCCTGTTGCCTCCAGTGTCTTCTGCTCAGAGTGGCAATATTTCAACACTGATGGTCACCAAGAAAGGAAATCAAGAAAGAAAAAGTTGACTGTCCACACTTGTGCAAGCCCACATGCCAGAATCTCTGGTCAGATTTGGTAGGAGTGTAAGGGAGGATGTCTGGGAAGCAACCACATGTGCTTTTTATGGAGGAAGACAGAATGGCTGCAGGGTAGCACTAGGGTGGTTAAATGAACTGCAGCCAACAGACAGGGCCACAGAGAGCTCCTGGGGAAGAATGTCAAGTTTAACAGGCTACATGCAGGAATTTAGTTGATAACTAAATACATTTCAGAGGTGACAGTCCTGCCTGCTGGGAATGATCACATGCTTTGAATCTTAGGAGCTCAACCTTATATTGCAAGAAATGCACACAATAAGTAGGCAGCACAAGATACATCTGTTCCATAATATAATTTGTTATATACTTCAGCTGGCAATCTTTCATGAAGTGGATTTTAAGCTCTTAGATTTTGAAATGCTGAGAAACATTGACATTACAACTATTATCACATGCATGCCTTTTCCGTTGTGACATTTTTCCCTCTTTTTAAAGAATCAGGTCTTTTATGGTTGATGACTGCAGTGATACGACCTTCACATAAAAAATGTGTCTCTTCAAACAACAGCTGCCAATGGTACAGTTCTTTCAGATGTAGCGATCGTCTGGTGACTGATCTTTGAAAATGGGAGAGTCTAACCATTTCAGGCACCACAGGAGGGAAATTCACGCTGCCCACATTCTGCTGCCTTCAAAGAGCCTCAATATTTTCCATTTTCTCTCACCTCTTTCTGGTGTTCTGTCCCACAGCACCCTGTTTTAAGTGGAGTCAAGGACTGACTTTGAACAGCTTTCAGAATGGCTTATTTTTCTAGAATAACTCAGTTTATGTGTCAATTTTCCTAGAGCGAAGCAAAAAAAGTTCAAACTTCATAAGAATTTAGTCTTCATGTTCACCTCAGTCCCAAAGCAAAGTGGCTCTTTATGACATGTTTTTCTTTTCCCCTGCCCAATTTTGTTTTTAAAAGACCCGGGTACTTTCTTCCTTTTATCCTGGCAATATTTACCATTGCCAGCCTTTATTTCCCCTTTTAGCATTACATGCCTTCTTTCCAAGCTGTGTACCTATCTGTAACACTTGGGAAAAAATGCTTTCATTTTTGTACCCTTTAAAAGTCACTGCGGTATTGTTATGTATTTCTTGCTGTCTTTAATAATTACTGAGCCACACTTTCTACTCCTCAAATCCATTATTTTCTTAATTCTTGTAGTCAAGTGTTAACCTTGACTTTGCAATGTCTGTGCATTAATACAAGATCCAAAACTGAGTCTTTGCAGACTGAAAAAAGCTCTGTGGCAGGACAGGAACTGTGAGCCTCCCTCACCACCTGCTGGCTGAGGCACAGGCTGACACCGAACACTCACCAGACCTCAAGAACAGGGACGGACACTGAATTGCTGTCACTGTACAGATTTGATACTTGGGTTTATATATATGGCACTTCGATGGGACTAGCGGTCAAGGCAGATGCTAACCAGCCTACCTGCATCTGAAATACATGGTTTGAATAAAACTGTGTCCGAGATACTGGCTTCAAATCCAATTTCACAAAAAAAAGTTTTCTGCATACTCTTTCTGAACTCAACCCTCAGTTATTTTCCTGGATGGAAAAAAAATGTGTGTACCTGAAGAAGCATATTTTCCATTGCTAGTGAATTGTGTTACTTTGAGTGGGTGGAAATAGAGTTTAGGCAATTCTGAAATGCCTGAAATCCTAGGATACAGCCACTAGAGTGCAGCTGAACTCTATTCAGAAAACAGAGAGAATCAAATACCTATTAAGGCGCTGTAAAAAAAAAAAAAAAAAAAAAGCAAGTAGTTAGTTAAAGAAATTCTAGCAAGAGTACTGTTTTTTTCAGGTACATATTTTGTTCCATTCTGTTAGGGCCATAAGTGGCATAACGTGTCCAGAAATGCTGCAAACAAATGCGGAGGAGGATACCTAGCAGACCTTAGAAAAGATATCTACTGAGGAAATGAAAAAAATGTTTTGCTTAGTCTGGGAAAGAGAAGTTGGAGACGAGGGAAGGAAAAAGGAGACAAATTTAGTGACTTGGGGTGACAGCAATCAGTTGTTCTCATGACCTGTGAAAGGCTCTGCTGACAAGAAAAGCAGCTGCAGGCTTGAAAAGTAGATATTGCAGATTGAAGAACTCTCCTGCCCAGTACTTGGGCTGTTCAGTGCAATTCAACAGCTCAGTTCATAAACTGCCAAACAATGCCAGCTGTGCTGTGCCTCAGAAGGCAACTCAGTGGGCCGAAAGGATGTTCAGTTTTGGATATGATGTTCCATTTTGGTACGGTGTCTTCCAGGTACAGAACTCTACCAGCGAACACACAGGTTTTTGTAATTGAATATGCAAGTTTGACAGAGACATTGGAGTTATTTAAGGTGAAGATGAAGAAAGTTAGAAATATACCATTTAGTCTGGGGTAAACACTCAGACCCTTTCCACCCGTGTTATCAAAAAGCACAGGTTTTCTCCCACCAGCTCCAGACAAGGCTGCTGCCAAGGGGGCAGTTGCCAAGACCTTGGCCCTGCAGGGCTCCGGTTCCCCGCAAGGCCTCTTCCACCGGTGCAGCTCCCTTTTCCGATAACAGCTTCTGCTCTAGCTCCCACCTGACCCCTGACACTCCTGTCTCCTCTGCACCACTGCGGAACTGGGCTGTGCTGTGCTGTGGGAACCTGCCAGCTCTACAGCCAGCCCTCACCCAGTGGCAATTGCTTTGAGCATTTTGGGTTTTCCTAAAAAGGAAAAGAGACAAATGAAAAGTGCCCACCTCTGCAGCTACTCAGGAGTATGGAGAAAAAGGCTGGGTTCAGGACTGTTGCTAAAGTATGCCCTAAAGGATGATAGTTTTGCCTACTATTGGACTTACTAGATTGCTTTTTTTTTGGTGTGGTTTCTCCTTTCCCTGAAATACATCTGTTGTTTTAAACCCTTCTGAGTCAGTGTTTGTGAGCGGGCTGATCCTGCCTCTTGCACAGTGCTGAAAGTAGCTGCTGGGGAGTATTTAACGTTATTTGATTTCTTTACTATGAAACAGCACCCGGTAATGGTTATATAGGGCTCCGTAATTATGCGGTGCATCCAAAGCTGCGTACAGCTTGTTAACTGGATGCTGACCGAGCAGTGGCCTCCATTCGGGCTGAGCCCGCTCACGCCATGAGGAGGTGCAGCCCCAGGACTGCCATGCAGGCCCTAGGAGCCCACTTCAGTACTCTCGATATCCCAAATAGTGCTTTGGAAGTTAAAAGTGATCTTAAGCTATAAGGAGGAGAAGCTCTCACTGCAGTTGGGTAAAATATATGTAAGACATAATTGCTTTTGATTTTGTTTTTGGTTGAGAGTATGGCTTTGAGAGGCGCTTCCAGGAGTGCAAATGCAGGAGAAGACATTGTGCAAACCATGACAAGGGTTGGTCTGCTCTGCTCACCTTCGGTGCTGGACATCAGCGCCCGTAGGCGCTGTCATCCCTAGGTGGCGCCGAAGCCCGAGCTATTCCCATCCCCTGCTTCTGTAGTACCCTTCCCTCTGCTTTGCCTTTTTTTTTCCGGTACGTGTTTACTTAAAAAAACCAACCAAACAAAAAAAACCCAACAAAACTGTTCTTTTTCAGCAAAGACGACTGAACAGTAACAAAATTTATGATTTTTATTCCATCAGTTTTTAAACAGCAGTATTTCAATTTTATCCAACTATTCTGACAGCTAAATATATGATGATTATTTAAATTCAGCCCATATTGTTATTTTTATCACATGAACTATTGACACCAATTAACAGCTTATTGGCTTTGACATTCAGATTGTAAAAGTGACCTCTTTTTATTTAGAGAAGCCATTTTTTTCTTAACCTAAACAAAGCTAACTTTATTGAACTTGCAGAGTTTACACTGCTTTCAGCGCAGATCTGTACTAGTTAACATCGAATTTTGTCATTGTACCCATCACAAGGAAGGCTTGACAACCCGATAAAGAAGAAAACAATTGCTGTTAAATTCAAAGTCAAAATCTGGAGTGAATGTTGCAATTGCAGAGCATCCTGTCCATACGCAAACTCAGAACTGGATTCTGATCCTCGTGTATTTCAAATTCTCTAAATAGTTAAACAGCTTACTGAACACTAAGAAAAAAAACACTAGTGATTTTGCAATGCTGAGAAAAAGTAAAAAGCTTCAACAGCTTATCACTGATATGTGTTCATTTCAGACCTTCATGGGAAACATTTTTGTCAATTCTGAAAGTTTTTGAGAGTGAATTTCATGCCAGATCAGAAAATATGTTGCTTGTGAGACCATTTTGATGAAAATAATGATATTTCAGCTTCTTAGTTACCCTTGCAACCAAGTGGTGCTATTGGCACTTCCCTTTATTCCTGCAGTGTTCCTAGCAGACAGAGCAAGAAGCTGGGACTCAGAGGAAATGCTTAGCATTCTCATCTTTGCAGCACACGTTTTCTTTTGCAGGCAGAGAAGACACCATCCCATGAATGCCAGAACATTTCCTCCTCTACAGATTTCCTGAGGGCTTCTGAACCAGTAGTTTCGATTCATCTAAACCAGCATGGTCTGGAGGCACAGATGTCTTGGAGAAAAGAAGAGCTGCTGCTAACCAGCATAGTCTCAGGTATAGTTTTGGTTTTAGTGTTAGTTTAGTTTTCAATATTTGCATTCCTCTCTATGACTGGCTCAGAGTTTCCAAGGAGCTGAATTCTCAAACACCCCACGCTTTTCAATTTTTCAGTGTCACCTTATGTTTAAAATAAGAGATATTTTTTTCTCATAAACAAGCTTTTTGCATATATTTCAATCTATATACGTGCATAGTACTATGAATGGACTTAGAAACCATTGTTTTTAATCCTGTCTCATTATGAAGGACAGTCAGCACAGATCAAAAATAATTATCCAGTTGGGGCAGTCCTAATCAGTTAGGTCTCTCATCCAAGATGTAGATTAAAGTAACAGCAGTGTCAGTAGGATCTCACCTTGCTGCTTGTTGGTAAGTGATACAATACATTTCTGTCACTAGGGACAGGAGCATCCATTGCCCAGGGCACTGTAGGGATGTGACTTGGGCTTCCGCCATTGGCTACAGTGGTGTAAAAGCTCAAAACCTCAGAAGGAAGACCCATGACTGCTGAACTTTCACATACACTTAAAGACAGCATTAGCTGATGCTGCAACTGCAAGATGTGGTCCTTGCCCAACCTCTGGGTTCTGTATTTGTGCGGCTCCTGCTTGTGCCAGCATAAGTGTTGTCATGATCACATGAGGAAACAGGATCAGAGATCTGGCTGTGTTAGCTAATCTAGCAAAAAATACTGATGACGTGGTTGGTTTCAGACTGTAGCTCTTCCCTGATACGGCTTTGCTGTATGACTATGCAAGTGGTTATGCCTGCACAGAGTAGGAGGTGTAGCATTGCAAGCAAAGTTTTTGGCTCTGGGTCTGTGGGGAAGTCTGGGCTGCTTCTTTTGGCAGCAATGCCAGTTCAGACTGTACATGAAATGGTAACATAGGCAAAATGGATCGTCCAGAAACAAATGGGAACCCTTTTCATTTCTAGTGTGTAGTTAATCTCATTTCACCACCTTGTTCTGGCTGATTGGGCATGCGCTTACTTCTTGTTTAGGAATTAAACTTACAGAATTAAAATCCTATTTCCCAGATAAAGTTGAGCATTCTTTTATGTGTTTCTTACTTTTTGACTGTTATCCTGTGTATAGTTTAATACATTGCAGAATTTAGACATGTTTCAGGTAGTTTTATTATAAGTGACTTATAAATAACAAGCTGTGACACTGAAAGAAAGCTGAAGGCAGAGACTGAAGTGTCTGAACTGTCTGCTACTTAACTCAGCACAGTAAGTGTTGAAAGTTTCCTACAGCTGTCTATTTTTAACTCTTCTGCAAAACTCCCACTTGTTTCTCATCCCATATCACTTCACTCTTAAGTTAATCAGGTTCAATAAAGAAGATTCTGCATTAAGCTCCTGGATGTTTGTGTGAACTGCATATATGATACCAAGTCGGTGAAGAAATGGAACTGTTCTTTGTTATACTCATTTGTCTTTTACATGGCGTGTTTTTTTGCTACAGGAAGGCACAGTTTATCACTGATCTTAGATTCAGTGAACAGATTTTCTTTCTTAGTGTCCATATACTATCCTACTGGGCACTTCTGCTCACCACACTGGATTGTGATAAAGTGCTGGTGATTATGGAAGTCTCACATTCAGGTGTGATTTCTGGCCTATGTGCTCTGGTTTGCAGGAGTTCAGAGATGAGAAGCTGGTTTGCCTTCAATGGTAGCAGCTCTTCATCCAAGGACCTTCTCTCTGGTTATGTCATATAGATTTGACTGTCTTCTACTATCACCCCATGCCACTGCATTTGGTCTGTCTGCCTAGCACAGAAGTTAAAGAGAAGGCAAGCAAGCTCCGTATTTGAAAACATGCTTGCAATCTTCCATACAGGGAGCTGCTGATCTCAAACAGTATTTATAAACTAACAGATTTTCTAAGCCATTATGTCACTCACAAATTCATCTTGCTCATGAAATAGCATGTCTGGATGCAGAAGTAATGAGTGTATACCAGGAGACTGCAGGCACCTGCTCTGCCAGCAAAAGTCTCTCTTGTGTGTCAATATGAAAGACTTAGCTCTACTTTTCACACAGTTCTCATTTAGAGATATTCTGTCCTTGGATTACTCAAGGGTATTTGTCCATGTCCTGTGTTCCTGTGTATCAGGGTCCTGAGGGCACTAATAGGCCCTAATGGCCCTGACTAGTTTCACCTGGGCCTCCACCCACACCCTGCCCATGGTCTGGGGCTGTATTTAAGCTCAGCTCAGGGCTCTGCTGAGATATTTGTCATTGAAAATTTCAATGGGCAGAGAGGTCTCCTCAGATAAGGTAATATTTGCTTTCCAGTAAAACTTCTGCTTTCAAGCAAAAGTTTCTGCTTTCCATTCCTCATTGCATCAGTCAGAGGCTTGACATAGTGCGTCAGTGGGGATGATGAATGTTTGGATTGCCTTAATTATAGTCATGTAAAGGCGTGGGTTGTTCAGTGCTCTCATTTAGGTTGCCATGTTACCTAGGAGGGTCTTGAAAATTAATGACTTCCTAATGTTGGTAGTTTCTGGAGGATGAACTTGAGGATAAGTTCCCTGATGCTGTTATGAAGTGTATGTGGGACTGTTGGATGCTTTCCCTCTTTCCCAGCATTTGCTCTGATTTAATGGTGTTGGGGAGCTGAACTAGTTCTGTAGATAAGAGGGAACGTACGTAGGGAGTTGTATGAATATGGTTCCTTGCTGTGTAAGATGCATAAACAGCATACAGGAGCAAGATGCCGGAGACCAAGTGTGCATTCTGTGCAGCTGGGTGCACACAAGCTGTGTGCTTGTGGTGCAACTCCAATTGAGATGCTATGCAGCTATTTTGGCTGGTAGTCAAGCATAGGCTATTATTTCTTGATGGGGAGTGAGACTCCGTATCCCATGTGTCACAACTGTGCAGCTATAACTGCTTTCTGATTGTCCTTTTCACTCTTCTGGCTATTGTGGCCATCAGAAGGGGTGCACTTCTTCCCTTCTGTAGGCTGTAGACATGCGTACTGTTACACCTGCAAGACCCCTCTTACTGAATTTCTTATGTATTGTCTGGTCTGATTAATCCCGGCTGCTTGAATGTTTGTGCAAAGTCCTGTTAAAGGTTGGCTATGTAAGTTTACATGTAGGTACATCAGCTATGGAAAGGTTTTTGCAGTCCCTTGATTAACAGGTGAACCTCATAAGGAACTGAATTTTTCATGCTGCTGTTGCTGCTGTTCTTAAGTCCAGGTGAGACTGGATGTTGTCAAGACACCTACCGTGACCTGGTAGAACCAGGTACTCATTTACCTAGGCAGGCTTGTTCTTGCTTACCAGTTTGAGTGTTTATAGGTCAGAAGCAAGTTAAATGATTCTTGCAAAATGAGACACTGGTATCTCTAGTGAAAAGACTAAATTTAAAACCCTTCCTAAAATTTGTGAACAGAACTTAGGTGCAGGGTGAGACACCTCCCTTATTCCTCTGCCCCAAAGCAAATGCCCTGTAAATATAATTTGGAGCAGATTTGGGGTGTTTTTTTCTTCTCTATCTAGGCAATATACAGAAACTATCTCTTTCTATCTCTTTTCATCTTTGTGAACTGCAGCAACAGACTTACCTTTGTGCTTTAACGTATTCTGCAGTATGGATGCAGCTCTCCAGAGGTTATCAGGTGAATTGATGTGGGTTTTTTGTCTTAATCCAACCAAGACAGAATCATTATCGATCAGCATGAAGTTCTGTAAAGAGATTAATATTGCGTTAAGGCTCCTGCAAATGGATCTGTCTACAAATCTTGAACTTACTTGGCCTTTCCTCAGATACCATTTCTAAAGTAAAATCGTTACTATTTACATGGAGATAAATATCTACAATTAGGAGCAAGGAAAGGATATCTTCCATGGTATGTATCCCATGTAAACAACTTGCTAAGCTAAGTGCTTGTGCTGCTCAGTCAAATAAACAGCTGCCAGTTGCAGACTGCTTTTGGGTAACGCTGAGAATCTAATGGACAGCGTAGTTCTAGAACGTGCTTTGGCCGCCTGGTTAGCGGGGGGCAAGAGAAGCCGTTTGTACAAAGGGTTCTCAGGTTCCCGTTTGTGCTCAACACCAGTCAGAGCTACATTAATACAACATCTGTCTTACTGCAACTGTACATATAATCACATTTACTTTGCAGGAGAGCAGGTATTAATTATATATTAATAAAAATCAGTTCTCTCTAAATATTCTTAGCTTCAGGCTCCAGTTTCTTAAATCTCAACATTTACTGAGACAATTTTTGGTAAGTGCAGAAGTTCATTTTAAATAAATAAAAACAATAGTGTGCTTTTGTGGCTGTGAACCAAATCAAGCTCTATTACCCTGGGCTGGTTGTCAGAGCTCAGGTTAATGTCATTTAAGTCTATATGGAGGAGGAGCTGGGGCGGGGGGCAGAGGGGTGGTGGGGTGTGTGTGTGGCAGAAGCAGCATGGAGGTGTTGGTGGGGAAAACAGGTATGTGCTGAGGATAGGTCTTGAGGTGATGGGGGCAGCAAGGGGATACCCTGTCTGCTCGCTCAGTGTTTATAGGGTTACTGAGGAAAAAGTTCCCAGGAGTGGTGCTCATGCAAGGAGGTGAAACTGTATTACTGGGGGTGCAACTGGAGGTGGTAAGCTCAGGGACTCATCTGTTATGGAGGTATATGGCCAGTGATCTGCTGATATTTACTGTTTTGAAGACAGACTCAGTGATCCTTCTATAAGAGGGAAAAGCACCAGCCCTGGACTGCTGCAGAAAGGGGCCATGACCATCTTGTCTCCCCATAGGCTCTACTGTGCGGTGAGATGTTCCAGCCTGAAGCCATGTGCAAAGCAGGAAGCTGCATGAGGTTCAGAAAAATGTCATTTGTTGGAAATGTGCCTTAATGACATAAGAAATACTTTCTTCAGAAAACATTATAAACTTTATACCCCATCTTCTCAGGAGTGATACAAAAATACTGAACAGTGTACAGAGTCACTGGTTGCTGGGGTAGGAAAATAGAGCATTTCTGAGGCAAATGTTTGCAGAATCTTGAGCAGTAAGAAACAGGAGAGCACTGACTGCAGTCACTGAGGGTTCAAATCAGTTCAAATCTTCAGCTGGACATGATCTTTTTCAGTTCTCTTGAAATACTCCATCTTTGCTTTAAGTGCTATAGGTTGGTCTGAGTCTTTTGCTTGTGGGTCATGGACAGGTGACAGAGGGCCTGATCCAAAGCCAGGTGGATGGCATGGAAAGACCCAGGCTGGGGCTTGCTATCCACTTTGGCTAGAGCTAGAGTATACTTGCTCTGCTATTAATAAAGGTACCGTGCGGACTTTAAAAATACTTTGGTTCCAGCAGTTAATATTACATCCTGAATTCTGTCTGCCAAGTTCATAGGGTAAAGGACTGTGGTACAAAATCATTGGGAGGAGCAGGGTAGAAAAAGCACTGAGGTGGAGGCTGGGTGTGATCCACTTCACATGTGGCTTTGGGTATTTATAGTTTGAAAGAGTTGATGAAAGGAAGAAAAATCACCTGAGACTTCTCAAATGGTAAGAGTAAGTCCCAGGTGGGGAATATACAAAGAGAAGGCTGGGTGAGAAGGGGAAAAAAGTTGCTTATAGAATTATAGATATTCATTTTGCTGCAGCATTTGCTGGAAGAGGTATGAAGTAATTTTGTTGTATTTTAAATGGGCACAGGCTTTGGGTAACTGCATTGCTTACAATGAGATGATAGCTTGCTATTTTTCTGCAGATGAAGCTCAATAGGCAGCTGTTAATTCTGTAATGTAACCTATGGGAGCAGTTTTACTGTGGCTACAACGTGTTTTAAGGTTAATATTTTTATTTATGAAAAAGAAGTAAGCAAGCTAAAACTGTGGGTAGGGCTGGGGAAGAATTCAAATCATGTTTTAAGCATAGTGCTTTCTGAGGCAGAGTTAGTTATGTTCATGGCTTGCGCCACAGTATTTCCATTTCCCAGTGTTTATTATACCAGAATTAATCGTGAATTTAAATTAGGTCTGAACACTGATCTTTGACAGAAAGCTTCTAGCTTTCCTGTCCCAATCAGGCATATCACCATTTTCCAAAGCAAACTGTTGGGAATAAGGTGTGTATAGCATAACATTTAGTAATTTAATTATTTCTAAAGGTGTTTTTTTCTGAAAAGCAGTAAGTCACATTCTCTGAGTCTTGTAACAGAGAAAGCTAATTTGCTGAATAAGCTACTGGTCAGAGATCAAGTGATGGGGAATCTTGTATGGGGTATGTAAGTGTCTGCATAACTGATGTTTTTCACTACACTTATTTTCCCCTGCAAGCTCTGCATGTAAAGAGGACACACATCTAAAGTGTAGCAGGAAAGAAAATAAGTGTCTATTTTCACCCAGACCACACTGATACTTTAAATATCCCCTTTACAGCTTTCTCTTACAGTACTGCCTTGCTGCAACTGAGATGAGCCTTATTGTAGCAGCTACTTCCTAAAGGCACAGTTCTCACCCCAGATAAATTATGGAAAGATCCTTCAGGAGTTATAGAAACTTCTTGGGTTCCCAAGATCCACAAAGCCCACTACCTAATATTTAGGTATTTCAGCCTGCTTAGGCATGTTATGTTTTTACTGAAGTACCTTGCATGTGTACGAAGCACTGCTGTTCTTGTGCTGCCTGGGGTGCCATACATTTGCATTCCTCCCAGCTGCCTAGTGCAAAGTGTTGTGAGACTAAGCACACAATGCTGTATCCTTTTATAGACCTTGTAATATGTATGACTAGCTAAGCTGAGAAGAGAAAGGAAGCTAATTTATACTTTACAAATGAGGGATTGAAAACTTCTCCAGAAAATTTAGTTTTCTAGGAATGACTGACTGTCATTATAGACAGCATCTTAACATTTCCCTTTTGCTAATGCAAATATGCAGGTGTGGATGAGCTGGAAGGTGCTTGGATGTTAGAGGGATGAGCATGGCCTAAGAACCTGTATAGCACAGAATATCACCAAGGTCACACAGAATGCGTATAGCAGAGCAGCAGCTTTAATCCATGTAGTCTGAGTTCCAGTCCAGTGCATTATCTGTCTTCTAGAATTAGTCATCACTTGGCATAAATCTGAACAATTTTGCAGATTCGCAATTTTGCAGTACAGAGGTGTTATTTAGTTATTAAACCAGGTATTTCCTGCACACCCAATGCATATTTAGCCAGGAAACCATTTTGCTATTACTTATCCTTAGTAAGAAAGGATCTCCATGTGTAGGCAAGGTGTTGCTGTGCATCCATTTACCACTACAGCACCTGGCAATAGACTTAATAAGAGCACAGGTAACAGTGTGGCTGTTTGGATTTGTGTGAAGAGCAACCAGTAGAAAGGGAGAGTGTAAAGATGACTTAGAGCCATCTTTGTATAGCTGTGGTTGTCTTTGGCTTGAGGGAGAACCATTTTCTTCCCCCATTCAAGTTCTATTCTTCTGTTTTTACCCTCTGTTAAGATCTGTGAATAAGAGTTTATTTTGAGTGGACGTGAATCCAATGCCAAGTCAGATGACCTGGAACCAACAGCTTTTGTTAGGCTGAATGCAATAAGACAGGCCCACTTCAGAAGTAATTTGAACCTGTTTATAGGTAGCTTCTGATGAGCTTTGTTTAAAAAGAGTTGTAAGTGACATGTAATTAATCTAAATTTAACTTCACCCTTCACAAAAGAACAATTCTGAAAAGGAAAATATGGTAAGAAATTGAATTAGATTTCCCACTGTTGAAGACTCATGAACAGCAGCTCAATGCAGTAAGCCTGATAATGAGGATGGAGTGCGGTGTTAGGGAGGCCTTGACATTAAAGGGAAAAAACAGATAATTCTATGGGACTCTGTTGTTGCAAACAAATTATCTGTATTCAAAAGAAAGTATAGAGGAAACATTAAGCTTTAATGGAATAATCTCAGGGGGAAGGTTATTTTCATGCAGCTGAACATTTTTCTTATTAGCATAACACATGGTCACTTTTGCAACAAGCATAATAATGTAGTTCATCATCCACTTGTTCCGTGTAAAGGTTAAGTCTCCTTGGAAGTATAGTCAAATAAACTAGTTTACAACCCACTTTGGAATGCAGTTCTCCCTGTGATGAGGACATATTTGTGTTCTAGGTGCTACTTCAATGCCTGTGGAAACTACACTTTTTTTTAATATTTGAAAGAAAGGGTAGTGCTAATGTTTTGCATTAGCCATCTTTGGAGATCAGACCTCCTTATGAAATGTCCGTATGTACTCATCTTACTGTGTCCCTTGTGAGATAAATGGGATTCTTACTCTACATGGAAAGTGTGGAGACTGATTTGGTCCCAAAATTTCAAAGCTGGGTACATGAAGTGAGGCACCTGATTTCTTAAGAAGGAATTCTTATGTACTGAAGAGATCACTGGTGGCAGGCACTGGTTTATTAAAGATGCCTACAAGTTGAGGCTCTATTTTGAATATTTTTGAGCCCCACTGATTGCCGAGGTTGGACAGGGCTGGTTGGTTGTAACTTCAGCAGCAATGTTGAGGTGCGTAGCTCTGGTAATAGACTGTGGATTGCACTGGGAGTCAGATTGTTGGGAGCTGGTCACTACTTGATTCTCCCATTAGTTCAGAAGGATGGTAACCTTTGGGAGCTTTTTGCCTTTCTGTATGTTTCAACTGTGCTGCCTTCTTCATTTGTGAGAAAGAGGAGGAATGGCTTTACAGGCTTACTGTGGCCTGCTGTATGGATGGTTCCAATCATGGAATTAAAATACTATTCTTAAGTAGAAAGTTCAATAAGGAATCAGTGAGCACTGAAGCTGTAATTACTGGAGGCTGAAAATCACTTAAGATCAATAATATATGCTAGCTGATATCCGGGCCCCAGATGAAACCACCCTCTGAAAATTAAATATTTGTTGCAGTGAAGTTTGTTCTAAGAATATTCTTTGCCCACTCTATGATCCAAGTCTATTACCTTTGGGATTTTTTAAGAATTTCATATAATAGCTAGAGGCAATAAGTTGTTGCAGTCCATGCTTTGTACTTGGTCCAGTGTTTGCTTTTTATCTGTTCTCACACTCACTGTTAGGAGCAGCACACTTACTGCTTTTTTCATACAGAACTTCTGCCTAGGTCTACTCTTTCCTTCCTCCCTCCTGCACTAGTAACTGCTATTTTTGTAACTATTAAAACTAAACCCAGTTCTACAAAGATGCACTTAAATGCAACATAAACAGAAACTGTATGTGAGTTTAACTTGGTTTCCTGTCTGCTTTCTTTATGCAAACATTTTAGTATCTTTTAAAAAACAAGTACTTCAAAGCAATGTTCTCAGGTTTGCAGTGAGAACACTGTACTTTCTCACCTCAGTACCTGTCATTCAAGCCTGCCATAGGCCTCTTCCAAAAAAGTTAGACTTATTACAGCAGGAAGCTGGCTAATCAGTGATAAGAGCAGAAGACTAAATGTGGATGAAATTAGAGAAATGTCTTGAGCCTTGAGCCTTTGATCAGCCATCTGTGAAATGGTTCTACCAATGCCCTCATCATGGGAGCACTGAATTTCCAGGACTGATCCTGCTAGGCCTTGAGTTCCCTAGCTCCTGCTGAGTTTCCTCACTGAAACACTCACTCACGGAGATGCCTAGGACCTTGGTGGCTCTGGTTGACAATCAGCAGAAAGGACATGTACGGAACGCTCCGTTACTACTCATTATTTTGGGAACACTGACACATAAATATGTATTTGTTACAAATGTAGGCTGTGACTAATTCGTTTATGAATTCCCTGAATTATGGCTGGTCATGTTGTATCAAGAGTTCAGTTTCTGCATGTAGAAAAGAACCCACTGTGATTTCAAATATAAATCAGCAGGATTTGTGCTCCTAACTGGGAAGCTTTCATAAATCTTAGGCAGGAAGTCTATTTCCCATTCTCCCCTCTTAATACTGTAAATCATGGTTAAACTCTTCCAGTGTACAGGTTTGTATCCTGAAGTGGTGAGAACTATATGGTAAGGTTTTTTTTCAATTTTATGAACCTTACAATACTAATTTTTCTCTTTTAAAGCTGTAGTGTTTAGAGTGTTTAGATTTTCATAAAAAATATAATTTCTGACCTTTGCAGTAGAGATGAGAATCCAAAGATCTCAAATAACAGAACCTGGATGCACACTTAAAATGTACTTAAATTTGTAAAAACTAATTTTTGTAGCTTGCTGTTTGCTGGACTAAAGTCTTATGAGTAACACTGAGTATTGTGGACATCAGACTGAAAATCTGTCTTGGTATGTATGATCCATGCTAAGCATGCAAGTACAGAGTGCTTAGTGTCTGGAACAGGAAAGTGCTTATTCTGTGTTTTAAAAACAAACAAAAAAAAAGCCCACCTCAGGCTTTAAGCGCTGAAAATGCTAAGTAATGTCACGGTTCAGTGTTTTCGTCAGTTATTATGGTATCTCTATATTGGTAGGTATTAACTGAAGCCATTAAAAGCTATGGAACGTTTTATAATGTAATCATTTTAACGCAGACATTTAGAACAGCAGAAGCAAACTATGAACAGTTGCTAAGTATTTCTGAAATGTGAACCCTGTAGTTTGTCACTCATGGAGAAGCTACACAAATTTATACTCACTCCATCTTTAGTTACTCATAAATCTATTGTGATGAGCTGAATCTTTTGCTACACTAAAATCAGATGCCTCTAATAGTAAAGATTAGACACTAAACTGGTTCTAAAACCAGAGATGGTTACTAGGCCTTGGTCCCTCGCTCAGTTTACTTATGGTCTGTTATTCCACTTGAGGACTTGGAGTATTGTTTATCATGTCATTCAAAACTCAGCTGGATGATGACAGGAGGCACAATTTAAAGTGAGTTTAAAAAAAAAGAAAAAAAAAAAAGTCCCTAAAGACTATAGGGCGGATGACTAACAATGCTTAGGGTTTTGATTTATAACTAGAGAAAATGCCAAGCTTCACTTCAACTGTGAAGCAAAGTCCATATCTTGTTACAAACACCAGCCAGCATAAAATAAGAATTTAAAACATTTACCAGCAGTAAGAACGTCATCAAAAATTGCCTTATATATCAAGTATGTAGTCAAAAAGAGTGAACGTCAGCTCGTCTTCACTTTTAAGGTCTGTGGTTTTTCTGCCAGTTTTTAAATGGCTGGAATATTTTCCTGATGGAAGCAGCTGAAGCTTTGCAGTTTGTCTTTCCAATGAAGATGGGCCAAGCATTTATGCAATCATGTCCTGTTCATTGTGTTCCGAGACCGAGAGGGACTGCATGATTTTACAGGACTTTTTTCTAGTTTTTACTTATATGCTCATCCTCCAGATCACTAATTTGTCTTATGACAGCAGAAGTATAACAATGTCTGTTACCTGTGTGGACTGTGGGAAGCACACTGAGCAGCTCACAGTTTGCTTTCATTTTACAGAAATATTGACCTCCTTGTAGCAAAGGAAATAACCTCTGTGGGGTTGTACTATGTAGTGTGCCAGCAGATCAGCTCAAACAAAACTTAAAGGTTGCCACCTAAGTACCTGTTTGATTACTGCAGTTACCTGCCTGTAAATATGTAAAAATGCACCTATGAAGGAGAAGGTGGTTGAAATTAGGTTCATGGTTCAAGATGCCAAATGTAAAAGAATCAGCCTTCCATGGAGGCTTTGCACATTGGTACACAGACTTGGGCACAATAATATTTTGTAATCACTGTAACATTTTTTCAGAAAAACCATAGCTAGCAGAAGTGTCTCATCAGCAAGGGTTATTTATAATGACACTAGACTGGAAGCAGACCTGCAGTTGGGATCCTCTAAGGAGGACTACAACGAGACAAATATACTATCTACTAATAGCAGGGAAAGGGACTTCTAATTTTTCTGCTTTTAAAAGCCAGAGGCTTTTAGAAGACTTGAGACTTCTGTATCTAATTTTAAGTGATTGATATAGGAGTAAGCACAGAGTGATCTTAACATTATGCAGGGATAAGATACTCTGTCTGTTGTAACAGCCTGTTGTCACTGAGACAAAATAATGCACTGGAAATTTGCAAGTGAAATACTGAAATCAATTGAATTTGTGTAAGAAGTAATGAGCCTTTTCTTGTCAAATTCACTCACTCCTCATTATAATCCCAGCAGGACAGTAACAGGCTAGACTCTGCAGGTATGTTTTAGCTCATGGAAATTACTAGTCTACACTTCCAGGAAATGAAAGGGAAGAATTTACTTTGGATTCTCTAATGGAAGTAGAATACAAAGCTAGTAATACTTCAGAGTTGCTCGGTGGTCTCATGGACCGAAGTCACTTAGCATAGTCTGTTTGTTTTTTTTCCCCATGCTGTGACTGTCTTTGCATCTATCCCAGATTTAAGGCTCTACATTACAACAAGTTGTAACAAGTTTAGATAAGTTTTCCTGGATTAGAATACTGAGTTCCCTTAACAGGATGCAAATAAGCTGCACAACACCACTCTGGTATCAGGAATCTTACTTGGCCCTTCTGTCTTCCTACTAAACAACTTTGGCACACACCTTATTAGCAGGTTCTGGAAGCTATAAATGGAGGATGATTTATCTTGTAATGAATCCAGCAAAAAGGCTTCCAGTATTCTGAATGGAAATAAAAGCAATCGTACGATGTTCATTCTTTCTTTTATTTCCTTACTATTACTGTCTTGCACTAGTTAGATATTCAGTGTATCATGATTACTATTAGTGACACTTCTAACTTATTTGTTCCAAGCAGTTCTTATCACTGTACGTTCAATTTAGTTTCAGCTATTTTGAAACTGAAAATGCTGATTACAAAATCAATCTCTGTCAGTGTATGACTTTGGATACTGTTGGATACTGGGTAATGCTACCTTTATCTTGGTTCTTACAAAAATCAATAGAAAGGCCTGAGAACACCTAATTCAGAATTGAACTGAGCTTTTTTACATTTGTCCTTTAATAATCTAAATTATTTCTATTTAAAACAAGGTAAAATTATATAATCCTCTTACTCATTCAAATATTACTAACAAAATCTAGTATGTTTTGGCACTTGGAAATGGTGGGCAAGTTTGTTCAAATTATGATTTTATTGGAATAGGGAAAGGTGAGGAAAATGAGCCATTATTTTTATTTAATAAAAGTATAGATTAAATGTAACACAGTTATTTTTCCAGGAATTGCCTAGCATTATCTAAACATATGCTATTCAGTAAAACATGCCTATTACTCTGCATAAAATCCTTGTTATCACAGGTGAATATTTTAATTGCTTCTAATTGGAGGTATGATCCAGTTTTAAAGTCAACTATAAAACTCCAATTAATTTCAAAGGCTTTCTGAAACAAATGTATTTAAGTCAGCCTGTCTGGCTGATTTATGGCTGTCTCCAGCCTATAATACCATGGTAACAAAGGCTGTTATGTGCCACTTTTATCAATAAGTGGCACATAAAATTCCTTTTCCCTTGACATTATGAATGCAAACCCACAACACGTTGGGGTGCGTAGTGGTAATGTTTGCCTGCATTCCACGTTCTATAGCAGTATATGGTTTCTCCTTATCTGAGGCACAAGTGAAATGTTTTCTGTTCAGGACTGCTGAGTAAAGAAGGAAACAGAAGAAGAGCGAGTAGGTAAATGAACTAATTTCAGATCACAGTGCAAAACCCATTTGTTTGTTAAACAGTTCCTCTTGTTACGATTAAGAAAGAATCCCAATATGGAGGGACAGCTGAAAGGAGCAGAGAGAAATAGTACTCAAGGAAGGAAGGCACTACTTCAAAGAGCAAGGGTTAAAATTTATGAAGTAAAAGGGAAAGCCAAGGTAATGACTTGCTGAGGCAAAAATGGATGAAAAGGTGATGATATCTTCAGAATAAATCTTTCGAAGTAGGCAAAGAGTTTAGAAGGGGTTAAGAGTCCAGAGACAGTAGTAATCGATGGATACCCATGTTCTCTTCGGGAAGGAAACAGACAAAAAAGCAATTGCAATCTGCGCTTGTTCCCTAGTCAGTGAGAGCTCTGCCAAACAGGGACTGCTCTTTTGTAAGATGCCTTGTGAACAGCATTGTTGTTCAACTGTGCAGGTAGTCATATGTTGAAAATTAATTTTAAAGAGGAGCACATCAATGAATCTTTTGCATTAATATGTTCTACCTGTACTGGCCTGGGGTATGTACACCACAGCAAGCCATAAGGATTCTGCTGGGTGAATTAAGGTTGGAATAATCATATGCAATAACGAATCAAGATGGACTGGCTTTAGCTCACCTATCTTGAGTCATCTGTTTTACCTAAACTTCAAGCTGGCACCTAGAAAATGGAGAGAAAAAGAGGCATGTTGTATTTGTTTCTTTCTTTACTCAGTAGTCCTTGTCTAAAATGCAGTCCTCTGAAGATAGCTGGGTTCATTTGCCCTCTAGAAATGTGCGATTCTCTTCACGGACTTTCAAGGGGGTTGAGGTGACCAGCTTAGCCTGGAAGAATAAGGTTAAATGATGCATATATATTACTGTGCTAGATTGGCTTGAAGTGTGTTTCTTTCACTCATAGATTTGCTATGTGCTTAAAGATGTGTTAACAATCCTATGATCTAATAAACAGCTTCCCCTGCAGTGATGTCTCTTACAGTAATACATGTGAACGTGTGTTTTCTCAGGGGTGTTTGTGGGTAACATGTTCTTCAGTAGCTGTATATTTCTGACTAATGGATAAATCGAGAATGGGTAAATCAGATAAAACTGAGTGTTTTGTTTGAGCTGTGGGGTCACTCCCTGCACCCTGTTCTATTTACTATTACAGTTCTATCTACAAATTAGCTAATTAGTACTCAGGAAGACTATTGTTAGTCTTGCTTTCCTACAAAGTCAGGGAGTGAGCTTCCCTGCAGCTCCCAATTACAATGCTGATGAAAGCTATTGGCAAAAACCATTCTCCTAGTTAGGAGGAGGAGCTGTCTGCAGAGCCAGTTCCCTGATGCAGTTATTTATTTGTATGGGATGTTTAATTCCCTGTACACTGCAGGTCTCGAACAGCAGCAGATGATGTCCCTGCGTTTGTTCTCGCACTCTCTCTGCAGCTGGCACTTTGCTTTGAGATGTTCCCCTTTCACTCCTAAGGATGAGTGACACTATGTGCAATATGTTATCTTCTTGAGGGTCTCATGCAGCTTCTCAGAAGTTGCACTCAAACTTCCAAATACATCAGGTACTTTGTATGCCTTTGCCTAAGGTAGGTGTGTTTTCCCACATTTAGGCTTCTTCCTGCTGTTTCTGCTACACCATTATGTGAAGATGCATAATTCCTTCCCACAGATAACTCTGCCAAAATACAAGACAGCAGTTACATGCCTATTTCCAAGCACCTTCCTTGCTTTTAATCACCCCACCAGTAGCTGCAAACAGAATTGCATAAAGAACATAAATATTAGCGTCCTTGCTACATTGTGTTTTGGTTTTTTTTAGATTACAAAATCTGCTGTTCCTTTTGAAAACTAAATCTTAAATTCTGGAAAAAAGCAAACCAATTTTGCCTTCCGTGCTTGTCTAGATAGACTAGATTTTTATGACAATGATACAACTTTCCCAAAATTGTCAGAAGAACCTACTTATAGGACTACCATGTTCCTAGTGTAAAATAGTTTAGTAGGCTCAGTTGTCTTGGCTGCATCTAGTCCTATAGCCTTTACATGCTTCTGAAACCCTCAGAGGGTCTTAGGTTTTTCCCTTTTCTAGTAACTACAATTTTTAATATCTCTTATTCTAACAATCCCACTTTTGATTTCTTTGTTTGATATTGCACTCAGTTCTGGGAAATTTTTCTGTAATGTAATCGTGTCTTCCCCACTGAATAATATTAGAAAATTGGATAATAGGAGCTAAATGTGGGAACTCCTCAGTACCTGTTATCATTAGTGTGGTTTGGCAGTGTGCAGCAGAGTATGCAAAGACCAGCTGTTATCACACCTGTTAGATTTAACTTTGCCTTTGTTTGGTGACAGTACAGATCAAGGTGAGACACTTACAATGAAATGACATAGCATTCCAAAACTGTTTTTGTCTGCAGATCAAGTCCTTCTAGACAACCCCCGTGGGATTTATCGTACTAGTTCTTTAGTGGTGCTTGAGAGCTTTTCACTACAATATCATGGTACTCCCAGAATGAGCAGTGGATTCTTGAAAATAAGTGTACTTTGCATCCTGAAACATCCGCCCCCTCAGATCTGTCATATGACTGAGACTCTCTGTTTAAGAGCCAAGTGGGAAATGGAACAAAGGAAATAATTGTCATTTTATAAATCTTCAGAGAACTACTAAAAAGCCTTTGTAGTTTTTTTCTCTCACTCTTTTGTAGTGATCTCTTATGGATGACACTTTGAAAACAATGATAGATTATATATTCGTGCATAGGTTAAACAAAACTGGCAGAGTTCGGGCAGGCTTGACAAATCCTTTCTCCTGCATAAGCATATATAATGATAAAGTGAATGATAGTCTGAAGCTTACAACACTCAATATGGTTAGTTATAGCTTTATGTAGAAAATCACTTCATATGCTGTGAGTTGTTTAAAAGTTGTCGACTGTGATCTAGTGTCAAAGCAAGGTACAATGTGGCTCTGCTTCTGAAAGGGCAGAAAGTTCTTAATCTAAAACATTAGACTGCCACTGAGTTCAAGAGAAGACAGTAGTTATCTCCCCTGCTGCATCATCTGAAAACAGAACTAGTATTTTCAGTGTGCTGGTTGAACTCACGTAAAAGGCTTCTTCAGAAAATAGTCACGCATTGGAACTCGGCAGGGAACAGAAAGAATCGGAGCCTTTCTACTTGAATTATTATATAAAATGTTGAAACCCTGGCCTGATGCATAAGAGTTCATTTTAAAGGAAATCACGTGGCTATATTATAAATGCAAGGTTTGCCCACTCTGTTTCTGCAGTCTGGTCCCTTTATGTATAAGAGAACGTGCTTTATAACATCCCAAAGAAGGACATATGTTTTCTGTATTTAAGTTCGGGCAGTAAGCAGAAAGGATCACATTCAGAGGTGAGTGGATTGCCTACACGTGACATCTACCTAAGGACATCAGAATTAGAGTTCTGCTCGAGATTCTTACAGGAGGGTGACAGGGTAATCTGCAAGTGCCAATCAAACTAAGATGCACGTAAACACAAAATGTTCTAAACCATAACTCAGCAGGAAACACTATATTAATTTGGGGTGAAACACTGCATTATTGACAGGTTGTGACTTCTCTGCCTACTTGAGCCTAAAATGTGTTTAGATCTGAATCTTTCTATTCTTTAAAGTGTCTGGAATGAAAATCAAATCCAGAAACTGCAATATGTGATGACATGGCACAGCTCTGACAAACCAGTTGAAGTATCATCACAGAAGAGTTGACCTATTTTAATGAAAGGCTTCAATTTACAGTAGAATAACTAATGACCCTTAGACAGCTAAATGTATTAATACAACATAACCTGTTAGTTTTTCTCCCTCAAAATCAAGATTTAGAACATTCAGTATTAGCCAGGGTGATGTGCACAAATGCACTAAATCCTATCGACTTAAACATATAGGATTTGAGTACTTTAGGTATCTCTGGTATATTGACGGGCCTTTAGTTAGTGGTGACACTTAATGTATCGTGCTAAATTCTTTCTAAAATCTGCCATCTAGAGTAGGTGCCAAGAACTGCAAATTCTGGTCATAAGCTTTTTGAAAAATGTGTTATTTTTGGGTTTTAAAATTAAAACAATGTTTAGAGAACCCGGTCTAAAGGTAGGTTTTTAACTGGAGCTAAATCTTAATGCCATGAGTGAAAAATAATCTGGTTCAATGGGTGAAGCAATAACCTTAATGTAGATATAACAGAGGCCTTGTCTGAAACTTGCTGTGAATACAAATCTTAACATCCATTTATTTATGAGGTTTTGGAAGCACATAATAAATACATAAGTAATCTCATGGTTACAATTTATTTGTTTCTAAACAGTTTTTCATACTCTCTAGCAAAGCAGCATTTATTTTTCTCTGAAATTGAGACTATGTTGTCTTAGCTCTAGTATAAATAAGAGTTAGTCCTGGATTTAGAGCTTCCAGTTTGCATTAGCAGGAGAGATAATCAAAGAAATGTGGGGTTTTTTTAAGGCCGGAAATTGAGGTTGCTTTTCTATAATTCTCCCCCATCTTCTTGCAGCCTTGTCCATTCAGACTGGTTGGCTCCTTGTAGCAGGGATTTATTTTCTCTACAGAACAGCATGCACAGTTGAGTGCCATACTGAAAGACTGGAGCAGAGCTTAGAAACAGATTTATTGAATACTACTGTAGTGACTTAGTCAAAAGAGCAACTTATTCTTGCACGGTGTTGCTTAGGGATGTCTTTGCAAACATTACTTGCCAATGGCATTTTGAAAAAGGATGATGTGGTAGACCCTGAGGGAAATCAGTAGTTACAGAGATACAGTCCACAGATGAACATATGAATCAGACCAGCATATCTGAGTGTTTTTACACATTTTAAAGGGCTCAGGATCTGGAGCAGTGACCAAAATATTAACTCGTCCATAGCAGTTTTGTCTGGGAATTTATCTGCTTTTTCCTTTCTCTGGCCTTTTGATTTGATGCTAGCATCTGACCCTGACTATTCCATGTGGAGGACCAGAGGCACTGGAACTGTGTGAAAGCACAGGGAGGTGTGCGAGCTTCATCCAGGCAGACTGTAAAGGGTTTTGCAAACCAATGTACCTGCTACACAGAAGGGAGCGTATCAAAATTGTAACTTTCTAAGTAGAAAGGAAAAGGTCCTACATGATTAAGACCTGGAGAAAGGTACCTTTCCTTCTGAAAAGATCTGAGACATGTTACAAAACACCTAGAAACTTCATTAATACAGCCAGTTTACTTTGTAGTGTTACTTTTGTATTTAACAGAAATGGTGACAGTGGGAATCATCTTGGACTTGCATTGGTAGAAATATTTCTTTTCCCATACTGGGAGAGTTATCCTGGGATACAAAGTTTTAACTTAGGCAGACTAGGCTGCTGTAACTGTACTGTAATAACTGAAGTAGCAAAAGTGCAGTTAGATACTTAAGCACTTAATTGGAAATTTGCTTTTGATTCCATTGGAAACAATTTTTACTTTTTCTCACTTCAGGAGTTTTCTGATGGCAAGTTAGGGCAGCTGCAGTCAGTCACAGCCCTTGGGTTGGTACATATGAGGGAGCTCCCACAGGGTTCAGGTTCTAGAGACAGAAACTGAGAAACTCCAGAGGTAGGAATTGCCAGGTTTTTCTTTGTACCTGTACAAAAAAGTGAACGGTGCTTGTAGGTGCTATTGATGCACAATTAGTATTGAAATTTGAAATTAAAAATACATTCCCTGACTTTTAGAGTACTTGACATCAGGTTTTGGGCATTGTTCACATACATTCCTGACAGTATGATGCCTCAGGCTCAGTATGGATACTAGGAGTCACTGAAACCAAGGCAAATCCTTTGATATGTCATTGTATAGTCACTTCTAAAAAATATGACGATGAGGATTTTGGCTAGTAAGAAAGAACAAAGCAAATCTTCTGAGTGGTGGGATTTTTTTGTATTTTTCGTTTGGCTTTGAATTTTGAAACTCAGTGATTCACAAGCTTTGCCCATTGGTGCTGAATTTTGAAAGGCACTATTGCTTGTTCTTTGATGGATCTGATGGCTCCATAAACTGTCAACCTTTCCTTAATCCTGTCAGGTGTAAGAGCAAGGGGTAATCAAAACCATAGTGCAGTTATTTCTACCTCTCTAGTTGTCCGGGAATGCATGTGCTATTCTGTAGCAGTGGCAGCACTCAAATAGTGGCCTAAGGGCTAGCTGTGTACGCGGTCTTAGAAGACATAAGAAGCTGAAAGACAAAATACACTTAAATGCTCTTCATTGACATTCGAATGCCAAACTGGGAAAACAGATTATTTTGTTCAGCTGTTTGACCAACTCCAGGGTTTCAAAGTAGACTCATAAAGCATGGAAAGACACAAAAGGGGATTTGTAAAGGGGAAGGAAAATCAAGGAAGAACATTTTTGTAAATAATCCATAAAAATAGTAAGATAGTAGTATAGATGTCTGAGGACAGTAAAAGAATTAGGTCTACTGAGGCTTGCCCACTCATTTTAGAACCAAAAATAAAGAAAATTATCCTTCCCCTCTTCAAGATGTCCTTTTTACGGTATCTAAAACTTCCTGAGCTCTTTTCACATTGCTTCAGTAAAGTTCTCCCTAGCTCCTGTGGCTGTTCTTCTTGTCTATCTTCAAGTTGATTGCACAGCTGCAGGAGAGGTAGGTATTCTATCAGTCTTCTCCTGCTGCTACAGTCTGTCATTTTATTGCCTCTTTGATGAATCTGAAGAGCTTTAATTGATTTTAAAAATAGAAGTGGCAAAAATAGGATAAAAACAAAACCATATCACCCGTTGCTTTTCCTGTATAGCATACTAGAATTGACTTTCAGAGCAGCCAACAGCAATGCTCATGGAAGCAGTTCACCCAGCAATTTCTGAGTTGGAGCCCACTTCTGCAACATGAGCAGTTTACCAAGGGGTAAGGTGGGTTTTCTGTTACTCAACTACAAAGAGCTTGACTCAGTGAGGGATCCAAGTTCTGTAGTCTGTGTTATACAGAAAGTCAGGAGGGACTTCTCGTTGTTGGTGGATGTGATGCTTACGTAAGCATGTACAAGCAGTAAAGCCTGGAAGAACAATTATCATTTCATCTCCTTTGAACTGCTGAAACTGCTATAGTTCTTAGAAATCTTACATGCTTCACTCAGGGGGATGGGGGAAGCTTTTAAATTCTGAGGTTCCATAGCTAGAAGGGATGGAGAATGGTGGTTGAAATTCATCAGCCTTTTCCTATTAGTAGGCTTGTTGTTGTCTTGATCTTTATCTTTGTCACCATAATTCCCATTATACAGTGGCAAAATGGGAAGGTTTATGATGAGGAAAAGCCTGTAGTGAATGAAAGAGGAGGGGAAGACGTTTTAAAGTGTGTCTAAAATTAGCAAGATGCAATAGTCTCTGCTTTTGTTTTTGAGAACAGTAACGTGGTAAATTGAAATTTGACTAGAAGTTACTACTTCAACTGAAAGTGTTTCTCATCTTTCAGAACTAGAGTTGCCTGATAAATAGTTGCCTTTATAGCCTTGTTCTAGCATGGACCACCTGGATGGTACATCTACAGTGGGAAGGGTTACTGTAGGACACTGGAATTGATGGCATAATACACAGTGGGAACAGCATATAATACCAATAAACACGTTCTGAAAGACTGAGCTTGTCTAAATGGAAGAATAATGCAGAAGAAAACATTATTTCCCTTTTAATTGTATAGGTAAGTTGCAGTGCTTATTAATAAAATACTAAGGCACAAGACGATGTGTTCTATTACTCCAGTAATAGTTGCTTTGGGTGTGTTGAGAAGTAACCTTGGACCATCACTTCCTCTTAGCTGATAATTAACTAGGAGGATCATTACAGCTTAGATTAAATTTACCAGCCTCAGGAAGGCTTGCAAATAGGATAAATGTGGGGTTGGAAAAGACATTATTGCTCATGAGATGAGGTGGCCTTCTGCAGAAGTTATTGGACTGGGAGCTAAGAGACCTGACTTGTAGCTGTACCAGGTACAAATTTCTGTTCTTGCTGGGTATGCCACTCTGAGTTTAGTTGCCCTCTTTCCTTCCAATCATTTGTTTATTTTACCTATTTATACCTCAGTCTGGCCCCATAGCAAAACTAGTCTGATATAGTCCTTTTTGGGCTGTCAGCAAATAAGTACCTCTGTCATGATCTGTGAAGAATGGAGGGTGATCAAAGCATATCTGACGTAAGCTAGTAGATATAAGTAAACTTCAGGGAAGTTTTGTTTGCTTCCCATGTATACTTCTGGGGTTTGGTAAAGGCTTGGAAATGTAAAACTGTACAGGAAGTTCTCCCTGTTTCTCCAAATTCTCGTAAGCTAATGTAGAGTTTAAATAAAATCATGAATAAATCTCAGATGCAATGGGAGATGCACATATTTCTGGACCCCAGCTAGTCTGGCTAAATTCTCTCTGGCTAGTATAATTCAGAATAGTGCTGATAAGCTTATGCAATGCACAGTTTATACCTCATTTCAGATGGATTTCATCTGATTAGCTTTGAGACAGAACAAAACAGCAATAAAAATTCCACTGAACAGCAATATTCAGAACTCTGACAGCTTTTCCCCAGCAAACTGCTTTGATTCACAAGGTCCTTAAGCCAAAAAGCTTTCTTGCTCTGATTCCTGACCCACAGTAATCAACCTAGTTGTCTTTGGACAAGCGTGCAAAGTTCACGTTATGCTAAATTCATTCAGGTGATGAGTATGGGCTGATGCACAAAGGAGCATTCCCTTAAAGACCATGTTAGGGCCTTGCAGAAGTCCAGTGTGAAGGGTGGTTGGGGGGTTGGCTGCTTTTATACAGAAGTAATGATATTTGTGGTACTGATAAGGAGCATGGTGTTAAATAATTTAGAATACTGTTGCTGAGCATCCTCAGAGAAAGCTAGATAAGCATCCCACTCCCTCTTCTGAGCGTGTTTTAGCTGAATAGCTGGAGAACTATTTGGCAGATCATGGAGGAACTCATGGAAGTAAACGGTTATCGTACTTTCAAAACCTCACCAGGCACCAGTGTGTGCTGGAGTGCCTGAAAGTGCACATGTAAAATAAAGTCGTACAAAAGAAAAGTGGTGAAAAACTATCCTCAGTCCATAAGCCAGCTGATATATCACATTGCTGGGCTGTTTGGAACAGGATGCTGGTTCTCAATCACCTGTATCTAGTGATTGACTAATTCTTCTCCTTAAAGTCTATCTAGATCTAGTAGATAGAGTAGTGGACTGTGATATAGGTTCTGCCACTTGCTGCTGCAAGAAACCAAGTATGTCAGCCTTTTGGCACCAATGCTTTTCATCTGGCAGCTAGGGAAAATACCTTTTTTTTTTTTTTTTGTCACTTACCTTCTTATTGTTTCCAAAGTATTCTGAGATTTAGTGATCAGAGCTCATTGGATTAAAAAATAAATTAAAATTGTAAAAAGCGGAGTAAATAAAATAAAAAAACAATTAAAAAAACCGCAAAACCAAACAATTAAAAACTCAAGTAACAAGTCTTAACCATGCATTGGAATCAGAGGAGCAAAGGGCACTTGTTATGCGGGGTTTATGACCAAAGGCTATTGATGGTTAGAGTACTGCCTTTTGTACTGTGTGTGCAGAAAAATGACTTGCAATAAGTAGAAAACAGCAGACTCCCTATCTTACTGTTTATTTATCAGGAGTGAAACCCTATGTTTGTTCAAGACAACAGATAGTTTGTCATTGTTAGCTGAGCCAGGACTTCTTCCCTTGATGTATTTTCCTAAAGCACTATAGTTGAGAAGAACATGTACTTCAAAAGGATCATGGGTAAAGCCAATTTGAATAATATTTATAATAAATCTACCCTTTTAATTAATGATTGACCTTTTTTTGTAGAATGAATCTGAACTTCCAAATGCTGGGTATTTATAAACATTGGTGTATTTGCCCAAATAAACAGTAATTTACAGACTGTTTGTTTTGATTATACTGTAGTCATACAGGTATTGTAAATCTGCTGATTCCAGGATATTATGTCTACTCTGTGTTTTGCTGACTGAATTTTAAACAAGATAATAATAGAACTATCATTTATATTTTTATTGGTGGAACTTTCAAGAGTCATGGAAGCTTAAAAAAAAAAATCACAGGTGTCTACAAATTCACAAATGATATAATCAAATTATTGTAGTCTGTATTGAATTTTATTGCTCTGTATCATGACAGTCTCAGGGCTCTTCTTCACAGGGCAACTATGACTCTCTTCTTCAAATAGTAGCTGTGTCCAAAAGCCATTTATAGCTTTGCATCTATTAGAGATTTGCCATTTAGTCATTATCAGAATCAGGCTGTTAACAGCCATGTCTGGGTGTGTGCATAAACTTCCATCTGCTAAAAATGTAATTGAAAGGGGTATAAACCTATTCACAAAATCAGACAGATATTGATACACATTGCAGTTTTCAAATCAAGAAAATATTTCCATAAGAGTTCAAATAACTTTTTTAACCTCAAAAAAACTTTTCCATTTTTTACTTTGAAACTATTATAAGATTGCCAAAATAAGCTGGGCATGTTTTCTTAAGAGGAAAACAAAGAACACTTAAGAGTTGTGAAAGCTATGAAGCTATGTTTGGATTAATTGTTTTGGGTTGTTGTAAACAGTCTTTCTTGCTTCACTTTTTTTTTTTTAGTCAGCTGAAACATTAACTTTATATAGCTATTCTGTGCATTTAACTGAAAAATGATAGCTTTAAAATTGTAGGTGAGTTTCATTCACTTTAATTGTGATTTAATTGGGAAAGGGCTTAACTGTTTGCTCAAAAGCTTCAGCACCTGTTTTGTGCCTAAAGAAAAAAAAATTTGTGAATGTAGAAGGGGATCAGTCAGGAAGTATGACCTGTGCTTCCCCATCCTGCTTGACTTCATTTATGTAAGTCTTCTTGCTTTCACGAAAATTTATTTTTCTCAACTAGAACAAATTGTTATAGCTCATTAAAATGTATAAGTATATAATCTCTCTTGCTGCTTTCTGAGAAGTTCAGTGTCTGCTGTACAAGTTAACGTACCTACACATCAAGAATGAACAGGAAGCAAAAAGTAGTACAAGATTACTGACTTTGCAAAGACGACTGGTGGGAGGTGCTTTGCTTCATAACGCCCGTGCCAAGCTAAAGACAGTTTGTCATAAAACTGTCAGGTGCCAAGTCATTAAACCTTATTTTATCGAGGCAAATAGATTCTTGGGATGCCAAAAATAAGTATGAGGTAGGTACATGTTATTAGATCCATTTCATAACAAGATAAAAGAAATGGAAAGAGTATTTTCAATCAATTCCATCTGAGATACTTACTTCAATATAAAGAAAGAAAATACTTTGTCTAGTCAAGGTATATACCAGGTCCAGACCAATGAATGCATCAGTGAACTAACTCAAAGTTGAGTGAAAACCTAGTATGTGAGGAATGAGGGGTGAAGGAAATATATTTCTAATTTTCCCTGAAATTGAAATGCTGAGGAAATTTGCTTTTGGAAACTCCATGACATAGTGCCTCTGGAAGGAGCTGTGCTCTCCTTTCTGCCACAGTTGTTCTTCTAGTTGCTGTTCTCATCAGTTTTATTTCATTTTTTTTTCCTGACCTGTCCTACCAAGCCACTGAAGCACAGCTAACACATTAGCCATTGCCTTCCTCCTTCTTCACTCAGGGACAGCTCAAGCTCATACATGGGCTGATACTATTATAAATTAAAAATGAATGTGTGCATGCTTCCATGTCATTGGAGCTGGGAGGCACAGAAGCAGCCATTGATTCAACATACACACTCCCAGCCTACAAGTCTGGATACCCCCTTGACAAATTATTGCCACCAAAGGGAAGGGAAGCATGGTTTAATTATTTTTTTTTTCTTCCTATTTTGGTCCTCTGTAATCACTTCTGCCAAGGCTGACTTATCCATGGAGCTTACACACTTACTTACGAGAAGAAAATCTCTTGCTTTTGAACTATACCAGTTTTTCTGGATGGCAGATGTCTTTCTGGGGAAGCTGCCTTCTCCTCCTAACCTATGTGCAAGGGCAAGATCATTACCATCCTTTCCTCACTTCCAGCTTTACAAGCTGACTACAGTCACTATGTTCAGTATATGCTGTTTGCTCTCTGAGCAGCTTTGTATTTGCCAAGTAGCATCTCTGTCCTTAGCTATGGTTAAGCAAACTGTGATTGCGTTGGAATGACAGAACAAAGGAAGAGTGCATCTAACCCCTCTCCATAGCACAACTATCCTGAAAATACAGGGCTAAGGTGGAAGGTAAGGAGGACCTCATTAAAATACTGACATCACGTCACTGCTGGAAGCATGGCTGGAAGTGTGCATTTCATATGTTAAACCATCAAGTTTCTATCTACTGAGTAGAGTTCACTTCCCTGTGGAATATGTCTTTGTGGAATATGGCTCTGCTTCTCCTGCTGCTTTTAATCTCCTACTGACACACATGTGGTAAGGGCAGACATAATGAAAGACGAGGCACGTCACTAGAGTGTTTCCTGGATTCTCATAGCCAAAAGCTGTGAAACTGTGAACAGTGTTTCACTAGATTTTAGGGTTTGGGGGTTTGTTTTTGACAGAAGCTCTTTGTAATTTTCAGGGATGTGGTGTAGCACCCTTTTGCTTTAGACCTTGTATGTATTCAAATCTATTCAAGAGTCTGAAAAACTATTCAGTCTCATCCCAGTCTGAATTATGACGTTACCAATGTATTTTAGCAAGAGTGACAAACTACCTCAAGGGAAGTCCAGGGCTGGAATATCACAAGCTTGGGAACTTCAGTCAGTTTCTCTGCAGGAAGCTTGCATGACAAGTACTGTGCTTGGCTTGGAAAGAAGGATCTAGGCACTGGCTTCAGCCTCCTCTGTATGGAAAAGGTCTGTCTGCACAAAGCTCCAGGGAAGTCAATGTGGTTTTCCACAGGCAGAAAGGAACCACCTGCTTGGAGTGATTTCCAAGTCCAAGGTGTCAGGCTGCTCCTGGGCAGTCAGAATTGTAACTTCAATTTATGTGCACGCTGTGTATGTGTGCCTGTACTTCAGGCAAAAGGCTTTGTACTATCTATATACATTCCTCTCCAATGAGGAATGCTGCCTAAGACTAGAGATAACTACTATGCCATAAAAAACCAAGTTCTATAATGATGAGGAAATCTCCACGTGATGTTCCTGAGGCTCTGACTGGTAATACTAACTGCAATTAGAGTGAATGAAAATGCAGTATGGTCATTATCTGCCTGGCAGCAATGCTGGAAACCAGTGGCGAAGATAATATCAGGGCTGGGATGCTGCTGCTGAAGTGCTAGACTGGTACAAAGGAGATGTTGATTCTAAACTTGCTGCTTTGTTTTTGGTAATCATAGGCAAGTGAGTCCATCTGGTTTTATATCAGCTTACCACTTTTGAAAAACAGGTATTAGTACAAACTTCCTTGGGAGTCCAACGTAGTTGGATTTCTATACATGGAAAATGCTCAATATTAATGGCGGTATTATGGCAAATAACAATGGCATGGGATGTGGCATGCTGAGAGCTCTACCCACACAGGCTATGTGTACTAAAGTAAGGTGGCAATTCATTTTAAGTTGATCAATTTTCAAAGCTATTCCTTGAAGTTATACTTCTCTTAGGGGCCAATAAAACTATGATTCTTGATGTGTTAGGTTACCTCAAATCTAGAGGTAATTAAGACACAGCTAGTAGGAACAATTGCCTGTGCTTGCTAGATTTGCTTCCAAACAGATCATTAAAATTTCATTTATGGTCTATCCTGAGAGCGCTATGGCTTTGGGAGTGCAATGAACATGATATAGTATGTCTGTGACAACACTTCTGGACCTAGGAGAATACCCAGCACCTCTCCACTTCCATGTCTGCATAAGACTCTGCGTATCATTCCCACACCTCCCTTCTTTGGGAAGGAGAGCTGGGTGCACAGGCTGGACAGGCATCTGTGGCATGCTCCAGCCAAGTCTCCAGCTTTGGCAGTCAGGATAGGAGGGACTACCAGGCTCAAGATGACTATGTGGAGACTGAAAGCAATTTCCAGTGCAGGAGGAAAGATCCTACTCTTTCTTACTGGACTAAGTAACAGTGCATCATACCAACATGGAAAAAATGCTTAAGAAAAAATTTATAGGAAGAAGTTTGAGAGGAGGTAGTTTCTGCAATGACACACTTCCCCAAACCACAGGGAAAATGAGTGACTTGGATTATCCTTCTTAGGTTGAGAACTTTCTGGCTTCTGTGCAAAAATCTTTCTGCAGCCAGATATAAGAATGGACCTGACCAAATACTGAACTAGTTGACAATTGTCTCCCATGATGCCACATAGCAGAAACTGAGGAAAAGAATGTAAGAAATACAAACATTAGAGTATATTCTCTGACAGTACCCAGGATCTGTGATGGATCCTTGACATCATCCCCTTTGCCTTTTTAGCCTCCACAGCACGATGATAATGTCTGTGGGATGAACTGGGTAACATGAACGCTATACCCTGACACCATTGGCAGCAGTTAGCTCAGGAATTGCTCTTTCCTAACCTAATGTACCCACAGAAAAATAGGGATATTCCCTTTATGCTAGAGAGGGCTGTAAGAAAGCCGGGCATCCAAGTTCACAGTCTGTTTGTTCATGCCTGTTCCAGAGATTATTCTTGAGCACTTGCTATGTGGTTTCAAGTTAAGGGATTAAACTTTCTCCTGATGCAAATAGGTTTAGCTGTCTTTGATGTCAGCTGAAACCGCACTGGCTGGCCCTCTGGTTGAACTTAATTCATACGAATTTTACGTACTCGGAGAATATTTTCACCCTTCACCCACCCACACTGTGATCCTGACAGGCAAATTTGGAAAGAAGAATTTCCTACAATGCACTTTTATATCTTCTTGGGATGACAATTAAGTTGTTATACAGTGTTCTCAGATTTTACATGCAGAAAATTAAACTAAGCATGGGTGTGAGTGAACCAGTTACATTTCTGAATGCAGTGTAACTACCATGGTCCCTTATTAAGCATGCTGAAAATCCTTGTAAAATAAATTAGAGGGCATATTGTGTATTATTTTGGAGTATACAAAGCCTTCAGAGGAAAATATTTTCCCCTGCATCACAACTTTTCCTTTGAATAACCTTACTTTTGCATGCCTTTCTACCTTTGACCTCCTTAGACTTCTAGTAATATACATAAATTTTATATATAGTAATATACAGAAATACTATCTGTCTATAGTAATCTTCTTGTCTGAAATGGCCATTATGAAAAAGCTCAAACAGGGACATAACATTTTTGTTTCTCAGACATGTTCTCAGTCATTTACTGAGGACTGTCTACATTCGCCTGCAACCAGAGTAAGCTGCCTTTGTACTTTCCCACAGGTAACAGCAGTGAGTAATTTGAGGCCCTTCATGATCAATATCTTTATGCGCAAGTATTTTTTAGGGTTGTCAGTGTTGGGGGCTACATTTAGAGGGCCTTTGGCTGCTGAAACTTCTGCTGGAAGCCTGGTTAACTCCAGCTTTCGCTGAGCTATGCGGCTGAAAATGTCCACCACTCTACTGAACCTGCTGCAACTTTTATACAACCCTGTGGTTAAGATGATCCGCTCCTATTAATGTACATTTTGTGTTCCTTTTGATTCGTTTTCCCCCTCTGTGGTATGGGCCAAAAGAGGCAAATGGATGTCTCAGAAGAAATCTCATTCTCTGTGTGAAACTGCAGTGCCAGGGAGGCTTAAAGTGCTGTCTGGGATATGACACAGTTTCCATCTCCCACTATGTAAGACCTCTCAGTTTCCATAACTTCCTTTAATACAGCTCCTAGCACTCGTTATGTCCATTGTCCTACATTCTTCCCCCCCAAATTCTATGATGATGTATATATATAAATGCAATTAAACATGCTGCAAACCTTTGATAGAGATATACTAATTAACAACCTGCTGACTCCTTGATTTCCCTGTTGACATTTTACTGCCTTATTACAATTTATTTTTTCTTTTGAAGAATCATATTTCCAACTTTGAATTGGATCTCTGGGAATAAAGGACAGCCTTGGAGATGGCTTCATGAAGGAGTTACTTAGCACTGTGTTTTCCACAAATCCACCATTCACTTTGTGTAGTTAGCCAAGGTTATCAAGTCAAGAATGGCCCAGAGAAAAAGTGGCTCTCAGCTTTTTCAGCACCCGCTCCTCTTTCCTTTCCCACCCTCCATTCTCACATGACTCCACTGTTTACCTTTGTGGTTGGAAATCTGTGGTGTAGGGGGTAGAAATACTATTTTATACCTGAAATTTGTGCACCACTCTCTTCAGCCATGTGTTTCTAACAATGTTCAGGAATGCATTTAATCTCTGCCTCAGTTTCCCATTCATAACCTTGGGCTCAGAATCCCAACAAATACCATAATCTGAGAAATGGGAAAGTGATATTATATATAATAAAGGCTCTGGGCTGGGTGGAGGTGATGGTGGCAGGAACCACAAGACCTTTGGGTATTGGCTGAAATGCAGGTGAGGAGAGTCTGTAGGCAGTAGGCACCCTACTCCTCCCTTCTGCCCACAGTGCCCTGAGGAGGGGTGGTCTCAGTGCTCACCTCCCCGTGACTCAAAGGGCAGTGTCTGAGCACTCGGCTGGCTGACTTTGGCCCCCTGGAGCATAATAAAGGAAAGAGCAAAGATTTATGAGAAACTTACAGAAAAATTTACCTGAAAGATTGTGTGGGAGCACAACCTCAAGATGGAGGCTGCAGCCACAGGGCACGTCCCTGTGGGGCTGGTGGCAGCCCTGGCCGCCTCACACCACCTCTGCCAGCCAGGGTCAGCCATCTTCATGAGCTTATACCGGCTTTCTACAGAACATTTCCTTTGTTTTTTGGAAGTTTTCTGCTGGGGACGATTAAATCTGAAAAAAGCTGAAACTGAGTGTTAGGTATTTAAGGCTAGAGGCAACTGGGTGGAAGTCAGGGGGCTTGAAAAAGGTCCGGTGCCTGATGGCTCAGCTCGGGAGCAACAGCCTAAGCACGAGCTTCATGGTGACCATCACTGAAGTCAATTTGTCTGTACGTTTCTTTTTTTCTGTGCCGAAGTACCTTTTTCTGAGGAAAAATGAGGCGCTGCGAAGCCCCTTTGAGCAGCGCTCTGCGGCCCCCTGCCCGAGGAGGTGAGCGGCGGCGGGGGCCGCGCGCGTGAGGAGGGCGGGAAGAGGCGGAAGGCGGGAGCGCGTGTGTGAGGGGAGGAGGGGGGAGGCGGGAGCGCGTGTGTGAGGGGAGGCGGAGGAAGGCGCTTCCAGCCAGGAAGGGCAGCCGCCTGTCTCACAGCAAGGTGAACCATTTGGCAAAGCCCTGAATTTTGCCTGAGAGGGATGTAAGTTATACTGTAAAGCAGTTTAGTGCCCCCTGCGTGAAGGGGATTATCGTTGTTCTCTGAACTGAAAAGCTGCCTGTTGGGATTGTTTCTCAGTAAAGGCAGAGGACTCGGCTGTTGCTGCTCGGAGGTGATGGCTGCCTCCAGGTGGCTTTGTTGGAGACGGGGCTGATCGAGTCATCTAACAAGTGGCAGCTGGGTGTGAGCAGAAGCCTGAAGTAATCTGCTTTGTAACCCACCCTGGGACAAGCAAATAGTGTACTTTGGGGGTTGCTTAAAAACATCTGAGAGGACTTCAGCAGGAATTAAAGCCTAAAGATGCCTGCTTCTACCCAGGGCTCAGGTGGGGTTAGAAGCTCTCGGGCATCTCCACTTTGCTGCTTTATTCAAAGTATTCCAGGCACACAGAAATAATTGACTGAAGGAGCTGTGGCTGTTGCTAGGGGATAAACTCACAGTACAGTAAGAGGGAGCCTTGTGAGCACCATGCGAGCACATCAGGTAGTGTACAAGAAGTAAAGGTCTGAAACAGTGCTGGGCTGCACAAGCCCCACAGGCTCTTGGAGGCCAACTGCTACAGCCCTGAGTGTTGAGCAAATAACCAGCTGAGCACCATCTAAGCTGGTAAAATTAAAAGAAAAGAGACTCTTTCTGGGTGCAGCTTTGCTTTCCTACTTCTAGGAGGTTTTGCAGCGGAATACTCTGCAGCTTTCTACATGCAAAGTGCGAGTACAGTGTTGCTAAAAAAAAAAAAAAAAATTGTTATTTGCTGGTTTCCTTGGCCCTGAGGAGAGTAAAATTGACAACTTAATTGAAATCAGCTGGAAAAGAGCCCCAAGAAAACTGTCTTCAAACAGCAGTTTTTTGTTTGCAGCAGTCACCACCCTGTGACTCCAGCATTAACAGCTGCATTACCAGTGCCCGGCGTGGCAGCCTGCAAAGCCTGGTGAAGCGAACACCTCCTCCTTCCCTGCCTGGCTGAGGTGTTGCCTGTGTTAGCAACTTCCATCAGGGCATCGCGGCATGGGTGTGCAATCAGAGCCGAGAGGCTGAAGGGGAGAGCTATACCTTTAACAGAAAGGGGATGCAAATTTCTCCTCTGCAATCTCTCCTAGTAGCTTCAGAGAGACAAACCTCAGTGCAGAGGCTGGGGCTCAGTGCACGAGAGCAGAGTTTTGTGCATTGCACAAACTGTCATCTCAACTCTGTAAAGGACTCCCTTTTTCATTTTTTTGTTATTCCTGGACTTTGTAAGAGAGAAGAGCCTTTCTACCTGTTTGAACCATGAGTGGCTGTTCAAAGAGATGCAAGCATGGGATTGTCAAATTTGCCCAGACGATTTTTAAGCTCATCAGAGGCACTCTCAGCAAAGGTAAGAGAAAACACTACAGTTCCTGCTGTTCTTCTGTGCTGTTAGCTTTGTGAAGGGAGTTTTGTAGCCTTTAAGGAGGTTTGTGGTAGAGTTTATTGTTGTCTCTTCAGAGGTGTTCTGGTTTAATTCTGGGAATTGGCTGCTCTGAAAGAAGTTGCTGTGTGCAGTGAAGCTATGCTGTAAAGCCTTATGTAATTGTTTCTAACTTGTGTAGTTTGTAACCTGTATTTGTCTATTTGCCACAGTTCGCAACTGTAGCAGGCTATTTCAGGGTGTTTGGAGATGTGTTTCTGAAAGCAACTGATGTGCAGCTACAAAAATTTAAAGGCTTTATAACTGTCAGTAATCAGTACTTCTCTATGTCATTTTCCACTTCAGTGTTTCTGATTGTTTGAAGCATGTGTGTACCTTGGTTCAAAATCTAGGTCGCTGCTTATCATATGCATTTGAGTACCTTTTGTTTCTCTGTGTTTTTCTTGTCACTTGCACCTTGTGTGCCTTACCATGTGCAGGTGGAACAGTACCAAACTTATTTATGCTCTGCTCTTAACTAAAACAGTAAACAAAATCCTCTGTTCTTTGTAAATCTAGTAGTTCCTGTGATGGTGCCCTGAGGTAAGTTGTTACGTTATTTTTGTTGGTCATTCCATTCATAATGATACTTCTCAGCACCACCTATGGCAGCTGATTAAATGAGTATTGGTGATCTGTTTGGGAACTCCTGACAATAGTAAACACTGTTATGCCTGACTGCTGTTTGCCTGTTGAAATGTGGACAACGTTTAGGTGACGGTCAGACTTCTGCAAGTTTTGTGTGTGTTTGGTTGGAGGGGGTGTGATTTTTGGAATCAATAATACAGTTCAGACTAAATTATTAGTGGAGACATTTGTATAAGGCTGAAGAGTCTCTGTTATGATGCGGGGTTTTTTAAATACAAAGTCTGAAGCTTTTTTTAATGTGCTTATAGTCAAGGAGCAAAAATTAAGCATTTATTTTTCACGTAAATTTAGAATCCTCTGAGGTGTGTGGCTGTCTGGAGCACGGGTGCTCCTGCATGAATTTTAATGTTTAAGTTGTTTCTTAAGATAAACTAAAGCAGGCTGAGATGGCTTTTAAAATAGCATATATGAGAGTGCCAAGAACTCTTAAGCGCAGCTTCCTTTTGTAGAAACTGGGGAAATTTATTAAATCTATATCTCTAGAAAAGAAATACAGTTCTAAGGCAGCTTTCTCATATTAACCTTACTGGCTTTCAAAAGAAATCTGCACAAGAAAATGTCTGTTTCACATTAAGGATACCAGACAGATCAGTTGTTTTTAAAACCAAGATTGGTTTAAAATTTTATCTTCTTGTATTTAATTATTCTTTTTCCACTTTCCTCCCCTGTCCCATCACACGTTGGCTGTCAAACACCAGCAGAGGAAAGATTAAAAACTTGCAAAAGTCTGTCACAGAAAAGACCTGTCAGGTGTTGGTTACAATTCATGATTAAAGCCAAGATGTCTCATTAATATTAAAAACAAAAGAGATATTCACAGAAGAAAATAAAGCAAAAGAAATTACTTATTATCATGGGAGGGAAGAGAAAGTAGGGGTAGGATGCTGTCTGCAAGACCTTGTCCTCTGCAGCATGTCAGTATAGTGTATTTTGTGCCTTTTTCAGGAGATAATGGAACGTAGGGTGTATACTGCTATATTCGCAAGTGATCAACAATAAAATTTGTGCTGTTTGCTTGAGCTCGCCTTAAGACAAGGGGAAACCTGTGTTCTGGTAGTGTTTCCCTGCGTGCTTGTATAGAGTTCATCTAATGGGGAGTTTTCAAGTTGTTCTAGTGCTTGCCTTGCTTTGGCAAAGGGATACATCAGCACTTGAATGTGACAGTAGAATAGCACTATACAGAGAGCTAGAAATGAGAGTATAAAATGTCCAAGGCTTGCTTCCCCCCGCCTCTTCTTCTGAAAGATGCCAGCATTGCACTGTCACCATCTTTGCAGCCAATGCGATGGTATCACACAGTTTTACCCGCATCTTTCCTATGGCAATGTCTCATTTCAAGCTGCTTGGATTAGATAAAAGTGGCTTCCTAGGATTCAAAGATTTTAAAACTGATAAACTTTTTTTTTTCCTACTCAGCTGCTTGTGTTTTGACCTGGAAGAACCAGATTCAGGAAGGAATAAACCATGTGAATGAGTTTGTTGCATAGATATCAAAGACCTGCTATAATTAAAATAAATGTTTCCGTATCATTACCTATGAAACTCATACCTAGAAAGAAAATTATTAGAAATCTTGCTCAAGAGTGTTGATTTTTAAAAAAAAGTGTTGAAGTTTGTTCGTACACTTATCCCAGAGCTTGTTGTTTAGTATTTGTTTTACTGAAACTTCTGCATGTAAAGCCAAGAAACTGTTGTATATTGCTATTATTATGGGTTTTTTAACTTACATTATATATATGCTCTTGAATATTCGAGCGATATCCCCTGTGTTCCTCATCCCACTCCTGCCTCATCTCCTTCGTACTGCTCAATGTTTTTTTATTTTGACTTTAAACACTTTTTGCAAGGAAAAGCCTTTGTGAGGCACAAGATTCATTCTCTTCTTGTGCTTCCATCTTTCTGGGGGTTATTGCCATGGGGGATATTCCACAGTTCAATGACATGTAATCCTTAGCTGCACTCTGTGGCTTCTACTTGTCTTAATAGCATTTTTCTTTCCCCTTGATTATTTATGATAATAAAATGAGACTGAGCTGTGGCTGTGAGCAGCAGCACCTTCACTAAAGTTACCTCAACTGGGGGCAGCAAAGTTTTTGTGTGAGGTTTGGATGTTCTTTCATGTTACCTCTACTGTGGTATGTGAAATGGTGCTTCATCCTCCATGCCCTGGGAGCAAGTAGGGGTAGTAAGAATGATTTTGTTGGGGGCTTCCTATTGAGCAGAACGATTAAACAACAAGCCTCTGTGTGTATGTGCAGATATGGCTGATGTCATTAAAAACCTAGTACAGGAGGGCCTTACTGAGTGACCAGAAATGAAGCTGGCATGAGACCTCTTGGATTTCTATTAATGTGTTCTAATTATCAACGCAAGAAAAGCAAGATGATTTTAGGGGCCACCTCCTTCAAAATGTTCCTTTGCAAGAGCAGATAAGCTTCTGCAAATTCACTGCCCTTTCACCTTTGCTCCTGAGATGCCCCTCTTTTAGCTGTGCTATTAAAATGCTTGCCAAAGGCTCTCATCTCTGTTTTCTTGCTTCTCCCATCTCTGTTCTGCAATGCCATTTATCTGGAACTGGTAATTTGTCCACTTTTCATAGTTTTAATTGCCTAATTATCTGTTCCACTGCAGTGATAAAGTCTTCAAACATCTTGCTCTCCCCACAGCCTCCGCCAGCACGAAAGAAAAGTATTCTGAGTGTTTTACAGCAGTGTGGTCTGGTTTTGCTGCTTCTTTGTGAATCCAAATTACAGCTAATCTGAGATGATACGTGAGATGGTAAGGAGAGTGCGTGGTCCCTTTTAGTCATACACAGGCTCTTTCTTCTCTCAGTGGAAGTTAATCTTGTTCCTTTGGAGCATACTAGCACTGCATTAGGTTGGTCTTCATGGCTCTAGCCTCTGAAAATACAAGGGTAGGGTGAATGTTGCTAGATGCCCTAAAGACACAGGAAGGTTCATTGCAGTTGTTCAAGTGATGCCGGGGTTCCAGCACCTGTGTGACTTATAAAAAGGTATTTTGATTCTCCTGCTGCTGTGTAACTCACCTTCAGCCCTTGAGTTCTGGCTACTGCCTTCAAATTTAGAGCAGCTGTGCTTCAGAGCACTCTTCTAAAAGATCTTATGTGTCAGTTCTCTCTTTATAAAACTTTTCTGAGGGTTTTAAATGTTCTTTAATAAGGAAAGTGGTTACAGAAGCCAGGTGAATAACGTGCTTTTACAGACTGGGGTTAGAGCTTGTCCGTGTTTTCCAAATGATACTGGAAAGTGAGTGAGAGTTTAGCTGGTGTAAAACCCCAGTTAGAGGGGGGCTGCCGCTGTGCGGGGCAGAATAACTGTCTTCACTGTGCATCTTAGCAAAGAGTCCACAACTACTGAAGCTTCACAGTTCAGTACCTGAACTCTGCCCGGTGAAGCTCTCCAATTTCATTGCACGGCTGGTAGGAACTCTTGCATGGTGTACCTGTGGGTTTTGTTTTGTTTTTTAAAAATGCAGCATATCTAGTTATATTTTCTCCATACTGATGAATCTTTGATCCACTAAGCAAAATACACCTCTGTTCAGTATGTTACATATATTTGTATGTCTATGAAAAATTAACTGCAAATAAATCTCTTTTCCACCAAGGCTGTACTACTTGAACGATCTGTAGGTATGTACATGCATTCCACTTCTGTCTTTCATCAGGAGCAAGATGGATTTTAAGAACTGAGAGTGCAAGGAAGTGGTAATGCTCCAGTCTTCCTTTTAAAACTCTTTATAAACTTCTGCTTCTAGAAACTAATACCTCTGCAAACATATGGCTGCACGTGTGCTAGAAATTTAAGAACGTAATTGTTTGCAATGGTGTAGCCTCAAAAGATAAATATATAATGTTACTTATTTAGAAAACAAGAAAATATTTTCTTATCCTCTGGGAAAATATTCAGGAAGGTTTTTTTAATGGTGTTTTGCAATAAGCATGTATGTATGTTGTGTCTGAGAGCCAGGAATACTGTGGAATCTTGGATGTGGTTAGCTGTATCAGTGGGCAAACCAGGTTCTCTTCTTGCATCCTAAGTAAAGATATTAGGTATAACAACTGTGGTATTTCAGCTCTGAATACATTTGAAAAATACAAGTCATATCAGTTTAAATGACCAGGTCTGTACTCAGGACTGTAGTAATGGATAGTTTCTCTAGAGAAAGTGCATAGATTTTTTTTTTTTTTTGCATAACTGATGGATTAATCTGCAGATTCTGTAATAAACAATTTAAAAAAAGCAATAAAGTAATCATGTTAGATTCTATAGCCTTGGAACAACATATGAAAATTTGGTATCCTATTGTGTGTGGGGGTTTTTTTGGTTGGTTTTGATGTTTTTTTCTTTTTTTTTTTCCTTTTTTCTTTTCCTAACCAGGAGGCTAGACAGGCAGTATGCTGCTGGCAAATGGGCTAAGGCATTTTTTCCCTATGCTGTAGCTATATTGATATGCTAATTGATATGCTAATTTGCCACATAAGTTTTGTCATTTAAAATGGTGCAAAATGAACATGCCACAGTATATTTTGACCTAATGGACCCAATTACTATCCACCTAATGAATGGATTTAAGTGTAAATGGATAACTTTTGAAGCTGGCTTGACATAAGTGGGTAGTAGCATGTATTAAATAATCCTAAAATTAGCTTAAATTAGCACATGAAGTATAATTTTAAGATGTAGTTTTATCTCCACTAACACAATCCTAAAGGGTGACAATAAAGTAACACTTGTCTGTCTTCAGAAACTAGTCTTGAGTTGCAAGTCAACTGTGCTTGTTTTGGGCTGTATTTTGTATGTATTTTTATGAATTATTCCTGCTCTGTAGAGTGTTTTCAAATGTTGATCACTTTGGTGCTAGTAACAAAACATGCAGTGGTGTTTGTGGTCCGTGGTAGGTGCGTGGTAAAGCTAGCTGCTTTCCTGAGCAAGAATCCCATTGTTAGGGATGCAAACGAAATTCTGTCCTGACTTATCTTCATGATGCTGTTTGTGGGATTCCTGTTCTTGTACCTTTGTTTTTGTTGTTTTAATATGATGAGTAAAGTTCATAAATGTAATGTAATGGAAAGCAGACATAGGAAGGTTTTAACTATGGCAGCATTTAAGCTCGTGATGTAATTGGAATGAATATTCATGGCCAACTTTTTCCATATTTGCACAGCTTTACTAAAAACCAATAGCATGCATATATAATTTGACTTTCACTTCTCAGCTGGCTTTAACTTCTAATTTCATTCTTTGTAATGACTGTTTCACAACATTTGACTTGCAGGGCACGTGGGTGGAGTACATTTAATGCTGATAACTAGAAGTAAAGTAGTCTAGGGTTTAAAGTAAGAGTGAGTAATGCTTTCTTTTATAAATGAGACCTATTGCAGTAGCCTTACATTCAGAGTGAGAGAGAAATTGCTGCCACAGGCTTGATGAGGTGCTCATCTTGTAAAGCCAAAATAGAGTTTTGAGAGTGTAAAAATAAAACCTTGTTATATAATTTACATAATTGCATCTTGCAAAAGTTAGTACAGTTTTCATCTATTGCAATCTGAAAATTGTCCCTAGCATTTAAAAATCTAGTGAAGGGCAAGGGTTTAACTTGCCTGCCTTTGAAATTTTGAGTGTCGCCTTCAACTTTTAGGTAAATTTGTCTTTCAGATATGTAATAATGGCATGATATTTTTCTAATGCTTTCTTTATGTTATATGATCTGATGGTGTTTTCTTTTGCCATTTGTAAATTCTTGTAGCTGGAAGATCAGATGTTTGTCTCTGTATTATTGCAGCAAAATTCACGTTTAAACTGGGTAATGGAAGACGTAATAAACAAATAGATCCATTGTGAAGGGAGTGCAGTGTGTTTGACTCAGTGGAACAGCAACCGTCTTATACTGAAACTGCTTTCCTGCGTTGGGCTTTGAAGCACGTAGAAGGCTAAATCTACATAGAAAAGATGATGATGCGGAGGATCTCAAACTCTTAACTCGTCTGCTTCCTTCATCTTCTAGCTATGAATAGATGTGCCAAAGCTTGCTAGTAAGTGTGAGGAAAATCATGTGAACTGCAAACAAAGAATCTTGGTGCCCTAGTTCAAATCTGAAGCCTGGAAAGTTTTACCCACCTCAGCATCTACAGAATTAGGCCAGGTAGGGGTGACCACGTTTCAGGGGTTTGGGTGGAGCTGTTCTGTTGAAGCTGCTCCAGTTTATAGAGATGATTATATAGCAGTGGTGAAGATCTGTAACGCATGTATGATTAAGGCACTGACTATGTGGGACTGCTTTGCCTTTCTCTGCCCCTCTTGCAGATTTCCTGCTAACGAGGCTAGGCCATTTTCCTCCTCTTTATGGGCTTCTGACTATCACACTTAAAATATCCACGGGGTGACTGGGCGCAGGGTGACTAGCAGGAGCAGACTTCAAGGTAAGGATCCAGAGAAGTGCATTATTTGTCTCTGTGGATCCAGCTTTACTTGCATAGAAACTCACCTGAATGCAATGTAAGTAATACAATACTTTGCCTGCCTGGAATTGTTCTGTTATGTTTTCAGGCCTTGCAATAAAAGTGTTGGTCTTCAACAAACAGATATGGTTTTAAAAATGTCTTTGAATTGGTTCTATTTCCATATGATCTGCTGTTGAGGGTGACACGTTCTGGGTTTTTTTCGTCTATAAGCTCATAGTTTTGGTATAAATGCCATTTACTTTTTATATATTGCCTTATCTGTGGGTTTTATTACCAAACTTTTGTGTGCCTCAGATGAATGTGTTGCATAATGCTTTATGATTAAGGCAGCAATTCACAATAGTAGCATGTACATTATCCAGTCTAAATTAGAAATGTGTGTTGGCTACAAACGAAAATAATAATAGGCACCTGGGAAAACCACACTACTGTGAATATCATTCTCTCTTTTAACTGTTTTTGTATGTTCAGTTGGAAAGACGGTAATGGAGGATGATGCTGGGAGGGGTGGTATTCCAGTTAAAGAAGTGCTCCTAATGTGTTTTTCACTCTTCCTGCTACTTCACAAATAGACAGTAGTTTTCATCGTTTGTATGTGGTGCCGGTGGGGCTCAGAAAAGACAACTGTGAGGGCCCTGTGATCTTGCTTCTGGTATCAATCAGGTGTTCTCTAGGGAAGTGCAGGGGAACCTTGTAAGCTTTGTGTTTAGTTAGGCAACAAATTCCCACTCTCTTAATTCCCAGTGTTACCATGTGGTGTGGGGAACTGGAGGAGAAAATGAGTAGATTAAAGTCTTGAGATCTGAATAGGTTATCTGTTGAAATATGCACACTTTACCATAACTATTCACCAACATGAGCTGCTGTTACTTAGCAGGTTGAGTCTCTGCTCTAGTGATAATAAACAGAGTAAATGATAAACACAATAGATCGTCTGTCTTTCCAAGAATAATTAAATCATACATAGCAATGCTTAGAGAGGTACAGTCTGTTTTTTGCCTTTTACATTCACAGCTCCTCCTGGTTACCTATGAAAAAGCATTATTACTGCTGCACAGTAAAGCTAGTGATGATTTTCAGCAGCAGCAGCCTCTGATAGTCCATCAACATTCCAACAGTTGCATGGAGTTCCTGGAATAAACTGGGAATAAAAAGTATGAGAGATTTTTATCACTTACATTTTGGTAAAGATAAACATGTTACTTTAGAGGAATAAGCATGGGATGTTCTACATCAAAATGCTTAGCCTAGTATTATAAAATATGGCTCTTGTCACACCACCTTGAAGTAGTAAAACTGCAGCTGACTGTTGATAAAAACTGAATAAGAACCATCTGGTTTCAGTGTAGGAGGCGGCCAGCAAAAATGAAAAACACATTTCCAAACATAAAACTAGGTGGGAGCTAAGTAAGCTTGAAGCTGACAAAGGCATAAAAAGTGAGATAGCCTTCTCTGTTTCCTACTTAAAGTCTGTTTGCTGTGATGTATTGATTTTTTAGAAATTTTTTTTAATCCCATATGTGTTATATCCTATGCATATGGGGAGTAGCAGTTCTTTAGGTTATGCGTTTTAGGAAAACTCATAAATGTCAGGGAGTTTTTGACTTGGCTCTGAAAACGTTTGCAAGCTCCCCAATTGTTGAATTGTGTGTTTATGTTGATGCCCAGAAAGGAATTTTATCATTTGTTTCCCGAGAAGCAATTTGAGATTCAAGGAATAAAAGCATTGTATAAATATAATCCATGCTGCAGATGTGGTAACTCAGGGCGCTGCAGTGATTGTTATTGGCAGCATGGTGAGCTGTGATAACTAGGGTCCTTCCAGTTTTCGAAAGGTCTCACTCGTGCAGTTGTAGCGATGCTAATCACGCCTTCAGAAACTGAAAGAAGTGCTGTTTGCATCAAGGGCTGGCATTTGAATTTATGGGTTAATACCTCGTGCTGTGCCCTGTGTTCATCTTAAAAATAATTCTGCTCATTGTGAGTTTTCTGTCTTCTCATAAATATAGGAAAACAGGAGAAACATTTGCATTATGAACATTACTGCTGCATAATCACCATTACAAGCTGAACGTATTTGCAGTATTTCATGGAGAAGTAAAACATCAAGACCACAGACTGTCTTGTGAAGGCAGCTGTGATAAACAACTGTGCATTTGTCTTTATAAGAGGAAGAAATTACAATATTAGACAAACTTACCTGACAATCTATAGTATGCAAATAAACTTTATAAAAGCAAGAAAAAGGGAGCACATAGCTAAGATTACTTTTAACAATATCTGTGGGATTTTTAGGAAGTTGGGGGAGAGAGGGGTTAATACTTAAATGCTTATTAAATATTATTGTGTCCAACTGCCATGCAGCTAATAGCATGAGCAAGGAAATGTTCTTTAAATCAAGAATTGCTTCAGATGGAGTACAGCAAATCAGACCGTAAGGGGTGACGTAGATGTGATAATGTAAATCTGCAGGAAGTAATTCTGCATAGCAAGGATTGGGGTATGGAGAGCTGGAGCTTGCTCGAAGCTTCTCTCACTCTTTTTTTCAGAGACAGTCAGTGTGCTGCCAATCTTACAGAGTGTAATTTAGCATTTTTTTAATGCTTTTGTAGGAGCTTAATTGTTTTAGTTGATCTTCAGGCTCACCTGGCTTTGGTATGCACTCAATGTGCAAAAGTAAGCGTCTATATTGTAGGCATAAAAACTGAGATTAAATGTATACAAGGAGGGGGGCAGAATGAATTTGATGTCTTCTGGTATGATTAGGTTTGGATTTTCCATAGCACATCATCTGCAGGTTGAATAACCTCAGGTCACAGAAGAAACAATCTGTTGTTCTATAGTAATCTTCACTTGCAAGGATGGGGCTCTGGATCAGCTTCTATAGAACAAAATTTTAAGCACAGTTTCCGCTTGTGGTTTCTATTTATTTGTTTATAGTTAATATACCAAAAGTGCCTTGTCATGCATAAAACTGTAAAGATTATTTGAGAACAGTCACTTCAGGATTTGTTTGTTTTGACACTGGCTTTCTAAATCCTATTGAATTTTACAAGTTGAGGGGTAAATCCCTTTACAAGGAATCAAAAACAGAAGAAAGATAATTTTATGAAAGGCCATGTTTTTCCATTATGCAGAAATACTTGCTTTGCACTTAATGACTCATACCAGGGGCAGAAGGATGATCTACAGCAAATAGTAAGCCACAACCCCCATATTACTCGAATTGTAACCAATTTTCAGGGTAAGTTTTTTGACCAAGTTGCCATTAACTGTGTACAACTTGAATAAATAAGCACCGTGTCTATGAACTGAACTAGTGGAGTGGTCCAGTTATCTTGCATCAAAGCAACTGTTCACTCCTTAGGGTCAGACTTGGAAGTCACTTGGGATGCAGAAAATAAGTAGAAAGTTAATTTCTGAAGGAGATTGTGTGACATTGTTCTGGTTAATTCTTCCTATTAATGATTTTATTTCTGTAAGTATTTTTATTTTTAGCTTAATTCTTAAACTATTCCTTATCAAATTGGCCTGGAACTTCGAGATACTTTTATTGGTGTTGTGTAAATCAAGTTCTCCATGGGTTTTCTTACTTTTATCTGTATATAATTCTGCAGTCAGTATCTTGTCTATTCCCTTTGATATCCCCTTGTAAGGCTGCAGTAGGGCTGTAAAGTAGTCCACGTTTTCGTTCGCCATTCTACTTTATAAAAAGATATTTAACTTGCTTAGAAATATGTATTACGTTAGCACACTCTTTATGACAAATGTTGATAGTAAACTCTTGGCAGCAAATACCTACATATAGTATTAGTGCATATATAAAGCACTGAGCAGTGGGCAGTTGGAAAAATTCAAAGCAAACTAAACTACTAGTACTATATACACAAATAGCACTTGGAAGCTGATCCATTCCTCTTTAGGAATTGAACTTGTGAATGTTGCCATAGGAATGCCTTGTGTTGTGCAAACCAAGAAGTGAAATCTGAGTTTACTTGCAATAGTTGTTTGTAAGAGGACAAAGGGAAGCAACTGTCCAAGACCTTAGATCCTGGGCCCTGAATTCTGAACTTGATGCCATTAAGTATAAAGAACTAAAAAAAGATATATGGACTTGTGGCTCAGAAATTGGAAAATCTTATGTGGCTCTAAAACATCTTCTCGTGTGCCAGCTTACGTTAAACTCCCTTTTATTTCATGGTGTTTGGCATTAATGCAGAGCTGTAAATGCAGAGAATTAAGCTAAATTGAATTCCACTACTGCAATAATATAATTGAGTCCAGCAAAAAATGCTTCCTCCTTTGCAAATATTTGCTTTTGTTAGCTGCCTTAAACCTCTTAGAAGAATTCCCATTGACTTACCCAAGGAGTTAAACAAGTTTTGGAAGAAGAGCTGATTTTAAAACTGTAGCTTCAACAAAACAGGTACCAAAATATAGCCCGGTCTACATAGCCTGAGCTTCTCGGGCTGAAGCTGTTCTTGGACTGGGAGCCAAGAACACTGGTGTGTTTACAGGGACTAAGTGAAGTAGCATTGGAAGCTAGTCTCTTGAGGCATTTGGGGGGCAGCTATAATGAAATAAATGCTGATTTGGTAAGAGCTGGTAAGAGTTTGTTTTAAAAGGTGAATGTGCTGTGCATCCATATCTCTCTGTACCCTCCTGACCCTAAGCCGTAGAGGACTGCACAGAGGACATACCCTCTGGCATCAGACTGCTGGATGAGGGGACATAAATGCTATGGAGCAGCCAGGAATATTCTCCAGCCTAAGGGGAGCCTGAAAAAACTGACGTCTTGCAGCAGAGTGAGTTGCTCACAACTGAGGAGTAGAACTGAGACACAACAGGCTCTGACTGCTCCTGACTGCCTCTCACAACAACAGACATTGCCCTTAGTTTAGGACTTATTGGGAAAGAGAGATAATGGTATAAGCAGCTTGTGTCTTTCATGCAAAACTTTCTTTTTAAACAAGATTATGTACAGGTTTCATTTTTTTTTTTAACTTATCAGGAAAATAATGACTGTAAGCCTTGCTGTTGGCATTTGCTAAGCCTTTCTCTGTCAGCCCTGCATTGTGAGGAACTCTTATTTTCCATTCATCCACAGCAATGTCTCTTGGCGTTCTCACTCTTTTTGCTTCTAATACTGATAAAGCAAGCTACCAACAGGCTACTGATATACTTCTTGATTTGACTATCTCGTATCACAAACACCTGAACAGCTCCTTTCATTTAATAATGTAGCACAATTATAGTACTTGCTAGGACGCAGATTACCCAGGGCTAGAAATGCACTTGCTGGCAATCTTTCTGGTTTTCACTCCTCTTTCCAGTGGAACTGTACGTAAACTGGTATAGGTACAGCAGCCAGCCATGGGCTCCAAATGATGGGGTATGCAGTAACGGCGTTGCAGTTTTAGAAGTAATGAAGTTGCATAAGGGACCAAGGAGGAAGAAGGACTGTAAGCTTGAAAAGGCACAGAGAAGCCAGGCAAAGAAATATTCTATGCAAGCAGGTGTCATGGTGCAACTTTACTAACATGCGTCTTTTAGTGTTACACTAATATTAAACAACGCATTACAGAGACCAAAGGGCTGCCCTGTGTGTTTCTTAAACAACAAGAACAACAAAATTAACACAAAAAAAAAAAAAAAACAAAACAACAAACCTGCTCATGCCAAATAAAATTCTGTGAAGCGGCTTTTAGGTAGGATATTTATCCTCTGGAAGCAAGTTTGTTGCTCCATGTTCAGGAGGGGAATGTGGTTTCTATAGGCCAACAATCAGAGTTGTTTCTAGGTGATTTAGGAACCCTAGTGAACTATAAAACAATTAAGGTAAGCTACTTTTACTCTCTCTGAAGTCCTTTGTGTAAAAAAGTTTTTTTCAGCTTAAGTCAACTAGCTTTTGTGCATGGAAGCACAGTAATGCAGACTCCTCCGTTCTGTTGTCTGTGTAGGAATTAAAGTTGGCATTGTTTTCTGATGAGAGCAGCAACAGCATGGGATGGAATCTCAAAAAGGAGCTTTTTTCTTTTCTAGTCCTGGTTTCGGGGGAATCATCACAAATGGTTATGCTTTTTCTGCCTTGTTTGCTGCAGTGTTATATCACACTGAAAATACTGCATCATAGCCTCAGAGTTTTTCAGCTTGCACAGTATTAAAGTTTTTCATTTTCAATATCAATGTTAGAATTGCATGAGATGTTCATGCTGCTAGAAATATAAAATGGATATTTCAGTTTTGAGATGTTGAAGGAGGAGGATAGGGAAATGAAATAATTTAGGTGGTAGTGTCTATATTATAATGGAGAAGACCCTGTCATAAAGAAAGAATGGCTTAAATTTATGTTCGGTTTCAAGTTCTTTGTGTACAAAATTGTCTTGGTTGCTACCTTCTGGGTAAAGAATAAACAGTAATTTAACTTCCTCATTATTCTCCATCCTTGAATTTGAAATGGCAAAGCCTCATATCTTATCTGTAACTTAAACTTCTTACCAACCTATGTGTATGTTTCCTGTCTAAATCCATTAGTTCATTAATTTTTGCTCTAGCTTCTTGTTGAATTTCCAGTAACATAATGTGAGAAAGCCAAGAAAGCTGTTGGCTGGAGGCATTTCTTTTAATGATTTTGTATTAGTGCTATCTTGCCCCTGCATAGAATTCATTTGGTTAGAAGGCTTTATAGGAAAACCTATCTCATGCCACTTGGCAGGGAAGACACAATGCTTAATTGTAATGAGCATTGGTTGTTTTTAATTTGTTTGCTGTACATTAAGAACCAGCTTTCTCTTACATCAGTTAAGGAAGAGAAGTGCAAGCTGAGTGACCTCCATCAAGGTAAAAGCACTCTTGTTCCAGACCTGACTTTTGGGCAGGATGGAGCTGTGCTTATCGATGGATGCTCACTGCTGTTCCTGCACTGTCCAGCAAGTGCAAAAAGGAGGATGCAGTCTTCTATATAAAAATGCTGTTGTTTTCCTGTTATGCAAATAGCAAACACTGCAAGTTCTACAGGCCGAAGAAATTATTCCAGTCCACCTCTTTAACACACTTTGTTCTTTATTTGGTGCTATATGCAATTATTTATATTCATAATAATTTTTAAAAAACCCTATTTCCAAATGGTTCTGTTTTAAAAAAGCTTAAAGTACTGTGAGAATACACGTCCTATACTCTAGTTTGCAGCAATTCTCTTTCTACTAAAGTTTACCTTATATCACAATAAGACTATATTTCAATGTACTCAATATACATTGTACAGACTTGGAGTTTTTAGAGCTGAAGGACTTTGAAGTTTGCAGTTTGAAGATACTGATGGTGAAAATTTTGGTGTGTAGGAAGCAATTTAACAGCACTTGTGCTGTGAAGAGCACCCAATAAATATATGTCAGGATGGCTTATTACATGCTGCTTTTCAGAATGAATTAGGAAGTAAATTGTGCAAGATACCAGCCAGCAAGAGCTGATTTGAGACACAAAGGCTAGTAGCTGCCTTTTTATTACTGGGCTTTGTAAAGCATCATGTGTTTATCTAACAGATAACGTTCTGCTTGGGTGAAGCCTTTGGTGAAGGGAGCTGACTAATGTCTGAATGAAATCTTCTCTCCAGTGCAGGGCTTGGTTGATTGCCTTTTCCTAGTCATCCATTTGATTAATAATAAATAATGTCTTCTGCTAATTTGAACTAATTGAGTTTTTGGCAATATGTGCGTATTGGGAAGGAGAGATCAACAGGTCCTTGCTTCACTCATTAACCTACCTTAGGGTGAGAGGTGAAGTTCTGTGTGAATGCAGAAATCCCCAGACTTCTGTGGAAAATATTAACTGGGTTTTTAGTGGCAATAGGTGTTTAAAGTCCAGGCTGAAAGCTAACCTCTCACTTGTGTTAAGTCTCTTGAATGCCACGACACCCTTCTATTAAATTAAGAGCTAGACTGGCCTAAAACTAACCTCATAAGGAAAACACTGCTTTTCTGTGAGCCAGGTCCCAGTGCCAATGTGAGAGGCAGCGTCTGCTCAGAGGGAACATTGCGTACATAGGAAGAGAGATGTGTCTGTACCCTCAGGAAAAGTTGTTGGATCAAATTAGCTGTAACACTGACTCAGCCATCAGAGTACTCCACTGATCAGGCTTTTAGGTATTTTGAGACAGATGACTTCCAACCAGTTGACATACTCAAGCATTTTAAGGACTGGTTCAGAACGGGGCGGCGGGGGGTGATTCAGCAGCCTGACCAAGAGTTTAGTGCCCTCAGTGACTTCTTTCTCAGGATTTAGATAGGAATTGGCTCTGAGGCCAAGATCTCTTGATTCTCAAGAGCACCATAGTGATAGCTGTCTGACAGTGTTTAAGAAATACAGGTTATGCAATGTTAAAGCAGTAGATTGTTCTCACAGTAGCTTTGATTTCTTGAGCAGAGGACCAGTAGGATGTAGTATATCTGAGAGTTTTATGGGATGTAAAAATAGGAAATGGAAACGTTATGGCTTGTATTATGGAGGAAGAGGTTTATCATAACTTTTCTTCCCAGACATAAAGTATATCAACTATTTGCTTAGAAAAGTGAAGTTTGGGGTGGTTTTTGTTTGGTTTTGTATGTTGGCTCTTTGCCCTAATGGTACTGCATAAGGTTTTATTTGTTTCAGTGATCTTTTTCTATAAATGCCTGTCAGAAGATGTATTACCCTAAAAATCTAAACCCACGCAGCAGTATCATGGTTCAAATGACACTGCAGCAGTAATGCAGAAAAGATTAGAAATTGAAGTTGAGATTTAATGTGCAAATAGTCATGATTAATGACAGGCATCAAGGTTTGCTTCAGTGAAAAGTGCATTTTAATTGGTTGGGTTGATAGTCTCGTTATACGTGGAACAGGTACAGTAGTTATTGTTTTTCTCTTTTTGGGGACAGCGAGCACAAGGGAAATGACCTGAGTTACAAAAGAAAAATAATCCTAATCGTATGGCAGGAGGCTGCATTGCTCGTGTCTGACGCACACAGTTGACTCCTTTTCCTATTGAGTAAGGCGTTAGAGCAGTGTTTCACTGGGATTCACTAATGCTATATTGAAAAGTGAATTGAAGTGAGGTGCATCTTTTCTTCTTAAAATGGTAATATGTGGTTAAAAGCTATAAAAATGTAAACTATTCTTTCTTATTGTCTGAATTCAATGTAATAGGGTTTTTCTAACCTTGATTTGAATTGGCTAATGTTTTTGAAGTCAGACTTGTTGATTCTTCTCTCTTATAGTCTTTTTTAAATGAAGAATAAAAGATCAGAGAGGCAAAGCTGGAGTAGATTTGGTATAATTTTTAAGTGTTAAATGATAAATTTCTATAAAGTACCCCAAAGAATGGTCACGTGACATACAAACTTCTTTCATTGCAGTTTTTCTTTTGTGCACACCCTTTGTTCAGTTTATTTGCATAGAGTTGAATGGCATTGTTGATATCTTTGTTTAGAATTTATAGCCTGAATTTCCTTATGAAATTAATTGTGCAGGAGGGAAGTCATTGAAGTGAGAAAATGTGGAGAACAGAACAAGAAATCAGTGCAAAAGCGAACCCCACAGAAGAGATAAATTGGAGCAGAAAGAAGAAAATAAGTGCAAAAAACAGATAGCCCCAGTCCTGCCTGCCTAGGGAAGGCGAGAGTCCCATTTGTTTCTGCCAAAGCTGCGTATAGACAGAAAAGAAAAATCCCACTATTTTCGTGATTAAAAAGAAGTATTGAAATACAGGCTATGATCTCCAATCTCTGATGAAAACTGAGTGTTATTTCTGCTTACTACTTCAACTATGTTCATCGTTTTAATGGAATTGGACAGCAAATTAATATTACTTAAACCAAATGTGTCTTGCAGCCTACTTGTAACTTCTGCCAAAAATGTTGTTCTTTTTCTGTATTTTTTGTAGTGGGTTGATAAGTGCAGAGGGGCTGGGGAGGGGTGTGTGTGTGTACTGTATTCTGTGTAAATATGTTATGTTGAAGGATTGCTACTGGCAATACTCAAACACCATTCTACCATATTCAAACACTAAATATTGCATTTATTACTACAGGTACAGATAAGGGAGTCAAAAGTTTCAGTCTTAGTTGCACGCTAGCTGGATGTTGAGGCTCTAGGATCAGTCAGGAGAGTAATCCAGTGTCATCAGTTGAACAGGCTGTTGTTAATTTTTTTTTGTCATTATGAAACCAGAAAGATTGCTAAACATCAGTTTGTGTTGTTTAGCCCTTAAATTTTATTTTGACAGACTGCAGTATCTGTAAATCATAGAACGGTTTGGGTTGGAAGGGACCTTAAAGATCATCTAGTTCCGACCAGGTTGCTCAAAGCCTCATCCAACCAAATCTCTTTGATCTCTTTGAAATATTTACTTTATTTTCATATTTCTGATTTGTCTTCATCAAATGTCAATATTTTTACTGGCCATAAACATACTAAGGGTAATAAATAGCTCTATTTATATCAGTCAGTTAGGCAGTGGATTTAATATGATGGTACAATGGATAATCCTAGATGCAGATAAAGTAAAGTTAAAGAACTTACTAATAAACCAAGTGTTATCATTTTTCTTTGTTCAGAACTGCATGATTTAAGGATGGACTGTGGGAGGGTGACAGAGTTAGGTGAAGGCATTTGTGAAATGACAGGGTTCACAGTCCTACATGAAAAAGGAGAGCAGTAGCAGTATGAGAATAACGGGCTTCAAAAAAGATTTCAGCAGGCCTGGGAAGCTGGTATGTAGTCTTCTGGGAAGATAATATTAAGGAAGCTGGTCACGGCTGGAAAGGGCAGGCAACGATCCTGATTGTGTGGGAAGGTAAGCACTGTAAGAGACTGTTACAGAAGAAATAGTGGAAGCATGTGGGGATAAGATCAGAAAGGCCAAGGTGCAAAATGAGTTATTACAACTAGCGAGAGATTAAGAGATGGCAATAAAAGATTCTAAAAATACACTGGAAATGAGAAAGACAACAGACAGGGATCATGGGTGCTGAGTGGCTCAGGGCTGAAGTAATGGCTGATTCTTCCTTTAGCCTTCAGAAAACAGTTTATGTGACTTGTTGCTTCACACAATTAATTGCCACAAGGAAAGAGAAGCACAGATGGGAACAATGGCTAAAAAATATTTAAGTAAGTCAGACATGATTGAATTCATAGTGCCTGATGAAAATTGCTATTAGGGGCTAAATCTGTGCAATCTTTTAGCTGTTAGAATTTATTTCTGAGAATGGGGGAAATTCGGTAAGAGAAATTACTATACCCATAACATGGTGTGTGGAAAAGAGAATGTATAGGCCAACCAGCCTAGCCTTCCTGAAGAGAAAGATAAGAGAATAAGTTATGGAAAAAAGCCCAACTGTTTGAGATGAGCCAATTTTGAATTTATTTTCTTTTCACCGTTCTCTGCCCACCCAAAAAACAACACACACCACCCCCTCACCCCTGCAGCTAGTCAGCTTTGTTTTTTCAAAAGTCAAACATGCAAAAACCCACAACAAAACAAACAAACCAACCAACCCACTTGTGCTTTCATTAGCAAAACTTTCCTAGTAGGAATATTGGAAACAGTAGATGTAGTGCTGCTTTATTAGTTTTTGGTTTGAAACTACTGTACCTGACATAACCAAAGTAAGGAAATATCATACAGTGGAAATTGCTGTTAAAAGTACATTTTTAAAAATCCATTTAAATACACCCTACTGTCAGCTGAATCTGGTGACGTGTTGCTCTGGTTAGGTGTATGCAGCTGGGGACTCCGCATCTTTACAGTTGGTGAGGTAAATTGACGGAATTGGGATTAGGAGCATGACAGCTCTGTACAACTTTATAGACTGTGTTAATATTCCATATCATACAAAAATTAGTAGTATTCCAGGAGGGAGTTTAGAGACTGTTTTTCCTTCTGTTGGTGATGTCTGAGCTCTTGCAACTAGCATTCCAAAGTCCTTTTATCTGATTAGTTTACTAGTGATAATTTTACTCTCGTATTTTTCATCCTTTTCCTAACCTTTCCCTGTCCCCAGCTTTCAGTGATTACGTGGAGCATCTGATGAGGTGTGTGGTAGGTTTATGGTTTAGGTTTTGTTTGGGGTTTTTTGTGTTTGTTTGGGGGATGTTTGTGGTTTTTTTCCTTGTTTGTTCTGTGGCTGTTTTTTCCCCTGAACTGTGCCACTTCCAGCAAAGTAAATACCTTGTTCTGGTTTTGAGCTGTTCTCATTCTGTTCCAAACTTGCATCTAGATAGTGTTATGATACAGTCCCCCATGGGCAGGACTTGGGAGAAAGCAGAACTGCTTTGCAGTAGCAGATTAGGTGGGCACCAGTTTTGCTTGTGTCTCCAGCTACTAGGAAATAAGGTAGATGTAGACTGCTAAATGCTACTGGTCTCCAATATGAAATTGTTTCTTTCAACCACAGTGAGACACACAGGAATGGTCTGATGGAATTAATTGTGTGTCTTTTAGTCACTTAGCTCTTGAATGCTGAAAAAAGGATATAGTAATTCTTAGAGCTGGGATTTGTACCTTCTTTTTTGGCAGTCAGATAAATTCTTAATTTCTGAATTCATATTGCTGACTACGGCACTCAGGTGCCAGTGTCTGCTTTTGACATGGAATTAGGTTGAGTTGAGAAGACGGGGCAACAGAGTTACAATTCATCTGTTGATGCTTCTTGTTTTGAATTCATTTTTATCCTCCGATAACTAATTTTTCTAATCTTAATAGTCATAAGTATATTCCTGTACACTGCTGTGATTTGTGATCATGAAATGTCATCATTGTGAGTCTTTAAATTTCATTCTTTTTTTATACTACCTTCCTGTAGAGTCTTGATATTTTAAAGCTGTATAAATTACTTGCTCTCAACACCATCTGAGAGACTTTAAGTGCCAGCTGAATGGGTGTTTTGCTGCATTTCCATGTAGACAAATTCTGTGCAAACATGAACCTAAACAGTGCTGATTTTCAGAATATGAAATAATGGAACAAGCATGTTGTTAATCTTGTTCCAAAACAGCTACTGTAGGTTTTATTCATAACATTTTAAAAAATCCTGCTTTCCAGTGAAGAAGCAGCTGGGCATTGGACTTCCTGTATTGATCCATTCATTGAACTTCTTAAAGAGGCTGTGAGACTACGGGAGCTCCTCATTTATTATGAATTTTTTAAAGTGGCTGAGGACTGCGAGAGCTTCAGTTATTAGGTGTCCCATGCCGACAACCACAAGTTTACACAGTGCAATCTGGAATTTGCATCCTCTTGTGTGTAGGGTACCCAGCCTACAGCCTACCATCAGCTGTGGCTCGCTCAAGGAGCAGGCTGTGGCTGTGTCAGTCGTCCTGGTGGCCTGAAGGTTTCTTTCACAGCATGTGAGTGGAAATGTCTATTATGTGACAAGAGATATGTATTTTTATGAGTCACTTTGCCTGAAAGGTTCTTTTTTTTTTAAAAAAAAAAAAAAATGCACTGCCAACGGCAAAAAAAACCAACTTCTTTTAAACTTTCCTAAATTTTCCATTCCCAAAACACTCTCCTACAAATACCAATAGCAGGGAGCTTTTTTTGATTGGTTGTCTTTTTGAAAGGCTGTTCTATCTCTTATTTGCATTTTGGGCTCCTTCATTTTGACAGATATGTGCAGTACTTTTTTTCATCCATGAGAGAGCACATTTCTGACACTAGAGTGTATTGGTGAAGGTGTTACATGACCTTTACGGTCAAGACTATCATTCTTGTATTTCTCTCAAGGATTTCCAGAACCTCCACAGTGCTCATGAGCTCTTTAGTCTGGGCAAAATATTTTGATGATTTGAAAGCTTCTGGGTTTTGTAGATAATGTTTGGGAAAAACACCAACAAAACAGTCTTGTCATGCAGGTGTTGTACAGCTGCTTACATTAAATGCATTTCAGCTATTCTTCAGTACTATCTGAAATATTTAGGATTTTTAATACCTTTAAGCAAACTTGATAACTGACATTCTGAAACAAATTAATAATGTTTTGGCATTTCAACACAGTCCATAACTCAAGCATGTTGCTAATGCTACATTAATTCCTTTACACTGTAGTAATATCTACTGGTGAAGCATCTGTTTTTTATCCTCTTTCGTTAAGCCTTGTTTATGAGACTAATAGTGTGATATTATCCCTACAGTTTCTTTACTCCATTGCCTTAAATCCTGTGCTCAGCTTTGGTCTGCCTCACCAGTTCAGTGTAATCTGTATCTCTCTCTGTAATCTCCCTTCTATTTGCAGGTTTCTCTATTGCTAGTTATATAGTGCATATTTAAATGCCATGGAAAAGCAACTGATGTTTTAGCTATTAAAAAGACCAAATAGTTTCGTGGTTTTCTGAACCCAATTTAGTACGTGACTTCTGGGAGGCAGATGTGACAAAGGCTGGAATTTGATCATCTGCATTCAATGTCTCCTTGACCTACGGTAAAAATGAGGTGTCACTCAGCAGCCCTGGCCCTCAGCTGCTACTGAGTCAATGAGACAATTAAATACTTGATGCTTCTGCTGAAATCAGCAGTAATGGCACAGTTGACACTGTTATTTCTCATCACTGTGTTGTAAAAGGGATGGCTTTTCCTGAGACGGTGCCTCAGAATGCTGCAGGCTGAGCCACAGCGTTGAGCAGCGTACATAGGTGGCTCACACCTGAGCCAAAAATTCACCTCACTTTCCTCATCTCTAATGGCAGACCCAATCTGCTACTACACATTGCTACACTAAGACCAAAGCCAAGAGGTCCTGTGCATAAAGCACAGAGAGTAGGACACACTTAAAGAACTGTATTCATTCAGCACAATTTAGGGGGGAAATAAAGCCACCTTGAATAAATTGGATCTTAAGCTTGTGCTGAGCGTTTACTTGAGGGATGTTGGCAGCGTATTCTGCGGCTCTTGGAGAAGACTCCTGAGTGCAGCGCTGTTACAACTTTACAGAATAGAAGCTGCCAGGAACCATTACAGTTTGTTGGGCAATTTTGTCATGTTCTCAGGCCGGCTAATCTGCCCCAAAGAACACTGCAAGAATATTGGGAAGCTGAGGATGCTCTGTGGATGCAGGCAGGGCACAACAGCGTAGGTCCATAACCTCGATCCTGACGGGATGACTTGATTCTTCCAGTCTAAATTATTAACTTGTATGGAGTTCTTTGGGCAAGAATCAAACAATAGGTAGTGCTTTTTCCTGATCATAAAGAATCCCAAATTCTTTTCTTGAGGTATGGAGGTGTTCTTGAGTTTCCTTATAGTGTGTTGAGCCTCCACATTGACATGCTACTTCTGAAGAGTAAATGATACGTTATTCAAGTTCAGGTAATTTGATTGATTGTACCATATTTTAACACCTTTAAAAGTTATATTCATTGGTACTATTTCGTTGCTCTACTGAAAGCAGTTGAGAAGGCAATTAATTATTTCCTGTCCACTAGTGAGGCATGAAGAACCATTTCAGTTGCTATAGAGGGGAACATCAGCAGCTATAAAAAGAATGATGAAGACTTTTCAAGTTTTTACCTATGGAAAGGCAGACTAAAACTTTTATGAGCTGTTTTAAAGCTTCTATTAATATATATCTTTATGCAGCTGCCTCAGTGCTGTATTCTGAATGAATTGCTTGATACAGAATTCCTCATACAGGTTTCATTTCTTTTGTCAATGATAAATGTGCATTTGCGGAAGGCTTAAAAAAACAAAACCACTCCACCCTCCCCTCCGCCCCAGCCATGCAAATATTCCTTTAAAGGGCTAGCTATTCTTTCATGTCAAGTCCAAGGAAAAAAGTTTGATGTGATAAGGTCAGAGCTGGAGAAAGGGGAATCTCGATCAGCTGTTGCTGTAATCTCTGTGTCAGCAGTGAATCACCTCTGTTTCCTCACCTTCAGGAATTCAGGTCTCCCTTGGTTAGCCAGACATCTAGGTTTTGCAGCTGTAACTCCCTGGCTTTCCAACCACTGACAGATACGGATAAAAGGATGTTGGTTCCCCTACTCCTGTTATTGGCTTCAAGATCACAGAAAAAAACAACAGTATATTTAAGTAAAGGCAGCAAACATTTACTCACACAACAGTATCTCTATGTAAAAAGTTTAATATATTCTTCAAAAAAAAAGTGCAATAAGGGCAAAAACTCTGGTGCCAAAACTCTAGACAGGCCAGATAGTTTATTTACTCACATTGTTTATCTGTCTCATCCTAGCTGTGTATTTTACAGGCTGCAGTAGGGACAGTCTTCACATTATTCTGGGTATACAAGATTCAACCATGGTTGTGGGGATTTCCTCCACACAAATCAGAGGGTAATACAATTTCAAGGCCTGTCCAGTCATCATCTTTCTGTCAATCTATATGGCATAAGAATAATTAATTGGAGGCATTTGTTCATTGCAACTATTTCATGAGCCAAGACGTAATTATTTTCCGTAGACTAAGTCTAAAGTCTGGTCCTATGGTTTCAGGCTGCTGAGGCTGACAGCCCTGTTGACTTAGGGGTCATGTGACTATCAAGAGTGGTGTCCAAAAAGAAGTCAAGATTTCTTTCTTTATTTACTTTACAAATAAGCATGCCCAATGTTTTGAAATGGTCCTGCACAGAGAAAATTATGCAGTGCTTTAGCAAACTATAAACCAATAGGTGCATCCAACAGGATTCTTTTCTCAACCTCTATCTTTGGGCTTTTTTTTTTTGGAGAGATCTCTTTAATCCATTGTACTGTCTCATTAGACTTTAAAGCATATGAATTAAATTATTTAAAGACTGTTCAAAGAGTTTATATAAGAACGGCTTTGAGTTTGATTGGACTAAACAGCCTATATTGTTCAGGTCTTCTTGTTCCAAGTGTGGTACAAATACTTTACTGAAGAGATGGAGCTTTATAAACAACTCTCTTCCCTGCCCCCATCTGTATTATTAATCTTGTGTTATCTTTTTGCTAAAGTTGAAGTATTTTCAGGTGCTCTCCTTACTTGCTCTTGGTGCTGAATGCAGAATGACTTGTTCAGCATGCTGAGAGTTTCTGAAAATCTGCCTGGAATTATAAAAGGTAAGAAGTAGAAAGTACGTCTTTTAAAAGTTGATTTTCCTAGATAGGGCAATTACAGTAACACATATCTAGCAAAGATAACATCAGATTTTTGGATTTATTATAGATAGAGGTATGTGATCAAAGCAAAAAGGGAACATACCTGTACTGGTTTGGATGTGACAGTGTGTGAATGTTTTTACCCATATGACAGCTTAATTTCTGTGCAAATATCATATGACACTTAAAGGGAAAGAAGTGCAGGGTGTAATGAGACTACTTGTATTTGTTTAAGAGATGTATAGATATTTTTAGGAAGCTTTGAAAGAACAGCTTGTCAGTCCTTCAACTTTGACAAGATTTTTTTTTTTCATTTCTATTTCTTCTGGTGGAGCATAATAATAATTAGACACTTTCTTTAATCTGTATTTCACTGACTTATGTGGAAATTGAGTATAGCCACCTCTATCTGATCTTTGCTATCTTTTTCCTTTCTGTTAATGCTTTTGAGTGTGTGGAGAACTGGTATCAACAAGGAGAAAAACATCTAATATTGCAGCTCCCCAATATAACTTACATTCATCAAAGCTGACACCTGCGTCTTATAGGAGCACAGTAAAAGAAACCTTGCTCCAGGAGGACTAAACAACAAAAACCCCTACATGCATTCTTAGCATTTTTACTGTTTGCAGATACTTTAGAGCAGCTTGATCTGCAGATCCTCTGATGTTCCCCTTGTGCCCTTGAGCTTCTGAGGAACTTCTGAGATGATTCCCAATTTCACCTGCTGACTGAGAACAGCTATATGCTTATACACAGGCTTGTTTCCTGCATGGGGTTTGTATGAGTGGGCTACAACCTTTGGGCCAGCCACCAACCCTTTTTATTGTGAACAAAGGATAACTGCTTCCAATACCTATAATTATTTTTCCTCTATTAAAATCTTTTCTAAATTCAAGCCAGCTTGTAAATTTTGAGTCATCCAGTTAACCCTAAGTGCTATTTTTTTCTGTTATGGGAACTGCCAAAAGTAAAACGTCTGAATTCTTTTATATGGTTTCTGAATAGTAAATAGTTTAGAGACTCCAAATTGTTTTTTTTAAGTTTTTTTGTCATTTCCTTATTTAAAAAAAAAAAAAGAAAAAAAGAAAAAAAAAACACCAAACAAACCCACAAACAAAAAAAGCAAAACAACAGAACATCCCCAAAAACTAAGAACAAAGTACAAGTTACTCAGTTGGAAGGTATTTTGTTGTTAAGTGCAGTGGGTTTATAACAATGAGTGAGGAATCTCTGGGGACCAGAGTCTTCTCTATGTTAACTGCCCTGTTGCTGCTTTGAGGATCAGGTCATAAAAAGAGCAGCAGTTAGCAGGATACTTAAATCAAAACTGCCAGGGGTAGCTAGAAGGTACCTGCTATTATTGATGTACATGGAGAACATGCTGGTGACTCACAGATGGCTTCTTAGCAAATCAGTGCCCCATAGGTTCCTCTTAAGCTGCCATTGTTGCTGCCTTGTCCAAGTTGGAGAAAGGTGATCTTATTAAAAGCTGATGAAAGCTGAATCTACCCAATCCAGAAAAATAGCTCCCCGGTTATGGGATAAGCTTCATTTTACAACTTTTTGCAATCTTGTGGGGTTTTTTTTGCCTGGGAAAAATGCTAATTCCCTCAAGAACAGTGCTGGAGCTTTTGTTCTTTTCTGTCTTCCAACAGTAGAATCGCCACGTCCAAGCCTTATATGGCATCACGAAGAAAAACTACTCTTGAGAGTCTGTGCCCAGCACTTGAAAAATAGGACTTTTAATAGTTTCAGCAAAACAATATTATTTATACAGACATATAAAGGGCCTGCACAACTATTTATCAGGGTCTAAAATCTATCCCTGTTTTTCCTGTGTTCCTTGCATGTTCCCATCGACTCAAGCACTATTACTGTGGTCTAAGCATCAGTGCTGGTGAAAGCTAAGTGTAGTCAAACAGATTTCAAGTATGAATTTCATCTCTAGCTGCTTATACTGTCACTTCTCTTCCCCTGGCAGGAGTTTTAATGTTGTAATATATACCTTGATCACCTACTCTGCCTCCAGAAAGTGAGTTGTGTACATCTGTCACTGCAATGGTCACTGCTTGTATTGAAGCACTTCTTATAGGAAGTGTTTTGCTGGATCTCAGAAAAACAGCATTTTATTTATCAGATTTATTGTAGACTTGATGGTATAATTCAATAATATTAAAAAAACTCAACCAAACAAAAACCCCTAAGGGCTATTTAGCTTCCTTGTGTGCTGCTGTAAGAAGCATAGAGAGTGTTATTAAAACTTCACTACCTAGTGAATTACAACTCTTGCAGATGGAAAAAGAATAGAAAAATGTTCACAAAAGCTCAACAGTAATTCAGCAACCTGGCACACTGTTAAAACACTTAGTTTCAACTACACTTAGTTTCAACTTTAACAGAAAGTAAAAGTGTGAAGGGGAAAGAATACCTATGACTTTAATGTTAAACTTTCTCAGAACTGTAGAAAATAATCAGCACTGTATACATTGGCAAAGCATTATTTAAAAACAAGAACAGACTTCTGTGGTGCCTATACATTTTGCATGTTTGCGTTCTACATTACAATATTTGGCTTTTGCATGTAAATCCCCTGTTCCATTTAGGCAAAAGAGGAAGCTGAGTTTGGTGAGAGTCCAAAACAATAGAGTTTCCTAATTTGTGTGTGGTTTTCCCTCTGCACCGGCTGTTTTCACTTGGAATATCTCCTGCCCGAAGGAAAAATGCTACTTTATTGGAGAACGAAATTTCTGTAAGGTTTTTCTTCATGTACTTGCAGTGTTACATGTTGGAGGGAAATAACTGTTTTCATGTAACAATCAACTCACTTTATTTTTGGTAGAGGTAAATCTGGAAACACAGCTTGCACTCTGAATAAATTTTCACCTACTGCTGTCAGGGATAACTATGAGCAGAGAGGTGAGGAGGATGTGGCTTTAGGGGATGGTCGTGGAAAGCCAAGGTGGGAGTCAGAAGCAGGAGCTCCTGGTCCTCATGCTTTGTCCTGAGTTCTGAGCTCAGCAAGGTCAAGAGCTTCTGCTCTTCAGAGACAAGTTACTGACTCATGAGTGAGTGGGGCAATGGGAACTACCACTAGAAGGAACAGCAACATCCAACCTTCATTCACCTCTGCTGAGCTGAGAGGGAAGCAAGGTGGCGGGGGCTACTGATTTGCTGGACTGAGTGTAGTCACGAGCAAGTTCTAGTTTGCAAACTAGAGACTCTTTTTAAACTGCTGAAAAGCAAAATTTGGAGTAAAGCTTTGAAAGAGCCTATTAAATAAACCTCTTTGTCTATTTACAGCTAGCTTGTTCATCTCCTTTGGTACCAGTACAGTACATTAGCTTCAACAGGTAGCACGTTGCATGTGTATCAGTTCAACAGGTATCTGTGTTGCTGATGTCAATAACTGCTCTTTTGTGCCCTCCTGGTCTAATTTTGGTCTGCTGATCATGATGAAAAGCAAATTCTGACACTGTCATTAGTAATGTGGGAAAATGCAAGTAAAAGATTAATATTTCAGCCTCCCTCTTTTTTTACAATAAACAATAGAGAATTGTACCACATTAATGAAAATAACTTTTTTCCACTGCAATTTAATGAATTTAAATTTGTATCTAAGCCCTGAAATTTTCCTGTGAATGATAGCTACTGAGTGGTTCATCAGCTGGGTGATGAAAAAGCTTGTACGAGTTGTGTCCCAAGTGCCAGTCAAATACAGCATGCAGAAAATATCTTATGTTCCTCCTGTGTCCAGTAGCAATGTGAAAATCGGCTGAGAGAAACAGTTATTTTCAGAGAACAGAAAATGTGTCTATACGTTAGAGCATTCCTAGGAGTCTTGGTGCTAGAAACAAACATGTCTCTATTGCGAATATCTTTGTGCTAAGCATGCAAACTTCTGTGGTTACATTAGATTACTGTATTTAGTAAGTCATCATGGATGTTTTTTACTATATAATAATATTCTTTATATCGTGACTTCCTCTACTTAACAATTTTATAATATAAGCAAATGGCAGGCAGGTAGCCTTCCTTGAGTGGTACACTTGTTTCAAAGTAAAGCAAAGCTAAGATCTGAGTTAAATACAAAAACTTACTTCTAATATAAGCTACTTTACCATACCCTATACTTTATGCATATATTTCCTTATATACAATTGACGTTAGATGTTTAGAGTGCAAACTTTGTAATATCTGTGTGTGCTTATTTTGGGTTTGGGTGGTTTTCCCCCCTCCCCTTTCCCAAAAGCGGAGAGATCCATGATAACAAATACCTCTTTGGACCATAACAAAACTTCTTTTCTCAACAGACAGGAAGAGTATGCCATGAATACACACTGTAGTAGTAATGAAGTATATAAAGGGTGTGTCTGCCAGTAATGATGTATATGGATCTGGCACCAACTGGTCTCAACCAGACAGGAAATTAGGACTCTGTCTAACAAGACTGGAACATGAGTTTAGTAGTAAACTTGAATTGTAGCTCTGTAAAGCAACTGTATCTCAGATAACCCAAGGAAACAATAGGTAGTAACTCTGTGCTGTTATGAGACATTTTCAGGCATTCCTGGGAATCAATTTTGTATTTTGTCCTCATGTAATGGATTGCCATTCAGTTTTCTGGAATGCCTGCCCTTGGATTGGCATCTGGTATGGTAGAAGTCACAAAATGCAGATAAAGACAGACAGAACAAAGGCACTTTAACATCTTGCAACAATCTATACTAGATATTTATTTTCTACTGCCAAGCAGAAAGAACGGAAACATACTGACTAATTTTTACCAGAACAATAATCACACATCCACCAGTAAACATGAGTGTAGGCCAAAGGAAAGCAAAGAGGAGGCCTTTTGGGGGATAAAGTCTGCTTAAAATGACATTGGTCTGCGTTCCTCCTGGGTCATAGTAGCATGGAAAAGTCTGGTATTTCTTGAAATTGCTTGCAATTGTTTCTATTCGTGCTTTAACTTCTTTAGAGTTCTCCGACTTGCCTGGGACGTACGAGCACTGGAATAAGAAATCAGTGTGATGCATTATAACAGATACTCTAATGCAGGGTTTGTAATTAAGTCAGATTGAGTAAAACAAACATGCTAGTACTGAAAAAAATCTTCTGTGGTTTGGCTAGCATCCCTGGAGATCATCTTGGTTTCCTTATGTCCGTAACCCATTTGCCATGCTTCCCTGTTTCTGTCAGTGTGTCTGCCCCCAGTCTGCAGATGTACAGGTTGGAGTAATGTTGTTGCAAACCAATAATACATATGTGCTTGAAATAAAACTGCAGTCTTCGGGACTGTCACTTCATTATCGAAGTGCCAAGCTCGGATCCCGAACAGAGCGTCTAGGCACCACCACAGCAGAAATGTGTTAGTTGTGCAGAAATTCATAACTGGCTTGTCAGTGTGCAGGAAAAAGTTGCTTCACTGTGCACCTCTGGTTGTACCTCGTAGACAAATAAGAGGAAAGCAGGGCTGTTGGAGGCTTCCTACTTGTCCTCATAACACAGAACTATTTTGACCTATAGTAATGACTTAAAGTTATTCAGTCTTCAGTGAAAATACTAATGGACTTTGAATCACTCATTTTTGTTGTTGTTCATAACAGTTTATTTTCTGCAATATTATTTTGCATACATAATAATGCCTAGGTGTCTGAAGCTGGGAACTGGCCAAGGCAGAAGGGTTCATGACCTGAAGGCTTGTACTTGTACTAATGCAAACAGTAGGTAGGAAATCAGTAAAACACCTCCTCTTGCAGTGAACAAGACTCTTGTTACAATCTACAGTGGATAATTTCTGCTTTGCAACTTCATTGTATGTACCTTTCCCTAAGATAATCACTATAAAGATAGACATTAGCTAGCAAAGTTCTGTTCAGCTTAAGTGTTTTATGCTATCAGGTTTGCACTGTGTGAAACTCTAATCTGTATAATTTCTTTAAGAAGATGAGCACTTGTAGTCCGAGCATGTTTGGTTTGGATTCTGAAAGTGCTTCAGTCTTGGGCATCCAAGATCTGAATTTCACTTTATGTCCCCTTAGAGAGTGTTGAGCTGGAATGAGGCCTCTGACATACTGGTGGTTTTGGAACTGACCTGAACCTGACCCTTCCTGGGACAGTGTACCTGTAAGAGCACTTCTGGTTGTGAGAGAGCAAGCCTAAAAATGTTGAGCTCTCGGCTGATTCCCAAGCAGAGGCACTGGCAGACACAAAAGGATTAACACCCTACTTTTTCTCCTTGCCCAGTCTTTCCAATACTTTCCCAATACTGTGCACCCACATTTCTGTCCCACCCGTGGTCTGCACCCATCCTCTGGGGAAGAGATCCCTAAAATGACAGACCACGGGACTTCTACCCAATGACTCTGCATTACACAGGTGCTTCCTACGGCCTTCTCCATGAGTCCAGGTTTCTGCTGCCATGCTGGCCAGAAACAGTTGTAGACCAAACAAAAGCCAAATGAGTTTTCTGGCTATTATCTTCCAAAATTACTGATTTGTTTCTCCTTTCTGTCTAAAATGTGCATCATGTTCCCAACAATACCTTCATTTCCTCTTTTTCTGCTTGCTTTATTCCCTGCTTCATATGACACACCTAAAATGGAAGTAAAATTGGAATTTGTGCTCTTAAAACAGTTTCTAACTTCAGGTCTCTCCTGTGATAATTCAAAAAGCAACTGAGCAAACCACAGCTTATAAACTATTTCTTACCGTTGGTCTTCAACTCAGAGACTTACATGTTTTTAAATGTTCATAAATGTAAAATATTCATGTTTAGTTGGTGAATTGCTTACCAAGTATTAACTTAATGTTTGATGTAATGTTTAAAACAAAATCCAAAACTGTGTAATTTCTGGAATATTTTAAAAATGTCTTGGTCTAAGCACAGACATTAACATATAAAAGATGAAAAACTCCTACTCTTACTCCGCTGCTTGTTTTAAAAACAATCATCCCTTCTCCTCAAAGGTGTTAGATAGCAGCAGAGAGCGAATATTCAATCTGTGTTGCAAGTACCTTAGGATTTCTTTCCAGTGTATCTTCAGTCTGATAGAGCATAACCTCTTGTCCTGAGGCTGTCAGATTCACCCACACCTGTAGACAGGGGTAAGGAAAGATATCCTCATCCTCTGAGCCTTCGCTGTTTGAGTGGAGAACTTTGTCCTTGATGTTGGCTTTGAGTACCTTGCACACAGTTTCTGTTGTCCAAACACTACAAAAACAAAACAAAAGATACTACTTTTAAATACGTTAGCAGCATCTGTTATGAGTTGCATGCTGGAGGTGCATCTGTGTGTGCTAGCTATGAGTGGTGGCATGGGTAGAGTTCATGGCTGCTCAATCCTGGTGGAGTCCACTTTGCCCACCCCGAATCGATGGCTGTGCCTGGCGAAGGGCTACCATAGGAAGGCAGTGCAGGAAAGCATTTTTTGTTGTTGTTGCATTCTGTGAAGTTAAGATTCTAACCTCATCTGTAATCAGCTTCAAGTGTTATTCAAGAAAGAAAAATTGCTATGGATTTTGATGTTAGGTAGTAAATATTTGGAAGTGCAGTACACTGGTAAAGCCTGACCTTATTTGAAATCTGGCTGAGCATAGTGGAGCTTTTGATGTCTCAGAAATATCTTGACTGTTTTCATTCAATAATTCTCAGAACTCAGATCAGTTCCCATGTTTCCTCCCCCCCCCACCCCTTTTCTTTATGACATGGACCTTTTGCATGAATAAGTAGCAGGATTTTGTCTGGCAAAAGTTCATTTTTTGCTATTATTTATCCCCTTTTCTCAAAAGTTACTCTTTTATGGCTGGTACCACAGTAAGCTTTTGCTTACAGCAGTACCCTTTGGTGGCAAAAATGTAAAGTAATAGTTTCACACCAGTTCTTAAGAAACTAATCTTTTTACATGAAATGTCTTTTGTATGTAATCAGGAGGCTGGAAAATACATAAAATAAATGTAAATTATTCTGTTTTAAAAAGGTTTTTTAAACATGTTTGAACTTAAAGGTGCTCTTAGCAAGAAGAATGAGGTGGGTGTACTTGCTTTCTCCATCAAAATCTGAGAAAAACTGAGCTGCATTCTTCTTGTTACTCTGCGTTTTTGCAAATTGGTTTTGTGTGTGGAGGCAGAACTTACAAAATGAAATAACAATGTGGGCAATAGTAACTTCTTCAGCATTCATTGCATTCTGCAACATTTGCTGTGGTAGACTGGGCTGTTGAAGGTGCTAGTTTCTCGTGATGATTGATTTGAAGGTAAAATGTAGATTCTCGACTGAAAAATTTTACCATGACTTCTGTTGCTCAAGTTTTTATAGTTCTATTTAAAATAACACACCCTCCTTCACATGGAAAAGCTTTTTTTTTGTGTTTTTTTTTTCATTTATGCAAGACTTAGTTTTCCATTATCAAGCTTTGATAAGCATGGCTGTTCTTTATTTTACAGGTTTTCATAGTAAATGTTTTGTTTTACTCTGTTCTCATTCTAGCCCTGAGGATGATCACTCCCTCTTTCTTGTGCTTACCTGTAAATGCCTGATGACTTCTTGGCTCACTTTTATCTTTCTCTTTTATTCTCTCTTAAATTCTTACGAGCTCTTCAAGAACATATTTTTTATTCATTGTACAACGTCCCAACATATATTTTGGCACTGTTTTAATAATCGTATTTGATGCTGACAGGAAAAAGAAATAGCTTTGTATTCATAAACAAGTGACTGTTATTACCTTTTAGTGTAGAAAGGCACAATGGTGATCCCAATAAAAAAGTACATCATCATGGAGCATGCAACCATTCCCAGTCCCAGGCACAGGGCTCTTGTCTCCCCTCGCTTCTGTGCAGTCACCAACTTTTTCCCCAACATCATTTAGAGCTGTGAAATCTGAACGATCTCTTTCTGGTATAAAATAAAATACAGAAAAGGAGAGGGAAACCATAGTTAGGATTGGCTACAGGTATCACAGTTGTGTTACAAGTTTCTGAAATACAATGTATCCCATGGAGGAACAGTCCAATTTTTGAAAAAACTAGAATTTTTTAAAAAAGCTACTGTTTTTTGTTATCAGTAGATTCCTTTTTACTTTCTGGTATTTACCATATAGTCCCTTAAAAAGTATGTGTATGTGGGCTAGGAGATGGGGGTAGGAAAACTTGATTACATTTTGGGAGAGTTCTATTAACAGCCTGATGGTCCTCAGCCTTAATTCAGTCTACTTTATGTCGCTGCTTCTCTGAAGTAAGAGATATTGTGTTGTGTATTGGCAAAGGCTGTATGAAGGGAAAATCCTCCCACAGTAGAATCCTTTTTACATTATGCCTTTTCTTCTGGATTGTGTCTGAAATGTGGTTGTATTACTTCAGATGAGCTGAAATAATTTAAAATTTAACATTTGAGATGCCCAGTTCTGACTTCTGCATGTTTGTTGTTTAGCCTTGTCCATTCAGGGGTGCTCAAAACTTGATGTCTGACCAAATAGCGGAGAAAAGCTGCGTTTTCTAGACAGAAGTAGCATGATGCCACCAAACACAATTGAACAGGATTAGAAAAGACAGTAGGTAAAACTGCTATCATTTCACCACAAGCACCGGGCCAGGACTGCTGCTGGCACTAGCGGGAGAATGCAAACCATGAAGTGCTGGTGTCGGTGTAACACCAGGGGAACTCTTAGGCAGAACTGTCTGAAGTCAAGCTCAGGAGTGGCTGGCGTTTACCCCCCACTCCCTTGCCAAATAGCATTTTAAATTATCTTGCTAATTCTTTGATAAAGAGAATCTGAAAATAATTGCTGTGAAGCCATATGCCATTAAATCAGTATGACTGATGTATAGGATCAATATATAAATGAGCCATAACAGTCACTGAGAGTTCAACCCATCATCAGTATCTGATGCACTGACAGCTGTAACTGGAGGTTTGTGGGGTTTTGTTTTTTCATGAAAACAGGGTGCAAGCTGTAGTTATGGCAAATAATGAAACTGGCAAGATTTGTGTGGGTTTTTTTGGGAGAAGGGAGAAAAGCAAAGCAGAAGGAGAAAGGGAAAATGTTATGTACATGCTGAAACAGGTTTCAGTCCTGTTCTCATGTGCAAGACAATGCTGCATAGCTTCATGCAGTAGCTGGGGCATTTTCAGGATTTCAGCTTCAGGTGCGTGCAACTGTTTAGTGTTTTTCCATACTGGCTGGCCTTCAGGACAGTGTGGTCCCTGCCTAAATCCACCTGTGTTCAGCTAAGCAACAGAGCTAATACCAAGACTTAAGTTTAGATACAGTAAAAGACAAGCACAAGCCAAAGTTAGCAAATAGGCTCTTCAGGTTAACCATGAGCAGATGGTCTCCAGCTGCCCCAAGCTGGCAGAGCTGTGGTGTTACTGAGGGTGGGGGACAACACTGAGTTTAGTGAAAGACAGATAAAGACACCATCAGCTCTCCAAAGAAAGGATGTGAATATAATTTGAATGTTGCTTTCTTTCCTATTAGTTTGGTTTTTCACGGGTAAAAGTGCCTTACTGTGGCTGTTTCATGAGCAGAGGAAAACAGTATTTGAACATTGAAATGCTACTGGTTTTAGACTATTATAACACCTGAATGTTAGAGTTATTGACAATAAAAATACAGAAGTCTATGGACAGTAAAACAGCTTTGATCATTTAGCATAACTTGGGGCTAGTTACAGAATTTTTGAAGTATATATTTTGAAGTTGCTAGTACATCATGTCAAAATGAAAGCCTGTTCTGAGGTGTCCCTAGGAACAAAAGGAGTTACTGTTGGAATACTGAATTTTGTCCAGTTCCATATTTAATTCCTCTTTAAATAAAACATCAGTATCCACTGTGAATTTTGCATACAGCATTTTGAGGGGAATTGTTTTTCTGATGATCGTGTATAATTCACTGGCATTGTAGGAAGCATCTTAAGTTGGAAACTGCCATGTAAGATGAACCTCACCTGCTTACTGGCATTTGAGTTTAATACAGAATGAGCTAATGCCCTTAAATAAGGCTGTATTGTGTTTTTCTTGGTCTATGGGGCTATAAACAGAACACGTGGCATCAAGCACTGTCAGCGTGCTCAGGCAGTGCCTGTGCACTTGTGTATAACCATGCACAGAGGCATGCGCACAGGGCAAGGAAACCTGGGTGAATGTCAGTAGTGGCTGTTCCTTGGAAACTTCTGTCGTTTCTTTTAGTTCTGTGGGGGAAAAGTGGAGATAGCATTTTCAAAAAACAAAGACTTCCAAAATATTTAAAATATTGGAACACGATACAACACAGCACCTTCAGACCAATTGATATTAAACTGTCTCTATCTACAGTGCAGCTTGGGCAGAGGGGAAAATGGAATAGAAGAACATCATTGGTCCTGGAGCACGGGCCCTGAGACCATGTGGTACCTGAGCGGCAGTTCCTTATAACACAGTGGGAAACTAATGACAGACAAGTGAAAACTTGCGTTGTTAGCAAGAAATTCTTACATACAGTAACAATGATTAATCTTTAATTAGTACTGTGGGAAAATGAAAAAGTGAAAGATTGGTACTGCTGCCATGACTTATGGAAAACTTCTAGTGGCCTAGTGCTGTTAATCTCTTGAGTTGTAGGTGAGCCATAATGTTTACGTAGCTATCCCAGTTACGCTGAGAAATAGTGGGGTAATCAGACCCCTGGTTACATGGAAAACAAGAACCGTGGGACTATTAACCAAAGAATTAATAAGAAATGTAACTGCCCCATCAGTGTGCTTGAATGTCGGCCACAAGCGCAGCAGAAGTCCCAGTAAACTCATTCTTCCTAATAATCTGAACCTGCCAGGCCACCTCTTTAAGACACATGAGGAACTCGTATCTGTAAACTGGAAATTTTCAACAGGTGGCCAAGAGGTTTTCCCAGCATAATGCAGTGGTGTTCCCCATCCTGACACCAGCCAGCCTGCCTCACCCTAGTTCTCTGTGTGGGCTGCCAGGTGACCCTGTTTGCCTCTGCTCCCCCAGTTCAGACGTCTGCTCCACCCCAAAGAGAAATAAGGGCGTATGAATTATGCAGAGAATGTTAACAAGAAAGATTGGTCTAAAAATATCTCACTGAGTGCTTCTATAAACATAAAAAACAGCCGAGTAGGTCTCCAGGCAGTGTAAATCAGAGGTGCTCACATCACTGTTGTGTTGCTGTACCATATTAGCTGTAAATGTGGTCCCTAAAACTGAAATACATACTTCCTGCTGCATTTATTTTTACGCTTTAAAATTTAGAAGACCAGAAAAGTCTGTAGCACTATTTCAGGCATGTGCAGAATAATTTAAGAGGAAACTCAAGTCAGTGAAGGAAATCCCATGTGCGTTTTTTTTTTTTCTCCTTTCTTATATAAATATTCTTCTGTTCTTGCGCTGAAAATCCTGCATTTTCTGGCTCTTAAGGCAAGGAATAGTGCATGCATATAAAAAAACATATTTATTTGGAATTTCCCCAGTATTTAAAAGGTTAATCTTTTTCAGACTAAAAATTCTTCTCTTCTGTCTGATAGCTCTGTCAATGTATATTAGCAGGAATGTTGAAACAGCTAATTAAGTGTTTCCTCTGACAAAATCGTTAAGTCTTTGAAAAATGAAGCACTGCAGAGGGCTTGATTGGCCCAGGAAGTCTCTGAGCGTATTTGAATTGGAAGATGTTGACATGCATAACATGGATTTCAGTCTGGCCTTCAAGAACAAATCTAAATGTATGTTTTGCACTGAAGATTGTGGGGTGCCTCCATAATTATTAAGAAAATATACCCTCCAAATCTTTTCATAATGTTCCCTCTCCCTAATCTTCTTCAGTCTAGTTAAATTATACAGTACATTAGCTGTGCAATTTCAATGTATAATCACCGCATTGGCAGCTGCTGGTGATCATCCTAGGGAGGCCATCTGCTCAGGTTTGGAATAGAGTCCCCTGTTTTGATTCGTAGACGTGTTTGATACTCACTGGGAAGTCACTGCCTCCTCCTCCTCCCCCATCTCTGGAGGAGTTTCCAGTGCTGTGACCTCCATGAGTTCAGATAGGACCTCTCAAGCTATTCCAGACTGCTCTTTACTTGGGTATGGCAGTATCAGTGGCACTGATGAATTCATCTTGCTTGCAGAAGAAAGGGTGCTAAACCCTTTCCTCAAATTTAAGTTGGGAATAAATATTAACAGTGAGCTAGTTATTTTTTTGAGCTGCTTTATCTTACACCATATGGTGAAGTTCCCGTGAGCATTTATGTATTGCTTTCAGATGAGCATCAAGTGCTAGTACTGCATCACACCAAGAAGAGTGATGCGAGTCATTCACATCTCTAAAACGATGAGGAGTTTTTAAACAGACCCAGACCCTGTGGCCTCTACTGCCTCTGCATACAAAATAGCCATTTGCTTTTTCCTATCAAGTGCCAATTTAGTGGTCACCTTGTTTTGTTCTCAAAACACCTTGTGTGGACAACATAAAAATTGCTAGCTTTGGGTGTGTAAGAGGAGCATAGGATTCGTTGCCAATTTATTGGCCCAGTACTTTGTGTGAGAACCAGAAGGCAATCCTAAGTTTTATATCTGTAAGTTACAAAATTGCACTTGATTCCCCTCTCCCCACCCTCCATTTCCTACCCTAGCATTTGTATGCATTTCTTGCTGGTAACAGGTCTGCATTTGCCAAAGGTGCTGGGGACAGGGAACACCAGTTTTGTTCATTGAAAATCGATAAGAACCCATTACTTAAGAAGCATTCTGTGCACCTGGGACTACAAATACTGTGTGTGTTACAGAATAAGGGGATGCTGAACCTCAATGGAAATGTGCACAGAAAAGAAGATTCTGCCATGTACTCGTGTACCTGGCTTGGAATCCTGAAGCAGCAATATTTTGTATCATGTTACACATGATACAACTACATTTATTTTATGAAGCATGCTGTATCGTTTTGCTTTATTAATGAACTGTTTACCTGATGTGACACTAGGGTGAATTAAAGAAGTTAGCTTTTTTGTTTTAAAACCTAGGCAGTTGTTTAAGAGTAACTCTGTTAGCTTTTAAACCTGATGGTTCTTAAATTCAAAAAAAAAAAAAAGAAAAAACTTACTTGCTTAGTTCAGCAGTTCTGAAGTTTTTCTAGAGTGCTTCTTTCAGATTCTGTGCAGTACAGGACTGCACAGAATGCATCCATTTAAGAGTATATTTCAGGGAAGCCTGAAAGAGTTCAAGTGCCTGGTTCCTCTCTAACTTAGAGGTAAACAAGCACAGCTCCTAAAGGAATGCTGAACACCCAAATCCATGAAACTTCTAAGAGTAAAGGTGTATTTACCATTAAAATGAATAAAAGCTATGATCTTACATGGGCTGCAGACTCCTAAGATTCTGTTGTTTGTTTGTGAAAATATTACCATTTCCTTTGCTAATAGTTATGGAGAATTATCAGATTGATTTCAGCTACAAAAGAGAGAACAACTTAACTTTCCTGTGGCATGTAGGCTACCTGGGCTGTCCTCCATAGTGCTGCAGATTTAGAAAGATTGTTGCTTACTTTTCAAAACCCAAAGCTATTGCATGCTCCCAAGGAAAAATGGTTGCTTAGAAATATACTTACTGTTTTTGTTGAAATGCTTCTTTCTCTGATGAAAAAACTTCTGTTACATGACAGACTTGGGATAGTGGTGAAACTTAGAGCTGAAAGGGAATTTTATCATTTTTTTTTCCTTTCCTGTACTTCTCTGGGTTTGTTTTGCTGTGGCTGAACTCCTAACTTAGTTCCCCTATTACGAAGCTTTCTGTAACCATAAATGGTAAGGTATGAAAGAGCACTGTCCTTTTTGAGATTAATTGCTGAAAACCAGGAAGCCACAATACTAAGACCCACTACAGCTGAAAAGGCTGAGTTTTCTCATACCCTAGGGCCCCTTTATCACATATCCTCGTGGATTTATCTTAAGCTGTGGTCCTGTTCCTTTTGTACAGCATTTTAGTTTAGAAATCTGATAGGTCTTTTGGGTAAGATGTAAGGAATTGACTGTATCAATGACCAGTGGTACTGATTCTTAATTCTTAATACTTAAGCTGTTAACAGCTGTGTGTGGATGGTTTGTTACCACGAGTTTTGGTCAGTTTGGATGCAACAGATGCTAAAATTTTGCCTGTACATCAGACCCCTATAGACAAGAACAAAGCATCCATCAGTGTCCTCTAGCCAAAAAGCCAAGTCTGCTTCTGGGACATATAAACAGATAACTCAGCACAGAGCTTCAGAGAAGAGCTGAAAAAAGTTGTTTTTTTTGAGAGAAAAACTCTTTTATTGGGAGACTAAAGGAACTGAAATGAGTTAATCCATAAAAGCATTAAGAGTGTTCTGAGCATTGTAAACAAGGGTAGGATCCCCTCCACCCTGCTTTAGGTATCTAACAATTAGCAGTTTCAGCTTAAGATGGTCTTCCGGGCTTGCTTTTGGCAAAAGATTTGAAGTTGGCATGTTCAGAGAATTCATTCTGCCTGAAGATAACAGATGAATCTCCCCCAAAAGCACCTTTTCTATTATTATTGATGCAGAAGAGAGCACACAAACCTAACTTGGATTTAGATAACTGTCTGTTAGACACTTAAAGCTAAGTAAGATGGAACCTGCTACTATCATCTAGCTTGGAAAGATTTATGATCATAGTCATTTTTTTAATATTTGAGAAGTCATGTAGCAAAATTTCAAGAATGACATTTGAAGGTTGGAAAAGGAGCCATATGAACAAAACTTATTCCCAGATAAAACGTCATCTGGTTGGGTGGAGTTTTCTATCATATTTTGATACTGAGAAAACAAGACTGGATATTTCAAAGATTCAGGCTCTGGCTCAAGCAGAAGTCAGGTTTTAATGAGGAATTTATTAAAAGTGATTTTTGGGCTGTGTGATTCAGGAGTCAAGGTAGAAAACAAGTTAAGCCCTGCTGACTGAAATTCATGAATCTCCCGCTCTGGCTGTCTCTTCTGCCTGCTCTCTTTAACTCCAATTGCTAATACACACAAATCAATTTCGAACTGCTGCACTAAGGAGTTCTACTGCAAAATTAACACAGAACTTGTGGATTCCACAGGTAAAACAGAGATGATATTGTTAAAGTTCCTCAGTGTACTGAAGGAGGTGATGGTAGAGTGTTTTGGCTCAGTTTGAGGTGCATTGGTGATTGATTAGAACAGACAGAAGCTATGCTCCAAGTCTGGTGCTACACATTACCTTTTGCTTATTTCTTTTCCACTCGCATATGTTGCAGATGTGCAAGTCCAGGTGGCCACTGGCTCTCTGAGAACTAACCCAATAAAATAATGTGGGTGTGCTAAAGGGAGGTGCTGTGCTGATGTCTACGTCTAACCTTGGGATGTTTTGATGTGCCACTGACCTGTACCGAGTGATGTGTATGCATCAGAGCTGTAACAATGGCAGACCAGATGTTTGTTGTATTATAAACTGTAATTCTGTATTACAGTCTAAAATAGCCTCTGTCTTACTGAAATCACATAGATTTCGCTCCTCCTCTAGCCTTGCTCCTGGCTATTGTGGTGGGGCACTGTGAACTCAGAGGAGCATGGGACCAGCTGTAGCCTCTGCATGAGGATCTGCTGCTGGGACACTAATTCACTGCTCATTTGTAAGCTACGTAGCTGGGGATGCACAGTTTCTCCTGGCCTTACACTGACCCAGAGAAGGGGATGTGGGGTTACTGCTGGAAAGGCCAAGTTCCTGAGAGTGCTCTCCGAGTATGGGTGGCAGAACAAATCGAGGCCAGTTAGGGTCAGCTGGAGTTAAAGGAAGTAACCCCTGTTGGTCAGTGATCCTTTGGCTAGTTTCTAGCCAAGATAAAAAATTTTGCAGGGGCCTTCCCAGGCTTTGCTTGAGGTGCTGTTTTAATGTTTGATCCCTGACTATAATTGAGGGAAGAAAAAGGGAAGACAAACGATGTCTGAGTAGGCTTTTCTGAACTTCAGATACTCCATTTTGAATCTGAACAAGGTTCTTTTCAATGTCTTGCTTCCAACTTATTGGCTAAGGCCAAAATAAATTAAATTTGAGGGATGATTTCCCATGATTCTTTAAAAAATGAGCAATGCTTCAAGTTGGAAAAAACTGCTGTGTCTGTAAGTTACTTGAAGCATCTGCACTTACAGTTATCTGTCTCCAGAACTGCGAGAAGCTATCAGACAAATTAAAGAGAATTAAGATAAATATTTCTGAGGAGTTATTTTCTCTGTAAGTGCTAGTGGAAGAAGAAATGTGGGAGAGAAGGCATGTGGCTCTGACAGAGAAATTATGTAAATATTAGCACACAAGGATTGTGGCTCTGTTTTGTAAATATAAATAGGAAGGAACTGTAAACATTACAACAGTGGTAGGGGAAAAGAGTTTCTGGTGTTTATTTGCTGTACTGCTCGGTGGTGCATCATCTGTATTGTAGAACGCTTTGTTCCAGCTCCCTTTTGTTTCGGATAGGGCCTGGTCATTGCAGGTGTGTGTTAGTTCAGAGGACTTTTAACCCTCCCAAGGAATCGGACTGACTTTGCTGTGATTCTGAAGCTTCAAGGAAGCTCAAGAGAGTCTGATTTGACCCCACGTGCTACTGAACAGTTTGTTGCTGTGACATCACATGAGTTAAACTTATTTTGTGTTTGCAGGTGGCCTGTTATGCATTAGGCTGTCCTATGTAACACATGGATCTTGCTGGAAGTCCTAGTCAGATTATATAAAGTGTCTGTAGGCAAGCAGAGGTGATGTCAATTTGCAAACTGTAAACTCCCTTTTGACTCTCATGTAAAGAGCAGTTCAGGAGTTAAAAAGGGGACAGGATTAAAAAAAGCAGTATCTTTTAGTTGGTCAGAACTGCTTATTCTGTTCTTCTAAGTTGATCATCCATAAGGGTTGTTTTCATGTTAGGGCATGAGAAAAACTTAATGGCTGTGAGACAGAGCCGGTTTAATAAGTATTGCTGTTTAATTTCCAGGACTGTGTTGCTTCTAAAGAACCAGTGAGCTGTGAAATGAGAACAGTTGTTTGGATCTTCAGAGAGCCCCGCAAAGTTATTAGCTCCCCTCTTCCTAATTGGAACATATTCATAGTGTAGTACACTGTCATTTTTAATGGGCATCACCAAGAGAAGCTGTGGCTCTTGAAAAGGAACAGTCACATATTAAAACTGATGTGAGTTAGAAGGAGCAGGATGTCCTAAGTGTTGGTATGTCTAAATCAGGCAGACTTTAGGACTCAGCTGCTTCCTTTTATGTAACTAAATTAACAAACTCTTTGGACTTGCTGATAAGTCACCAGTTTCATGAGGGCTGAGGGAGTCCTCAGAACTTGTCACATTGATACATAAGCAGGGATTTTGAATTGTTTTGTTTGGCCTCTAACTTCACAGCGTGGTGGCTGTGCACTTGTGATGATTCCCAGAGTGAAAGGTAGCTGTGCCATGATGGCCCTCCCTGCCATGTGTTGTACCTGTAGTAAAGCATAACGCTGTGGTAGGACTTCATTTCTCTCTGAAGTTATTGAGAACTCCCTTACCACTGTATCTTAAAACTGAAGTTAGAGAGGATGCTTAACTGTTTGCTGGATCCAACCCTCTGTGGATACATACTAACTGATTTCAGAGAATAAGTGCATGGTTTTCAATCAGAGAATAAGTGCAAATGCTCTTTTCTCAGTTTGGATCTTGTATGTGTAATCAGTTCTTAATAATGTTTTCCCAGTTAGAGGAGCCCTCAATATTTAAAACAAACCAACCACCACTACAAAAAAACCAAAACAAACAAACAAAAAAAAAAAACAAAACAAAAAAACAACTTACACCACATTGTTTAGAACTTTCAATTCTGAATTTAAAAGTATTCTACAAATTTGCTTTATTAGATGGGCACAAGGAGATAACTGCCTTTGCCTGGCAAATGTGAGGCACATGACTGAGTATGCTGAGTTTCCGCACCGTGCTCTGTCCAGTTTGTAGGTAGAAGTACAGGAGAGGTATGGAGGTTCCTCTGAGACCATGGCCTCTTCCTCCTTTTATCTGTTACAGTGACTTGTGCTGTCTCACTGTTATGTGTTTGGCTGTATTGACAGTAGCAAGCAAATCTGAATAACAAATTTTCAGCATAGTCAGGAATTGGTGTTGTCTGCTTTTGTCTGAAAGTGTCTCTCGTGCATGTAATGTGCATCACGTTACACTTGATGCTGATGGGAACTTTGTATAAAGACTGAGTAGTATCTGATTTCAGGTAAACAGAAGCTGCTAGGAACGTAGACTCATGTTCAGTTGAACTACAACATGGAGCAAATATAAGGCCTTTCCTGAACTTGCAAACTTAGTACAGCAACTCTCTGATACAATGAAGTATGACATATAGTATACAGGTACCACGTGCTCATGCTGGGAGACGTAAGCATTGCCAAATAATCAGGGCAGATGTTTATCTAAGACAGGATGGAGGGCTGACTCTGGTAGTGTTGTTGCTAATGGTCTCTGCTGTGATCTGTGAAGTTGGTTTCTGCAGTGAAATGGGTAAATTTCTGTGTCTGAACCTTGTCTGTTCAATGTTTGTACTGTATATGAAAGAAGGGCTTTCAGCTCCTCATCTATAGAATGGGAATAATATTTCCTTTCTTACTATCCTAGGGCCAAATACGTTAATGAAATGTAATTTCATAATGGAAGGCACGCAGTATGTTAGCTGAGTATAACTCAGTATCTACTCTGGCCAATGAAAGGAAAATTGTTTTTTTCCCCCTGTATTGGATAGTTTGCCAAGCTAACAAAATGCAGGCAGAAAAGAGGAGAAGTGTAAAGAAGCTTTCACAGGTATTTAAACGTGACAGTCTGTGATGTTAAGTCTATGGGAATGTTATTTCTGAGCAGATGAGTAGAGTTGCATAGTACCATATAGCAGAAGAGATCAGAGAGTTGTTATGATTTTTTTTTTTTTTTTTTTTTTCTTTTTGAAACTAAATAGCCTGTATTTCTGTTTATCCAACCCCAGGCAGCAGTATGGCTATGTGCAGCCTAACGGGTTCTAGACAGGTCAGACCTACTGCATATGCAATTTGCAGAGAAGCACCTTAAGTTAAGCAAATCCAGCATGTTCTGCATGATTTAATTTCCTGCCTAAGTTCTGAACTCCAGACAGTCTGGTTATAGCAAGGCCTATAGAAATGATAAAAACTTTTTTCTTTTCTGGCTTGAGGGAGAACCTCTGGGTTTTGGGGAGCCTGGATATTAATAACTTGAGTACAAGGCATATACCATAGGTATTATTTTGTTGTTGCTTCTCAAATAATACTGTGAAATCAGGGCAGCTGGTGTGGTTTACGTGAACTGCCTGCTGAAGTCCCACAGCTGGAGAAGCCTGTTGTTGCCTGCTATTGATCCCTGCTGCCATTGCTCCCTTTGCTGGGAGCTCTGCTCCCTGATGTGCTGCTGCTGTTGCTACTGTGAGCTGGGTGGTGTGAGGAGCTTCCTACCTCATTGTCCATGCCCATGCATGGACACCCTTTACCGTTGTCACACCTTTACTACTGTCCTGTATTGGGAAAGGGAGATTGAGAGGGGACACACTAACCCTCAGCTTCCTATACTTCCAAAATACACAGTACTGTAAGCTTATGAGCCTTGCTGCAGTGAGTTATGAAGTCTTCAGAAGAGAGATACAAAACGTAGTAGTGGAAAGGGTGATGTTCCTTCTTCCAGAATTAAATTGCTTAAAGGCAGGCTAAAAAAAAAAATCAAATGGCAATATATTATGAAATGCCCATTATTTCTATTCCACACCTGTTCTATATAGAAAAGTTCACAATTTGTTTTTTCTTTCTTTTGCCCAAAGTCAGACTGATATGAGGAATTAAAGTAAATCTTCTTTTCCTTAACATTATTCTTTTGTTGCAGAAAGTTACTGTAAATGAAACTGTCGTCTATAAATAATAGCATTGATCTTGTGTTCCCTGAAGCAGTTAAATTTCCTTTTGGAGTGCAGTCCTAATATCTAGGCATTTTATGTGCTTTACTATACACTTTTAATGAAAGTAACATGATTACTTTGAGCTCTTCCTTTACCTGGGGAATTCTAATCCATTTCAGAGTAACATTGCCCCAAGAAGTTAATGGCAGTAAGTTTTTGGCTTATGGAGCAATTTCCACTGTGATTAAAGCTCAAATGAGCCATTGCTAGCAGAGATCATTCATTTTGCCCGTGTAAGAGAGGAGGTCATGCAGGCTACTACTACAGCAACCTGGCGCTGGACTTCCCCATGACTTGTGGCAGGTCTCCGCTGAAGAGTGCCTGGCATACATGGCAGATCAGGGGAACATAGTTTCTGACTTGTGTTTTTGCAGATTCACTGGTTGAAGTACACTTACTCTGATGATGTAGAGAAACAAAAGCCTCAGCTGCTCTGTGTGTGGAGAATGGGAGGGGAGTGCTGGAGGGAGATGTGTGGCAGGAATTTGGTGGAGACAGAAGCCCTAACTTCCTATCTTGATAGAACAGAGGCAGAAATAGAGGTGATTTTCAAACTTCTTCACCTTTTCCAACTGGTCATGCTTTTGGGTTGGCAGCATTTTTATTCTGTAATCTTGGTCTTTGTGCTTCTGGTACAACTTTTTACTTGCTTTCTTTATTGATAACTGAAGATTGAAATACCAAGAGGAGGCATGGATACTGGGCAAGAGGAGCAATTCTTCAGGGCAGGCAAAGATGAAAGTCGATGTGATGCTTGGTTATTTCAGTGTCACTTCTGCCCCCAGTTTTACTGCAGGGCTGTCTTCTCTTGGTGCAGCACCTGGCACTGTGAGGTTCTGGTTGCCAGAAACTGTGGTGAAGCAAATGGTTCTTGTGCCACATGGATGTGTTTGCATCGCAGAGAGAGGGGAAAAAGGAGCTGTTGGAACTACCTAACACCCACATACTCTACCAGAGAGCAAAAAGCAGTGTGCAAATTTAAGTTTCCCAAAGAGAAAAGGGGAAGGAAAGCTGAACAAAAGAAGTCATTTGGGGGCATGTCACGGTTTAAAGCTGGGCTGGCGATTAAACCTGCGGCAGATGCCCTCTGTTATTCCCCCCCCTCCCCCCAGAGGGAAAGGGAAAGGGAAAAGGGAGAGAGACTTCTGGGTTGGAAAATTAAAACAGTTTTAATAAACTATAATAATGAAAAAAAAGTATAATAATAATAATAGAAATAATCAAATATATACAAATATATATACAAAACCAAGATTGAGCTCCCCTGAAGTCAGCCACGTCACCACCGGCACTGCAGGGCAGGCTCTGGGAAGGCCCAGCCTGGGCCTAGCGACGGTCGAGAGCTGGATTCAGGAACGCACGGATCGGGATCGGGGGCAGCAGGAAAACAGACGGAGTCCTCCCTGGACACCGGCCATAGCAGAAAGAGAGCGAGACCCTCGTGATCCCCCCGCTTTATACCGAGAATGACGTGTATGGGATGGAATACCCTCGTTGGTCAATTTTGGGTCACCTGCCCTGTCCGCTCCCCTCTGCAGCTGCGACCCCCCTTCAGCTCTTCACTCGTAAGCAATGAGGAATTCAGCAGTGACCTTGGTTTCTCTCAAGAATAAGTACAGCAAGAGCCTTTCTGCACAACATCCCTACCGGTGCCTCAGTGATAACTACAAACTTCGAGCGTTATCAGTCCTGGAAGCAGACACTGTCTGCAAAAACATGCAGTTAGTTTCAGAAAATGCAGTTACTTAGAGGAGACTTAGCTGAAAGTAAAAATCACTGAAAGGAAAATCGGCCTGGTTTAGGCCAAACCAGGACAGGGCACTAGGACATATATCCTATTTGAAATATATATAGGCTGTATTTGCACACAAACAATTCCTGCCTTGAGCTCTTCCTCCGTCTTCTCCCACCAGGAAGGTTTGGTATACCATGCTGGTATACCAGCATGGACTTGATGCAGCTTGCATAGGTTCAATTACACCACACTGGCTTCCTTTTCACTAATGAAAATGTGCTTCAATGTGTAAATTCTTGCCCCTCTCAATGATTATATGTAAATGTAGAGAAAATCAATTGAAATTTGATTTAGTTTTGCCAGCTGTCTCAGGCTGAGTTGTCAGGTCTCAAAGACGTGAAGAAAATGTTTGCTGTTAGAGGAAATAGCACTATTTATTTTTGTGGGGAGAAGAAACCAACAGACCTTGCTCTGTAACTGTCAGCTTTCCTTACTTTAACTTTATATTTTTCGCTTGGACCCTGCTGTTATCACTGTTGGTGTTTAGTTTCTTGGTTTCTGTGTTATTGCTGCTGACCTTGCGGTGTTGTGAGAAGGAACGGACTGATGAACCAAGACAGAAACCTGTGACAGTCGGGAGGAATTTGATGTTTGTGCATCCCATCTGCAGGAGCTGGCACTTGTAGAGGAAAAGAGGTTCTGCAGTTCCAGGAGGCTTTGCTGGATGTGAAAGGAATGAGTGCTTCATTTAGGAGGTATGGTGTGGTTTTCTGCTTGTTTTAAAAATACAGATGGAAAGAAAGAATTACTGAACTGTCAGGACCTGAACATTTTAGCGTGTCCTTTCCTTCAGGAAGGGATGTTCTGTTCTCTGGAGGGCTGGGCATGCTTAGCAAGCCTCTGAGAAGGACGTCTGACCCAGGATGTGGTGTGAATTGCTTTGCCCTGGTTTACCTTGTTCTTAACCATGAATGCAAGTGTGACTACAATAAGGACATTCCTTCTATTCCCATAAATCCAGGTTGAATATTTTTTTTCCAATCCCAAATGCAGTGAGTGCTGATGTTTGTATGGTTCGTAGCCTCGTTTTACAGACTCAATTTCTTGTAATGCAGGGCATTACGAGAGGGAAGACCTTTGTAGCTGAGCAGAGTCCCCCATGGAGTGAAATGTTTCTATTGCACTTAAAAATGAGTACTTGGAGAACTAGATCTCCATCGTGTATATTTTGCTTGCAGAGGAAGGGAGTTGAAGGCTAAAAAGTTACTTTTCTTATCCTTCTCATCCCCTTTTGTATCTCATGGTACTGTAATGAGAGAGCAGTAAACAAGAATATATGAAAACTAGTTTCAGGTCATAATTCTGATCACCTAACCAGAGAAGACGTTGAAACTAAAAGCAATTTTAGGACAGTTCCCTAACCTTTGTGGTATAGCATATGTTGGAATAAATTATCGCTCCCAGTATCCCTAGGGGAGTGCTTTTGTGATATAAAGTAATTGGAGATGGCTTGGAGAAGAGACTAGAAATCTGCTATCCCAGCCTCAAGTCAGTGGCCTCATCTCGGAACATGGATACTTTTGTATTTTCAGAGAGACTGCCCCTCTGACCCCCTGGGTTTATTTATGTGAAGTAGAAACCTCCAACATGAATGAGAAATTGAGAGATGCTCATCTGTCACATTGTAGAATTGAAGGGAACAGGAGGATGTGTGTGGACTTGATAGGGAAAACTGCCAGACCTCTGTTCAAAACTTTGCTTTGAAATAACAAAGAAAGATTTTCTACTTGTCCTTGGGAAATAAATCCAAATCAAACATATTAGTTCAGCCTCCAAACTAAAATGTCTACTGTTTGTATGTGACTGTTCTCAACAGAGTTTGTTTTAAGAAGATTTATGAAAATACAAGTGGTTTATGTTAAATTTTTACTGGTCTTGACACACAGTTTCCATCTATAAAAACTTATAAACCCCAGCCCTTCATTAGTGAGCTTCATTAACAGTGCTGTGCACTTTAATAGGAACTGCCGAGACATTTTACAGGATTTGGAAACCTCTTGATGAAATTCCATGGCTCGCTACTTTAGGGCATAAACAGTGGCGATGTTTAATCTTTGTTATCTCTCTTTGTACTTGCTCAGCAGTTCTGTACTCCCTCTGGATTTCTTTGTTCTTAGCAAAATTATGTTATCCCCCTCAGGTTCTTTCAGTCTGTTGCTTTTCTCATTCAGTTTCTAGGTGAATAAGCTTTTTTTTCAGGCTAAAGGAAAGAAAAGGTGAAAACTTTGAATATGTGGGACCAGTTACAAAAAAACTGTGGTGTTCGTGGGGATGGTGTGTGAAATATGGGTAATCTGCAGCAGTAGGCTTTGACTTGGGCCTCAAGTCGATGGTCTTGACTTTTAGATATTTGTGGGGCTGGTGGATGGTGGTGTCTCTAACAATAGTTTGGTTTTTTTTTAAACATTAACATATAAGGGTGGGTGAAGAATGCTAGATAAAAAGCAAAATGTTGTTCCCTCTCGACTCTGCAAGATGGGTTTTTTTCACAACTTGACTTCAATGGCAAGAGGATCTATGCTGACAGCCTGTGCAGACCTTAAGAGGTGTTACATAAAACTTGGTGTAAGCAACTGAACTAAAATTTTGACAAATAGAAGCAGCTGTTACTGTAGTATTTCTTGCAGGTTTGCTGAAAAGAAGAAAGATGTAGGGAACAAAGCCACAAACCAGTACTCTACTGGAGTGATGTCGGTGGTGTCTTTTCTCCAACTATGTATGGGTATGGGCATTTTTTTTGTCTGGCAGAGAAGCTAAAGGAATAAGTGAATGGTGACATAGGACGGGATAGACTACGTGTCTGTGGTGTAGCAGGTGCAATTTCGTATATATGGCTAGAAATTGGCCTGCAGTGCCCAGATGCCGATCCTGGGCATTCCTGATAAATAATCCTGTTACAGAGAACCTTAACAGTTTCATCTGGAGAAAATAAATGAAGCCTGCTGTCTGGTTTTTGTGGGTGATAACAAAGTTCTCAAACTGAAAATAATCATCAAGTATTACTGTGTAAACTGTTTGAGGCTAATCAGAATCCTTAGGAAAATGAGAGCCAATAACCTATTTCTCCCTACTCCCCTGCTTTTGATGCAGGTGCTCTCCAAAAAGCTTACAGATTGCTGGCACTGCCATGGTAGGTGCAGGAAGCGTGATAAACTTGTACGTGGTTTGGGTTTTTTTTGGTCATGTACTAAGTAGCCGTGTGTGTAAGGTGCCCTTTATATAAAGTGTTTTATATCTTGCATTTGAGTTAACAAGGTCAGATTCCTGCAAAGGTAATTATGCCAGGATAATAGCTGCATATGGGAACATCTCCATAGTTACTTCATTAAAATATTCTGGAAATAACTAAGGACATGCTAGCCAAAACCTCTTCAAAATCTGCACAAATTGGCAGGTGTCTATCTGTGGGAACAGGCAAGAGAATTGATCAGGATTTTTTGCAGGGTTTGCTAACTCCTTGTTGGATTTTTGAGCCAAGCTCAAGAGATCGGAATGATCCATAAATGATTATAATGGAAACTAAGATAAAAGTACAGTTAAAACGTGCATTCATATTGTGTGCTTGTGAACCAGGCTGTGCAGCAAGTGTCAGCCTGTTGTTCACCTGGTAAGACCTCTGTGATGCCCAAATAAAAAAATGGCCTGAGTTTCTCATATGATGCCATGCTGATTTATTTCACAGGCCAAAACGCAGATGCATCCAGACTTTTAAAAATCTGAACTCTGGCTGTGTTCATTGGATCGGTGCTAGAGAGCCAAGATAGCACAAGGACTAGAACTGTGTACATGCCAAGAAATGATGATGAAACAATATCCAGCTGCTCTAGCATATTGCCTCATTTGCCTGCATTATGTTACCACAAGATGTATCCTAGCCCCTTCCAGTTTCCTTATGTTCTACTTATAGCAGGGGTGCTGAGACAATATTGAGTGTTTTCTAATTCTTACTATTTTCCTTTTTGCAAGTAGAAAGGAAGACTCTTTCAAAGCATTGGCAGGCAGGCTTCACGTAGTTAACTACTTAAGCTTTGAGTTCAATGTTATTTGGCTTATATGTGCAAAAAAAAGGTCTATGCCAGACATTTTTTTGGGCAAAACAGGCGGTATGCTTTGCACTAAATATTCTGGTTTCCTTTCGTCCTCTTCATTGCTTTTGACAGTACAAACTTTTGGATAGCTCCAGATGCATGTTGAGCCTATGAGACTTGTTTCTGAGACTGAAGTCAGCCTCCTGAGTCCCTCCAACAGAGCTTTCCCACACTTCGTATCATCTCAGGAGTCACATTTTTGCCTTTCGTTGGTGCAGTTCCTATCGACGCGTTTCTGTTTACAGTCCAAGTTCTGGCTTTTCTCAGTATACTTCATGGTTCACAGAGCTTAGTAATGCGACTCTTCTAATGACTTTGAACTGTGTTCATTTTGCTGCAATTCTTCAGAACAGTCCTTTTTTAAAAAAGAGAAGGGGGAAGAGGGGAAAAGATTGACACTTTTCTTAGTGACAGCAGCTAACTTGAAAATAGACCAAATCTTGTGATGCTTCTCTTGAAAGTAACTTAAACAGAAAACAACTTGTTCTTTTGCGTCTTCTCTTTTAAATAGCATCCTAGTGGGATGCTGAAAACACCAGAAATAGGCTTGTAAGAGAAAGCATGAATTTTGGGGTTTGGTGTGGACTACTAAGGTTTAGAGAATTTTTGGAAGTAACTTCCTGGATCCTTGTCTTTTATAGGCAAAAGTTATCAGCATGGGGAAGGCACTCTTGTATTTAACATAGGAGTTAACACATGTGGTCAAGTTCTGGAAAACGTGATGCTTCCAAGGCAGGACTGAGCTAGGGTGTTGGTATGCATTGCACCTCCTGAGCCTGCCAATGGTCTTCAGGAAAGGTTTGCAAGTAGACAAGGTTTGCTGTGACACATTTCTTTAATAACAAACATACTTAAACCCAAAGAGAGTTAGTCTGCAGCTTACTGACTTGAGCAGTGAAGGATTATTTCCACAATGAAATAAAGCATGTGTTGGTACTGTTACATCCACATCTTGTCTCTGATGACAACAGACTTCAAACTGGGCAAAATGGTTTCCTACTTTCTCCTCCTAGCAGTCAGTTTTTTGGCCTTTTTTAATGTTTGAATATGTGCATACCAAACCTCACTGTTATGACTTGTAGCTATATGGGAACCAGAGTGGCAGAGATGCAAAAGGTTTTCTGTTACGTTATTAGGGTCCCTATCTATTCTGCTGAGAAAGAGAAAGAAGGGCAAAGGAAAAAGAAAAATGGGAAAGAAGAGAAATTATGAGACAAGTTATTTGAAGAGGGAAATAGAGGATGATAAGAAAGATCAGAAGAAATGAGGAGCAATATTCAGCTTCCTTTTTCATGCTTTTGTGACAGTTGTGGAGCTCAGTAATCGTGACTCTGTGGGGATGATATCTGGCTAGGAAGATTAGTAAGAGGAACCAAAATCTGTTGTAAGACATTGTTGAAAGCTGATGTTTCTGTAAGTATATGTTCAGATCACACCCCACACTGAGCTTTGCTTATCTCTGAGCCTGTGAATAGCTTTTGGAAATGGATGCTTTTTTTCGATTTTTTTATTACCCAGTATACTGCAAAGAGGTAGATAAGATGCTGAAGTACTTTAAAACTACTTTGTCATCCATCACTCCATCTGCTTCAGGGCTTAGCACACATCCCTGATCCTTCTCTGCTGTGCTGTAGAGCTAAACTTTATGGGACGTGCTTGGTATCTCATATTTCTTAGAGTGAAGAACAGGGGCAACAGCGTGAATTCAGGAATTGTCTTGATATGTGTAACCTTTTAGATTTTGCTTCTCCTTTTAAGCATTTCAGTTGCAAGGCAAACTGTCTGCTACGTGCCTTGGTGGAAAGTCTTTCTATTACAAACAGTCTGTGTAACAGCAGGATACGCATGGCTATGGGCAGGTACCATCAGCTGAAAAAGGGAACCCAAGTTTGAGGATTACTTGTGGGTAAACTGGAGATCACATCTTTGACCACAGTAAGTGGAACTGGTCTGTTGTACAGATGGCTGCTAATAGCACATCCTAACTAATGTTTAGACTTAAACTGTTTGCTTTAAAGATCTATTTTCTTTTTGAGAAAATAGTAAAGCTGCATACGGGGAAAACACTTCCAAAACCTATTTAGGACAGAGATCTGAGTTTTGGGAGTATCAGAAATATACCTTCCCCATCATTACCTGGACCAGTGATGAGCTGCTAAATGAAACCATGGCTAATGCCACAAGGATTATAAATTACTGTCACAGTCACCTGACTTGGTTGTGGGATCTTAAACCCGGTTGGTTCATATAACTGAGATGACAAAAGTTGTGCTAGCAGGGAAAATTCCCCAAAAACATTTATAAAACAATATTAGATTCTTCTCAGGCTCTCAGGACGCTTGAAGAATGTCTAATGAGTTGGACTGCGTGAGACCCTGGCAAGGCAGAAAATTGGTTTGTAACTTCTTTGAGCCTCAGATGTTGTCCCAGACAGTATGGGGTCAAGGGAGGCACTTCTGCAGTACCCACCTCTGGGGCCGCAGCACACTACATGCAAGTCTGTAAGGGCACAGAATGGTACCTGGAGTAAGGAAGGGGAAGATCCTGAAGCAGCCTTGAGCTTGTCAGGCAGTGGTGGAGTCCCGTGTGCCTTTGCATCTGCAGTCTGCTAAAAGTCATTACCTGCCTTGATGGCCACTGCCCAGTTCAGAAAGTGAGGACGTTAGTACTCATCGAGGAAGTATTCCTCCTGCCTTACTGCCCACGAGCACCAGTACAGACAGGGCTGCCCACACAGGCTGGAGTCAGCAAAAGTTACTCTTCTGGTCCCCTAGGCAGTCGTGGTAGCTGTTAAGAACCATTAGGATGGAGCAGGCTCTGTGAAACAGCTCCACAGAATTGGGAGAGTTTTTTCATGGTCATATCTTTGGCCCATTTATTGTGCACAAGTTACTAGCCTCAGTGCAAAGCAGTCCTACCTCTAAAACTCTTTTTTTCTGAAATGTAGTAGAAAGGCATTCTATACTTTTTTTTTTTTTACTCTCTCTGCCATTGCTCATTTCAGACTTTAAGGAAAAGGGAGAATCTGAAAGCTCTTTAAGTTAATCTATTTTTAAAGATTTTCAGTCATCAGGTGCACAATGGAGTCTGCAGAGATTTGTCCCCTAATCTGTATTATAATTTAGTTATATTTTTAATGACCATTAATTGGTATTAATTACTTTCAGCAGTTTTATAGAAATTATCTGTATACCTTTTCGTTGTTATTATTTTAAGAAGACAAATTGCCTGTCAGTTAAGGTGAAAAAGCTTGCTCGTGAAAGTTGCCTGATTAATATTAATCAGAACTCTTTTCTGTTAATGCAGCTATCTTTTTTGTGAGATAGATATTGAGAGACATCTTGGCATCATTTCTGTTTGCACTGTTTTCACCCTCCCATGTCAAATTTCAAAAGCTGCAAATTTCCCAGGAGATGTTCTTTTGTCACATTATTTTGAGACTGAGCCTCCCTAAGCAGGCTGCTCCATGTAACATTTATATAAATTGTTTTTTCTTTAATCCCCACAATTTGGACTTTTATGTGATGATTTTCATTCGGCATGGGTATAACTAAGGAACAAATTATCTTGTGAAAACACTGGGTCGTTTCAGGACAAATGAAATGCAAAAACTGTTGCCCTCTCAGATCTTGGGAATCTTCATATAGACCCTCTGACAAGGCATTTCAGACAAACCTCATCATGAAGAGGAGAAACCTACACAGTTTCTTGTAGTTAAACATGTCTCACTGCTCTCCTGAACCTGCAAAATTTACAGCTTTTGCAATTGGAAACTAGGTTAGCCTCTGAATTGTGCAGATAATGCTTTCTTGTATAATCAAATTGTTTAAAATGATATTTTTGGGGTTTGCTTGTTTTTAAGGTTGAGCTCTCTCTGATTTGGTTCACATATTCTTAATTGCTGGTTTTTAACCATCTGTGTTCCTTGAGAAAGACTTTTCAAGAAAACAGCCAGCTAGCCAGCATTTCTAAAATTAGCCTCTCTAATTACATTGGCACTTTATTTCTAAGAATAGTTTATCTATTTAGGATCAAAAGAAGCAAAAATAGATCTTTTTGCAGCGAAGTGCATTTGTCAGCGTCTCTATGTCTGTGACAATACGCCTAGTTTTTTTCTGCTATCGTTTTGAAGCAAGTGGAAAGAAAAGTCAGCAAATGAGTTGTTAGAAAGCAAGCATAATTATAAAACATCAGTAGGTGTAAGAGTTCAAGCAGGAAAGGAAGGAGCTCCTGTTGCACAGAGGAGGAGAGGGCAATCAGTGGGATCGGACATGTGGTGACTTTCAGAGCAGAGTTTTGCTGCGTGGTGTGGGCTCCATCACTTCCCTTTTTGTTTCGGAGTTGAACATGACTGATCCTATTTCATCTAAGCAGTGTTATTCCTATACTGGGTAAGGATAGGGTTTTCTCCTTTAGGAACCAATAGTGTTTAGTGGTCGTGATGTGATCGACAGTCTTCAGTTTTCTACAACAAGCAGTATGCTGGAAGCAACATTGGTTTTCACTTAAACTGTCCTTCATTTTTTGAATTTGCTTGGCCATTAACATTTTTGGAGAATACTAAGTGGCAATGTACTGCTTGTAAGCTAGGAGATGTTGCTGCTGGCTCAAGATCTGGTATGCGGTGTAGTAGAGCAGCTGCCCCAGCTAGAGTTTGCTTTGCTTTGCAATCAAAATGGTGCAGCTGCATCAGTGAGGCACTGGGCCCAAGTGGGTTAGCTCTGTGGAGCTGCAGGGCTTTTTAGTCAGGGAATAAAATCATGGCTAACATGGCAGTGCTGGTTTTTAGTATCTCCACGAGTGGAGTTGGTGAAGGATGAGTATCTCTGCCACATGCACTCAGAAGAGATAATACTGAGAGGATTACAAGCTTGCTTGAGAGTTCCCTGAGACTCCTTCAAGCAAGGACAGTCCTTTAGTGGAATGTCTGTGCAGTTTCAATGTTGTAATGCTATTCAGCATTAACAGCACAGCATAGCATGTTAACAGCGAATACCCCCAGCGGGGATCTCTGTTCTTCCATCTGGTGAGATTCAGGATTGTTGTATATTTGTTAGCAGAAATGTAGGTAACTGTCGTGGCAACCTTGACAATGTAGTCAACAGTGCAACAGCACCAGCCAAGTGTGTAAAACACAAATACTGTTTTTCAGCTGGGAGTGTGCTGGTAGGTGATGAAACCAGAATCCTTTCTCCACCCATGGTTTGGAAGAGGCAAGTCATGATTGAACGTGTTTGTGTTTGGGTGTTGGGGTTTTTTTGGTGGGGTTTTTTTTTTTTTTATTGTTGTTTTTTGTCTTCCCAGTTTTCTGGAAATGAAAGAAGAAAGAAGTCTTTAGGCGGTAAGGTATGAGCAGTTCCACTGTTCAGGTACAGAAATCTTAACACAGAACTGGAAGAATAAATTGTCTCCAATGCTGTATCAACGTCTCTGATAGAAAGGATAATGTAAATGTATTGGACTGTTTCTATATTGAGGACACAGGGCATTAATCTGTCAAAATTATCCAGGGAAATTCACCCTCTGTTGTGAGTGTTCCAGTTAGACGTCAAAAGCGATCTCCTTTTTTTTAAATTGCAGAATATGTGCAGTATGCGTCATCTAAAAGTCTGACAAAAACACACTTCTTGTTCAGACCCTGTCAAATGGTAATCTAGTTGTTCTGCTCCAAAACCAGGCTTCCTGGTAGCAGGGTTCATTTCCATAGAAAGGAAAAGACATATCCCAGCTTCCACCTGGCTCTGTGTGCTTGGATCAAAGACTCTTCAGCACAAACTATTGCTCTGGGAACAAAGTCGTGCATGGGTTTATTTTTTAGGAGATGAAGGATTAATGAGCTCCAGTGTTTGTCTCGTATCAGTTTTCTCCTTAGCACTTCTAGCAAACAACCCCACCACTTCTGCCTTAGGAAATGCCTATTGGTAAAATATCTTGAAATTCCGCCATGAAGGGTACAGGCACTAGGAGTGTGTGGACTGAAGTTACTGGTCGTTTCTGTGAGTCAGAAGCTTTATTACAGGTTGGTACGAATGCTTGCCATGCAATGAAAAGCTGGGGATGAGGCTGAGCAGCAAACCATCTCACTGTCCTGCACCCGTTTCAGCTGGTCTGCCTTATTTAATGAGAAACACACAGGTGTAGGCTGATGCAAACCCACAGAAAATGAATTAATAAAACACTGGTTATAAAGGAGGAAAAAAAAATCCATCTACTCAGTAGAAAGCAGAATGCAAGGAGTCTCTAATCTGAGCCTGTTTGTACCCAGGGGAGCCTGCAGCAGAGGCTGCCATTGCCTTGCTGTCACTTGGAGTGATGCCCAGCTCCACTGCCCAGACCGCCCCGGGGTTTGGGGAGCCTGGTGTAAGGCACAGCAGGAAGGGGGAACGTGTGACTGTACAGAGTAGATTATGTTATTTGCACTTGGTGGGATTGGCTTAAAATGGGCAGGGCTTCAGAAGCAAGGAGTTTTTCTCAATGTACTTAATTTTAATTTCAACGAATTGGCTGGATTTCCCTCTTGTGCTTTGGGTTCTTTACCCATTTAAAGGAATTGAAAAGGAGAAAAAGATGTACCATCTACTGTTCTCTTGCTGAGTGACTAACTTCTTGAATTAATGCTTTCATGCTTAATACAATTTTTTATAGCAATTACGTTTTCTGTATGAATTTTTAATATTTACAAATTGCAGTTTATATTGGTGCAAGGAAACAGGAAGCCAAATGTAAAATAAATAGATTAACTCTGCTTCTAAAACCAGCTGCTGAAGGTAAAAATTTACTCAAGCATTGAGCTTATATTTTGCTGATCAGCCTCACATGGAGGAAAAAAATCAGCAGCGTGTTTTTTTTTTTTTTTTGAGAACATGCTCGTTCCTCAGCTGAAGGCTGGTTGTCAGTTTGTGAGGGCAAACCTCCATTAAGCTGTGTTGCTTTGAAGGTCTGACGTACATAATTGATGAGCAGCAAGTCTCATAAATATTTACTAAATTATAACTTAATTTTAATCTTATTGGTGTGTACCATTATCTGTTTCATGTTCTTTTAAAACAGTACTTCCATCCTCTGAAAATGAAATATTTAAGTTTTAATATTACATCAGTGGTAGTATAGTATAGGCTAAATTAGTTTAAAACTCTGTGTTCAGATACTTTAAAACACTGTCTCTGCTTAAATATGCACAGAGTAATTGACAGTCATATGAATGAAAAGATACTTTGAATAAAAATTGGAGGAGTGCATAGAAGCGTAATCGTGACTGACTTAATCTTTGTACGGCATTGAGCTAAATCACTTATTTCAAGCACTTCAGATGAAATCTTGATGTGATGGTATTGTACTGCACATGGTAACTGAAAGCAAAGCTAACTGTGAACAGAAGGGCAATTTTAAGAAACTAGTAAGTGTTGCTGCTTGGATGCAAGAAAGTGCAAATAACCACGAAACAACTTTTAAGATAGAAGCATTTTTTGTGTGTCTGATTCTGGTGTATTTGCCCATCCTGAGAGTACGTTGCCTGGACTCAAAGCTTCTGTTGAAATTTTGCCACTCTTTGGTAAAAGAGTAATCAGTCAAAATGCTTGATATAAATTTTTTTTTTTTTGTCAGGGAAATGCTTTGGTTTTTGGGGCTTGGGTTTTTGTTTTGTTTTTTAACAAAAGCTACAAATGGAAGAGATGGTTGTAAGAGGTCACCCTGTGGCTGGACTGTGTGTGATGGAGGAGGAACAGTGGCAGCCCTAAGGTCTCCCTGCATTCCTGGAAAGTGACACTGGTGTCCATTCTGTCCACACCTGCTATGACTGGTGCGGAAGAGGGGACATGGGAGGAAACACCCTCCTTGGGTGCATCGTCCCTTGTCTGCAGCCTGCTAACAGGCACAACCTCTTCTGCAAATGTCTGGTTTTGCTTTAGCTAAAATCCCACCCTGAATGCAGGGATCTTTAAACTTGAGTCTTTTAGAAGCAGGGAGGGTGTAGAAAAAAAAATGTATTAAAAGCTCCATTAACTTTAATTATGGTGGTGTGTCTTAATACATCTGTAGTTCAAAGCAGTGGAAAATGTTTTGCAATAACTCTCATCAGGCTGTTCAACTGGTTATTTCTGAGTGCTTTACCAAGGAGGTGACTGTGGTAAGCCCGATTCTACTGATGGGAGACCAAGGACACGGGGAGACCAGAGTGGGTTGAGGAAGAGCTGAATTGGAGTCCTCCTAATTTTGGAGTTTGTTTTTTTTTTTGCACTGAGAGGCAATGTGACATGTGAGGTCTGTGAATCTTCCTGGTGCAGTTGGGAAATGCAAATTTTTTTTCTCTTTTAGGTACTCGAGCAAAGCTTATTTATTCAAGGTCTCTGTAGGTACATGAGAGAATAAGACTGTTCATAGGGAAGCAGGAACAGGAGTTCTTTAGTAAATGAGTAAATTTTATCTGTCTGAATAATGATTTTAAGTGAGGAAACGAGCAGCTATAAAACACATATTTGCAACATGCCAGCAGACCTGCTCAGATTCTAATTTAGATGCTGCTCATCCAAATTCATGTTCTTTTCTACTGTCCTTGAAAGGCTGCAATAAAAGCAGCGTGCACCGTTACAGCTGATGTCATCTAGGTACAAGGTGACTCCACCTCGGGTGACATGCACAGCCCAGCAGCATGCTCACGGTACCGCCGTGTATGCAGAGACACAGCCAGGGCGGTGTGGTAGAACCGATGCCTTGTTCCTGGGCCCAAGACTTAATCAAGCAAACCAGGACTTAGCCTTCAAGTTGGACTTTTCTGGGAAATAAAAATTTACTCTGGAGTGATTCCTTTGAGAGTTGCTTTGTGCAACTTTATGCTGAGGAAAGCAGAACCTTTTCCTTCATTTTCCTCTCCCACCCCAACCTCCATGTACGAGCAGTGAACAGACAATTCAAGTATATTGTATTTCCAAAAGTGGACTGATGTTGCTCTGGAAAGGAAGGGTCAAAAGCAAAGTGGCACAGCTCAAACAAACATTGAGGCTCAGGCTGTTCCACCAGGGATGAACATGCTGAATTTGCAGTGCTGTTTGTGAAGCTGTTTGCTATGAGGAAACATTTCTTGGCTGGAGTAATTTTGTTTGAGAGCCCAGCTGGATGTTGTCTCTTGAACTGTGTTCAGGAACTTGCAAGGTGTGCAGAGTGTCACCAGTCTGCTTATTTCTCACAACCCTTATAAAAAGTCTTGTCTGCTGTGAGGACTCCATTGCGTCAGTGCACATATGTATTTTATCTGAGCATCAGTAAGCGGTTTCAGGAGTGGCACACTTGTGTGACTCAGATTCCCCCCCACCCCCTTCAATGAATTCTACTTGTAGGAAAAGTCTATGAGAAAAATTTGGTTAGGTATGCTTTATTTTCTGGTGCCTGGTAGATCTGTACATGTTGGGAGCTGGGACAGCTACTAGGTGGAAATTCCTCCTTTTTCCAAGACATTCGGTAGTGTACGCTCTGCAATAGCAAGAGGCTTGTGGATGTAAAGCTAGAAGTCTGTGACAGCAGTGAGGGGTTACAATCAGGTTGCTCCCTGGTACTGTAATATAGGTTACATGTAGGATGCTTTTTTACCTGCAGAAATGGGGTAGCTGCTTCTCTGAACTAGTATGTTGCTTGGGTATGTCCTTTGGTTATGGAAGATGCATTTTGGCTGAGGCAGGATAGAAAGGATGAATTCCACCGAGGTGTTACTACCTTGTCCTGGTCCTCACTGTGCCTCAATACACGAGTCAGACCTTGAACTTACTAAGCATTATCCTGTGCTTTCAGCAGCAGTTTCTTTCCTTCAAATTAAGATTTATGTTTTACCCTGGGTTAGATACTGGGTTTTGTAAAGAACTTGTTGTTGAAGGCTGTGGAACTTGCTAAATGTACATTCAATTGACATAATCCCCCTCCCCACCCCTGCCACCCTGTCCCAGGTTATATTTACTTTAGTGTGTGAAATAAGCACTTTAATCATAAGTTCCCCATTTTTTCCCAGGAGAAATAGTGTGGGCCATAGTGTATTCATGCAAAATCACTTTTAACCTTTGAACAGATGTCCTTGACTAATCATTGCTAATTTTCATTAATATTGATAACTATAGATGACATTTTATGTCAACAGTACCGCTCTAGAGTGAGATATCACGTGTTTTATTCAAGTATTTTCTTTCCTCAGTATTCAACTACCATGTGATTCAGTATCATTTAACTGTTAGAGACAAATTCCTCAGTGTGTTCTGTACATCTATATTACCATAGTTTTAAAGCATGTCCTTATGGAAACGTTGTCTTCAATAGTAAAACTTGTCTTCAATATTTTCAGAGTTAAGCTAATGTGGATAAACCTGCAACATGAATGCTGTGAGGCTATGCATTTGACATACTGCTGTAAAATACTGCAGCTTTGAAGTACAGGTTTGTGGCCTCTGCATGAAACATTCATGCAACCGTGTACCTGGCAGCGTAGACAACTACAGCACTTGTGTGTAAATCAGGGCAGTGAATAAGAAGCTGCTTTGAGGCAAGTGTTCAACTGGATTAGCCACTGAACCATTTATTAAAGCTCCCAACGCTGTGTTGTAACTTCGTAGGATGAGGGAGCACTGCATTGTGCTGTTGACTTACTGAGGCTATTTGTGAACGCACTAGATCTTGTGCCTGGAACTGTTACAGGAGCCTTAGATTTTGCATTAGGTAATTAACCTGCTTCTCAGCTACTGCATACCACAAATATGCTATATATACCACCCATTCATGCTTTTATTATTGTAGCCTCACTGTGACAGACCATGACTGGTTGGATGGTGTCCATTTTTCAGAAATCTCAAAGACACGAGATGGGAGAGTGAAAGTATTATTAGATTTGCTACAGGAGCTGAAATGCAGCGAGAATAAATGACTTCTATTCTGACTTCCCAACAACAGGTCTGCATATTGAGCTCGGACCTCATGTCTGACTTCTTTTGCTTCAGAGCATCACTTCTAACAGTTCATACTGTTGCACAGGCAAGCCACGTAGGGAAACCATTACTTTCCTGGTTGAAAAAATAGGAGAGAGACTATAATCTTATGGAGACATACTGTATGCTTTTCAACATGCATCAGTTTAAAACGTGTTGCAAAACAAAGACAAATATATGGTTGAATAATTTAATCGACACAAGAAGTAAAAAGTTCTATAGTTATGTAAGAGACAGTTATTTCAAAAAGAGAAATAACATATTGCCGTTTCAAAATTACAAAATTTTGTATCTTTCAAAAACTACTTACATATGTGTGCCCAGAAAATTGGAGGAATCAGCACCTGATTAAATTATCAAATACTGCTGAATCTATGCTTTAAATGAGAGAGGCTATTGTAGAGGATAAGCATCCTTGGGGGGTCTGCTACTTTTCAGCAGAAAAACTATTCTCTGCCTGACCTTGATAAATCTCCAGTTGTTGCAATGGAGATGGTGGAGGTTTATAAGGGATGTTTTGGTTTGAAAGTGCAAGACAGTCATCGTTCTCCAAGTTCAAAAGATCGCAGAGGGGAGAGCTTGTATGTCCATGTGGCTGCAGCAGTAACAAAAACATTCTGGTGGTCCTTCAGTGCAATTCCAGGTGAAATAAGCACATCAAGCCATGAGCGATGTTTCGGTTTAAGTTAGTAAAAGAACAGATCTGTTTGATGTCAAAGGAGAGTAGTAGGCTTGGGCTCACTAAACAGTGATGGCTAGCTGTAACATCAGCTGCCAGGGATCCTTTGTAAATAATGATAGCAGCTGTGGTCACGGCCTTCAGTACCTCACCTGTAAACACCTGGTGAAGCTGAGTATCCCCCACTAAGGTCTGTATTAGTGCCAGATCCAAGGAGGAATTTTAATATGCTAAAAGTAGTGTACTCATTTGCACCCATAAAACAACTCCTTGTCTCTTGCTCAGCTCAGAGATGTATAAGTTCCAGGGCTGGGTACTGTTGGGCTTCTGAGTTCCCTGGAGCATCTGACACTGCATTTCTGCATTCCCCCAAAAGCTCTAATTTTCACAGGATGAAACAGGTTAGTCTAAACATGATCAGAGAGGAGGAATTTAGTCCTGCGTTGATGTTTTTGACCTTGTAAGTATTGTAACCAAATGCCAACAATAAAATGGTATTTGGTGTGGAAGAAGGAAGCATAATGCTCAAATATTGTGTTAGTCTATTTGGGACTAAGTACCAAGCCATTTTCCTCTAGTCCCCTAACAATCTTGGCCACTATAAATTCTTACCTGTTTTCCATTCAGAAAATGTATTTATCTTTTTTCTTCTTTTTTCTTTTAAATTATATCAGCTGATCTGTCACTCAACAGATTAAGGCAGAAATGTAGTAGAGAGGAACTTTACAATATAGACACATCCTAGATTTACATCAGTGTAGACTGTGGTTGCTTATTAAAAAGTTGAATTTGAAATGTCACTGCACTTAGGTGTCAGAAAGAGAGACTGGGCTGTGCTGGTTTAAATAGATGCACTGAACTCACTGGAACAAACTTCAATTGATGTCAGTTGAATATTGGGTCCAAAATTTGTAAGTGATTAATATTCAGTTAGCTCAACTGGAGACTGGCCATTGGTGAAATCGTAGCTACACTGTGAACAAATCACTTTGGAAAGTAGTTGAAAGCAGGATTTCCGTTTGGGTGTACAGGAAATGTCGGTAATCTTAGTCAATCAGTTTTCGCGCCTTTTGTTCTCTGGCCAGTATTTATTTTACTGCAAAAGTGAAGAAACTGCATTATCACAAATAAACTAAGTCATGCTCAAATATTTCAAGTGGAACAATTCTATATGTAGTTTAATTTCATGCACTAATACTTTTCCATAGAGACTGTCTTGAGTTTTCAAAACTTGTAAACCGGTGGGACTTCTCATTTCGCTGCCGTGTACCATATAGGATGTATCAAAACAGTGGCAAAGCCATTCTGAAAGTAGGGTTCACAGATTAAATATACTAATTAGATTTTCTTTCTGCACCTATTGTAAGTCAAAAAGCTTTTGTAGAATAAATGAGTAGAAAACAATGCAGACACCCCTTATTTGAATTTTTATATATGTGTGTATTGCAGAAAACTGGAGTTTTCATTAATAATTTAGGATGAGTACAAGATTTGCCCTTCCAGCATTCATGTTTTGTGGTGAAAACTGGGAATCATCTCCTGTGTTTTTAGTATTTTTTAAATTAGTTATTTCCTTAACTGAACCATTTAAGTGAAAAGTGGTATTGAGTATTTAGTCTCTCCATGGTTGTTTTTTGTGGTTTCTTGATGGATTTTTTTTTTTTTTTTTTTAACAATTCTATTTCTCAGTGCCAAACACCTTAAAAGAATGGAGGGCATTAAATGTGGACAAAGGGGGCTTTATGGATTTAGATGAGGCTGAAGCTTGGAGAATTCAAACAACAAAAAACAAAGGATCTTGGTAGGACGCAGTGGCCCTTTGTCATTTGGGAGCTCTGCATCCAATCCCATCTTTGTACTCTCTGTATCTAATGTCCTCCAAAGTTCATTCTTCACCCAGTCCTGCGAGTTGATACAAACTATATAAGCAGCCAAGCACAGCAGACAAGATTCCCCCTTGATGAAATAACAGGGGTGTCATGTTTTCCTGTCCTTCCTCTGTGTTGGATCCAAAGATCCCATGAGCATACTGCAAGTCGGAATCTTTGCAGTTGCTTGTTTCATTGCAGGGTTAATTTTCAGTCAAATCAGTAAGCTACAGGATTCATCACCTGGCTTCTGTGATCTCTAGATTAAGAGAAGGCAAGTAGTAGGTTGGGATACGGAGGGGAGACTGGGTTTTGGTGGGCTGGACTGGCTCAAGGGTACTCTTGTAACCAAGCTTTGAGAGACTGCTGAAGTCTTAGCTCTTTTGGTTTCTGATAACTGTGTTTTATATATTTCTGAATAAAAAAAGGAGTACGGGAAAAGGTTGGTTCATTGGTACTAAGGAAATTTACACTTTAATATTCTTCAGTATTGCTTGTTTTCCGATGGGTAACATTTCTTTTATTCATTGAAGTGGGCATGTACAGCTGTCTATACTGCTTTTTAGCTTTGTTAAATCCGTATTTTTTTTCATTTTGGTTCCATTTTTGGATTGCATAAGGTCACTTCGGTACAGTAGGAGCTATTTAAAATCTTAATATTGATTGCATGTAGAAGTTAAATTGACTATAGTTCTTAAAGTATTCCCCAAGCACACAGAGTACCACAAATAACCAAGGTTCAGCAAACGAGTGTTAGAATAGTTCTTGCTGCATTAAAGCATTTGGAAAAGAATATAAATTGCTGTTGTGTTCAACTCAGTGTGGTCGTGATCTAAGGTCAAGAAACACTGAAAAAGCCTTTTTCATATTAGTTTGATGGATTAACTTCTACTGGAAATATAGGAAATAACATTCTGTGGAGCAAAACAAGCATTGTGGAGAAAAAGCACGTGTGGAACTGGCTGGAATAAAATTTCTTCAGTTTTTTTTTTAAGGTTTCCTGTACAGCTCCATTACAGCAGATTATAGCCTTGATGACACCTGTCAAGCTTTTTTGTGTTGGTGTCACTTCTGCTGTCTTTCCACATGCAAACAGGATCAGCTGGGGGTACAAAGGATGTACAGAGGCCAAAGAAACTAAGCTAGATCAGTGTACAGGCATGTTTCTGAGATATTCCAGGGGATAAGAACTCTGAGATAACTGTGTCTTTCAAAGGTTTTTTCAAAACTCAATTGCAGTTAAAGGCATCCTAGGATGAAAAACATAGTGGTTTGAACAAATGATCTTCTGCTTCTGTGTTTTGAGCTACTGAAGTGAGGCAAGGGAAATGACTACAAGGATAGAAAAGGTAAAATGAAATTTTAAAGCCATCTCTAATGCATTAAATAGTCTTCTAAAATCATATTGGATAACTTTAAACAGGAATAGTTTAAAGGAGATCAGTAAGGGTAACAAATAATAGTATATATGTGGAGTACTAACTGGCTGATTCCTTGGAAGTAAAACAGATCCTAGAACTATTTCCAAAACAGTACAGCCTGTTGAACAGGACAACAGGGTAAGAAAGAGTCCCAGTTCAGCAATTGTGTCCCGTCCTGTTCCTTCCACTTCTTAGAGCTCTCACATCTTTCATCTTCCTTCCTCTGGAGTCCTCAGGAGCCCTTTCTCTGGCCTTGTCCTCCTCAGGTTAGTCCATGTCTTCTTCCGTCACTAACCTTCCCAGGCTCTTGGAGAGGGTCTTGTTTCTAGGTATGCTTTCAGCTTTTGTTTTCCTCTTGTTTTTTTTCACACGAATTGTGTGCACGTTCCCACACACCTCAAAATGTGTTAAATGACTGCAGACAGCAAATGTTTAAGAGAAAGAAGTGCAGAGGGTGAAAGACTGAAGAGATGGAGGAGGAAAGGGAAATGGCAAACTGTTAATAGGGTTTAAATCTGAGCTCCAAAGAACATGTGTTTTATGTGCTGAGGGGAGAAGGAACAGATGTCCTTTGATTTTCCTGGGTTTGAGTCCCAGGAAAATGGAGTGTAAAGTTGCCCACACACTGCTGGGGATCACCTGTATCACTGCTCCCCACAGGCAGTTCTAGTTTGATGCCACTTTCTGTGGTGGCAAGGAAAGGAGTATAGTACCTGAAAACAGGCCTGGACACCAGACATCTGGAAAAATGAATGTCAGTTTGTTGTTGTTGCAAAGACCTAATATTCTGTGGGACCTTTTTGGTTTACTAATCCTCACTAGCAATCTAAAGCATTCCCCTCTGCCACTTCCCTACTCCTTTCTGATATGGTAGTCTTCAACAGTTCAGGAATTTACATTCATGTGTATAACAGTGGTCTGTCTAATCCGATACCCTTCCACACACAGCACCGAGTTCAGCATTTAGAAATGCTTTTGACTTCTCAGAGTGTCAGAGGATGTCAAGAGGTAGCAGTCTCCTGATTCCCTCTCAGATCTGCTGCTGCAGTTTCCAGATGTGTTTTGGCTCCTAATAAAGAGTTGTCAAGGAATAAAAATAGCTCTGAGGGTTTTTTTTCCCCTGTCAACTTTCAGTTGAGAAGTTCAAGCCTGATAGGACATATACAATACCTCTTCCATGCTCTGCATTACAGTCAAAATTTGATATGGGAGATGCAGATTAATTTGCCATTAGCCATCAGCTGTGTATGTTGCTCTAGGGACAGTGGACATTCAGCTTCTAATTGCAGCTTGTTTTGTTGTTCAGCTCAATTGTTTCTGCTGTTTTCAATAAAGTAAGCCTGCTGAAAGCAAATTGTACCCTCATTAGGACTAATTAATAGTTGCATTTTCCAAAGAGCTTCATGTGAGGCTTTGCACAGAGCAATAAACTGAAATATTGTCCAGCTGCAGACTTAATGTCAAATTTTGCAAAGGGAGCCAGATGCTATATAGAAATAGTTCTGCAGACCCTAGCACTTTCTTTGCCTTTTATGCTCTTCCAAATGGCCGTTGTTACTTTCATTCTTTTTTTTCAGACTAGCAAAACTTGTGAAGTCTGGCGGGTCGGATCCTGCTGCCCTGGAAATTAGGGGAAGTAGGAGCTGAAAACAGTCATATTTCTTAAAACTGATTCTCATAACCTATTTCCTGAGGAAATTCTGTTCCAGGGTTGCTTTGGCCTTTGGTGATAACACTTATGATAACATTTATCTATCTGTACAGCTTGCTGAAATACTCTCTTGTTGAAAGCCACCAAAATAACTTTTAGGTACTGAGAGCAGAGACAGTGAGGGATCAATTAGCTTTGCTTCGTTCTTTCAGGTCACACAAAACTTTATGCGTTTCATCACTATGCCTTTCTTTAAAGTTTAGTTAATGTCCATAAGACAAAAATACGTTGTGACCCAAATATGATACTGGCAGCTTCCATCCTTTAACAGGCAAGGCACAGTAGCTGGAGGAGGCCCATGTGAGTGAGACTGGTAGGGACAAAGCCATCAAGTGATGTCGTGTGTTTGCTGTTCAGGCAATTCTGCAGCAACAAGTCTCCCTGAGGGAGATTTTGTAGTTGCCAGAGTCCCCCCTACCCCTGGTCCTTCGTAATGCCTCGTCTAATCCCCACATCGTTCCTTGGGCCCCCACCGAGAACGCAGATCCCTCAGTCATTTCTATTGACTGTCCCTCTGAGAGCAGTGGGAGATGTTACGCTGTGCACAAAGCTGTTCTCTCCTGTTTGTAAAATGAGATACTGGTTTGTCTTCATTTAGAGTGTTTGGGTTTTTTTTCTAGATCCAAGGTTTTATCTGATTTCAGATCAAATTAGGCCTACCCACATCCATCAGAAAGCATATTCATTGTATAGGACTGAGAGGGCTTTTTTTTTGTTTGCATTTACACTAATATATTTGTTTATCTGTTCTTGTTAAGTGTCAGCTATGAACGAGCATTCTGAAAGCCACGGGGCAGGATGTAGTACTTTTTCCAGGGGAGTTTGAATTTGTCCTGATGGTTGTTTTTGATCTGATCTCCAGAATTAAATAATATGTCTGAATAAAAGAGAAATAACAGCAACGAGAAGCTTTGCTTGCTGTGTCCTTTTGCCTGTCACCAAGTAACACTTTCATCTGCTGGCAGCTCCTTGGAAAGCCTTAGGATTGCAGGAGTAAGATACCACTAGCTGCTTTGCTCTTCCAGTTGTTTCTTGCACTGGCTGGTGTAAAAGGCCCCTTTCAGATGCACAAAAACAACCTGGCAATGTGGGCAGAAGGCATGCTGGGTGAGCAGTCCTGCTCTTTTAACACTGGAAAGTCGCTGTGTTCAGTTTTCTCTTAGTGTTTCCCAGGGACTGTGGGAATTGGGGATTAAGTGTGGATTTCAGAGTGCTGTCTGGCACGAGGAGTTCATGTGCCATCTGCATCCAGCAAGGACTGCCTGCATTCTTGCATCGCTAAGGAAAAGTTAAGCAAAGTCGGGCATGGTTTACTTGCAGTGCTGATATAATCAGTATATAGATCACTTGAGGATATTATCCGTGGCTTAAAAATGCATGCAAAATTTAGTGAGCCCTTGGGAAAAAAGAGAAAACCTGAGGACACTTCTGCATGGGATTCCCTGCCGCCTGCCATGGACAGGCACGATGCCCTGTGGCTTTGTCCACGTGGGCAGCCAGACAGTCATCACTCAAAACACGCTTCCACGTTACACACAGCACCTTTACTGAGAGCAAAACAGGAACGGATCATGGTCTTGTGGTTTCTATTGCCTTTTAATTCCCAGAACAACTGAGTACTTGATTCTGAAGTTCATAGCTTCCAGCTCAAGAGAAAGCATGGTTTGTAAGATTGAGTCTCAAGGAAAAAGTACAAGGGAAATGGCAGTTTAGGGGAGGGGAAGGAAAAAAGGCAAAGACAAGCTTTTTCTTCCTAATCTGGTATCTTTTCTAACTGAAGTGTCTATCCTGAGCAGTGCTGAAGGTAGGCCGAATTTCCAACCTCCTTGTGTCTTATTAACTATTTCTGACAAACACATGAATGACCCTAAATGGGAGAAAAGGATATTGCATCGGAGCTTGGGGATTAGCAAAGTTACTGAGCTCTTACGGAGACACAGGGTTTAAGCAAGCAAAATAATTCCTGTGGTGCTTCCTCACTGCGTTAATTCTGGGACGTGCTTCTGGTTTGAGTCCCGACTCCACCATGATTTTGGAGATGCCATGATTAGGGCTGTGGAAAGGCTTTTCAGTTTTGCAGCTGTTCCCAGGGTTGGCAAATGGGGAATCGTGTAGACTGGAATAAACATATAATTTTTGTATTTTACTTGCCAAATATAATACTGGGAAAATTTCTTCTCTTAAAAGAAAATCTCCCTTTGTTTCAGAATAGAGTTTTACTGTGGACATGTATAGGATAAATGACAGAAATAAAGCAAAACAGTTAGAAAGGGAAGTTACCAAAGATTGTAGGGGTTTGACAGCATACATTTAGGGTGGAGAGATCCAGGTGCAATGAGATACACTTTTGAGTGTCTGATTCCTCCTCTTACTTTTTAGAACAGCCCAGAGCCAAAGTTCTGGGGACAGGGAGATGGGAGGCTGTGCTCTCTGTATGTCCTTAGTTACTCATTGTGCTTTTGTATAAGGAAGTAAGTCTTTGTCAGAACAGGGACTAGGACCCAGGAATCTCTTTTCCCAGGTTGGTGCCGTGAATGGAGATATTTGTGCAAAATAGAGCTGAGTACAGGGCGAGGCACCACCAGCGTCTTGTCTATTGAGGTTGTTCCTAATGGTCAACGGGGCTGTTTCAGCTGGAACTTTGTATTGAATTTGACTTAAATTTAAGCGGTTTTGGAAAACTGAAGTTATATTTCTGTGGTGAAGCTAACAGTTACAGAAAAAAGTTTTCTTGGGTGTGACCCAGCTGACCAAGTTATTACTACTATAATTGCATAAAATGAGACAGGAAGTGTCACTTCAACTGTCGTGTTGTCGTTGGAAAACAAATTTCCTGTCATCTGCAACTGAGACAGGAACGCCAAGAGTCTGCAAACCGCAAATCTGGAATCTGTACTTTCCTAAAGTAAATATATTAGCACTTTTATAATATGGAGAAATAAGTGATATCTATTTTCAGAATATGGTGAGCAAAAGTACTAGACAGCTTCCTGTTAGCATATTCTGTCTGGTAAATATTTGAAGACTATTTGAAGGCTATTTCCCCCAGCAGGCAGAAGCTGTGCAGAGCAATTATCTGCTCTGCTGTGTGGTTTCTTCACACTCTGTGTAGAAGTTTGCTTCAATTCAGACTTTTTTTTTCTTGTTTTAAATACCCTGTCAGGAAAACACGAACAACAGTGTTGTAAACAGAAAAACTGTGTACCAGCTGGTGTCTGGATTGCAGCCCTTTCTCTAGTATGGTATTTAAATGCTGCCAGACTTGGGTAGAACAGCAAACTGTTGGAAAAGCAGCATAGCGCTGGCAGAAGTGACCCATGCAACAGTGCACAGCCTGCGGAATAAGGCTGCAGAGAAGTGTTGTTTGGCTGTAGTACAGTGCATAGCTTTTGGGTGCCATCTACAGTTTTCACCAAAGAGAGTTTCTGCCCTGCTGCACCTTAGGGTCTGGGCGATCATTGCCTCTCTCCAGCCTCTGTCCGGGGTGTCTGCACCTGGGAGCCCAGTGCCAGCTCAGGGGATATGGCCTCCTTCCCACAGCTGGCTGCTGCAAGCACTAGTGTCCTGCTGCTGAAACGTCAATGCTAAGCCAATAGACTTAGGTCTTCTGTTGTGAAGCCCGATGCTTTAACACTTTTAACCAGTGATTTAATCAGTCTTATTATATATTCATTTATATCATTATATATTTTCATATATAATTCTCATTATATCATTCACCTTGTGCTTTAAAATGTAACCGTATTTATGGAAAGCAGAAACCCTTTGAGCAGGAGCTAAAATAATTTGAAAACTTTACATTTTCTTCTGGTGACTCTGTACAGCTGGACTTTAAGCCTGCTGTGTTTGGTACAGTTTGATTCCCCCATAGACCCTATCACAGGCAAGTAGTTCCTTGAGCAGCAGACATCTGGTTTCATCTAGTTTTGCCTCCCATGTTTGGGCTGGGTGGTGTCTAACTTGAAAGTTAAGTTTTTTCCTGTGACTGGAGTGTTCATATCTTTGTTTTGTGGATTTTCCGATTCTTGACAACCACCAAACCTTGCCCTCTGTGGGGCATTAATGTGGCACCTCACCTCCACCTGCTTGTCTGTTTTCTTGATTTCAGAAGGTGATTATCGTTTTGGGGATCACTAATCTATCACATTTAGTTGAAACTTGCCAGGTGGGGCAAGAGATCTGGGATGAGCTACTGCAATTATGTAAAGCTTCTTTCCTTAAGAAGCTGGGCCAAAACACTAAAGGTTTGCTTTTCTTTCCAAGCAACTCTATTGTTTACTACAGGCTTAAGTTAGGTTATTGCTTTCAGGCATTAGCAGCCACATTACTTACACAGTGGTGGCTTTCCCTCGTATTTGCGCAGGGAAACCTGTGAAATGTCATGAGCCAAGCAGGATGGCTGGGCAGGACCTGCGGCTGTGTGCTCAGCTCCCTGAGCCCCACTGCGTGGGGGAAACGCCCTGGGGAGCTGGAACCGCTACGGCAGGGGCTCACTCACCTCGCGTAGCCTTGCTGTAGCAGTTTAGTTAACCAGTGCTGAAAGGTTGAAGGTCCCAGCAAACCTTAAAGAAGGCCACATGTCTCCTGTAGCAGCGTTGCCTGAACTTCCGAATACGGAGTCTGCTTCCGAAGTCGGCAGTAGCAGCTTTTCCTGTTGGTTTGTCTATGGGAATTCTCCCAGTTCATCCTGAGCTCCTGCCTTGATTTCCTGTAATGATCTGCGTTCTTGGCCAACTCATCTCACCCTCTTGAGAGGAATATTCTTTAATAGCAAGAGCTATCTATAGGTTCTAATAGAAATTAGACCAGGGGATCTAAACCACAGGGATTTATTTTTTTTTTAAGTTTATTGACACTGTTCCTTAAGAACTGCACTCTGCTCTAGCAAGGATACCTGAGAATTTTCCTCCCTTTGCTTGTGTGGTAAATCCAGTTCCCTCAAAAAGCAGCCTGATCATTTAAATCCACAAATAGTCTCCCTAGTCAAGCAAAAATAAGTAGTTTGTCAAACATTTATACTCTAATTATAAATAATAATAAAAAAGAAATGTGAGCAGCCAACTTGCATATCTATCTTAAAAGAATACCAGTATATGTAGTATCATTTTCAGGAATTTGAGATAAGTGTGTTTTGAGCTAATCCAAAGTATTCACCCTGTTTCTTCTGGAAAATATTTGCTGGGTACTCCGTGGCTGCTGTTCTCCCACTGCGTATGCAACACAGGAGCTTTTCGGTCTGAAGTTCCTTTTCTGACAGCCCCTCCAGAGAGGGCAGGAGTCCTCTGGAGACAGGGACATATCACAGTGTCAGAGCGTTATTAGCAATAGTGTGGAAATAATTTTCATGTTCTTAAAATAACTACACCTCAAGACTTTTAATAGATGTTTCTGAGAAGGTAGCGATATTTTTTGTATTTTGGTGTTTGGGTTTTTTTCCCCTCTTTCAGATTATTAGCTTTGGAGTGGTGTGTTTTAACTCATCCTCTAAAGAAACTCACTGTGCTTCTGAAGAGGTGATATCTTAACATGAACACAACTGCGAGCTGTTGCCAAGGGCAGTCTGTAATAAAAAGGATGTTCTGTTATAATGAATGGATTTCGTATTTAATACAGCCTTGGGGAAATTCTCCCCCTTTTGTGTATTTCTAAAGCTTATAATAATGTATCAGTGCAGAAAGAAAATGGTAATTATTAATCTGCTAAAATAATGGATCCCTTCAGCCACACTAGGGAGTTTGAATATTCAGTTTCAATATTTGTTTGAGGAAAAACAGGAAAAGTGCTGAGGTGGCAGCACTTGGTTCTGGCTGAATACTCTGCCCCAGCTAAGGGAAATAGCTGAGGCTCTGGCTCTGTGGTTGGACTTGACGGTGGCTGTATTTTGTCAGCCACGGTCCTTTTTATTTACTTATTTTAACTAACCTGTGTGGTGGTTAATCTACAGAGAGAACTAAAACTAGTAAACGAAAGGAAAAAAAATCACCCTTTCTACTTTGTCTGGCTTGTCTGTGCTGTTACTTACATTTGATGTTTGTATCTCTGCGCTCCCCAGCATGGAGAGCATCAGAACTGCACTGAGTAAAGATTATGGGTGAGAAGGCGCCTCCTGTATCCCAGCTTCTCACTGCTTCATCTCCTGCACACAGTTAAAACAGCTCTTCCAAAAGTTGCTTTATCAGCAGCTGACTTTACAGAAGCTGAACTTCCTGCTTGGGCTCAGACTGATGGGAAACCAACAAGATTTTCAGAGGCTGAAAGAGTTTAGTGCTTTGTGCTCAGTCAGTCAGTGAAGTTCATGGTCAGTAACCCTTAGGTTATGATCAGCACACCACAATCTCTTCGTGTGGTGAACAGGATAATTCCATTTTCCCATACCCCAGCAAGGCCATGGCAGATGATTGCAATACACCCACTGCTCTGTTTTAGGATGATGCTAGACTGTCAGCTTAAGACCGAGCTGGCTTTGCTGGCCTTGGCTGTTTGACAGGTGGCAGCAAGGATTATCCAGCACAGCCCTGCCATTAATTGTGTGAAATAGCTACGGCACAGGCCTTGCCTTTCATGTTTTGGAGCTATGTGTGACTTTAGAATCACGGACGAGCCATTCCTGACTCGTAGTCTGGTCTGGCTGAGTCGTGTAGGTTCACCTTGAGGATGGGTAAATCACTTTGAATGCTGGGCAGCCCCCTGTGCAGGGTGAACCTGACTCCTTGCTGAGGGCAGGGGTGTCAGCGTCAGATTGAGTGGTGCCACCCTTTTGTTCAGCACTCATAAGAGTGCTGTCTCTTGGGGTGTGTGGGCTAAAAATTCTCCTCAAAAGCTTTCATGTCCTGTGGGATGTAAAAGCTCGTTCTGTAGTGCCTGACAGGTAAACATGGGACAGTGTGCGAAGGGTGCTGATCAGTAGAAAAGCCTGTGTGCTGTGGCCTAACAATGCACCATGTAATGGTGGGCTTGGTTCTGCTCCAATTTGGCTACACAGTGCCCGGACCAGGAGTGCCCCCGCTCAGAGGATGGGCAGTGCAAAGTCAGCTCTGCGCTCAGCTTCACTGGTGCATCTGCTCTTTTTTTAAAGGAACACCTCCCTCCTTCACCCGTGTCCTCAGCATAGGGGCTGCTTTTATGTCCCAGATGGTTACAGAGGAAAAATTAAGTTACCCCAAATCTCTGTTCTTTCAGTTGTGCATTTTAAGAGTGCATAGATCCAAATGATAGTCTGCAGCAGCAGTTTTCAAGAGCTGCTTCTTCATCTGCTCTGGGAGCACAGCACAGCAGTTGAAAGGCTTGTACCTTTCTGCTGCATATAGGGACCATGGGGAGGTATGCATCATCCATGGCAGCACTTGGGACTAGAGCCGTCCCCAGCCATTTAAACTGGTATGAAGACTAAAATTTTGTCTTCATCCCTATGTGTTGGGGACCTGCTCCTGACCTCATCAACCTAGGCTTTCAGTGAGGAATATGTGGTGGACATCATGATGTAAGCAAGAAGAACATTTTCCTTAGTATGCTCCAGACTCTTAAACAGGGTCATTTAGACACTTCTGCTTGTAGCTGCAGTAGCTTTTGGCACAGTGCTGTACTTAATGCCTTTTTTAATGTCTTATTGGATGGCAGCATTAGTTCACGGCGAGGCACCTAGATTGTTGCAGGCAATAGAGACATAAAAGTAAGAAAGCGCTATCATTATGACAGCAGCAGCAGTTGCTGCCAGCCGTTATTAGCGAGCGAACTTCATCTCAGAAACAATTTGTCCCCTCCTGTGGGCTAGGGCAGTAGATTGTGTTTTCATTATGTATGCAGTATATATGGTGTAGTAAAAACTGATGGTAGTCAGTTTGTTTTATAGCCACATGGCATGCTACTGGGTGATTTTAAGGAAGAAGTGAAGTCTTGTCAGGTTTATTTGAACTTGTTCAAGTAAGACTGAATGTGTTTCCCCTTACACATAGGCTGTGACCCCTATCACGGCCTGCTGGGGAGAGGGGATGTGGTTGTCCTCTCCTGGAAGAACTGGAGCTCCCTTGTTCTCCCATCCCTCCTGTAAAGCAGAAGTGTCCCAGACCCAGCCATGCCAGCGAGGAGGTGGCCAGGCTCCCTGCTCGCCCAGCAATGATGGTGGCAGGGAGGGAGCTCTGGGCACACAGAGCACCCAGGCAAGTGAGCGAAGCTGCTTTTCAGCATCTTCCCCACTGGCAGCCTGGGGGTCCCAGGGAGAGCACCGGCCCTGTGAGGCGCACTCGGGCATGGCAGGCATTCGTCTGCATTTCTGCAGACCTGGGCATGACATTGCACACAGTGCCTGTCCTCGTAGCTGTGAGGACCAGTGAAGTTGCTGCTGTTTCCGAGTGAAGGCAGAGGTTCTCGGATGTGATAGCATGGCTGTAGGAGCCTTTCTTATTCTCCAAGGTGAGGCTGAGTTGTGAGGGATTTGAAAAGTGAGGGTGGAATAGACAGAAGAAGGTAACAAGTAGATACAGAATCTTACTGCAAAATTTGGATAAATTCATGTCTCCATCGTCATTGCGTTGCTGCTCCACTGTGTAATTTCTCTTTCAGAAATGCATCAAGGATGTTGCCTAAAGCCTTGGGCTTCTTGACTGCTTCTCCCATGTCTCATTTGAAGTAAGTGGAGAGCTGGCAAATGATCTTTGCACCCTACTGTGCAAGGTCTTTTTGGTTCTCTCTTGTTATGTAGTAATTTGCAAGTTGAAATCTTCTGAGACTTCACACTCTCTGTCCTGGCTTTAACATCCTGACTCCTGCAGCAGCTGTTGAAGCTTGAACCCAAATGCCTTTTTATTTGAAAGTCTGTTTAAGAGGATGCTCTCAAGTCACATGAGCAAAACTTTGCAAGTTAATGACCATGGTCCCTTTTCGTTCTGACGCCTGCCAGGAGTGTAATGATTTTCTGTAAGTGATAGGTGAAAGAATGAGGAGGGTTGGTGATAGAATTTCTTCTTAGCTTAAATGAAAGTGCTTCCTTAAGTTCCCTGCTACTACACAGAGCAGTGCCTTTTAACGTATACTACGAAGAGACAATAAGAAGTTCAGGTATCCAGTTTAGAATTTACTCCTTTGCAGTGATTTCCCTCTGATTGACTGTGTTCTGCATGAGCAGCGACCATAATTTGGGTCCTGAGGGTCAAAGCCTGTAGAGGTATAAACCTGTGCTGGCTTCATTGAATCAAGACCAGCTTAACCCCGTTGGAGGTTTGGCTCCCGATATTTGCTGTGGAAGGCAAAGTTATTCAAGCACTGAATGCTGGCAACAGCATTGATCTTTTTTTCTCTCTGTGAAAGGAAGCAAACTTGAGCCCTTTTACAGTCCTCAATCAAAGTATCGATTGCCGTTGCCCTCTTTGCTTTCTGTTTTAATTAACCTACACGATGGCTCATGAGTGGAACTATTGCATAAGCAAGCGAAAGGAAAGGGCTGTGTTCGCGGCGGTGTCACAGCACTCAGCTCTGTGAGCCTCCGGGCTGGCGGAGCTCGGAGCGAGGGCGTCTGCCCCGGGGGAGTCCCCGGGAAAGGCTGCTGTGAGGTGAGCAGCGCTGGCGGGACAGCAGCCTCGCTGCTGCTGACACGGGCTCCTGCCGACGCGGCGGCGTTCGAGCAGGGGGTGCCGCGGCTCCGAGGAGCCGGGAGCCGCCGCGCCTCCTGCGAGCGCCCAGCGCGCCCCGGCGGAGCGCCGCGGTACCGCGCCGGGCGCACGGGCTGGGCTTTGAACCTCGGTTTGCCTGCCTCGGGCACTCGCTGTGTCTCGCTTTCAAACAGTGCTTAACTCTCGAAAATAAATTTAGTGTTTTCTCTTCATTGCCACTTGTTTTAGTTTCTGTTTAAACTGCTGGAGTTGCAGATGTTCCTGTTCCTTTTTTTTGTTGTCTACGTTGTAAATACAGAGAGGAAGAGACTGGGCCAGGAGACAGGGTATCTCATCCAAAGGGAGCCTGTTGCCCTTTTATTTTTCGTTGTTGAATACAATCTGAGCTTCTATATTTGCAATGTCTTGCACATGTAGTTTTCATATTTTCCTCTTGTATATTGGTAATATAATAGACATGAAAGTGCTATGCTGTGCCCATCTTCAACCTAATGGGTGACTTCAGGCCTCTTCATCTTAAATAGCAATTTAGTTGTGAGTGTGTTTGAAAATCATGGCAAAAGCCTATTTTTTGCTTACTGTGAAAAGGTGGCTGTGTAACATAACTGAGTGGCACGGCCAGATTGCCTGGTACGGAGGCTCCGCGGGACAGAAAGTTCGCCTTGCTGCCTGGGGTGCAAATTCTTCCCAGTGCTCAGCATGTGTCACCTGCAGAGTGTGTTCTCATTTTGATGCTTAGAATTATTCTTCCTGGCTGCAGTAGATGATACTTTCACAAAGAAAACAGCACGTGCTGAGAAATTACTTTTAACTATAGGAAAACAAGTACAGTGAAGGTATGCAGAACTGAATGCAGAAGACCTGAGCAACCCTTGCGTGTTGCCTGGCTGTGTAGAGGCTTGTGCTCATGTAACCCATAGCTTTTCCCTTCAGGTTGCAAAGTCAAATTAGGAGTTACTGATACTTAGTGCTCAAGAGCAGAAGTACTAGCACAGGGATACAGACCTTCATATGAACATGAGATCCCCTGGGCTACTGCCGTTTTGATAAATGATGTAAGCTAGTGATGTGTCTGGTCCTCAGATCTGCTAATCCAGAGGGTTAAAAACATTTTGTAAATCTCAAAGAAAAATAAGCAAAATGATGCACCAATGATGCAGGAAAATCAGCAGGAAATACACACTTGCAGCACTGAAAATAGTGGAGTCTAGTGCAGTTAATTTAGTCCCAAGTAATCTGCAAAATTACAAGAAGAGCTGTGAACAGAACACACAGAATAACAAAATGTGAGTAGAAAAGAGTAAAAAAGAGACTTTTCTGGTTGAGATGAAGTCTGGGTGTGCTAAGAACTTGTCTGTGAGATGGGATTTTTGCCCTGTCTTCTCTATTTATCTGTATTCTGGGCACAGTCATGGTTCTTATTCATAAATGGTCTTTTTTTTTTTCAGATTTGCATACAGTTGGCTATGTTGTGCTGCACCAAGTTGCACATGTGTTTAATGGCTGTGGGGTGAAAATTTTTGCGTTCAGTGCCTCTGAATGAGCTTAAGCTTCCATGAAAAGTGCTAACCACCAAACTGCCAGTCCTCATTCCAGGGAGGAGCACAATGAAGTCTGGTTAAATCAAGCTCTCTGCAGTGTTCAACCACTTAAATAAATGTTTCATGTTGTCTGCATGATGCTTTTAAAATATAGCCATGGCCTCTGTAACCATTGCACAGGCAATAAATAATTGATGGCATTTATGGCAATCAAAGGTAATTTCTGTTCCATTTTCATGATGGAGCATTTCATAAAAATAATTTATTTCCCAAATTTGTGCTCAGAAAAGAGCTCTGGGCCACTGTGGAGTGAGAAATTCTACAGTGTTAAGAATTGTTTGTGCTAAGTTCATTCCCAGAAGTGGTCAGGATGCTTGTGAATACTTAATGAATAATTGTGAATTATTACGGATGCTGCATGTGAATGTGATGTCTTTATTTGTTTGGAGACTCTTTTTGCTTCTGTTCTGTATTTGCTGCTTGGTAGTAGTTTTACTTTAATGAAGCAAATTAACTAATAATAAACAAGGATTTTAAAAAATGATTTTATGTTTAGACCATTGACCATGTTGCAGCATCTGCACTAGTGTTACCTTAGTGAACTAACAAACTACCCTAATAACCTTAAGCAAAGGAATGATCAGACATGAATGAAAATACATTTCACAATAACTGATGGATATGGGTTTGGATGCTGCATATGTCCTACTTGTATGTGATCGAAATTTAGTTTGACCAGGAAACAGCCCAGTAACTCTACCAGGCTGTCTGCATTGTACCATCAGTAACTACTGATGCCATATCACTCGTGCCACACGGTGGTGGTAGAGCCCAGTGGAGTTTGGCTCAGGAGCTGTCCCCTTGCTGCTGCAGGCGTGCTGCTGACCCCGAGAGCTTTTTGGTTCCTTGTGTGATTTGACTTTCAGTCTGTAAATGAACCGTGGTGCTTGCCTTCTTTGGAGGGGTGCTTTGAAATGTAGGAACACAAGTAGTGTATAGAATTAGCTGATTCTCCTAGGTACTAGTGTGTCCTTGTTCTAATTTCCTTTAAAAAAGACATATAAAGAATGCTTTCTTGATTCTCTATAAAGACATTAAAATAATTCCTTCTTCATCTGAAGGGAAATCCACAGTCTCAAAATATGCACATCATCTTTTTTTTGTGCGGGGAGCCTTACTCTGAAGCTTGCAGTCCTTAACCATTTACGCACGTGCTGATCAATGGATTACACAGGACTGTGAAGCTGTGTGAATGCATGACAAAACCCAAAGGGATTTCTTGCATATTGACTTTTGACATTCTTCTTCCCAGAAATCTCTGTACCAAACTCACTGCTCTTGCACAGCCAAAGGAGAGGGACAGTTTAGCATTTAGGCTCCAGCTTGTTTCTAGTAGGTAAGCAATTCTGTGCCTTAAAATAAGAAGGTACCAAGAAAATGAAGGAAAAGAGGCTGTGTGGTGACAGGCAAACCTTACGCAGGGGACAGTGCCTGGTGTGTTACTTGAGAAATAGTTTCTTTCCATCACCCTCATTCCGTGAGCCCTGAGCTATATGCAAGGGAGCAGTGTCACACCCAGCCTCTTTCTGTAACAGAACAGCAGAGAGTAACAGCTCCAGCTCCAGAGAAAGCAGATTTGAACTACAAAGCTGTTGGGGGTTTTGGGAGGGAAACGTGTTTATCTGCAGCTTTTGGAACTGTAATCCCCCAGTAACTGCTTTTCCACTTCACATCGGGGGTAGAGAGCTCAGCCAACAAGAGGCACTTCCAAAAACCCCATTTGTGCACATCTCCCACTGCTTTGATTCAAGTTCAGCAGTGTTCTCAAGGGCATTTCATATCACTCCACTCACCCTAAAACTGCAGGTGGGTTCAGCTTCAGTCCTGACTCCCTAACTCTTTGGAGGTTGCACTTTCAAGTATGCACAGTGCTGGTATCAGCCTGAGCAACACAAATATTGTGGACTGAATTCTGAAAGAAGTTTTACAGCTGCGCAAGCAGGCAGGATCTGGCTGTCGCAGGACCCACCTCCCTTGTTGCAATGCAGTGGACGTAGAGGTTGTTGACAAATGCTGTGAAAATCATTTGATGCATAGTCTGCCAAAGTCCTAACCCATTCCAGGCTGTCCTAATAGCGCTCTGCTTTCACCCACCAGTTCAAATAATCAGCACCCCGCTGTATGTTTTGCAGGTATTTATGTAAAGCTGCTGGTACAAGATAACGGGGTGAAGTGGGAGGGAAGTAATTGCTTGGGATTTTGCAGGAATATCTTTTCTGCAATGTCAAATTCAGTCATTAAGCAGTGTTTCAACCCTCCCTATACTCTGCCCTAGATAAATAGGTTGACTGTACTGTTTTGTTCTGGCAGCATTTGGGGTTGTTTAGCCTAGAAAACAGAAGGCTCTGGGGACATCTTATAGAAACCTTCCAGTACTTAAAGGGGGCTTACAGGAAAGATGAGGAGGGACTCTTTATCAGAGAGTGTAGTGGTAGGACGAGGGGTAACGGTTTTAAACTGAAAGAGGGTGGATTTAGATTAGATATTAGGAAGAAATTCTTTACTGTGAGGGTGGTGAGACACTGGAACAGGTTGCCCAGAGAGGTGGTAGATGCCCCATCCCAGGAAGCATTCAAGGTTAGGTTGGATGGGCCTCTGAGCAACCTGATCTTGTTGAAGATGTCCCTGCTCATTGCAGGTGGGGTTGGAATATATGACCTTTAAAGGTCCCTTCCAACCCAAACTATCCTATGATTCAAGATATCCCCTCTCCCTGGCAGTGTTCAAGGCCAGGTTGGATGGGGCTTTGAGCAACCTGGCCTAGTGGAAGGTGTCCTTGCCCATGGCAGGGGGGGTTGGAACTAGATGATCTTCAAGGTCCCTTCCAACCCAAACCATTCTATCGTTCTATGATTTACAGAATTTCCTAGTCAGTAAATCACAAAGTAATACCAAACTTTCTCATCCAAAAAGAGCTTTGCAAAAGCATGCATGCTCTCTAGAGTTCTAGAGAGGAGGGCTGTTGTGCAGGAAGACAAGCGGGGTCTGCGTGCGTTAAGACTAGGTGAGGTGACAGCATGGCAGAAGTAGAGCTATGGCACAGCTGGAATAGTTAATGGCCTCTCATCTCAGCTCTCCACTGCTGTGTGTCTCGCTTGGGGTGTTACTTTGAGCTGCCAGGTCAGGGCTTATTCCAAAGGTGGGCTCTGGGTTGTCACTCTTATTTCATAGATGTAGAAGCTGAGAGACAGAGCAAAGGAAACGAGCCCATGGCCAGAAAGTTTATCTTTAGCAAAGCGGGGTGTAAATCTCTAATGAAAAGACCCAAATCTTGCAGCCAGGTTTAAGAGCATTTAATACTCTTTGTTAGGCTTTTGCTGGGGATGGATGGGCAAGAGAACAGCATACTGCACTGTGGTGTATTTGTTATAATGAATATTATTTGTTATAGTAATTGTTTCAATATGCTCAAGGTCTGATTTTTTAAGATTTTGAGCTTGCAGTAGAACACATTGCTCAGAAAACTCTGCCTGTCTCTCCTTTTATCTAATTTGCCTGCAGCAATGGATCAAGTGAGCACGAGTGATTCTTTATCTACATGGGTTTTGTTTATTATCTTTTCCCATTAATTGCTTTTCTGCCCCCTCTTCCTTCAGTAATGAAACTTGAATGAAAAATAATAGAATTAAAAAGCACTCTCATAGTCAGATACAGCAATCATTTAAGGGTGTTATTAGTTTATGCCTTACTCGTAAGCGAAAGAGCTGTAGCAGTGCCTGTGGTGTGCCACATCTTTGAATTCATTTTCACGCTCCGCAGCACGGAGCTCAGATTTGCTCTCTTGGAGCAGAGCTGGGGAAGTCTCATTCCACCAACCTCTGGACTTGGGTTGTTTTAACAGACAATGAATGAAATTGTGGATGTTTAAGTTTATAATTTGCTCTGCGGTGCTGTTTTAAGGGTGTTTAAAAGACAGTTGCGCCATGTACAGTCTGGCCTGTTAGTTTTGGGAGCTTAGTGTCTTGCTAAAAGACTCCAGCAGCCTATTCAGTAGCAGTTGCTGTAAGGGGCATGCTCTGGTATCACAGATATCTACACATAGTCACTCTTTCCTTCCTGGTGCTCAGATTGCCCATCTGAAGACCTCTTGCTTGAGTCTGAATGATGTTCTTCCGAGTCTTTCAGATAAGCTATTATTCACCTGGTAGCTGCAAAAAAGTTCCAGAAATCCCTGTTGAAGTCCAGTAGGTCTGCCTCAGAGGTTTGTGATCTTTGTGGCCATAGCTTTTGAGCCTCTCACAGTCTTTAACAAGCTCATCTCTGCATAAGTGTGGTGACAAAAGGAAATGCTGTAATTTCTGCATTACAGATGGAAAATTAAAATGGTCACACAGGAATTGTGTTCCCGAGGAGGGCAGCTTGGTCCCTCCAATTTGTCCAGCCTTTGTCCTGTCCCCTGTGAAATTCTCCGTTCCCGTGGCCGTAATTCTTCTGTTACTTCAGGCTCTGAAGCTGCTGTTTTCCAGACCTTTGCCTCAGTTTCCTAGTTTAGGTCAGCTCCCTTCATGGTCTGCTGACCTAATGTGTGAAGTCAGTCTGTATTTGTTACAGTGCATTAAATCCCAGAGTGGCTGATACTCTTTCTCAGGATTCGAGTACCCATAATTCTCCTCCTTATACTTCACTTTCAAAATAAAATAAACTGAATCTAACAAAGGGTACTTCAGTTTTGGGTGAAGACCCTCAGCATTAGGAACAAGTGGGTGTAATGCATAATAACGAAGCCACTTTTTAAAGCAATTCAAACGTCATTTACTGACTGTTCTCTGTAGATAAAGCCTAAGGCTGGGACTTACAAAAACGCCTGGCCTGTTTTCACAGAAACCTTGCAGGTGCATAATTTTCTTCATTTCCTTTTAACTGTGCAATCCCTAAAATGTTGTTTCTGGGCCACAAGTGCTGCCATACTGGGTTAGCCCAAAAGCCCATTAGGCCTGGTAGCCTGTCTTAGGTGGTCCAGGGATCAGGTGCCAAGGAAAGGCTGTTAGAGCATGGCAAGCGTGTCCAGGTACTTCCCGAAAGAAACTCCTAATCTCTAGAGATCAGTAGCCTAGAAACTTATTGAACTCTAGAAGTTAGACCTTTGAATTTAATAAGACTTAATGGATTTTTTTTTTTGTCCATGAGGTTTTTTCAGTCACTTTTTGAAACCATATGAATTTATAACCTGCAGCAGCTGTGGAAAGGATTTCCCCAGCTTAGTTATGTATTACCCGCTGAAATACCTTCCCTGTGCTCAATCTCCAGTATCAATAGGTTCATTTGATGCCTTATTCTAGATGCAAACATTTCTTTGGGTAACTTCTGTAGTCTGAGGTTTTCTTGTCTTCATTGAGCATGAGAGACTCAGAACGTGGTCTGCGGTTGTGACGAAAATGAACATGGGGAAAGGGACATGCTGCTGTTTGAGGGCAGCTGGACAGAGCTGTATACAAGCTACCAGCCATTGCGGGCTTTTGCAGTAGTTCGAAAGCAGGGCAGTGATGGACACTTCCATGTGGAGAAGGATTTATGGTAATCAAGATCAATAGATGTGCAAGTGTGATTCTGTCAAAGGATTTCTAAGCTGAATGTGTCTCCCCCACCTCCTTCACGCTCAGATTTGATGCCATCTCATTTTGCCCTGACCTATATAAAGGTGTGGGGTTTCAGATGCCTTCAGTGCAGGAGCTGCTAGAGAAACAGATTATTAGATAACATGACTTTGTATCTTTCATGCAACTTAAGATACTTTTTAGCTACCTCGGAGGTCTCAGCTCCTTCTCTGGAGCTTAGGCATAAATCAGTGCAAGCAAGAGCTCTCCTTTATCCCCCATTTTCATTTGACACCAGTGCATACTGGCTACTGTTGCAGGTCCTCCTTAGGGGTGTCCTTCCAGCACCGCTAGCAGTCTCAGCTCAGAGATGGTTTTGCCCTTGGTTGAAGGTGTTAATGTGCTACTGCAAAGCTCCGTATCTACTGTCCCGTTTGTTGCATGGATTGAGCTGTCACTGCTCTGTCCAGTCTGGTCTTTGCAAAACAGAAGCTGAAGTTGTATTGATGCAGTTTGAAACATGTATAAATTCATCTTCTGACTAAAGAACCTCAGGCTTGAACCCTTTTCTGCAGTCCAGCTGCCTTGCTGTCTTGTGAGAAGTAAAGGGTGCTGCAAATTCACCTGTGCCATCTGTCTTTGTAATATTTCCTGAAATGGCTGAACCTGAAAGCATCACACTCCTCCCATAAAGTTGTCCTTGACACTTCTGGTGCTTTTTCGCTAAATTGGCAGCAGCAGTACGAGGGGCACAGCAGTGAAATTTTCAGAGAGTCAGTGGGCTGACAGCCAGGTCCAACCTTTTCCGTTTCACCTCTTTTTGAGCAAATCTTCCATGGGATTGAGTTGTGCTTCCCTCGCGGAGGGCAGGAGCTGGGCTGCCCCTTCGCCCTGTGGCCGGGGAGGTGTGAGTGCCTGAGGGGAGCACGCGCTGGGGCCTGCCTCCCCATCCATGCCGCATGGGGTGATCCTCCCCATCTTGCGCTTTCGAGGGCTGCGAGTATAGCCTCAGCTTCTGGCAGAGGAGCCCAGGGACTGGTCCTGCAGCTGCCCTTTCCAGCTGGGTTTCTCCTCGATTACTCCATGAGCACACACATATGCTGCTGCAGGGGGAATGTAGGATCTGGCTCTCAGCTAATTCCTCTTGCCTGTCCTCAGTATGCAGCCTGGGAGCTAGGAATTTCTCAGACTCAGGTTTCTAAGGCAGATAACAGTGCTCTCTGCTGTCTGCGTGCTGTATGCCGTCCTGATGGAAAGAAGAGGGTGCCTGAGGGGTTAGGAGAGATGCTTCAGCACAAGCTGAGGTACCCTGGAAGAGGAGATGGCTTCAGCAACCCTGGCCCATGCTCTTTAGGGCAAAGGCTGAGCTGTAGGCTCTGATTTTAGGCTGCTGATTGCAAAAGAGCAACTGTATTTCTTTTTCATCCTCTAGGAAGTAAATATTTGGGTCAGATCACTTTGTGACTTGAGCCGAGAACAGAGTGTGGCATGAGGAAAGGGTAGTAAAAGACTGGACATAACTTAGAAATCATTTATATGTAATGTAAATTGTAAATGAATATAAAGAAGAACAAAGGCCTAAGTGAGCATATTTCAGTGCAGACACACTTTAAACTATATAATTCAATACACTTATTTTTATAAAACTTCTGATAGTCCATATCAAAACCAAGGAGCAATCCCCTGCTTTCAGAGGCAGTGGGGCAGCCGCAAGGCCAGTTGAGGGCACAGCATGTGCCAGAGCTGTGGGGACCTCGGAGCTCCCCGCTGCCCTTGCACCATGCAGAGCAGATTCGGGGCAGCGACCAGGATGGGCCCTGGGTGACTCGCTGGGGAAAGCAGTGGTGCGTTCACGGGGGGTGAGGAGGGGATGGTGTCCAGAGGCTTCCGCGGGGCTGGTGGCTGGGCCGGCCCTGCCATCAGGGCAGGCGCTTTGTGGTTTCCTACAGCAGAGGGTAGTGTTACCTGCATCTGCATGGCTGGAAAGCGAGATCCCTTCAAAATGATGGGTGTATTTAGTCTGCTTGTTTCAAGCAGAGTGGTGTAGTCGTTAAATATTTGTAGCAGATGTATATACACATCTTTGCTGCTTTACTGAAAATATTTTTTCTGTGAAGCAAATATGTAACCCATTAGCTCTCTAACGCTGTACCACAGTGCTGATATTTAGCCTGCAAAGCTTGCCAGGCTGCTGATTTCCTGAGAGCATTCCTGTATCAACTGTGATAGCTTCCTCTGCTAGCATTTTGTCTTACTGCTTTATTCGTGGTAGAATTTTATTTTTCCAAATGTCACACCTTTTACAGAAATGCATTTCCGCTAAGGACAATGCCTCCCAGGTGCATGACATCAGATATGCAGCAAAACCTAACTAAAGACAACCACGTAATTACTGTTCCCAGTTGCTCAGCACCGCTGGTGGGCACTTCTGGGATCTCCATCCTGGCATGAAGCCATGGGCGGGAGCCCCCCATCCACACGTCACCCCCATCCCACAGCCCGTGGGCAGTGCCGCAGCCCACCGAGGCCGGCATGCCGTGGTGCCGCAGGTGGAAGTGTTGTTTGACCTGGCAGAGGAGCCCATGTTGGTGGGTGGTCTTTGGAGAGGCAGCGATGGCTCCCAGCCAGCTGAAGGCTGAAATCCTTGAGCCGAGGTGCGTGCTGTGTCCCTCGGGCCTCCTGTGTGCCTTCAACAACAGCCATGTTCTCAGCGGGCTGACAGAGGAGTGTGGTATTGCCAAAGCAGGAAGAAATAGGAAAACTGAAAGCCAACTTTTATAAATGAATATAAAAGGAAAGTCAAACCAGCTTAATAGGTAGCTTAGAGATGAGATATGTAGTTCTGCATATTGAAATTCACTGGATTTTTAAAGGTCTCACTTACATTTGAAAGCTGTATCTGTTCTGTGTCCCGTCTCTCCCCTCGGATTTTGAGCAGATGCTGTGACATGGCCTGCGCTGCTGGACACGCAGATGTGGGGTGTGCTGTGCTGGGGAGTAACTAGACCTTTCCCCCCTGCCTTTTGCCTCTGAATATCAGATATTGGGCAGTACCTCAGGAAAGATGACAGACTCTATGGGCTCTTGATCTGATCAAGTGTGGCAAACCATTGCCTGGCAATTATTTGGCTTGATTAGTGTTTTATTTTGAACTTCCTAAGTCAGCCCTAGATGTGTTCTCTCTGTACCTGATAGTTTGCTTGGAAGCAATATTGTCTGAGGGTTGAGGGAAGAGAGGAGTTTGTACAGACTCGCTAATGATTTCTGTGGGATGTTTTAATGCCACAAGTCAGGCATCGGGTAGGAAAGGGTGGAACATAATCTGAGTAGAGAGATTCCTCTCATCTACAGATTGCTTCAGAGTTGCATGAGCACTTCTTTGCACCCGTGTATGTTGCCCAGTTCAGAGATGGCACTGGTTTTTGTATTCAGAAATCGCCTATCTAATTTAATAAGAAATGTTAGGACCGGTCTTACAGGTTAAAAAAAAAACGAGCTCTGTTGGCAACTTCACGGTGCTTTACCAACATTACACACAGCAAACACTTGTAGTGCTGAAGTCATCCTATGGATGTTTGCGGTTCTCCATACAAGTCTGCAAGAGAGATTTTTCAAACTGTATGTCAAAGGACAGGACTGAGGAAATGCTAGTACAGTGTTTCATTTGTTTGCATTGTAAATTAGCATTTAAGATTTAAAAGGTATTTTGACTTCCTCTTCCTTTCCTCCTTATATTGTTAGTTTTGAAGTTGTAACATCACTATTTTAACAAATTTTTCTTATGCGGTCTAGCATATTTTCTTCATATATTCTTATCTTGCTTCCCCACCCCTTTTGCCCCTTCCACCTTTTTTTTTTTTCATTTTGTTTTTTTTTATTTTAAAAATTGCTACTTGCTGAAACTAACTTGATTCTCGCCAAAGTTGGCATCATGTTCTGAGCATTTTCTTTAAATATTGTCTATCAACTCTAGTTATACAATTCCATATTTCTCTCTGATTACATGATTACTTCTTTCACGTTGAGCTGAATTTTAAACACTGCGCTGCTTAAAGATGAAGAGAAATGAAAATGAGGAAAAGACTATGCATTTATCAGTTGAGCTTCACAGTGCTGTTGGTATGCGCTACCTGCTTAACTTTTGCTGAGCTTCTGTGTATATACCTCTATAATTAAAAACAGGAAGGCACTATGAATTTTAAAATCCGAACTGTGAGTTGCGCATGTGGGCCTGGAAGTCAAAACATCTCTTATTAAGAAAGAGTTGATCTTATAATCGAGAAGAAAAACATCCTTTCTAAAAATATCCTAGTCTGAAATCATCAGCAAATAACAAAGTTCCAAATAAATTACTGTGTGTAAGATAGAGCATGTATTTAACAGTATTTGCTGCAGAAGATGAAAATTATGGGATTCAATGTGACAAATGAATTGTGGTACTGAAAGTGGATCATGTGTTGCACTGAACTGTAACAAATACCACTGTGAGTAAGGGCTGGCAAAGTACTCACAGGAATGTTTGTGATTTTATTATCACGATGTAGATACTTATTTAAATCAAATGGCAAATATTCTCATTTCTTCAGACATGGAATCTCATTGTTAAGCCTTTTAGCATCTGAAAAATGTAATTTTAAAAGTATCTGGAGATGATTTTTAATCCAAAGGTGTGGTGAGTTTGCTGCTGTTCAAATCAAGGAGACCTTTTTAAGTAGAAAGAATTTTGAGTGTTTGGGTTAAGCTGGATTAAGAAACTGGGTGTGAAAATGTAAAGCTTCTGTTGAAAAAAAAAAACCAAAACCAACAGTGTGCTCTTCATTTAAATGTTGCTACATTTAGCCAGTCTGAGAGAACATAAATTTTCATAGTGCTTAAAAGACTATGTAGCTGCAGAGCTTAAGATATGAAGAGAAAGCACAGTGAGTTTTGTTGACTCTCTGAACATGAGCTGGGAACAGAGAGAGTTCAGGGATCTGCTCTACACAAATAAGAGTCTAACTGGATTGTAAGAAAACTATTTCCAAGTGTTTGATGTGCAGTAATAAATATAATAGTAATTATTGTGAGTGCAATATAGATATTTCATGAACCATTCATGTAGGACTGAAATACAATGATTGATAACAATGGGGGAGACAAACCCAATGTCTTGACACTCAAGAGCTCTAAACGTGGCCTCGGAGGTCACTGATGGACTTGGGTTCAGAAGCACTATAAACAGGGGGCATGCGTCTGCATTGACTTGAGATCAGAGTAAAAGGAACAAGTCACAGCTCAGACTTCTTTCTTCTAAGCAAGTAATAAGTATTTATAAATATCATGCGAGCAGATGTGCCTATTTCTCTCTTTGGGGTCACTGTTTTTTTTAGCCTTGATAATAATCTAAAGGCCTGGTTGGTTTTTCATGTCTCAGGGGCACCTCTGCTGGCTCTTTCTTATTCTGATTCCTTTTAGCCTAGTTTAGTTTACCTACCTGAGACATATCACAGTCTATAAACTTTTACTCTTGTGTTTTCGTCTCTATTTAAACTACAGCAAATAAGAGATATGTTACATAAAAATCTGTGTCCTTTTAAGTGGGTTAAGACTATAAGTCAATTTTTAAATTTACCACAGTCAATTAGCATGTAATAGCCCAACTGGGTTAAAAACAAACATGTAGGTGTTTATCCATTTACTCACATGTGTAGTGAAAACCAATGTTACTTATTTTCTATATCCAAAATATAGGATTAGTGGGACTATACTCAGGAAAAAAAAATGATTGTTCTTATCAAGAAATATATCCTATTGTATTCATTTATGCCTTAGAGTTTTTTCCCAAAGAATACATAATTTAAGTTTTTCTGCAGAAAACCAGCATGCCAGCCATGTTCCTGTTGGTGCTAACAGGTCTGTCTGGAGGGGAAGGAAGATGCGTGCCCTGGGAGCATCAATCCCGTTGTTAAGCCGGTGAATGAGACAATCAAGAGATTGCCTGCTCAGGCTGCTGAGCGGAGTTTGCCGAAGGGCCTGTTTGACAGTTTGCAGGTGATGTGAGGGGGTGAGAGGGGAAATACACTTCCATGGCCGTGCTGAGAATTCAGCTGATAGGATGTCTCTGCTTGTAGATGTAGGAGACTGATCTTCCTGGGCCTTTTCCACACAGGGCGTCGAGCACTTGACGGTCTGCTCTGTGGCAAGTTCTTACAGGGTAAAATGTGCCTTTTCCTTTGGGAAACCATCACGCTCTCTGAACAACCACTTCTTTTGGCAAAAGGTGAGGGGCAGTGAGTCAGAGCCAAGTAACTTGGCCTTCCTAAAACAAACCATTTTGACTCAGCTGAATAGAGAAGCAAAATTCTTCAGTTCAAATGTTATCTTGGTCCAAGGTATTTGCCAGTTGTAGAGCTGTGTTTGTGGAAGGGTTGCTTTTTGTTTTGGCTTGTTTTCCTTCTCTTTCCTTAAAGCACTGGTTTCTTTGAGGCTCGTTTGCAGAGTTTGGTGTTAAGATTCAAGACCACTTTATATGAAGCATTTTCTCAAGTATGTGGCTCCATTAGGTCACGAAGGAGCATGCAGCTTCAGGATAGGTAGAGGTGCAAATACGCTATCACCTCCTCCACTGGCAAAAATTAAGATATGATATGTTCTGACATAAAAGAGCACACAGGCAGTTGGGAACACTGAAGTTAAGTGAATGCACAAATTATCAAATATAGCCTTATGTTGTCCCCATCGGCAGATGTACACACCCTTTTTTTACACATATGAGTACAGACAAGCATAGCTACACTGCATTAGTTATTAAAATGAGTTGCAAAAAATAGCAAGACCTTTTTCCACAGCATGGTTTGCAGTAGCAGCTTGTTCCTAGTGAGATGTGAATTGTTTCTCTCTGCAGCTGGAGGAGGGCTGCTCATCAGGGGCCAGTTGCAGCTCTGGGAAGGAGAGAGCAGTGTGCTGGGGTGATGTCTGCAGTGCTGCTTTGACCTGGCAGTTCAACCTTGCTCCTGTTGCCCTTACTCGAGCTTCAGTTTTGTGATAGTGAGAGACTGACTTTACTGAATTTTGCAGGATTGAGTGTCATACTTGCCAAACTTTTGAGGATCTGCAGATCTCTCAAATGCCAGGATCAAGACTTCTTTATGTAAAGTTTCTAAAAACCAACCTTCCAGTTTGGTTTTGGACACTCTGGAAACCTGGAGGCATTGGATCTAGGGGTCTGATTCGGTCCAAGACTAAATGTGAGAAGCATGTTTCAATTGTTGCATCCAAAGGGAGGTTGACTTTGGATATACTTTTCCCCCAGCCTCCATAAACATGAGCACACATGCGCGCTTGCATTTCTCTTTGCTCGTGCCAGATCAGGGAGATGTGTCTGACTGATGTTATGACTTGGAGCCTGTTAGCTGTAAATGCTCTTGCATTGAGCCTTAGGTGGGAGCTGTTTCTGCAGTTTTTTAATTTTCAGTATTTATTTGTTTATCTGTTCCATTTACATGTACCATAAATATATATATACACTTAATCAAATTAATCTCATATTTTAACATGAAGCCCCAATGTATGTTACATCTCTCAGTAAAATCTTTGTTTAGTGAATGACATTTTTCTCACTACTGCGGCAACAGAAGTGTGCTGATGGTGCAGGAAGTCTTAGGTGCTAGAAATGAGATGAGTAAAGAACACAAATGCAGGTGACGCAGCAATATATGGCCTGCTTTGCTGGGATTTCTTTTTTGTTTCCTAAAGAGTACTTAGAAGTTGGAAATATTCCTGACTGTGCAAATAATACCTGTCTGTACCTATCGTGTAATCGTTCATAGCTAAATGTTTATTTACCTAAAGTAAATACAACAGACAGCTCTGTCGTTTTCAAGTTTTACCATGGGGAACAGCTGAGCCTGCTCTGCATAAACCCCGACTCCTCTGGTAATGAGCTGCTGGGTTACAGCTGGAGACAGCGGGAGCTCCTGTGCCCTGCAGCCACATGTAGGCATCCGGTGCAGTATTGCAACCACAATCTCTCCGGGTGTTTCTAGAGCGTAAAAAATTGTCTGAATGACAAGTTCTGTGGAAAATTACTGATGGACTATCTTCATGGTTCCCTTCTGCCAGAACAGCAGGGTGAAAATTGTCCTACTTGTGCAAGAAAGCAGCATGTGCCTAAGTGGATTCAGATTTCTGTTGGTTTGTGCCTGTGCTTTGCTCCTTGGATGATTTGCTCAGGACTTTCTTCATTTCTTTTATTTTTCACTCACTTCTGCACAGTTTGGGCATGGAGCGAAAGAGGAATGTCTCCACTGAAAAGTGAAAAAGCGGACTTCTCACCTGCAAAGTTTTGAGCAAAGTTGCTAATTATTGCCAGGAGAGGTCAGAAAGCTCATGTGAGAGGCTAAACAACCCAGCAGCCCAGAGGAGGTCCTAGAAAAACATGCTTCTGCGAACCATCCCCAGAGATGTCACTGCCTGCTGCGCTGGGTGACTCTCTACCGCCTCTACTTGCACCTGTCTGTGCTCCGGCGCTTAGCTCCAAGCAGGGCATTTTTTCTAATTCATTTGTCACTTTGCACTTCATGAATATATAATATCTTCCATTTGGCTCCAGCAGTTATCCTCTACAGTTCAGCTACGATGAAGAGGGATGCCAAGTATTCTACTTCCCTTGTGCTCCTTTCATCATGAAGAGAAAAACAAATGAAATAAAGGATGGTAAATAAGGTAGTCAGAGTTGTGCTTCACACAGTGAGAATCACAGTTATGCCATCGTCTGTGCATCATTTCCACAGCCTCCTCCAGTCTTGTATTTCTTGAAATTCAGGATACCTCTTTCTTTGTACGAGGTTCTGCTTGTGGTTCTGTTTGGCTGTGATACTGAGGAAATTCAGAACCTGTATTAATAGCTGAGTTCATTGAAATTAATTAACTTTTCAACTGAACCTCAGAGTAATTTCCATCAATTTTTGCTGACTTTTATATCAGCTCAGCAAGTCTCTTTTTGTCATGCAGAACTCATTAATTTCAGTGGAATTTTGTTTTGAAGTTTTGGGTTCATTTACACCCATAATGGAAAACAGAAAGTACAAAGCCAACACCAATTAAAACCACTAAAAGCTTCTCTTTGCATAACTGTGCGTGGTGATGTCCTTGTGCAGACTGTATTCTGGCAGCTGTGAGAAATGTCATTTCTTGGGGTAGTAACACGGCCATGTTTGAAAGGGTTACATCAGATGTCCTGTTTGTGTAAAGTTGATAATTCATATCAAAGTCCCTGGTTTATATTAATTTGAACCTAAGGATCTCGCCTGAGTTTTCCAAAACTCGTGTATAAACATAATCAAATTGCAAACAAGACGGTGAACTGGCGTACTGCTCCCATGAGCCCAGGAGAGCGGTACAGAGCATGAGCTGCTCTGTCTCTTTGGCAAATCTGAACTGTGCGTATTTAGGGTGAGGAAATGATGACCTGAGATGTTCAGAACTACTTGAAGGGTTTTGAGGCCACGTTCCTTTTTGAATGAATAGCGTAAACCCTCGCAACTTTAAGAAACTCAATGGCACAGAAGCAGTAATTATACCCCTAGCAGTGCTCTGTGATAGTGCGTATAGCTCCAGCTGGAGTTGGTGTGGGCTGGCTTTGTCCTGCTTTTGTAATCCTACCAACCTTCATGGCTTTTTGTGGGGTTTTATGTTTTCCTGTGACTTTGTAAAATGTATTCCACATTGTTTTGAGGACTGAGTAATTGTTTTCTGTCTCATAGTGTCTGTTCACTGAATCAAGCCCAAAGCTACACATGCTTTTAATCCTAATATTCCTAGTAATTATAACAAACCTAGCTGCACATCTTTAACTTTCCACTGTAGCTTTGATTCAGTCTTTCAGTAGAAACTGTCCTTATGTTATCTGTTCAGTTTCACCGGTTTATAAGGTTTTTCATTCAGATTTCCACATTTTCGAGTTGAATCACAAGCATTGATACGTAATTCAGAGTTATATCAAGCAGAGTTGTATCATCTGCTGAGAGTACTGAGGCATCGTCTCAGCTCTTGTTGTCACAGACTGTTGGTGGCAGTTCCCCTGGCTGCCCCTGTGCTGCCCCTCCAGTGCTATCAGTGTGCCTGCATGGTGGTCTCCTTTGCATCTGCTACTGGGGGGCTCCATTTTTCTTTGTGATTATTTCTGTGGCTTTGGTACAGTTTTTGAAATGCTGGAGGTTATTTGGGGCTGTACTTTCACTATATCTTTTGCATTGCTTTCTTTTGTATTTCTCTTGCCTTTTGATCTGTGAAATCTCTTCTGAATTCTTACCCTTGCAACCTTCTGGTTTTCAGTTTCCTCTCTAAGTGGTGAGTCTGTAGTCTAGTTTCACCTTGCTTTCACTATAACATTTTCATTCAACGCTATATGATTTTTCTGAAAGCAGAAACAGCCTTGCCTATAAACTGTATTTGTCAAAAGTCTGTTCTTTGAGCTCAGTAACTGTCTTGTAAGAAAAACTGCCAAAGTATCACAGTTCTGTTTGGCTCATTAATTTAAGAGTGGTCAAAAATGCTTCAGCAGGCTCTCCTTCCTTCTGCAGGTGTCTTCAATATTCATATCTCCTAACAGGTGTATTTCGGATTGTGATATTCTTCAGACTTGCAAACTGGAGGTTAATAGCTTGCCCTCTCATCCTGGTTTACTTGAATGACATTTAGGAGATCAATATCTTGAGGGCTTCAGGGCAACATTTAAGAAAAATCACTAATTTCTATGTGTCTTCATTGTGCTCGAGTCCATCTCCTTCCTTGTGGATACCAGGGCTCTCTTTTAATGTTCCAGGATTTTGATATTTCACCAGTTATTGTTACCTATTTAGGAGCTTTAATTGTTCCACTTCTTGTTTCTTTTCTTTCAGGCCCAACTGGTGATTTTTTCCCCCTCTCTCTAGTTCTCACTTTTCAAAATTTTGCTTGGAGGTCTCATCTTCTCTTAATGCAATCGGAGTCTATTCCAGCTTTGGATAGTGACTGTGGAGGGAGGTGATGCCTCAGTGCATGGAGATTTCTGTGCTACCGGGGTCTCATGTTCTTTTAACTGGATCCAGTAATCATAAGCATCTCAGTCACGCATAATTTAATTATTTATATCTCAAGAGAAACATGTATGAGGTGAATGTTAACAAAAAGAAATGAACCAAAGGATACATTTCAGTGCCACTTTCTTAGCAGAAGGGTGTAACTCCTTTTAAAAGAAGGAAGTTTTTATCTGCCACAAAGCTCATAAATTATTTTTGAGGTGAAGCTGAAAGGCTGGAGAATAAAAATTGTGATGAAGGACTATAGTCTTCCCAAATTTAGTTGGGTGATAGTTCCTTGAGGCTGGAAATGCTGACTGACACTTGCTGTCTGCCAGGGAAATATTGCTTCAGAATTCAGCTTAGAAAAGAAAATCACGTTTCTGTTTTTTTGCAAAGGTGAAATGCTTTTCCAGCTCTGTCTGTGCGTATGTATGCACTAGGGAAACTGCTTTCTGGTAATGCAAACCTGCCTTTCTCTCTCCTATAGAACAGTTATTTCTGTTCTGCTCCTCCAACACCTGATACTCTGTTGGATGTCTGTCCTTCGTTAGCACTGCTGGTCTGGGACATCCTTGTTGCACCCCAGGTGGCTCTGGTGGGGCTCACTGCCAACTGGACAGCCTTAAAGAAAGTCTGAGCCTCCACCTTTCCCACCGGAGGAACACAACCCTGATGATCCTCATGGAATAACTGCATTCTTAACAGTCCAGGAGGGCTTCAGTAGCACAGCAGGAGCTGTCTTCTCTAGTCTGAATACTGCAACAACACGCAAGAGCAAAGGTGTCACTCTTCTTCCTAGCGGATGGCTAGCTGGGAGCACAATGTGGTTGTGATTGATGTCTCTTTGATTTGGAGATTATAGCCATAGCCTGAAAACAGTTAATGTAAAATCCTGGCAGTGGTAAAGCTCAAAATATTCCACCATTTGTTGTTCCTGCATTTATCTCCTGCTGCTGCTTGAATATGTTGTACCATATTCCAAAACTTGAGTTATGAAAATGCTATTTCTTAAGCATTAAGAGACAAGGTTTCAGCCACAAGCAGTGGGGTTGTGACCGAGGTTGACCCTGCAGCTGTAGCCATGCATTGTCCACATGAGATGGTTTGGGAACTAGGCCGAGTCACACCTCATGGTCAGCAATGAAATCAGAGGTAACTCGAGAGTCATTACAATTAACCTGTATAAAACTAGTCTAAATGTGAACAGTAAGTCTGGATACAAGATTTTTTCAGCTTGTTGAAAACCCACGTACATATATGAAAACAATAAGCTACAAACATATTTGTTAATTATGATCTCTTAGTGGATAAGATATAAGCAAGAGCTAAAATTGCCAGCCAATAAATATTTAACCAACTCTAGCTGTAATGCTGCTGAGTTTTTACGCTGCGTGAGTCAGAGGTTCTTCTTAACGAGTTCAGGCTGTTCGGTGTGCTGCAGGGGGCTGTTGTTTGAAGCGCTTTTATTTGAAGGTACGGCTTTCAGCGTGGAAGGCTCTTTCACAGATGTTTGGAAGCTGGCTGGGGCAGACTTTTGCTTGTGTTCAATGAAGGCCAGATCTAACTTCAGTTAAATTTAACAGAGAAGGTCACTCTAACTTCATGGGAAGTTTCATGAAGTTCTACAACCTGAATATTAAAAAATCCTTTTTTTTTTTTTGTGACTACTCCTCTTCCAACTCCTGATATGCAAAAAATCCAGGAAGATCATTTATCAGCTCCCCTGTGGCCTCTGCTGAATGAAAAGCAGTGTATATAACTATGTGGCAGAGGACTGGAAATAAGTAGATGTTCTCAGTTTAAAGATTAAAAGAAAAACATCTGAGAGGAGACTGAGTAGAGGCACACAAGAAATCTGAAAAATGGATGGCTTTATTGAACCAGATTCCTCTCTCTTTAATAATTCCTGACTACTCTCAACAGCTATTTGCATAAATAGTCCTTTTTCTCCCTGATATAGATTTGACTTTTCTGCAGAAAAATGATAGAACTGACTTTATGACAGTTCAATCTTGTGTTCTATTTTACCTTTACATGTTCTCCAAGTTTAGCTGTTAGTCACCTTTACCAAGAGCATTTTAAAGGCTTAATATAAATCTTGGTATGTGCCATTTCTTCTGTGAAATGGATGCCTCATTTTCCTGGGGAATGTGCAGAAGACACACACGCCAAAGTGATTTCTCACTTTGAGTTGTAGTTAGGTCTAAACCCAGAGTGTTCATTTGTAATGGCGTCTTCCCGGAATTGCCATGGAAATGGCTTCTGCTGGAGAGAGGCTGCATAGTCAGAGGTTACGGATAAACATCCACTCCAAGCCTGGCTGGATCTGCCTTTTTATTGTGCTCACTAAGCTGGTTTATCAAGACAGAAGCACGTTTCCTGGAACAGAGGAACAGCTGAGCCTGTCAGTGTTATTTATTCATTGTTCATAGCGGTACAAAGGTGTTGCCAAACTGCCAGTGGTGTCCAGTCTCCATAAGGAACTTGCCAAAAAATGTCCTGTTCGGGAGTGCTTGAATAGCTCACCAAGCCATCTGGTGTGGAAGAACACATAAACACAGGGATTAATTAACTGTAACTAGTCTCTACTGAGCACGTACGAGATGAGATTTTGTTTGAACATTTATAACTTGGATGAAAACTACCTGGTTGCAAATTTGTAATTCCCTTTAAGAAAGCACAGAGCTGCAAGGACGCCTCAGCTGAGCAGATGTAAAGAATTGCTTTATGTTGTCAGTGATGCAGTCTGCCCTGCCCCGTACCGCAGTGCGGCCTGAATGGTTTTTCTTAGTGGTTGCCAGGAAAATATTCTGTATGAGGACAGGTGCTGAGCATGGGCATTTAGACCTCAAATTTCATAATTTTTTGGATTTTATGAAGGAAGCATTAAGAATCCTTCTTTACCTGCGTGTTACTGCATGTTAATAATGCAGGGTGGAGTAAAGCCTTGCTTGTTGAAATCCGTCATCTGCATAACATTCTCATTATATTTGATACAAAGACATTGGCTGACTTAAAAATAAGTAAATGTTTCAATACGTAGCAATGTTTGCATCCCTTCTTCCAAGATTTTAGCTTTTCTTTTACATCTCACAGGTGTTCAACAGCGCAGCAGCTATCAACAGTGTAATCACAGCTTATAGAGTGATACCTTAGTGTAGTCATGTATTCTGTGGTAAAACCAGGACAGACTTCCTCAGAAGAGTAGGGCATGACAGCGCTAAGATACAAATATTGTAAATGGTTGTCTCTTTGTAAACTCCTCCTTTCCTTTTAGATGTGTGCCAGGAAGGAGATTTGATGATGTAAATCTCAGCAAAGTTCTGGGCGAAATGTGAAGACAAAATTCTCTTTGGCTTTGAAATCTGCAGTAATTAAGAGCAAACGGACTTTAACAATCTTCCTTCTTTCTTTCTTGTGTAAATTGCTCACTTAGCCTTGCTTTTCTTTCAGCTTGGACACTGGAAATAAACTCTCACCTTCGATTAAAGAACAAACACCGTGTTGCAAACTTTGGGCTTTAACACTGACAGGAAAATGTTTGCTGAAGATGCTTTCTTATTGCAATTCACACAAAGCTGTCATCAAGGAAATACCTTGGGTTGTCAAGAAGCTTGTTGCTAATGACAAACTAAAATTTGCTCCCTTTCATGCCTAAAGTGTGTTAGGGTTTGCGTTTGTGGCCGTGTAGCTATCGGACGGCGCTTCCACCTCGGGGCTCTGTTGTTAAGCACAGGGCAAACCTGCTGCTGCTACCTGCTTTTACAAGCTCAGCTCTCTTTGGACCTGGGCTATAGTGAATTTAATCATTCGTTGTTGAAGTGGAGTGGAAAAAGTTGACAAGCTCAACCATGAACAGGTTGGAGCTGATTTCTTCCCTCTAGAACATCAGGTCCTGACTTCAGTTATTGATCAGTTCATGTCTTCTAGTCTATTTGCTTCACCTTTTCTAGAAGGTAATAGACTGATTTACTTGAACTTGAGAGTGGGACAGATAGGAAGGGCAGTATCCTGCTGGGTTCTTTTCAGTGGTTTCACTCCAAACTAGGAGACCTTAAGCGACTTACATTTAGAGAGAGGGTGTAGATGCATGACAACCCAGCCTGTTTGAATGTGCACCTCGTTACAGCTTAACTCATCCAAAATGAAACCAGCGATGAGACAGATTATTTTTCAGTGACTGGACTATTAGTGGCAGATTTTTATTGTATTGAAAAGGTCTGTTGGTGACTAATGGCAGATCTATGCTTGTATTTTCTCCTCCTGACAGAAGTGTGAAATCTTTCTCTCTGGGATGATCTCTGGTTGGAATCATCAGTCACTGGGGTATTTCTGTGGTTTGCAGTGATCTTCTATCTTCCATGAAATGCAGCATAAGCTTTCATTGTAGCAAGAGAGATGTCTATGTTTGAGGCAATATGGTGCCAACCATTCTTGGCATGTGGTAAATACTGAGAGGAGCCTGAGAATAGGCTTTTTGTCTGTGTCGTGGAGCATATTCACCTCTATTGGGCAATGTCTGCAGCTTTTGTCCTGCTTGAGGTCATAACATCTCTCCTTGTACTCAGATAATTACTCTCAGAACTCTCATGTTTCCTCTTACTGACACAGACTTCATCATTGCAAAGAAGCGAGACAGCAGGAGAAAAGGCTTTAGTCAATAATGAAGACAATTCTGGAGATGCTTCTAGGTCATCTCTTTTCTCCTTTTGTAGCATGGGATGGGCTACTGATAGCCCACGATGCTATTTGTACACCAAAGTATTCATTATACTGGGCATGTTAGCAAACTGAAATCCAAAAGCTTCCAAAATTCATAGTTTGAGAGTAGTTCTGAGCTGGTTTTGCCTTCAGGTTTTGTTACATGTATCTTTTGAAACAGCCTATCCAAAGCTTCAAATTAAAATAATGCATACGTAAGTAGGTAAAAATTGAAATCTATTTTTTATGGTTCAAAAACCCTTCCTTGTAACTGTGTGGTTTTGACTGTCATAATGTTCATGTTTTGGATGACAGGTAATCCGTTTGAATCTTTCTTTGTTGTAAATTATATCGAAATGTTTCATTGCAGCTGTAGTGGTCCTGGGTAAAGTGCTATACCATGTATGTTTTAAATTATTTTTGTACCCAGTAAAAATGTGAGGAAAACTAATGTTTTCACACACAGAAAAGGAGGAACATTGTTCTTTGATGTCCTGCCTTGCAAAATCTGCAAAAGGAGAAGTTGAACTGTATTCATCAATTGAAGAGAAACTAAATAGTTTGTTTTAGCTTGGGGCAAAGTCTAGAGGTGGCTTTTTTGGTTGAAGTATCTTTTAGGAAATAACGGAAAATGTAGTATTCAAGTAGCCACCCATATCTTCCTTTCAAAGAAAAAAAACAGAAACATTGAAAATGGACATATTTCTGCTATAATGCATGAAAGTTAGACCCTGGGTTCATGCCAGTATCTCTGAACTCTACCCTGTGCCCCCTTCCATTATTGAACAGCTCCAGGAAACTCTATAGCTTTAAAATATTGAGCCTAACTTCTCCAAATCCCTGCAGTGGGTCAAATATTTATACGGGTGGGATCATAGATAAGGTACCGTGTCTGTGTGTTCAAGGCAGGGTCATATTTCTTTAGCTTTGCTTATGTTTTCTGTACTCAATCTTTAATCTGGTTTAACCTGAATGATCTTTGCTTGGGCTTGCACACATTGTTAGCAACACAGCTGAGGGGGTGCCCCTGGAAGTGCCCCTGGAACTCCGCTGTAGGAATTGCTCTGCATCATGCACTTAATGACAGCTTGGTTATTCAAGAATTAAAAGTCTTGAGCTGTCAGAGTACTGGCTGCCTGGGAGCTGCCACCTAATGTGTCAAGCAAGGCTCCTGGAGAGAGTTTAAGTCTTCCCCATCAGCAGTGACTGTCAGAGCTGTCCTCAGTGGCGATGCCTGTGCCATAGAAGGGACACAGGAGGCTGGAAAATGAATGGACAGAGTTAGGATTAGAGAAATAAGCGGGATGATGGAGGCAAAGAAGACGAGGATGCCATCAGTGAGGAAACAAATGTCTCCTGTACAAGCAGTAAAGGAAGAGCATCGCTGAAAAGTGTCATTTTTATTGCTGAGGTCTCTGCATGCAGCAGATAAAGATGGTGTCTGAGAATTAGAGAATTTTGTAGCAGTGGTTGCAGTGTGCATTTGTACGAGCACAATATAAGGCAGGTGCCCACAGAGCGAGGATAGTTTCACTAGCAACACTATTTACTCTGCGATGATTTATTTTAGCCTCCCGAGTGAAACACGCCAAACCTGGAGACACATTGGGATTTTTTTCAAAGAATAGAGTGTGTTGTTAAGGGAAGCAGCTTATGCAAAGCTGAGGGAGAAGCCTTCTACAGAGGTTTTGAACTAAATCAAACAGTATATTATTGAGAATTGCCAATGTGAAATAAATGGGAACAGTCCAGTGAAGATGCTGGGGAAGCACAGTAACACAGGCTACTTATACTTTTGCAAATGTTTTGAGCAAACAATTGCTGTTCCTCTCTTACATATGAGGGAAGTGGATAAGCCAAAATGTCTTCTCTCAATTTCTCTCTTGCCTTATTAATATTTGCCAGGTACATCCGTATAACCTTAAGCTGTGGCAATTGTGGTGCATGGAGGAAAAGGACGTAGTGGTTCAGGTGCTGGCATAGATAACTGTAGGTTTCAAGTGCACATATTCCTTTTTCCGTATCGTATAGCATATAATAACCATGAATAGTTTTGCTCTTATCTTCATAGCATTTTTAGAAATGGCATTCTTCTGGGGTGATAGACAAGATTGATAGAAATAATTCTTAAGGGGGTGGTTTCATGTAGAGGAGAATAATTTAAGTAGACTTGTCCAGGGTCACTTTTCTACAACCAGATTTCTATGCTAAGATTTTATGAAGAATCATGCAAAAGTCTAATTCTCAGTTGCTAAAAAAAAGTGTGTAGTGTCATAGGAGGGATAGAGGACAGGTAATTAAAACAGAAGACAGTAAGAGACAGGCACCACTGGGAGACAGGAACGTATGTGCTTATTTGCAAGTGAGCAAGGCATGGTAGCAAGAAAGGGGAGGTAAATAGTTTTAATGCTCTAACTTCATGATGTAAAAGCAAGGATGAAGATTAAAACCATCAGGAATGGTCCAGAAGCAGCACAGGAGCAAAGTCCCAGGGCAATTTGGATTTTTTTAGTGCTCCTTATCCTGCTGCCCTGAATTTCCATACTGCCAGTGAACAGCCAGCTAAGTAAAAAAGCGCCATGCCAAAGTGGAAATTGAAGGGATATAGGTTAATCCCCTACCTCGTTCTGCTAGCCTACTCCCTGAGCAGACTTCTATTGAGAGAAAATGTTGTTCCACGAACAAATATTTGGTTATTCTCTTTCTTTGTGCAGCTTCACAGTCTGAACTTTCGTACCTGGGAAAAAAATTCCCCAGGGTTCCCTTTCGGTGTTGCAATGTGCATTGTGTGGGAGTGAGACCTGTTAGAGCAATTTTAAGTATAATCTGCTATTAGCAGTATTTGGGGCTTAAATGACAAATGGATAACTTTAAATAATAACTCTTTGAAATCTAGGTGGAATTATGGAAATTACAGTGAAATGGCTTGACTCTGCTGTGATATTCTTTGTATTTAGGTCCTTAAAGGAGCTGTGCGGCACCGGGGGCTCACAGGGGGGTTTAAACCTATTCAGTGGTTTACAGGCTGTGTGCGTGTCTGTACATGCACTTTTTGCGCACAGCAAAGCACAAAATCTTGCACGTGAGAAGCTGCTGCTGCAAAAATTCACACTAATTCAGACTGTTAATGTGAATGCGTAGTCTTCCCGTGACACACCTTTAATTTACACAACTGGGCAAAAGTAGGCTGTGTGAAGCTCCAGGAGCTGGGCCTATCGATGGGTTTGTAGAGCAAGAAACTGGACAGCATTCGTTGTTTCAGCACCGCAGCACGGTTTCTGCTGCTTTTCCTCCGGCCTTGGGAGTGCAGTCAGACCCCATGGGGCTGAAAGCTAAAGCCACAGGAAAAATGAGAACAAACTGCAAATTATTATTCATTAGTTACTGTTATTCTAGTGCACATATAATATCTAAATGCCTGTGCATATATTTAAAAGAGCATTACTGTCTCTTAGGAGAAGAATTAAATTCTCTTGTTCTCGAGTTTAAAAGTAATTGCTTCAGCAATATTAAATCTGGGGTGGTGGCTTTGGAAGAGCAACATTTCCTCACCTTCCATAAATGAAAGCTTTGGATTTGCATAGAGGTTATGGGAAATAACTATATTGATGCGTGTAAAGTTTTTTCCTCTCCCAACAGGAAGAGAATACCCTGAAATTTGGACTGGTGGGATTTTACAGTGTTCCCCTGAGAAAGGAACAGATAATCAAATGAGAGAGATGACCTCTCCAAGGCATTTCTTCTAACAAAACTGACACAAGTATTGGTCAAAATTACCATTCCTTGGGTGAAAATCTAGACTCACTCCTTTAGTGTCAGTGGATTTACGAGAGTGTCAGCAAGATCAGGATACAGCCTTAGCTCCTTAGCCAAATTTTCAAGTGGTGTCAATGTAAGAATTGAATATTAGCATCCAGTTTAAGTACAATGGTCCTAATTCAGGTAAGGACACTTTTTAATGTGTTAAACTTGGTAAGATCTCCTTGTTTTTGAAGTTAGTTGTATGATTAAATATTTATTCTTGATGTCCCTTGACTTGCCTAGAGATAAATCATTTTCCTTTTAGTGTGTCAGTTTTCTGGGGATAGGAAAATGTATTTTATATGCACAAACAGCATTTGTGTACTCTGATCACATGGAACAACATCTGTTTGCCCAGTTTTCATGTGCAAATTACTTTTACTATGAAAATGAACTGGTTGAAATTGAAGATGATTCTCTCAAAGGAAGAACAGGCACATACCAGTTTGTCTCATTTTATCTTTTGAGTGGATTGAGGGAGTTTACTGTGTGGCATTTGCTTGTGCTCTAGAACCAGGCTTTAACTCCTCAAACCTTTGACAGGCCTTGCAGGTCGTGCTGAGCCTGTTCAGCCCCTCTTCCGAGTGATTTGCTTTGGGCTGGGGGAAGGGGCTGGATCTCTGCTTGCTCCTGGAAGTCCCTGGGATACTAGATCCATTAGAAAGGCTTAAAAACTGTCTCTTGAGGCTTGCAGAAAGTCTTCTGGATGGTATGACAGAAACTGGCCTTTTATCTCAGGATCTCATGAGAATACCGAAGTAAAAGAGGTGTGGGACATGCTCTGAACCAAGAAGATTCGCAAGCAAGATCAAAGCGATCAGGCAGGAGCGTGTCCTTCAACAGAAAAGGTAGTTTCTGAGGTACAGCATAGGGGGATTTCATTACTGTTCTCATCATCATGAGAGCAAGAGACAATAAGAAAAAAAAATGCCTGTACAAGTGTTTTCTCCCATGCAAATACTAAGAAATTACTTTCAAGATGATTCTTCAGCCAATAACGAGGCCCTGCAGCCCCGTGTGTCTGGCTGCTCGTGCGGCAGTTCTACGTCCAGGGTGTTGATTCCTCTCGCTATGGGGTATATTGTTAGCCATTATCAAGTCTTAAATAGGACTAAAAAAAAATTACTGTAATTCCAGTCTCATCTCATTGTTCTTTTGTAACGACACCTTTGTTTTTATTCCAGTGGGGAAGGTTGCTTTTGTGCACTGTGTAGCATCACGTGGCAGAAAAAAACATGTGGTTCTTCAGTGCCATTTCTTCTTCCTCTGAGGATGCAGAAAGCTTTGATGTCTGAAAACATACTTGTTTTTGCAGTAACTTATGATTATTTTTTATTTTTGCTTTATTTTTCAGAAAGTGTAGGGACCATTATGCTTTCAGTTCTTTATCTGTGTAATTTTTGTGAAGAAATTGCAAATATAATTGAATTTTTTTGGGAACCCATGAATTCAAATGAGGCAACAATAAAGGGAACAGGGTGATTAAGGAATTGTGATTCATTTGTTGTACATCATTACAGCAAAAGCTTTGTTGCTGGATTCCTTGCAGACAAAGTCACTGAACTATGATTATATTTCAGAAAATGAAAGGGGATAAAAATAAAAAGGCAATAAAACAAATTAGTAGATGTCTTGAGGGACACGATTATTACTGACTGACTGTGTTTTGTATCACAAATGTTCCAAAAGTCTGGCAGTTTAAATTATACATCCATGAAAACAAAACTCTTACTAGTATCAAAATCTTTATTTCACTGCTGCTGTTATATTCTCTTTGAAGTTCCAAACTGGCAAGAAAAAAGTGAAATTGTCTTGCAATGATGTTTCTAAAAGATAGTGTAAAACTGGTGAAATACCATCTCTTAAAAAATAAAGTTATCTGGGCATTTAAAACTTTTTCTTTACCTTAATATTACTGTTATTTAGTACAATATGAGCTGATATGCTCATACTCTATGCCCATCACGATATTGCATTGTATTTTGTACTCAGATTTGAAGCAGAACGGATAACAAGATTACATTAGTGCAGATCACTCAACAAACAACAGTTAGGGAAAGACCTCCCTGAGCAACATGTTCCGTGTGGGTGAGCGAGGCTCTGCTGGTGAGAGGCTGCCCTGGGACTATAAACGGTGAGCCGCACGGTAAGCCTGAGGGGTACGCAGTGACGGGGTCTGGAGGCAGACAGCCTGCAGTAACCGCCATCTGGCTGTGAAGCTGCCTGATGTCTGGCATGAATCACCCTTTAGTCAGGGCTGGAACCCTGTGATCTTTTTTTCTTCTACCCAGGAAGTGTTTAGAAACTCATGTTTCTGTTACTAAAATATATTACAATAAAATATTACTGCCTGCCGTAATGATGTTAAGTGCTTGCCTTGCTTGAGTTGAGTTTATGGACAACCCACAATCCACACGTGAACTCCCAGTCCATGTTCTCTGAAATAAAGCAGTGAGTGCTGCTGCCATGTACAGCGAGCAAAGCCTGCGCAGGCTGGAATAAAACACCTGTAGGTGCCTGAGAGGGCTGACCTTGGAGAAGTTTGGTCGTAATACTTTTATCTGTCTAGATAATATTATACAACAATTATTCTATGTACATAACCCTATATAGATAGGTAAGGAAAACAACTTTTGAGGTGTTTTCTGCTTGATTTAATATATCTTTATTCTGTGTGCATCTTAGTGAAGAGCATTGGTATATGCATGTGGAGACTTGGCTTTTCATTCCCCTATAAGAGATTTGAAGGTGAGGTTACCTTCTCTGATGGCAAGGTTGGAAACCATCTTTGAGGCCCTTCTGTTTCCTTGGAGCAGGTTCATAAAGTGCAGAGAAGAGGGGAGCGTGCTGGTGGGATACAAGCGCCGCGTTAGAGGGGTTCCCTGGCAGCCTGCCATCGCTCGGAGCCCGCTGCGGCACTGTGCGGTGCCCCAGCCGTCCTGGGAGCACCGCTGCTTTCCTAGGAAGCAAGGCAAATGAGGAGCAGTTGGTTGGACATTAGTGTTATAACCACCAGCTGGACTGGAAAAGGAGAGGCTTTTGCCAGCATATTGCTGAAGCATTAAAGTTCATAAATATATGTTTTGTGATGTGCATCACCTGCCTCCGAGCTCCGGTTCCTGGGAGCTCTGCGGGCGGCAGTGCCGGGGGGCGTTCCTGAGCCCCGGCACTCAGCGCTGATAACAGCTTTCTCCTAATTTGATGTGGCACAGTGGAGAGCTGCTGCTGGGAGCAGCGGGGCAGAGCTGGCTCCTGCTCCGTACCAAGGGCCACCTCCTCCTGTCACTGTGACCAGAGGAAACAAAAAGGGAAAGGCACTGGCTCAGGGCTGAAGGAGAGGGGAAGAAAGCAACCAAACTAAAAATGATAACTTTGTAATGGCAGGTCTGAGTTTTTGCTGGCAGGATATAAATAATATCAGTTGGGATGAGGTTAATCTCTCACATACCTGCGTGGCACGAAGCACGAAGCAGAGCTTGATTTTGGCCGGTGTGCAGTGCTGTTCCCTTCTGCTGCCTGTCACAGGGAAGCAGGGGAGTGAGGGTGCAGGTTTGCATTCAAGACTAAGGTTAAGCCTCGTACCTGTGCTCTGTAGCTGCACAAAGGGTTTTGCACCTTCACATGAACATTGTGCTGAGGAAGGGCTCTAGTTTAGCAAATTTTGACATGGGAGGTCTTGTCCCGGGGAGCAGCAGCACTGCGAGCTGAAGGGGCTTTTCTGTATGCAGAATAGTTTCTTTTTTATAGAGCAGGTCAGAAAATGCTGCTGCTTCTCTGTCTTTCCTCTCTCTCCTCAGATGAATTTTTCAAAGCTAGTAGAATCTTTCACAAAGAAGGTCCATGTCTGACCAAACATAAGCATCTGAGTTTTGACCTTTTTCTGCGTGTTTTTTCGCTTTCCTACCTGTTTTTCCCTTGTTTGCACGCTTGCTTTTTCCTCAGTGGAAGAAAGAAAGAGACAAATAATTTTGTTCTACAAAAGATGCCCAGTTGTTAGGTGATTTTGCTTTTGAAACAAGGGCCATTTTAGTAGTGTTTTGTGGAAAGCCTGTATAGTTTTTAAATCTGTTCTAGCACAGTGGGACAGGGCTGCTACACGGCTGCTGTGATTATTCCTGAAATCCTTCAAGTTTTAGGTAACGCTTGCAGGAGTCAGAGCTGACTTATACCCCCCGTGCCAGGCAGACTGGCTGGGCTAGTAAGTCTGCAGATAAACACACGGTTTGACTCTCTGCCATCTCTGTCATTTATTATTTGTGTTAAAATAATTTCTTATGTAGGTGTTTGCTCCAAGAAAGACATCTTTGACAAGGTATCAGGTCCATTTGAAGCCTTAAAAGTATTCACAAAAAAATCGTGTCCTGATCAAAGCATTCTCAGCAAAGGATTGTGTAAGGTCATAGTTACAGTTGGGGACAAGAAAAGGCAAATTACATGGAACTGTGTGTTTTATACATATATATATATTTATATAAAAGTCTATCTAGCAATAAGCATGATGTCCCTGGACATGGCTGTAGTCCCCCATGTGCAAGGAGCAGTCCAGCAGGACACTTCCCCAGCGCTGAGCCCCAGCCCTGTGGCAGCTCTGCGTGGCCAAGGCCCTTGGTTCGTACTCATTATTTTACCATTCCCAAGCACAGAGCTGAAAAGTGTCGATATGATCACAGCCACCAACACAGCATTGCAGGAGCAGGAAAGCTCCATGGGATGTACTTTAAGGAAGTTTAAAGAAAACTTTAGATGAAATCTAGCAATCCTTAGTGGGATGACTTACAGCAGCTGACTGGAAAAAAAAATAAAGTAGAATTAAATATATTTCTGTCATTCAGCTTTTCCTTAACAAAGGAGCTCACCAGCTGGGCATCTTGTGTCCTTCCTGTGTGTTGCCTCCTAAACCCAATGCGATTTAGTGGTTACTTGACTCAAAAGAATAATGTGTGCGAGCAGCAAACTCTCATATTTTCTCCTACAGAAGACAGTATCTTCTGTCTCAGAGAAAAAAAGTGTAACCAGGTTTTGCAAAGCTGTACGCAGAGTGTAATTCCTTCCTGACCCCTCTAATGTATGCCTTGAAGCACGATACTTTGTTGACCTCATTACTTCATCTTGCATAACTAGTTATGCTCACAGTTATACAATTACCCCGTCCTTTTGAAACTCTGCATCTACAGGATTGGTTTCAATAGCCATAATAATGAATTTTATAATCCTTTGGAGAACAGCAAGGTTAGGAGACTAATGCAGAATTTGATGGTGGAATATTTTAAATAATTCAGTAAATTATCTCGACAAGGACATAGAACAGAAATAAAATGCCACTCAGCTGTCTTGATTTTTTTTTTTTCAATGTTGCTTATTTCTTGAGATCTGGTTCAGTTCTGTCCTTCCTACTCTATAACCTTTCTGCAGCAATAAGATTATGATGTAACTTGCTTCTAAATCTCCTAAAATAAAGGACCTGATGTTTATATAGAGCTGTTGCTGTGCTTGAGATGTGAAACCCAGCACCCTCCAAGAGACAAAGTGTCCCCCACAGAGTGCCCACTGGACGGCTCAGGTAGCACACAGGGCAGGCTTTGACAAAGATACCATGAAAATCAGTCCCTCGTTACGAAATAAAATGTGATGGGTATGTGAAAGAACAGGTTTGCTGTGTGAGATGTCGAAGTCTTAAATAAAAATTTATTACCAGCTAAGTGTAAGAGGGAAAGTATTGATGACAGTGATAAATACATAAGGTGTGGGGATGGATGTTCTCATCACCAAAGCTGCCACCCTCCTTATGTCATCTGGCTTGGTCTGGAAGTCGTGGGGTGAGTGGTCCCTGAGCCCCTGTGCCCAGGTCACCCCCTGGGCTAGGGTCAGAGTATGTTCTAGGAAGCAGTGTAAGCTGTGCTCTCTCGTCAGGTTGAGAAATAGATTCTCAGGCTCTTTGGGACAATCATCAGTGGGAATGTATGAAGAAATGGAGGAAGAAGTGATGATGAGCAGTAGTGGTGGTTCAGCACAGGCCAGTAGCTGAGGCAGGGAGGAAGCCTGACGTGGCAGGTACCTGTTAGTCTGGTGGTGGGGAAAGAAAGTGGAGATACTTGCTTCTGAGCTCTTGTCATGGCATGCTGGCAAATACCAGTCCATTCTCGGTACCCTACCAACTGGAAAACACTGCTATTTTCAGTATGTTTGTAGGTAGAAATACAGAAGTTTAGCAGATGGTGGGAAGCCATCATTCTCAGATCATATGGTCATATTCTTAACTGGAAGAGATTGGCTTTGAAACCAATGGTGTTACACTGATGTACAACAGCCAAGGGAACTGACTAATCAAAAGTCACAGACTGGAAACAGTTTTGGTTTGGGGTGTTTTTTTCTCTCCCTAAGGTCAAATCTATAACCTGATGCAGCTTTCCCACTTGCTGTATATGGTATGCACGATAGCTAAAATACAAAACGTTGAGGCAGTCGTTTGTAGGCAGCTTACCTTTTCCAGTCCAGCAAGCTCTAGCGGTGTGTTCCGAGCAGCCCCACTCTGTAATGTGCCGCCTTTGACTCTCCGGGCCCTCCTGTGACAACGGAAAGCAGGGAATGCACCGGGTGCCTTACCCGAAGCAGCTCTCTCTGGGTCAGGGCCAGGGAATAACTGGTTTCCTGAGGGAGGGGCACTGCTGAAAGCGTGGGGGGAAAGAGTCAAAAATAGCAAGGAGTGCTGTTCAGGGTTTGTGCTGCTTTTCTTTTTCGTAGCTCTAGTGCTCTAAGTATTTTTTCCTATGTGTTGATTAAAATGCAAGGAAATATGGAGAGACTAGTTGCAGGGAGAAGAGTATGGATATTTCACTAGAATGTACAGAAGCAATCTTTACATCTTGGAATTATTTTTTCATTCAGAATATCCCAGCAACCTAAGAGGCATTCATAAAATGTCTTAGTTTTTCTGCATTTTCATTTTTCTCCCCAAATGTGCTTTTTTGGTTGTGCTTTGTGTCACAGCTCCTCCAGACCAGCAGGACTGATCTCATTGCGGATATGTAAGCAGTGATGTTCTCCCATCTCTCTTCTTGTTGAGGCAGGTATTAACGGGCTGCATGCTGTTTTCTGGTGCAGCCGTGGTGAGTTATTTTGTGAGCTTCGATTCAACTACACGGTTAGATCTCACAGAGGAAAGTTGCACCATTTCACATCAGTGGAGTCACAGGGGGAATCTTACGTGTTGTCTTGTAAATTTTTCTGTTCCTGGCTCATCTCGGCGAGATCTGCCCCACTGTGTGTTCCCAAAAGAATAGCTAAAAGGAAGGGAGATGTGCAAATGTGCAAGCAGCAGAGGGCTGCCAGCCTAGCCTGGTTACGGCTGGCTGAATAGTGAAAACTGGCACCTGGCTGGCGTGCTGTGAGGCAGCCCCGCAGCGGGGCCAGCTGGGGCTGTCGGACTGTGCGGGGCTGCCCGGTGTGTCTGTGCTGACGGGTGAAAGCTGTCAGCAGTCTCCCTGCGGTTTTGCTGAGTACGGCATTAATAAAAGCTTGTAATAGCCAAGTGTTTCTTCATTGCTCCTCCCACCAGCAAGTAAAGGGTGGGGAGGGGGGGTGGGCTGTGTGGTGATAGGTGTGAGAAAAGTGATATTAACTTGTTGCAAGGAAAGGGAGGGAAAACAAAGCCTGAGGGGAGGGTGTAGGGAATGAGATGCAGGTTCTGTCCATGGCTACTGCCAAATAGTCTGAACCACTCTGTGCGTTGAATGGTCAAGACCTCTCTGCAAAAAGCCACAGGGTCAGAAAGACTGTTGAAGGAGCATAGCTGCTGGTGCGTAATCAATGGCAGTAGAAGGGGCCGGGACCATGGCTGTGGTGGGTGGCAGCCGAGTCGCTTTTCATGTGCCAGAAATCTACAGAGTGGGTAATAATAAAGACAGATATATTTTCCAGTTTGCCTTAAAAGTGTTGGATCCTGCCTGTCTTGCCACAGTGTACTAGGGACTTGTCAAAGCAGCTGCTCTGGTCAGTAAATGCAGGGAGGAGACCTGGAAAAACCCAAAGCCCTGGTTTGTCGTTAGAAATTGCAGTTTGTTTTGTAGTTACTGCTGTGCCCAGTTCTACTCTGTGGTGCTGGAAATGCCAGATTTCAGATGCCACCTTTGTTCTATAAAGATATATGATGGCAACAGCTTGGCCGAGACAATTAAATTTGTTTCCATAAATCTTTGGTTGCATTTCCTTCACTTCATAACTGGAAATGAAAACCTGTTTGGTGGTAAGAATTCTTCAGTTCAGAAGCAGTTGGTGGCAGCTGGATGAGGTCTTGCCACCAGACATGTTTTGAAGACGACTCACTTATTGACCAGCTGTTCTGTGGGTGCTTAAAGGGCTTCAGGTAAGCTTTAAAGTGTTAATGTGTGCCTTCCCAAACCTCAGTTATTGCTCTTGCTTCTCCCTTGCCAGCACAGCCTGACCTGGAGGCATCAGAATGGTGCTGCTTTAACTCTGTTCCAGTGTAAGACAGTAAAATACCTCCATGGTGGATACAATTATATCAGTGGAGCCACGTTTCTGGAAGTGTATCTGTGCTCATGCAAGAGACTATTGAGCTCAACAGCTCTAAGTCACACTGACACTAGGATAGCTGTACTTGCTGCTGATTTAACTATGTTAGCTTTTAAAAGGGAAGATTATGTTCCTTGTGTAATCATGCTTTTTGACATAGACCAGGCCTGAATAATCTGTCTTTTGGGATGGAAAATAGCATCAGTATAATGCCAGGCAGCTTTTACAGAGTGAATCCAACTTGTTTCAACACTAATAGTGTGAAAGACACTTTTTCAAATATACTTTTCAGTTTTGCATAGTACATCTTGGATTGTTGCTTCTTGCTTCCTTTTCTGCTTTTTAATCTCTGTGATATCCTCATCTCTCTTTCCTTGCCTTTGCTTAGCTGGACAATGTAGCAATTTCCAGTCCACCTGGGTGTACGTATCAGGGACACATCTGAGAAGAAAAACAATTTTCTTGTCCCCGTGTGGTCCCTATCCCTATCTGCTGGGGTGTACCATGTGAAGCAGCTCATGCTCACCATCTTAGTGATGTGATGAGGAGCATGATAATAGGTGTCAGAAGTGATGAGTATCAAAATATATCCAACAGCTGGAAAGCAATACAAGTTTCCTTCAGCAAGTCCAGTGAAACCTTGGATCCTATGCCGAACCAGCAATTGTTGGTGACAATGGGAACTGACCCCGAAATACTCATTTTTCCTTCTGTGGCTTCTTAAGCCACTAAAGTGTTGGTTTGATATTTCATCCAAACTTCAAAACAGACCTTAGCTGAAACTGCAGAATTGAACTGATTAGTTTAAATTGTGAATTTCACATGGTTTAGATTTAAACTGTGCTGGTCTCCCAGGATCTGTTGAAACTTGAAAGTTTACGTACTTAGGGAATTGTCTCCAAAGGTTGGCTCACTAAGCGGGTAAATGGAGTTTCTGCTGTAGAAGTTAATGGATCTTTTGTTTCATCGGTACAACTGAAAGCAGATTTCAGAAAATGCGCTAATAATTTGTTTTCTAATGGGGCAGAAGCAGCATCGGGATGTGTGTCCGATGACTAAGTATGCCGCACATTTGAGAAATAACAGAAATCTGCCCTTTACCAGCACATTGTGAATAGGCTTCCTCCCAAGCGTTCAGCAGCAGCACAGGAGCCAGCAGACAGAAGGCACACGCAGGGGCTGTGCTCATGGGACTGTGGCCAGTGAGGTGGTGTCTGGGCAGCCCATGACACACAGTGTTCTGGTGGGTAGCAATTTCATCCTAGCAGTACTTCAGCATTTCTGCTCAAGCCTCCTCAAAATGGGCTTTCATCTAATTTTTTTTTCCCACTCTTTTTTTTGCTGATAGCTTAGTGGACAGAACAGCATCACCCTTATCCTATCTTTTTCTGTAGGAGTTACACACAAAGACTGTATTATATCTTAGGGCTAGAGAAGATGTCTTAGCTCAATGAATGCAGCCTCACGTCACTCACATCTCTTGCAGGAATGGTATCATACTCTTTTTCATTAACTTATAAAAATAAACGATGGCTGAAGTTTTGTGCGGAGCCAGTACTTGTCTGCGTGGCTGCTGTGGTACTGCCTCCCTGGCAGCGGTGCCTGCTGCCTGGCTTAGCCCTTACCCTGCAAGGCCAGAGGCGCTCTGAGCTGGAGCTGTAAACCCCACCGGAGCGGAGCAAGGAGCAGCATGTTGGTTTTCTACTCCAGCAAGCTGACGGCATTGAGGAACTTCTCAAACTGTTGGACTAATGTCACCTCCTGTGGATGGTGCTTTCTGCAGGGCTCTTGCAGCCTGGCAAGGAGGAATGTTAATGGACAGGCTGGGAATGAATTTAATAGCTTTTCTTTGCTTCGTACCTGGGTGTGGGATGGTGGGAACACCACGTTGCTGGTTATTATGGGGGAAAATTTAAGACAAACATTGAGGTGCTGGAGCGAGTCCAGAGAAGGGCAACGGAGCTGGTGAAGGTTCTGGAGCACAAGTCTGATGGGGAGCAGCTGAGGGACCTGGGGGTGTTTAGCCTGGAGAAAAGGAGCCTGAGGGGAGACCTTATTGCTGTCTACAAGGACCTGAAAGGAGGGTGTAGCGAGGGGGGGTCGGTCTCTTCTCCCAGGTAACAAGTGACAGGACGAGAGGAAACAGCCTCAAGTTGTGCCAGGGGAGGTTTAGATTGGAGATCAGGGAAAATTTCTTCCCCGAAAGGGTTGTCAAGCACTGGAACAGGCTGCCCAGGGCAGTGGTGGAGTCACCATCCCTGGGGGGATTTAAAAGCTGTGTAGATGTGCTGAGGGACATGGGTTAGTGGTGGACTTGGCAGTGCTGGGTTAATGGTTGGACTCGATGATCTTAAAGGTCCTTTACAACCAAAATGATTCTGTGTTTCTGTAAAAATTTAAATACATATTGTGAGATTACCAGTTTCAGTGCTGCTTAGAGGCAGTAAAGGGGGCTCTTATTCCTGTACCACAATCAAACCTGCCAGTGTCACATTTTGCCTATTAGACTGGGTTTTGGATGCTCAGGATGGTGCAAATAGATGATGCAAGTTGGTAGGTGGGAAAATGGTATTGAATTGCTGGTATGGTAGTGTTACAGGTGTTATGTCAGGTGGCCAAACTGTTTTTCAGTCTCTTTGTGCAAGTTATGTAAAGTTTAGTAAAATCTGTAACTTTGTATGGGTGCTCTATTCTAAATATTTACAGAAGTCTCTTTTTGTTTCATAAATAAAGTGAAGAAAAAATGTTTTTCTAAGATATGGCTGCGTTTCAGTGACAGGTTATGTTTATGTAGTTTAGAATTCATTTATTAAAAAGCTCATACTTAAGACAAAAGATATGGCCATAGTGGATGAGATTTTTCTGAAGAAAAACATCAACTTGTTTAATTGCATCACAAGTCACATCAAGTATTTTTTTCTAACTATTTGCACATACAGTTGCCACAAACAAATAGCAGAACTGCTTGGGTTGACACAGGAGTTGCAGAGATGCTCGGACATTTGCACGAATGTTCGGGTATGTTCTGAAATGGTTTTCCTGACTTTGTAAGGTCACTTTGGCAATGCAGAGGATTATATAAATCTGAACGTTTTTATTACAGCCCTTTGTTCACAGCTCCAAAAAAACACCAAAACTTTGGAATAGTTTCTCAGAAGTAACTTGTAAGAGAGCCATAGTAATTGAGGTCAGACGAGCCATACATTTGATGAACAGCGTGCTAGGAGCTGCATTAAGTGGTCAGCATCCATCGGGAGATGAGGTTTTATCGCAAGCCTTTGTTGCTGAATAATTAACTGGGCACTTGCCTCTGATGGTCACTGTTTCGGAGAAGTGGCTCCTGCCTTCTGAATGGGCTTCAGCAGTTTTTCCTTCTAAAAGAAAGGTTCCGATGGGCTGCTTTTATGTTTCGTGAAGGCTTTTTTTCCCCACTCTTTGGCAGCTAGGTAGCTTGGGGGGAGGGATAAGTTTTGGTTAAAACCTCTGTGAATGCACATTGCAGAAGGAGTTCTGGCTTCCCAGGAGCGGTGCTGCTAGTGAACCAACTGGTGCAGCTGACAGAGGATAAACTACCTGATTTTTCATCATCATCTTGTTCTTCTGTAAGGGAAAACAGGTTGATGGTTTGTAGGTAAGACAGGGTTCATTTGTTCCTTTGCATGCAGCCAGGCCGCTTTGGGGGCACGAGGAGACACGTCCGCCCGTGTCGCTGGGTTACCTGTACGTGTGCTCCTGAACACAGCCCCTTGGAAGCCTTCGTGCAACTAAAGCTTATTTGTTCCTTTTAGCTTGTCTTTCTCACATGCTGAACACGAGACTTTTAGATTTATGTGTCTTACAATTCTTTATGTAATGTAACCTGGTCTTTCAAACATAATCCATTGCTCATTCCCTTTCGGAAATGCTGGCTTCAGTGGGGGTACAGGATGTGTGCATGCATGCAAAGCCAGACAAAATTTATCCGTTTTTGCTGCTTCATTGTTGCTGTGGGAATGGAAAGAGGAGAAACAAGAGAAAATATGTGGTACTGCAGCAGACTGCAATGCTAGAAATCTTTCACTTGCCGGTAATTGTGGGGTTATTTAAGCAGTCTGATAAAACAGGTATGCTTGTATGTTGTGCTGTTTTGTGTACAAGCGTGCTTTGGATCCTGTTAGCTTGGCATTCACTGCCTGTTTTCTTCTCAGCCTTGTTTCCCAGACTTTCTTAGATTTTCTCAGTAATAAGATGTCAAGCTTTCAGGTTATATAATGTTCCAACATTAATTTTTGCTGAGGTTTTTTTATACCTGGTAAACAGGCAAGGTGACAGTTTTACCTGTAAGGAAGTCTTGATCGCAGAAAATTCTGATCTTAAAAATTACCTCCTGAGTGAAAGAGCTGGGCAACTGTTAATGTGAAATGAAGGAAAGAAACAAGCCAGTTAAGTGTATGCAGTAACGACTGAGGTAAGTTATGCCACAAGATGACATGCCACTGAACAGTCTGTCTTTGTAACAGTCACAGAATATGAGTAAATAAAGTGAGCTTCAGGAGAGATCTGTGCACTTTCTTAGATTGACAGATGAAACTGTGTTAGAAAATCCCAAAAGGCATTTTTTACATCTGTTATTTATTCATGCAGTAGCGATGACAGGTGAATTTAAAAGCAAAAGCAAATTCCTTCCTCCTTTTCCAATCCAACCTATCTTTCCTTATGCTTGTTCATGCAGTTCTAGTAACTAAGGGTCTGCGAGGGGCCATGAATAATCAGCACTGGTATCTGGGGGTGTCATCTTTGCCCTTTCATTTCTGAGACAAATCATACTTTAAGCGAGAGAGGAAGATTAATGCTGTCATAATTTGTGTTGATAGTTGTAGCTGAGGCACATAGTAACAGGCAAACTCCACAGCTGTACCTGTCAGAGGGGGCTGTTCCCTGCAGATGCACCAGGATCTTACTCGGCAAGGCGATGGGGAAGGTACTTTGTGGAGCTACAGATCCAGAGTGTGGTGTAAGTCTCCCTCTCAGCTTCACTTGTCAAAAATTGCTAGAAGCTGGAACCTGCAGAAAGCAATTGGGTGAAGGTTATGTATTTGATTATTTCATAGCACAGCTAAGTTAAACAGCCTTCCAGCGGTTTGTTCAGTGTTCGTGTTTTGCTTCATCTACACAGCCATGACACTGCTTCTCAGTCATTAATTTTTTTTGATTTAAGGAATGTTTTCTCTTTTGTTAAAAATCCGGGGCATATTTGGATTGTTCTGTCAGTGTCCTCTTGGGTAGTTAACATATTTCTCAGCGTGAGGAAACCTCAGATGAGTGATAAGGCATCGCCCACCAGTTCTGTTAACTCTCTGTACAAACACCACCAGCCAGTCATCTGGTGACAGCAACTCTGCTGTGTCTTGTGGCATCTGTGAGGGTAGAGGATCATCTTAAACTCTTGAAGCCCCAAACCCCAGGCAGCTATGCCCAGTGCTGGCCTTTAAAACACAGTCTGCGGAGCCTCTCACAGGGACTGTTACTTTTTCTTCTTTGAAACTCTGTTGCATGTTGGGTCTGCTGCATAATAAACCATGCTGCCTTTCCTACCAGCAATACAGGACTAGAATATTTGTGTTTGAAATATGGATTCTGCTGCCTGTAGCATGGTACCTCTTTGAACTTTTAGAAGCTGTTGGTGTGGGAAGCCTATAGGATTTTTTATAGTTTCCACTGTATACAGAAAGATAGTTTGATCTCTCTGACTTGTTTGGGGTCATACAAATGAGTTATTGCCTCTGAACTCTCATTAACTTTCGTAACAGAATTGCATTTTATACCTTTCACTGCCAAATGAAATTCTTTGGCTCTTCTTAAAGGAGCAACTTAAACCAGCTGAGTCTCTTTTGGAAACCAGCTCAATCTTCCTGATGTGAGAGTATCAAATACCGTAGTAAGTATTTGTCTTACAGTAATTTTTCTTACTACAGTCTTACTGTAGTAAGACTGCAGTTTCTGTTGTCGTTTTATTAACTTAAGTTTAATACTGATGTAACTATTGATTCCCAGTACTGCCTGGTTAAGCTGGAGGAGTGGGGGGAGCCAGCCAACATAGAGGGGAAAGAAACCCAGCCTGCTGCTCAAATTGAAGTGAAGATTGTAACAAACACATGAATACGAAGTGCATGAAATGAATGACACACCAGACTGTCTGCCTGAATTCACTGAACAGACCCAACCTCATGCAGTCTCTGCACACATCTGCTTGTGTTACTTTTTCTTTTCGTTAGTCACTCCAGGGCACTGGACAAGTGGGGTGAGTTCTATCCCTTGGATGGTCTTTGAGGCAGAAATAATTAAAATCTCTGTTTCTGATCTCTGGAGGCCTTCAAGCTAAGAACACAACCCTTTCATGCAGCTTAAAAGCAGGCAGGCTCAAAACTGGAGGCTTATATGAGCATCTTCATGTCTAGGAAGACACTTTTCATTGTCAAAAATGGGTAGTGAAGACCAGAAGTATTTTGGTCTGCAAGAGAATAGCCTACCTATCTGCCACACACTGCGACCAGGAGCTGCCTGTGTCTGGGGTTCCTGCCATAGCAAAGAACCGATGAGATATGACTGTTTCCACTGCTTGAGGAAAGCAATAAAACCCAGCTCCCTGCCAACGAGATACAACGAAAATAATCCCTGCTGGCAGCAAATTCAGAGATCAGTATGACTCTGTGCTGCTTGGATACAGGAAGGTATTTGCAAAGGCTAATTTCAGCCTGGTGAGGCTCATCTCTCCAGGGGCCTCTGTAAAGAGAGTGGAGGATGAGCAGCGCCTCTGGAGAGGGACTGAGAGCAGGAGCCCAATTTAGCTGGTGTGAATCACTCTCTAGGGCTGGGCTCTGACCATTGGCTGTGGAGAGGAGTCTGGAGAGAGCCTCCTTGTTAGGCTAAAGATAACCTGTGTGAATACCCTTCTGGCTCTTAGAAAAAATCCACTGTGCCTGGATCCGTATCTGTTCCATATGTAAAATGGAACTATTCAAACACATTTAACCTGCTATTATGTTATCTTCAGAGCAGCCGGTCCACAGAGGGATACCTACCTGCCTCTCATGTCTGCTTCTGTAGTCTGACCTTCAGCCCAAGTGATAGAGATGTGTGCCGCAGTGTGCAGGTCCTCCTCGCGTCACACAGAATGGGATTTTTTCCTCTTTTAGGAAAAGAGGACATTTTATGCAATACACTGTGATCAGTCACTTTTTTTCACCTGTGTCAAGCACTCCGAAGTAAAAAGGCAGAATTAATAGTGTTTGTGCAATGCTGTTTCCCTCCCTTGTGAGCCTGCATTATGACACAGCCTTCAGTTACATGATTACACAGTATTTTTTCCACAGGGCGCCATTCAGTGAACGGCAGCTTGAGCTTGTTCAGTGTTTCTCTTTGTGCTCGTCTCTCAACGTGTGTGCCCCCCAAACCAGTTCCTGCACACCCTCTGCTCTCAGCTGCAGGGCTTTGTGGCCTCCTCGGAGGCCTCCCTGCGTGCAAATTGCTCTCACTGCACGCAGCACGTGCTCGGGAGCTGCCTGCGAGGTGTTCAGCAGTCAGAAAAATAGTAGATGATGTCATAAATCTGTGAGTGTGCTATATCATCAATAACTGCATATATATTTGTGAGCAGAAAGACTTCAGCTGACAGTAATGTGTTTTTGCAGTAACTTAATTTCATTGTAAAATCCACTGTATATTTAGACATTATTTGAAAATGTTATTTAAAGTTTAGTATTGAGTATGTCATTTGAATTTCAGACATGATTAATTCAGACAGCTACCTCTCTGGCCTTTTATGGCTCACCCATGGGAAATACAAATTCTGTTTGTCCTATGCAAAGTCAATGCTTGACTCCGTCACTCGCCTTTGCTGAGGGCAAACCCCTTTCTAGGGCTCCTAAAGAAGAGGAGGCGCAGACAGCCATCAGCCATCGCGCTCAGCTAGCTCACCCCGCCAGCTGTAATGTCAGTAAATTCCTAGGGCTGTTTTGGTTCCCAAAGTCCAGCCGAGAATTCAGCTCCGCCGTTTCAGGTTCCAATGTCAAGGGGAGGTTTAGAGGCCTGAAGAGGTTTGACAGCATGGAAGTATGACCTTTTTTGTACACCAAAGTGAATGTTTGTGGGCTGGTTTGTTGTTGTTGTTATTGTGGGTTTTTTTTTTTGTTTAACAACTTCTCCCTTCACCAAATCCAATAGTCAAAAAGGAGGAAAGTTGAAGTAACAGTCCCATCAGTTGCACCACACCAGATATGATGCCTTTTGCTCCTACCTATTCGAACTGCTGCTCTGAATTCAAGTTCCTCCCGTCTCCCTTGGAAGTGTTAACGAGGATGTGTATCTCTGCGTTTCCACGTATGTACTACCAGCTCTGCTGCTTCTTAAAAATCTTCAAAATAGGGTAGAATTTTGCAAACTCCGTTTTAATGTGAATATTTGCAGCTAACCGAACTGCTGCAGATACTGCATCTGTGCAAAGCATGTTTGGAGCACGTTAACTCTGCACACTGCTGGAAAGAGTGGAGGGGACTATGGTTTTTGCAAGCTGAGGATGGTGTCTCCCAGACTTCGTCTTTTTTTCCAGGATTTCAAATGTTGTGAGAGGGCAATGTGATGTGCTAACTGGGTCCGGGTGGCTTTGCGTGCATGGACTCATGGTGACTTTTGAGGCCTGCTGGGTTTGAGTGGCAGCTTGACTGACGGGTTTGAGACTGGCAGTGGTGGAGGAGAGGCGACAAGTGAGTGCCTCGATAGAGACTGTGCTGTAGCCTTGGGCAGGGAACCTGGGAATAGCATCATCTCCTGCCAGCACGGCGCACACTGCAGCCCGTGGCATATAAAGCAGGAAAAATGCTTCCCTTGGCGGGACCTGTGGAAGAAGTGTGCAAAGGCTGGCTCAGCTCTCCCCTGCGGAGGCCGGCAGAGCTGCCTGGCTGTGCCTGGGGGAGGCTGGAGGGCAGAGGGAAGAAAACCTTAAAAGGGTCCTGAAATGGCGGCAGGTGAGTCCCCTCCTGCGGCCCAGTGTGAGCCTTTGCTGCTTCTGGGAGGAATTCTTGGCGAGACTTGTGTTCAGTAACCACAGAGACTACTAAAGATGCACCTATGCCTTTAAAAAAAAAAAAAGTGATTAAGATTTTTTCCCCATAGAATCTCTTTTCAGTTCTCAAATGTGATAGGCGAAAAAAAAAGTTCCAGAAACATTTTCCGTCAGAAACTTGAGTTAAATGCCTTATTTCTCTGTATAGTAGTGACAAACTGGTTGAAAACAATTGCTGCTTTTTTTCGGGTACCTATGTTGGTAAATTTAGGCTTTTGTGATAGTAATATTTCACTGAACTATGTGAATTTCACTTATGAAAAAAGAAAATATCAGTTTGTGTTTTCTCTCTTAAAATGAGTTAAGGCTGTGACCTTGCATTACTCCACCCGCTGAAAAATTAACATAATCTTTAGCAACTTTTCAACAGATGGGAAAATACTGTTACTCATCAGTAAAACAAGAGAGATTATATAGATTTAATAAAAGGTTTATTCTACTTCCAGGAGAAAAGCATTTCCAGATTGAGACAAAAGAGATAAATAGTTCAGAGGAAAGTATTTCACGCTGAGATTGTTATAAAGGAAAATGCCCGATGGGGATCCTGTGTGCTGCTGCCTCTCAAACGCTCACTCTAGTACAGCATTTGTTTATGTCAGGATACTTAATGCACGTGTGACATGATGTTAATCTGGACTAGGAACTACTCCTTTGCCTGGTGGTGCTTTTTCTTTTTTATTGCCCTATAAAATTTATTTATTAAAAAAAATCCTATTCTTATACAGTTGGAAAAATCTAAGCATGACTTCGAGGGTGGCACCTTTCCCTCTGCGTTTTACTTTTGCTGCACTGAGCTACTGTTTTTTAGACTCAGAAATGGGCAAGTATTTTTCAGAGCAGCTATTGGTGGTTTGGAGGTCCCTTTTGGGGGTGATATGACCGCATTGCTTCCGAAAGCCCCTCGGGCTGTGAGCACATCGCAGGCTGAGAAAAACCACGGGCAGCGTTTGCGGGGAGGTGCCCTGGGAAGCCTCCGCGCCGCGGGGCTGCCGCGCTGGGGGCGTGCTGGCAGGATACCCGCTGCAGGAGGAAGGTCTTTGGGTTATTTTTCCTTTCCTAATTAAATGTGTTCCTTTTAGAAACAGAACCTGAAAATGCAGAAAAAGAAACAATTTAACTGCAAAAAGTTTGAGTCTGTCCTGTCAACTGGGCTTTTGCTCAAAAAGGGGGGTGAGGCCAGGCCTGTGAGAGCAGTTGCATGTTTTTGCAGAAACAGGGTCTTCTGGGTTGAAGCTCTTCTGTTTCTCTCTTCTCATCTTTCCATCTCAACTCCTGTCTCTTCTCCCACTTGCTTTCCTTGCCCTTTTTAAGGCCTCCTGGGTTAGAACAGCAGCGAGGAGGAAGGTTGCACAGGCGACGCGTGTGCTTCCCCACGCTGTAACGGGCTGCAGCCAGGCAGAGCACAACGCAGGCCGAGGGGGATTTGCATCCTCAAACCACACATCCTGTTGTCTCACAGTTAAAGCAAAATGAAAGGAACAAGTCTGCCCTACGAAGTAAGTGTAGTAAAGTCACCACTACAGATCTTAAAAAAAACAAACTCCAGAAAATGTCTATAAGAAATAAGTCTTAGGGGTTTTTTTTGAGTAGCTATTAAGTACAGTGTCTATGGGAGGCTGGAATATAACCTGACCCAACCGTGTAATTAGTCCAAATTCATTAGAAGCCTACATGATAGGAAGGAGAAAAGAAGCAATAATGACTGAACTAGAAATTCTGTTCTGCAGAGAAGGGCTACAGCAGCCAAGTGCCTTATATACCAGCTCAGTAGCTGTCACGTGTATCTCATGGGTGTGTGTTTCCATGGAAATTTTTTATTTCTGGGGAGACCGAAAATCTTTGTACAAAATGGAAAAACTCACCCGAAAGCTATGATTTGATAATGCTGCCTTGGAATAATAATATAAATACCCCCGAGCCACACAGAGCCTGCTTTGGCGTGGGAGCCAAGTGACATCTCTGTGCACATCTGAAGTGTTTAATTAGAGAAAAGTAAAACCAGATAGAAGAGAATGTGTTCGGCTGCCCCTCCACTGCCTGCCTAAAACATGAAACAGCTCTTTGGAGTTGATTCATGTGCCTCGAGCCTGGCTTAGGGAAAAGAATGCTCCCATGTTAATATTTTGATTTTCAACTATGTAATGGCTTTTGGAAAGAAATATTGAGAATTTTCCAGGCCTCTGCATGATTTTACCACTGAGGTGGTGTGCTTCTGAAGAGCACCCGTGTGCTGCACACTACAACTTCTTGATACTTTCTGGAACTTTTGTGTGTACTTTTTCAATGACTGCTGGATTTTATGTGTGCTTTGGGTTCAATGCTTTTATCCCTGGAGCAGTGTAAAAACAGCAATGCCTTGTAAACAACTTCAGAGTGCCAGCCTCTTTCTGCTGTAGAAGAAAAACTACTAAAACAGGCAGAGAAGATGCTTCACCTGTGCAACTGAAGATCAGCATTTTAACTAACATTTAAGAAGCCCTTGGCTGGGGTAGCAGAGCAGGGAAGGGATGGGAAAGGTGTGTTGAATGGTTTTAGAAGCTGATCTCCAGTAACCAATAAACTCATGGTGCTTTGAGGGAATTGTGTTCCCTGTGGTTTGGATTCACTGGGGCTGCAAAAACTGCAGTGGAGAATCCAGCTGCCCTGACGTGCTCAGGGAGCATACATGATGCTCTAACTGTGGGTAAACTTAATAATATGAGTAGGTTTTACACCAAGTAACCTTTAATATTATTAACATATACAATCCACTGTTAGGTTAATAGATGGCAAGAGGCTGAATTATTGAAGAAGTTAATTGGGTTTAATACTGATTAGTTCCATTAAGGGGCTGCAATAGTTGTACTGCAGAAAGAAAGGTGTTATAATGAAGAAGAAAGTGCATCTCTTCTGTGATCCCCCACACTGTGCAGAGTTCCGGTATGAAGCCAGTGATGAGCCTGTGGAGGTCGCTGGTGCCAGTCAGAGGAGGGAGCGTGCCCTGGGGAAGGGCTGCTGTGGTGGGCTCTGTGCAGGCCACCCCACCAACTGAGTGAGGCTTTCTGCAAACCATGTTCAGAAATCTGTGTGCACTGATGGCTGGAGTAGATACCAAGCAGCAGATGGTACTGGAAGGACCGTAGTTCCCAGTGCCTGTTTTCCCTCCTCCCAGCCACCCCTGTGTACCACTGGAGGTGGGAGGGAGACAGGCAGCCATGGAAGCACAGGCTCGGGACTATGTGATGAAGATGGATGTATTCAACCCAGTGGGATTTGCTGGACAGTGCAGAAAATGTTAGTCAAAGTCTTTGAGGCAGTTGTCTACCATCTATGAAGAAACACAGCAACTAGGGAAGGTTGGGGATGGCTGAGGAAAGGTTGTTAGTATTACACTCACATGTAAGTAAGGTGAGGAGGAGGACCGCGGGCACAGGAGGCCACCCAGCCTTGCCTCAGTGCCTGCAGGGAGCACGTCCTCTTGCAGACTGTTCCCAAACCTGGGAGGATGAGGAGGCAGTCAGGAACAGCAGCACAGATTGAGTGTGGCGTATAACTTGCTATGGTGAAAGGACTGGCTGTGTGGGTAAGGAATATCCAGGCTCTGTTAGTTTACTACCTCCACCAGTGCCAATGTTTATATTCCTGTCGGATCAGTTATTACTGCTGGGCCCTTTTCAAGGTAATGTAATATCTGAGTTATTTTGATACTTTCTTAAAATCTGTAATTCATGCCTTTGATGATTAATTTTATCTATAAAATTTCATGTAAGCATGGAAAGGATAATTTTATTACTGGCTTCAGTTACCTGATTGAGTCTAACAAGAGTTCTGCAAGGTTAATTGAGTGTTTAACTCACAGCTGACTGTGATCCCAGTACTGGGAAAGATTGGAGACAGAATCAAGGAGCTCCTCAGTTCAGACACCTGTGAGTCTTTGGATTAAATTACCTTCAGGTGAAGCACTGAGTCTAAACCAGTAGTTCATCAGCTGTGGCTCTGGCAGCAGAAAGGACCCAGTAAGAGGCAGCTGGCAGCTACCACCTCCTCACTGGGAGGAGGGACCCTGCTGTGGTCCTCTGTGGTGTAGAGACTCCTGCTGAGTTCCTGCAGGCCTTTCAAACACCCTTGGCTTGCCCACCAGCAGGTACCTGCTGGCAGGATTCAAAGCAAAGAAGAGAGTCAGAGCTTGTAGGTGAGATGAACAGATGGAAATAAAGTAGCAGATACTGATCAAAGTGAGGAAGAGAATGTATCAAGGTAAGAAATGCTCTCTTGCCCTAGAAAGAATGAATTTTGGGGGACAGAATGTTTCCTGTGCGAAGAAAGATAAAAGATTAAAACCTAGCTCGGGAGAGCAGTCCATACTGAGATGTCAGCAGAAGTGAGGGCAATGGAAAGAGGAAGAGCACAGCAGGTGAGGTCTGGGGGGAGAGATTTAGATGGGGGAAACCAGAAAGTAGGTTAATTGAAAGTGAAACAGGAATTCAAAAAGACTAGAAAAAAACAGGTGGAAAAAACAATTTTGAAAAAAGAACAAAAAAGTGCTTCAATGAGATCCTGTAATTCACCCACAGCGGTGGGTGACAAATGCTTAGTGTGTGTGTAAGAGGACCACGTTTGCTGGGGGTTTTTTATTTTATTTTGTAATCTAAGGTAGGCAATTCTTTTGAATGAGGTCAGTTTGGGAAGCCTGTCTTGGGATGGAGAGAAAGGCATTGAAAATGAGGCAGAGAAAGAGGTACCACATTGGTTCTTTGTGCTCCTGATGTTCAAGTTGGCATAGTCCGAACCCAGAGCGGTACTGTGCTACCTCTAGTGAGGGCTGCTTTGTTGAAAAGAAAGACATTCCCTGTAACTTTGGCTGAAAGGTCCTATGTGACCTGGGAGGAGAATAGAAATGAGATGCTCAGACCCTAGCAATAGAGTTCACAGTACAGTAAGAAATCTTTCATATATCTTATTGGGCAAAATTTGTAACATTAAGTGGGTTTTGAAAAAGACCCCTGAACCATTTGTATTCTGCATCCAGTTTATACATCATGAAGAATCTCAGTGGAGCTTCTCCGCTGAAGCTGGATTCAGACAAAAATGCCATCTGGCCCAGAGGGCATTTTTCATTCTTGATTTAAAATATCATAAAATTTTCAACATGATTTTGAAATTATTGTATTGGGAAATAAATTATCTCCACTTTTGCATTTATACAGATGCAAATAGACTCTGAGCTTCTTCATGGGCAGTTATGAGTCTACTGCCAGTATCTGAGCTAGTTGTCAGAGATGGAGAGCTTCTTGTTGAGGGGCTTCCTATCTGAAACTTCCTTCCTCCTGTCTGTGAAAGCATCTTGGCTTACTTATTTTCAGACCAGCCATGAAAACCCATTTGTTCTTCTGACGCAAGGCTCGTGAGGCAAGGCGAGGTGCAGGGAACTGCAGCCCATTCGCAGCTACTGGGGTGAGAGGAGACTGGTTCCTTTGAGCAGCTGTCTGCTGAAAACGTGTGTGGGAGCAACGAGGGGGAAGACAAAGGGTGTCCACAGCACGGACTGCAGTAATGCTCCCTGGGGTCCCTTCTGGGACGTGGAATTAGAACTGTCATGTGAGGTGAAAGGCACTGCCAGACTGGCAGCACGACGGTAATGCTGTCATTTTGCGGGTGCTTGAGCTCGCAGCACGTTAGGTACTCGAGCCTTGTGGTTTTAATACATGCCTGGAACGTGAAGCTTGCCTGAGAGGCATTGCTCAAGCTGCCTCTGCCCGAATACTGTACTTCAAAGAGAGCCTTCTTACACACAGTCATTTCCCCTAATCTTTTCAATGCTGCAAGGCAATATATGTCAAGAGATTTCCTTGTATTAATCTAAATAGAATTCTCAATAATTAAGAGAACCTAGGCACGTCAAAATAAATTTAATGGCTCGTATTTAATATTCTTGTTAGAGTCCTTATGAATCAGGCAGAAATGTTAGAAAAAATTCAGCTCAGCATATGTCAGTAGTAAATAATAGAAGCCTGGATTGCACCCAAGTCAGGTCCTAAACTGATTAACACCAACAACTTGGCTCTAAGTCTTCCTTGAAGTCTGATGGTTTTAAGACTCCACTAATACCAGTCTAGGATGCATAGTGATGTATTTCAAAACCGAAATCCAACTTCTGAGGAAGCTGATAAAGAATCAGTACTTGTTAGCATATCTTGACAGCCTGGGTACGACTTTATCTTTAGATACTGTTTGACTATTCAGTGCTTCTAGCGTTTTCCCAAAGTGCCAGCTCTGAGTGAAAGCAGACCACATTAGAGCAAGCCATGGTCTTTTTAAGTGCTGAAAATATGAAGAGTTGTAAAATAACGGCATTTATTAAGTGCTTGTTGCACAATGGGGCAATGCAGAACTTGAGGGAGTTCAAAGTTAGTGCCCCAAGTAAGGCAACTCTGTATGTGGCAGAAGTAGGTTTCCCTTTGCAGTGGCTTTTGGCTGTGAGCCCCACAAAACTGCTGCTTTGGTGTTTTGAGTTAATGTCCTGGGAATTCCCATTTTGGAAAATTTCTGTTAAATATTTCAAGGTGTTTATGAAACGTGGATACCGAATCATAAGGAGCCACTATAAGTTCTTTAAGACTTGTGGTCATATTGCACTTCTCAGAAATCAGTCGCAGCATCATGAGGGATAGGTAAAGCCAGCTGTTAAACAAGAGCTGAGGAGCTAACAGGCTCCCCAGAGCCACGCTGCCTCTGGCTGGCACCTCTGTGCTGTGCTCTTCCTGCAGCCCAGCTCAGGTAACAGCGCCGTGTCTGCCTGTTTCTAGCAGAGATTGTGCTTTTGTGCATGGTGTGCGAACGCTGCTAAATTTTCAGACCTGTTTGGTGCATTTGTGCTGGGCCATGCCCAAGCTGGTTTTTATCCCTGCCTGGTGAACTCAGCCTGTGTCACACACAAATAAAGAGGGTGAACTCCATCATTAAGCATCACAGCCTGGAACGTATTAAACAGCTGGGATGCAAATGAGCCCTGAAGAAATTAAATGTGGTGTTCAGGGTCAAACAGTTTGTTTCTAGACAACGAGAAATGGCTCCACATCTCGGTTTTACGTGCAAGTAATGACTCAGGAGGTTACTTGATCTGGGCTTTGTGCCACTAAAGCCCATCCAGTAGCCGTGTCTACTCAGGCTGTGTGCCCACTGCTTGGACCAGAGGAACAGCTCCCCCAGACCCACCTTTGGGTCTTTACATAGTGGACTAACTAACAATATTTGTTTTCCACCTGTTTCTTTATTTTAAATGGTAATTAGTCTAGCACGGCTGGTTATGTGATTGCTATTGAAGTAGTTTAGCTGGATTGCACTACATTTTTTAAATATTTCCTCTCTTCAGATACCTGCTTTAACAGCTCCCCGGCGCTCTGTTTTGAGGTTTTATCTATAAATGGTCTTGACCAATTTGCTTTCACTTAATTATTGCTGTAACTGCTTCAGTGGATTAAGAGAATGCACCTAATGTGATATATTTGGATTTTAATAACTCAGTTGATATTTCCTCATTCAGATTTACATTTTATTAAAAAAAAAAAGTCCCAGTTGGTTTGAATAGGACCGTGGCCACGTGGGCAGACAGCTGTCTGAAAGATTTTACACAAAGGCAGTGCACTGACGTGGGGAAGGCTCTGGTGGAGAGCTGCCAGAATCAATTGCAGGACGTGATTCAAGTTCATTGCTGATTGGGAAGATGCCTTTAACAGGACATTAAGGGAATTTGCAGATGATACTAAATTGGAAGATACTGAAAGTCCAGTGAAGAGAGAGAAATTTAAAAGGCGTCAATGACCCTTAGAAAAATAAGTGGAATATCTGCCAAGAGCTGGTTCATTTTAGGAAAAAAAGAGAAAGTATTTCTAAAGGAAGATTGCCACACATAGCACTGAAATGTAGGGAGAAAGCTTGGAGGTAGAAATGCTGTCACTGCATGTCTCCCTGAAGATCAAATACTCTATTTCTGTGTGTTAAGGCCATGAAAACCACTGTAATTTGGGGAGCCGTGTCTGAAAATGGCCTATGCTGAGCAGGGCGTTAACTCCTTTTAAACAGTGGCTTGGCCTGTTCCAGCACCAGTGCAAGGAGCACACCAAGGGCAGGCGCTTGCTTTGTTCCTCTCTATTTGGCATCTTTGTCAAGTTTCCCATCTGTTAAAGGGAGATGACACCCAACTTGGTTGCAAATTGTGGGCTTTTGGCTTTGGTGTTTAATGCAAAGCTGCGTGCAAGGTTTGAGAGTCTCGGTCTGTCAAAAAGCAGCACTGGTTGAATAGTTTGTTGCAAAGAGTACTATCAGGTATTGATGGCTCCTTCATTAGGAAATGATTTTTGAATAAATCTCTCTCCTGCAACTCTACAGAAAAGATAATCCCTCACCTCCACAGCTAAAGGGCAGATTCAGATTTAATTACTGTTAGGTTCTCCAGGTGGCTGTAGGATCTCAGTAACACGGAGCTTAGGCTGAAGAGCTGCAGTAGGTACTCTCCCATAGCAGTGTCTCCTGTTACCCATAAGTAATAAGTGTTAACTCAGAATGGCCCTGGGGTTTTTTTCCTGAAAACTATAAAGTGTATTTTTCTTATTTCCAATCCTTCCTCCGCCCTCCATCTTCAAGATAACATACTTTCTTCTGCTTGACGTGGAGTCAATGTCAGAGCAAGTGTTAATGCTCGCTATCAGTAATCAGTGTGTAATAACTATGCTTATTGATTGATATTGATATGAAGACCAACAGCATTACAGATACCTAACACAGCCCCAGTAGGACCTAGTAAGAATTTGCATTTGATGCTGGTGACCATCAAAATTCAAATTTTTTTCTGTTTCTTGTTTTAAGGTTACTTTTCCCATTGGTTTATAGGCTGTGCTCACTGAAGCTCCCACAAATCTACTCTGATATATAGAACCGTAGGTGGCAAGAAGCTGATAGAGTTTACTACTAACATGGGACCACGATCATGTCGTGATGAAATACTTTAAATGTGTACTTTGAAAATAGAGGCTTCTGATTAACAAAAAAAAGAGGGTAGGAATTAATCTGGATTTTTAAAAATGTGTATATGTATGTACAGCAAGTTAGAAGAAAATCTTCTTTTAAAAAGAACATGCTAATAGTGAAATTACCAATTGTGAAACTTTCTATGTGCAAACACAGATGTAACTCTGCTTAAAAATTATTCTTTTGGTTGTGTTATTCAGTCTGCCGTAGTCATTCAGGACATAAAGTCAACCAAGAACTTGTTTTATCCTTAGTGACTTTCAGATATTGCAAGGCAGTGCTCATGCTCTGCAAGCTCACACAAAAATCAGGGAAAAACTGAAACCTATATTGTTTTAAGAGTTGGATGATAAAATCTGACATGATTTTTATCTCTCTCAGCTTCCTTCATGTACTACACAGGGAGCTTGTTTTTTGTTTACTGAAGCTTGTGTAGTGCAGTGACTGGTTGTGTTTTCCTTTTTAAGAATTGAAAAGCATAAGACATGTTTTATTTCTAGCTTTATCGAGCTACTTCTTTACTAGGAACGTTCCTACATAACTTGAAAACAGTAATGATTTTGGGGCCCATGGGGTCACCTTGCAGTCTTTATTATCAAAGAGGAGCTGGAGATGTACGTAATGTGTATGTAACACATAAATCTGTTGCTGGCTGGTTGCAAACTCATCTTGGTCAGCATCAGCTATGGTGTTAAGTTTCTATATGAGTTGAAAACTTTGTTTTCAGCACAAACACCTGATGAGGAATTCTGTGGAAATACATAAATAAATGTTTTGGGTTAGGCATATGCCATTTCTTGTGCTCTATGGTGTACTTAGGGGCAGATGGTGAAACCTCCATATGCTTATAGCAATAATAAGTAACCTGTGAAAATACAGACGTGATCAGATCAAGAGCTGGCTATATGTGCTGGGAGCAGCTGAGTTTGTTTTTCTGGTGGCAGTGGAGGTGGTATTTGCAGTTTCCTTCACTGGCTGCTGGTGATTAAACCTCTAATCAGCCACGATGTTCCTAGAAGATTTTAATTACATTTGCTCTTTCTAGGCTGTTTTGATATCAAGTGAACTTTTAAAAAGCCACAATCATCTTTCACAGAACTAAAACCGCATTGAAATTCTGCCATGCAATTTTGAGCTGACATTTTTATAATTACAGAGAAGCAGCTACATAAAAATAATGTTCACACTGAGTGCTGGAGCCTAGGGCTGTCCCCGTGCAGAGCCCTCGTGTTAGACCTCTGGAGCTGGGCAGTGCTCTGCAGAGCCTTGCTGCAGAAATACCTGTGGCCAGAAAGGAGGGGTGGACTGGGGGGAGAAGGGGTGAAGGACAGAAATGTCTTTAGCAGAGCTGTGGCCGCTGTTTGCAGCCAGGCTGTGGGCATGCTGTGGCTGCTGCTGCCTCTGCTGCTGCTGTGTTTCTGAAGCATGGTAAAAAGTGCTTGTCAACTCGCATAAAAATAACTGTCATAAGGACGGGGAAACGTCAGCAGAGAATCTGCATGCCCAATAAATGGGGTGAATAGTGTGACTTTTCCCATTGACTTACTGTATCAAATCCAGATGCTGAAGTTGATGGCATTGTGATTCTGGTTCTTGTATGTTTTGATTTGTGTTGAAAGACATTTTGAGATAAATATTCCTGGCTCTGTAATATCCTGTCCCTTGCCACTGTTTCTGGAGAAGAATACAAACTGTATGTGCACAGCACTTCTGCACCTTGTGCCGGCATGGACTAAAGTTTAGAAATAAAAGAAAGTAAGGGTATGTATTAATAGGATGTTAGTAGTGGCTTATTGTAGTAACTTGGGTGAGATCTTTCTTAATGCTAGCTAAATTCACAAATTGTGTTTATTTACAGATATGATTAACTTTGAAAAGTGCCCTAGCATTAGCTATACAACAGTGGTATGTTTTTCTGAAGAATTATTCTGTTCTAACAGGACTGAGATGCAGTAAAGTCAATGAGAAGAAACACAACACATTTCTAAGTGTCCTTGTCCAAGACTGAGAGGTTGGTTGGTTTCTGTTAATATTTTGCCCACAAAAGTATGTCCTACACTCAAGCCAGTTGTACTGTCCAAAGTCTCGAAGGTAAATATGTGCTAAGGTTTGGATTGCTGAGCTTTTCTGGCTACCAGAATCGTCAGAACTGATGAATTTCCAGGTTTCTTTGCTTAGGCATAACAGTCTCTATCCTTTGCTCTGAGGTGTGGTTAGTTAGCTGTAGGGGGGTGTTGCACCTTGTTGGCTTTGCAGTTTGCTTCTGTCTGGTTTGTTTAATAGCTCATCAGTGATGGAATAAATGCAGGCTACACCACTTAACTAGGCTGTAGGAAAGTTATATTAATGGCAAAAAATGAAAGGGAAGTATTAATTGCAGGGACTAATTGTGGTACATCTGAAGTTGCATATTATCTACCTCAAAGTAGTGATGAAGCTGTGATACAACATCTAGTTAAAGTCTTTCCACCTCCCAAAGGAAACAATTAGAAAATACTACAGCCAAAACAGCTCTTTGAATTCTTTGGAGTCACCAACATTAAATAGAAAGTGAGAGTGAATATTTGATTACATATGCAATCAAGAGGGAAAATACGTCTTGTTACAGTATTACTGCTGGTCAAGACTGTCTTCACTGGGAAGAGAAATGCCTCTGCCTGGCGATCCTTGGCTAAGGGTCTGGCGTGCCTCGAGGAGGCCGTTCTCAAGACTTCAGCGTTTTCTCCGTCAGCCAAGAAGAACAGCATTTACCACACAAGGAGCCTACATACACTGAGGAGGGTGAAGCAGGGCACGTTGAAGACCCTTGTTTACATGTTCAAAACAACAGTGGTTTGCATTCATCCTGTTTTCTCGTGATTCCCTACACGATCACGTAGGGGCTGTTTGCCCTGGTGCCGTTTTCCTGGCTGTCCATGTGCGGCCTCGCTAGGCAGGCAGTGTGCCGTGGGTCAGACTCGGTCCAAGTGAGAGCTCCCTCCCCTCTTGCTGCAAGTCAGCCTTTCTACCTTCACATGTCCCCTAACCTTCTCAGGGGTATTTTCAAGGCCAGAACATCACCTCCCTGGGTAAAGAAGCCCCACTCGTCTACCCACAAGGAACAGTTTTACTCGTTTCCTTGCCTGAAGCACATTCATGTAAATTGTCCTGTGGGCTATGTTTTTGTTGCTGAGTTAACCTGAGCCATCCCTGCTTGTATTAATTAATATAGAATTAATTTAGCCTGCGTGAGAGCTGCTACACCACCAACTAATGTTTGAATCATGCAGTGTAAATATATTAGCAGCTGGCGAGTTGTGTTAGCTTGCGCTCCAGTTGTAATCCCTGGCAGGCTAATAAAACTCGCGTTAAGGCAACACCACATGGAAATTAAGAGGAGGTTTAGGTGTCCTCTGGAATTGAATTTGAAGGAGTGGTAACAGTGTTGTATACAACTTTGTCCTCAAGAGCCAAGCTGAGGTGAGGCGTGCAGCAGCCTGGGTGCCCAACGCTGCGCACAGCAGAAGGGGCTCTCGGAGCGGTGCTGGAGGGGTGGCTGCAGTCAGGGCAGGGGGGAATCAGTCATAGCGGAAAAAAACAATTCCTTGTTTTACTAAGTTGATGTTTAAAAAGAAAAAAAAAAAACCAAACTGGTTTGGGATTTGGAAAAAGTCTTAAATCCTTTCAGCCCTTTATTGCTAAGATAAAGCTTCTGCTCCTGTTACTTAGTGCTGTTAAGTTATTGCATCATGACGTCTCTTTAGCACATCCTTCAAACAGTCACTTTCTCAAATCAGTTTGCTCCAGACATCCGCATCTCACTTGTTTAATAAAGACACTAGTTCAAAAAGAAGAGTTATGTGGTATTTTATTAACACATAGTAGGCCTAAAATTGTTACCATAGATTTTGTATCTATATTGATACTTGAAAACCAGATTTATTTATTTTTATCCCATTAGTTCTGTAGTTTGTCTATTTTCAAGAGGTACTTGTCAGCAAATCCTTATTCTTTTGGCTTCAGAAGCACCAGGCAAGAGCTTTTGTGAAAGTGCTAGATGCATGGAATTGCAATAAACATGAAAAGGATGTCATTCAGTACAGAATATATCCAAGCTTCCACCCAAAAATTGCACTGTACCTTTGAGTCAGGTAACCACACATTTGAAAGAATCGCTCGCTGATATCTCTATTATTTTTTGAACCATCAAGAAAATTCAACCTCCCAAAACAGCTTCAGAAAGGTTTGGGTGAGTGGCGACATCAGGTGTAATTACAAAAGAAGGATCAGAAGGTCAAAGAACAACACTGAGCACAATGTAGGAGAAGACTGCAAAGCAGAGCTGCAGGGAGAAAAGAAGATTGCAGAAAAAGTTAAAGAACTCAAAATTTTTCAGGCACAAAAGGAACAAGAGGTCACTGAAAAATTCAGCAGGGCTTCAAGAAGCAATTTATTGACAAAAGCAGCAGACGTTTCTCAGAGGGATTTGATGAATTCTCAACCTCAGTGCTCACCTGGCAAGGTGGAGGTCAGATGCCAGAAAGGTAGAAACCTGCCACGAGGAGGGGAGGAAGGGCTGGAAGTGCTCAGCCAGGATCAGCCAAGATGTAACGAGCCTGTGGTGCTTCCCAGTGCTCCAGGAAGACAACCTTTGTGAAGTGATGCTTAATCAACTTCAAGTGGGCCAAGGATCAAATAATTTCAAAAAAAAAGAAAGATTGTTTTTAATCCTCCTCTACTGTTTTTTCTTTCATTCTCTGGGTGCGCTCACTCTCCCCACCCCAGTTAAATATTTAATGCACTGTTACCATTTGTGGGCACACTGTGAGAGCCTAAAGGCAAAGCCTGGCTGTAACAAGCCTGTCGGGTATTTTGTTTATGTAGCTCATCCTCCCACGTGGTGCCCTACAGCTCAGCCCTGCGCTCCCTCTTTTAGCTGCCTTTGGTACGTGTTGTATTCCCGTTTTATTGCTGTCTGACCTTGGACGCAGAGCGCAACTGAGACATAGTAACCACCGGGAACAGGGACCTGAGGTAGCGTTAGACTGGTCCTCTAGACTGACCAGAAGATAGAAAGTGTGTGTCAGATATTTAGATGGTGATTAGTAAAGGAGGAAAGATTCAGTACTGGTGCATGCGAAATATGGAGACATTGATTCATGAGCACAATTTATCTAAAACTGTTTCAAGTTTGCTGCTTGTAATGGTTTGTTTGCTTATGGAGTTTGCTTTCTAGAGCTGGACCCGTTCCTTTCCCAGCTTCTGAGCTGTGGTCAGCATCTTGCAGGGACAGAGCGTGTAAGCTCTTTGTGGGAAACAGCTTTTCTCAGCAATAATTAGTCTCTACCCTCACTGCCCGTGAACTTCTGTAACTTCATCCAACGGAGAGATTTGCTGCTCATCACCAGAGCAGTGAGCTCTTTTCCAGGCTTATCTATGACACAGGACAGCAGCACATTTAATATATGACATCCCTTTTAAAATGGTATTAATGTTGGATTTGATGGACTGATGGAACAATTACAAATGCATGTGCTGCTGCTGATCTCTCTTGCTTCTGTCTGGACCAGTCATTTTCACGTGTGAATACTTACGTTATGCTAATCCCTGCCTTGTTAATATATTTAGTATCATTAGCATAAGCAAGGTTGTTGAATGCCATAATTGAAATGCTAGGCACAGCTATTTTGCCTGTGACAGGAAAGTATGAAAAATAATTTTAACAAATACTTGTAATCAAGAAACAATGGAGAAATTGCTTTTGAATGGCTGTATTACAACCAGAACACAAGTCCCAACATTTTAGATTTACGGGGCATCGGTTCTCTAACCAGCAGGCAGTTGCAGCCAGAAAGGTTTGCGTATTTGCCAACATGAAAAGAAATGAAATTATGAGGAATACTTTTCATTACTCATTTTATTTTTTTTCTTCTTCTGCAAAATGTAGCATGTTGTAGCTTTATAACCTCTATCCCATTGAGCTGATAAGTGGAAAAACCCCTTGGGACTTGGCTCTTATTTCAAATGGAGAACTTCGGCAATAGGCTGGGCTTAGCCCTGACCCAAGCACCACTTCTATGGCAGCTCAGTGCTGAAAGAATGGTTCTTGGGATCTATAACACATCACTCAGATCCCAGCTGGTTAGGTTCAACTTTCAATTCAACTTAAAGTTGCAGACAGCTCCTTCAGGCGTCTTGGACTAGGAACTAACTCCACGTATATACGTTATGCAGCACTGTGGATATGCAAACATGTAAGCAGACCTGAACTACTAAGTGGACTACTGAGTTTACTGCTTAGTACTACAAGCATCTGTGCAAGAGCAGTTTACTAGAGAAAGCCTGCGGCTTTTTCTATATCCAGTTTCTAGAACAATGGCTATATGTGTTTTTAGGTATATCTTAAGTATTTGGCAAAGTATAATCTAAATTTCAGTTTGGGATCTGAGTCTTTATCTTCATGTAAATGGCAGCAAGGAGAAAAAAAAAACTATGAGGCTTTGGAGATTGTTTTATTAGCCACAAATGTATATTTAGAGTGAACTTTGAAGATTCATGCTGAAAAAATATAGAGTATGCTCAACCCTGCTCAAATTTCAGCAGTTTATGAAATTGTCATTGTGGCTTTCCCCAGAATTTATTCTGGTAGAACTGGGCCAATGCTGGTGCAACAGGGATCTTTTTTGTTTGTTTGTTTTTTTCTTTGTTCCTTTTTTTTTTCCTTCCATTCCCATGTCACTGGAAATAATTCCTAGTTATTACACGACGCTGCTTTGTTTGGATTGCCGGCCCCGTACGAGAAGGCTGTGAAAGGTCAGTGCATCCCGGCAGGTGTTTTATTGTAAGTGGTTAGGTGAGTCTCGGATTTATGTTCCTGGAGTGCTCTGATATTCACAGCAGGAACAAAGAATGACTTTATTTGAGTATTTTTTACTGCTGTAACTTACAGTAAAGAAGCTGGTGTCTCCACTAAGATCAGAAGCAGTGGACCTTTATTCCCATTTTTTTCTGGTGCTGAATTTGGATTTTTTTCTTATCTTTCCATGTGGAAGGGCAAGCAAATATTAGACTTTCTCATCTAGGCGCATTAAGGAGAGAAGATAATATGTATTTCAGTTTTTAAAATGGTACTGTCGTCTGAATGTCATTGGGAAAATGATAACCCCATGCATAATACTTTCCTGTGTTTGTCCTGTTAGAGTTTGCATATTTATTTTCAAGCTGTTGTCTGCCTATCTCTCTCTGCCTCTGTTCATAGACAAACTTACTTGCAATTTGTGTTAACTGGCTGTGTCGAGGGGGCAATTCACTCCAGGGCTTCTGTGAACCGGGAGGGTAAAGGTGCAGATGGAGAAGCAGCAGCCAGGACCTCCTCTGCCCCCAGGGCCCCGCAGAGCCCACTCCTGGGCCGGGCACGCAGCAGCCGCAGCTGTGAATCAACCTGCATCTTTTAGACTCCTCATGGCTGTTTTGTGCCAGGGCTTTTTCCACTAGATTAATGAAATCTCGATGACAATCTTCATAGCTCACAAAAGAAGATTGCTGAAGATTTGTTTCCTATACGTTTGCTATTATTTTTTTTGCTGTCACTCCTTTGGCAAGAATTAAATCTAACCCAAGGAATTAAGTCTTCTGCAGAAGCCAAATGGAGGGGACCTGGAAAGAAGACAAAGGGCTAACTGGAATTTCCTGATCTGCACCTGATGAGAAGTTATTCATCAACTTCATGAGAAAATTGCCAGTGCCATACTCAGCTATTTAATGTACCCGCTCTGGTATGGCAAAGGTTTGTGTAGCTTTTCTGCTGCTGAGAGGCATTCCCAGTTACCCCCTGCTACTCTGCAGAGATGCAAAAATTCCCACCTCACATGGATTAGCAGCAGGGTTTTAGCGAGGAGGGCGTCTGTGGGAACGTTAATCACTCGCCTCTTGTCCAGTTTAGGAATAAAACACTGGCTCGCTGGCAAGAACACCAGACAGGTCAGACAGCAACTGGCTAAGAGGGTATCTGCTGCGATAGGTGCTGGCTTTGCCCGAAGGAGGTTAGTGCCCACTCCTGGTGTACGTGCAGTCTGTGTGTGTTGAAATGAGTCTCCTGTAACAAATAAGAGTTTTATATACTACTTACACTAATCTAGTATGGGTCAACTTCTTAGGCTACTGGAATGTATGCTCTGGATGCTGATAGAGGGAGGAAAAAAGGCAAAAATAACAGTACAATTTTCTGCATGTGTGAAAAGCACCTGATGGACAAGACAGTAATTCTGTTTGCTTTGGAAATTTTATTCTGCAAACAGAAATTTCTTCTGTTGTCCATATATATCTGTTGTGGGGCTGTGCATGAGGTGTGGAAACGTAGAACTGACTGCTTTTTAAGTGTGAAATGGGCACAGCTTCCTGCACTGGCACGGTGCGCTGATCCTTCCCTCCAGCCGAGGGTCTGGCCCTGGTACCGCAGCAGGGACACTGCTGCCCTGCCAGCCCGTCTGTGGCTGAGGGAAATCCTGCTCCGCCAGTGGGGCTGGCTCAACTCACTCTTCAAAGGCGATGTGTTCCAAAAGGTGTTGATACTCAGTTCAGAAGATACCCTTGACTGAGTTAATTAAAAATAATATAGATATTCTGACCTGAATACCTGCATTTGAGTTGTGGGTCTGTTTGCTGTAGTTGGAGTTGTTGCACACACCAGTGTGCTGCCAGCAAGCGAAGTAGTCCCGCAGTTTGTGTCACCCTACCATCCGTACATCTTGAAATGGAATATTTTTAATTAGTTAATAACTCCAGATAGTATCTGGATTAGTGTATTGGACAGAATTTGAAAATAACTCTCACTGATGATGTGATTTGAGGAGCACTTCAGCATCAAGACGAAAGTTATTATATAATTGTAATAATAGTAATTCAGTCCACCAGCTACCACTATAGCAGTGGCATATATCCCTTTTATTGGAAGCATTCTTCATCTGCTGCAACCTTAATGTGAATTCTCTCACATAAATGAAGTTAATATGGAGTTATAGATGAAAATACTCACTGGTACTGCCGAGAGAAACACATTACACGGACACTGCAGTTATTCCCCAAAACAGGTAATTCTCTGCAAAATGCAGAGACCTCTAAATGTGTCAAGATTTTTTTTAGTGTCTTGGGGTTGTATTTTTCACATCTTAACTTCATAGTTCTATGTGCTTCTGCCATGTTATAATGCAACTGAATCTAGATAAAAACTAGCTGCTTAAGAAACAGAATTTCCAACCCCTTTTTTCCCAAAAGGCTGCTGTTTTCCTTTGGTCAAAAGTAGGAAGGATTTGGGTCTCATTATGATTTCAGGATTTCATCAATCCTGAAAATGTTTAGTGAAAGTGTACAATGTCAGTGATTTTAACTACTTGGGAACTACCTGAAATAATGAGGTGTTTTTTTTTTTTCTGTGAACACCACCCTATTTTGTCCCGTAGGTCCTGCGGTAAGGAGGTTTCAATTTAATGATCCCACTATAATGCTACTTTCTCAGTCACCACCAATCCCACTTAATTTACCTTTACTTGTGAATTTTACATTTACTTGTGTATGTAAACTGGAGTATAATCTTTCTGGTGCGATTTAATCTTTGTTTTAATTTGGTGAATGACTTCAGTGTATTAACTGCTGGCAGTAATTGTCGCACATGTCACAGACCTTGAGGTTTCCATAGGGACGATGTGATTCCCCATGATTGCTTGCATAGATACTGGTAAACCACTGTCCTGCTCACATCTGACATTGGTTCCTAAGCTTGCTGTTGTCTGGGATTGCTGTAGCTCTAGCAGGGTGTCGGATATAATCGGGCATTAGTTGGGTATTCAGGGCAGGTGCCACATCTTAACTTCAAAGCCTGTTTATGTCCAGTCAGCAGCAAAGAGTCTGCTCCGTCTTGCACAAAAATAGTGTAGTTCAATACACGTTAACAACAAATCAAAATATTCCCATGCGATATGCTAGACTGATGCTAATGTACTGAGGGGCACCTTTGTATCAACACCAAAACTCTTAATTCACTGCAAGCAGATTGTACGGGCGGAGCATCGAAGGCGTGCGTTTGCAGGACGAGTATTCAGAGAGACATAAACCTGGCTGTTGGGTGCGCAGGATAGGATGAGTTTTGGAGGTGTTGATGTTCAGCTTGTCTTAATGAAACTTGTCAAGCTCATCTCAAGCTTTAATGCATTGTTTTATCCAGCTTCAAACAGCAAACATTTTAGTAGAATAATCCTATCAGGTTTTTTCCAGCAGGAAAGATTACAGCACAGAATGTAAACATAAAATTATGAATCTTCATTAACAAAGTCATGCTTATTTTGAAAGTTATGAAATGATTCCATGAATGTTTTATGTAATTTCGATGAAAGCATGATGCCATTAATAATTAGAAAACTGAAAATTCTGAGTTTTCTAGAGCACCTTCTAGCAGGACTTGGCCAGGCAAAGAGCAGCGCCTGTCAGATGTTTCTAGCACATTCCGAATAAACCAGCACAAATGTACAAACTGAATGTCATTTTATTTAGCATATTTTTCGCCTGATGTGATTTCACTTGCCAAGAGCTGAACTTTCCTAGGGGTGTCTAATGGCTGCTCTTGTTCTCTTTTACAAGACCCTATGGTGAGAAGTGAAATGCGAAAAAAAAATAGGTGGTTACCGATCCACAGTAGTTACCCTGCGGTACGTGCGTCTGTTCAATGACCTGAATTACAGGTGGTTCCTTTGGCACATTTCTTTGAAGTGCACTAAAGCAAATGGAAAGGAGAGATCCAAGATCATCGGAATGTCTTCTCCACCCTCTTCTCCTCCCTAAAGTGAACTCACTACCTGTTGAATTGCTTGAGGTCAATTTATCAGTCATCTGTGGAAATACTGAATAATTAAAAATTGCTTTTTCTTTCTCACTAAGGCTTCTTTGACCACTATCACAAGACAGAAATGAAACTGGCTGTTAACCCAGATTGACATTTATTGTTCACATTCTTTATATGGTTTTGACATATTCTCTTTAATGCTTCTGGGAACAAAACACTATTGAATTCCTGTCTGTCGCTCAGCGTCCTTAGTTTGTAAGTTCAAACAGCGCCAAGCTGAGGCTGGGTGTGTGAGGGAGGGCGCACGTACGTGCCCCACTCCGACACTGCCTGTCCCAGCTGTTGGGAGAGATGTCCTTGTCAGCACGCACACAGCCAGGACACGTTTCCCTGGGGTCGTTTGCTGTGTTTGGTCGCAATGTACAGCACACAGAGCCTGTTAACTTAGCTGTACGCTTCCTCTGTAACGTTCACGGAGGCTGTGGATGGGATAGAAATGCTTATGTATTAAGAGAAAAAGGTGGTTTACTGAGCTTTGGGTTTGTGCACGCACCTGGCACTTGGTGTTGGCTGCTTGATGTTCCCTGTTTTTAGCAGCCAAGCGCCTGTGTTGTGAATATTGCCATCACTGCTGCGAGTGCCACACAAGGAGCAGGCCTGAATGCCCACCCGGCAGCCAGGTTATTGTGTTCCCCTTACACAACACAGTCTTGATCAGGCTTTGTGGGACACGGTGTGGTGTAGCTCCAGCATCTCTGCCCTCGCCTCTTTTCCTGCAAAGGGAAAAGGCATTTGGGATCTGCCGTTACCACTGGCTGCCAAAATTCTCTTTAAAACCCTCATTCTGTGTGCACGAGGTGCCTTAGCACATTACATGCACGTCCATATTGTACTTTTCAAAGGACATTAACTCTTTTTGGTGCGGTTGCCACAGTGCAGTGGTGGTGACCTGCTTCTCAGCCTTCTCTGTGAGCTGATGGTTCTGGCTAATATTCCTCAGGGTTTCCTGCTTCAAACCATCTTGGAGTTTCTCATGTATGGATTTTATAAATTTGAAAGGCAAGACTTCACTTGGCACAATGTTCAAACAGATTTCATGGGGTAATAGATGGTTTTCATTACTGAAATGTGAGCTTTTTCATCCTCGGGCATTACTGTGATGGCATCCTGAGAACAAAAGGTCGCAGTTCTTGATTCCTCCGTGTGCAGCCTCCTCCCAGGCTTCCTTGGCTGTGTCAGATGCTCTTCCTCTGAGCACTCTGGCTCCACAGCCTGGTTTGAGGACTGACTCCTGTCCTCCCTCCCTTCCCAGATGGATGCTGTTATGAAATTCTTCCAGTTTTTCTCTTTCCCTGTCACTAAACCCCACCTTTTACTGTCAGTTTCCTTGCCGAAGCCTCATGTTTTGGGAAGCAGCACAGCCGTTTCCCGTTCCTGCTTCCTGGCCTCTGCTCAGCTCCCTCCCTTCACCGAATGGGTTCACATCACCGTTCACCACCTGCCTTTTCAGTTTAGCACACCAATGCCATCAGTCTTTTCTGATTGTCTCCTGCCTCTCTCGCCTTCTGCTGAGCTGAAGTTTCTTGTTGTCACCATTACAGGGTTCAGCGCGGTGTCCTGCTACCCGTCTGTCGGCACTCACCCCCTCCCGCTGGCAGCTGTGTGCCAGGACGACCCAGCTCAGTGCTCCCGAAGCATCCCTCCTCCCCTGCTGTTGGTCCTTTCTCCATGCCACCCTTTGGGCGAGTGCTTTGCCCAGGTTTCGTTTCTCTCCTGTTCTTTCAGGTTTTTATCCAGAAACAGTCTTCCCCTGTTTACAGAAGAAATACTCCAACCAAAGATATAAACCAGTACCTAACTCACGTTTTGTCGAAGTTGTCACTAGAAATGTGAAGTATTCCTTTCCTGAGCTCTCGGCTATCTGTTTTTGAGTGTGACGTCCTTAGGGCAAACATTAGGTCTGCTCTGTGGTGTTCTGCCCAGTTTTATTACTGTAACAAAGAAGAACCAACAGATACTAATGTAGTTTTATTTTCAACTCTCACTATGCTGCCTCATATAGGCAGAACAATATCTCAGTCTTCTTGGTTTTTATTTCTTCTAAGTAGGAAATGTGTATGTGCATGCATACGTGTGTGCAGCTGTGATTTGCTTTGGTATTTGCAAGAAGAAAGGCCAGAGCAGGGACATATGATCTCAATTTCAGGAGACCGGTGCTTGACTGCTTGCTCTGAACAATAGGATGCAAAATGCCAGCTCTGTTCTCCGTTCTCCTTCTTGGGCTGTTAAGGAGGAAGAGCACCCCTTATTGCTCAGGCCTCGACACCTGGAGCTTTGTTCCCTGTCTGGTGGCATTAAGTAACCACTGCATTTATTTTGTTTGGTGTTGCATAGCTATATTTGCTATAGACTGCAAAGCAAGTGGCTTTCCAACACTTTAATATTGCCAGTGCCTTATTTATATGAAAATCTAGATGACCCCAAAGCTTTAAGCCTCATCTATTCCATCTGATTTTCCAGCATTATTATTCACTGGCTTTCACGTCATGAAAAATATATTTCTATCAAAATGGAAGGGAGGGACTTCCAGCTTTTGCAATCTGGCAAAGCTTAGCTAGCATGAGAATTTGCTTGGGGCCTGTGGAGGTGCAGTAATGAACCTTTTAATAGCTCCTGTTCTGCTACCTTGTCCTTACTGAGAGCAAAAAGATTTCTTTGAAAACATCCCTGTTTATTATAATGGCTCGTGAGTGAAGAAAAAGAGGATGAAATTAGGCTCTTGTGTGTTGTTGCGTTTTTTGGAAGAAACATTCCCCAAAATTAGGTGCTAGGGAAAAAAAATGCGTACATAGTGAATTCTGACTGTGAAAATCTAGAGTAGGAAGACCTGGTATGTCCTTACATTGATAAAAAGGCAAGTTATGGCCCACAAAAATCCCCAAACACTTTTTACAGGTATAGACCAGCAACAAAACTGCCTCATCTTGGTCTCTCTGTGATGAAGCTGGTTTCCAGTGGCAGAGCAGATTGTCCCATGCTGCTTCAAGTTATCCCTGTAGGTCTTTGCGGTGGCTGCGTGTGTTTGTTCGGTGGGTGGACTTTTCTTAGCTGTCCCTGCTTTGAAATGGGACAATTTAGATAAGTTAATAATATTTATTTGTAGTAAAGAAACACACCTTAAATGTGTTGGTTAGTGTAACTGAAACCTTAGCAGTCTAATCAAAGAATTATTTTCAATAGCAGAAAAATAAAGAAAAGGAAAATGATGACTACTACTGCAAGAGAAATGGTTGTGCTTGCCTTTCTCCTGCTGCTCAGTCCTGTGGGTTCGGTCTGAGGCAGGGGCTGCACTATGGAGGCTTGTCAGCATCCCAAGCTCTAAGCATGTCGTCGTGATGATGATGATTTCTTCCTCTTCAGGGTCCAGCTGGAGCTATTTTTATTCATTTGCTATCATGCTTTTGTACCTTGGTCTTCCTTAGTTGGTCTGTGACTGTGTTTTGTGCTGCTGCCTGGAGCCTCAGCAGCAAGATGACCTGAAGGATGAATCCCTCAGTGGTGCCGGGGGAACATCTGGCATGCTCTGGCATGGTGGGGTAGGTGTGCTCTTTGGAACTCCTCACCCCTAAGCAAGCAGTGACTCTGGCAGTGGGGCAAGTCGCGGCTCAGAAAGGCTCCTGCCAGCTCTGCTGCCCGGCCTTGGACTTAGGGTCAGGCAAAGCACTTGGCAGAGGATGTTCTGGCACAGACAGCTGAGGACAGCAACTGGTTAAAAATTTGCTAAGCAACAGAAACTCTCATTTCATTCCCTTAGAAAAGGAGCATTTTCCTTCTTGCTTTTGATTTTTATTTTTTTATTCCCTGGGTAGCCAAGTCTCAGTGTCTCACGAACTGCTTTAAAAATCAGAGAGAGCTGGAAGAGAGGGCAAGAGCCTGTGGGCAGCTCTTGTGGTGCACGGGCAGCTTCTGCGAGGGGGCTGCCATATCAGTGCCTGTGCAATGGAAGCAAAATTCATGTGTCCTGCTCCCCCCGGCTGCCATTCCTCATGGAGGAATCCGTGCCCAGAGTATCACAGGAGCAACTGCATTTGTGCTGCTGGGGGGACCCAGCTTGTCACCATGGCTGGAGGCGGTTTTGTGCCAGAGCACTGAGCAGTAATTGGGCTGGTGTCGGTGGGTCCCAATTATGAACATCTGACCAGGCTACAGCCGAATGGACACAGCTGAAGGCAGGAGCCCTGGCATTCTGTGTCAGTGCCCCTGTGGCATCCTCCCAGCTCCCAGGCTGCTACTTGTATGCTCTTGGTTGCTTGTTGGAAGGACTCTGTTTACATAGTGACCTCAAGAAAAACTGTAGCGCTCAGGCGAACAGAGGTCACCTCTGCCTTAAAGTGCAGCACTCCTTCTTGGGTAAACGTAAAATGCTTCCCTGAAACAAGTGTTAGGTGCTGGAATAGGAAAGATGCAATTCCTTTAGTCTTAAGCACATAGAAAGAAACTCTGGCCAATGCTGCCTTGGTCTCATTCCTAAAATACCCAGGAGGGAAAAGGAATCGGTCACTTCCAGCTTTGTTTAGGCTTTTTAAAGCAGAACCTACCTGGAACCACTCAAAGCTGATAGATACAGAGTGAATGACAAGGGCTTGCTATAAACAGGCAGTTTTCGGGTTTTATTTGTGTTCCTGTTATGCAAATGCTCACTGCTGTGCTTTGAGAGACGCAAAAAATACATCAGAATGAATTTAATGCCCTAAGTTTCAAAATCAGGCTATGTCTGAGGCATTCCCTTGCCAGTCCTACAGACCGATGTGGCCAGCTTTGCCTTGTAGGAGAGGATGGCTGATAAATCAGATGGTGTCCCTAGATACTGTGCTTAGGGAGGGTATTTTCTCCTGGCAACGGTCCACGTTTCTGCATGATGAAAAAACCACCCTCCCCCTCTACTTTCCTGTATGTACCCACAAAAATACCAGAAATGTGTAACTCAGGATAGATTAATGCAAATGTGGTCCAGCTTCATTTTGCACCAGTTGTTGTCTTTAGTGGGAAGAGGACCTGATCCTGCGTCAGGAGCAGAGCTGTGCCTTGCTCCTGTGACCTTGCTCCCAGGAGGTTTCCCTCCTATATCGATACTAGCTAGCTAGTGATATGACTCCCTAATTGAAGATGTGTATTTGCTTTTATTAAAAATAATTAAGTACTTACTCTGGCCAAACCTTCTGGCTACATCCAACAAATAAGCACCGACATCACTGCCAGTGTCTGTCTACTTTGCTCTGATGTTTCAGAGTCTCACAGATGCTTATTAAAGGCAGTGGTATAGAGTCAAGAGGCGTAAAGGAATCAGGAGGAGGGTCAGTGAGTAGTATTAGGTCATGATTTGGTTAGTCGGTAGGTCATGATTTGGTTAGTCGGTAGACAGAATTTATTATGATACAGCACATAGTAGTGGTAAAGGAATGGAATGGCGTTTAATTGGTAGCAGACAATAATGACGGATTGGTGGTGACCCGTGGGGACACGTGTGCCCTGCCGATCCAGCTCGGGAGATCAGCACCCAGCATCGAGCGCTGGGCTGCGTATGTACACAGGCTTCTGTTGGGGCAGAGGCACCCCCCGATGAACCTTTTCCGTGTGTTGCGGTACCCGCGCGTGCCTGGCGTGTGTCTGCCGTTGCCTGCGTGACGCACTCGGGGCCCTTTCCTGCGGGGGCTCTGCCCTCCTTAGCAGTGACTGCCGGGACGGTCACACGAGTCACCTGCTGGGTGAACTTTGTGTGGGGAAGTGGGTGGGTTTAGGCATCGCACAGGCAGCATGAAGTGGCGTGTACCTTCATCTGCGCAAGCGAATGCTGGAGAACTGGGGGTAAATCGTGCCGTGAGAGAGCCCCACGCTGTGCAGCTGGGGGGTGAGCAGCGCCTGGGCTCCGGAGCACTGCAAATCAGTGCTGGGGGCGGCGGTCAAGTTCAGCACGATACGGTATCTCCTTTCCCTGAGGTACTTTTGATCCTCTGATAGCAGCTCTTGCCCAGGATGCTGGCTTAGGTACCCGTGCAGCTAGAACTGTGCATTTCACCATCACAGTCAGAGCTCAGCCTTTATCTTGCCTCTAAAGGGAATACTCTAAAACACATTGAGCTCCTTGGATAGAGGGTGACCACCAGCACTTGTTACATCTCAAGTATTATCTCCCAGGCTGATAAATCTGGATGGTCATCTTTGGGGAAGGAGAATTCCTGCCTGCCATAGTAAATGCCCTAATTCATTAGTGTTTACGCTGCTTCTGTTCCTCTGAGGTCTTGATTTTTGGCTGTGAGAGAAAGTGGCTGCTTTTGAACTGGTGATCTGGGATTCTATGCTCATCTGCCCAGCCACAGATATGGTCCCTCCCCTTGTCCCCATTTTTGTATGTTTGAGTCGTACAAACAAAAATGCATGTAACCGTTTATCCCCGTGATTTCGTAGGGATCTGTCAATACTGGTTTCCAGCCAACACAAACCTTTTTTACTTTCAAGTTTCAAAGAAAACTGAATATTCACATTTGCCCCCCGCCTTCATATACCATGCTGTTTCAAGTAAACAACAGTGCAGCATCAGGGGTGCAATTTTATCTTCCTAAATTACTTTTTTCTAGGGTATCTCACCATATGGGCAGCCTAATCTGTCGCTCCCAGGCCAAGCTCTTCGTGTGTGGCTGGGATCCAGCTGACATTGGGAAGAATCCTGAAGCCAACTACTTTCTAGGTGCCTTTTGCTGAAAGGAGGGTGTAGTGAGGTGAGTGTCTGTCTTTTTTTCCCAGGTAACAAGTGACAGGATGAGAGAAAACAGCCTCTAGTTGTGCCAGGGGAGGTTTAGATTGGAGATCAGGAAGAATTTATTCACTGAAATGGCTGTGAAGCACTGGAACAGGCTGCCCAGGGATGTGGTGGAGTCACCATCCCTGGAGGTATTTAAAAGCTGTGTAGATGTGGTGCTTAGGGACATGGGTTAGTGGTGGACTTGGCAGTGCTGGGTTAACGGTTGGACTCGATGATCTTAAAGGTCTTTTCCAACCTAAATGATTCTATGATAATCCATCTAGTTCTTTGCAATCACTTACTTTGGAGCTCTTAGGTGTATAACACTGTTATTCCTGGTGCATGAGTCAACTGATGTGTGGTTTTGCAAGTGGACGATATGACAGGAGTTGTGGTTCATTGACTTCTGCTAGTGACAACTTTGCCTGAGTTGAGGAGGTTTCCATTTTTGGCGTCTTGGAGACCTCATGCCTGGCAGCAGAGGACAGGAGAGCAAGTGTCCCGGTGGCAGCTGTTGCTTTTGGTGGTAGGATGCTCTTAGCTGTCTGGATGCCAATAGAGGAGTCCAGAGATGGCACTGATACCTCCTGCTGCAAGAAGGCAGGACCACCCCAGCCCTCACCCACTGCTAATGGCCTGATCCAGGGGTGACCGCTCAGTTGCAGGAGCACAACTCCTGCCCCAAGACCCGTGGAGGCTCTTTCATGGCACCCGTGTCCAGTAAGGGCAGTGAGTTATCACTGAGGTGGTGAAGGGGGTGCAAACCCAGCCTGCCGAGCAGGAACCCCACCATCTCTCTTTGCTCTCTGTTTGCATGAGAAATGACATATCCAGGCACATCCTCAGCTGCTCATTTCTCCTCCCGGCAACCGTGGCATGAAGCAGCTGCTGTTACGTGAAGGCACATCTGCCGTGGCCTCTGGTCAGCCTCCAGCCTTGTTGTGGGCACAAATACCAAGAGCAGTGGTGTTCCACATGTGTGCTGTAGCCTATCTAATATTTTAATGTGTAAGCACAAATAAAATATTCATAAAGTAAGTATAAATATTTGAATAAAAAAGAGCTTAAGAATCTCATACAGCTTTTCAATGCCTTGTGGAGATCGCCTTAGCCTGAGGGATCCCCATCTGGATCTGGGCAGCTGGAGAAGCCTATTAGCCCACAGGCTGCTGGACCGCAGCCGTGGGCCAGCCTGGGGGAGGAATTTGCGGGGGCAGAGGTGTTGCACAAGGCAGGACAGGCTCCCCCACGATGACAACGGCAGCACTGTGTGCCCCAAGTCCTGGGCACTTCGCACCTGCCTGCACAGTGGTACGTTTGAGTTCAGGATTTTGGCATCTAAACGGGACCTTACCTCAGACATTGTTCAGAAAATGCTTAATTGCTGTGTTTTGAGTTGTAAAACAAGAAAAAAAAGAGGAAAGAAAAGCATTTTGTGTAATGCCTTCTGCGACTAGCAACTAATTGAAAGCTCTTTGCTGGTATACACGAGGGATGCAAATACACCTGCGCACGCAAAGCCGGCATCGCTGGCAGCGTGTGAGCAGAAGGTAACAGGAGGCTTTACCTCCAGGGACACCGATGCTGCGCAGCTTCTGATCCCGGGGGCTCTGGGATCTGTGTTTGATGAAGTCTTTACTCCAAAGCTAGAGGAAAGCTGGGGAAACCTGTTGAGACAAGGTGCTTTGGTCTCTGGTGTAGGTGTGAATTTCTTCAGACAAATACAGTATTTGCACAAATGCTGCCTTAATCTCAGTCACCATGTGCAAATAGCAAATTAATTCTGGTTCTGACGGCTGCCTTGGTATGTTTAACTCTTTCTGTACCTGAGCATTTGCTATCCCACCTTCTGAGAAAACATACCAAGAAGCATAGCTGATCTTTTGAAATATGAAAGAACTGAACAAAATGCTGGGAACTGTATACCTCCTCTGGGCCACCTGACATTTGCAGAGTTGTGTTTCAACAGTTTGTCGTTTTAATGTCCATAAAAAGGATGTGCACACACATACTTTGCAGAAAATTAAGTTATTAACAACTGTCTTGCGCATGCTTCTGGTGTGTGAGAAAGGATGGGCAGGAAAAGGACTGTGGTGAAATTTTCTATTTTTCCCCGTTGCACGCGCTTATTTTCCCCTGACACTTCTGCTTGAGAAGACTGTTAAGAGATTGCTGCTCCCTACCTTTCTGTCAGACTCTTAATTAGCAGGAGCACGCAGTCCGCGCAGCTGGGGCTTTGATGCCTTGCTCGCTACGGTTTCCCACTCAGAAGATTTCCATTCATTCCGCATTGGTACCCAGCCCAAAGCCCTGGCCTCCCCCCAAGACCCTCAGCATGTCTCCAGGACTCCAGTTTAGTATTCACTGGAAGAGCTGCACTGATGCTCCCTCGCTAGACCTCCAGGCTGCTGGTTGGAGCCATAAGGGAACGGGAGGAAGAATTAGCCTGTGTGTTTATGTGGCTGTGCTCCAGTAAATATTTTGATGCATCTGCTGCCAGCTCTGGTCTGAGGGAATCTACCTAGCATTTAAATTTTGATGGGGAGCTGTTTTGAATAATAACAGTGCAGCCGGCTGTGAGTCAGTGCATGTGTGTTGACTTAAAAAAAAGAAAAACCCTCAAAGCTTAACGCTTGCTGAACGCTGAGCTGCAGTGCTTTGCTTTTTCCCTCCTCCTTTCTTCTTTTCTTTCTTCTCTGGACTTCCTCTGTTTTGTTTTGTTCTTGGGGGCATTTCACATAGATTTTGTTCACTGGCGGTGGGGGGGTGGGGTGAGAAGAATTAAAAAAAATCCCAGCCGAAATAAATCCTTCCCCGAAACTCACAAGTAGCTTTTGCAATGGGTGCTGTAATGGGTACGTTCTCTTCTCTACAAACGAAACAAAGAAGACCATCGAAAGGTAAGAGCTCCTGGTTTGCTTTTCCTGTCCCTTCTGTGTGTTTGCTAGGGGAGAAATTTATATTAGGAAGGGAGGAGAAAATGAACATGTGCCGCTTGCAAGTAACCCAGCAGTGTTTGTGAGGTGTAATTTGCAGAGGAGAGTGGGATGCGAGGTGGTGGAGGAAGCGTGTGGGCATGAGGAAACTGCTGTGGAGGGGCTTGGGGGGTGAAAGGCATCTGAAATATCGTAATCCTTCGTACAGGCGGGTGTGAGGAGGAGAAACTCGGTGGCTCCATATGCAGAGCACTTGCAGAAGAGACCTCTTTATTCCCAAATCCCATGCCTCGTAAACCCTTTGAGGAGGGAATAAAATGTAGATACACAGCAAATTCTTCGCAATACCTTGTGGTTTCTTTCTCAGAAAGTATTGTTAGAGGCAATGGTGCATATTCAGTAATCCAACACCAAGTGTGCAGGACTAATGATGTGTGTTTTATAAAGATTATCAAGAGGGGGGGAAAAAATAGGATGTTTTCATAAAGAAGAAGAGAAGCTCATGAAAAATGAGAAAGCAAGCAGTAATCCCAGGGATTTTAATCCTTAAATCCATAAATATCAGCTGTAAAATGCTGATTTTTCAGGAGGTCTGGTTTGTGTAGTGTTTGCTTGAGCTTTGCTCAATTTCCTTCAGGGTTAATTCAAAAATTCCAGGGTGCTGCTGAGCAGAAAGTTGAAAGCACTGCCAGGGGTACATCCACACCGTACAGAATGAGTATTGTTTAGAAAACAAAAAGAAATACTCTGTAACTTGGGCAAGTCTTTCTGCTATTTGGAAATTTCCCTGCCAGAACCTCTGCATTTAACAGTCTCTCAGTATTTCTAGGGCAGGTCTCTATTTCCACTGGATCTGTTGCTTGGTTCATATATATTCTTTTGAATTGCAAGTTGGTATGGATTTTCTAGCAATTTAAATTAAAAAATGTCTTAGGAAATACCAAGCATCAGGTAATTACTCTGAAGAGAAATGCGGAAGGGCTGTGCAGGGGATTTGATTGTGGCAAGTTTGTGACTGAGTGTAAAATTCTGTGTTCCTGGTACAAGACAGGTAGGGTAGGGTAAAATTTTACATTAGAGTGTGTGTACATGGTTTACAGTTCACCTTTCTGTGTTATTATAATGCAGCCACATTCCATAGTCATCTGGGATGTGTATGATATTATTTAAAATGCAAGCATAACTGTATAATTGTCTAAGCATCGAGTCACACTTGAAGCTGCGAGAGTTGTGTTTAGGCACTGAGAAGTACACGAGAGCTGAACATGGTGTGCAGGGCACGGTGGCTGCTGTGACACCAAGGGGTGTCTTATCCACCTGCCAGAAACCTGGGAGCTGGATCTGATTTCCACTAAATGTAGACAATTCTTGGCTGAATGTATCTGTTCTCTACTACTTTGTTGTCTTGTGATTGGCTCAGCTCTCTGGTGGATGCAAGAAATTGCTTTTTGTTGGAGTTCACGAGCAGTAAAAATCCAGCATCTGGTCACACATTTGACCATTTACAGCGGGATTCAGTCTTGCTGATGCCTGCTGGCAGTGGTTGCTCAGCTGTATTTATCAAAACTTGTGTTCCCAGAGTTATCTCCTCTTGACTCTGAGGCGTTATCCATGTGGTGCTGCTGGTTAGTAGGACACCCAGCTGGAGAGAGCAAGTTGGAAGAAATTCCTTTGATTTTCTTGGCTATTTTCAAAGCCAGTACAGAATTTCACACCTTCTAGTCATTATTTACCTGGCAAGAAAGAGCATTACAGAACAACACTGCTGGTTTTGGCTGACTTCAGCCAGTTACAGATGCTCCTCCAGACCAATGCCCAGAGGATCCCCTAGATCTCCAAACAGGAGTGGCGGAGGCATGTTTGCTGCACGTACCTGTGGGCTGCCTGGTGTGTTTTACACTGACTGTGAGCACTTCACCTTGTCAGCAATGAAACACTAATATGTACTGGGCTTGAATACAGTCTGAAATTGTTGTCTGTGAGCTAATTAGTTAGTAGAAGTCAATCACCATTACATGATGGATTCCTTAGTGTTGCCCACCTGTTTCCTCAGCATCCCCTCCAGCCCCTGACCATCCTGGTGGCCTCCGCTGGACCATGCTCTAGTGTATCCATGTCTGTCTTGTAGTGGGGAACCCAAAACTGGCCACAGCGCTCTGGGTGTGCTGAGCAGAGGTGAAGGATCACTCGTCGCAGTGCTGGCTGCGTGGTTGTTGACGCAGCCTGCTGGGAGAGTTGCCTTCTCTTCCAGAGAGCACCTTGCTAACGGTGCCCAGGTGCAACTGCTCCGTTTGATATCACTGTGGCTATCTTTTATTGAGGAGAGTGTTTATTGTCTATTTTATTATTAGATTATAATCTATTATTATCTTATTATTTATTTTATTTATCTGTGTGTTTATTTCAATATTTCGGGTTTTATGTAGGAGTGAAATACTGCTGCTAAAACAAGGGCTTTGAAAAAATAGTTATAACAGGGCTCGATCCACACTTCTGCAAGTACACTGTCATCTTGGTAAACATGTAGCTTGAAGACAATTTGTGTAGCCTTTTCTAGCTAAGCATCTCACACATGTATCTGAAGCTGTATCTTTGGTGTAATGAACTAAAAGCAAAAACCCTACATGTATATGGTTTTAAGAATAGGTGAAATAAACAGGTCATGTGTAAAGTGAGGAGTTTCCCAAGACGGGTTAGTATCGGTAAGCACATGGTGGATCCTGGCAGCATGGGCTCAAGTGGCCTGTGCTGAACCCTTCCAGCTGCAGTGCAGGACACGGCTCTGCTTGCGCTGCTCCCCCTCGACCCCGCTCGTGGCTGGGTCCAGGGTGCTGGCAGGGGGACTGGTGGCTGGTTGGGTTATTCCAGCAGCGATGCTGGAGGATATATTGTAGCAGTGTTCAAGAGTACAAGATTTAATTCCTTGTTCTAATGAAAATGGGGAGCCTGAATCAATAAAGGCAGGAGTAGCACAGAAATTGCCTTAAAGTTGAGAGCAGTGGTCCATCAAGTGCGAGACCTTTTCTCTGGGAGTGGACAGTGTTGTGGGTTTGTAGAGGAGGAGATCATTCGTTTGGCTTGAATGTGAAAACTTAATCCAATATAATCGGGCATTTTGTCTAGGCGTGTTATGAGCCACACAGCCTGTCCTGCGGGATAAAGATTGCTGCTGCTTAGATTTGCAATCCTATCAGTAAAGCTGCAGAAGCTTTCCCTGCTCGCTGGAGTGTCCCTGGATAGTCTATGAGATTTGTGCCATTTGCTTCGGTAGTGGCTCGGGGCAATTCCACAGATTATTTGTACGTTTCATTAGAAATTATTTCCTCTGATCTCCTCAATTGACGACATTTTAACTTCATTCGCTGTTGGGATTCTTCTTGTCTGCCTCTCCCAGCGTTCTGAGTTGGCCTAGTAAAAGGTAATGCCTCTTTCTACCACGTTTGCTTCACTCGTATCTCAGAGCAGCGAAGCTGCGCAGCCTTCCTGGGGTCCTGGTGGAGCCTGGCTGAGGTCCTCGGGGACAAGCTGACCGTGAGCCAGCGATGTGTCCCCGCAGCAAAGGCGGCCAGCAGCCTCCTGGGCTGCGCTGGGCAGAGCGTCGCCAGCATCGAGGGAGTGGTGCTTCTCTGCCCAGCACTGCTGAGACAGCCACAGTGCCATGGCCAGTGCTGGGCTCCCCAGGACAGGAGAGATGCGGACTTACTGGACTGAGTCCACTGAGGGGCCATGAGGAATATTAAGCAATTGGAGCATCTGACATACGGGGAGAGGTTGAGCGAGCTGGGGCTGTAGCAGAGAAGGCTCAGGGGGATCTTATCGGAGTGTGTAAATGCCTGATGGGGGGGAGCAAAGGTGAGGGAGCAAGGCTCTTCTCAGTGGTGCCCAGTGACAGGACAAGAGGCAACGGGCACAAATTGCAATACAGGAAATTCCATTGAAATATAAGAAAAAAAAATTACTGTGAAGGGTGAGTGAACACTGGAACAGGCTGCCCAGAGGGGCTGTGGAGTCTCCATCCTTGGAGACATTCAAAATCCAACAGGACACAGTCCTGGGCAACCTGCTGTAGTTAACCCTGCCTTGAGGAGGGGATTGGACGAGACAATCTTCTGAGGTCCCTTCCAACCTCATCCACCCTCTGGCTCTGGGATTACTGTCACTTTAAAAACCCTAACGCTGTAAGGACTTGGGGGTACTGGGAACAGGAAGACACACTGAGAGCTCAGGACCAAACGCCAACAAAGCTGAGAGGAGGGCTTGGTCCTCTCTTAGTATGTTAGCACTTAGATACAAGATTAAGCTGGACTTGAGAATTTCCATTGCTTGTATATCCTGCAGCAAACATAAGCAATAAAACAATAAATGAGTTAGGGGGAAAACCAAACAAAACCACAACAACACTAGAAGGCAGAGGGCCAGCACAGCAGATAATGCACACACAAATGCATCTCTGGTTTCAACTAGCTGCAGAAATAGAGATTTTTCATGTGTTTTTACAGTCTGCAGCAAATCATGACCAAATTTGTGGCTAGAATCAGCCATTTCCATATTTGTCATGGAAACGTTCGCATTAGCAGATTGCTAAAGCAGGGGGAATTTCTTGTTTTGACTGCTTTCCGTACCGCCGTGGTAGTGTGCGGTGGGGATGGGTACCCTGCCACTTGTGGGAAAAGGAAAATCAAGGAATAAGGGATTAGCTATGTTTGCTCGCTCTTTTCTCTTCACCACCCCTCCCACCCTACCCACCTACCCCCGCCCCCAACAGGAAAATGAAATGTAACTCAACTATTTCTCAGTACCTGAATCTTTTTGGCCTTAGAGCTACAGGTCCCAGCTCTTACCCTGACTGCACCAGCAGAAAGCAGCAGCACTCTCAGTTGGAAATCTGAGTTTGTTGAACATGAGTAACCATATTTTGACCCAAGACCACCCAAACCTAAGCTATCAAGAGGAGCCTGGCACAGTTGTTTAATTTTGCAAGAGCTAACAGCAGGAATTCACTTTGATTAAAATGTCAGTTGTGCCATTTTTATAGTGACCAATTTCTAGACTTTGTTTTGAAGGAAAGTTTGCTTTGAAATAGCTTGTTGTCCAAAAGCAGCAGGTTTTGTGTCTGACCAGCTGGTATTTTCAAGTGTTTTACTTACCAGAAAAGCTCTCAACATTGCTTGACTCATCAGTCTTCATAAGAATATCTGACTGACCTGAGCTCCTAAGATTGCCGGTCACGGCTGTGCCCTTTCAGTTCCCTGCACTAAAACGATCTGCTGCTCTGCTCAGAAGGAGAGAAAGCAGTTCAGTAGTGTTTCCAGGAATCGGTCCTGTTCAGCCCTAGACCTACAGCTGCCGAATGGAGGTGTTAGCTTTGAGCAGGGGAGCTGCCCTGGTATTTCCTTTGCCCAGCACGTACCCTTACAAAATAACTGTTTGTAAGCTGTTTATGGCAGCTTTATTCTCAATAAGCCTTTGAAATTCATCCGGGAGAAGCAACAGACTTGCCTTTATCCCTCAAAAATCTGTTCAGGTTTGGCAGAAAGAAAAGCTTTGAAAGTTGCCCTGCTCTTGCTTCTGCTCCTCAAAGAAACTTGAAAGCCTGCTGCTGTTGTGAACGAATGTGTGTGTCCTGAAGACTCTGACAGTACAGCCCTGTGTCCTGGGTATTTTGTTAACAGAGAGATCTCAGTTCCCCACCTATTTTCCTTCTAGAGCAAGGAGAGCATCCTTCCCCCCGGTTGCAGACCTGAGCCTGAGGGTGCTTGAGTGGATGGAAGAAATGTCTGATTTGGTTTCTCCTGGCTGTGCCCAAGAGCCACTACACAGCACTGACATCTCATTTTCTCTCCCTAGTCTTTTCTGATCATTGTCTGATATAGTCTGGCAGGTCAGGTACGTGGTTGGCTGCCTGCACTGAAAACTGAGGGTTTGACAGACTTTTTTCTAGGGAATTGTCTTTGTAACGGGTGTGTGGAGCAGCACTTGGCAACAAAACTGTTTGATGTAAGCACTCAATCAGAAGCAATTTGGAAGAATTGTGATGACCAGTAAGTGTCCATCAGAATATGCCACTTTATGTGAAACACTTTGGTTTCTATGAAGTGCAAAGAGGTGCATGGGAGCCTGCTTGCGTCGCAGTAGCCAAACATCCCAGCCACGTGGCTGGGACATGCTTGCGATGGGTGGCCCAGAGGGGCGAGACCTGTTTGCACCTTGCTTTCCCGTGTTGTCAGCAACCCTGTGCCAGAGCTTGCACGGGTGTGGGGTTTGCTCAGAGGTGGGTAGGACTTACGGACTTGTGACTGCTTCCATGCCCAGCTTTCAGCCAAAATTTCTTTAGCTCCTATGCAGTTGCTAGCTCTACATTTCTTCCTTTGCCTCTTGCTTTGTTTCCTGCTTGGTTCCCTATAAGTACAACTCCTGGCAGTGAGGCAGAGCGATCTCAAATAGCTGGTCTTAAGACTGGGTAGCACTGATTAGATTGAAATAAGCTATGTGTGTCCCTGATTGCTTCCCGCAGGCATACACCGCCTGCCTGAAATGCTGTAGTCAGACCCAGCTTGGAGGTTTGGAATAAAGAAAAAATGAATGGAGGAAAGTACACTGTATAGTGTGTTATAGGTTGTGTTGCGTTATCATACACGTGTGCTTATTTCTTGCCCTTGGGTACAGGTACTACGTGCCACTCCAAGTGCAGCACATCCACACGGAGCCATGAAATCCCACCACAAAAGAGGTGATTAGAGACTTCGGCTTTGCATGCCATTAGGCTGCAGTGCTTTGAAGTTTCATTTTGTTCCACACTAATCCAAAAGGGTAAACCAGAAAATATTTTCCAACCTTTAACTTCCAGCCTTGGCAATCTTCCAAACTTTATCACCATCAGCTCTTCCAGTGTGAATTACTGGATATTTGATGTTTGGAATGGGCACTAGGAAGCACTTGGATTTTGCAACTGAAAATATTTAACACTGCAGATGTGAAAAGCTTGGAACTTAATACTTAGCAGAGGTTTTGGCCAGTTCTCAACTTTACAGTGGTTAATGTCACCAAATATGTAAACAGGAGTCAGGGTTGTACAAATTTTTTGAAGAAAAACTTATCTATAAAAAAGCAGTCCAAGGTCAACCAAAGCAAGTTATAAACTCATCCTTATTTTGGTCAAATCTGAGGGGAAAAATAAAAATGTTTTATTTCTCCACTTATAAACCTACAGTCAAAATGTTTATTTTTTGATTTGTTAAGCTTTATTAAAAACCCCAAAGTTTTATAAATTTTTCAAAAATTGAGTGATATTTTTTTTTTTTTAGATGAAATGTTTCATTAATCAAAGTTGATATTAATTGTGGTTATTCACCGAAACTTTCCAAACACTTTACTGGCCTGTAGTTTTATTGTAGTTCTAGATGCGAATAGACAAGTGTAGCTGCTAAAGTGCTTCCTCCATTGCGATGGGGGATGGACCTGGGTATTTATGTCAAGTGCCACATTTCTTATTCAAAATCATTACCCAGAGAACGTAATGGCACAGTGATGCAGAAAGTCTGGGTACGTGCTCAGGGTCTCTGAGGTATGTTGCTGCTCACACCATGGCTCTGTGCAAGGTAAGAAACTTCTGCATTTCTCTCTGCGAGGTGTTCCCTGGCAGGTGCAGGTGCTTTAGGCACCCCTTATCCTCCCCTGCGGGAAGGGACTAACATGTATGGCAGGGATCTTATCCAACTGGGAAAATGCAGGTTACAGCTATAGGGTACCACAGCCACATTTGTAACCAAACTATATTTAGGGTTCCAAGCAAGGTGTTTATTTTTCCCCTTTTAATCATTCTGAGATGCCAGAGGGAAGGGGAATAACTGCTATTGTAAGATGGATTGTACTTAAAAAAACAAAAATGATTAGAAGTGTAAACTGTATCCACATTTTCAAAATAGGCAAGTGAAAAATGAAGGAAGCCGTGCCCAGGTATCTCCAGTCTGTGTTTGCGGCCGTCACGGTGGGGTGATGTCTTTGGTCTGGACTGAAAATGACACAGATAGCGGTCAGTTAATTTCTAACTGTGTCATGAAAACGGGGGTGTGACTCGTGCCGGCACTGCTCGGGGTAGGGGGGGTGCGGTGGGGCTGGTCTGAAGAGTTTAAACAAACCCCAGCAGATGTGAGGCGAAGCTCCCCGGCAGTAAGTGTGGCCAGCGGGGAGGGACTGGGTGCCAGCGGGCAGAGGCAGGACAGCAGAGCTGCCCGGGGGCTGAACTCGTACCCGCGGGGCAGGCTGAGGGGGCAGCCCAGGCAGGAGGGGAGCTGGCCTGGCCTGGCCATGGTGCGGGGAAGTTTTAAGGCATGAACTGGGTAACAGAGCTGTCCTTTCCTGGCAGAGCTCTGCTACATCTGTTTGGCTTTCCTCAATCCAAATATTACCTTCTTGACATATTCAACAACCTCAGCTCTTCACACACACCGGTGTTTACTTTTCTCTTGCTTCACGAAAACCCTTCCCTCCCCAAGCTCGTTCTTTGGGTGGCTGATTGGGAAGTGCCCAGAATTTCCATAGATGGCCACAGCTACCGTCTCTAAAAGCCAACGAGCAGGCACAGGACATTTTATGTTGTGGCTGAGAGCAGCTAATGGAGACCATGACTGTGAGGAGCCGTGTTGTGCTGCTGGAGGCAGGTTTCTAGGAAACCCAAGAGGCGCCGCATCGTTCTGCTGAAGGGGCCTTGGCAGAGCGGGAGAGTGTCACCTCGGAAGGGGGGAGCCGGATTACGGTGCGCCAGAGATCAGTACTGAACATCGGGGGCTTTAGTGCTCTGACAAAATAAATGTTTCTGCCTGTCAAATTTATATGCAGGAAAATATGGATGAAACAAGCCATGTTCACAAGCTGGAGCCAGTTAGAGCACAGTTCCAGAAGCGGAGCTTGCGTGTTTTGACAGCAATTCTAACTTTGCCTACCTGCATCTCGGGGCTGAGCTCCCAGGTATGTTTTTGCAGGCTGCTGTTGCTTCTTTCTAGTGAGCGATGCTACACATCAGCCCCATAGATTTTTTGATTATCAGCTGAAACCTCAGGCAAAGCCCCTGATTTAGCACATCGAACTGCAGGAGCAGAGGCTCGCTCGCTGTAGGATACGCAGGCAGCCCTGTGAGGGATAACGCTGTTAGCTCCTTGGCTGCAGAATGTCAGGAGCCAGCGCAGCATCTGCAGGGAAGGACAGTTTCCCTTAGGAAAACTGTTTCATCCCGTGCAGGTGAACCCCATGATGCAGTGGGGAGCATCAGCACCCCTTTGCACTCTTAATCTTCCCGGTTCAAGGGGCCGTTGGAACTGGGAGCAGCGCATGAAAAGAAAAAATGGGAAGCAGGAAACTTTTGTGTCAGTGCAGAAAGGATTGCTGACTGCTAATCCTAATAAGCCAGTGTAATTGAATTGGCACACTAGTTTACATGCTTCGCTGGGAGAGTCAGATGTGAGTCCAAACTGTGATACTAGCACCCCAGGAATTTAAACATGTCCTTGTGTGGGTCTGAATCCCTGTAACACAGAGTTTGTTTTTATCTAGTATTTTAACACGTGAGCTGACAGAAGGTCTAGTTTGCAGTCCTGTGTGTACAGAATTAGCCAGGCTGCAGACATCTAGACAAAGAGCTGCATCAGGACATGAGGAAAATCCTGCCTGGGTGGACATTTGTATGTACTGAACGATGGGCAAAGGCAAGCGTGTGCAGTTCTGCAAAGGAAATCTGGTCCCACCAGGTCCGTTCCTGTTTGTGTAGGCAGCAACCAGACCTGCATGCGGAGCAGGTGTGGTGCTGGGACAGAAAGCCAACCAGACGCTGTTCTTTCAGGAAAGCGCCTTTCATTTCCAGGGCTTTAAGGCATCAAAAGGGGCGATTTCCAATAGCAATTTGGCATCCTCTGCTTGGCAGGAGTGAGCACGTGGCAACTGAGCTACTGCCTTATCCTTTCTAATCACCTTCGCGATGGAGCACTGGGCTGCACGTGGCTCACCGCAGCCCTCCAGGGAAGGACAGTGTCAAACAAAGGGAATGTTCTGATCAGTTTTCTGGGCAGTGCCATCAGCCACAGCACTTTGCATGGCTACGTTTGCATTTTTTTTTAGCTGATGCTGCCTTTCTCTTTCCTCTGTTCTGACTGTTGATGGAGGTAAAGCACTTGCAGTTCAAAAGTTCACGCGGTGCAGGAAATCGGAGCGCTGCGTGCTTTCCTCGGGTGCTGGTTGTTGCTGCTGTTCAGCAGCACACAAGAGAGAACACAGCAACGTGCTGTTTGAATGTCATCCACAGCCCAGCTCAGATCTAGGTGATTGGTGTGTAAGTTAAAATGTGGTGCTGTATCTGTTGGAGCAAATGCACTCTCTTGCCCTGCGTACTGCTGCTTTGTAAAACCTCCAAAGCAAATTAGTTGTTAGACTAAAAGTTTGGTCCAAACCTGAACCTTTTCTTTACCCCGCGGAGTTTGTGAGATGTTTTGGGAACTTTGGAAACGCTCCAACTTGGAATTAATTTTGTCACATCTCTTCACATTGTTTGTTTTTACAAACTGTGTCCCTTTAGAGTTGTTGCTTGGAAAGTACTGACAGTGGGGAATTAGCTGGTAAATGTTCTTAACCTCCACCCGGATCAAAACCAGACAGCTGTTAGAAGCTGCTGGGGTGTGAAGTTAGCAGCTCAGCCCCGCGATCCCCACACTCACTCTGACATCTCGGGCTCTGATCACTCAGAAAACACAAAGCCTTCCTCCTTCTGCCTCGGCTGCTTCCCCTTCGCCCTGCTGGGCGGCTGCTTTCGCCTCGCTTTCCTCTCGGGCTCCAGCAGCGCCGGAGCCGAGGCCAAGCTAATGGCCCTGGCAGAGCCGGGGGGCGCAGGTGCAGCTCTGCTCCTCTGCTCTAGTATCGCAGCTGGCATTTCTGAGGGACGTGCTCCTGCTTGAGCACCAGTGCCCTAAAATGCTCCGCGTGGTTTATAGTCAGGCCCTGTATTTTCAGTTAATATGCCTGAATTAGGTGTGTAAAAATAGCTAAACAACTATAAGCAAATACTAGAGGCATTTGCATATCTGATAATATTTTTCACCTGCAAGAGTATTTCAAACTCTACTGAATTCCTGGAAGAACAAGAAGCGAGGAGCGAGCCTTTGATCATCCCCCTGTGTTTCTGTGAAGAGGTGCTTCTCTGCAGAAGCCTGCACAAATTGTGCTCATTTACTTAACGGGTGTGTTTCTGTCCTGTTAACTATGAACGTAAAGCAATCTGTTTAAAGAGCTTCACTGTCCTATAAATCAAAGTCCTGAGGCAGGATGAGGTGGGGACGATGCTGCAGGAGATGCGATTCTGTCTGTGCTTTCCCTGTGACCTGGCACAAGGCGCCAGGACTCTGTCTGTCAGCGCCTGCTGCTCCCAGTTCGCCAGTGTGAGGTTTGGGGAGGTGATGGAGCCAAGCTGCAGAGCGTCGGCACCCTTGGTCGTCCTCACCAGCTTGCCGTCCTTTTTTGTGCCATGACTGTTACAGCTGTAGAGTTTTGCCTAAGTTAATTGCTTGTCACTCGCCTGCTTGCCGTGATTTAGTTTTATTGTATTTTGTTAAGCACTATGAGATAGCTCCCAAGCATGTGAGATTTAGGAGAATGGGAGGTTAAAGCTAAGGCATCATTATTCATGTTGCAAGTGCTCAGCGTCAGACAGCACAGAGACCACCCTCCCGAGCACCACGCGAGGGAGAGGCCATGCTTGTGGATTTGCTGTGGACGAGGCATTTGGCTCAGGAGCTCCCTGTGGCTGTTGCCAGTGGCGAAGGACAAGGATGACATGGAGCAGCTAGTCTGACACGGCATTCACCTGCGGCACCTCTTCTCTGTGGAGCAATGCTGCTGATCTTAGTCAGCTAGTAGTTGCTGATGTTATGTGACAGCGATAGGGTGGCTGGAATAACAAAAGCCACTTCTGAAGAGTATGTCCCACAGTCATTGTCTTCTGCAGTGTCACCACCTGCTTTGCTTTCTGGCAGCAACTAGTAGATTTGATGTTGCTGGTAGTTTCAGGACTGTGCTTTGAGAGGTTGACTGCTGTGGACAGGCTGCATGATGCTGAGATAGCTGCAGGCAAAGGTTTCTTTGCGATGTGGGCAGGGAAATGCTTGTTCTCCATCCTGTCATGGGAGTTATGATCCTTTCCGACAGATCAAAGAGTTCATTTCCTCCATACTTCTTGGGTTTAGGAACTCCCTTACTGGATATGTGGACAGAAGAGAATGAACTAGTTTAATCCTTTGTAGCTGAAGGAGCTCAGGACAGTGTGGTTCCTCTTGTAATACTGGGAATTGAGCAACCTTGCAGTGGAACAGCTTGGCCATCTCCCGTCACTACCTGTCAGGTGTGGTAAGGGCCTGCGCTGTTCTGTACCAGGTCTGGAGGGAGAAGTGAAATGGCCTGGAGGATGGGTAAGAGAGGCTCCCAGAGCATGCTGAATAGCTGGAGGAGATGTCTTCTTGCACAGGGGATGGGATTTCTTGCAGTGGCGTTTTGAGAGCTGGAATAGTTGTGGACAGTGCATGTAGGGCACCAATGAGAACGTCTGTGGTCGTTAAGTGGGAATGTTTGAGTGTGTCCTTTGCCTGGTGCAGGAATGGACAGAGAGAGCTGGGAACCTGCAGAGCCAGGCTGGGCTGCGTGTGCATGGAAATCAGCATTGCCTTCCTGAGGTCTCTCTCATTTACCATAAAATATCGTACAGAGTGAACAGACCTCAGCAGTAACTGCTCGAATCCTTATGTTTTAAACTCTCTGTGCATTCTGCAATGTCTCCTTATGCTAATTCAGGGCAACATACCCTTAGTCAAGTTGAAGTTACCTCAAGCTGATTGACAGGGTGAACTGAGGTACATTTTCTATTCTCCTCTTGTTTCCTTGATTTTTCCGAGTCCAATCTTTCGGTAAGTAGTGGTTTGGATATTAACCTGTTTGCTGCTGTGAAAGGTGGTGTGAAGGAACCTGCAGTGAGGAGAAAGCAGCTCAGAGAGAGATGGAGATGTTAGTGTCTGTGCTGGAAAAGGCAGTAGAGTACGGCTTAAATCAATTCTAACAAAGATAATATTAAGGTGGTTTCTAGATCTGGTTGCCAGAGAACGATGCATTTGTTAATCAAATATGTCTTGTACTAGTAAGAAAGCCTCAAATTGATTTGCACTTCATGGTCCGCATAAATGTGGAGACGCTGCCAAAGTTGTCTCTTTCCCTCCTCTTTTTTCATTGTAGAGATTCCAGAAAATGGAGCAAACAGGTTTTCCCTGCTGTTTGGTTCTTCGTTTCATGCATATGCATTTCTGGGACACGCACTCCTGGCGCGTGCAGCCTTCTCTGCAGGCTTGTGTAGCTTTGAAGCAGAGAACCTAAAGCATAAGTAAGATATTTGCAGAATTAAAGAGAATTTAGAGGAACAACAGCAGAGATTTCAAATTCCTGTAAATAAGTTCAGTCTCAAAACCAGAGATGAGTTTTCACCTGCCTTCTGCTTCTATCTTAGAAATGTTTATTGGACTGCAGTAGGAAAGGAGCTATTTACAGAATGAAACTGCTCACAGATGTGAGGAAAATCACTTGTGTTGCTGTTTTCTGTAGATGTTCACTGTAACACAGTTTGCTGTTGACATCACATTACGGCAGGGATTCATCGGTGAATAGTCTTGGGTGCTAAACCTGTTGACACGTGGTGGTGTAGGGGAACACTGTAAATAAGTTGGATAGCTTTGTTTTTGCAGCGCTCTAATTAGTCACCCTTAACACCTCCATAATATAGAAATGTGGATTTGCAAAATCCATCCCCCAAAACCTCCTTGCTTCCCAGCTGGAACATATGTAGGATTCTCAGTTTGAATGTCTCAAGCTGGCATGTGTCTTGTTTTCCCTGAGCTTCAGCTTCTAAACTTCAGCAAGTACAGGAAAGATGTTAGCCTGCCTTTTACAGCATCCTCTGAGCCTAGGAGAGAAGTCTGGAGGCATGAACTAGTTGCCCAGGAACTTATTGAGTCCTGTGGGGCTTGATTCAGCCTGGAAAGTTTGGGGCTGGCTCTGCGCAGGTGCAGCTCCTTCAGTGAGTCTCTTCCCATTTGCTCTGGAGCTGCTCACTTTGGTGTTGCAGGTGGGCAGAGAGCAGATGAGCACACAGGTTAATTTACAGGCTCTTGTTCCCCTTGGTGGCAATAACCTACTTACAGGAGTGGAAGTGAAGTCTCCATTTGCAGCTTCCTCCACGTCTTTGTGGAGGGCTGGGAAGGGATTTTCTCTTGCCACCTCCCTGGGAGCGGGCCCGCGGTGCCGGGGGGTGGCTGCAGCCCTGCCCGCGCAGGCGCTCCTCCCGCTGCTCCCTCCCCGTACCCCACCGCATGGGGACTGCTCAGCACCCACCAGGGGCTCTCCTGCCCCAGGCACCTGCTGACAAGCAGCGTCCCGTTCCCCGTTGGTCAGCCTGAATTGCCATATGCCATCGCTGTCGCTTACGGGCGTGTGGGAAGCACAGGGCCCCTATTTAGCAGCCAGCTTAGAAATATATTTACATTTCAAGCCATGGAAACCCCCTCTTGCTCAAGGAGGGTGAGGGGGGCCTCACACATCTGATTTTTCAGCAATATTGTAACAACAGTAGTTAGAAAGCAAGGAAGAGGCTTTTATAACGACAAATGGTGTGGTCCTTGTTCTGTGGGTAGGAACGTGTTTTGTTTGAGGGCTTCCCCTCTAGCAGCCTCCATCAGTTCCTTTAAAGCCAAACAGGACGTCTCCTCGTGTGCGAGGGTGGCGGGCAGAAGTAGGACAGGGTTTTGTCCTTTTGAACTATTAATACAGATCACGAAACTGCACCAAAATATATGGAAGCTTTTAAAAATATGATGAAAGATAATTTATTTTTTATGACAGCTAATATTGTGTTTGGTGTGAAACACAAGGCATGGTTTGATATCTTCCTTTCCTGGTGGAAAAGAGGGCAAAAGGAGAATCCACATTCACTCTCCATTAAAACCTCTTGAACTCTATTTTTTTTTTTCCGTGAAAGGTACTGTTCAAAAAGACATTTTTCATTCCTAAAGCCCAAAGAAAAAAGACAGTGTGGCCAGCCCAACTCAGCACATACTGCTGCTGTCTTCTGAAGGAGTTTTAGCAAGTGTGTGGGATGATAAATCACCCAACATCAGCCTTGGCGCCTGTGCAGGGTTGAAGAGGAATACGGCTTCGCTCTGATGTATCCGTTTTCTCCTGCATGAGGAAGAAATCATCGTATCAGCTATTTTGAAAGAGCTTCTGCATATGCAATGTCTATATGATTTACAGAATGATTTAAATATCTGTAGATACCAGCTCTCCGAGAAATTTTGTCTTTTGTGACTCACATCTTATATTGTAAATTTATCTGTAATTGTCATCTTTCACTGAAGGATCCACAAAACTTAAAATATTTTCAGTAATTAATTGTAAATATTAGCTCTATTGTCAGCAGCAACAGTTTGGATTGTTTTATTGTAGGAAAGTGGGAGGGAGCCGCTGTTTTGGCAAGTGACAAGCAAATAGTTTATCATTAAAAGCCAAGTGTTGGATTTGACTCATTAAATCCAGTAGCAGTAGATATTCAGAGTCAAGTTCAGGGGTGAGTTTCTAACTGGTGGAAGGCAGCTGTGCAAATTGTATTAAAGGAAAAAATCATTAAACCACTAAACAAAATCTATTTCAAACTTGTCCAGTATCTAACCATCCTCTGCAAGAGGACACTGCCTCGTTGTACACACCCGCGTCTCCTCTCACCGCTCCCAACCCTGCTCTTTTCTCACTTGCCCTCCCTGGGCTCTGGGCCACTTCGTTACGGCTGTGCTCTTCCATCCTGTTGTTGCAGGCTTGGGCAAACTGGGCTGCAGTTTGCTGTATGGATAAACGCTCTAAAAGCTATTGGCTTTCCCCACTGACTTTTAGGCACGTGCAGGGCTATTGTACCTGACAGCCATTTTGTTGTTTTCATGTACAGCTTGTGCCGAATGCAATCGTCACCTACGCTTAATAAATAATTTTGGTATAAATTGTAGACTGCCTCCATCAACAGATTATAACTCAGTACTCCTAAATGTAAGTACCTAGCAGCGCTGTGGTCAGCGTGCTATAGAGAAAGCCTCCCAAACAGCAGGGTGGATGGGCACACATTGTCCCTTGTTGCTTGCCAAGCTAGGATGTATCCATAGCTTCACTTTAAGCAAAGCAACTGCATTGCCTGAGGCTGTAAATACCATCCCTGCTCTTAATGGCCTTAGGGTACGGGCCTGAGGTGAGCTCCCTGGTACCACTGCGAGGCTGGCGAGATCGTTGTGCACACAGCTCAGAAAGCTGTTTGTGTGCTGCTTAGGAACTGCACCGTTTTTTACAGAGAAAGATTATTGAATTAAGGTCATAAATTTATAAAGTCAAAAGCAGGGGTTTTTTTGTTTGTTTAAAAAAAACCCTCTTGCCTTCATCCAAAGGTCTTGTCTATCTGTAATATAGCCTTTGTGGTGATAAATGTTTTTAATCTTTGTCCTATTTTGTAGCTTTTTCTTTTTTTTTTTTAATTTTAATCAAGCATGGCAGGAATAAGTGATTGATATTGAGAAAAATTTGCAGCTACCCAACCTCAGAAGTACATGTCCTGTCTCTGAGTGTTCCACTTCCTCTTTTCATCCTTTCAAATAAGCAGATTAGATTTTGCCTGAACTCAAGCTATTAAGCCTCTGAAAGATGAAGGTTCACTTTATTAAGCTCTTAAAAAGAAGTCCAAGGTCTAGTCCCAACTCTTACTTTGCATGATGGGCTGTCCTCACTGTTTCGCTGCTTCCTGAGCTTCAGGGACAAGCTGAGAAAAGAATATAAGGGAATGAGGTTTTTGCCCTTGGCAAAACTCATTTTTTCACACCCTCGGTGCCATGCCTGGAGCTAACCTGCCTTGGGAAGCCTCTGTTGGGAGCGGGGACTGAAATGACTAAGAACAAGGTCAAGAAGTTCTAGCCTGAGTTACAGCCCTATGTATCCTTGGGGCAGACTGGGGTTGTCTTAAGGAACATGGTAAGAGGTTAGGACCAGAATGAAGAAGGGGACATGAAAATTCATTGAGAAGGAACCGCATCTCTGAGAACATGAGTGTACAAGCTAATGTCAGGAGCCCACACGTGTATTTTTTTTAGGTACGACATTAATCTCTTGCTAGGGCAGTCAAGATTGCCTCATCAGGGTTAATATGTGTTTGTAAGTTTAAATGCAGCATAACAAACAAGTGCTATACAAAGCCAGCTTAGTATTTTTGTATGGGTACGTGCAAAATTGCTCCAAAGAAGAAGCAAGGCTTTTTTTTTTCCTATTAAAAAAATGGTATGAATTTCTAATATCAACGTTGTTTCTGTATGTTCCCCAGTCTCAGTCAAGGGAAGAGTTATTTGGTATCAATCTGTACAAGGAAAATGCAGAAAGAAAAAGAAAAAAACAAGAGGAAAGCAGATAACGTTATCAAGATGGCAAAGGGAATCCAAAGGTCCATCTAGCTCAGCCAAGAAAAGGCAGGGAAACAATTTGCTTCTGTTGAACAAGGCTGTAAAAGCGTGCAGGCAGGTAGGCCGCGTCCCAGAGCAGTCAGTGCGAGCCTTTGGGTCAGGCCCTAATAAACCATGTGTTGTAAAGCTGCTCTGAGATGTTGATTTCAGCTGGAGAAGGAAGTGACCCCTCTGATAGGTATTTTGCCTATTCTTACTCTTCATGCTGTGTTATTTTTAGTGCTTAGTCTCACACACCAGAAGCGAGGAACTCTCTGGAAAGGCAGTGACCGATGCAGCCTGGACTATTGTGTTACTCCTATATAAAGAGAGAGTTTGGGTCTCTGAAACCTTGAGGTCTATTATTGTCACAAGACATGTGAGATGGGACAGGTGGGGACAGCGACTGAAGGCAGCTGCGTGGGCGCAGGAATGACCTACGATCCTGCTGGATGCAAGTCTTTTTTCCATGGCTTGATGATTAAATATGGCTGTAATATATAGAGAAAAATTAACTCATGTTATACAGCCCAGCCTTAGGCTAGTGCAAAAAAAAAAAAAGATTCCCTGTAATCCAGATCCCTCAGCTTTGGATCACTGGTAGGCTGTGGAGCATGGCTCTCGTCTCGTTTTCAGCACTTAAATCGCGTCAACAAACTGCTGAGTTACGTCTATTGCTATAGTTAGCACCTGAGGAGGTGAGGAGATGGTCTCTGAAAGCAGGAACAGGGTAAAAAGCTGTCCATGGGATGGGCTCTGCGCTCGGGCTGTTACTGAAGGCTTTGTGCAGACTGGCAGAAAGAGCTCTAGAAGCAGCAGGTGTCAGGGTTTCCACTACGTAGCCAGGCTGGAATGGATTAGGTGGGGAACTTTAAGGTCTGATGTTTCCCATCTCCTCCGTGTGTAAGCACATGCAGGAGAACAGGATCTTAGATGATGCATGACTGGCAACACAAAAGTGTGAACGTTAACATTCCTCCTCAACTCAGTCACCTCTGTGTGTCCTTCAGGTACATCTCTTTTCATCTCAGTGTCTCTGGTGAGACGAGTCCGTGAGGACTTGCTGGGGTAGCAGTGCAGAGCTCCCTGCCCTCCTCTGCTGCCAGCACACCACACTCAGGATGCAGCACAGTTACCTTAACCAGTGACATTTCAGAGATGCGTACCTAAAAATCATGACTTGCTTAGCGTGATGTGCAGTGTGTGCAGCACCGCTTCCCTCCCCTCGCTGTCCCTTGCCCAACTGCAGAAGCAGCAAAGTCCAGGGAACTGGAGGATCTTCTCAGCAGCTCAAACAGAGACACGTATTTCGTTCATCAAAGCTCACAGTTTTTCTCGGTTATTAAAAATAACCGAAGGAAACTTGTCTCTGGATGTTGTGGAGGATGACAGTGTTATGCCACTGCCCATGTAGACCTGGAGAATGGGTCACGGGCTGGTAAAATGGAGTCTCAGGTGGTGGGATGTTTCCCTTGCTGTGACAAATGCTCAGTGTCACCCTTCAAGTGGGGCTTTGTAGTTTTTCTGTAGGATTAGTGAGCTTGTATCTGCATGAGGCATCTCTGGAGGCCTTTAACAAAGTACTTAAATACTTTCTACTCTTCCTTTTCCAGCTTCAAAACTGCTGTATTTTGAATAATAAAAGGGCCCCGGTGAAGAAGTTATTCCTGATGCAGATTCTGCCAGTGTGCTGTCCTGCTGCCAAAGCTCTGGGCTGGTCTCCAGGCATTTTGGCACTGATTATTTTAATTGCTGCTTGATTTCAACATCCTGCTCTTTTCTAAACCTTTCTTTTTACTTTTCTACTTTTTTCCCTGCCATGTGTTCTCCTCCTTTTCTTTCCCTTTGTATTCCCGATCCTCTTTTCTTTCTCTGCATGTTTTGCTGTCTCCTTTTTACCTCTTTCCACCTCTCTGTTCACGCTATGGGGAGGTAACTTGTAACTCCTTCCCGTTGCTCTGGTGCTGCGCAGCTCCTCAGGAGAGCAGGGGTTTCTGTCAGAGGTGGGTGGTTTGGAGGAAAGGGGGTGGATTACACCTGAGAAAGCGCGAGCCCTGGGATCTCACTCCTCAGCTCTCATTGCCCTCCTGGCTTTGGTATTTCTGCTTTCCTCAAAGCACAGCAATCAAAAATGTTGCAAAGTCTGGCTGACCCTGGTTGCCCTTGCGGTTCCCTCCGTGGGCCAGTATTGAGTGGCTTGTGGGTTCGAGGCACTCTAAACCTGTCAACCACTTTACAAATGTCTGCAGTAGCTACTGCACTTCCCTTCCACGCCAAGTTTCTCCTCCTTGCTTATGTTTTTGTCCTTGCTTCCTTCCACACCCTCCCTTTGTGCATCGTTCAGATGGCTTCTAGATTCACCTTTATGCAGATTTGGTTTCTTCCTCGCTGCAGAAACTCTGTTTTTTTAAATGGGATTTTAAGTATCTTAAAACCAGTAACGAACTCGAGACTAATTCCTCCTACAAACCCCCCTCTGTGATAACCTGTTGAAAAGCATTTTCTGCATTGCATGAGTTTTAAGCACTGGGGCATCCAGGAAGGAGTCAGCTGGGTGCCAGTGCAAAGCCTTTGGATCACTTAAACCTCACAAAGGGGCTCATGTGGTTTGTGTTAGGTATAAAAGCTTTGTGTTCAGGCTTTTTTGGGCTGCTTTTATATATAAGGATCATTTTATATAAGGATTATATCCTTAATGAGCAGTTTCTAAACATACCTTTCTGACTTGGTCTAAAACCTCAGCAGAGAAACTTGGTGTTCCTGCTTTGTACAGGACTGGACAAATTAATTCTCCATAAATACAATATAATCACTCATGGCATTGACATTTCTCCTACTAATGATTAATTCCCTAATTTTTCAGTTTCTTACATGCATAGTATAGGATTCTGAGTGTGAGAGAGACTTTTCCTTTTGACTTGTCTTGCCAAATTAGCTTGTGATGTTCAGAGATGACATTTAGTCTGAGAATTCTTCTGTGCTGCTTGTGTCCAGTTCACGTAATATGGGGACACCAAGTGACAGCAGGTGAGAGCTTCAAGGACACTGCATGACACTGCGTGTCTTCCTGCTCTCCACATCAAACATCAGCTGCTTCTTTAGGTGAGCATTTTCCACGGTAGAATGAAACTCCAAGTACACTATGTTTTTGAATAGGCTTTCTTAAATACCAAGACGGTGACTTCTAGGTCAAGATGTCCCTGAGTCACAAATAGCTGGAGCCTGGGAAGGCATATCTGTATATTTCCCTTGTTCTTATACTCTTCCCAAAGCATTTCCTATCCTCATTGTGGTCCGGTCTAGTACATATGTTCCTATGTCGTTTTTCTTCTTTTGACGTGGATTTGTTTCCTCCAAAAGCAGTGCAAGTGTTTTGCCTTGCTCCAAATGTCAGGGAGCAAAGAGTTCAGCTGGTGTCAGGGTGGTTTGGATAACACACCTACGCTTTGGAGTTCTGCAGGTGCTCTATAAATAATAGTAGAATATCTAGCAGACTTGAATTTTGTTGGCTAAAGCTTGTGAGTGCACCTGGGAAACATCTATGCGCATAACAGCGTGTTTAGTCAGCTGGAAGATGCAGCCTTTGCAGAGGGTTTGTGGTGCCCTTAGAAGGGCTGGAAGTGCGCGAGCCTTCTGCGTTTGGGATCCTGTGGCCTGTACCGGGGAAAAACTTGCGCCTGAAACATAAGAGTAGGTGGGTGTAAGAAGAGCACTGCAGTGTTTTTGAGTTGTGCCAAGAACTGAAGACCTTCAGAGACTTTGGTGCTGACAGGTTTGCAGCCAGTAGTACCAGCATATGGTCTTTGCAATTACTCAAAGCTTCAGAGACGTGTAACAAAGGTCTCTTTTGTTTTTTTCTTTTTTCTCTCTATGTAATTTGTGTTGCATAGTGACAGTGATATCTCTTCCTGCCTCTAATAATGTAGTTCAAAATTTTTTTTCATAGAATAATTGTAATTGTACATCTCTGTATGAGAAGCAGAGGTTGCTTGTGTCAGGGGAACCCAGGGAAATGCAAGTTGTGTCACTGCTTGTGGAGCTGCTGCAACCTACACTGCTGCAACCGACACTGTAACCTACACGGTGTCTAAGAAGCCACTTGCTTCTTAGTCCCCCTGTATTTTTACCAGTAGCTTTGCACTCCCAAATAGTCCTGGAACTGTGCTGCTGAGGCCAGCACGCTGGGCAGGCGGCAGGCCGAGGCCGGTGAGCCTGCTGGGCTGCCTCTTATTGCAGCTCCATTAGGGAGGAGCAGAAGATGTCAAAACAATTTTTTTGCCTTATTGATACGTGTTTCTTACCTTGTCACTGGGAAAGTGCAAAATCCATTTTTTCAAACATAGTAAATGAACTCCTCTTCCGTAGCAGGCTTTAGTCCTGCAGCTTGAGAGCGTCTGACTTTCGGTTCTGTGCTCTGTCCAGGAGCTGCTCAGCTTTGGGGCAGGAGGCAGAAGGTGCAGGAGATGATGAGTAGCACTTTCTTTGGTTGAGCTTCTGGCAGTGGCTGGTGGTCACAGCGACACCGTGTCCGGTGGGCTCTTCCTAAGGCTCTGCTTGGCACTGTGTCACTTTCCCCTGGCTTCCTTGTGTCCTGTAAATCTCCACATACGAACCATCTCATCTCAAGACCTGTAAACCACAGAAGATTGGTGGGGAATGTGTTCAGCTGTACAGTGGGATTTGAGAATATTTTGCAGCGTTTTCTTTTGTTTCACATAAGCATGAAACTGAGACAAAACAGGTTTTATTAAAGGAGAAAGACGAGGGTGTGAGGCAACCAGAGCAACGGCCTGGCAGTGTCTGGGCTGAGACCTTGGTTTGAAGGAGGCAGGATCGGGACCCGTACCTGCATCTTCTCTTGCCCGTGTGACAATTTCAGCTTCCAGCTATCAGCTTCTTGGCAGAAAAGGCTAAACTCGCTCTAGTGTGTTTTAGCCTGAAATTGTATTTTGTACCTGAATCTAGAATGTTTTTTCTTAAAAAAAAAATACAAACCAACACCTAGAAATTTTGGAGATCGACTTAAAAGTAAAACTGATAAACAACTCTCTTACTAAAAACAAATTTCAGCCAGCTCAAAAAAGACATCCTACCTGTGCTCTGCTCGGAGCACTGTGTCACTGGGTGGCTTGTGCTGCAAACATGTTGGGATTATTAATGTATGTAACATCCACTTTATACAAACCCAACTTTTAGTGAAAAAACATCTTACACAGGAGGGCAGAGACGCTTTAAGGCATTTTGATCTGTTAAACACGAGTTCCCTGAAGCTGTCATTGCTTTGCCCAGCAGAAGTGTCTCTACCCTCACTATGGCAAGTCCCTGGAGGTGCCATGACAACAGGGCTCTCTCAGGTGCTCTCCGTGACTTTGATAAAATGTATATTTATTGTTGCTATATTTTAAATAAAGGAACAAAGCAAAGAACTGGAGAAATATGGTGCGTATTGTCAGAGGCTGGGAACAGCGTTTGGGCTGGCTGAGGTTGGAAAGAGCTCTGTTTACTGTTCCTGTCTGAAAAACATGCCTGAAGGACAGAAATATGTTCCAAAAATCCTTAGATACATCTGTACGGAAACAAAAATAGATATGTCGGAAGTGGGTAAAAAGAATTCCAGTATTTTGCAAAATCTAGTAAAAACGATGGTGAAATGCTTTGAGATGTTTTAAGGGCACAGGAGAAACTTTCCCACCTTTGTGCTCTGTCTTGTGCTTTTCAGCCTCCCTCTACAATCCTTTCTCCCAGGGCCTGCAGGTTCCCTTCCCAGGCTGCGTGGTGGGGATGAGTGGCTGCACGGACACCCAGCACGTTCCTCCTGTCCCTTTAGAAGCGTCTCCCAGCTGCATTCCCAGGCGAGCATTCTGACCTTCTTCACTGCAACAAGCCCATACTCGAATTGGGATATGAAGGGTAACAAGTGAAAGCTCACTGTATTGGAAAGGGTGCTTTCTCATGCTTCCGTTTGTACCTGGTGAGGGTAAACCACCTACCTGTGTGCCCTGCGCAAGGGAAGGCAGGAGGAGTAGGAGGAATGCCATCTGTAGTTTGGAAATGTGTTAAACCTTCTGCATGTTGTTAGGTGACAGACTCTCTCTCCCAGTTTATCACTCTGCAGTGCCCAAGCTCTCGCGGTTGGTTCAAGGCTGTACCACCATCGTGGTTAACACAAGGTTGGAACATTATTTTGAGAGTTTTCTAACGGTTCATGAGAAATCGGCATGCTGCTGAGGAGAAAGTGGCTGAGAATGGTGTTTCTTCCCACCTGCGGCAGCTGCCAGCCAAGGGTTAACCTGGAGCAGGTTCCGGACAGGGATTAATGCTGATTTCTGTAGAGCAGCAAAACTCCTGTGAGAGCCTTGTTACCTTCCCAGGATGCTGGGCTGTGCTTGGAGGTATATTGTTTGGAGAGAAAATCTTTGGTGTGTTTAACATGTGTATTTATAGCTCAGGGCATCTGTAGCTCAACCTCCAATGTGGATGGTCAGTTTGAAGTCTCACAAATGCCATAGAAAAATGTTTTCCAAAAGCATGAGTAGGTAATTTATGCGTTCACTTTCCCGAGCTGTCCATCACTGTAGCACCCTGTGCTTTATAAACCCGAATGTGTTTATCCTGACAGCACTCCAGCGCGATGAGACCGTGATCACACGGGCCACCAGCACGCCAAGCTCAGCCGTGCAGGGGGAACACCCATGGCCTCACTTCTCAAGTGACACCCTGTTTTGTAGTGCTTTAGAGGATCAAAGCACAGCTCACGTCGACTTCAGCTGACGCTGTTGAGTACTCAACATTTTACAAATGAAGTCCCAGCCGCTCATGCTGAGCACAGAATGATGAACGTACAATTAGTGACTATTTCTGCAATAGTGATTTAACAAGAACTCTGTAGCAGAGGTGCAGCCCGTTCTCCAGAAGAATAATTTTACCCGATTTTGAGACCATCCATTCCTCTTCCTGCGGTTCCCTCCCTCCTTCTTTCTCCGCCTTTCACTCCTGAACTGGAGGAGAACCCAGTGTTCCAGCAGACGGTAACCTCGCTGCTTACAGCCCAGAGGGTTGTTCCCAAAGCTTTTCCATCCCCTTTGAAGGGATAAAACCTGGGTCCTACTTAAGAGTAATATCTGTTTACTCCATGAGGCTTATGCAGATTCCAAATAGTATTGCACAGACACCTTTCTTCTGGTGTTTTTTGAACTTCTGATGAAGTGTCGCTGTGGTAATTATTTTCTTATTGTGCCTTTTTGTCTAAATTACCCTAAACTGCCAAAAACCAAGCAGAAACGACAAAGACTGTTATCTGGCAATACATTGTCGTTCATATGACGGAGCATTAACATGCAATAAATCACAACCATGGCTTCTGCAAAACGAGCAGTCAGGATAACTGCTAGAAAGAGTAGAGTTTTCCCTTCTGTCAAAGGGCCTTGCAGGTGCTGCCCGCAGGGGTGCGATCATGTGGCGAAGGCTTTGTGAACTCTGTGAAGAGAGATCTAACTTTATACTAAAACATAGTCCTTGGAAACCATGAACCCTTTCCCGGTCACGGCTTTGCAGAGCACATTCAAGGGATGGTAGAAGTGTTGGTCTCCTAAGTCAGGCTGAGAGCCCATAAGGACATTTATGGGCCTCTCTGGAGCATGGGAGCTGTGCGGTGTGGTGAAGTTGTCCGTTTGTAGGGCTCTGATACAGCTATGCAGTACCACGGCAGGGGATCTGTTAAGGAAATCTTGATCTTACCAAATCATGACTAGAAAGCCAAGTAAGAAAAATCTCCCAACGTAACACACCTTGCCCTCAAATGTGCTTTCTCTGCCTTACTTCTGCCCTGCTCCCTTTTTTTGTGGGTGATTAACGTTAATGAGGATTGAGAAAATTGCATTGCACTGGTTAGCTCTGCTAACCAGCTCTGCTAACCAGTTAGTTTGGGTTTTCTTGCACACATCTGAATCTGGGCTAATCCAGCATACGTCTGTTCCTGTAGGTTTATGTTTGTGCCCTTGTGCTAGCAGCAGAATTTGCCCCAGTGCGTAGGAAGCTGCAGAGCCCAGCTCGTTCATCCTGCCCTTTCCAAGCTCCTTGTAATGGAACAACTTTGTGCTGCTTTGCGGCATTGCTGCTCAGGGCTACAGCAGGAGGAGGGAGCTTCGTGCGCCACTGAGTGACAGTTTATGGTGCTGCTGTTGTTGTAAGTTAAACAATGACTTTAAGAGTTACAGTAATGTCTAGGACACTTGTAAGGAAATAGGCATCGTTTCCCTGTCAGGAATATAAAGAAGCTTTGAGGGCATCAGAAGAACCTACACTTAATAGCTTAGATCTGGAAGCAGTGTGGCAGTCGCTACCCAGCCAGATTAAAAATCCTCGTTGGCATAAGTGGTGGGATCACATTTATTTTCCTCAATGTGTGGGAATCACGCTCTGTGGGGATGGACTGGGGCCGGTGGGCCGGGACGCCTAGTACCTCCTGCACAGGGTAGGCAGCAAGCGGTGAACGAGATGGGTTTTGAGCAAAGAGGCTTTTCCTGCTAGAGTATCATCTGCATTGGAAAATGGGGGCTGCCTCCGCCTCTCCTTCAGATTCACGTTGTGATGGCTCTTAAATCACTTGTGCCACATTTCCCACTGGCCATTAGCTGCGTGGCTCGTGTCTGGGTGCTCGGGGTGTGAGTGCAAGGCGCAGAGCTGCTTCTGCCCAGGGCGTGGGAGCAGCAGCCGGTGCCTGCACCAGCACCCTGGCCGGGCTCCTGTATGGGGGAGCAGGACTCTGTCTTGGAGGCTTTTCTGGAAACCCAAGGGGCACATTTGACATGTGCAAGAGATTGGGGCCACGACGCTTAGTCTTGTTTGAATGTCCCAGGAGGCTGACCCAGGGTGAGAGCCATGAACCCCAGGAGGTGCTCAGGAAGGGCTGCAACCCCAGTCAAACCTCCCACTCCAGGACAGCCCCACTTTACTAGCTAAGCCACGAATAAAAGTAGGGACAGACTTTACAGCTTCAAGTTTATCTTTCTGAATTATGCTCAAATGTAGCAGGGTTTGCCACGGTGCAGTGTGTCGCCAGCAGCCTACAGCACTTCACGAATGGTCTATTAACGTTCATGTCTGGTGCAGTAATTCAAATTCCTCTGAACTTTCTATAAGCAAAGAACAAATTGAAACATTTTTGAATTTTCTTTGCTCCGTGAACCACAGTTTGGTTTGCCAGAGTCATAAAGATGTAAATCAGAGCAATACAGCGGTTGTAATCACACCTCTGTCCTGGACTGGGGAACATTTTACAGACTGATGAGACTGTAGAAACCCCTTGAAATAAAATAGGAGGCGGCTGCTAATGGGAAGTCAACTGTTACACAAAACAAACAAATGAGCAAAGTAATCCTTGCACCAAAAAATAGGCACTCAGTCCCCACCATTCTATAAAGAGTCATCTGGTTGCTTTATTTGCTGAATTGAATTTATTTTAATTATATTCCAGGCAGTCTGTTCCCCACTCCTGTGTGGTGTTTTTTGATTCCATCATTATTAAACTGTGCTACTGCTTATTTATTTAAGGGACTGGATCCAACCCACTGAAGCCACAGGGAGTCTTTCTGTCAGCTTATATGGATTGCGCCTTCCCCACCCTGCTAAGCCAGCAAACTTTCCAAGGCAGTACCAGAGTCCTGAAACAGATTTTTGAAAGAATTTACATTTATTATTTAAAAAGAAAAAAAAAACACAAAACATTCTTAGGACTGTTTTTAATGCTGGAATCATGTGTCTTGCTCTCTGGAACATTTTAGAGGCTGCAACAGGGTCAAAACCAGACGTTGTGTGTGTTCTCATCAGTGCTCCTCCAAGCGCTGTACTGCGTGGCAGCTGTGCGGGGCTATATACGAGCTGCATTTCTGTAAATATCTATCGTGTTGCACTACTGGTTAGATCTGAGTTTGTACGTTATCCTGGGAAATAACAGTCATTTTTGAGATGTGCCGCCTCACACACCTCGCATCTTGCTGTTCTCTCTTTTACTTGATCTGTAGTTTTCCGTCTGAGGCCCAGGGTGTGCTCAGGAATGTGTCTTTAAATGTCTTCACTTGCCTCCCACATCCCAAGTTTATCTCCCCCACAAGTGTACTGAGTTGAAGTTGAAATTTGGTCCAAACTGTTAAAAAAAAAAAAAAATCCAAAAGTTCACAGAATCCCAGCAGAGATCTGAACCAACTTCGTATGTGTTTCCTTCCTAACATCTTAAATTCCAGATGAAAGGCAAGGGCAATCCCTGTTTGGTTTCCGTTTTGCTGGCAGTGGGAAGGTGATGGCGGCACTGGGCAGTGCATCCCTTGCAGGTACTGTTACACAGACATGCATTTTCCACCACAGCCACTTGCAAGTGCACCGGTGTGTGGGGGAGACCCAAGGGGGGACCCAACAGGCCATGGGGCCATGGTGGCATCTCGCTGGTGCCCGGGGCAGCAGGACCCTGCCCGAGCTGCAGTGGGGAGAGCCCCAGCTCCGCTGGTCCCAGCAGGGCCCCACTGCAGGGCCCTATGTCGCTGCTTCCATCTCTGCCCCGACTTGCTGCTGTCTCAGGAAATCTTTCCACTCGTGTTTGGGTTTACTGAGTTGTAAAGTGAACGCGAGTCCTTCCTACCTCTCCGACCCCTTTTTCTATGTAATGTTACAGGATTGTGTGAGATCCAGAACTGCAGTTTAAAACTAATGCCAAATCACAGAATCGTTCAAAAAACAGGCATAAAAATTATGTCTTGGCTTGGGAGACTTTCAATCTGCTTTTCTTTTCTTTTTTTTTTCTTTTTTTTTTTTGCCGCATTCAAGATTTCTCATGCTGCTTCTTAAATATTACTTTCCACATAGAGATGATACGAGGTTCACACTAGCTGCAGCTTTAGGAGGAGTTCTAATTATACTTAGATACCGAAGGCTAACAAATAGCTCGATTAGCATCAGCAAAGACCGCTTGAGTTGACAGTTTGTTTGTGAGGTTATAAATAGACCTGTCAGAGCTCTAACGTATGCCAGGCAGATATTTGATCTCTAACACTGACTGGGCTTGCAGGCCTAGGAGAGGAGTGATTTCTATCTAGAAAAGATTGCGGAGTTAAGAGTAATGGTGTAGCCAGAAACAATAGCGGTCTGTAAGGCACTAAATTGGTTAGAGCCGGTCCCGTTCCCTGCTGGCCACAGACGCGCGTGGGGAGCGAGCAGAGGAGAGCGCGGAGCAGCGTGGGAGCTGGGGTCAGCCCGCCAGTGGCACTCGGAGGAACGGCTTGGGAGGCCATTTGCTGCTGCCTGATTTTGCTAACGGCTCTAGCTGATGTGTGTCCCTGTCCCCACGCAGCTGCGTGTTTTAAATAGTTGGTGGCTGTACGCTCCGGGGTTGTACATCCATCATGTTCTCATCTGCCATCCTTAAACTGAGATACATATCTTGCTGCTCACATACACAGTACAAACCAGTAGATTATTCGTAGCCTGTTGTGTTGCTTCAATTTTTGGGTAAATATATGCACTATATGTTTCTTTAGGCACTCTCTAGTACAAAGCACAGGGTCCGTGGTGTGTTCAGAGGTAGGAAACGCGCGTTCCCGCAGCCTGGGGCTGGTGATGTCCGTGTTAAGGACAACTGTGTTTTGCTACCAGCTGTTCAAGGTGCCTTCTCGTGATGGCAGGCACGTTGTATCTAAGACAGCGGGGGAAAAAAGTATTCTGCTGAGAAGAAAAATAGAGACAGATAAAGTTTGGAGTCCTTTTTTCTCCTCTCCAATCTCCGTCCTTGGCAGCCTCTGCTCGTTCCTGCTGCCGTACTCCCCGTTTCGCCACAGCCCAGTCAGGTGGGACTGGCCAGAGTCTGACGGGTGCCTCTGGCCTTCAAACTCCACGTAGCCCTGAGATGATTCCCTTTGCTGTGCTTGAACACAGAGAACCAGGCATATATTTCATATGAAATCCTTATACAGTGATGAGGTATTGCCTGTTTTCCATAGAATTTTCAAAACCTTACAAATACCACCTTTAGCAAGGTAAGTTTATACTTTGTTTTAAAAGGGAAAAACTTATTCTTTCCAGTATTAGTCAAACCAGAAAAATACTCTCTGTTCTCTTCTTCCTACTCAGTCATGTATCCAGAAAATTGAGAGAGGAGACCTAATGTATTTCTGAATGATCTCCTCCCCTGGGAGACAATACTCTGAGTGTTTTGTGCCTGAGTTGTTGCTGTTGCCTGTGTAGCCCTTCTCCCCTTCCCCAGGGTGTTACAGCCCTGCAGACAGAAGTACCTGAATGCCTGAGATGCTCCAGAGCATCTATTTAAAAATACAACTTATAGCACATGCCAACAAGAATGCTTAAAATTAAAAATCTACCGTAACTAGTGTTTTGGGGAAGATGCAGTATAATAATAATAGCATGTTGGCAATTTTTCATAAGGCTGATGGCTTGCAGAGCTGCTAATCAGCTGTGGGTTTTCTTTGCCGGCACTACAGGGAGACATTCATGAGGAAAAAAGGAACTGAAGCCAAAGAGTGACTGTCTCAGAAATTCACTGTCTGTCACAGTTATGGCAAAATACCGAGCTCGCTTGCTGCCGCATGCTAAAATAGCTTGCTGATTGTAGTGTCAGCGAAGGAAAGCATGTGGAAGTCTCCATCTTGGTTAACTCTGGGGCTGTCTGGGAGTCCTCCCAGGCTGGATTTGAGTTTTGATCAACTGAAACGTCATTTGCTGTTTTGTATGTGTAACACGTTCATCAGGAGGCTACAAGGGATTTCCTGCACGGTGTATCAGGCAGCACGTGTGCTCAGCCCCTCTGTGAGAGGCTTAGATACTCAAATGGTGAACTCAATGTTCACTGTCTACACTCTCCTGGAACCATTTGGAGTATGTTTTAAATACAGGAAAGGTTTAAACATACTGGGATTTGTTTATCTTAACTGTAGAAATAACCAGATGTTTGCAAAAGGGTGGTTTCTTGAACGTTCATTTCTTTATTTGAGTAGAGATTTCAGTCTGACCAGTAAAGAAAGTTCAGTATATTCAATTCTTTTGGCATTAAATTTCAAATGTGCACTTTGATAAGAAAGTAAAAAGTAATGGTATGGCACTCTCGATAAAAGGTACTCATCATTCTAAATGATGTTACGGTGCCCAGGATTTGAACAGTGTTTTTGAACAACAAAGCAAAAATTTTATACTGTTACAAAAATTTGGTTATCATCAAAGCATCCACCTATTACTTCAAAGCTACTACTTCTACTTGTCTTGGGATATGGGTTATTTTAAACAAATCTTCATAATTTCTATTTCTAGAGTCACAGGAACGGCTACCTTTTAAACTCTTACTTTTCCTGTATTTTCAAATTGTCTATAGACAACTGAAACATTTAAACAGTGAATAAAACTCTTTTCCCCTGGGTTTTACTCTATTAGCTGTGACTGAAGGATTCTCGAAGCGAGAGCAGGGTCAGGGCTGTAACCTGCAACCAGCCATGGACAGAAGGTGGCCCAGTTACAATCTGGATTGATTTTCAGTCCCAGTTGTGAATTTGGGGCTTGAACAAAGCAATGGAAGTCTGGATCTCATGATGATACGAACTGATGAAATTTCACTTCTATGTATTTCTATTCTAGAGGTCTTTGTGGTAAAAATGGAGTTAGTCAGTAGGAAAGATTTCAGAAGAGCTTACTAAAAGCCAGTGTGAGATCAGAAAGACAAGTCAATTAATTGTGTGGATTTTTGGCATACGTCTGTCATGGCAATCAGCACTCAATATGTCTTTATTGACGGTTGTGTATTCATGTTACTCCTTCCTTAGAAACAGCTATTCCCTACCCAACTTGTTTCACCTACTCATCAACCACTTGTGTGTCTTGTTAGGCCACCTCAACATTGCAGTGCTTGAGTAATTCCCTGCAGCACCTTAGTGCTGCCAGCTTCAGCCCCTTACATCCAGTCTGATTCACCCTGTTGGTCTTCAATATGATGTTCACCGTAATTTTTATTTCTGATAATCAGGGCGTTTTGCCTCAACAGATATAGTTTAGGGTGCTAAAGGGAGCCCAGGTTTCAGGGAGGAGTTTGCCCTGGTTGTCTGCAAGCGTTTGCTGTGGTGACGCTGGGTCGTCCCCCAGTGCATCAGCTGAGCGGCCCCGAGAGGAAGAGGAGGAGGAGAAAGGGCACAGCTGCAGCGGACACATGTTGTGAGCTAAAGTGGAAAAACGCTCTGTGCTTCCAGTTTGTGTCACTGTAGGATTTCTCACCTGCTGAAATAAAGTGACTGTTTGGCTCACGGTTGGATGAAAACTACAGGAGCACTATTGCGGAGCTCTCTTCCAACGCTTTCTCTTAGGAGGTGATTAACTCCCAATAGCCTGATTGTTTTGCATTAGGATTTGAGATTCAGTCCGGGTTCCCCACCCAGACAGGTGACAGACTGACTTCTTTTCTTGCTGGGTGCACTAATGAAGGGGAAAAACCATCTCAGTCCATTGAGAAGGACGCACTTGGGTTCCCAGCACAGCAGAGGACGGGTGTGCGCTCACAGTGTGGTGCTCAGCCTGTGCCTGTGTCCCCAAGGGAAGATGTGGGTGGCACCTTGTCTGCCACTAGTGTGGCAGCTCACGGCTGCTGCTTTTAGAAAATATTGTCTGCACCAACAGTTCCCAGTCCCCTGCAGTGAATTATTACCTCTCTTCCAACTGCCCAGCTTGCCTCAGCCCTTCACGGAGCAGAGCTGGGCTGCAAATCAAAGCTCTCACTAGCAGAAACTTATTTACTTATTTTGGATGCTTTGGCAGAACCTCATCTCTAGAAAAAGAGATGCTCCCAAATATGGTATCTTAAAATAAAATAAAATAGTGCAGTTGGTCTGGGGTCAGTTGCTCGATTTATAGCAAATTATTCTATGACAGCTGTGACTGATGTCAGCTCCAGCCCAGTGCAGCCGAATGTTGTGAGACAGCAACTTTGTCAGGGGTCTCCAGCAAAAGCCCCTGTTTGTCTTTGGGGCGGGGGTCTGAAAGAGGCAGGTAACATCCCATGTCAGAGCTGACTAATTAATCTTTCTGTGCAAGGATTCCCTCTGGCGTTATCCGCACAGCCCTGCCGTGTACGCTCGTCGCCATGGCAATGATAAAAGGCTACTCCGGCTGGCTGCCTTTCTCCTCTCGGTGTTTTTCTCAAGCAAAATAAAAGCTGAGACATACTTTAGAGCGGATTTGCTGCCTGGCGAAACTCTGATCTTAGTTGAAAGGTCCCCTGAGGAAAACATCCTTTTGGCTATCCCCGGCTCCCTCTGCTCTCTGCATCCCCCAGATTTCAGACAGACTCGCTTGGCTCGGGCTGACGTGCCGCAGCAGAGCCGTGGGGCTACGGCTGTGAAGTGTGAGCCCGCAGCTGGGAATGGATGGGCTCGGGCAGCTGGGATGGGGACTGATCCCTGGGGAGCTACAGACACCCGCTGTGAGCATGGACATGTCCTTTGAGGTCTGCATGATCAAAGGGATTTGGATCCAAAATGGTTTTATATAGAGAGTCACACATTGGACAAGATGGGTTTTTTTTTTCCCCTAAAAGTATTTGAGCAGTTTCAGTTGCCTTTTATCTCATTTGAACACCTAACCAGCTCTGGCACATCTTGAAATCCAAGCAGGTGCCTATCTGCTTTTTCAGGTACTGGAATACATTTGAAGATTTGGCTCATAGTGTACTCTGGTTGTTTTCTTCTCTGTAAAATGGAGTAGCATGGTTCAGAAAGGCTAAGGTTAATTCCTAACAGTGAGGAGAGGTATGAGCACTATTTGGGAATAAAAAAGGACCATGTATATGAAATTGCTGTGAAGTCTTTCACCCTATAATAAGGTGTTCAGCAGTGACTACTGCAGGCATCTTTCCATTGCCTGCAACTCCATTACTGACATATGCTGTGCCTCCTGGTGAGGAAACAATACCTGATGCTGAAGGACAGCTTTGTACCAGCTCTGTTCAGTAGCAGCTCAAAGATGACGACAGACCTATGGGTTTAGAAAGAAGTCCATAGGCATGATCAGAATAAAATCCTAGAGACTGCTATAATTTCAGCTCTGGTATAGCTCTCATGGTGGCATCAAAGCTTAACATTTGGAAAAATACCTCCCAATAGTCCCCTGAAGCTATTCAGACACTCCTTCACTCTTCACCCCCTTGAGAACAGAGTTCCTGTCCGGAAAGGAGCACTAACGCAACTATTCACCAGCCTCCTTATTAAACGTCTTTCCTGCCACTTTTGCCTTGATGAAAAAGGAAGGCTTTAACAGAATTTTTCAAATTCTGGTGGCCATAAGCTTTTTATACAAAGCTCTCAATCTCTCTCACTCTCCAGAGCTGGTGCTGAATACAAGCAGCAAAGCGGGTCTTTCCCTGCGGCTGTGGTACCCTCGTGCCTCGGGCTGTTCAGAATGCATCCATCAAAAGTCAGCATACGCTCTTTTGCTCTTGGAACTATAAATAAGGCTGTTGGCACCAGAAAACCTTTTCCAAAGACTTCACTTTAAAAAAACAAAAAGCTGTTAAGTAGGATCATTTATGACTTTGATGTTTGTACGTTGTATGTTAACATAAAGCTGCAGGATTTTATGATATCTTTGGATTAAGTTTGAAATGATAAAAAGCTATGCACTCTGTAGCTTGAGATTATGTATATAGCACCTTCCAAATTTCTGTATCTATGGAAAGACAGCCCTTCCATGCACAGATCTCCAAACACTTCATTAGTAACGGTGTTTCATTTCAGAGCCTACAGTGTTATCAAGAACTCTTTGCCACCCTATACGTGGTTCCTGGCCCCCAAATCAGACTGTGGACTAGGTCAACTTCTGCGGTTGTACAGTATCTTTTTTTTTAATAGACCATATCTTTTTAATGTCTTCTATCTAATATGTTCCTGTGGGGCCGTTCAAGCATCCTGGTATCACCGGGTGCATGGGGCAGAAACACGGCTATGGCAGGCTGCTGACCCTGCTCATTCCATCTTGTCCCCACGTCACCTGTGCCCTGTGAGGTGAAGTTCAGAAGTGTTCATGTTCAAACACTGTCCCACGTTAACAGACAGCTCGCAGCCCTGGCAGATGACACATCATTCCACCCACAGACTGGAGCTTTGAAAATCTCAACTGGAGAGCAGATGAAGCTTTATATGCCTGTGTGGTTGTGCCTTAGCACAAGGCAAGGGACAACCTTGTGCTCAGAGACACTCAGAAAAACTAAATCAAAGCATTTGCATCAGGAGTAAAGTCAATGTGCAAAAGTTACACTTGCGTGTGTTAGAGCGAGTGGGCATGAGTGAGAAGCCACACTGAGTGCCTCAGTGTCACATCCCTGTGTGGGGCAGAGCTCACAGGGCCAGGCTGCACCAGGAGACAGCAGAATTATTTTTTTTTTATCATACAAATGGAGAAACACAAGGAGATAAGGACTTCAGGTGAATTGCAGTTGAAGGTGACCGTGTAAGTGATGCTTCCAGTAGGCTGAAGAAAGCTTAAGGAAATACTTTAAGGTATTTTCAAGAAGAATATTTTTAATCCATAAAAACTACTGGCTACAAAACTGAATAGAGAAAGAAACATTTCAGGCATGCTATGCTGCTCATCAAAAGAGTTTAGAATTTTTGTGTTACGTGCTAAAGTATTCAAAGGTCAACGGCAATTTAAAAGAACCTGTTCGTGGAGAGGTTCTGAACAAAAAAAAAAAAAACAACACCAAAGACTTTGCAGGTACTTATTCTGTTCCAGACTGGTTAATAAATGTTACAGACGGTCACCTGGAATGCCAGAACTCACCCTATTAGCAGTAACTGGTGTGGAGTTTTCATTGTGGGAGAGCTATAAACTGGTGGGATTAGCTGCTGCTTGTCCTTGGCTTAATTTGTGATTGCCAGGGCTTGGGCACAGAGTTGCACAGCCCGCTTGCTTTCTCTGCGTTCGGATAAGATGTGCCATTGTCTGTCATTGCTGGTAAAGGTGACATAACCTGGCCTTGGCTTGCAAAGTTGTTCCCTATAAATAATTGGGGGTTATGTTTTGGAAGTGAGCCACAGGTGAAACCCTGCCATACTTTGCTTCTTATACTAAAATCTCTCTTTTCTGAAACGCATCTTTCTCTCATTAGTGTGTCCAAGTGGGGGGAAAAAGATTGGGCGGTAATGAAGCGATGTCATAACAGGTATGTCAACAAGGAGAATCGGGTCAGTCCTGAACATCCTTCATTTTGTATGCTGTCAATCAGTAAAACACCCTGGGAGTGATGGAGTGAGCTTGTAATCAGTTCAGAACAGACATGTGCATCTGGTTTAATCCTGTTTGACTTGTCATTTTAATGACTTGGGTTTTGGGGGAGTTAGCTGTTGCACAGGACTCCAAGAGATGCTGCTCCTTTGAAATTCCTGTAGTTTCCTATGTTGTATAATTGCTAAACAAGCTGCAGTCTGCAGAGTTGACTTGCTGTGAATTCTTTAGTTACGCCTCCTGTGCCTTAGTTACCTCTCATATCAGTGCAGAACCCGAAAGCCACATCACAGTTTAGATGAGTTGAAAATACCTTGTCAGAAACAAATTTAGATCTAAAATTAAGATTTCCCCTCACGTAAATGTTTTTTGCATCTACATTTTTTTGAAAGTCAAATGATTTGGGGGCCAAGCAGCCTTTCTTGCTGAATTGCTTGGTACTTAGATGCTGTTTGAACCACTAAGTAATAGGTCATCTGAGCTACACAGACTGACAGCAGTAAGACAGCTTTTCTCCTGGGCTTGACACCAGTCACCAGCTGCCTCTGTCTGTCTTGCTCAGCTGCCGTTCTCATTATGAAGACGGGTTTGGTTCCATAGGCAACTTTTTGGATGACCAAGAACGGTGCTTATCCTTCTGCTTTTGACGATCTGGAAGAGCAGCAGGAGAGGAGATAGAACTGGAGACTATATGGCTTCTCTCAAAGTTCCCATGGTGAAAGATCATCAGTAGCAAGTAAAGACTGTGGACTAGGTCAGCTGCAACAGCCCTTGCTCTGTTCTTTGGTTTGTTCCCTGATGAAAAAAAAGTCTCCATTTCTTAGCAGCCCTCCTAAGTATGAAAAGCCCATGAGATGGAGCTCGTACAGGAGAAGGACACTGGAGGATGGAAAAAAGCTGCTCTCTGCTTTTGGTCATGCTTCAGTGGCCAAAACTGGGGAACTTAGCGAAGAGGAAGAGAGCCTGTGTGGTAAAGCAGGACTTACAGGCCTTTTAGGGAGGTATTTAGAGTTCTATTTTAGTGCATTAATTCTGAGAGTCCCAATGGATAAAACAGACCTTTTTTCATTATTTTGAATGCTAGTTGGGCGTAATTTCCACTACCCAATTAGTGGTCAATTTGTTTCAGTGTTACTCTAGTTTTTAGTTTCTTTTGCTTGTAGTAATTTTGTTTACATCCGTTTCATACCTCATTCTATGAATTCATCATTACACACTAGAGCAGTGAAGTGTGCATAGATGACCCTTTCCCGGCACCCTCTGAATCACTCAGTTACCATTCGCGCAGTGGGTGGAAGTTGGGGCTCTCTGCCTAGCCCTGCTTCCCCCAGTGCGGGGCTTACCCCCCACGTGCACTTCCCAAGGCTGCCTATTTTGTCACTGATACGCCAGCGAACGTGGGAATCGACCTCCCTTAGAAAATACAAAACACAAAGGGCTATTGCAGTTGGCTGCACCCATCCCATTCCTGTCTTTTAAAGTAAGCGTCCTTTAAACCTAGACCTTGGGGCTTTTTGATCTCCTGACCCTATTTGAACATGGCTTTAGATGAGACTTACCCTTCTAGTCCAAACTCATACTGTCTGTAGCATCTGGGAGGTATTATCCATTCAGGCTTGCATTTGAACGTTAGGTACTAATTTCAGACAAGTGTCTATCAATTGAGCATAAAGTGTGCAGCTGCAGCAGCCCCCAAATGTTTATTACCTCTAAGTGGCAGCCATTTGGTTCTTTCCCCTTTTTTATCTCTGTAGTATTTGTATGAGTAGCCATGGTATGATTCATTTCCCCTACCTCCAGCTGGCTGAAAGGTAGATGCTGAGATCAGCTTTTACTCTAGGGCCCAGTTACAGTCAATGGGGAATGATTCGTCTCTCCAAAGGACAGCCTGTCCGTCCAAGAGAAAATGAGATAAATTGCTTATTGTTCTTCATTGACTATTCTTTAGACTTTATGCCTAAATTTTTGGTAGGCAAACCAGGAAAAATTAATCCCAAACAAAAAATTGACATGATAGAGGATGTTTGTGGCCCCATTCTGTGCTACCAGTGGTTAGTGAGTATGGAAATGTGTCTCCCTGTCCCAAAGGTAGCTGCTCTGCTTGTTACTAAATGTGACCATTGCTTTTACTTCTGTCTTTTAAAGCAACGTCTAACATTAGGCTTCAGGATCCTTCTTTTGTGGCCAGTACAGCAGAGCCCTGTTTTAGAGCTCCCAAGGAACTAGTGATTCAAATCAAAACCATTTCTCTTTGTCATTGGAGATGTCAGGTAGGATGCCTTGCTTAGGACCTCGTTTAGTAACTGCAGCAGCTACTAACTGAACTCCAGGGCCGTGTGCTGGAGTGGCAGGCAGCTCTCTTACGTGTGTGTAGGAAAATTAGCTCTTTCTGGAGGCAGTTGAGTCTCAATTATTTGTTCAACTAGTGATTGCTTGCTGACTCATTCAAAATTTGGTGTTATTCAGCTGGGTTGGGTGTTCAGGTTGTAACTCAAATCACAGACCTCATTTTTAGAGCAAAATGAGCTGCAAAACAATATGAAGGTGTGTAAGCTTTGAGAGGCTCTGGAAAAAACTCAGCACAACTTGACCTGGATTTCTTTAAACATTAAAAAAAAAAAAGCTCAGGCATGCAATTTGAGGAAAACATTGGGGTTTTTTTTCATTTTTATTGGACACTTTGACGTAGTTTCTTCTCAGTACTATGCTTATTACTCAGTACTTTGTCATTCTGCAGCTGTTTAGACCATTGGTTCTCTTGTGTGTGATTCCTTACTTAGCAACTGCTTTAGCAAAGTGGAAGTGATTTCATAGTTAGACGTGGAGCATGAAGGTGCATCACAAGCTCCCATTTCTAACCAGAAACACTTTGTGTATGTGAAATGTTAGGCTCATGGATTGATGAGATGGATGGATGTTAGGCTCCAGAATGGATTTTTCTTGCAGTTTCTCTGTAAATGCTCAAACTGATCTCAGTTCTCAAAACACGAAAAAAGCATGTTTTCTTTGGTCTGAATTTTAAGAGGCATCTGGCTTTAGTCGAAAAGATGCAGTTGTCCCAAAGACCCTGCAACTCCTGATTTAGGGACCTTCCCTAGGAGAAGTCTGTTTTACCATTGTCATTAGTGCATCCTTGTGAGTATGAGGCAAGAAAATCCCATGGAAGTCCCATGACCCGTATACCCCAGCGATGGATATTGTGGTCAGCTGAATAAACTGTAGTGTTAAATGTCTTTAAAAGTAACGACCAAAATAGTCCCCCTTATTACTGCAGTTGGCTGTCCCCTGATCCTTGCATATGCCTCAGTCTTAGAAGGAGCGTGTTAAAAACCATGGCATGCGCTGTGAGAAGGGAGCCCTTAAATGTATATGTGTATGTAAGGAAAGGCAATTTTCAGATTCTAGTTTCCACCTTAGATGTTAAACTGATTTCTTATTGTTTTTAAATGAGTTGCCTTGACTTCCACTGCACACGTTATGATAAATCACTCCCGGAGACTTGTATTGTGACTTGCACCGTGGTGCTGGTAGAAAATACTCATGCCACATGTCTGTGCTCCGAGCTGGATTCATAGGCAACACAACACCAAAGAAACAAGTGCACGAGCAGTAACTCTGGAGCACATTCTCCTGCTCCCCACTTTTACTTTCAGCTCAGCTCTCCCCTTTGTCTGCAGTGTCTGTAACCTTATTATCTGATGATGATCTTCACCTCTGCTGTAAAGTGTGCCCCAGACATCTTTATCTGCTGCCTCGACTGCAGCCACTTCTGGACTCCAAAGCTCAGTTTGTAGGATTTCTGCAGGCGGAGAATCATGCTGTTCTTCTCTCAGGCTCAGGTTCATCACTTTCCCTAGTCATTTAGTAGCTTGTAAGCGAGCAAAATGGATGTGGATACATCCTGGTAAGGGACAAACAAAGCTCTGGACCTCAGGAAACCCCTGTTTTGGAAAACATTTTTGTAGCCTTACAACTCATTGTTGGTAAATAATCTTAGATTTCCTGAAAAGAGCACATATTACAGTAAGACCTACATACCAGCACATAAAGTGAGATTTCAGGTAGCCGGGCTTTTTACTGAATGCAAAAGAGACAAATGTTTCTATTTAGATGGGGATTTTCCTCCAATTATTTAATTTTGCTAGAGACACAATGGTGTTTGTTCAGGTTGGTGTAATTCTAGTAACACAAAGTGAACTATGCTAATGACTGATTTGCTCTATGGGGATTTGGACATATCTGTAAGGGAAATAGAATTAGATTTTTTCCTAGTATATATACAGTACAAGAAAGATAAGGCTGTTGCAGGGAGAAGATCGGCTATTTTGTATGCTTGTACTTACTTTCATTGGAAAAAATCAACCAAAAGCTTGCTCTTTTGAGCAGTGTCTTGCATTGTACTCCTCTAGATCAATGATGGTTATGTTATGCTTTCATACCATCTGTGAGAGCAGGCCACACCATTTTTTCCTACAGACATTGGATTGATTTTTTTGTTGTTATTGTTTTTAAACTGTATCATAATGTAGGTTTATCAAAGGAGAAGCCTTGGGGCAATAGACTTCTTTCTTCTGGCGCATACAGAGCTTGGGAGGTGTGAGTGGTTTTATTCACTGAGTGATAATTCATAAGTATAATGAAGTAAAAAATGCAAGAATAGTGTTCCTGTAGGTGCATGTCTGCAGCGCTGAAGAAGCAGCACTGAGATGATCTGAGCATTGTCTCACCTGGGAGGAGAAAAGGGCAAAGAAGTCCTAGTACCAGTGGGACCACGTTGTGGGGTGGCTTCTCGCCCCATCCCATGTGTCTTTTGTTAGGCAAAGCCCAAGGCCAGTTCTTGTGCTTCTGGTATGCAACAGCGATAGCTGGGTTATCCTCTCTAGGAGACTGGTGAAATCGCGGTACGTCTTGCTGGCCCAGCTGGGCACGCTTTGCAGGAGGAAGCCCATGAGGGCTCCCAGGGTGCCTGGTTGCCTCTTGTCAGGTAAGCCTGTCCCCTTCTCCTGCTCTGGGAACGCCTTGTGTCACCATAGCTGAGAGCCCAGGGAAAACCTGGGGGAGTGCAGCCCCTAGGTGAGTATGACACATCGTCAAGTGAACTGAGAGCTATAGGAGAACTACTAATTACACCAAAGTGTTTGCTGTCATCAGTGAGGAGAGGCAAGCTCTGTGCTACAGAGGCACTCCGTGTGTCGGGCAGCGTGCTGCTGCTTGTTTTCTGTTGAATCAACAGATTTCCTTGAAAGCGGAGTTAATACAGCATCTAGGTGAACCATTTCCAGTGTAACTGCAGCCTCTATCAAAACGTGTCTTCAGATTGAGTATTGTCCACAAAGAGATCATTTTTCTATTGCTTCTTCCCACTTAAAACCTTCATTTTCTGTGCTTGCTGTCTGAAAGCACGCGGCACTGCAGCCATGCTCTGACAGTGCGGTGTGTTTGGAGAGAGGGAGATAAGACGCCTGAAAGCTTCAAACATTCACAGTCTACTGCTGGGCTTCCCAAACCTCACCAGGGTTTGCTGGATAATTTCGTCGAGGCTGCTGCTTTCCTCCCCTCCAGGGATTATCTCGGTAGCATTACAAGCTCACACAGCTCAAGTTCAGGGCTTTCAGACCACCAACTTGATATCCACTCCCTACACACAGTGGGGACTTGGGCAATTGGCCCGTAGAAGACTAGAATATTGTTAGAAAGCACTTGTATTAAAAAGCATCTGCAAAGCCAAGAGGCACATCCCATGCCTGAAGCCTTGGCAAAAGTCCCCCCAAATCCAGACTGGAATCGGCTCTCCAGGTGCCCTGGACTGCAGGTCCCCGGGAGGAACCAAGGCTGGATCCCTGCTTCGGGGCAATTTTACTGTTTGACATCTCTATCGAATGCTTTCTATCGTCACTTCAAGGGGAGTGATGGAGCTTGCAAGCTGACGTTGGGGTTAGGACCCAGATTAGAGAGAAACTTCCTAAAAGAGGGGAGTGAGCTCCCTACACCCTCATGCTCTCTGCAGCGCTTTCATTGTGCTACTCTCACTCCTTCCTCTTACAATTGTGAACAGTTTTCCAGAGGCCGCTTTCATCCTGATTACCTGTAATTAGGAGTAGAAATGACTGTCCAACTAATGGCTATTGCTCTACAAATGTATTGCATTTTTCTAAAGTCATTTTGATATCCTGAGCAGCAAAACAAATTTTCCTGCCTTTTCGATTTATTAAACATGAAAAAACAGCCCGGTTTGGCACTGCATAAAAAATTATCACTCTTCAATTGCAGCATATATTCCTTGACATTAATCATTTTTGAAAATGTTACCTAGGTGCAAGCTGTTACTTCCAAACGTAGAGCAGAGTTGATGGCAGTGTGACTGTGCGTGCTTCATAGGTGAATTAAATGTCCACAGATTTTTGCCCTTCGGCAAATGGGAGCAAATGAAGCAGCTCTAGAAAGAACCATTTTAGCATGACTTAGTGCAACTTCTTTTCCATTTTCAGGCTTTTTAAAGAGCTTCAGGCATGGCCTTGTTTGCCTCGGGTCAGGCATTCTGTCTGCCCACCCTCCCCTGCTTCCATTCAGGCTCTTCCAGTAGCTGCCAGCTTTGCCAGTTTTCTATATGAGTTTTTCGGAGGGTTTGTTGCCATGTCTTTATGGCATAGACCTTAGGAGAAGGAATGGGTTATATAGGTATCTACTACTGGCTGCCACCCAATTAACTACTTTGTCTTAAGAAATTACTGAAAGGTTCAGGAGTGGTATTCGTCTACTTCAAGTTGTATCCTTCAATCTCATCTTTACCTTTGTAGCTAAATGGTGCCTCTCTCCTAAAGCCTTGTTCAGCTCACTTTCCTTTGTCCTCCCACCCCAACAGCCGCAAGCTTTTATGAATTCTTTGGTTGTCTTGCAGAAGCCAAGAATTATGCCATTGCTTTTGATTAAGAGTCACAGTTTCCCAGTTATTTCCATGCATTTCTTCTAAAGATTATAAAGAGATTTTGCAGTAGCCATTAATTCTTCTTAGCCCATCCTCCATATTTTATAGAGTGATTTCAAAGAGATGAATGTGCTTCAGTTCAGTGTTGAAGCAACCCTTTAGTGTTTTCTGTGCTGAAATATAGGCTAATGTATCAGATAATGCTACCCAGTTCCAGCAGTTTAACTCCTGGCTAGGCAGGGGCTTGCTATATGAACCCTAATTGCTTATGCTGTTTTTTAAGTCTAGAAAGTAAGTTACATTAATCACTTTTTTGCAAACAGTTTCAAAGTTATAAACCATTGATCAATAAAGGTGAGAGAAAAGACTGGGGCCTTCAGGGAACAAGTAATACATTCATTACTGTGAACAAATTCAATACAAGGAATGAATCAATGTCATAACTTGCTAGGAATGTATTACATATTGTCCCACATAATCTAGTGCAGACCAGACTGGTATTTCTTTCATGTAGTATCTGAAAAATGATTGTTCTTGCTCCAGTGAGTTGCTGTTTGATATTTTCTGCAGAAGAGAATATGAAACAATAACGAGAGGGTCAAATGCTGCCCTTCCGTGGGCGCATGGCCGGCTTGCTCAAGTCCTCATCCTACCTGAGCATCTCGCTGTGTGCCTAAATCCCATATTGATGAGAGCCCTACAGAATGTCACATAGAATGGCAGCCCTGAGCCGCTAATACCAACAGCGAGACAAGTGCATTGCATGTCACAGAAAGGATTGAATAAAAAAAAATTAAAATATATGGCAATTATTTAGAAAGGAAAAAGTACTGTACTGGGGGATGCCTGCTGGGATGCACATAAACCACTTACTGTGCAGTGTTACCGTGGCTCAAATTCTTCTGAATACAGATCTCAGTCAATACCAATGATCTGCTCCCAGATTGTTTCTTCCATGCCGGTCTCCCCTCTGCAGCACCCACGTTCTGCTCGCAGGGAGAGCTGAGCAGCCCTGGCGGGCAGCTGGCAGGAGCCTCTCTGGCCCAGCCTGCCTGGGAGAAAGGAGCTTGACAGACGCCCGATCCATCGTCTCACTCCTTCATCTCAGCAAGTATGTGGCGTTCATTTCTCAGGTGTGAATAATTTTGAGGGGACCTTTTCTTCCTCTCTTCCCTCCTTAAAACTAGTATGTCTTTCTTCAGAAGCCCTGGAAAAGGATGTACTTTGGTCCACACTGTCCCAAAGGCAAGCAAATGGCAAAAATATCTCCAGTTAGTTAATCAGTGAAGGGTCCCTTATCTGGAAACTCATCCTGCAGGTTTTATGATTGTGGTGTCGTCTTTCTGAATGATGTAGTACAGCAAAAAAAACAAACCAGAAAATTTCTGGATTATTTTCTGAGTCTACTGTTACACTACAAAGTGTCTTAATCAGCCTCAGCTTCATAGTATGTTTTTTCCCTATAAAGATAGGAATGTCATTGAAAGTCTGCTGGAGAAAATACCTATGAGAGGATATGAGAAAACATAATTCTCAAGAGCAGTCTAACCTATATATACGACTGAATGCCATCAAGTTAGAAAAAAACAAATCAACAAAAAAACCCAAACCCACAAAAATTGCTTTCATGTCTGATACGAAAAATGTGCAAAACTAGGCACTTGTACAAAGGTTCAACCTACCTTGTGTTTTTATTATTCTTTGGATTCTTTTTCTTCAAGGGAATGTAACACACGTTAGCTGCACTAATCCCCTTACGCCATCCCATCCCTCTGGATACGTTCAGGCTTATAATGATTACTGATTAAAACACTTCAGAACCTAATCGATGTCAGAGAGAGATGTGGTTAAAGTTTTGCAGTGTGGGGTAGTGGAATGGAGTAGTAAAAAAGAAAAAAAAACATCCTACAAACTCGTATTTGCTGCTGGTGGTAAACAGATTAATATATTCATTAGGCTGAAAAGGCAGACAATGAAAAAGTGAGTGAAAAAATTAAATTATTTAATGTGCGTAATAAATGCATGAATCAGACAGCATTAGACTCCATCAGCAAAGAGCTGAGTGTCCTCTGTGCTGACTTCTCATTATTGACTGATCTCCTTGAAGCCCGAATGCTAAAAAAACCCCCTAAACAAATATCAAAACGTTAAAAAGTAGTGCAGAACCCTGAAGCATTTTGCACAAACTGGGCTCTCTTTGACGGTCTGCGGACCATACGGTTGGGTTCTGGTTTGGTTTGACTTTTCCTGCTTTGTTGTTGCGGTCGTGCACGGCGGGATCCCCATGGGGAGGTGGTTCAGTGAAGGCTTCCTCTCCTCGCGGTCCTATTTCCGACAAGGGCAAGGTGAGGTGTTTGTGCGTCGGCTCAGGAACGCCGAGGTTGCTGTGCGAGGGCTGAGAGTGGCCGTGGGGCCACGCCGGCTGGTCAGGCACCCACCTGTAATTCTAGTATTTCAGTGGCTTCGCTTTTAGAGCTGGTCCAGGACATGTGAGCGAAGAGGCAGCACATCTGATAATGGGGTCCTGCTCTAAGGCCTGGGGTGGGAGTAGGTCCCAGTCAAACCCTGCCCATCCTGCTGTGCCCCAGGTGGTGGTGAGCTCATCTCCCTGCATTGCTGATGATAGGTGCAGGGCGGTGTGGTCAGCTGGTGTGGGGTGCACAGGGTGCAGGGGCCTGAAGAACGGTGGGAGGATGACTGGGCAGGTCTGCAGTAGCAAAGGACTTCTGGAGGCTTAAGATGGCAGTTTTAGTCATAAAGAATTATATTCACTTTTAAGTCTGCTCTGTAACTTTTTACACTGTTACCCACAGTCAGCTCCAGTACCAGGAGTTGCATGTGCTTCAGTATTGATATTTCAGCAGAAAATTTCTCTGTATTCAGAATCTGTCATTAACCCAAATTGGTAAACAAAGATTTTAAAAAAAAAATCCCAAACAGTCGTATTCAAAAATGTGCTGAAGCACAGCAGATAGTTGTTAAACATCTTTTTTTTTTTAATTTCTCTTAATCTCTGGTGGTGTTTGTGCTTTGTGACATGTAGGCAGTGATGTCCAGCCAGGTTTGAGAGCTCTGTGGTCACCTTGTTGTGTGCCCCATACTAGAGTTCAGCATTTTCTTTGCATAAAACTTTAAGATCTTCCTGTGGACTCATGACTAGACTCTGTGTTGGTTCTAGCAGGGCCCAAGCCTGTCAGTAAAACACAGGATCTGGGGTTGGTGGTGAAAGCTGAGCATCAGCGGGGTTAACGGACTGCCCGGGCGTGCTGGGGCTCTCCCTCACTCCCAACAACTCTTCTTTCGGCAGATCGAGGTTTTGCCACTCTGCAACTTAACTCTAATCTCTTAAAACTACATTTGAGTGTTTTCCAGCTCTGGCTGAAGGGTTAAAATACTTTGTACTATTTAGTAGTCTGAGTAACAGCAACAAATCAGCGATCACAGCTAATAAGAGCAAAAGGCATTAAGGGGACAGTGAGCATCAAGGACAATTTGTGAGGGCCTTTAGATGTCAATTCATTGAACTGGGTTTTTGCTGGGAGTTTTCTTGCCTCGTGTAATCACTGTGATAAAGACAGGGTTAGTGCACAGTGGTGTGGTTTCTCCATGAGATAAGCAATGGGTTATTTCTCTTGGATTATATCCAAAAGCTGCTGAATAATGCTGAACTGGATTTCCTATCCCTCCTTCCAGCCCTGCGCCAGCGATGTCAGTACTGAAGAGCATCACGTACCATCTGTCAGCACGAGGGCCCGGGTTGGCAGGGGATGCTTCTGATTACAACTGATCCAGGAAAACGTCCTCCCTCTGCCCCCCCAGCACAGGGCATACTGTCCAAGACTTTTGACATACAATATGCGACTCTGCTGCAGAGTTAGCTTTAGACATATTCTTCTCATTGTCTTTGAGTATTTTCTCCATGTTTCAGTTCTCCATGATATAACAGGAGCATTATTTAGCTGCCATTTGCTGTCCTCTGCTTTATAAGGTACTGCTGTCTTATTGGGTCAGGGAATTCAACAAGGAATAGAAAGATTAAATTAGATCAGACGAAAAGTATACTTTGTAGGAAGGAAGGTCTAACTGGGAGGAGATGTCAGAACATACAGGGCAGTTTCATACTTAGAAAGGTGTGGGGTAAGGCATAAGTGTCTGATTTGAAACACTGTCAATGTGTCTGCAGAGCAAATAGAGGTTGTTGTGGTGTGTGCAGGCCCAGTCTGTTAGCGTGACTCCAGCAACAGCCGGGAAATGGGGCGGGGGGTGTCAGGGGGAGCTCCAGAAGGCTTTGGTAGCACGCGGTGGCACCTGGGTCCTTACTGTTGCTGTTAGCCTCACCTGTGCTGCCAGACTAAGGCCAGGGCAGGGCCGGCTCCCCCGACACAGCGGACGCCTTCCCTTGCTGTGCAGCCGTACCTGCGATGCCCTCCATCCGCCTCCCTGCTTTCTACCCCTGAGCCAGCGAGTCAGTTTTACTGTGTGTGTGCGGAGGGAGATGCTGCCAGCTAAGCTGGTGTGAGACCTGGGTTTGATCTCCTGAGGTTGTAGCCAGCAACACCTCCTCTAAACTAGCTGTTTCTGTGCCACCGTATCGTCTCTGACCTGCGCCTTCTCTGTTCCTTGTTCTTTCCCAGTTGTGTGACCTTTTGTGACACCAAGTGACTCTAGTAGAGAGCACATCCCCAGGAAAGCAGCAATTCACTACTTTGTGTGAGTTTAACAACCCCTTGGTCCATTCATCTTCTAATTGTTTTTGTTAATACAAACCAAAAAGGCAAATTACACACCAGATGAGGAGCGATGGGTGGTCTGTCTCTGTCCTTTGGGTCCATACTGGGATCGGGAACCACAGAAGTTCCATATCCCGCATTTGATGATGGGGAGCTGTTCCTGGAAGGACTTTTAGACTCCCATGTATTCCTTGAGCTCTGTTGAATATTTATCACTGATTTCTGATGGCCGTAGACCTCGCACAGCCGTTTCGGGGGTTATTTTTATGCTGGTTGCTGCACTGCGGTTGGGGTTTCAATATTCAGACCGGAGGCTGAGGAGGCAAGAGGAGCGATCACTCCTGCTGGCACACATTCCCTGAACGACCATGCTGAAGTGATGAATTTAAGCTTTTGACATGCTCTTCACGGTAATATTAATAGTGGAGATTACTGCAGATGACAGCAAATTAGATAAGGCAGGGTCCCCCAATGCTTACTGCCTGCCACTGAATTAGTTTTGGCTTTAATATTTTACTTGATTGAAGAGCGGTGCTTAAAATCTGTACAGTGCCCCATATTTTTACCTTCCTCCAAGAAACAGAAAACCAGGCTTGGGCTACAAACGGGACATTGACGTTCATGTCTGTGCGAGGATTGCCTTGGGAAGAACTGATGGAGTTGCACGGGTTAGGAGTCACCACCTTAGCAAATCGTGTGGAGGTCAGAGGCAAGGAGAAGCCACAACTGCTCTTTCGGTTTAGAGATCAAAGCCTGGTTTGTAAACGTGTGTCCCAACAGCGTTCAGCAAAGGGAGGTCAGCAAAAAGGAGAGTTAATCAAATCCCTTCCCATAAAATTTCAGGTATGGGACTTTATAGTGGTGGTGGTAGGGCTTGGGGGGTTTTTAAGTTTGTTTTTCCCTGCTTGGTTTGGCAGTGAGAAGCAAGGGACAGCTTTTTGTTTTCTGAAGTTGATTCAATGCCAATTTTTGTTGATACAGAGGCCAGAGTCGCAAGAAAGTTTCATCCTCCAAAGCAAAGTTGATCAAAGACGTAATGAGCACTTCAAAATGCTTAATGAGATTCCAGTGCATTGAGAGCAGGGAAGTTTATATTCATGAACTAAATTCTTCTGGGTTTTTTTGTTAATTGATGAATGATTTATTTGCATGTACATTTTCCCTGTGTGCTCATTTCTGTAAATATAAAAATAATTAGAAAGGCTTTTCTGGATTTATAGAGGCCTGGTAGATCATTTCTCTCTGTTATTAAATACTACATGTTTTTAGATAGCTACTATGACTCTCTTTTGCTTCTCTCTGAAGTCCTGGCTGGCATCGGCTGCAGACAGCATGGTGGTTCTCACAGAGCTTAAAGCAGAACGGTAGGATGTGCGGTCTTAGTTTAATGCAATCAACCAAGATAACAACAGTATAAATATGATTATCCATTGCACACTCCGTAGGTTGGTCCCATATTGACTTAAGCAGATCCATTTATTCATCAGTTTTATTTAACTGCAACAAAAATGTATATAAAAGGCCTAAAAGTACTTTCTTCTGCCTGCCTGATATATCAGTTTTTCTTTGAAGAAAGAAAATGAGAATAGCAACCAAAGGCTTGTAACAAATGCTTTGGGGCCTTTGGGCCTGTTTGATCCTCACTGTAGATCACTGCAATTCAGTGGCTGGTGGGTACATCTGACTACTTGCCTTGTGTCTTTCTCCAGCTCACGCGCTCTTTGGCCAGCCCTGGGAACGGCAGCGCAGTGCCCTGCGACCAGCTCAGCTCTGGTGCTGCCGTTCAGGATGAAGGTGCTTGGGGAAAAGGGCTGGAAAAATGTATTGGAGACACTGAGGATGGAACAAAGGTGGGAAGTAGCTCCTAAGTCCTGCAGACATTACAGTCCATGTGTAAACAGATGAACCAGAGAAACCCGTAACCAACAGCGAAGACTCAGGGATGAGGGCAGCTTGTTGGAGGGCCTGAGTTTCAGAGCCGGGTGTGTGCAGTGGGAGGAGTGTTCTGCGGGATGCAGTATTTAGTGTAACCCTACAGGCAGCCCACTGCTACGAGTGCTCAGACATGACTGCAAGGTTTGGGTCAGCCACGGGTGAACAAATGTCTTGTGGAATAAGCAGGTGGAAAGCAAGCTGCTGTCTCACAGGTTCACTTCCTTGGAGAGGCCAAGACAGATCTGACACTGTACTACCAGCCCTTTGAAAACCCCATCAGGAAAACAGAGCTTGACACTTACGGTGTTTCTTAAAGGAGCAAGAAACAGCAGTTAATTCCTTCTTTACATTGTTTTTAGGTGGAATGATAGTGCCACCTCCTTGCACCGTGGGGGGAATGAGGTGGTCTAATGTGCCTGCCACTAGTGTCCCTGTACCAAGTGTTTGCACATTAAGAAAAGCTGCACACGGCCAAGGTCACCGCTGCCCACGCTGTTGACCCTCGCCAGCACCAAGGTGACACTAATGGGTTGGGCTGGCAGTCAGAGGATGTCTGGCAGAGTCCCTGCCCTCAAATAATAGCGCGCAAGAGTTGGTATCACATAAAGACAGTAGCTGTGGCTTCTGCAAACCCACCTCAAACTCTTGCACAGCCAAGTCTGTGGGGGTGGCAGTCCAGAGAGACTCTCGGTTGGTTTTTGCTTGAGTGTTGTTAGGCACAGTATGAATTTAAGTCATGTATCATTTATGAGCACGATCCCCTCTGCAAAGCTTTCTGGTGTTTAGCTTCTAGCATCTGTGAACGGGCTGTAGATGAGGAGCTGAGATGGTCTTTATTGAATGCATTCAATAGCGCCTTTTTGATTGCGAGCCAGTTTGTCTTAGTCTCACTTAGGAGAAATTGTACAAAAGTTGAAATCTGGATTAGAAGAAATGCATGTAAATGCCATTATAATATGTTTTCCCTTGACATTTTCTTTTTCTTTTATTTTTTATTAGGTACTTTTATATGTCCTGGCTTAGGGACACTGGCTACGTTTGCTACTTCATGTGGTTACAGAAAACCATGTGAATGTGATTTCAGACAGCCTTTGGCCTCATGATATTTTAATGCTTTTTCAGAATCGTTTCAATCCATAAATTTACACTGGGATCTATAAGTTCAAGTCTCATTGATTTCAGTGACAGATGCATGAGTGCACCTGTGAACTGAATCAGAAATAAGGGGCTTTAGCTATCGGCAGAGGGGAGATGTCCTCATTTCCTTTGACAGCTTGATTTATTTCTGCATCTCATTCTTCCAGGTGAGTGAAAAAAAGATCCTGCTTATTACATGAGCGTATGCAACACTATAACTAAACATCCCATTCCAGGTAGGACACCACAGCTATGGCTTAACCCCTGGAAATTTGCTATTCTGGCAAAAGGAGCACCTGCCTTTTCCACCCTTCATAAAGCGCTCACTGTGGAGGTTGCTCTGCAGTAGCTGAGAGTAAAGGGCTTTCTCAGCCTCATTTGTTCCCCTGTCTCCAGGCACATAAAAAGCTTGATTACGGAACATCGGGGAAAACACGGTTTGTGAAATCAGCTTGCGTGTGGAAAATGCCTAATTCCATCTCTGGGCTGGGAGCTGGGTTTCCCAATCAGAGGACAAGTGTTAATCTCAATCTGTCTCAGAGCCTTAAGACTCTAACACATTTACAGCCCTGAACGTGCCTCCTTTCAAGGAGCACAGATCAGTATGCCTAGGGTGTACGTCCTCTTCATTCAAAAGTAGGTTTTATTATACTGGGTGAATTGCCTTCAAAACACAGGGAGTTGCTGTAACACTGCTGTTTGTTCAAATCCTTGCTGTAGTAATAACCAGATCGGCTTGCATGGCTTTTAAATAATTCATGGCTGTGCGCTGGGCTGTGTTCTTCAACAGAAAACAAGATTTTCATACAACAGTTCTTACAGATGATCTGTCTTAATTGTGGTAGCTATCCCTTGTCTTCAGTGGTTGTGTTGTTTGATCCTTAAAATCGTTTACCTCTGGTTTCTTCCTGGGACTTTTGGATTCAATAACATTGCCAGGAATGCCTGTGGAGAGGAGGTCCCTAGGACTGTGCTCCCATCTTGCTCTGGGAGGTTAAGCGGGTCTGGCTCCTCACATCCGCACTCAGCCGGACACCGAGGGTGACGCGCTCGGCACTGTCCCCTTGAACCTGTGTGCACCCCTACGTACTGCAAGCAACGGTTTGCAGCAACTTCGTTAGTAAAATCCTGGCAGTCAAAATATTTATGAAGCTCTTCTGATGTACCAGGTAGAGGGATGTACTCTAGGCCTATCGGGTAAATAGATAAGTACAATTCGGTCGTGACAGAGGGTCCACGAGGACGTTTTGGTGACACTGAGGTTGCAGTAACAGGATTGGCTCTTTGTGAGACTGAAGGAAAGAAGAGATGGGGATGCTGCAGAGCGAGAGCTTAACGAATGTTAATTTGTTTTACATGACATATTCACAGCCCTTGCCATGTTGTGTGAGGGGTGGAAGATGCATTTACAGATTAGGTGAACGTTACCGCTTAAAACTACCAGTGCAGACCAGGAGGGGAAGGGAAAGCCCGGAGCTAAGCACACCGAACTCGTGTGCTTGGTCACTGCGAGCAGCTGAGAAGGGACACCCAAGGCTGGAGCAAACAATCAAACTGGGATTTTGTGTTTTATTTGCACTTACTCATTCCTTCTCTTAATAGAATCACTAAAACAACCTTTACCTGAAATATTAAGCCCTAAAGATTTGCTGCCGTGGTAAATATTACACTTGAATTGATTAGGTGCACTCCAGAAATCAAGCCACATTCTTAATAGAGGAGCAGTGCATATTTTCAATGTTTATCATACTGTATTAGGTGTTTAATTAAAAAGAGGTTCCCTGAGGATTCGCCAGCTTCGTGTTGATGGCAGAAGCAGATCTGTTAGCAATTTTTGGCAGGTAATTATAATGTGGAACTGGATGGCTTGAGCTGAATATTTTATGATAGCAGCTCCAGTTGGAATGAAGAGAAATATAATCACTCTTTTTGCTAGGGGAAAAAAAATCAAACAAGTACACACACCTGTTTGCTCCTGCAGGTTTGCTAGCTTGGTAAATTAGGAAGGAATTAGTGTCGATATTATCCAGATTACTGGGCTGAGCTCCACAGCAGGGAGTGCAGGAGTCGGCTCATGGCTCCCACTGCTCACACTTCTGCAAACACCTGCTCTCGCACGCTCCTCGGGGAGCCGGGGGGATTTGGTTTTCATTGTCTGCTCTTATGGTGGATTAAGCTGGATCAGTGGGACAGGATGTAGCCCTGCGTGTGAGAGGTAGAGCACGGCTGGAAAAGAAAAGCGTCTTCCCTTCCTTAGGGCATGTGCTGCGGGTCTGGGCGCGACTTTCCAGAATCTTCTTGACATCAGGTTTTACCCAACATAGCTATCACCCAGGGAGCCCTTTGACATCCCTATGGCTGAGCAAACTTTGCCCTTATCAATGTTTGTGGCAGGAGGTAGATGGTGTGAGAGGAGACAACAATCTGGAGAGCAGAGCAGGCGTGGAGCAGGCTTGTTTCTGAGAGCGCCTCAGCCCTGACCCCTCGCCACCAAGCTGCGCCTGCACGAGGGCTTCTATGGCCAATCTTTTGGACAGGTTGGGACATGGCACATGCCGCATCCATTTGCTGCTCATGTTGCTCAAAAAGCTGCAAATGAATAGGTCTTATTGGATCAAGTCATTAATCCTGTAGTCTAGCAGCAATCCTCTGGTGGTGGCTCTCACTTGAGGTCTCACAGGAGAGCAGAAGGACCTGCTCCGGCTGTGCTGCCTGGAATCTAGTGTATGTTATCAGTCTGCAAAACAAAGTATTTAGTGTAATGACTGTCCCAGGAGCAGACTTGTGCGAGGCATTTGTGAATGCGGCGTTTACTTAATGCGGCTCTATCTAATCGCCCAGTGACTCCATGGAAATGAGGGAGCTTAAGAGAAAGGTGGGAGAACCCATCCCTGTATTGACAGGTTTGTGAGCATTAGGGTCAGAATTAACTAAAAAAAAAATCTTTTTAAAATTGTTATTATTTGGTATTGTCTGCAGCGTTAGCTGTCCCTGCTCTCAGCACAGTCCTGCACGATGGGGCGTTTGCACGAGGGCACATGTTTTCTGGCTGTGCCAGGGGCACGTGCAGCGGTGGGAGCTGCCAAATCCAGGACATGGTTGCTGAAGCCGTCCATGAGCACTGGCAGGAGAGTTTAGAGAAGCCCTTAAACACTGGGCTCAGCATTTTATAGGCATTGGGCTTAATGAGCTGATATAAGGAGAAGGAGAAAACAGATGGGAGAATGCATTTATGAAGCAGCTGCCTGTTAACCAATAATTTGGTACATTTCCTTCAGTTCTTTTCATTAAGCCACAATATGTGGATGTCTCATTTTCTGTGAGATGCATTGAATGTTCAAAAGACTCGGCTATAATTACACAAATGCTGAAAGAGCAGAGACATGCACTGTGTCAGGAATAGTTCTTTCTGTGTTTTAGAGTGCAACAGCCTGATACAATGCCCTTCTTCTACACCCATCTCTTAATTCTGAATTATTTTCAACAATTAACAGGGTAACGAGATGAACTGATGATTTGCAGTGAAAGTTGTTTAAATCTGAGAACTCCCTGGGGCGGGGGGTTGGTTTCAGGTCTCAGACCCATTGGTGGCACTCAGTGTGGTAACCTGGGATTTATCAATGTTTAGAACAAAACTTGCTTGATTGTCTGTGATCTCTGTTACGGGAGAGAATTTGAGCTTTCATTCTGGTAACAGCCAGATATGGTCACGTCTTTGCACTAGATGAGAACCCTGGCGCCTGCAGTTAAAAATATAGAACCTAATTTTTGTGAGAACTCAAAATGATGACACCCGTTTTCCTGACTTGGTTGCACAGTTTGTTTACGATGTTGTGTTAGTGATACTATGTTAATGATTCAGACTTTCCCTGTTGCCTGCCCACCTCAAGTTCCTCACCAGAAGGCGAGCGGGCTCTGCCAAGGGAGCTGTGCTGTGGGATTAGTGGGGAGAGGCCACGTCGTGCAGAGCAGGTCCGTCCTGGAGCAGGAAGGTGAGACTGGCTTGGATGTGCTTGCCTGGCACAGGAGCAGGGAGGGAAGTGCTATGAAGCTCCAGGTCTCATTCCTCATCCTCTAAATCTGCCTGTAGGGTGTTTGACTTGCAGTGGTCCCAGGCAGCAGAAGGGAGCATCGTTCCCAGTGTTTGAGGTTCATATAAGCGGTTTTGTTAGTGACCGTGCACACAGTCAGGTCGGGTGCTGAATGAGAAGAGGTGCTTTGAGTACACTGTTAGATGGGCAAGAAATGACAGTGGATTCCAGGCAGAAAGGGCTTTTCATACAACAAGATGTAACATACCACCTTTCAATAGGCGGGAAAGGTAAGCGAGCCTCTCTGTCAGCGTTTGAAGTTTCCATGGCGTGAGTTAAGGCCTCAGTTACCAAGTCTGCCTGCAAGAAGCTCACGTCATTTTCAAACTGAGGTGAAAAGAAGCCCAAATCTTCACACACAGAGTAGGTGCTACCTGATGCAGTGGCCTGCCAGGCACCCCAGCTTTTCAGATGCCCTGAGATGGACTGGAAAGGAAGACTTGAAGTTTTGTAAGCTGCGCCCACTTGCTCTTCCAGCAAAATTTCCAGAGTGTTTCATTCCTTCTCTGGTTTTTGATTTTGGAGTCAAGGGGAGAAATACTCAACCGCTGGCAACTGTCAGAGCTTTGCTGAGTACAGTCCCATGGAGCTGTGAGAACTTCTACCAATTAAGCGGTACATGAAGGATCTCTTTAACCTTCTAGCACGGTGAATTCAAGAGCTTGATTTCAATTATTTCTGAAAGCTTTAAAGATATTAATGTCAGAAAATAGCAACTTTCTTGGGGATATGTGCAGACATGGTAGCATAGGGGTGCACAGAAATTCAGTTTGTCAGTGTCCATCTCGCTCACTGGACAGGTGTCTTCATCTTCTAATGCCAAACTCCTGACGTGCCTTGTTGATGACTCAGATTAATCATTAGCTTCTTATTAGTCTTGGTCATTAACTTTATTAGTTTTTAGAGATCATTAGGAAGTCTGAGGCAATCTGAGGATGTAGTAGCCTTTTGTGGCAGCCAGGTCCCATGTTTTTGTTGCACACAGAGAAACTAGGATGCCTCAAGCTCATGAGAAAGCTCTGCTCTCCAGTGAACAGCACCACAGTGGCTTTTACCGCTTGGGTCGTCTTCCCTCTCCAAACACACATCTTCTCAGCTCCTCTGTTGGTGCTAGCAGCCCACCCAGCTCCACTGTCTCGTTGTACCTTACCCTCCTGAGCTGGAAACCGGGACCTGCAGCCTCATCACAGGCAGCATTTCTGCACTAGGAGCAGCGGAAGGTTTGCGTGTGTGAAAGGCTCCGGCTCCTGAGCAACACAATTAGCATTGATCAGGTTGAAACGGAGATGTGTGCTTTGAGTTTAGCTTTTCATGCCGGTATTGTTATCTGCAGAATTCATTAACTCTGCAGTGTAGCTCAGGGTGCTTTAAAAATTTAAATGGGATTGACTGAAAACCAAAATCTAAGTACAGATGAGTGTTATTTACCTCCAGTACTCCCTGTAATTCTTAGTCTGGAGCTAAAGCAGCAGTAGTAATTTTTCCCACCTCCTCTAGATATAACGGTCTTCTACATTAAAACTTAGCTTGGTTGTGTGTCTGCATGTCCCTGAAGAAAGGTGGGATCCACCTGCACAAGGGCTAGGGCCAGCGCAGAGGAGGAGCGGGTGGCAAGGCAGGAACTGGTACTCAGGAGAGGTGAGATTGCTGTTTGTCTGACAGCCACACCAACCTGCGACAGGTTAAAGAGCTGCTCGGGCTGTGTGCTGCAGGGGCTGGGGTGCACAGAGCTTTGCTGTTGGCCGCAGCGTTTGTACCACGCATTTCTCGCACAAAGTCTCTAATGGTTTCTGATGCTGGAGCTCTTCTTTCTGTAACGGTACTTGTAGGAAGTTTCTTCTGTGGTTACTTTTATAAGCATGTGTATTATCTGTTTACATGGCACTTGTAGGACTTTAACAGTCCTTGAGGCTCTTCTCCTGTTTTCCCCACCAACAGATCAAGTTGGTTGGCCTGAGCTGGAACGTGCAGAAGTTGTTATGGAGGTGTGGCAGGGAGGCACGCAGAGAGGGCTGTCTCCTGGAAGGCTCATTTCTAGAGGAGATCAGGCTCATTTTCCTTTTCCTTTCTGGTCATTTGCAGTGTCTAAAAACTGAGAAAGTGGGTGTTTCCAAGGTGGGAACATGCAGCCAAAGAATAGGGGCTGAGCCTCACCAGACCAGTTTTCCCCATCCCACCTGTCACGCTGTAGGGAAACACTGCAGCTGAACAGCACTGCCCAGGAGCTGGTTGGACTGGTGATGGAGGAAACCTACACTGTGCTAACAGGAAAAGAGGGTAACAATAAATTCTTCTCCTTTTTCAATAATATCGTCCATACATCTAACGGAGCTTAGGCAGAGTCACATCCACCATTGGCAGCCTGATCTTCCCCAGTGCGTTTAGAGGTGTCTCAGCCTTGTGCCCGCACAGGGAGGAGCTTTTCTGTTCCTTCTGCATGCTGTGCTCTGGTCTCATGTTACTAGAAAATTACTGATCGTGCAGAATCTGTAACAAAGGATACATAACTGGATTAACAGAGACAGCACATTGCACAATCAATATTTTTTTCTTCCCATTCCTGGAGACAGAAATAAGAAAAATTCAACCAGGGACAAGATACTGTAACTACAAAACTGGTGTTGGACTTACCAAGATACCTTAAATGTGTTCTGCTCTGATTACACGCATAATATGATTACTTCCCAATGCCTGCGTCAGGTATCTTTACTGTATGCTTTGGACAGGATATTTAGTTTGTTTCTATCACCATATTTAGTAAGGTTAGAAGGAAAAAAAAACTCTTAAGTGATATATGAGGAGAATATAAAGTTTAAGATACTTATGGTAGCTTTTAGTAGCTCTAAATTCTGCTGACAGGATTCAGGTGTTGGTGACATTGCTGACAGGATTGTTGGCTTCAGCAGAAACGAAGTGCTCCCTGCATCTGAAGCTTGAGTGCCTGTAGTGCTAGAGTCACTTTTTAACCATTGATTAAAATGTTCTGTTAAAATACTGAAATCCTAATAGATATTCTGCAGTTGTTATAATTAATTATCACATTTATCTAACTGAAATTGTGGTTTCATGAGAGTAAAATGGTTTTATCACCAGCTTGATGTTATGCCTCTACATCACAGCCTTATTGCCTGGATACAGAAGGTTATTATCAAATCCAGTTATATGTAAGCTTATTACATGCCTGAAATATTAGTGCCTGCCACTGCATTTCTATAATCAAAGCCACATAGTTTTTAGAAACTAAGAAAGATGTATGCAGTCAATAGTGGGACTGGTTTGTAGCTTTATATTTTAAATACGTACACTAATGTTAAGCAAACTATGTTGCTTTTCGTTTTGTAATTTTTTAGATCTTGTTTACTTTATCAAGCTGTGTTAGTCCTGAATTAGTTAGTGCTGAAGTAGTCCTGAATAGACAAACCAAGGAAAATGTCGCTTGTCCTATCTTAAAAGGGCTGGGCTTTTCTTTTGTGTTTTGAACAGGACTTTCCAACGCCATTCATGCTAAAAGACGAGAAATTTCCTGTAGCCAGTGGTAATTCAGCGCCAGAGCTGTCTATGATAAGAGAATCATCATAAACAGAGTAGCCAACAATAAAACATCTCTGTAGTGTCACTTGTTGTTGTGGAATACAACAGTAAAAGGTGGTCCATACGTAAGGCATCAATATAGCCGTGTTAGGAGGCAATTTTGAAATTGAGTCTCAAACTGCCATTTGAGAGGAAACCTCTTCCTGTTAAAAGAAATAAGAGCCAATAAGCATTAAGAAAATCAGTGTGATGAAAATTAGGCTGACCAAGGGAATAAGAATAGCATTAACAGGAGCATCTCTGAGTTTTACTGAATTTATTTATCAGGTCTGGCAAATACCCACTTCCTACCTGCATTGTCTGGTCAGGAAGGTGGTCAGAGGAGGGGTGGTATCCGCTCCCCCCGCAAACAACTCCACACGTAGTTCAGAGGGGCCATGCACAGATCATGGGTCTTGGAGGCAGCATCAGTGAGAAGGGGTCTGTGTCGTCTCCTTTTAAATACTTTTCTGCACTGAGATTTTAGAGAGGAGCATGAGTTATTGCACAGAACATGGAAAGGCATCCTGCAGGCGGGGAATCTTTAGCTCCCACCGTGTTAGCTATTTCTGTGCTACACTGAGCACAGATTTGAAATGTAATTGGTAATTGTCACAGAAAGCCAGCTAAGAGCAAGAAGGTAGCAGTCACACTGTCACGGGTTTACATGCCCCGTTGTCCCTAACCTGTACAAAAATGAATCCTTGGTAGCTTGGTTGACACAAAGGTCCTGCTCCTCTTATTCCAGCTGCTGTACCTATTAGGGCTGAGTGCAGTAGTGTTCTGCAGAGCCCATTTTTCCTCTAAACCTTCAATATATAAAGCAGCAAAACCACCCCTGGCAGACACCTGTATTTCCTCCTCTCTTCCTTCCACTTTCACATGGGGGGAATCTGCGTCCCCTGCCAGCTCCTCATGGGAGTGACCCTGGTCCAAAGCTGGCAAAGGGTTTGAAGCATCCCCTTGGCATCCTTGAGGCTGACAACCAGGGGTGGAAGGAGGTAGGACCAATTTCTTCTGCTGCTCAGGTTAAAAAATAGCCAGGGCGCAAGCTAGGCCTTAAGGCAAGTCTGCAAGAGTGCTACAAGTGTTGCTGCGGGGACTTCATAGGTGGGTTCGTAGCAGAGACCTAAAGGACCATGTATAGCTTTCCATATAGGTCATTTTCATAAGAAAGCCAGAACATAGGAAGCTAGAGATGTGAATGTATGGTTTACATAAATCTTCTGGGCATTTCTGCCCAATAATATCAGCTGTAATCATTAAAATTACAGCTTAATTATCTGCTTGGGCACAGGTACAAAATAATAATCCTGCCTCACTTGTCAAAACCTCGATGAGGGCTGATGGCAGCCATGTGATTCTCTCTGCCCTAGCCTTGGATCTCATTAACTCTGTCGGTGTGACAACTGCCAAGTCCTGCTATTGACAGAAACTGCATGGTAAATTTGCTGAATTTCTTGGCGTGTGCTGCTACTCAGCTGTGTTATAATGCAAGGATATTTTAATGAATCCCAGGAACCAAATGATGTCTACCATAAAGGCTGTTCCATAACTTTTCAATTCTATACAATGCATAGAAATCAGTAACTTGACTCTTGAAAGGTGCAAAGAATGCATCGAGTTCACCTCCTCAGTGATGTATGGTTCAGCGCTCATCATGATACGATTGGTTATCAGTGACAATACTGGAGGCAGTTTTTAAATTCAGCATCTCTGCCATTTCTGAGCTGAGCATCACATGTTTCTGGGAGGACTGTCAACTGCTGGATACCAAGTCATTTGTTACATCTTTTTATCATTCTTAATATCAGTTCAGCCCTTTTTCAAACAAGTCTAGCTTACTTCTTTAATCACTAATGTAATCTTCACGTAGGTCCTCACCCAATAATATGTGCGTATATGACTCTTGTTAATCTGAAAGGAGTTACATTTGCATAGCAGTGAAGATTAGGAAGATTAGATGTCTTAGTTATATTCTATATTTTCATTATTTTTTGTACTCCTAGGGATGGGCAGGAAAAACCCAGCTTGCTTTCTCAGATAACATCCCAGTCTTTGGTATTTGTTAATATGTTTTTAATGAAAGACTGTAAACCTGGTTGAGACTCCAAGTGTTAGAATGAGAGGGAAGAAGGAAAGGTGTTTGGTGTCACAGCCACTGCCCTACAGAAATGGGCGTCTGGGCTGGCTGCAGACCTTGGCGTGTTTTGGGTACCCTCTATGACTTCAGCTGTCAAGCTGAAGAGACATGGGTGAAGAAGCAGGATCATTTCTTAGGTGCTAACCACCTCAGCAGAAGGTATCAGAGGGTAATTAGAGGAGTGCAAACCTGCTGATTATGGTTGTCCCTCTGTGTTTTCCCCAATTATTGCTACCCTCTCTCCAAGGGGGAGACCGCAGAGATCAGTGCCACACGGCCACTACCCTTTCCAGAGCTGATTCCCCATCTCCCACAGCAGTGGCTGTATTTTGATAGCTTGCTGTAGCCAGGGAAGAGAGCCTGAGTTTTAGGTGAGCTCAAGAAATTAGTATTTTTGGCCAGCAGTTATGGTAACGCGGCTCTGACTAATGAAAATGAAAATTAGCAATTTGACACACTACCTACACTCCCAGAAACGACTGTGCAATATTAACGAATGCTAACAAATATTAGCAAATAGCACGTGTATGACCGTGATTGTGATCCACCATCTAACAGCCATGGCAGGCTCTCTGAAGATGGGTTTGGGAATATCAAATATTGATCTGAATCTCTCATTACTCCCTTGGCGGCTTTGGCGCTTTACATCTATTATCTACTCTTAATTTTATTTAGCCTATTTTTGCAGCTTTGAAAGACGTGTCGTTGGGTTTGCCAAGCGTGACCAATTCCTCTTCTACCTTTTAAAGAATTTACTGGACTACAGTGTATTACTTTAATGCAGAGATCATTGCTAGAACCCTTTTTGAATGATCTGAATGGATCATTTCAGATAGATGTAGATTGTAAATGGAGTAGCACCGCTGATGGTCTCCTACGCAAACACATGGCTGTGGACAATGAGTTACTACTCTCTCTTGAGATGAACAGAGCAAGTTTTCACTTGGTTTTAGCCCTTAAGGCTCTGGTTGGATGCCAGTAGGGTAAGGGCAGGCTCACAGTAAGTAAAGCAAAAAGAATCAATATAACTCTGCGAATAGGCCTTTTTCAGAAAGAATGAATTTATTATCCTTGAAACAATTATTTTGATAGACTCCCTGTGGCCTACTGAAGATGTGTTTGGGTTTGCATTCATGCAGCTGCATCGGGTAGAAATCCATCAGCCCCGGTTAAACATGTCATTTGTAGTTGTCTTTCCAGGTGCCAAAGCCCATCAACTTTTAATATGGTTGATTATTAAGGAGCTTTTGATGTGTTCATGCTTCTCCTGGGTTGAGAAATGAAATGCCCATAACATTTAACACAGTAGTTTGACATTTAAATGCCAGTTAAAAGCCTTTTCGTGAGCTGGTACCATTTCCAGAGGGACATGTGTTTCATTATTGGAATGGCTTCACAAATAGCTAGATAATGTGACTGTGATTTCAGGTCCTTGCCACAGTTTTGTTCTACAAAGAGAGAATTTAAAATTAATTATTCCCAGGACCTACATAACTTATGGAGTTGGTAACGATTGGTACAGCAGCTGCTGTGTGCACAGACAGGCTGTGAGGACAGGCACCGGGAAGGTTTGACCAACTCTGTTGGAGAACCATGATGCTCTTATGAAATATTACCAGGAATACTTGTGAAAGTGTGTGGCGGGCTGACCTTGGCTGTCTGCCAGGTGCCCACCAAGCCTCTCTATCACTCCCTGTCCTCACCTGGACAGGGGGAGAGAGATACGTTGAAAGGCTCATGGGTCGAGATGAGGACAGGGAGATTACTCAGCAGTTACCGTCACGGGCAAAACAGACTCGACTTGGGGAAATTAATTTAATTTATTACAAATCAAAAGTTAGAGGAGGGTAATGAGAAATAAAAACTAATCATAACACACCTTCCCCCCAGCCCTTCCTTCTTCCCTGGCTCAACTTCACTCCGGATTTTCTCTGCCTCCTCCTCCCAAGCGGCACAGAGGGATGGGGAAAGGGGGTTGCAGTCAGTTCATCACACATTGTCTTTACTGCTTCTTCTTCCTCTTCCTTTCCCTGCTCCGGCATGGGGTCCCACCCACGGGAGACATGAACTTCTCCAGCATGGTCCTTCCCATGGGCTGCAGTTCTTCATGAACTGCTCCAGCATGGGTCCTTTCCACGTGTCCTTTCCACAGGGTGCAGTCCTTCAGGAATGGACTGCTCCAGAGTGGGTCTTCCATGGGTCCACAGGTTCTGCCAGGACCCTGCTCCAGCATGGGCTTCCCACAGGGTCACAACCCCCTTCAGGCATCCACCTACTCCGGTGTGGGGTCCTCCATGGGCTGCAGGTGGATATCTGCTCCACTATGGACTTCCATGGGCTGCACGGGGACAGCTTGCCTCCCCATGGTCTTCACCATGGGGTCTCTGCTCTGGCACCTGGAGCACCTCCTCCCCCTCCTTCTTCACTGACCTTGATGTCTGCAGAGTTGTTCCTCTCACATATTCTCACTCCCTTCTCCCAGCTGCTGTTGTGCAGCAGTTTTTCCCCCTTTCTTAAATACGTTATCCCAGAGGCGCTACCACAGTGGCTGATGGGCTCGGCCTCGGCCAGCGGTGGGTCCGTCTTGGAGGCAGCTGGCGTTGGCTCTGTCAGACATAGGGGAAGCTTCTGGCAGCTTCTCACAGAAGCCACCCCTGTAGCCCCCCTGATACCAGTGGTCTGCCTTGTGGAGAGGCAACGTTCCTTATTTCTCTTTCCCTTATTATGCGATAAAACGGTTCCTGCTCCACCGCAGGGGAATGGCAATAGAGACAGGAGCAAAATTTGCCTTTCTTGTTTTCCGTTCAGCAGCATTCTCTTTAATTTTTAATGATTACAAATTACCCTATTCATGAGGCTTTGGAATAATCAATAATGTATGCACATTTGGTGGGGGACAAGTGATGTCATCTGTCTTTTTCAAGTCTGAGATTATAATGTTAGATGTGGTACTGACAGTTTGAAATGCTTTATAAATGAATTAAATTGCTTTGTAACACCTAAAAAGAACAGGCTGTACTTGATCAAAACCGCTCCTTTCTGAAGTAATAAATAAAGTAATAATACGATTGTTAATTTCATTGTTTGAGGTTTGGAATCAAATTTAGGAAGAAAAAATTGAACATAGGTGTGAACTCCTGTTTCTAACAGTTGTTTTTTCTCAGGAGGATCCTGAGTTCCCTTTCCATGCGAGAGCAGCTGGGTTGCATTGAGAAGCAGCTCGATACAAAATGCAAGCTAAAGCAGACAAGCCAAGGAAATTAACCCAGAACTTCCAAAACCTACTTTGGTTGAAGTTGACTTTGGGTGAACTACGTTGATAGTATCAGCTTGTCCTGTTGTGCACTTAAGGAGAGGCTGTGCCTCTGTTCCTGTACTGGGGTCACAGTGCTGCCGGGCCATTTGTCTTGTACATTGAGGGTTACAGTCAGTTGATCAGGGATCGCTTCTTACTGGGATGCTACGTGCGCTAGCAGAGTTCACTGTGAATGGACTAATGTGTTAAAAGTACATTTCTAAAGGTTGTTTCCTTCTACTGGCTGACAGGAATCCTTAAACAATGGAGTAGATGGTTCCGTAGAGTTTGAGTCTGTCCGTCCATAAATGCCCCCTGGCACATAACCAGGAATTCTGCTCACCTCGATTCAAAAATACCTCTTTAAAAGTCCCAGTGTATTTGTGTCTTCCAGGGGCAAATCTCATCTGTTCTTGTTCAAACGTGTTTCTGTAAGGAAATCTGTGCCCAGTCATTGGCACTTGCTGGCAAGTTAGAGGTGTCAGTGCTCCAGGGACCGAGACGATGCCCCCTTCATTGTTACAGCACGAGCACACTCCCTGCTTATGTGGTCTTGCAGATAAATTCCAAACAAATCAAGGTAATTAGGAAATAAGAATGATCTATCTGAAAACACAACCATTTGAGCTTTCAAAATACAGACCTTGCCTTACTCATACTGTTATTCCATCTTTTTTATTACCTCCTCTATGGGTTAGCGTGGCAAGGATGTGATGGCAAAGTATGAAACAGTTGGGTTCTTTTCAAGCTATGCCAATTAATAACTTCCCTCTGTTTACCAAGGAAATAAAGCCTCTGGTTTACTAGTTTGGTGGGTTTTTTTCTTTTTTCCTTTTTTTTTTTCCCCTTTCCATTAAGTTTTTTCAGTGTCATGTCCAAATATAACTTAGTGCTTTATGTTGGATCCTAAGTCATTAAAGAATGATCGCAGGAGGCAAAGGGGATCTCTGCTTTCATTTGCAAATCTCTTCTTGTATAGGAGAGTATTAACTTAATATTGACCCAAGATCTATCGAATAAAATTGCTCTAAGACGTGAGCTGTTGGCACGGCGGCGAGGGGGAAAGAAAGGAAGGTGGGGAGCGATCTGAATGTTTGAGCTCAGGTCTGGAAAGTAAGAGCTTGAATTTCTCTTTATGTTTTATTTATTTATTGTGTATTCCACCTGTGCAGTCATTTTTAACACTGCCATGCTTGCTGTTGAATGTGATCAATATTCACCCCGTTCTCGGTGACAGTGCAAGTCAGTCTTGTGCACCTTTCTTTTCCCATATTATATTTTGCATAAGCACTGTTAAAATATAGCTGTTCACTCTGGTGCCATCTATGCTAAACAGAAATGCAAATCAACATCCTAAAGGTGATTCAAAGGAACACTGAGTACTGTATACTTTTTAATCATCATCTTGTTACTTTTACTGTTAGCAACAATAATTAGTGTCATTAGCAACAACTGTGTGTGGTTTTAATTTGGCAATATCTCCTGCAGTGAGGGAAGGGGTCAGGGTGCAATATTCAGAAATGCAGGAATGACTGTATGAAAAGAGAGCAGTGAGGTTTTAGCATTCAAATTAATTTTGTGTTGGGATGAAATTGAGAAATTCTGTTAAGTGGTTAGATTTCTAAAATGCAGAGCAGGCCTGTGGGCAGAGCAAGCAGCTGCAACGTGGAAGATGGGTATGAATATGGTGCTGCTTGATTTGCCCCAGGATTTGCCCCATGGTCACCCAGATCCTGGCTAAGGACCCAGGTCAGCCTTCAAGCCAGTGAGCGGTACCTTAAAGGTGTATTTCTGGAGCACACGTAGTAATGTTGATCCAGGAGTTAATCCAGCTGTATTCCAGTTCACAGGAGTGAAACAAGGAGCAAGAAAGCATTTTGCAGTATTAATGGAGTTCAGAGATATGCACAGCATTTGCACCTCTGGGCCACGACTAAATTAACCTTGGTTCTGATCCTGTCTCTCCTCATCAAATAGCTGCTTTTTCATATTTCTCTACTGAAGCTTGAGGTTTGATCTCTTCTGCTGAATTTAGCTGAAAAGCAATCAAAATACCAGGTGCATCAAAAGTAGATGCTGTCAAATCCAAGACTTTTGCCTCTCTGCCTTCTGGCTCTGCCCATCCCCTGTGGGTGCACAGAGAGGTCTGTGCTAAACTTTATCCCGTCCCCCTCTAAAACATGGGCGGATTTTTAATTGCCTTGTTCTTTGTTAGTTCGTTTTATTCCTGGTTCCCCATGCTGCTCAATAATGATTTGCAAAGGCTAGGGTTAGCTGTATTAATTCATTCTGCATAAATAATCTTGCATAAATTAGCAATGTAGAAGTTCTGAGCTGTGACTGGGCTAGTGAGGCAGGCGCTCTCGGTGCTCCCTGCAAGAGAGAGGCAGCTCCGCGCAAGTCTCCATCCCACCTCCCTTGGGCACCTATTTTAGTAGGAGATGAATCACTTGCTTTTCCTCTCCTTTGAGTAGAAAGAGCCTGGATGACTCACAGCCACTAGCCAAGTGCTTAAATGTTAGATATTCTGGTTAAGCTCATCCCTGAAAGCTCCTTCAGAAACAGGCATTTTCAGAGACCGACTCAATTGGCTTATTTTGGAGGAGAACCAAGGGGGAGCATTGCTCAGCGCAGGCGTCAGGCTTAGGGCGTCGCGGGGCTGTCCCCACCAGGCCTGGCCCTCAGCCATGTGTGGCATGAGGTTGTGGCTGTGGTTGTACACCACAGCATAAGCTGGCAGCTCTGGGTTACAACGGCCTCATGCCCGGATCGGGTACTGATCCAGTTCAGCATAGCCCCAGCAGCTGAAACGTAAAATCCCTTTCTAGCTCTAAGGAAGGCTGACAAGTGCCTCCTGGGTGGCATGGGGTAGGTAGAAAGACTCGTGTGTTGCTGCAGTGTGGGACTGTCATTTTCTTTCTCTTCAGCCCCACCTTGTAAACTCTTCTTCAGGAGGGAGCAGAAACCATTTTGGTTCATCTATTGCCTACTAAATATATTAATAAAGGAAATTCAAGGCTGTGGTTACCACATAGGTACTATGTAGATGCCACAGGTACTATGAAGCCCCATTTCAGCGATGCTTTTAAACATGTTTCAATCTCACTGATGTTGCAGGTCCAAAACATGTGTCTGAGTGCTTTGCCGAGCAGGGGCCGGGGGAGATGGCGGTTCCCGCTGTGGGGCTGGCACGGCACGGCAGTGGGACAGGCTGTGTTGGCTCCCTTGGGTGCCTTGCTGCTGTTACGGAATTAGCTAGCTGTGAAAGGATGTCTCCAGTCCCAGGTTGTGTTTTCATCATGGCATTTGTCCTGGATGTCTTAAACTTGCCGAAAGCCCAAAAATCTCCCAGACGCATCAATTCTTACTGCTTATGTCCCTTTAGGTGTAGGTATGTTCTGCTAAAACTGCCTGCTCTTTGTATGATTTCTACTCCAGTGCTTCTCATTACAATAAATTCCTTTCATTTACAAATATAGTTAAGATAATTACTCCTTTTACAGCCCACACTTACCTTAAAGATGTTAGTTAAGAGCTCTGAAGAAGCATTTCAACATCCAAAGCCACAGAAGCATTCAACAGTGCTGCTGCTGAGAGATGCCCAAGCCCTCCCGGGCCTGTTGCAGGCTCCTCAGCTTGCTGAGAAGGACTCTGGGCCAAGCTCCTCAGCTTCTTCCCAGGCCTGAAATCAAAATTCATCGCAGATGAACTAGCATATTTCCAAACAGCTGTGTGGCTTGATAAGTAAATTGATATTTGCCATGGAAGGTTACACGCTCTGTGCTTGTCTACTTCGTGCTCGTCGTTAGCTTTCCTCCGTTTGGCTTTGGAGTAGTTGTCATTCTGCTTGATTAGCTCCCAGCTGATGGAAAAGGCAGCAAACTGCTTCTAATGGAAACACAGCGGTCTGTGTCTGGAAGGGATTGTTGGAAGGGAGTTAAAATATAACAAATGAATTTAGGAAATGGAAGACATGATTTACATTTCATTTTAAAGATGGTCTCCTTGCAGCTGGGCAAAGAGCATCACCAAGGTGTTAGTGAATAACGGCACTTTGGGAGAGCTGGCTGAGGAATTCCTGTTCAAGCAATTTTCTTAAGAAAAGATGCAGTTCCCAGAAAATAAAATAATTTCCCAGAAGTTAATTTTTATTATTAAAAAAATGACATATTTTACAGTCATTTTGACCTAAATATTAACACCTTTGCCAAAGTGGCCCGAAGCATGTAGCATTGTGTTGGTATTAGCCAGAACTCCCTTATGGCTGTGCACGAGCCCACTGAACCACGGCTCAGGACTCCCCGCGTTTAGCTGCTTGAGGGCTGATATATTGCTCAGCTGTAGGTTGTTTTCTGGCCAGCGTCTGTGGTTTCTGCTAGAGAAGGGCCCGTGGCAGGGCGGGAGCAGAGGGGCCCTGGAGGCCTTGACGCTCTCTCCGACAGCCCTCCTGTGCACTGAGCAGGCATGGCTGGGAGGTTGCACTGTCAGGGGGGTGGAAAATCAGCAGGATCCGGCTCAAAGCTAGACTAATCAGTTATTTAAATTTATCTAATGAGTCAGCTTACTAATATTTTCTTTTGCTCAAAGCAATACCTTTGGAGGATGTACTCACTCCAGCACAAAATCTGTTGCACCAGATGAGCAGCATCATTTCAAGGGAAAGCAGGCTTGGGAAGGGATGTCTTTTCTGGAGGGGGGGGTGAAAGCTGCATGAAAGCAATCTGCAGTCCCGCAGGAAAATGAAGTTAATTCATTTCAGCTTGTAAAAAAAATATTGATTTTTAGTTCCCAAGATGTTTTGCTTATTTTATCTTGGCCACTGTACTCCGTTTGCCTCTGCGCTGCAACTCAGGATTTGCTGTCTGTAATCTCTCTGTCGAACCTATCTCATTGATTTACACCTCTGCTGCTCCCATCCACTTTATCTCCCTTGCGACCGAGGAGGCAGCTCTCTTCTGATGTTGTGACTTTTTTATTATTGGAATTTATCCTGGACCCGTGCCTGTGGTACAGAGCGTGCTCGCCGCCTCTCCGAAGGAAAAGCGCGGTAGGTCTGCAGCTACACCGTGCTCTGGGAGGAGCAGGGCTCTGCTCTCCCTGCCCTGCGGACCCAGGCAGCATGCAGAGCACCATTAGTGATCACGGCCGCCTTTGTTTCCACTAAATTAGTAGAAGGCAAAACTTGAAGAAGAAAGCATTTTTCTTATCGTGGCAGATCATTTAAAGATGTTTCCGACTTCGTAATGCTCCAGATGCTATTTCTAATGAAAGTATTTTAATCTCTGGCAGGCTAAATGCCCCTGGTAGACTATATGTGCTGTCTCTTGCTTGCATAGATAAAATTATTTTACTGTTACCATCAATAATTCTCTCTGTTTGACTAAAAGCTCTTCAGCATTATTCACGGGAGTAGAAATACAGACCCAGACGCAGCACAGGTTGCTATGAATGGGAGCAGATGTGGCACGTGGGAGCCGAGCTCCCGCTCTGGCTCCGCAGGGATGGCTTTCGGCATCCCGGGGAGCGAGAGCTGCTCTTGAGGGCTGCAGTCTCGGAGGAGCTGGGTCCCACGTCCAGGTGGGCAGGGAGTGCTGAAGCGGGGGTTATACTCTTCCAGTTCTGGCTCTGCAGAACTCAGTCTTTTGCAGAGTCAGCAGAGCTGGAGAAGGCACAGCTCAGGTGAAATGCACCCAGTAATGCCCGAAAAGGCTCCTGACACCTCAAAACGCTTCCATGTGACCCAGGTACTATTTTTTTTTACTTATTTTCCCATCTGAAAAGCACAGAATGATTGGTGAGGTTTCTAAGTTAAAAGGATCCTACTTCTTGCATTTCACTATGAAAACAGGGGGATTTAGTCAGGTCTGAAAATACACTTGGTAAAACCATAGAAAAATATACGTGGAAGGAGAGCCCTGCCCCCAGGCCTAGGCACATACCTCTCTCAGGGGTATGGGGTTAATGAGCTGTGGCTTGAAGTAGTTAAATCCCTTCACAGACCTGCAATCAAGTCTCTCTTCAGAAGGGCAGTAAGGATTTAGGAACCTGAATCTCCCTGACAAACTCTGGGACTTGGGAATTAGTTCCTGTATGCCTTGTGCCTTTAGAAAATCAGACGTAAGGACCTGTGAAATACCCTGTGTTTGCTTCAGCCCCTCTGTGGTTAGGAGAGCCCCCGGTGCAAGGCACGTGACGGGGCTCTGGAGGGATGTGGGGTTTCCTTTACCCCAGGAGGTTCAGCGGTGGCACAGGTGCCACCGTCCCCAGAGCAGCGAGGGCTCCAGGGCTGCTCCGCTGCCCCGTGCGGGCTCCTTGTGCTGCCAGGCGCTGCGGAGCAAGGGGCAGCAGTGGCACGCACAATAGTTGTGCTTTCTTTTACGTGTTGCCATAAAATCGGTGTGCCTAGCTCTGCAGAAGTGATTGTTATCATATTTTAAAAGAGATATTAAAAAAGGTTAGGGAGAACGGCTATGATGCAGCCCACACACCTGCGGTGGTCGCTTGTGCAAGTGCATGCGTTGGATATGTCACGACATAGACCATGAGTGGTGACTGAATGCAATGTTCACCTGGCTTACTCAGGGCACAGGTCCCCCGTCCTTCTGCGCGCTACATCTGGATAGACTGGGCTAAAACCTCGGACAGAATAGGAGGTAAAGCGAGCTGCTTTTTTCCTGCCTTCCTTTTGGAAAGGTATTGTTCTGGTTTTTCCTCCTTTTTTCTTCTTTTTTTCTTCCTTTTTTTTTGTTGTTTTTTATGTGTCAGTACACATTCCTGTGCGAGTCTATGTGCTTAAATGGAGAGATGCAAATGATGCCTTAGGCTCTGCTGTTTCTGAAAGCAATTACAAAGGATTAAAAGAAAAGTCCAAAAAGGGAAGACCTAAATGAAAACCACAAAATGAATGGGGAGGGGGAAAACTGATGAAAAGAGAAACGTACACTAACTAATTGTTGGAAAGCCTCTGATTTTGAAAAAGGACAGTCTTTGATGGAAGGAAAAAGTGTTGTTCGATGTTGTTTGATTCGCTGCCATTCCAAATTGCTCGTTAGCATGCAGCAGTAGGGCTGTGCTCCTCACACCGTACCTCCGCCTTTCATTCCCTACTTCCTCTGTCAGGCTGGTTTGTCTCAATGAGTCTGTTTAGCTCAAGAGCTGTGTACCTCCTCGTTACTGTCTGCAGTGCCTTATTAGACCCTCTCCCCATAACAATCACTTCTCAACTAATGATATCATGTAGTTTTAGATCCGTTGCTATTCCCTGATCTAAAGCAATGATCATTTCTGGGCATAAGGAAATTTGCTATCCATTTCATTGATGCTGGATCATTTCTTTCTATGGGTAATAAGAGCTTTAGCATGGCCCATTTCTTTCCAAACAGCTTGACTTATTACACAGATGCTGTAGAAGCCATGAACTCTGTTGTTAATCAGAAGTGAAATGGGAGCATATGGGATAACATCTTCCTCCGGAGTTCAGGCGCCGCGTTGTTTCCCTCCGCGGGTGCGGGCTGCCTGTCCGGCGTTTCCACCTGCGGCTCGGAGGGCTGGCACGTGGCAGGGGGGAAGTGCCTTCGTTAAGGGGCTCCCGGGACAAGCCCTTTCTTTGGAGGGATCACACTACTTATTGTTTCTGCAAAAAGAGTATTTCCCATATTGTGTGCTTTTAGCTCCTGTCATTGAATCGTTAACTGCTAATGCACATCCCTGCATGGCTGGGGGCTGGGGGAGTGCGGGTATCTGTGCTCCCTGGCCCCCCACACCGCAGGTGGGCTTTTATTGTCCAGGGCCCGTTGGCGGGATCAGGGAACCTGGTTCAGGCACCTGGTTCAGCCGAGGCTTTGCTGACACGCCGGGAGGCTGACGCTGGCAGGCTCAGGAGGCGATTATTGCGGGGTAAGATGGTGTTCCTCCGAGGGAGAGGTAAACACAGAACAGGTTTTTCATGATGAATGAACCTAAATATACCAAACCCTGCAGACGCCGAGTGAGTCAGTGCGTCGTTTGGTAACCGTACGCATGAACCGACAGCGTGACGCGGGGCAGGCACTGCATGTGTCGGCGTACGGGTCCGTCTGTCCCCACTCCCACGCACATCGCTGCGCCCTGGGCCGACCAGCTATTGCTGAATCCAGGGCTCCTGTTGCCTGGATATGTTCAGGCAGAAGCTGGATCCAACAAAAGAAACCCATGTGTGTGTGTGTCACGATGACAGTCACAGCTCCTCTCCATGTTTGCTGCCCTTCCAGGTTTGTCTTTCAAAGACCAAGCCTCAACTTTTAGCACTGTCCCCCCAGCTGACAGGTGCTTCCGGACACCTCATCGCACGGCAGGCTCAGGGCTCTCTCACGCAGGGCTCTCCACTCTCACATCCTTTGCTTTAGAAGAAAAAAATGGGGTGAGCTCCCTGCTCCCCACATCAAAGTTTCGTACTTGAAGTGGAAGTTTTTGCTTTGGAGCTTGGCAGCTGCCGGGACGGGCGCGGGCGGCGTGGGACACGGCCCCGGTAGGCGCCCGCACTCCCTACCCTCCCGCCGGATCCCAGCCTTCCCCACTGCCACAACTCCCAGCACATTATACAGATGCAGCATGACAGGGAAATACATTTTTAATGCGTTTGCTATTCTGTATTCTGTACATGACAAACACCCTTAAAACTGAAAGCAGTAATACCAAAATGAGAGAAAGTTGCCAAAGTACAAAGCACTCACCAGTGTTTCCTATCACGGGTTTAATATTTCTCTGAGGTATTTCGGTTCCTGTGAAGTAAAACGCTACCGTCCCTTCCCTTCCCTGCCTGCCATTATTCCTTCCCAAGAATGAGCATATAATTCAGTTATCGAATAATAACTGTCACATTTCCTGAGAGCACAAAACTTATTTATGGCTTTGCCCCTGGGCAGGAGGAAGCGAGGAGCTGCTGACAAAGACCCAGATAGCTATTTGTGTCAAATTTCATTTTAGGGAAGGAACATCTTCACTTGCTTTTGTGATCTTCGAAGCGGTGCAGGCAGCGTGGGGTACAGGGGCTGAGAGCCCTCAGGGGAACTTGCGTAAGCCGCAGGTCATGGCCACTGGATCGCTGGCTCCTGCCTTTGCCAAGACAAGCCAACTAGCTGGGGCCACCACTGGGCTCCAACACACGAATTTAAGGAACCAAACCTTATTGGAGAGGGGAATGGCAGCTAGCTGGTGAGCGGGGCTTGTGCTGGGGTCCCTTGGGTGGAGGATATCCTCAGATCTCCATCAAACAGATGCTTCATCTGCAAAGCAATCTGGGATCATATCCTTTGTCTTGTATTCAGAGGCTTACCCTAGACATTGAAGACATAAAATGAGCTTTAATGTTTCACTGAGGGTGAGTCGCAAGTGTTTTAGCATCAGTGGAAGCATCTGCAAGAAATAATCTGTCAGGGTCAGACTCTCTCCCTCTTTACATACATTTCCTGGATAAACTTGGATATTTATGGATGTGTTTCCCATTGAAGACGTTTGGAAGTGGCTCAAGGACTTGGTCTGCCCTGGTGCTTAATATTTTGCTGGTCTAAGGTGGCAATCTGGCAGTGTGTAAAGCTGAGCTCCCTGTCAAGGATGGGAGAGAACACAAAAGGCATAAATCACTTCTTGGGGAGGCTTTAACAGGCTCCTCTTTAGCACAAAGCCTAAAGGGTGATTCAGAGACCTGATGGGTTTTGTCTTTCCAGCTGAGTTATTGCTGGGGAGATGAGAAATTTTTGCATCTTGATCTTCCCACCAGTGGTGGGGCTGGGTTGTCCCCTGTGTGGGACTTGGTAGCCTTCAGGCTGCTCTCACAGCTGGGGCAGGTGGCCTGAGACTGCTATCTCAGCGCCGTGCTCTGGGGACTCTGGCAGTGAAGTCCAGTGGAGTTAATTCTATGTCCACTCTGTGCCAAAAATCAGGGTTATCGCAAAGATCCAATCTACCTTATAGAGCTTTACGTCAACTTTCTTGGTACGTTGCTGTTAAAGTCTGCACATGTCTTCCTTCAGGGACACCATAAATACGCATAATAATAATTAGAAATATCCCAAGTAAAAAGCCAAGACAAGAGCTCTGCAGCATGTGCCAGGGACCGCAGTAAGATTAAAACATTCTGGAGAAAAAGCTCACCAGCAAGAATAGTGGCAGTTGCCAATTATTTTAGCTGACAATGACTTCTCCATAGCCAATACAGACAAGTATTAAAAGCAGTTCATCACTGCTGTCCTTTCTTGCTTAATGATGCAGGGGAGCAAGGAAAATGCTGCTACCAGAAAGGGACTGGATCGAAGGCTCCAGTCCATGTGTCCCTTGGGAAAAACATTACCAATGAAATGAAGACTCTACCAGGGACTTTAATAGTGTCAATAAAATGTCAATACTTAAATATTTGGATAAGCAAGAACATACCTGTTAGCTTCTGCTTCACTGAGGTGGTGTGCTCAGTGGAGACACTGAAGGTGGTGAAGCCGTAGCTGAGCTAATTGTGGATGGTCCATACCTGGAATTTCCTATTGACATTGTGCAAAATGTGTTTAATTCTAACTCTTTCCATAAGAAGTCCCACTATTATGTTGTGTTGATTATACTTTCATGTACCTCTCAGGAAAGAGAGATAAAGAATTACTTTTCTTCTATTACCAAGACAAAGTGTGAACTGAGCCACAGGATGAGTAAAGTCTGTTATAGAGCATCTACTCAAGTACTTAGTAGTGGCTGTTGTAAGGCTGGTCGTAGCTAACATTAATGCCTCCTCGCAGGATCCAAATGACCAAGCATCACTTTTTTTCCCGGTGCTGAGCACTGAGTCCGTGGTTGGAGTTAACGTGTGGGTGCCGGTGCTGCCGCAGTCCCAGGAGTAAACCCACTCCCTCACTTGTGCTTCTGCGAGTGAATCGCCTCTCTTACGGTAGAGATTTGAGCAATGAGCTGATCGTTTTGAAGTACACCTCCTCTTTTTAGTATCAGTATTTTTACCTAGGGCCTGGTTTTGTTGGTAGTAGAAGCAGTCAGTTGTAGTATTTCTGCATTTGGAGAATTCACACACTTTGAAATGAACTTACTAAGCAATATAGTCCCATTCTCGTGACTAAAATTGTCTTGGGAAATGTCTCCATAACTTAAGAGGAATGTTTGTTGCACTGAAAACTCAGTGTTCCCAGAGTGCTTGGAGAAGTTTTTGGAAATCTCCTGTGCAATTTAATTCTTCAGTTGTGTACAGTGTTCAAGGCCTGTCTGTTAAGGTACAGCCATAGGATGTATTTTACTGTTAGAGAATACAATAAATAAAGCAACAGTATCACTGTTAATGGATTGGTATGAATTCAAAGCAAATGTGTAACCACAGTTAAAGTATTCTGCAGCTGTGCCAGAATATTCTGAGGAAAAGAAAACACGAGAAGAGAAATCTCTCTTTAAAAACGTTAAAAATCCGGCTCTCATCGTTTGGGTCTCTTTATTTTGCTTGAAAAACTTTTAACGAGGAGCATTCATTTTGGTAGTGTGCTTTCGCCCGTTCAGAGCTGCAGCAGGTCCGCCTCATGCTGTGGTGGAAGGGCTGTAGTCGCTCTGTGCGATCTGCTCTCCAAAAGCACGGGATGAACGTGACGGAGGAACCGTCCTCCAGCCGCAATGGAGTTGTTTCTTCTGTTGGTCTCTCCTCGTGTTAATGGAGGATTTAAACAAGGAGAGAGCGTAACGGAGTGTATCAAGTCCTTTGTGTAACGGTGCAGCTCTAAGCAGCGTGTTCAGAGGCTGGACCCCTTTCTAAGAAGCTAAAGGTTAGTCAGCGGTGTGGGTGCGTGTTGCCTCGTTAGGGTTGGGAAGGTGAAGCGCTGCAGCACACCACTGCAGTGCAAGTGAGGACATACTGGGGCTGGAGGTGTGAGATTGCTGGGCTTATCCCACAATGCTTGAGTGATGATTTTTGTAGCTGGCCCCACTGCACTTCACAGGAGCTGCCTGCTCAAAAGAGAGGGAGGGACGGAGCAGCAAGCTTTGTGTAGACCTGTGCGCGGAGCAGAACAGATCTGAGCTAAAGATGCCAACAAATAGCTAAGAGGTTTGGTGGCTGGGTGCATCGCCGGGTGCTGGGCTGCGTCTGGCCGAGACCACCCTGCAGCAAATGGGGATGGCTGGGAGGGGGGGATATAGCATTCCCTGTAGGAAGCAGGTTTGAGCTCAGAGGTGCTAATTTGCGTCCGAGAGCAGAAGGGCTGTAAAGGCTGGGTCATGCTTATACGCCAGCTCATTTTGAGAGCACTGAAGAAACCTCGGAGCTAGATCCTTGTGTCTGGTGACTTCTCTTGACTGACTTTGGAGCCTCCCAGGTACCTTGCCAATGGGAAATATAAAGTCAAATTTAGTACTTGAAGTGTGCAGGTCTTTAATAGTGCTTGACTCATGCTGGGAAGAAAGAGGAGGAGGAGAACTGTCACTCTGCTGTGTGTTTTTTTTGTTTTGGCATATAGAAAAATTGTTATTTCTCATAACAAACAGATGATGATACTCTGAGCTGGTGCAGCGTGTGAACGTCTATGCTATTCTTCATCTTGCTGGCTGAAAGGTGTGTGTGGAGAAGTAGAGAGAGAGGGAGCTAGAAATGCATTGCTGGAGATTGGTCCCCCCAGACTGAAGTCAGGTGACTTTGACCCTGCTGCAGGAACATGGTAGCTGTCCTCCGGAAAGGGAATTATATTCTCTTACACTGCTCTGCTGTGACCATAGCGCATCAAATCCTGACTTATTTAAGGGCAAAAAACCCCACGTTACTTCCGTTGGAAATAATGCCACTGCCCCGCCTCATTCAGCCCGAGCTGTGTGGTAGGACCTCGGGCATGGCCTGAAGTTGGGCAGATGCTCAGGCTGGGCTTTGCTGAGCCTCTGAGAGCTGCAAAATGAGTTGGGGACATTATAACAACAGACTCCTGTGTGAATTGCCATTGCTGCTGCAAAGAGCAGCTCCATTCATGAGCACGAGTCCTGAATGTGCACGCAGTAATTGATGTTGTTCCCCTTTAGCTTTAGGGGAATTTTGGTGGTAGAGGATCACCCTGCCTGACTCCAGTGCTCACTCTAAGCACAGTTTCTGCTTTAGTGCGCAATTGTACGTGATTTCCCAAAGTCCTCTGAAACTACATCCCGTATGTCTCAAACTGAGACTCGTCATGTGAATTCTTTTTCTTGTCCAAATCTACAGTGCTGTATTGCCATAACAACGCTGTGGCCAATGTGAAATGTTTTGCATGATAAAAGAAACACAGAAATCCCTGTGAACTGATTTGGAGATGCCTCGGCGAGACGTTAACTTGATTAAGTGTTTCTGGGAATTGGGAAAAGCAGCTGGCCAAGAGTGTACAATGTGTCTCTTGGGTTGGCCTTTTGATGCTCACACAGAGTAATATAAACCCCGGTGTCGAACGTTGCATTAAACCAGCTCCCCACAAAGCAATCTAGTAACAAAGACAAGTAAACAACAGCATGGCAGCAATAAAGGCAATTATCAGGAAAGTGAGTTACACAGAAGAGGCGGAGATGATTCCTGCTCTCCGTTCTGGGGAATGTAAATGAAATGCTGCCGAGCTCTGGGGAGCGGGTGTGAGGGCAGGGAGCCCGCCCCGGCTCCGGAGAGGCCCTGGGCATGCTGCGGGCACCCCACTGCAGCTCCTCCTGCTCTCGGCAGTCGTACGCCGGTCTCAGTTAATGTTTCCTGACAGTGTCCAGGGAATGGGTGGCCTTGGCTGTGGTCGGGGACGGTGCTGCCCTTTTCAGAGCACAGTGTCGGGGTTTGCAATACTCTGCGCACAAGCTGGCTGTCAAAGGTGCGCGTTCAAGGACTAGAGTTGAACTTTTATAAATATCAGTACTGCTTCTGAGCCTCTTTATCTTGCTGCGTGGAGTATCTCCTCTGCTTGAACACGGCAAAGGAAGTGGCACTGGCATCTTGTGACAGCGAGTGCCAAGGGCTAATTCTGCACTGTAGCACTGACTTTCACCAGGTTTAGCTTTAGGGCTGTTAGTTTAGTCCTGGCTACTAACCTGGGGAATGAGGAGCTGGCTGAAGCAAGAGGGAGGCTCTGGAGGAGGGATGAGCCACGCTTCTCCTCTCCTTGAGTATCCTGTCATCTTGCCTTTGAGAAAAGGGAAACTGAAGTTGCTTTGTCCTCTCTGGATGCTGGTGTAGATAATAAACCAGGCTACCCAGCTTACTAACCACACTAGTTCACTTAGTCTAAATACTAAGTGAAAAACACTTTTTAAAAAATGTACAGGCAATTATTATATCTTTTTAGCATAATTTAACTTTAAAATTAAGGTTATCACACAATACTGAAAGTGAAGGTAACATAAGAGAGAAGACTTTGCACCATGACAAGCTGCCTTGTCTTCAAAAGATGATCTTTCAAATTTAGCGGTGTAATAGCCAAAGGACTCCAGGTTACACACAACGAAATTAGTTTCTCGCATCCGAAGACAAGTGGGACGTTTGTGAGCAAATGCAGAAAAGCTGCTTCCTCCTGCCTCTTTTCTGAGAACCCAAACCTGCTGCCAGAGCTGGCTGATTGACTGTATTAGCCAGCAGTGCGATTCAGATGAAAGATTATCTGACATTTTAAATATCTGTAAGTTTAATGTAACAGGTAAAGACTGTCTCGCAGGCATATTATATCTATGGAGTCACAGTTTTACGAGGTGATTATAACGCAGCGATTGACTGCCATGTGGAGTATGTGCTAAATGATATCTTGAATGGTAATGATGGTTCACTTGGCAGCCTGACAGGTCTCTGATCCATTTATAACTGCAGTGCAGGAGCTGCTGCCAGATGGCACCGGCAATACACGGGAATGAAGTGGCAGAACTCAGCGCCGTGCAGCAAACCGCGCAGCGTTCGGTGACGGCAGGCGCAGGGGCTGTGAGCCCTCGTCAGCAGCCTCAGTTCCTGCGGCCGGGTTCCTGCGGTGGTGTCGGCTGAGGCTGGAGCCAGGCCACCCCGGCCCTGTGGGTCTGGCATAATGTCTACATGGAAGCCAAACAGCACTGTTTGGCCACTGAAAAAAACATCTGATAAGCCTTCTTTTAATAGTTGTCACTGTGTCACTTCTCCCCACCCGAAATCACAATAGGTGTGAGAACGTTAGAGATAATGAATTGCACAAATCTTTTTTTCTTTAACAATTATCTGTTTCTCACTTAGTTTTATTACAGGTTTTGTTACTTTCTTTTGTCACAAACTATTGATTTGGCCAAATTTTTCAGTAAACAGAAAAACGTAAATTTTGTAGCAATCTTGTTACCCTGAATAAGAAAACAACCACACACATGCGCCTGGAGCAACAGATTTTGTGTGTTTATCCCTGTTTTTTGAGGAGGCAGCTGGAATTTCACGCGGTGTGTTTAGCAAGCAGCGCTCAGCATCGCCTCGGAGATTATAATTAGGCCCGTTCCTCTTGTGTGATGCGGAGCCCGCTGTCATGGCAGTTATTCTCTCTAATTATTTTCACGCCTGTCTGTGGATGGTAAGACCTTGTTTTCTTAAGTCCTTTCTGCCAGTCACAAAAGGACGTAGGGCTGTTTCGGCGCAGGGTTGTGGTGTCGGGAGGCGTCCCCGAGAGCGGTGGGTGGGCAGGGAGGGGACAGCCATAGGTAGTGGCAGCTCAGTGTGGGCTTGGGGACATGGGGAGGAAGCACGGCAAGGTGTTAAGGAGGTTGACTTGGACTCCAGTACCTCCAGGCCTGCTGGAGTGACAATGAATGGTTACCGACCCCTTTCACCCTGCCTGCTGCCATTGCGGGCCTCGGGCTGACGGGCAGCACCCACAGGGTGTTAGTGCAATAAACCTCACCCCACTGTGACAGCAGACACGCTACTGGGAGCACTGGCTCGGGGCTGGCTTCCGTCTGTGTCTCGGACACTGCTGTGCAGGAGGACGTGGCCGGGGTCCCGCCTGGCTGGGAGATGAGCCCCGCTGACACCCTTCTCCCCGGCAGTCACGCAACCTTCAGCGGGAGCTGGGCCGGGGCTGGGGCTGTGCGGGAGGGCAGTGCTGGAGCAGGGTGGGGAAGGGGCTGCACAGGCTTTGGGGACAGGGGAGGAGTGCACAGTGGGCAGAAGTGTGACTCAGAAAAAATCCCATGATACCAATCACTGCGGTTACCGTGATGGCTCAGGTTTTGTTCAAGAGAGAGACAGAGGTGGCCTCTCTGAGCTCTGCAAACACGTATGAAGTCACCAGTGCCTGGGACTGGCCATGCCTTGTCCTTTCCTGGGGAATAACCATCCACAAAGGAAAAAGCCTTGAGTGCTGCCCAGATGAGATGATGCGGGGGTATCACTAGCACCCAGCTAGGCTCAACTTTCTGGTAGAGCCTCCTCCTCTCGTAGGGGATCCATGACCTGTGCTCTGCTGCTTACAGGTTAATCCTCCAGCCTGGCAAACTTGGCCTTGACACTTCTCCTGTAGTCAGGGGCTCTGCTGAAAACAATGCCCTGATGCAGATAAAAGCCTGATGAATTGCAGCTCCTCGAGTCTTGAGTACAATGAAATGTTATGCAAAGAAAAAGAGCAAGAGACCATTTCAGAGTCTTTTATGGTGATTCATCTGGGAAATTATCTGGGAGCAGATAATTTAATGCTAATGGCTCTTTTTTGTCCAGTGTCATTGTGAGATGGTATTCCAGCACCCTCCCTCCATACAAAGTGGGCTGGTTTTTGCTTTGAAATTCATCAGCTATGCAGCCAGTGAGGTGAGTGAGTAACGAGCAACCAAGATCAGGAAATATTTTGGGGGGGAGATTATGGTACCTCCCAGGGACTGAAGTTTTTATTGACTCTGTTTGGTATTGGGCAAAATCATAGTCTAGGGACTAGATTCTTGGTTGGTGCCAGGTGAGTTAACTCCAGTGAATTTAAGGAATTGCATTTCTCAGGAGTTCTAGACCACAGCAAAGGCAATGTGTGCAGAGAACAAGCAGGAGGAGTGCTTGGAAGTAGGGGAGGCAGAGGATGGGCAGAGCAGGGGAATGTTTTTTTTGTCACGTAAATGAATAGTTCATTTGTCAAGTAAACAATGTTTAGTTTTCAAGCCCTCATAATAAATGCAGTGTAGCAAAGAGGCAGGTGCTTTGTTAACATGAGGTGGCAGTAACCTCTCCCCCTCTCGAAGCCCGTTAGCCAAGCGATTGGAGCACTTGGCAGGGCATGGGAGAGCTCAGTTCAGACCTCCTCTCTTCAACACCCTTCTCCGCAAGCATGTCCTTGCCACTGGCTCTCTGCATTGTATTTTCTCCTCTCAACACGTTCAGCCTGCAAGAGCTCGCACGACCAGACAGCCCAACTGGCCCGGCCTCCTCCCAGACACACGGGACAGCTTCCTCCAGCTCCTCACTCCAAATTCCGTTGGCAATGAACAATTTTCATCCAGGTGCAGCCAGTACTTATTTTTCCCCTCAAAGTTTCTAAAATGTTCCTAAAACTTGTCCCACAGCCTGAGGCTGCTCTTCATTTTCCTGTTCCCCCACTTGCTAAAGAGCTCATGATTTCTGATATTCATACTCATGAAAAAACACCCTTTAGTCTAGAGAGTTCAAACCAAATGTTTTCCGCGCTATTACACAGTCCCCAATACGCACTGTCACTACCTCCAGGTCCAGTTCTTTTTTATGTAATAATTGGACCCACTGGTATTCCAAGACTTGGCGTATAACAGAAAATAGACTGAAACAAATTGGAAGAAAATGCATTTGTGATCACAATGACCCCAAGGCGTAACAAGTACTCTTTCTGCCATATCTCATGATGGATGGTGATACAGGCACACAGCTGAGATGTTGAGACCACACTGGCAAACCGTTTTCTTCATGTCAAAAAGTGATGCTAAATCACGGCTGTTCTTTTCATGCCATGTGATCCAAAAAGGCTCTAGTGCAAAAGCTGTATCTATAGGGTAGAGGAAACATTACATCCAGCTAAATACAGATTCTGCAAGATCATGACTTCTTTCTGCATGCAGGAGATGAAGGAAAATAGTTTTCACTAATTTAATTTCAATTTTATATGCTTCTCAATGTACCTACAGTTCTTTTACCTCCTGCTTAATGATTTCTTAGATGTAAAAACCTCTTGATAGAGAGCTTTGTAATTTTGTAACTCCATGCACAGTTTTGACATAATATTTTGTGTACTTAAAAAACCTTTGAAATTCTTTTTCCCCTATCCTTATTCTCTTGTGGTACAAAGGAAAAGTCAACATGATCATTTCATAGCAGAAAAGTAAATTAAAAAGATAATGAAATTCAGGGAAATCCCTTTTTCTATTTCTATTGCTTTTTTTTTTTTTTTTTACTAACAATGTTTAAACATTAGCTAGGTAACAGAGGGAAATGGGAAAATATATAAGAGCTGTTGTTTAATCAAGTCTCTACTACCTGACCAGTCTTCAAAACAGCAGAAACCGGTTTCATGCTAAAGCTTTTTTGTCTCTTTTATGGCTCAGGCAATCTTAACTGTAAATAAAATTTAAAATGACAGATGTGAAAGCTTGCAGAATAATTGCTGTCAGGGTAAAAAGCTGGTAACAGACTTGGTGCTGATCCTGGGAATTTTCTGGGGTGGTTTTGCAAGCCTGGCTGATGCCTTATATCCAGGTTTCCTGGTATTTTGGATGGCCTTATAGACATTGGCCTGAAATGTACTTTAAAAAGAATAGAATCATCGACTGGTTTTGGTTGGAAAGGACCTTTAAGATCATCAAGTAGTATCCAATGAATGTTTAAACAAGGACGTAGAGTTTGAGTGCTGCAGCATCTTGGACCTCCTGTACAGTGCTGACATGTAGCAGGGGATGCAAGAAATGGTCCCTTGCAGCAGGGTTGTCATGGACTCACAGGAGTGCCAGAACCCACGGGGAGTAGACGTGGCAAAACTTCAGATTTCCCGATACTCAGTTTTTCTATCAAACATCCCCACTGCAGCTGCAGGTGGGATTTTAGTTGCTTTTGTGCTCCAGGAGCAGATTTCCGTCCTTCCCATACAGTGTGAGCCCTGTGGGAAGGGCTCCCACCCTCAGTCCCGCTGCCTGGGCAGATGCTCTGCCAGTGGGTGTTGTCCATTCTCTCAAATCTTTAAAACCATAAAGCTCAGCATCTAGAGGCATACAGTGTAAGAATAATAAACCGCAGATATTAGAGATATAAGCATAAAACACAATGGTACTGCAAAGTCATGCACAGTTTTTAGACAGTCCCAAATGAGAAGAAAAGACAGGCCCTATGGCTGATCCTGGTTGCTGTTAAATATTCCCCCATCCGTTCGCTCTCTATCTCATGTTGGTATAACCTGTCTGGGGACCGTTGTTCAGGATAATGACATTGCATGCAGCATGCCTTAAGACACTCAGAAGTTGTCTAAAGCACTTCTGCTCGGGCATTTCTGGCACCACAGGGCTCAGAGCTCATGTAGGAACCAGGTAAACACCTACTGCCTGCGTGAACTTATTGGCCCTTTGAGGGCTATCTCCAGCTTGTGTTGTAAGCAACAGTGTGTTGATCAAATTTGGTGAGATTAAGAAATTAGGGAGTATGTTCTGGCATAGTTCATGCAAAATTCCATTGTAGTTCTTTTTGTTTGTTTGTGTTGCTTTGATTTTGCATTAGTCTCTGTTACAGTCACTTGGTTCAAGGCCACAGCAAGGAGTGAGAATTAGATGTGGTTTATGTTAGCCTCTGTAACAAGATTTGAGACAACTAACAGAATTTTCAGTGAGTCACTCGCATACCAGTGGTGTGGGACAGGTGAGTGAGGGCTTAGCCAGGGGTGCATTAGGACTGCATGTTTTCTGAGGCAGACGTTCCCCACCAGCAGCACTGTGTCCCGAGGAGACTGTGCTCTGGTCCAGCTGCATGGTCCATCTCGGCCCCATCTCTGACCACAGCCTGGTGTCCCGCTCCTTTGGTGAGGACACCGGTATCCGGCACGTCGGCCACGGCTGGCTGTGCCCCACCAGCAGCCTGGGGAAGGGCAGCAGCTTCCCTGGGTGGATGTGAAGCTGCTGGTGGGAGTGCTGACCAGAGCGCGCCTTACCCGCGTTTAGATGGGAAACTCAGTCCTGGAGGGGAAAACATGGTGCAAAATTTCTTTTTTTTACATCAGTGTTTGAGTCTCACTCACTAAAACAGACTCAGGCAGCTCCTCTGCAGAGCCAGTTCCCCCACACACAGTAAATCAGTGCCTAAGATGTTCATTGCTTCTGCGAAGCCAGGGACTGCAGGTGGGTCAAGCAGAACTTGTCCCTGGTTCCAGCACAGGCTTTGGGTCTGCCTTGCGGGAGGGTGTCGGGGACACTGGGGGCAGCCCTTGTTGCTCAGGCTGGGGTAGGATGGGAGAAGCTGGGAGCACTGTGGAGTGTGCAGCCACATGCTTGCTCTGAGAAAAACCAGTACCTGGGAGTTAAATGTTCGAAGGCAGCTCCTTTGCCTAGTTTTTTGGAGAGGAGTTCAGAATGTGGAGGGGGGTACAGTTTTGAACTTTCCAATAAAAATACTTTTGTGCCCTTACCTCTCCTCCTGTTGCACCGTGCACCTCTTAAACTGCAGTACATTGCTTGAGATTCTGTTTTAAGATTTAAAATCTGTTTTGACAAGCAGTTTGTTTGGCGGCTTCAAACAATACATAATTCAGCATCCCCCCAAATGGCTTTTTGCAGTGAATAAAATCGTGTTTATGCCATTGAATTAAAATATTGAAGACAGAGGAAGACGACTGTGAGTAATACAGCCGTGAATCTCATTCACGGGTCTGCAATCTGCTGTTCAGCAGTGCTTTTTCCATTGCTTCTTACTCGTTGTTTATTTGCGAAGTGCTTTGACAACATGGGAGAAGCACGGAATAATTTCTCTGGGCCAGGATAGCGGGAGGGCTCTGGTGCAGCCCCTGACCAGAGCCAAGCTGTTGCTGGCCTGAGCAGGGCCAGGGGGCAAATTCTGGCTCCTGAGCGTGAAGGACCACCCCACCACACGTGTCGTGGAGGGGAAGGAGATATTCACCCCCCAGCAATGCTCTTTGTCCTTCAGGTATGATCCCTGCTTGCCAGGCACTCGCGTGCTGCCAGATGGATTGCGTTTGGGTGGTGGCGTGGAAAAGAATGACGTTTTGAAAGGTTACCGTGGTTTGTTATGCCAAACGTAAGGAGTAACTCAGTTGTGACTGTTAGTAAACGTAGCCCTTTAAAAAGGTTACTAATGCAGCTTACCGTGTTGCTTTGTTTGTGTATACTTTGCTTTATCGTGGTTCCGAGCGTGATGCTTAGTGTGTTCAACCGGTACCTGCCTCTCGCCCCAGGCAGCAGGGAGGGAGGCAGCCATGCACGTGTCTGTCCCACGGCTGTAGGCACAGAGTCAGAAGAGCATTTCCCAACTGGAGCGTCCAAACGTGAGGTGTCTTTTTCAGAGGTGCCTTTGCAGAGGTGGATTTTGACTCCGGTCCCTCACCTGAGACCACTTTGAAAGTCTGAAGCCCTGACAGGCTTGTTGAGCTGAGGGAGCTGGGGTTGTTTAGCCTGGAGAGGAGGCTCAGAGGTGACCTTATTGCAGTCTACAACTACCTGAAGGGAGGTTGTAGTGAAGTGGGAGTCGGCCTCTTCTCCCAGGCAACCAGCGCTAGGACAAGAGGACACAGCCTCAAGCTTTGCCAGGGGAGGTTCAGGTTGGACATTAGGAAGAATTTCTTCTCAGCAAGGGTCATTAGCCATTGGAATGGGCTGCCCAGGGAGGTGGTGGAGTCATCATCTCTGGATGTGCTTAAGAAAAGACTGGAGGTGGCACTTAGTGCCCTGGTCTAGTTGACAGGGTGGTGACAGGGCAACGGTTGGACTCGATGATCCCAGAGGTCTCTTCCAACCTGATTGATTCTGTGATTCTGTGCAGGCGGGGCAGGCTGCAGTCCCCCAGCACGCTCTGGGTTCGCATGAACACAAATGTTGCCAAGTTAAGCGCTCAAAACACAGTGATGCCAGAACAAAAGTTTTCGGTACAAAATTAACCTGCAGCCCTGGCTGTAAGTCTTGGAAAGGCAGGTCTAGTGGTGAGAAACACAGCAGGAGCCAAGGGAAAGGAAAGCCCGGGCTGAGTGGCCGAAGAGATTGCCTAATCATTTTAGTAGAAGAAAAAATAGGTGCTTTTCTGTAGGTTCACCTATAAAAACGGCTGAGTTGCTATGGGGAAATTTCCAAAAAGAATGAAAAATAGGCTGACACGTTTCCAATAATATAGTTTTATCTTAAAACAGTGAGCAGAGGACGATGTAGTGGGCAGTGTCAGGCAGCAGCGCTAACAGGCTGCTCTCGGCCCCACATATGCTTCATAAATAACTTTATTACAAAGATTTAATCCATGATGTAGTGGAGCGTCTGTGTGATTTATATTTGCGTGCCATATGTCATCTTCTCTCTGCAGTTTTTATACTTACTGACTCCATAGTTAATTCTGTGGAGGTTACTTTGAAGTTTTTTGGCAAACAGACGAGCTACTGCCAGGGAATGCTCATCACAGACTTCTCAGAACTGCTTTCCAGTAGCAAAACATTAAATAATAAAATGACAGTACGCAACCCACTTTAAGAAAAGCCCTGCTTGTTTTCTCTGCCATAGTAGTTTCCATTGATTGATTTCACAAAATTGATCATGTTTTAAAGTACGGGAGCATCAATCATGTACGTCAGGCTGTCTCATACGCAGGATGCAGTTGTGACAATTGGAATGAATACAAATGTGTTGCCAAAACATCCATCCCTGCGTGTGGCATCACAAAAATGAAGAGGAAGAATGTTATTCATTCTAACTGGGAGGGGTTTCAGATCTCTGGGGGCATGTTCTCTAGAAGAAAACAACAGAGAAAGTAAGGCATGTCAATTAAATCTAGTATCAAAGTGTTAACTGTTAGTTGCTGGGCATCCGATAAATCTAATAATTTATCAGTCAACCATAAAAGCAAAGTATTGGCAAAGTGGTACCAAACGTCAGTTGAAGTTCACTGGGGAATTAAATGCGAGAGGAATGCAAGTGCAACACCTCCTCTCTCCGCATTTTTTTTTCTTTCTCTTTGCTGAAGCTCTGTTTATTTGCCTGCACAGGATGAATGCCTGTTAACTGCTTTCTATGCAGCACCATAACTTGTTACCTTCCATTCAGAAACATTCACAACAAAGGGAAGAGCAAAAAGAATGACAACAAAAACCTGCAGAAAGCCTTGTTTTCATTTAACAGGCGAGTCAAATAGAAAAGGTGGTAACTCAGGTATTTGCATTTAGAAGAATATCAAAGGAAACTCAGAGAGGAACAGGTTTGATTTCTGTCTGCTGTCTCAGTTCTGTGCCCATCTGTTCAACATGAGGAACGGTGAAAAAAATGAACTGCTGCCCTCCAGCCCACAGAGCATGGCCAGCGCAGGGCCAGCACAGCCCTACTCCTTTCTGCTCGCTTCCAGCCACCACTGGTATTTTTTTTTGCAGAGTGATTGTAGTTTATTGTCTTGATTTCATTTTAGCTGCTGCTTGAGCTTGAAGTTTCGCTAACATTGCATTGCATCCCAGCAGGGGCTGGGGGAACGTGTCCTCCCCGAGCCTTTGCCTGCTGCAAGGTGTCTGGCTAACATGATACAAAAGAAAGAAACAGCTCACTTTGCTATGTGTTATTTCTATTGCTCACCCGTTATGGTGAAGAGAGATTTTGTCCCGACGTCCATCTCTCTGTGTAAGTCTCCCAGCTATTGTGATTACGTGAAATGTTTCCTTTATTAAAAAAGAAGAGAAAGAAAAAAGGTGGGGGAAAAAAAAAAGCACAGCTTATGTTTGGGGAGGGGCTGTAGCAAAATCCCATCCCCACAGTACTAAAAAACCATCAACGTTGGCTTTTCCACGCTGTACCCTCTGTAAGCGGTACCGCTGGTGCCAATGCGAGCTCCGGTGTTTCGGGTACCGAGCGGTTTGCCAGGCCGGGGCTGGCAGGGTGGCAGGAGCCCTGCGGCGCCGGGGGGAGGAGTTGGACTCGTTGGCTTGTCTGAACTGAGCTAGCGGTTAGAGGTGCTGAGCCCTCCGAACCAGCCTTCCCTCTGGTGGGACTCTCTGCTCTTTATCTCACCCTGTAAACAGCGGGATGAGTTGAGCTAATGGCTGGCACGTTGTGTGATAATATATCACTGCTTAAGGATTTGCTGGCAGATAAACATCCAACAATTAAATTACAGCTATACCTCCCTTGGGTTGCCTCCCCTCTCCCCTGAGTACAGCTTTCTGCTTGAAGCAGATGAAGTTTGTAAGGGATGTGTGCCCAAAGTTCACCATGGAGCTGTGTCCTAATAGCATTATAAAAGCCCATGAATAGCAATGAGGGCCCGGAGGAGCTGAGCTGCTGGCTGTGCCGCTGCCTCCTCGCTGCCGGCCTCCTGAGGGGGTCAGCGTGCTCAGGTAGAGATACGACAGATCAGAAAACGTTTCTCATGCAGTTGTGCAAGGATCTGCGATAGGGCAGGTTTTTCTCCGTCTATTTTGCTAGATTTACTTAGTCATTTAGAAACAAATATAATGAAAAATCTCTTTAATTCAGGATTATATTTGTTGGTAGAAGATAAAGTATTGGTAAACACAGGATTATGGTACAGTGTGCTACAAAAGTGGATTTGTTTTTCTTGGGTGGGGGAAATATTAATGCTGTCCTATTTCTATCGTATTTCTTTGAGACAGGCAGCTGAAAGATGCTATATCAGATAGTCCTCACCTATCCTGTTGCATGTCAAAAGCCCCCCACCGCAGCGGAGCGTGCACAGGAGCGGTGCAGGTCCTGCAGCTCCTGCCCCGGGAGGCACACCAGGGCTGGGGCACAGGACGTCGTACACCTCCCTACCGACACTGTGGTTGTCCATTCTTTCTGGTGGCTACCGCAGTGAATATGTTGTGTGTAATGTAATAAATCGATGGCCAGGTAGGATGTTGTGGTGGTCAGGGTGCAGGATACCAGAGATGCTCTGCATTCAGTACCCAGAGGTGACAGAATCTGGCTCCTGATCCATTGGCACAGCCAAAACCTTCACTTGCCTGTGACGCTGTGCAAGATCTCTTTCAGTTGTTCACTGCCATTTCATTTACTAAAGTGGTTTGGTAGAGATGAGAACTATCTCCTTCGTCCGTCATGGGTTTTATAAGTATGTAGGCACCGGGAGCAGCCTACACCTTGGCAGGATATATGCCCCTGAGCAGAGTTTTATGTGAGATGCAAAGACAAGCATTTACACAGAAATATGCCTGACTTTCTAAAGAATGGTCTTATTTGACATGCAAAGTTTTTATCTAGATCTGACTTTTCAGTGTGTAAAGAAAATAAGGTCAAACATTTAGCATTAAATAAATTAGATGCACAATGAACTAACTGAATTTCATCTGCCAGAATTACTCAGCAGTAACATTTCATTAACATTAAATGCTCATCAATAGGTTCACAAATTAAAGTGGTCTAACAACTTTGCAGTGACTTCAGGCAACTGTGAGACGGCAAGGAGAGCAGTCAGCCAACGTCTCTCGAGTGTCAGCACGTTGCAGGTTACCGAGGCAGGGACTGCGCCAGGCTTTTTGCTGACTCTTGTCCAGCAATCACGCCAAGGGATGCTGGAGTTGTTCTTGCTATGAAATGTATCTGTTCATGCAGGTTTATAATTTCCTTTTTGAAAGGAAAACCCAAAGGTAGCTGTAAACCAGTATTTAACTGATATAATGCTTTTCCTCATTCCTGCTACACTGGACTAAATCATGAAGAAAGCTCTTCAGTGGCTGGGTAACCATGTTGGTAACCTGCTGCCAGAATCCAAGAGGATGGTGTTTTCTCATCTCTCCTGGGCTGTAGGGACTTTCCACTGTTGGGTAGTAGGAAACTTCAGGGCTGCACTCCTGAAACTTATCTTAGTTAGTGCTTAAATATCCATTTTATATGATTTCACAGAGGGAGGTCATAGTCAGGACTGGATTAAGGTGCTTTACCCATAGCAACCTTTCTCTTGCCCCCATGATGAGTGATGGAGAGATCCTTCCACCTCTCCACCCCACAGTGTAATTGCGGTCTGTGTTGTTTTTCCCATCTGAACATAGAGCCAGCAAGCGCAGTACTTGCCTGGTGCCACCTAATCAGGTGGCAATAAAGACAAAAGCCAATGTAAGAACTCATTAATCATTAGCTCTCCTTTCTGGGCAAAACAGTTTTTCAGGCTGATGTGGTCCAGAGAATACATGCATACATATGTGTAAGTATTTACACATACACGAATATATAAATATATTAAAAAAATACATAAATGTTCAGTCCAGATCACTAGACTGAAGAACCCCCTTGATGAAGTTGGATGTCGGTCAAGTCTCGCTCTGTGAGTAGCTTCCCCCGGCGTCTGGCTCAGCGCGTGGGGCTTTTGTGTCCATATCGAGGATGAAATCGGACCCTCAGATACTTCAGTGCTGGCATCAGTCTTAAAATATGTTTTCTGTTTTCTGCTGGTATCCTTACATCAGCAGGATATTCAGGTGGTAAAACAGAATGTGAACTGGAAAGGGAGAAGTCCCAAGTATAATGCTATGCCCCCCGACGGCCTCTCAGGAAGAGCCCATTTGTGTAAGATCTGATCATTGTGCTGTGAGCTCCACTATCTCGAGCCACCCTGGCTGAAAGACTTAAACCCCAGCGATTTTGAATACCAAGCTATAAATATATTCCAGAAGATAAAGATTTGGTGCATCCTCAGGTGTAGAACATTTAAGAAACCTTCCCTTTTCAAAGATGTACCTGGAAAACATCCAGGCAGCAGCTTTTTGCAATTTTAATGCTATTTATATATTAATGTTCCCTAGCATCAATGTAATAGGCTAAGTATAGAAGATAGCTGGGGATTTTAGGATACACCAAGAAGAATACAGCTTCATGGAAACAACATTTGGAGCTAATTAGAAGACCAACGGGTTAGAACAACACTAAGCTGCCAAAAATCCCTGGATAGTTACTTATTCATAGTGAAATGAAATCCAGCGATTGAGTGGGGAAATGTGGCTGTAATAGAAATCATGCCTGGAATATTCATAGAGAAGTTTATCAGAGTTCTGTGGAAAACACAGTATTAACATTTATAGGCCTTGAACACATCCTTTAGGATGCTCTTCTGATTTAACTTTCAGCTACATCATCTTTATGCAGCAGTAAGTTTATTTTGGCACACTGTGTTCATTAAAAAAAAAAAAGACTGCTTAAATAGAAACGTCCTTAATGAAGCCTCAGGCTAGGGAAGGACAGAGATCTGCAGCAATGTTGACCATGTGTAGGAAGGGTGGGGTGTGGTAGGGTTGTTCCCATTCAGCTGCGTGCAGTGAGGGTTGATCTTTGCTATTCCTGCTGTTGCACCATTAAAAAAAAAATTCCCTTCCATTACAGAACAGAGGAGAACTTTGCTGTTGTGCAAAGATTTGAGCATCATACCTGCTCAAACAGGAGGGTGTTGTGTTGCCCTTTGATGACTTGTACAAATGTGACTTATTCTAGGAGACTATTTATAGGGTTTTGCCTTACATTTTATTCTTGTAGGGTGGGTTTTTTTATTGAACATATTGGCCTTGAGCCACTTTAGATAGTGCTGAGGAAACCACAGGGCTAAGTGCCGTGGGATTTGCTCCCTAATTCCCTCTGTATGGAGTAGGTTATAGAAGAGCAATCGCTGGGCATTGTGTTTGTATTCTGCAGCTGCGGTCGTAGTGGGAGGTTTGAGGAGTGTGAGTGCCAGGCAGAACACAGGCTTGCAGCTGATACCTCCCTGGGAGGGTGCTGCTTCGGATGGGGTGGGCCGCAGGATCCGGGGAGGGAGGCAGCAGCAGCAAGGGGCAGTGAATGCCCAGGCTTGGGAATGCCATCTGCCAGAGAGCCCCGACGGCTTACGGAGGTGTGCCACCGCCCGCGTTCTGCCTTCGTTCACTCTTTCACAAAGTGCCTGTAAATGGAGGGCCCCATGTGCTTTTGACGGTGGGTAGTGTCGTTTTAGAAGGTTTTACCTCTTACATTCTGCTAGAGGGGATTGGAAAGAGCTGGCTCTTTTCCTAGCACAAGGTTAAAACAAGAAATAGCTGGGAAATGTTCCTAAATATTTTTTTCCTTTTAGAAAATCCCTGTCTGGTATAGCAAGCATAGAAAAGCAAAGAGGAATACCTACCTACGGACCTGAAAACCAGTGATCTTGTGTTTTGCTTGTAGCTATTAGGAGTTATAGAAGATGGAGCCATTCTATGGAAGTTCCTATTTCATTCACATTTCCTGATTAGTTAAAAAACAGTTTCACCACCTACACTTGCATTGTGCATGTAGGTGGTACAGCTCCCAAGTGTCTCTGTGCTGCATTTGGGAAAAGGCTTCACAGAATCGTAGAACCATAGAATGGTTTGGGTTGGGAGGGACCTTAAAGACCATCTAGTTCCAACCCCCCTGCCATGAGCAGGGACACCTTCCTCTAGACCAGGTTGCTCCAAGCCCCATCCAACCTGGCCTTGAACACTGCCAGGGAGGGGGCAGCCACAGCTTCTCTGGGCAACCTGGGCCAGGGTCTCACCACCCTCACAGCAAAGAATTTCTTCCTAAGATCTCATCTCAATCTCCCCTCTTTTAAAACTGTTCCCTCTCATCCTATCACTCCATGCCCTAGTAAAAAGCCCCTCTCCCACTAAAAGTCCCTTTCCTGCTTCAAATGTAAATATTTCTTGTCAGCATCCACAGAGCTTGGTCCTCCTTCGCCACCCTAATGATGCTTTCAGCGTCACAGAGCCTTCGTCTCGTAACTATTGGCACGTACAGTATCACATACTCGGTAGCACGTGGCCCACCAAATCCCGGTATCAGGACCCCCCAAATCCTGGTATCAGGTCTTTCAGCCACTTCCATTGATGTCAGCCTGTTGGGAGGACCCACTCTCTAGTGAAAGGCTCAAATGCTGCGTACCAGCCAGTCTGCCTCAGACTACTAATTTCTGACAAGTGCCATTAAATTTTACGCTTTTTAATGTCTGCATTAGAGCAGAGGCTTCCTTTGCTTTTGGAGGTTTAATGAAAGCTTCAGGGTGGGGGGTGCGTGGTTCTGTTGTCACTGGGGGAATGCCAGCACAGCTAACAGACAGTATCAAATACTCTTTTGGAGCCAGTTTGCAGGCAGAATTCCCTTGCTTTGCTTTCATCCCTTCCTTTGCTCCTTTCCTTCATCTCCCGTTCGGTCTCCTAACATCAGTCACACGAAGAGCGCAGTCACAAGGGTTATCTCCCTGCCCCGCTGTAATGCTGTGTTTTTACAGTTGAGTTTCTGTGTCTTTAAAGAATATATGAAAAAGGATTGTGTTGCCCACAGGCTCACCCAGCACACCATCAGCTAAACAGCAAATTCAATTAATGGGCAGTAAAGATTGATGGTGGTTCAAAAGGATCGTTATGAAAGGCTGCGACAGGAGCCTGTTTTCTCCAGGTGATGCTTAACCTGATAATCCAGAAGGATCCATCCTTTTTCTCTGCTCTGTGAGGAGGGCACTGCCGAGCCCAGCACTGCCAGACATGCCTGTGCTGAACTTTATTAATGTACCAATACATTGTCTGAGGTATGCAAACTTTTTCAAGACTTAAGGCCCTTTTCCTATGGCTTAAGTAAAAGCCTTTTTTCTTCCTGCTCTGAGTGAACCCAAATTGCTGCCCTTCTGGTTTGGTTAGAGTTGCCCACCTCTGTTGCTGACCTGGTACGTCTGTATTTAGATAATGGGTCTATAATTCCTGGTATGTATTGTATGGTGTGTGTCTGATCTGTCCCACCTGTCTGGTTTAAAGGCAGCAGAGGGGCTGTACATGTGTGCAGGCACTGATGCTGGTCCTTCGAGGGCTGGGGCTGCACAGCCAGGGCAAGTCCCGGCTCCCGTCGCTGCCTGGCCCAGGGTACGGCCCGCTGCGATGTGGCTTACGGAGGCGGTGTAGGACGTAAGGTTTGCTGGAGAGTGTGAATGGCAGGATGATCCTCTGCAGCCAGGATCGCACCTTCTCACAGTGTTTCACTGACTTTCGATACAAAGGTAAACCAGACTACCAGGAACACCCAGCTGAAACGTATGTGTAAAGCACAGGTTTTATAATAATTGATTTGAAATGGAAAAAGAAATGCTTTCAACTGTAATCCCCTCCCATCCTGACCTACGTCATCTGGGAATTCAGAGTGAATGCAGTTATGGTGTCCTCTGTGCAAACAATCCCTCCCCTCTCTGCGGACTCTTGCAAAACCTCTGCTGTTCCTTTCCCGGCGTGACACTGGGCGTCCTGGCAGCAGCGTTAGGCTACAGCACGTGTGCTCGTCCCATGGAGTCACTGCAGACTGTGTTTTCCAGGGAACTTCCCATCATTTGTTCAGATACAGAAATATCTCTATAATTTTTTTTTTTTCAGTGAATAAACACCATTTTCATTTTGTGGTTGAATGTCTGATAGCACTTTAGTGTTGTTGTTTCCTTTGTACTTCTTTGAATATTTTTCATTATAGTCTTTCCTTCCCTAAAAAATTGGGAGAAAAACCCTCAAAGCTTCCCTCCTCGTGTGCACAACTGCCAGATCTGATGTGAATTAAACAGGCAAGCCAAGTGTTTGTGACGACGCAAAATGGTTGTGGTGAAAGGGAGCTGCTTCAATTATTTATTTCAGATTTAGCCCCTTCTTCTTGGTTTCCATGTTATTTCGTGAATCAGTTCTGATTTTGGTGAAATCAGTTGTTACTAAGCATTCACAGGAGAGAGATTCTTAGTCCGTGAATGTTTTCTTTTGACTGTTTGCTGCAATGATGGGTCATCTAATTACCTGGTGGGGTCTGTGCTCGGTGCGTGGGTCTCTGAAATCTCGGGCTGCATCAGCGGAGAAGTAACAATAAAGCAGTTTTCAGTGTGAAGTTGGGGGAAGGGAGAGTCATTTGTGCAAGACTGAAATTCATGAGTGTTCTTCCAAATACTCGTCAGGCTACACCAGTGACTAACATTCCTGTGAGTAAGAACACTCCTGTATTGGTTTAGTAACAATTATTATACTATTTCATTGGCGTCACAGTAGTTAGAAAGGAGTTTTCAAAGTCTGAAATCTTGAACGTCTGCCTTGGAAACCTAGACAAAGGGTGTCACACTTCAGAGTGACCTCCTATTTTCCATTGGGATATTCCCCTGGGCATTTCTCCCCCTATAAAACCTTTCCAGCAGTGGGATTTCACCAGCTCCCTCTGCTGTGTCCCTAATAGCTCTCCACAGTCAGGTGTTTGTAGTGTTGTATTCTCTTGTACTTAGCCAAATCCTCAACATTTCTCACTCCTTGGTGGTCAGACAATCAGTTTTGTATTTACTAGCAGCTAAATCTTCTATTTGTACCCAAATGAAGGCAGGATTTTTCAAAGGCAATGAGGTGCTTGTGTAGCCTTAACATTAAGGAGCTGGGCACATAATTCCCCTAAGTGCAGGGCACAAAAAATTCAAGCCTTCATACGTGGAGCTTCTGGTGATTACTGGTCTGCTGCTGTGGGGAATGAATGAGCCCTTTTAACCTGCAGGTATACACCTGGTACCACGCTGCTTATGCATTTTGCTGGGGATACTGAGAATAGAAATATCCAACCTAAGCCAAGATCTTAATGAGATTGTCTTATACATTGAGTTGTAATTAGACTGGAAGAGACCAAATTAACATAGATAAGAATGTGCCTGGATAAGCCATGAGAGAGAACCCTATAAACAGATGCATGGAAGTCTCCTTGTCCTAACATGACTTAGAAGGAGCTGCAAGGCTTGCCCCTGCAGTGTTGCTTGGTAGGGAAAAAGGGATTGTTGTGATGGGAGTCAACAGCCAGCCTGGGGCTGGGCTTCACGGGAGCCCCCAATACTCACCAGGAGAGGAGCCTCTGGCTGCGGAGGTCTTAGGAGTGTGTGGCGGCAAGTGCTTAAGGGGAACGGGGATGACCCAGGCTCAGGGGGAGAACAGGCTCTGGAGCAACTCTTTCAGCAGCACGGTGGCATGCGCAGGGCAGCCAGGTAGGTCAAGCTGTACTATTTGGTAGCAGCAGAGCCACTAAGGGCTATGATGCAAGAGCTGGGCCACTGCGTTTTCAGTGAGACATTGAATATTCACTATGGAAGAATCTTAAAATTGGACAATAACTGTGATGCTTGCAAAGCTGGACCAGAGTGTCAGCACTGCTGCTTTCTGATGGTCTCTCTGTCCACTTGAGATAATTTGAGGCATACATAATTTTGCGATGCCTTATGTTTTCACTTCTGAGATTAGATAGTGCTGTGTTTGGTCATTCGTTAACAGTACAGCAAATTCAGAATTTATGTTTGGTTGTACAATGGTTAGCAGAATTGGAATAAATCATTTTGGGTTTATGTAAAAATCCTGGTACCTTTGTAACTAACTGTTCATGTGCATTGAGGCAGAGTCCTGCTCCTGCATGGCTGGGATTCCTTGCCCAGATGAAGTAGGAGATACAGGAGTAAGGAGCTAGTGTCTAGCACTGGAATTTGCAGAGATATTGATGTTTCCTGGGATTTCCCTCATGCCAGGGTCCTGGAGAAGCAGACTCAACTTAGCCTGCAGACCCCATGCTCCCTGCAAGCCTAGAGAAGGTGGCCAGCACCAACATGGTCCAGCTGATCTCTCCCGACAGCAGGGCACAGCTGCCATGGCTTCAGGGAGAGCACAGAGAGCCCAAGGGCTCTTGTGTGCTGTTCTGAATTCTGTTTTAAAACTTGGCAAAGTATTTCTGTGCTAGCCCTGTGTGACAGCACAGGCAGCTGGTCCCCACTCCACATTAACAGTGCAGGGAACGGCATCTCCACCAAAGCAGATGGGGAGAAAAATGTCCTGACCGCCACGCTGTGATAAATCATGCAGCCCCTCTGCAAGCTGTGGGAGGGCTAAATTTAAACCCCTGAGTTTGTGAAGCCCAAATAGAAAGACAGAAAACCAAGAAAATCCTCCTTGCCGGACACTCATCCGACACCTTACGCAGCAGAGAGGCTCTGGGGTGCCGCAGCCCTGCACCGCTGCTCCGGGCTGCCTTGGGGTCACCAGTCCTGGTTTGGGTGTTACGAGGCAGCTTCGCATCCAGAGCACTTGAAACTCTGAAAATGTGCAATAGCCAGCAGTACCAGGGAAATGCTCCCCACAGCCCCGAGTAAGGGCTTTGGACAAAAGCCGTCCCATGCAGAAGGGCCTGCTGTGCTTCAGGGCTGGGGCACGAGCCTGGCCGTCCCGCAAGGGCTCTCTCCTCCACTCCCACTTAGGGCATGGGGCCTGAGCAAACGGATCGAGGCCGGTGTCGTCCCTGTGTGACTGCTGGGTGACACGGCGTTACAGGTGGGAGATGCAGAGTGACCCCTACTCCTTAATGTGCATCTATGGGCACAAAACACGTGTCTTATTCAAGTTTTAGGTTTTGAAAATCTTTGCTGCTCGTTGACTTTCTGTGAGCTGTGCGGCGATGCCTCTGCTGATTTTGAGAGCTGTAGTTGTGCATGTGTGCAAGATCCGTATCCATCCTTGCACTCGGCTCCTCCTGCATGGAGCTTGGCGTTCCAGCAGTGATACTAATAACTGCGATCGTAATGGGAACCATTTGTGGTTGCTTTCCCCAAGCGTTTTGTCTCTGGTTTGGCTGTTACATCCCGAAGGGTGGCTGCTTTGTTTTGCTGTTGGGCTGCCACTCTCCTGGGGCAAGTTTGGGTTTTTGTACAAGCTTTCTGCGTCTTTCCTCGGGCCACCCCCTCTTTGGGGAGTTTGCAAATCTTCAGTACATCCCTTGAGTGGGGACATTTTTAAAAAGCAAGCTGATGTGAAGTGACACCAGGAGGGAATTTTTAGCTCGGATGTAGCCTTTGGAAGCAGAATATACAGTATAAAGCTCAAGTCTTGACATGCAGTCTGAGACCGTGCAGCCCTAGGTGGTTTGTTGCATTTGGTTCTTGGTTTTTAAAGTGTAGGCTTAACCAAACACTTCTACCCACAATAAAACAGCATGAAAGTAATCTAAAATAGATTAATTTTAGTGTCTTCTTACGCCTTTTATTACTACTACTGCAAATATTAATCAGGATTATTTCTTGTCAATTAAGTTTCCTTATGTTTTGGCAAGTAAACTGTATGTTATATGTAAATTATGGATCTTGAGCAAATAATAGTGTAAAATAGCACATGTTTTTCTCTTTTCAGTCCTAAAATATCAGACTGCGGCTTTTTCCTGGTATGTTGGTTTTCTTTACCAAGTCTCTACTCTCTTTTAATGGGCACATCTGGTCCGTAAAGGTGTCACACAAGAGAATTTGCAGTGGTAGCTGCTGGAGTCAGGCTCTGTCAGCAGGGATGCCCAGCTGAAGGCATCAATTCGTACCTTGTCACCAAATCTTTCAATTATTCTATTTTTTCAGATTTCTCTGAGTTTTCCATGAAAGCACTCCACAAGCTGTGGTTCTTCAGGACCATTTGTCCTCCAGTAATTCTGATTATATTAGGGTAAGCCTGACATTCAGAGTTGATGTTGAGCATCTGGCTCACTGAGCCTAAGCCACACAAGCCACCTGCCCCTTTTAAATCCTGCGTGAGAGCTGTCTTTAACGAGGCCGTTCCTTCTTCAAGGAAAACGTATGGAGGAAACAGCATTGCTGACAGCATGGCACCAGCTGTAGGAATGAGAGACCCGAGCGACCGCCCTGCTCTGCACCAGGGCAGGCGGGATCTCTCACGTCCCTCCTGCAAAAGGTGAAAAAACTCTCATAAAGGAAAAAATAATAATTGAAATGAACATGCAGGGAGCAGGGTGCTGGCGATGCACAGCGGGACACAGCTGGAATGCCCGGCTTCCCATGGCTCCAGTTAGTAGTAGTCTGTTGGGGCAAATTGTTCAGGAAAACGTGCCCTCTGTCTTTCGGGTTTTGTGTGCAACAACCCAGGGCTTTGATTTCGCTGGCATGTTCTTTAGTGCTCTCACTCGTTCTGTACTTTGAGAGCGGGTTTTTCCTCTCTGTGTAATTTTTTATGTTTCATGCAGACTGCTTTTACTTCTGGCTTCTTCACACTTGTAACAGAGTCATCTCACTGTTCAGAACAGTTTTGTTAATCTGTTTATAATTTTCACTTTCTCAAGCAAAACAGTGCTCTACAGCAATCCAGCGGGGTCTTTGTTTCATATTAAATTCCAATTGAAAGGCAACACATCGTAACAGAAAAGCCTGATGCCTTTCAAATTACTTCTGTGACTTGATCTAGCACTGATAGATACCTGACTGGGAGAGGGCTGCAGTGAGAGGTGCATGCTCTCTTTCTTGTTGCACGTACCATTGGCCGCTGTCCCCTGCTCCCGGGCGCAGGGTGCTCCTGGCCGTGTCGACAGGGTTTGCGTTCCTCTTCTCCCTCCTTAGGTGTTTTCCAAGATGAAACTGCATCACCAGAACGGCTCCAGCCATTCATCTTTCTCTATGGTTTCCAGCATTGGGTGCTGCCATGGGTGCTGGGTGGGCGAGGGGCCACGGGGCCACCCAGGCGCCCTCCCCATCCCACAGTGGGGCCCAGTCCTGCTCCGGCCCCATTGCAGACCTGGGGGATTTCTCCTTCTCGCTCGTGTCTGGACTGCATCCCTCTCCAAGCCCTGCTGTGTGCTCATGTACTGCTGTGGAGAAGGAAGTAGAAAGATTCCAGAGCATTAAAAATATACTTTCTTTAATACGGAGCCCTACGAGAAGGAAGAGAAGGTGTTGAAATTCTGGTGGCTGATGGTGGATATTTCAGCTTGCAGCTGCATTAAAAAGCCCTGGTGTTAGAATAAATCTTTCGATTGAGAGATCTGAGGTTGGTATTAAGCCACGGTCTAAGCAGTCCTGAGGTTAGAAGAGTCACTTCATCCAGTCAGACCACTTATTAATTTTAGTCTTGAACCAAATTCTCCAAATTGGACCAAGCTTGTAACTAGACAGAGCTCTTTGTGAAGCTGCAGCAGGCTCGGCAGTGGCTCAGCTGCTCTCCTGCGGGGCTCTGACCTGTCACCACTTACATTAAATTGGTTGCCTCACTGGCTGCATGTTGCAGCCTCTTCCTAGAGCAAAACTACCCCATTTTAGCACTGCAGCCTTCATGAAATGAACTCTGCGAGACAAGGCAACACCTTAGTGCAAGCTGCAATTATTTCTACCTTTCCATTTTACTTTTCTGACCTCAAAAGACCTGAAAAATCCTGTTTAAACCTGCATTAGCTCTGTATCTTCCTGGGCTTTCTCCCTCGAGTGACAGATCGTTCTGTCACAGAGAAACATAGCCACAGAGGGGACAGGTGCCTTGAATAAGAATATTTTAATATTTGTTTGAAGATTATTCTGGGCAAATGGATCAACATACCAATTGCTGAACTCATCAACTCTTAAAACATGTGCTTTGGGGAAAGTAAAGGGAAATGTGGTTTAACCTGAAGGAGAGTAGAGAGCCATGACTCATCCCTCAGGGAAAATTTTTCGTTTGCATCATGACTTGATGCACCGTAGGTCAGCCAGGAAGGTGATTCAGAGCAGTACACGGCAAAAAGACTCCTAACTTAGGAGAAAGTTCTTGTATTGACAGACAAATTATATAAGTAAATTGTTTGAAATTAGTACTTTCTCCAAAGTAATTCATGGCTCAGGAAATTCTCTTTGGTGAGAAGTTCCCTGTTTTATGAACAGATCTTCTTCTGTTAGCCAGTGAGTCACACTGCTCCCTCCGGCTAATGCAGAACGATGCTTGCGATTACGGGAGCTATCAGCTCCTTAATGATAAGGATTTTAATTTGGCTTCTTCTAAGACATGCCATGAATAGAAATCACAAGGGCCTCGACTCCTCTGCACAAATCTTAATTGCAAGTGAAACTTCAGCAGCTGGTTCACAGGTTAAGTCTTCTTTAAGGCACTGCCGGTACGGATGCGTTCACCGGTGAGGCCTTGGGCAGACCTGCAGGTAGCTCTGTGGCAGGCGGAGGCTCGTGTTGGCAGAAGGCCACAGAAATAAACTCTTCTGCCTAAAATTGGGGCTCAGCTGTGCTTCTGAAAGGGCTGAACCTGGGGCACGGCCTGGGAGGGGAAGCAGGGTGCTGCACCCCAAACGCTCCCTCCCGCAATGTCCCCCAAGCAGGGCCGAGGCTGAGCGAGGCGTGGGGCAGCGGGGCCGAGCCGCACGCGTCCTGCCGCGGGCGCGGGGCTCCCCGGGCACTGCTCCTGCAGCCCAGCCCCTTCAGTAGGGCATCACGTCAGGATCTGCCTGCAGAACTTCTGTCGCTGGCTTGTAATCTCTTGGTTGTGATAAAAAGACACAAAAACGAGAAATAAAATCATCAATCAAAAGACAATTTAAAACTTAAACCTGCAGATCAAGAATCGTGTATTATGGTTCTTGTCTTATTTCTTTCACATTTTCCATCCCAGTTTGATTTGATTCTGCAGCTGCTTACCTAGAAATGTAGGTGCTTTAAAGATCTCTGAGGTTTTTTCCTACAACAGGACCAAAGATGTATCACACAACTGCTAGACTGCAGGAGACGTCTGCGCTACTGCATACAATAAATATTTTTAATAACAGTTCCATCTCCTTCGCCCTCTCTGAAACGATTAAGAGCCCCATTTGGATTCTGAGCCATGCTTGCAAGATGGCATTAACACCCATGTCTTAATGAAAAAGGTTTGCCCACGTCGGGGGGGAATAAATAACATTTACCCTTACAGGTACTTAGTTTGGAAATGTCTTTGAAAGCAGCAACCTACACTAAGAGCCTCCTTGTGTATATGGCTCGAGGCTTTCCTGGTTTGCCAGCGACGGTGGCTCCGTGAACAGCAGTGAATCACTCTGGCCCGGCTGGCTGCCACAATTAATGCGGGCGCATGCTGCCTTCCCGTAATTACTGTGCACTCAGCGTGGCTCTGGAGCGATCCGTCAGCGCGTGGTCCGTGTGCTGCAGACACAGATCAGCCTTGCTCTAGCGGTCCTCTCTCCCATTCTCCTCTGGGTGTCACAGCTTAGCGAAACAGAAGCAGATTTCTGTAAATAATTTAGATGCCCGGGTTTTCATTTGTTTGCCTTTTCCGTCCGTTTTCACAGCAGGTTTCGTACTGTTTGTATCGTGCTTTGGTTGCTGATAGCTACAGGTAGCATTGATTGATAAGCAGTTTTTTTCTGTTTAAAGCAAACTCTTAGATTTTGGGGTGGGGGAGTTGATTTACTTTAGTAGAGACAAACCCAGATTTTCACAAACCTGAAAGCCTCTGGGCACTCTTGGCATGGCCATGAGTTTCAATGAGAGTCGCAAGCTCTCCCCATGTCCCAGATATCAGGGCTGCTCAGCAGCAGCAGGTTTGGGACTTGATAAACTGGCATTTATTGTGGCCAAAGATTTCCTACCAGCCCTACTTCTAGCTGCAAGCTGATGCTCTCTGTGCAGTCCCATATGGTGTTTATCTTGAGAAAAATCAGTACCTACAGTCACCTACTTGAGTGTTTAACGCTGCGCGCTCCCTGCCTGGGCTGCTGGAAGGTCCTTCCCTCTTGTTATTCATTAGTGATGTATGAAAAGTTAGTTGGCAGTGTACAGCCAACATCTGTTGGAAAATACATGTTCCCCTCGTGCTTGGCATCCTTCTTGGCAGAGGCAAGAATTCATGTCCTCCTGGTTATGGTCTTCACAGCCACCAGTGGGGACAGAGCAGGAGGCTGATGCGTTGGACAGCTGGAATAGAGACATGTTTCAGGGCCATTAGCTGACTAGACTTCAGTAGCATAACATTGATTTCTTTTAGAAAGATATGATATATCTTAGAGTTTAAGATATAAAATTGACATTTCAGGCAGTTTCTGAACTTAATAGTCTTTTGCCAAAGGATTTTTATTTAGAGGAGTGTCTCTTGGATCCTTTCTGGTCTTTCGTGCTTGGTGTGGCGTGACTCTTTCCATAGCTGTGACTGCAAACGGTATTGATCTACTCAAGAGTTAAATGTAGAAGGGGATGTAACTTCATGTGGTGAAACAGAAAATCTTCTGCTGATCTTTTGTTTGAAGGATCCAGGCGTTACCTCATGAGGGAGCCATCTCGAACCACAGTTCGTTGACTTCACAGATGAGCTTTTAAAAGCTTCTACCTAAAATAGCTGCGTGCACTGGGGGGTTTGCAGTTAAGACACTGTGGCCCTGCTGCGTGCTGCTGACTAATTGCTATCACCCTCCTTTAGCTGATATAAGCTCCACTGCTCATTCCTTCCCAGCAACTGATGCTCCTGCCCCATCTGCTTGGCCCTTTGCTCTTTCATCTGCAAGTGGTAGGAGGAGGAAAAGCAATATGCAATGGGAGTAAGAGAAGTTGAATGTCGCTGAGTTTTAGTGCTTGAGTGCGAGGTTTATGCATGCTACAGAGGTTGGTTTGCCCATCCCAGAAGATGGAGAAAATGGGCTGAAACCTTCTCTGCACATTTCGTTTTCCTAAGCAGTTACCCCACCTCAGGTTCCTGAGAGAGTTGGATGCATGTCCAGACTTTGTGAGACAGAGGACTTAGAGCAAGCTGGGCTTTTAACAACTATGACTTATGGGAAAAGGCAGCTGCTGTAAAACCCTAGTAACCTGCCTGCTGCTGTGGGCATGACAGAGATCGCTGCAGGGCCTGTGGGTGAGTGCCGAGGGAAGCACCCATCCCTGATGGAGCAGCTCTTGTGTGCTGCACCCCACTGATCAAACTTCCTGAGTTGGGGCAGGCTGAGAAGCTCCCTTGCCCAAGTGAAAGCTGCCCGTGTCTTCCTGGCAGACCTTAGCTGAACTTTTCCCCATCTTGCAGACTCTGAAGGTTTTGTCAGCATGACCTAGTCCAGCTCCTGCTAGTGGGAGTCCAGCTTTGCTTGCATCCTTGGCACGCTGGCACTGGGGCAGCTCTGCTTCATGGGTTTGTAACACCTCAGCAGGATACCCCAGCCATGGCGACAGCCTCTGACCTCTTGTGATTTAGTATTTGCTATTGCTTTGGTGCAGGGAACAAAAGCACTAGGGATCTAGCCACACGCAGAATGCAAACCCTGGGGTTTCTGTGCAGGTTTCTGTTGGTGTGAAGGTGAAGGAAGTGCTCCAAGCCAGCATCTGCTCTGCTGTTCATACTGTGCAAGTGCCTGCATCCATCCTTTATGTTACACTAAATCAGACTCCACCTGCCTCGAAATTCTCTTCACTAGGCCCTTCCCAAAACAACAGACTAACAAAACAAAGAAAAATACTGGCCCACCTATAAATGAGTAGAACTCGTTCTGTCTCTTTCTAAGAGAAGACAATTAAACATAATTATTTATCGTGATCAAAGATTAGTGGAAAAGACTCGCATGCTGTTATCCTTGCTGTATGTGGGGAAGGCTGGGGAAAAAAAAGCCAATTTTAAAAAGAGAAATGCAAAGAACCAAACTGAACTACGAGACGGTGACGCTTCGGCCGCAGGTTTGAAGGGGAAGCCTGCAACTGCTTCCCCCGCCATATGGTGCAAACACGTTCCTTGTTTACAGCCCCCTTAAGCTTTACAAACGATGCACTTTCATAATCAGATAGTTAAACGTGGCTTTGTGAAGACGCTGTGCAGCGCAGCACCAGGCAAGCTCTGCCCCTCCTGTCCCTGGGGCAGGTGCGACCCCAGGCCCCTGCCTGCAGCCGCAGCAGCCCCGGGGGCTGCCCATGGGCTGCTGGAGCGTTTAATCCTCCTTCCTCTGCCAGGTTTGCACCGTGGCACCATATGGACCCAGTGCTGCGCTCCCTGCCTGCCTCCAGCCAGGGTGGAGGGTGCCCGCTGCACCTTCCAGCCAGCTACGAGCAAGTTTGGATCAGCCTTTGCTATTAACTGCGACACCAAAAATGCCAAAGGCTTTACAAAGAAATAAAACAAAGGAATTCTGTGCTTTAAAAATATTACAGTATTGCTTTTTAGGTATTAACTCCCTTTGCCAGAAGAGTTTCACTTACTTGTTAGTCAAATCCCTTCTGAAAACCCATTTATTCTGAGGCTCACAAGGACTAATCTGCGTACATCATGTCATTACCTTTGCGGTTTACGATGAAAGGGATTTACGTGTAGCTCAGACATCTCCTACTTGTGTGGGTGTCTTCTCTGATTTTTTTTTTACTCTTTGTTTTGTAGATGTGGAGAGGCGGAGAGCACTCCTCTCTCTCTTACAGCACCAGCCATATTGTCAGCACATAAGGAGCAAATCATAACTGTCAAGCCCTTTCCTCTGTTACTGTCCCAGTGGTAACCCACAAGCTGCGAACCACGCGTTCTAGTTTTCCACTGACGTTTCACTAGCCCAGTCTGCGTTTTGGTGTTTAATTCTTCAGCTGATGCTTCGAAACAAAATTCTCAAGATTTTTTCTGCGCGTCCCAGTGACAGGCGCAGTTTGGCACCCTGCGCTCGGTGAGAACATCGTTCATATGCCCTGTGTCATTTGGTCTGAACAGCAGAAAACTATCCTTCAAAAGCAGCTAGTTGCCTCTAACAAGGTTAGATCCATGGCTTTGTGCAGCGGAAAAAATGTACTGCAAAAAGAGTTGTTATTATTGGCAGGGGCATAAGCAAGAGCGCAGCTTCAGGGAACAGGGAGGAGCTTTGGCCTAATTATTAAAAATTTGTATTTCAGAGTGTGAAAAAAGAGTCGGCAGCGTGGGGCATGATGTGTGGGTCAGTGGAGGATGGAAATGGATGTGATGAACAGTATGGGGAAGTGGAGTGATTCACTTTGTTCCTCTCACGTCTCTGTGACACCAGAGTCGGATGCCTTTGGTAGTGGCAGGCAGGAAGGACGGGAAGGTTTGTTCCTTGGGAGGGGCTCGTTTCTCTGAGATGTAAATCTCAGCTCTGAGATGATGCTCTACAGGCAAGATTTTAGTCAACATTTTGAAAAGCATTCAAAGGTGTCAGGAGCCTGAATTCTCACGGCAGATGTTACTTAGTCTTCGCATTCACTCTTGTGCCTTTCCGGTGTGCAGCCCTGTGTAAAAGCTGATGCCTCTAAAAGCATCTTTAAGCACGTGCAGAAGCGGTCTGAGCTGCAAGGGCAGCACACGGCCCTGTGCAGCCCGAGGCGACGGCTGTGCTGGCGTGTGCAGGGGCTCTGGGAGCTCCAGCCAGCCCTTCAAACGCGGGCGTTGGGCTCAAGAGCCCACGGATAGACATTTGGTTTGGACGGGTTGGGCTTGCCAGGGGGAAATTAAATCTGCCTTTGGAGAAGACAGACGTCGGGACTGAGTTGGAGCGGTCTCAGTCTAAGATGATATGTTATTTTGTGGCACGTAATTCTCAGTCCCTGTTCATCAGCCTCTTGTGGACTGTGTAGGCAGAAAAATAATATGTTCACTGTCTCTTGTAAATATTTTTGGGTATTTGAAATGTTTGTGTGTACACGTATGTATATATTTGTATACATATATATGTAACTGAAAGTAAGGAGCAATGAAGACACCTGAGAATGAACTCACAGACAATTCTTGAAGCAATCGTGTTGCTTAGGATGGGGTAACATTTCATTTCAGCAACAGCATGGGGATCTATAATCTGCATTTTATAGCACAATCTATATCATTTAAAAGCCATATTAATGCTTTTTCATGTAAATCACTAGCGTGGGTGTCTCAGCTGTACCTGCCAGCTACTGAAACCATTGCTCTGAGGGAGAGTCTGCAAACTCCTCTGGTCTGGGCACTTGCTGAGGCCGTCGGAGATGGAGGGGCAGACCCGCCTCTGACCGCAGGGCTGCGAGAGCCGTTTGGGCTTGTCCCGCTCTGCCAGCAGTCGGGTGATGCTTCCAGCCACTTTTAGGTGCTTGAAAGTGACTGAAAGTGATCTCAAAGCTGAGATCAAGCTGGAATCTTTGCTTTTTTTCTTCCCTGGTAGCAATCCAAACACAAATTATTTGCACAGCCGAGCCGTAGAGTGACACCGGCACGGAAGGAAATGCTTCAGCCACTCCAGCGGCTATTGCAGGATGCTCGCTGGGTACGTGTATGCCTGCATGCACAGAGAGGGACAGAGCTAAGGAGTTAAACAGTTTAGTAGGCAGGGCTGTGCTGGAGCTGTGTCACGCTATTTTGCCTGTGGCACTGGTGGCCTTGCAGGAGCTGTCGGGGAAAACCCAGCACTTCTGGCACAGGGCAATGAAAAGAGAAGGAGGTCTCTGGAGGGATGAGATCAGTGGGTCAGGGTAGGCTGGTTCTCCAGGTGTGTTGTACAGATATGTGACGATGGTGCTTAAATTTAGTTGCAGTGGCCTTAAAGGGTTTGGTTTAGGGAAAATATTTTAAAAATAGAATTGCTGTCTTAAAACTGTGGAAATAAGCATATTGAGTGAGTGAATTCCAGGTCAAGTGACAAAAAGTACAAGATTTGCTAACAGGAGGAACAGTAGGTGGTAAAAGGGGAAGGCTTTTAAGACTATTCCTGATGGTGTAAAATAATCAGAGTTGTAAGGCCCAGCACAAACTGCTCTTTAAATGCACTCAACTGTTGAAATGTAAACACACATCAGAAATAATTACAGCAGCTCTAACCCGCTTTGCCTCTCCAACACCCCTGCGCTTCCTCTTACCGACAGCTCCGTGCTTGTGTAGGGTACTAAACCAACGCTCCGGCAGGATCAAAACCACAAAAAGAGATTCTGAATAAAATGAAGCATTTTTTAAGGGTGCTTAAGTGCATGAGAATTGTTGCCTTCTCTGTGGTCCATGCCACAAGCTAGACTGGAAAAACTGTGCTTCCTGCAGACCTGGTATTGATAAGTCCGGATAATATAACAATGGTCTAAAATATATAAGTTGAACTGGCAAAAAGGAGCTTTATGTTTGTGTAGATGTAATTGTGCCACTGCACGTGGATGCTGGTTGGAAACTTCAGCGTAGCTGGGTGCTGCTGACCTCCTCTGGCAAAATGCAGGCAGACAGCGAGGGAAGGCAGCTGCCCTCCCTGTCCTGGCTCCAGTACCAGGACAGGCTTTATCTCACTGCGGGAGTTAACGTTCAAGATTCCCAGAGCTGAGACTGTTGGCTGATAATTTGGATATAAGGGCACACAGAGGCCCTGGGCTCTCCCTGCTGCTGTCGGCAATGTGAGCGAGGTGCCTGGTCTGCTCCTTCTCTGGGGAAGGCAATTCTATAAAAGGGACAAGGCTTTTCCACGCATAAATTAGGCCAGTCTCAATTTTCATGTCATTTAAAATGAAATGACAGGATTTCTAGTTTCTTCTTAAGTTATTTATATCTATTATTTAACCTTTCCTGGGAAGGAACTATGTTTCGTCCACATTCATGTATGCGAAGTACAGAAAAGTGAAAGGCTAAATTACCAGAACAGCTTCACAAAATACCATGTGCACCAAAATATTCCCATACCTTCCTATTTTCTACCCCTTCCTTCCATGTGCAAAAGATATTTACACATGCTAATTACATGCGTCTCTTTTTTCATGTGAACTGTGTCACTGAGGCAGGCACCACTGAGTCCTTCCTTGTCCCATAACTCAACTTCTAGTCTTGAAAATAAGCAAGTTGTGGCTCTTCTAGTCCGTGCTCAGTTTGGGTTGACTTCATACCTACCTATTTTGTTAAAATTCATGTCCATACTGCTCCCAGGGTCTCTGCAGCACAGATTTTCTATCCCATGAAAGGGTAATCTCCAGGGAAAGACAGCGTGTTTCCAGTTTAACATGTTCTTGTATCTCTTTCTGAAGCTTTTGCCTTGGCTGTAGGTTTTGCACATCTCAAGGTAATGGTGACTGGGGCAAGATCACAATTCTGCATGCATGGGGTCTCAGCATGCAGGTGACTGTTGAAGGGGCCAGATCATTTCGCTTTAATCTCACACTCTTTGCTCACTAATGTCTGTAGGTGATTCTGCACAGGAGTTTCCCATCAAGTGAGATATCCACCTGTCAGTAATTCCCTTGAATATTTTTCACTACAATTGCAGTACAGAGAATATGGGAAGTTCAGTGATTAATTTCCTGCATATTTTAAAGTCTCCTATCTCAAACTCAAAGTACAGACAATGTAAGTAATGTGTCACACAGAAACCTACTAATTCATTTGCAGCCATCTCACTGCTGGAGCTTAAACCAACAGCCAAATAAAAAAAAAATTCTTAAAAAATATAATTAAATACAAAGGTCATGCACTCACATCTATAACAAGCAAGTCTCATTGGGATTTTAGTTTCTTTAATGCAAGCACACTCTAGTCCATCATCAGAAAATCAGTAATCATTTTAATAGCTCAAATTCAATCGGCTCTGCAAGCCTCGTTTTCCGTAAATTTCTGCTATAAGGGAGCTAGTAATTTCATATTTAAATGAATGACCTTTATCTCATGGGTAATGACTTTAAAATAGCAGGAGAGCTATAACAGGAGCAAAGGGCATAAAACATAAGGATTGCTCTGATGTACTGTGGGTTGTACTGCATTGGGAGTAGCTAAACCTCACAGCTTTTGGTGGTGCTTTCGACATTTTTCGTGTGATGCCAAGCACCACCTCTCTGCAACTACACCTGCTTTACACCTCCTGTGGAGAGGTGCCCCAAGCCACGTGCACCACCCTCCTTCCCTGCCACACACCTTACAACTCCCAAACCGGAGAGGTGGCCCGTGTCCAAACCGTGGGCATGGCTCCTCCACGCTATCTCACATCCCGGCGTGGGTCCTGGGCCCCACGGCTCAGCTGCCCTGCTGCTCTTACATGAAAAAAGAGAGAAGGCTGTTCAAATAGGAATCACTCCCTGCTCCCAAGAACTGCAGCCAGGTTTTTAGGTAGCAGGGGAGTGTGGCTCACTTTGAAGTACAGCCTTAGTGAAAAAAGAATGAGAGATGAAATACATCTCTTTGGGGATTAGATGATTAAAACACTGCTTATTGTATGCTACTGGCCACACAGAGAGAAGACTTAACTAGGAAAATAAGCATTAAAATCCTTAAGATATTTACCATGATTGTTGCAATCAATAAGATGGAAATTCGTCTTAAACTAGTTGAAAATACTTTAAAACATCATATGATTTCAGTAGGTTTGTACAAACCACTTCAGTTGAAAGCATTTCAAGAAAGATTACCAGCTACATCTTTATCACAGTCTTATGTATTTGAGATTTTCTTTTTATTGCTGCCTTATGTTTATAGCTATTACGGAGCTAAAATGGTGTTTAGTACAATTAAGGGTGGGCAAGGTTGAAATGCAGAGGGCCAAGAGCAAGTAAATGGGGTATCTAATAGATTCAGTGGACACCTTGAGAAGTAAGAGTGCTTGTGTATGAGTTTAGGCTGCTGGAATTAATGCTGACGGTTCATTTAAACCACTTCTGTGGCAAAACGACAGTTGTTTTATACTAGATTTAGATCCTGGGTTAAAAACAAGTAATCCTTCACTGCTCTTCCCAAATCTCTCCAAATCTGAAAGCACGGATGTCCCAGCAACGCTGGCTGCGTGGGATTCACCACGTGCCCTGAGGTACCTGCTTGCACAGCCCTGGGCAAAGCTCTCCCCTTCCAGGTGGGCAGGGCCTTTGCACCCACCTGGGGAGGTGGGCAGCAGCAAGCTAGTTTGGTCCTGTCAAAAAGCTAACATCAATGAGTATTGCATAGAAAATAGAGCAGTTTAAGTGCTTTATGCTTAAGAAATATTCTTCAGTGGTGCTGGCAGAACAGCTGAACTATTTTCTGTGTCAGTTCGATGATATCTGCAGGACAACTTGCTCCAAATTCCCCCCAGGTTGTACAGTAGGAGGCTGCATTTACTCATTGAACAGCAAACAACGAGGAGAAGAGCACAAACCAGCAGATGGTTATTCCGTTGTGTTGTCCTCTTTCAGAAGGCATTCTCAAATGGTGAGGGCTCAGTATCACGTGTTGAGCTCCTCAATCTAGTGTGGGACCTGCTGTTGTACCAACGCACACTTCCTCTGCTGCGGCTTTAAAGGCCGGACCCTGTGCACCGTTGCGTTTGTTGTTAGTCACAGTCCCTATATCCAGCTGGGCAAAGCTGGCTATTTAAGTTTCAAATGTCTCAATTAAGGGGTAGTGGAAGACTCTCACCTGGAAGAGTATTTATTTAAAGTACAAAGGGTCAGAATGGCAAAATCTTTTGTGATCACAAGATGATGTTTTTCTGAAGCAAGGTATTGAGAAAAGCCTTTAAAAACAGATCTTCGTAGATGTGTGCAGACATGATCTGTTCCTTTACAAACTTTCCACAGCTTTTTCTCTCCGGTTTATCCATAGCAGGTCTGGGGCCGTCCCTGAGCTAGAGCTGTACGCGCAGCACGTTCCTGCAAACCAGTGCTGTTAGGGTGAGGGCCCTGCAGCAGCAGCAGCGGTGGCCGGGTGAGGGGTGTCATCGGGCTCGCGTCAGCCCTGTATGCAGGACTTGCTGCCAGCTGCCTTCAGGCTGTTAGAGACACGGGCAGGGAGGCTGCAGCCACGTTTGGGCTGGCTGAATTGGAGGGTGAGCACGTAGGCTTTATAGTCTGGGCTGAGTTTTGATTCTGAGTTTGACTGTGAAATTCTCAATTTCTTTCCTGTGAGGGTGGTGAGACCCTGGCCCAGGTTGCCCAGAGAAGCTGTGGCTGCCCCCTCCCTGGCAGTGTTCAAGGCCAGGTTGGATGGGGCTTGGAGCAACCTGGTCTGGTGGAAGGTGTCCCTGCCCGTGGCAGGGGGGTTGGAACTAGATGGTCTTTAAGGTCCCTTCCAACCCAAACCAGTCTGTGATTCTATGATTGTATTCAGAGGAGAAATATTTGTCTTTGGGAAACAAACCCATCGGTTCGCTATACATTGAAGTTAAACTGTTAGGGGGGGATTTTGCTGTGTGGAAAACAAATACACCTATGCCAGTTAGTCCTCCATTAAGTACTTTGGCTCCAGAGGTCCCTTCTAATCTCAACTATTCATTAATTCAATGAGACACTCAAATTACTCATTATAACATTCACTCCAGTCTAATTCTGTTTTTTCAACCTCACGTCCATAATCCACATATCCACTTACAGCCTGAAGCAGGTGCGCATCCCTTGTGCTGAAAGTCTAACTTGATGGAGAGGTCCATGTTCCCACTGTTGCTCCTCAGGTGGTGATGCTGAAGGCAGACCTGACACCAGCCTGGGGACAATTGGCTGTGTTAGAATAATCTGGGCTTGTCCTCTCCCTTGAGTGCCAGATCTTTGCAGCCCTGCACTTTGGTTCACCTTATGAAATGGCAGCCTGCGTTGTGGCAGTGTTAAAAGAGGAACAGTGATTTTTCACTATGACTCTGCCATTTCTTAATAGATTTCAATGCAAATTGTGTAATTAGCTCCTTAACATAAGTATAAGCAAGAATTAAGGAAGTACATGATATATGTCAAATGGTTGGAAACCTTATTAACGCAGCCTCATGGTGATGTTGGTGGCACTGCCAAAAACATGTTTTAGGTTACTGCTGAGATGGAAAATGAGCTTATTTGTGAGTCTGCTGGTCTTGCGGAACCAATCTGAAGTCCTGCTCCTAGTTTCTGCCAGACAGGTATCCTGCTGCATCCGCTAGCTTTACTTCTCCCTGCCTGGCATCATACCAGCTCTCGTGATATAAACCCTGTTTCCATCAAAGCAAGGGCTGTTGTTCTTATGTTAGTGGTATAAATGCAGTGCAATTCTGTACACAGTTATGACTAATTGAGTTAACAGAGTGTTTTCCTGCTTGTATTAATTCTTGAAAGAACTCACTATGAGAAGGTTTGTTCTTAAAAATCCCATTTATTAGCTCTGGTTAAGTACATGCAGTAATGCCTGTCTACTGTGGCAGCTGCTCATTTAGCGCTACCAGGGAACAGTGCTGCTCTACTCCAGCCTATATTATTAATCACCCTGCCTATAAAAATTCATTTCGAAAAGGTGCTATTATATGGAAAACAGATCTGCTGCCCAAAGGAATTGAAATCTTTTCTGCTGTGCAAAGAGACTTGCCATCATATGACTGTTTTCTTTCTTTTAGTAGTTTACAGATTGTCTTTGGGGGAATCCTCCTCTGTGGATAGCCTCTGTCATGTCTCTAATAATGTCAGGCATTATTTCCCCTTTAGAAAGCTGCGATGATCTTCTCAAGAAAACCATTTACCTAGATAGTGACTCATTCTAGTCTTCAGTTTAATTTCTACTAATTCTTTTACATCTCTCGGATCAATACTGCCTGGTCTTTCCTCCCAACAGCCTAACATGTCCTGTATAATCTGAGCCCTGTATTTTAGGAATTTATTTACTGTTCTGAAGCCTGTCAAGCGAGTGGATGTGGGCTTGCATTAACTCTGGCCTGGAATCTTTACGGTCAAAATAAGAGGTTTTGTAAGACGTTATACATTGCTTAGGGAGTGTGATGTGCTGCAGGTGAGAAAAGGAGACAGTGTGACACTGGCTCTTGGTCCCCCCAAGTGTCCAAGAAGCAGTAGTGGCCTTAGGCCATGCTGTCAGAGTATGCCATGTTTTAGGGAACACAGCTTCACCCACATGTGATGGTCTTATGCGGTCAGAGGGATGAGAGCCCAAGTCCTGGGAATAACCCAAACATGAGGCTGTGCTGTCCTCACTGCCCAGGCAGGGTCACGGGCTGGCATGCCCTCCCACTGGGAGCGAGACATCTCCAGTCTAACGCTTTAGGGATAAGACCTCTGTTTGGACTTGCTCTCCAGCTGAGTGAGGTCAGGAATCAGAGAGAAAATCCCACTGCCAGGTCTGGGAGCGCCTTCCCTGCCTCTTCCTTAGCAGCAGGACCAATGTCATGACCTGCTGCAGGAGCATGTCCACGCAACGCAACCTAATTATAGCTGCTTGTGTTATAGCAGCATAGTTCCTTTCGGTGGGGTCAGATGCTCCTTTCCCAAAAGCCTGGCATTTGCTAAAATTGGCCCTGTGGTAGGGTCTACTTCTGGCTGGAGACCAGAAAGACATGTTTTGGAAGGAGTGTTGGGCTTCTGAACCAGCCCATTTGCTGTCAACAGCAGCCAGCAGAACGATTTGAATTGCTGGTACAGGACAAATTCATTGCTTTTCTTTGGGATTGAGCACATTTCTCAGCCTGACCTTAACTGCTGTTGAGGCAATAATTCTTCTTGCTCCAACACTTGTCAAATTTTTGACATTAAAATTTTAAATTATAATTAAGATGAAATAAAGAAATCACACGCTGCCTCTCACAGCCTTATTATTTCATGCTGATTAATGTTACTGCAAGCTTCTCGTTGAAGCTGGTGAGTGGAGAGGAGCTGAGGTTAGGTCTTAGCCTTTAAAAGCCCTGTAGGTTTAATCAGGGGCAGTAGCCTTTCAACAGGATTTTTTTATACCAATATGTATTTTTTCATAGCAGGATGTAACTGTATTTAATTGCATAGGAAGGTCTAAAGAGCCTGCAGAGACGAAGCAAGTTACTGTCAGGTTCTTTAATTTTTAAAAACAGAGTTTGAGCACACGTCTGTTGGGTTATGGGGTTGCTTTCTAGCTGTATGATCTCCTCATCAAACTACTGCGTATAAGAACCACGTGGCTGAGGATGATTCTAAGAACGCTCAGTGCGGAGTCATTTTGACTAAATAATTTAGAGAATGTTGTATATAATATTATGAACCGTGACTCATCCTTGTGGTTGCTATGCAATTTGTTGAGTAACACAAGAGCAGAAAGGTCATTTAATTGCATGTAAAGGCAGTATTTTTGATAGTGACCATTCCTCTATGCTTGGAATAAATGTTTATATCCTGCTACATCTTCACAAAGGCCCTCGCTACAAATTGTGCAGTGCTTAACCAAGTAGCAAGATTTTAAAACATCTTGTTTAAAAACAAGCTTTAAACCCATATGCTTCTGGGTGACTTCTACCCATGGGGATCACCACTTATCTTCCAGCTCCTAGAGCCTGCTGATGTATTGCATAGACTTTCCAGAAGTTAAACTGATCAAGTAATTCTGAAGAGTTGCCCAAAGCTTTAAAAGTCCTTTATATGTTATATTCTGTCTAATAAGGGTTCAGAATAAGAGAGGATTAAGATAGCTGAGGACAAAAACCATCTCTCTTGCATAGTGATTATGAAAGTTTCAATGCTCTGCACCCTATGTGAAGCTCAAAGGGAATCTTTGGAACTTTTCTGAGGATCACAATTGTATTTCATTTTGGAAAGAGATGACTGAGCCCAAGAAACCTGAGGCTAACAGCAGTAATAGGATAGCTGGCTTAATTTCCTTGTTCCTCCTTCATTAGATGCAGAGATTTTAATCTTTGATCACTTTGAGTTGGGCAAAAAAAAAAAGACCTGAAGGAAAATGAACATCCTTCCCATTTCCTCACTGGATTCAGACAAGTAGTTTAAAAAGTCTTCAGAAATGGGTTTATGTCACTTCAAGACATCTGTGCAGCATCACAGTAGAGGCATCACAGTAATACACGGCACCTGCTGCTAATGTTCAAGTTGTTTCATTACACCACATGTAGGAAAAGCTTCTGTTTCAGAATCAATCATAAAGAATATTCAGATATCAACATTTGAAGAGCTGGAGGCTTGTACTGTAACCAGCTCAGCACTCTTTCACCAGGAATTCAGTTTGACCAGTCTATACTCAAAAAGTTCACATTACTTCCCACATACAATATGGAGACTGGAAATTTGTGGTCAATTTTCTGAATCTGAGAACATCAGTAAACGGGTAAATAATCTTGCTAGGACAGTTCTTTAAAAACCATAGTTATTGCTAGTCTTTGAACTACACCGACTCAGCCAGTACTGGTCGTCAAAACTAGAAGAGATAGCTTGAGCCAGATATGCTGAACCTGGGCTAGTTATGAACCTCCTGAGCCCTTGCTGTAGTTTAGTGTTGATGCTGCCGAGGCAGTCATGTCCTGCAAATAACATTTTCTTAAATTGCTTTATAAATTTGCAATTACTATGGAGGTCATGGAGGTTCTTGTGAAAGCTAAGCCATTTTGAGTGGATTCGTGTTCTCCATAAATGAGGTTGCAGCTCAAGAGAGCACTTCATTAGCGCCCCAATCACACATTTTTGAAGTGGGATGTTTTCAATGCAAATGTCATGGATTCACAGAGTTGTGTGCTGGTAGGTTAGAGCAAAACTTTTCAGTAACATCAGTGAAAATGTATGCAGTCTTAAAAACAGGCAGGGGACTCTGCTGGAAAGCTCTCTGCTTTCCACATGAGAAGTGTTTCCCTCCTTTGTCCTTTCAATACTGGCACAGTGATAAACTGCGATGGGACAGTTTCAGGTTCCTAGGCCCTACCTGAAATCCAGCAGGTAGCTCCCAGAGCGAGCTTGTGCCACGAGCACCAGCAGTTGTACACAGGCATTCCAGCGAGTCACACCGTTAAGACAATCATTTCCCAAAGGAGGGGGGTGTGTGTGCAGTTTTATAGTGGGACATCTGTGAGATTCATCCCCCCCAAGATGAGAATATGCCGTGCTCTGCACCCCTAGTACTATCCTAGTAATCCTTGAATGAGAACCCTTGCTTTCATCTGATTAGCTGTCTGGGAATCTGTTCTCAATGTAGCTTTGATTGCCAATAATAAAGACAATTTGATTCTCCGTTATGCCTCAGCTGCCTGTTAAATTCACTTTGGACAGATAACATCACCATTTTACAAAGGCATGTTAAAAAATTTAAATGTTATTTCCTACAAAGAGATCAAACCATTGAATATCTTCTTGGTTTAGATTTGTGACACTCGTCAGAGAACACTGAGAGCTGGTTTAATGCTGTAGGCAGACTGGCAGAACCCTTTTGTTGTGTTCTGGTCCTGCATCAGAACCAAATCCAAGCAGGATGGATTTGCTAAAGGGGTAATGTAGGCACTGCACCCCCCCCCAGTGCATCCAGCTGCATCCTGCAACCCGGCGGCACACTGAGGCATCCAGAGACACACTTGGACACTCTGCTGAGTTGTGCTGACACCAACAGCTTCGACCTTTATTGATATAAAGGTATTGCAGTATCTGGTAAGATGTGCGTTATAGGTACATTTATCAAACAGATCCGTATTTCTCCTGGCTCTGGCGCTGTATTGAGGATAACGCTGGGCAGGGGCTACTGCATTCCAGGGCTTGGAAACAGCACGCAAGGTTTGGTAGTGCCTGTTGGTGTCACCAGTTAAACACAGCTCCTATTCCACGTCTGGGTTGAATAAGAGTAAATAATGTGTTTACTTCAGAGCAGGCTGTTGTGATTGTATCAGTGGGCAGTGAAGCCTGGCTTAGATTAACACGTGAAAGTAGAAGCACCATGATACAACTTCAGGAGTGATTATTTTGTATTTAAATGGCAAATACAGATATTTAATGTTGCAGTGCACTGTGTGGGAAATTCCAAATTTGACCAGGTACTATACGATCTTTTGGTAGAGCTGCCATCTGAAGTCAGACGTCTCCATAAAGGAGCGGACACTAATGGGAATCTAACATCGACCCATGAGCTGCTATGAGCCTCTCTGTTGCAGCAGGTTTAAGAAAGCAAACCCAGCACGTCGGAGCTGGATATGTCCATTGTGAACTGATTGAGTTTTCCTCCGTATTAAATAAAGTAGCACTGCTTTGCAGCAGAATTTAGCAGGAATTGATTGAGACATGCTTGAAAAGTAATACACGCACACTTTGAAACTTCAGATCAACAAGTCAAATGTAAAATACATTGCACATTACTGTGCTTTTTATCAGAAAAAAGTTTAACAACATTCCCAGCTTAAAAAATTCAAATCAATGACGTGTGAGGGAGTAGACTCTAGGGACTGAAGACCATTTTGGTAGTTGCTAATGCAGTGATTATTTCCTGTCTAAAGCCAAAGGGATCAGTAACTCCAGTTAGAAAGAAAACCCTTCAGGGGAAAGAGAAATTGTGTCAGAGGAGCTCTCTGAATTGTTTAAGTAACAATATTTTATAGATCCAACAAACCGGCTATTCCCAGCCCGGTAAGCAACATTCCTCAGCTGCAGGTCAGGTACAGCAGAAATTAATAGAGCTCAATAACGTGTGTAGCTTGTAGTATCATCCACAGCATCACAGAATTAATTTGGCAACATTTCCCATTCGAGCCTGGCTCTCCACGAGGCGGCTCACAAAGGAGGAGCGCAGACCCACCCAGATCTACCTGGAAAGCTTTGGAAAACACTATGTAGGATTCATCCTGTGTGGCTGGATTGGTGTTTCCCTTCTGCATCAGCTGTGATAGGAAGGTTTTATCCATCCCAGCAGCTCAGTGTCTGCTTGAAATACTCACAAATGAGCATTGCCTCTGCCTGATTACAGCAGGTCAGAGAATACTTCCCAAAACAGACCATCTGAATAGCTTCAACTGGGAAAGTGTTTGCTGATGAGGCTGTGTGTTTTGCATTCACATGTAAATGGTAGTGAAGGACCTGACAGGGGTCATCTCAAATCCATTCCCTCCCAGAGCTGTTGATTGCCTCTGTGTGATCTCAATCAAGAGCTAGCGATGAGCTGCGTACATTAAATGCCAACTATGGTTTCAATTTACATGTTGATGCAAAGTATAAATTCAGTGTATGAAAAGGTTTTCTGCAGAGACTTATTTGTTGCCTCATGGCATGAGAAAGAAACTCTGTCCCTTGATGTAGTAGAAATGTACTAGGAGGTGGGGACTCTGCACTTGATGACTGTCTGCCAAAGGGATATTCTTATTGCTGAAGAAGGGAGGACAGTTCTTGTGGAGGGAGGAGTTTTGAAACTGCTTCCTGGGGTACTGAAGGCTCAGGAACCCTGGGGATGTTTGGGTGACAACTCAATCAAACCCTGAGAAGGGACGGAGTATGGCATGTCCAGGCTCCTGGCCAGGACAAGCCGGGACCCCAGGGGCGAGGTAAGTGCCTCCAGTTCTGGGGCTGATGAATGAGAAAGAAAGGCAGGTTTCTGAGTATGCGGCGTGGGAAGTAGCTCAAGTGTTATTTTCCTTTCCTTTTTAGCACCTGTGTCTTTGCGACTTTTTTTCTAACTGTGCATATTTTGTGTGGTCTAAATACATATTTTATATTTTTAAGATAACTGACTTGAGTGAAGGGTGATTTTGAAGTAATGGGAGAGGTCTGTTGCTATGGCTGTAGCGATGCTTATAACTGAGGCGCTTGACTGCTCATGCAGAGCCCAGGACAGCGGCACGTTGCTTCCAAATATCCCGAAGGCATCAGGATAAGCATCTGCTTGACCACCCAGGCTGCTTCAGGAGCTCGTGTGAGAGGAAGAGATACCTTCTGGTGCTGGGGCAGGGACAGTCCCTGGCCATTGGAGACTCAGGGGACACTTCTGTAACAGGGTGGTTTGTGGCAGAAATGTGTGGCTGGCCCCCTTGGATTTGAGAGGATTTCTACGTAGGCTTCTGTGCACTAGTCTGCCCAAAGCGGGGATCAGCAGCATTCATCTTCATCTTAAACTGCCGCTGGGAATGATTCTCCTTAATTTGCTTTAGCTGAATGTATCTCTAACCCTACAGAAACGGGTTGTCTCATTTTTTCCTCTGTTCTCACAGGTTCTTTTCTTGCCATGCAAATATTGATCTGGAATCAGTGTAGGCCTAGCTCTACTCCCACAGACCTTATAGAATAATATAGGACTGTGCTTAAAATAACAGTTGTTTTGACTACCTCATTCTTAATATGAAGTGACAGTTCTTAATGAGTGATACCAGATCACCAGTGTTGCATACACTCTCTTGCCCCTATGGAGAGATATCACTCTATGCTTAGCACCTGAAACAGGATTTTAAGTTTAAAGGCTGTATCCAGATCTCTATATTTAGCTCTGCTTGTTTCAGAGGTATTCAACATGCAAATCCTTATGCTTCTATTTTATATAAATCCTATTTCAGGTATTTGCATTTAAAATTTGGTTGGACTTAAGCGAAAGGCTCTGCATAGCATTAAACAGCTTGCTTCGGAGGCAGAAAAGTAGAAATACCTCCCACTGAAAAGTAACGACCAGTAGTTCAATGCGTGTTCCTCAAAATGTGCGAGAGACAATCACGTCTCACAGTGCTATTTTTCCACTGTGACTAATGCCCCCAATTCCAGTCCCCCCTCTGCCCGCCTTTGCCAGTACAAACCACTGTAATTCATGCATGGAGCTGTACCCACCGATATGGATGCCAAGAGCACTTAGCAGCCTATGATTCAGTTCAGCAGACTAAGATAATGCATCCTGTACATAAAGAAAAATATGCTTTTAGTCTGCTACTAACCTTTTTTCTCTGAAATGAAAGGAATTATCTGAGCAGGGTGCTGCTCTTCTCCAAAGGCAACAGCTCTGCAGAGATGGCAGTGCTGGTGTCTGTGCATAACCTAGCCAGTCCTTGGGGTAAATGTAGCTCAGATAAGAGAGCTTTACTTCTTGCTCCTGTGCGAGCTACAGAGACCTCAGCTTAGCTAAAGAATGCTCATCCGTTCTTCTTAAACACATGCAGTGATCTTTCTTGCAGCACGGGCTGGTTTCTGTTTCTGATAGAGTATGGGCACTTCCAACACTGCTGGGAAGCAGGGACTCATTGGGGTGCTTCCTCATGTCATCACAACAGAGACCCCTGCAAAAGGCAGGACTTCTGAGTGAAAGCTACTGACCACTGCAATAGCTGCCTTCTCAGGAGAGAAAAATGGATGTACCTGGAGGTAAAATCCAAGGAGAGACAGAGGTATTTATACCTATAGCTTATGGAAATCAGCACCCAAAGATCAGCTATCAGGCTCTGGGAATCTGTGTGTCTGTAAGAAGGTCTTGTGACATGGCTGGACATGCTGTGGGATGTGGAACAAGAGAAGCAGGGCATCTACTGCCGGCTGTGACACTGACCCTGGAGAAGGAAGGAAGCAGTCTCTGCTCTTCTCACCACCTGGAATTAGACAGGGCTGTTGCCCTAGTTTGCAGGGGCAGCTTTGTTGGAGTTTAAGGTTCTCCAATGCTGACCCGAAGAACCAGAGTGGCAGTGTCCCAGCAGCTCTATTAGGAGCCATAAGACTTATTCTAGTGGCAGGTTTGTCCAGTTTTTCCTCTTTATTGAGGGTCTTTCAGAGATGGACACCGGGTGCCTTACACTGGTTGTGAGTGAGGAGCACCAGGATGGCCTCGGTGTTTGGTTCCTGAAATTGTATCTATAGTGTGTTGTAAAGTAATCTTACTGAAATGAGGCTGTACAAACCACTTAAAATCAGGGAATGACTTAGCTACTGCACACTGACTTAAAAGGAAATTAAAACCCCAGGAGCTTCACGTTTACTGCAAACTCCTGAACTTTAAACATCTACGTACCCTAGAGAGGATTTAATACTTTTTCTCACTTTGATGCTGTTATGACAGAACACTTTACATCATCTGAGCCGCCCAGGGGTGTGAAATGGGGACGGCCTTTGCGACTGTAGAAAACTCGAAGTGGAAATGAATTCACTGGAGATAGGTAGTTCCTGTAAGTCTCTCTGTAAAAATGTTTCTCTCAGTCTGTGAAGATTATCAGCTGCTATGCCAACTGCCTGTGATAACACGGGAAATGAAAAAATGGTGCTAAGAAATCTCAGGCTGCTTATTAAGCCTTTTTTAACCATCATACAAAACCAAAGGAGCAATGTACTCAAAGGAGGGGTTCCCACTCTCTCAGAAGAACAAACATCACTGTAGATTGGGCTGCACTTGGTATCTGGGTAAGGGAAACAAGTTGTGGGGGTTTATTTTGTTGTTTTCCTTTTTTTTTTTTTTTAATTGTTCATTATAAAAAAATATTTTTTAAAAAACAACATGAAAATCATCAGGTAAATAGTTTTTCTTTCTTGCCTCTGTGACTGAGTCTTAGTTGCATATTGCAAAAATAATGTCTGAGAATGATTAGTCAAAATGTACCGTTAACTCTTTTTCTCACATCTGTAACAGAGAGTCACATTGTTGGGTCTTCTGTAAAAGCAATTGTTGCCATATAATATTGTGAGAGGAGGACTAGAGTAAAAGCAAAGCTAGTGTTACAGCTTTGGCCTTGCCCCGTCTATTCTTTGGTACAGCCAAAGACCCCAGGGGCTCCATCTCCGGAGCTCCCCAGACACATCTTCGTGCTTTTATGAAGTTTTTCATACTGTAATGTTTGATGGTGACACAAAAATGGTGTTGCAGGCACAGTTCGATTATATGGATTTCACTAGGCTTGTAGGGAGTTTCCTTTGGTATAGTCCCTCCTCCTTCGCCCCTATCCCCTCCAAGAAGGAGGAGTTTCCCTGGAGTAAGGAAAGGGTGAAAAGATAACGTTTCCAGGGACTGCAGTCTCCAGTCACGTCTCTACTGGTTGTAAATTGTTGGCTGATAATGAAAAGACTTGGTTTGTGTGTCAGGTTAGTTGAATAAAAGCAATATTACGGAGAGCCTTTAATACCATAAAGCGAGGAGCTGTATGGCTTTGCTTGACGTGTTAATTTACGGATGGGTAGTCTGCAAAATGTTCTGACCTGGCAGTTACAAGGGGTGTAGCTCATTCAATTTAGCCACTCACTTTTCAGAAGATCTTGCTTTCACTTAGGGTTTTCTGTGTTATCCATCACTGCAGCATCTCCAGACCTTTTTCAAATCAGTAATTAGGCATGTGCTTAGCTCTCATCAGCTAGAAAACTAAGTATATCCTTGAGCGCTCTGAAAAGAGATGGGACTACCTATATGCCTGAATGCTTCTATAAATGGGGTAAACCATGTGGAATATAACCCATCCTGTAGTATTTGCCCTACGACAATTTGCCTTTGGTGCAGTGGGCTGTCAGTAATGCTAAGATGAACTGTGCGTTTGTCACACCGTCTGTGCCCTTTAAACTGGATAGTTCCTGCACTCCAGGATGTTTTCTCTCCATTCCTGCTCCCCAGAGTGCCCTCAAAGCTAAAGCTGTTTAGTTCATTGGCTGTGTTAGAGGTCAGACATAAACGACAAAATTTCCTTAATTTCCTGTAAGTTGTGAATAGTTAATTCCAAGGGAGTCAGGCAAGGAAGAAGCTGCTTTGCTGTGCCTGTGGAAAAGCTGGGATTTGCTGGGTGGTGATCCCTGCTGCCTTGTTCTGAGCTTACAACAGATGGGCAGCGGGTATCTGGGGGCTCTGGATCATTAACTTGACTGTGCAGTAACTGCAGTTTGACTATTTATTATTTCTGTGGTCTGGAGGTCTGGTGCCTGCCTATGCCACTGGCAAATGTTTGGTAACTTACTCCGAAAGGTGTTTAAGCACCTTGTCTTGTCTTACCTCACATAACCTTCCATTCTCCCAAAAAGAGAGAAGAAAGCTCTTCAGGATACTCCTCAGTAAGGGCCCAACAAATATTTTTAATTGTCCCGATGTGGATGTCATTCCAGTGCTGTGCTAGATAAAAGGAGCAAAAGCCACAAAGGGACCCTGCGGGTGCTGCCAGCTGCTGGCACAAACGGCCTCTTGCTATACTTACTCTTCTCAGCCTGGACTTCATATCTTTGTCTTCTTCCTATCTCCTCACTTTCAAGAGCTATCCTTTCTTGCAGCCTGAGCTAGTACACATCCACATCACACCAACACTTCTTACATTTCATTATACTCTCCTATACCCCTCTTATCTTTTAGCCTCGTCCTTTCCTCTCCGTGACTGTTATCCTTCTGTACTCACTAGAAGAGGCTCTGCCTTAAATCCTGCTACTGCCAGGGACAAACATGGTCCAGGAGGTGTTCTTGTGGCTGGGACAGGCACTGGGATGCTCTTACCACCTCTCAGCACCCCATTGCCAGGGTTACTTTTAAGGGCAGAAATTCCATAATGCAAATAAGATGGAATGCCTATGACTATATTTGCATGTTTAGCACACATTGACTTCATTTGAATGGAAGTTTTAAATGCTCTGACTTTGCGCCTGGCAAGGTTGTGGTATGAAATATGTCTTAAAGGATGCTCTTGGCTGGAGCTGGCATCTCCCTGGGCCTCAGGCCAGCCAGTCTTGGCTGCTCCAGCTTGGTGGCACCCAGAGGTACGTGGGGGCTGAGCTCTCTGCCTTTTAGCTGTTTCCTGCCATTATCTGGGGGTGTGTTGGCTGGGGGTTGGGGAAATAAATAAAACAAAACAACAAAGAAGAGTGAGGCCCTGACTGTTCCTGCCTGCTGCTTCCTTGGCTCTTGCTTCCACATTCCTCTCTCTGATGGCTACCTGCTGCTGCCTACACTGAGCCCACTGCTGCCTGGCCCTGCACAGGGACAGAGCACCCCTCAGTGAGTCCCTGCGGGGTGCTGGCAGCTAACAGCACCCTGCGTGGGGCTGGGCGAGCGGGCTGCCTCCGCTCCTGCTCCAGGCGGCGCGGACCAGGGCGTGCGCTAGAAACCCATCTCACATTTGTCTCCGTTATCACCCGCTGAGGCGTATTCGCTGTTGTGTGTGTATTGAGGACTGGGCCACAAATGCAAAGTTCTGTGGGAAGGAGGACAAGGGTTTTCAAGGATTGTACATACAAACATCAAAGTTTATTTGTACAGCAACATAAGGTTATAGTAGGATTGCCCAAATAGTCCCGTTGAAACGTTGAGTGTTCATGTGCAAAGTCAGTAAAGCACAAACTGGAGTCATTTATTCACCAGGGAAGGAGGAGAATTCCTCGTGGAGATAAACCTAAATTTGTATCGTTATCACTCTTTTTCTGTCTCCTGCAGTATTCCTGGGCTGGCAGGGTGTCTGTCCCTCCGAAGCAGTGACAGCAGAGGGCAGCAGGATCCTGCCAGCATCCAAACCCTGACAGCTGCCTCGGCGCTTTGCTCGTTGAAACATTGCTAAAGCCTTCACCGTGTTCGGGCGCCAGGAATCTGAGGGTGTTTTAACTGTATCTGCCATTAATTGTCAGCGTTTGACAGCTACTGAATAGTGTGTTTCTATTCTATTAAGACTGAAATGCAATTTGAAGAACATGGTATTTCCCAGCTAAGGCTGACTGCGGGCTCTCTGCTTTGGTTTCTTGACAATTATATCCGTGCCACCAGGTGGGGATAAGAGCCTTTACACATTTATATCGGCTTTTCCTTCTGACTTAGTTTGCAACCCGGGCTAAACAATAACAGCTGTTCTCTCACCCAATGTCCCTTTCCCAACCGAGAAAGGGAATTGGGAAAAGGAGGGAGACTCGTGGGTTAAAGGTGAACAGATTTAATAAAATAAAGAAACCAATATAAATGCTAACACAAAACACACAAAATTATACTTAGCTACAGAGTTGCAGCAAGTTGCTCCAGGAATAGCAATAACAGAGAATGAGAAAGAGGGAGGAGAGGAGAGCAGGAAGAGTCCTCCCTCCCTCTTACAGTGAACTTGATGTCAGTGCTATAGAACACACCTGTGGGCCAGCCTGGGGCAGCTGCCCTGCATTTAACTGCTGAGGGCCTTGATCACCATGGCTGGCCACAGACTGAAACAACATGGAACAGAAACTGGAGTCTATAAATTTTAACCCCAGGAAACCAGGACACCTTCCCAGTTGTTTCTTTGGCTTGGGTCCTCCAGCAGTGTTTAGATACAGTCCTGGAGGCTGGTACACTCAGGGGTGCTGTTGACGTCTCAGCCCAGCTCAGCCCACAGGTAACCTCTTGGACAGACTGTGCCAGCCCCTGCGGCTCCGACAGGCCTCTTCCAGCAGCCTCTTGTCGTTAGTGCCCGAATCTGCAGTGTAGCGGTAAAATTTTATAGTAGATAAATAGAACTGAACTGATGGTTGGAGAGGGCAAAAGAACAAGGGAAATTTCTTTGCGTTTACCTTTCATTCAGCACTGAGCTGACTGCCTCAGAATGCCGCTCGGGACAGGGCAGTGCTGTCTCCGTCGTGGATGGAGCACTGAGGTGGTGGTAGTTTTGGCAAGCGAGACCTACCCAAAGTCACCTCAGAAGCACGTGGCAAGTCTCTGCTAGCTGGGCCAACAGGCAGAGCCTCCTCACACCTGGGGAGCTCCGGGCTGCTGAGTGAAGGAGTGGTCTCCCTTCCAGCTGCCCTTGTGCTACTGCACCTGCCAAGATCTCGAGGGCACGGAGTTACCGCGTTGTAGCAGGTAGCATTTGCATTTGAATTACCTGATTTGGCAGCTTCTGAGAGGTTGATTATTTCAGATGCTTCTGATAGCATAGAAATATATTTTTATTGGCTGATAATCTGAAGTCCTTCTGTATCTCTTTAACTAAGGCTACCTATCCTAAATAGCAAGAAAGTTTTGTATCACGTTAGGGAAGCATTTCCAGTGCTTTCTGAATTATCTCTAGATAGATTTTGTTTTTCATATCAGCTGATGCAGATGTCCTTTTCCATAATATTCAGAATTGAGTGTCCATCTGGTCAAAAAAAGTATCCCATCTCCTATCCTCCTACTGTGCTGTAGTTACTACTCAGTATTTGTCTAGGCAACATTGGCAGAGCCTCCTAGTACCAGGTTTTGTATAGCAGGGAATGAAGTTAGTTATTTTTCTGTCTGTGTATATGTGTATCTCCTGTGCTTAGATAAAGATTTCAGCTCTTATAATGGAGGAAACAACGAGTTATCACCAAATGGAGACAGAAGGCTTAGCCTGTTATTATTTCATCTTATTTTTTTCTCTTTTTTTTTTTTTTTTTATTTCTTGAGTGTCTAGCAGAGAGATATAAACATGCTTTTCTGTTTGCTTCTGTCTGTGTCTCAAAGAGCTCTTTCAACCACAACACCCTCCCTGAGCTCCTTTGCTGGAGTGATTTGCATATGCTTATAGTTTTGCTCCACTTTCCAAACCCCACTTTGCTTTGTGGGTTCTTGCACGGGTGTTGCTTTCTGTGTTAATGTAAGACAGAAATGTAATAGAAATACAAGTTGCACAGCAACTGCCAACCAGAATATGGCCCCACACACGTGCTCTGAAAGCAATGGTGAGAAGATACACAGCAGGAACTTGGGAACAAGCTTGTTAGGCCATTAAATTCTTCTTGAGGTTATAAGGTTTGCATTCCCCTTTTCATAAAATGGCAGATAATATTTGTTTTATATATTATAAGCAAAATCACCAACAGATTGTCTCCTGTGTAGTGTCAGCAGCCAGTCCATGTACTTGTTGGCATGCTGAATCTTACAATTTCTGCAGAATTTAATGAAGCAAAAATACCCTGGAAGTGCACAAGAGAAAAACGTGAAACAATATTTTCAATGGAGGACGGACAAAGTAATGTCAGGTATCACGGGCTTCTGTAGGCTTGTCTTTATTAGTAAATTGCTTATCAGTTTATGCCAACATTTCCACAAACAGTTGCATTAAGTTGCTGTCTTCATAGCAGAAGGATAGTGTATAACCAGATATCAGTGTTGGTCTGATTGGCTCTACTTTCCATCCACTCCAATCAAAGTAGTGTACTCTTTGTCCTAAATTTTTTTATAAAAAATTATTTTCATTGTCATGCCATGTTAGCTGAACAGCTGGCTTTCCATAGCTGGCTAGGCATGGTTTTAGGAGGCTCTCTATGCAAAGCTATTAAAGTAAAAATAGAAACTGAGTGGTTTAGCTCAATAACTTCAGCAGCCCCAGTATATGCAAAATGAGGAGGTCCACATGTTCAGGGTGCCAGTGATTCTAGTATCAAAAAGTAGTAGCTGAGATCCTTAACTTTAAACCACCCACTTTTTAACTTAGCTTTAGACCAACTCTTCTGAAGTGCATTAATGGCTATAGCACAACACAGAAATTCCACTTCAAGATTCCTTGAGGTTTTCTTGCTTCTCCTCTCACAGCTAAGTGGGAGTTTGCTATTTGCAATAGAGCCACATGACGGAGGAGTCCAATGTATCACTGTGCAGCAGAGGATGCTGCCCTTTAGGTCCCTGCGGTTCTCCATACCTCTGCTCCAGACTCCTACTAGCAGGGCTCCCAGAAAGCCATGTTTGCATTCCTGAGGGACGCAGCTGCAGCAGAAGTAGATCTTCCTTTTTACCACCTTCCTTATGGCAGATGATGGCAGTAATTATTTTCCACAATCAGCCAAAGCAGAGGAACTAGGAGTGAAAACACCCTTGGAGTGCACCATGTAACATGTACCTGGCAAGCAACGTCACTCCTGCTTTCTAACATACTGAGTACCGGGTGCGTGGGGCTGTAATAAAATCTCAGGGGCAGAGCGCTGAGCCTGGAAGTCATTTTGTTTTGGGAACTTTTTATGTAAATGTTGAGTTTTCAGCTGAGGAGCATTTCTTGGACTACCTGTACTTTCTCATTTCAGTGACGGGATTGCTGTCCCCTCGGTGGTGGCTTCTGGCAGATCCTACTACTCCCACTGAGACACACCCCCATGTCAGGCACCTGTCTTCCCCCACCAATTCTGAGCTGAAAAATTGTGGATTCTCTCCTGCGTCCCTGCAGGGCTTGCCTCCTGGGGAGGAGAAGGAGGAGAAGAAAGGAGACCAGGCATGCCCATCTGCCATGGGGAGACAAACCCACTCCAGATAGTCAGATCCTGTGTACTGGTGGAAACATAGTAGGAAAGTCTCCATCTTCCAGTCTCTGAAAAACAGGCTGATCTTTCCCACAGAGCTGTCGAAATGCACCGACACTGGGACAGCAAAACATCTCCTTAGTCAGGGCTTACTGTGAATAGAGTCTCTTCAGGGATGTGCAGTGGTGGGTGCAACCCCAGTGCTGCTGGGTGGGAGCTGCACAGCGGCTCCAGTGTTGCTTGCGCTAGAGAAAGCTTATTGCAGCGGCTGGGGCTGCAGTGTGAAGGGCTGGGGAGACCTTACACGTGGGATGGCCGTTTCTGTTGTGATCATCCTTGGGGTTTCTAAAGGAGCCTGCTGTGGTTTGGTGTCTAGGTCATCTCGATGCCTTGGGCAGCCAGTGGTGTTAGAAAGCTATGGAAGCCAGGGTGGGATGTACCGCATGGAGCACTCCGAGTTGGAAATGGCAGCCTGCCACTCATCGTGGGAGAGGCCCTTCTCATGGTGCTTATTAAACCACTGTTAATGAATTTACTGTGCTTTGGCAAATGGAAAAAAATGTTTCTCTCAAACAGTTTTCACCCAAATTTCCTTCTGTAAAGAAAACTGGTGGGACACTGCTGTAAGGACCTTGCTATAAAAGCTCAGCTGACTCCACTAGATAGTTTGAAGTCCAGGCACTTGCTTCCATTGTAGGGACAGAAGTTCACCATGTGTCTGGTGGCTCATTACCCTCCTTCTATTTAAAAGCTCAATTAAAAGTGTGCAAAACCCATCTTTCCTAATCTGCTCATCGTCGCGCTCAGTCATGTTTAAGCAGTGCTGAAATACTCTGTTGGGTTGTGAAGCAGCAGGGGAAGGGAAAGCTGGGAGTGGGGCAAGACTATATGAACAAACAAAACAGTACTTTGTAATATGAAGAAAGTCAACAGATATTATGTTTTGCCCTTTGGCAATGCAACCTTTTGTAATTAAATTATCAGGATGAAAAAGGCTCTCAATTATTTAAGGGCTAGGAAAAAAGTACAGTCAAATAAATGATTTATTATACTGCAAAAAGTTATTTTAACTCTAAGAACTGTGAAATTTTTCAGGGATCCATTATTTATTTACACTTCTCAGTGACAGATTTTTGTGAAGTTTGAAGCTGTAACCCAAAATTTGTATTCTGTTTTCTTGCAGGTAAGTCTGGATCGGTCTGTTTGAACTGTGCAGTTGGGAATGTAAGTGAACAAAGTAAGCCTTCTTCAAGCTGTCCCAGCCTGTTAACAAGGTCAGAGTGTTGTCTTTATTTTTGAGCTCTAATACTTTAAATTAAAATGAAAATGGAAGGGATAACATAACTGCAGTTCGATGTGGCTCTGCAGACACCATGTGATCTTTCTGGTTATGTCCGATGTGAATGCCACAGAACAAATATGTGTTATTGAGGGTTATGATGCAGGCTACTGTTTCTCTGGTTCATTCTTAAACCAAGACTGGGTAGAGATAATATGAAATATTCATGTTACTGATATTCTAAAGGGTAATACAGCTTTTTATAATATTTTTTTCGTTGATCATTTAAATGGGTTCTCTAGTTACAATAGATTCCCAGATAGAAAAATTTCAGTGCCTCCTCTTGAACAGAGCCAAGTTAACAGGTCACACGCTGAAAAGCTTACTTTGTGGACCGTTCAGAACTGATTATCTTTTATTAATCACGTGGCAATAGGATCTTGCTATAAGTCAGTAAGATACTGCTATTGGACTGGCATGCTCTGCTTCCTACCCAACCCTTGCTCTGTGACAACTCCTGCTAGCAGTAAGAAGCCTCTTAACCTTGCAAGCTTCCTTGCATTGGAATGAGCAGACTCCATTGAGATGGTGTCATGTTTGTTGTGTCAGAGTTGAAAATTATTGACTTTGAATTTTTCTTCCTCTCTTTTCTTCTCCCATTATCTCCAGGAACAGTTAAATTCACCTCTTGTGAAATTCTGGTGTTGGCTTTCTTTTGAAGTGTTGTCTGTGTAAATCAAACTGTGGCTTCTTTAGAAGTCCATGCTATGAAGGATTCCGTTGTCCTAATCTCTGATTCCTATTCATGTACCAGTAACAAAAACCTTTTTGCAATATTTCTGTACACCCATGTTGTGGTATCCGTTCAGGTCGGTGCTATTGTAATGCTGATTGCAGGACAGATATTGACGATCAATAGACCAAAAATGGTGCACGAGGCACGTTCTCTTGCAGTCGTTTGTAAAGCTTAAAATTGTTCACTTTCCAAATATAGTTTTTTTTATATTTCAGCTGGACACTGTACAAGCTACTCACTGTCCTCACACACATTGATTAGTTCTGCACCACTCTAGATTTTATGCGCTTGGTTATCTGATTGCAATTACTGTTCAGATCAGGCAGCAAAATTTTATGTGAATGCTAAGAAACTTCTTACACTTGGCTTTTTTCCTTTCATTTCCACTTCTGTTGACTGATGTTAGGAGGTTTTTTGTCAACTGAGAAAAGGGGCCATATGTTCTTTACAGATACGTCACCACTACCATTTTGAGGATGAAATACCAAGGGAGTATTTTCCCATGCTGGTGAGCGCCTCACTTCTGGAGTGAAGCTGAGATATGAGGTGGTAGCAAAATGTGTTACTAGATGTAGTAGCTGCTGTACTTTTTTCTTCTGAAAGATTACAGTGGTTTTGGTCATGCTCACCCATCTCTTCGGACGTACTTGACCTAACATCCTCAATATGCATTCACATCCACTCTTGAACGCCTTCTGACCACCACTTTTCTACCTTAGCTTGCATCCTGCACTAGGTATAGAATCAGTAATTCCCCACAGAAGGGTTACATGTTAAGTTTGACACTTTCGAAGCCTTTTGATACCAACTTTCCATTTTTGGCTTTTGAAATCAGTTTGGTTTCCAAAACCTGGGTGAGCAGATTCTTCTCCTCTGCAGCAGTTACCAGCCTCTAATGCATGTGTGTACCATCGACTCTGTCATGACATGCGATACTTCCGTGCCTTTTCATAGACGACGTACTGAGCTCATACCTTAGGTACCCAGCTGTATTCCCCCTCCGTATTCCTTAGATGCCCTCATCAGCCTTTGCTTGGGGAGCTCTGCACAAGGACCAGTCTCCACACTCCTTAAACAATTTATTCATTGCCTCCAAGAGCGATAAGCATCACTTTGAACCAGGCACATTGCACGCTATCAATGGAATAAATACGCTGTAATGTAGCAAGGCTGTGTAGTAGCTCTCTTATTTTAAGGAACTCTGAAACTATTAATGGAAGAGGGGTTGGATGTGCAAATATCATCCGTCGCGTCTTGTGCAATGAAAAGCAGGCTTGTGTTTCAGCATTTCTCTTTGAAGTGTATAAATGCCTCTTTCAAGACATCTTTTAGATGTAAGCAGATAAAAAGTTACTAGATGTGAATATGAATACTGACAAATCAAAAATAAAGCCTTAAAAATAAACATCTGATGTAGTCTAAGTTATAAGCAGCATTTTAGAAAGAAGCTCCAATTTAAAGAAATATGCAAAAAATAACCTTCTGCAGATCCACTGAAGTCAAAATTAATATTCAGGTCATCTGGTCCTTACGTTGGCTGCAGAAATGATGCTGAGGGTTTTAGGAGGTAAGTTAAAACTGACTGTTTTTGAAAATGCTGTCTGTATATAGCCATTGTTTGCCCCAGCATATCTCAGAACCCAGCACTGTGGTAGCTTTAATCAGGCTTTAGAATTTCATTTTGAAAAATATACCTCTTCTGTAAGCCTCACATAATGAGTAGTATTCCTTTGTTGCCCTCAGGCTAATGACGATATATGAAGGAAAATATGCTGCCTTAAAACAAAACGAATCCTAAAACCCCAGCAGACTAGGATTGGCAGTTACCTTCAGTAACAACTCGTTTGTGTGGTGTCTATAGGAAGCTGCAGTGTTGATTTAGACCTTGGTAGGCTGTGAAACAAGGAGTATTGGGAAGTGTGTATGTGTGGGAGTCCTTCATGGGAAGGAGAATTGTTACGGGAAGCGTCTACTCCAGCTCACCTGGTGGGCTGTGCTCTGAGGATTGATTGTGGTATCACACTTTGGAGTCTATTGTGACAGCCTTTAGTGTGTGATTTATACCTTGATGTTGACGTTGAAATCCTCCTTGTCATTGTTTTAGTAGAGAAGGGGAACAAGGCAGAACTTACTGCTCTTGGATGAATGTGGGAAGGATTAGGGGATTAGTCTGTTGATCAGGCAGGTTATTGGGATACCAGCAGTGGAAGAGCACCAAGGAAATTGAGCAGAGTGAAGAGGTGGAGAGGATTCCTACCTTTGAGATATTTGCAATTTTAGTATGAAAAATGAGTAAGTTTATTTCTTATGTTTAATATCAAATCAGTATTTATAAAGGCTGAGCTACGTTTCTTTTTAAATAGAATTCTGCTTGTTTGGGGTCTTTGCGCTGTTCTTCGGGAAATGGAGTGCAGAGCTGTAACACATTTAAAAATACATTTTAAAACATATTCTCAGATGTATTTGTTTGGGGTCCTGGGATTAGTGGAGGAAACTTGCAGGGTGCAGGGGGCACCTGCAATTTCAGTCTTGCCTACTTGATGAGGCAAAGCACAATGCAGGATATTTCAGTGAGTGTGATGTGACCTAAAACGTATTTTTAATGATGAATTGAGTTTGTTGGGCACTTTTGCAAAAGAAATTGCTAATGTGGTTGGGAGGGGAAGAAAATAAAGGCTGTAAGATTAAAGGCATGCCTGTTCTTCTTTAAACCTTACAGTTCTGGAAGTTAAATGGTACTCACTAGCCCGGATAAAGCAGCAATGGTAGTTTAACCGTAGTTCTGTTTACTGCACTTTTTCTTTTGCTGTAATTCTCCAAGTGTCCATGGGCCCGGGAACTGATTGTGCTCGTGTTCATGTACAAAGACTTCTCTGATTTTGAATGGAATGAAATGAAATATGACTTCTGTGTTTAGTTGATTGAACTGTTTGATCAGCTTTAGCCATAGAGTCATAATTTCATGCTTTTCCTACTGTAGATTTGTATATTTGGCAGGCATGGTCTTGAAAGCAGCGACATGATGCAAGATGCTGAAGAACAGAGTGCTTTAAATCTCCTCTAAGCAGGCTCAGCCATTTTGGTCCTTGAAATGCCAGTCAGCTCCCTGAGGCCTTTCTAAGTGAAAAATCATACTGATACCAGTCTCGTGGGCATTGCGGGAGCAGTAATGCAGCAGGGGGGATGTTTTAGCCTGTAACCTTAAGTTGAAATCTAAAGTAACCAACTTCAGTAAAAACGCAGGTGAAACCTCAGGCTGCTCTTGGTTTTCTGCTGCAATTCCGTAGCTGAGAAAGCAGCTTATCTCCCCTGAAACAAAACTGCTATCTGGAACCAAATTACTTACCACCTGAAGTGGAGATGCTTAGTGCTTTGGAGTTAAAAGGTTTAAATTTATTGTGAAACAGATTATGGAGCAGAAAAACAGGGCTTTTTTTGATTGTTTTCTGGAGATTTGGTTTTGTCTTGCACTGTTTTACATTATTTCTCAGTGTTCTTTTTCCCATAACAATGTCTCCCTTGTGTCAGAAAAAAATCCTGACAAAAGAATTCTGCCTGAGTTTCTCGTTTCTCTGTACTGCTGATGCTTGTACTGATGATGGAAAGTGGTGCAACAAACCCACCTATTTATGAAGGCCACAGCATGGTTCTGGCAACAAGAAATGTCTGAAAGACAAAACATTTCTTAAGATCCCTATTAAGTAATTTATGTAAAAATTGAAGCTTTATATTGGAACCCTATTTCACCATCTCTTCTTCAAACATTGTATTCCCTGAGGTGGAAGTTGAATGCTCAGTAGTCATTTATATATTGAGGAATACACAGGCTTTAAAAATAATGCCTTATTAGAGCACAGGTGTATATTAAGTGCCACGTCATGAACACAGGCACAGCTGAGTTCTTGCCAAACTCAGAGACAAATCTGCTTTGTTCTCAAGCACTTTTTCTGGTGTTTGTGGCTATGGAAAATTGCAAATATCTGTGGCCTTCTCGAGCATAGTTTAGATTTTACAGAACTTTAGTCCTATTCACAAGGGGACCAGGTTTACACCAAAGTTTTGGAGGACAAAAAGGCTTCCTATATTGGGATAACATATATTAAGTTCACAGCATCACTTCTGGTCTTCTGAGGAGAATGAAACTGGCACCTTGTGTTCCTGGTGCAACTTTCTCTCATGATCTTAAGACATAATAAGAACGCTATGCATCTTGTCATAGAGCCTTCCTTTCTGATGGAGAACATAAACTCCCCTCAGTAATACAAAATCAGGTAGGCTCTGGTTTTGTTAGCTTCGCTAATCCTGCTAGCTCAGCTTTGTCTTCAAGTGGGTTCCTGTCTTTCAGATCTTTTTTTCAGCATCTCTTCTTGTCATCTTTGTTGTCTGAAATTATCACTACTAAAAACGGTGGAAAATAGCATATGCAAGAAAATGTTTTCTGTGCCGCTGTCTCCTGTATGCCAAAGCACTGGCAACATCCGTACAACCAACAGATATGCATCTATGATGTTTGAAAACTATCAGATTACTGCCCATCTGCTTTCTAGTTCAGTCATCGTGTTATTTCCTGTAAAAATGGAAAACACTGAGCGTACCTACACATTCACTCGTGCCACTCAAGCTGTTATGAGTGTCTGGATCACCAGCGCTTTGCTCTCAATAAATGAGGTATTTTGCTATTGGGAAAATGTTTGACAGTGAAAAGACAACTACTCTACACCAAGCCAAGTGCTGTGTCTTGTGGCTGGAAGTGTGGCTGTAAGGCAGCCTGTCTGTGAAGTCTCAGACGACAGGTAAATTCTTCAATTCCAGATGGACTCATGCATGTAAAACAGCTGCTTTTTCCTGCTTTCAACTTGCTCCCAACTGCCTTTAACCCCACAATTCAATCCATTTACATTTTTTCTTTTCCTAAGCAAATGAGCCTTAAGAGAGGATACATCTATTCCATTCCATGGCCGGGTGTGTTGTCTTTTGTGCATTCAAATATCTCATCAGTAGCTCATTTCTTGCTGTAACCATCTCCCGCTGTTACCACAGTGTACAGATCTTCATAATTTTTCTCTGTATAGATCTGTGATATTTCATCTCTCCCTGCTTGTTAGAGCCATAAACAGTTTAGCAGGTGAATAAATTGCCATTATGATGCAACCATCATGACAAAACATGATTTCCTAATTCTGTATAGTTTTTGTAGATCTTCTGGATGTCTGTCTCTGTATCTCTCAGAGATGGTTGCCCCAAAGTGATTGTTTTTTGTTGTATTTGGTCTGAGTTGAGAAGTGTCAGTGAGCCTCATGCATTTATCTACACGCTTCAGGACAGTTTATTTGTTGATATGTCTCTTAAATATAAGCACAGTGTATGGAAGTACTAAACTTTGCCTTACCAAATTCAAAAGCATATTTTCACCCTGAGTTTACAGCACATTAATAGTTTAGTCAAGACCAGGGAATGGCACTTGGCCTACCAGAAAGTTATTAGCACCTCTAAAGAGTTGAGGCCAACTGCTGCTTTAGGAGGAGAAAGTGGTATTTTCTTTTGAATTAGTTAAGAATTAATCAATGCGTGAGGGAGTGGGGGGAGTATGAAGGTAAATGTATCACCAAGAAAAACCATGTGGCGTAAGAGCAAAGCTGGAGAATCCCAGCGATTCCTTCTCCTGTGTTGAGTTGATCGTCATTGGTCTTCACAACAGTTGGAAGTTTGCCAGATCTGTAAAGCCTGTTGAATTTGGTTTTGGAAATGAGAAAACTAAATTTGGTTGGTTTTCCTTTCCTGTCACCTTTGTCCTTATAAACCGTCCTGATTCTGTTGTCTATTTTGAATCGAATAAATGCCACTGTTTGTTTTTTAGAGTGACCATTTCTTTATTAAGGAAAGGAAGTTTGTTCTAGGAAATTGGATAACATTACACAGTTCCCCCCCGTGTGGGATGTAGTGAGCCTGAAAACTGGGTACCTCAGTGGTCCTGGGGGTCAACATCTCTTTGCTTTTCTGCTGTCTTCTTGCAGGTGTCCACCCAACTGCAGTTCTCTGTAAAATACCTGTAAAATACAGTTGCTGACCATATTTGCACACTTTCTATTTGATGTTCATAGAGATCAGGCATCACTGTTATCGGGCCTCCATGTTGTCCACTAATCTGTATTGAAAAAGGTCAAACACCACGTTCAGAGTTCCCCTACACTGTAGGGATGTGTGGTGATATGTATTGTACAGAACGAGGTCTTTAATTTCCCTGGATTTCTGTTCAGGCATCTGCAGGAGAGAGAGTGTCCTCATTGCATGCTTCCATATTTCAAAGTACACCTGGCACAGACTGGGACAAGACAAGAAGAGTCAGCCCTTTGAAAATGTTCTTGGAGAGCAAACGATCTCAGTGACATGCATGGTTGATACCCTTCATCAGTGAGTGCAGATTTCAGTGAATATTTCAGGAAATCTTTCATTACCTCAGCTACGGAGTACTCTAGCAGTGAAATTCCGTGGGTCTAAACGGGAGTCTTGCCTGTATATGAAAATCAGGGTCAGACCTGCACTTCCCTTTGGCACTGCTTCATCCCATTATTTTCAGTTATGCTCTGTAAACCTCCGCAACAATTTTTCTCCCTCCTCGATATTTATGCCCTTTAAATATAAATGGACAGTTAACACCTTTCCTGAGTCAAGTTATAAATATTTATTTTTTAAATCTATCTCTGTAAGTCATCTCTAGCAGTCTTGTGGATGCAACCTTGTCATTCCTGCTGAGGTACAGGATCAGCTGCTCAACTTGAGTCTTGCTTTGAGCAGTTGGAAACTGCCCAGGGCCATGGTGGTGCAATTACTGTGTGGCGCGTGAGCCCCAGATGTGAATTTCTGTGACCTGCTAAGCTGCAGAGGGCATGCTTTAATATCTTCTGCATAGCTCAATTTACAGCTCTAATTTCTGAAAAGAGAAGGGCGAAAGTCAAAATTTATCACTGAGTAAATTTGAAATGGTTTTCTTCCCAAGCAAGTCTAATAGAAAATTCTATAAGAGAAATGAGTGCTTCTATACGTAAGACAAGCGAGGTAGCTTTCTGCGCAGTCTGCTGGTCAAGCAGCATGTTGCATCTTCATTTCTTAAGTGTTCTGTTCGGGGCTATGATAAAAGGAACATATCTGCTAACAGGCTGCCTTCAAATGTGAGACATGTCTTTCCAAAGACTGCTTCAAAACAAATATGGTGTTTTCTTCCACTAATAGATAACATTTCCTAAGCTCTTAATATATGTTATCTGACATAATATTGGCTAAACTTGCTGTTTTAGAGAGCAGTGATTAAGTGTAAGATTTGGTTCCTTCAAAAAGGAAGTGGTATTTTGGATTCTCTGATAAAATTGATCGCCAGGGACTTGCAGTAGATCTGGCAGCAAAACAAAGGTGGTGGTTCTCAGGGTATTTTTGTAGTCCTGATTTTGGTACCAGTCTAAAATTATACCAAAAGCAATGTATTCTGGGAGACGTGCTGAACCAACAGATTCTCACTCAGTGGTTTATCCTCTCATTATTTTCCCCAGCACCAGTATGACCAGAATACCACATCATACACAGCTTGTTGAGGCAGGCTTGGTTCAATCTAGTGATGCCTCTTTGTGTTTGAGCAGACTCCTGGTTCGCTGACCTTCTTTAGGAAATTCCTGTTGTATATGCAAAATAGTTATGAAAGCCACTGTTAGACTTTTTCAGTATTCTCCTGAAAATTAAATCTCTACCTGAGATGTCTTAATTTAATATTTTGTCATGTATTTAAACCGAGAAAGCCCCAGGAAAGCTCCTGAAATCAGAACTATAAAAACAAAGCATTATAGTGTGAGCTGCTAGCAGACCCTGGGGGCTGGGAAAACTGAAAGACACTTCGCAAGTGTTTTGCCTTGCCTTTTCTGGGATGGAGTAGCCAACAGAAATCAGGCAGTTGCTTGTGTTACAAGTGTAATTCAGCATTCATACTGCTGATTGTTCCTGGGTGAAATCACTGAACACTGTTGATAGTGTCTGTATTAAGAACATGGTTAGTACTCTGAAAAAAATAAGATGACGCTGTCTATGTTAAGGCTATGACTAGGAAGCTTTAAAAAAGCAAGAGTGTGGCAAAGTTTATCTGTGAGACACTGAAATGTGAAAATACTGCCCTGGACACCTAACCGATACTTATCATACTGTTTCATTATACAGCACATCAAGTAGGAAAATGACAGCTCGCTTTTTCGAAGACTTAATTCCCATTTGCATTAAATACTCACTAGATCTTTTTGTATGACCGTATTAGAAAAGAAATTATAATATTGAATGTGGAATTTGTTCACTGAATAAATTGCCCTGAAATTCAACATTATTAACATTTGAGAAAATACCGAGAGCATTAAAGGAAATATTGAAAGAACTGGAACTGACAGATTTGCCCTAAGTTTAACAGAGCTGTATTTAAAAACGATGTGCATTCAAAGATACTGAGGCATAATGAAACCTCCTACACACACCATGGAATGAAATATTTATACTGTAATCATACTATTAATAAAATGATGGATCAGACAGCGTCTGCTGCAACAAAACTCAGCCGAGAGACTGGTTACTGTCTGGAGGAGCAAAGCAATGCAAGAACTGAGGAGCAGAAGCACAAGGACTAGCTTGGGAATCCCTGTCCTGAATTAGCTGTGTAATTGTGTCATACACCAACTTTGCAAAACAGTCTCACATTGCAGCTGGCACTGCCCCCTTCTTTACTTGTTGTGTGAAGAGAAGGGCCAGGGAGGTGAGGCCAGGGAGCGGTGGGGTGTGCAGCTCTGCCTGTGCTGCTGCCATCCCTGGGTGGGTGCCCATGAGTGCTGGGGGGCTTTCTGCAGTGATCTGCCTTGTTCTCAGTTGGTAGATGTAATTCTCAGGCCATCAGGATGGTTGGGCTTGATGAGAGCAGGGCAATCTCAGGGGCTTTGCTGTCGGTTGCTACCCTAGTCGGAGACAGCTGTGACACTGGATGGGTCATCTTCTCTTTGGACTTGGCCCAGTTTCCAAGGTTTAAAAAAAATAAGGAGAGGTTTGTGTAGGGGAGGAATGACAGATGGAAATGAGAGGAACAGTGTATCTGGACTGTGAACTGACACAGTGAGGTCAAATCTTAGACATGCCCTTAAGGGTAACTGCCAGGAGAATTTAACTAACAAATAGATACTGTCTTGGTGCTCTCCTGATTGCTGTCCCGATTCCTGCTGTTTGATGCACGTGTGAGTTAGCTTAGAGATCTCTCCATGTTTACTGGGAATGGAAAGGTGACATTCCTTGTAAGCACAGTGAGGACACTGGCATGAGCCATTTATCCCTGTGGCCCCCAGCCTTGCACCCAACAGGTTACGTGCCAGACCCATCTGGATGCCCAGTTCTGCACCAGTTCAAACTTTATCCAACATCAGCGCACTGTATGCGAGCATCTCCTAGAGAGTCTGCCAAGAGAAAAGCTGTCTGTAGTTTTGGGTTTTTTCTAACCTGTCTTTCTCCTTTTTCTCTCTCCTTTCTGTTCTACCCTTCACACACCTTAATTTTTCTCTCATGCTGTGAAAACTAACTGCAAAGCAGATGCTAATTAAGCAGCTACTTAGGGCTAGGGTCCATACATAATGAACTCCCAGGGATGCCGGATTCTTCATGCATATTGTAGTGATAAACAGAGTTTGGTTTCCTGTTTGTTCTGCGTCCCTCCTGTGCGCTGTGATGCCCTGGAAGCCCGGCTGGGTAACTTGTCCCCTGGCACTGCAGCACACTGCTGCCCAGGCACCCAGCCTTCCTCCTTGGACACAGAGGAGGAATTAAGGGAGCAATGCCCACCGTTTCATCGTGTGTATATAGGTGAATGGATAATCAGATACTGCAAATAGCAGTAACAGGGTATTTTCCTCCCAGAACACTCCCCTGTGTTTCTCAGGTGACAGGAGTGTTTTCCTTCCCAGTGAATTGCTGAGGCTCAAAAAAGAACAATTGAAAATTGTATTGAGAGTTTGTTACAAATCTGATATATTGCTATGAGGAAGTAAGTAGTAGGAAACGCACAGCCTGCAGCTTTGTTCTGTCGGCTCGCCCAAGCTAAATAAGTTTTGATTGGAGTATATTTGAGTAGGTTCCTCTTCCCTCTTTCTCTCTCCCCGAAGACACTATTACTGGTGGCTTGCGCTGGCCAGAAAACAGCTGGGAAGTGCTCTGAGGTTTACAAATTGCTTTTTGGTATGAAAAAAAAGAGAAGAAACCTTTCAAATAGCCTCCATGAAGCTAAAGTGTCCCAAGAGGAAGGTAAGGTCTGTGGAAGTCCCCTCCCTCCTTTTTGGCGGTGGGAGAGGCCCTCCCCGGCTGGAGGGACTGAGCAAAGGCAGCTCTCTGCTCTGCACGGGCTAAAGCAGGGCTTGGGCTTTGCCTCTTGAATCCAAGCAGGGAGGGTGGTTGCCTCAACAAGTGAAGCAACTGGGCTGCTCTGGAAATGCAGCTTTTGTCAAAGAAGTCCATTTCTGTGGATCATTTTTATTTTCTACAGTAAATGGATTTTTTTACAAGAAAAAGAAATTATACATTTGTAAATGGGTTATGTTGGTGGCTCAACTGACAGCAGCAGCAAACTGGAACAATGGTACAAGTGAATTGGACTGTGAGAAATCCCCTTGCCAAACAGAAATAAAATTAATCATGAATGCTTATTGGCATCACCCAGCTCATATCACTTTTAGTAGGGGCAGAGGTTTCAAACTTGATCAAAATGAAGCTTAAGTCTCCATCCCAGTCCATTTCCATCAGGTAGAATTTCTTTTTTTTTCTATCTGTACCAAAACATTGTTTATTGTTGTAGATTGTCATACTTTACATATGGTTTCATTTCCGTGGTAACTGGATTTGATACTTCAGTAAATTCTTAACCTCCTCTCAGGAGAGCTCAGGCTCAAGGAGAAATTTGATAAGGAGTTAGTTGTGAGATCCTCAAATGAGGTTTGATAGTGAAAAGTATAAGATTTATTTTCGAATGGGGATACCTGACAAAAGCTGTAGATGCTGATGACGTTTATTATATTGATAATGAAGGAATAACTCTAAAATGTTAATACATTGGAATAATCACATGGGAAGCAGCTTTGTTCAGGCCTTTAGGAAGACCCTGCAACACAGCAAAGTACTGCTGAAGGCGGCAAGAAAACCATTTACCAGCTTTCAAAAGAGTCTGTGGGACTGGTTCTGCTGTATACAGCACTCCGGGGCCCATTCTGTAGTTCCAGGAGGGTAAGCTAACGTGCATACAGGCGGCCTTGGCACTCAAGTCCTTGTAACATCATTTAAGTACTTAATGCAACTGGACAAGGATATCCTGGGAGATATTAACATAAAACATCAGTTAAAGATAGAAGTACACACATGGTTAAAAACTCAGTGAAAACAGGGAGTCAGTTTTCAGTCTTTCAGGTAAGTATTATTAATATAATATTATAATAATTACAACATTAATGTAAATTTACACTTTTTTTATATATATATCTTGCTTGCAAAGTCAGACTATCCCAAAATGAGTTAAAAGAACGAGTGCGGTAGGTGACCTTGTGCACAGAAGTGGCAGCCACTGCAGACCAGAACAAGGGGCCAGATTTTCAAAAGGGGGTTGTGTGTTGGTTTGATGGTTTTCTTTTCAATTCTGTGCATGTCTGAAACTGGCTGTAAATATGGAGAGCTGAGCGAAGGTAAGTAGGAAGGACGGACAAGTGCTTGTGGATGTCTGCTATGAAGGTGCTCAGGTGAGAATAAGGTCCATCAGAGAATCTGTTCCTAACTGTCAGGTCCAAGGACTTGGAAACAATTTCGTTTTTTCTGAGTGCTTGGAAAAGTGCTTCCTGAGGCAGAGCAGTGAGTTGCAGGCAGTTCTGGCCATGGGCATGCTGTGTCCTTGATGCTGTTTCTTGCCTTTCCTTGTCTGGAAGCAGCCATGGGACCAGCAGCTGACCTACACCAAGGGCAGTCGTTCCACCATCTGCACAGAGCCCCCAGGGCTGCACAGCAAGGGGAAAGGCTTTTGTTTCTCAAAATATCCCTCAAACTTTAAAAATGATTTCCCTCTAACAAGTCTCTTCTTACCATATTTAATATTTTACTCGATTCCTGTATTTGATGTAAAATATGTGTGCTGTGTGGGAAAACAAGTACTCAAATACATTGCTAACCTTCTGTAGTTGTATTTCACTCGACAGGGAAACACAGCAATTGGTCATTTTCTAAATGAAATGATTTTGCTTTGAGGTTTTTGAAGTTCACTTTAGTATCAAGCAAAGAATGTGTTTGGACTTTTTCCTCTATGTTATTAAACTGCGGGATCTCTCTAAAACTGTAATTCAGTGTGAAAAAGGCGCATCAGATTTTACTAGATATCAGACAGATTTGGTGAATTTTGGCTGTGACAGAGAGGAAAAGCTAAACAAAGTGGTTACTGTATATTCTGTTGCCTTAGAGACTGAAACATCTGTATCCATGCAGGCAAGTGATGCAGACATGGTAAGATTTGACTTCCTTACATTCCTGTGTTCATCTTGCTGTCAATGGAAATTTTTTATGGTGGGAATATGCTGGGCTTCTTCAGCATTGTATTTATCTGGTTGTGTGGCATGTCTTGGACAAGGAGGGCTTTTTAATTAAAGTCTAACTCTGAAGTCAGGACGCTCCCTAAGAAAAGATGCTTTTACGTGAATAATTTTTCAAGATGAACTTGGAGGGGCTTGAAATGATTGTTGTACTGGTGATAATTGTTGGATTTGTGAAGGCACTTGAGCATCTGGGTCTCCTAGAAGGCAATTATGAAGGTAGGATGTTAAGAAATAGAAAATATTTTATTCTGAAAGCCATTTGCTGCAGAGCATTACACTTTAATCTGTATGTGCTTGTGCAGTGTTCGAGTATCAGAGGAGCTGAATAGTAGCTGAAATAACTTTAAATGCTTTCTTTAGACAAATGAAATGTATTTTAGGTGTAAATATAGTATCGTAGCTCTCATTGCAGCTCTAAAAATAAATGTGACATAATCTTAAACCATTCTTTGTCTGTGTTTAAGATTGTTTCAAGAACTTCAGTACAGATTTGTATGCTTTAGTAAACTGCAGCTTGCATCCCGGAGCTCTGAATGAAAGAAGGGTTTACATTTTAGTAAGTTTATCATTGTAACTTCTCAATTTGTTCTAATTACTGGAAATGTCATGGCTTATTTTTGGCTATTGGCTATTTTAAACAGAAAATCCAAAAACCTTACTGATCTTATTTGGACGAATGGTTCTGTCATAATCAGTTTAGCCCTCTTTCAGAATATTTATCTTTAACAAATCTGCCTGGTCTTGCTCTCTAGTCTCAGGTATGTTTTAAGAAAACACTATTGATTGAAATGCAAATCTGCTTTGTTGAAGATCGTTTGAGGGAGCTGACTGCTAAAGATACTTTAATTCTTGTTACCTCTCTGTTTTTATAAATAATGTAATTCATGTAGAAACATGGAAATATTAAATAGAGGCAGAAGGGATGAATTTTAGACAGTGAGCTCTATAAATCCAAACATGTCTGTGCAGATAGCATCACTGTTTAATAGGAAGAGTAGATTTACAGTGTTCCTAAATGTTCCTGAACATGATATACATTGAACAGCTGCTTTTTATAGAAACTTGAGGGTCGTTTTTCACGGTAAGCTAGAATTACGCAGATATTAAAATAACCTTCGGCTACCCCCAGATACCGAACCGTTATTCCTTTCTGCTTCAGAGCTTATAACAACCTGGAAAAGGCGAGGTTGCTGGCCTCATATTAAGTAGAGGACAACATTTAGTACAAGGTTCAGAGAACCGTGGAGACCAGCAGCAAGTACTTTACTGGAGGAAAAAAGTTATAAAACTTTTGGTTCATTGGTCGTTTGCTTTATTTAGTTCTCATGCATGTACTTGTTTCTCCTGCTGCCTGCTGCTTTGAGTATTTTTCCTATTATATGTTTGGATTAATTAAGAGGTGTCTGGTGATAATTGTTGCACAGCATTTTGAAGCTAGGGCAGTAATACAGATTGTTTAGCAATTGCTTTATGTACCAGCTCTAGCTTTGCAAGGTCTATTGGAATGACCAAATTGTACAAGCAAGGCAGACTGCCAAGAGAAAAATGCATTTATTCTGGCTTTTGTGAGCCTTCGGAAATCTGTGTGCTCCTGTCATATAAAAGTGTTATATGGTACCCGATGTACAGTTAATTTCCTGTCTCCAGTCCTGTCTCCAGCTCTAGCAAAGTCTGCTGTGAATGGGTCCATCTGAGCACCTGGTTTTTTGGAATCCTTTTGTTGTCTGCCTGAATGCATTCAAAGGGCAGAGGCCATTTAGCAACTTGGATTTTAAAAAAAAAAAAAAAAAAAAAAAAGAGCATTGAAGAAGAAAGCTTTAGGAGAGAGCGCTTCTTGGCTTTGGGTAGCTGCATCTTCCCGGTGCCCAGTCTCCTCATATACTTGTGAGCTATATCCATGTCAAGGGGGGGGAATTGCGCAGTTGTTACCCCTAACTCCCTCTCCTAAGGAAGAGGCAGGTTTGGGATATTTGAATAATTCAGAGTGAAGCATAATGATGTCTAGTTGTTTTCTGATGAAGTTTAAATTAAAATACTGAGCAGGAGATTGGGGTTACTTTGGAATAAGGTAAACTTTACATTAAGATGTTAGAACTTCAGGTGAAGCTGACAGACTCAGACTCTGTAGTTTGAGCACGTACACAATTATGGCTTCATTGCAGTTGCTTCTGCAATGTCCACCCCTGTGTAAGAACATGCAGCATACCTATACTTTAGTGAAGCTCTCGTTCTTGTGAAATCTGCTGCTTACTTTGCTTTAATGGTAGGATGGCTTGAATGAGGTGGTCACTCATTATTTTACAGCAGACACTATTGACTGTTTGTTACAATAGGTTAGTTCTTAATGCTCGCATGCTGGTTGTTATACAAAGAAATTCTACTTAATATTCTAGGGAGAAAAAGTTTAAACTGATATTAACTTCTATTAATGTTAATAGCCCTGCTTGACCCTGTAGGACTTAGAGTATAAAACTACATAGGAATCTACACTGCCAGTATAGTATAAATTCCTCAAGTGTGGGTTATCCTAGCAAGAAAACAAATTTCTGTGGCCACACTTCATTATGCAAAGAGAAAATAGGTATCGGATAGATGCAGCAGTAGAAAGGTGCGTGCTAAATCTTGAGTACAGCATATGGAGTGCTAGCAAACAACAGCTGAGATAGCTGGAAGGTGCCTTTGGCCTAGATAACTCATAGCTGCAGGTCCAACTTCCCAAAACAGTTGTGGACCTTGTTTATACTGAACAGCTTACAAAAGTGCACTGCTAACATACTGTCTACATGTTGAAACCACTGTAACTATTATTTAAACTCATCAGTACTCTCTATATAGGGACTTTCAAAGTGACTTTTACAAATATGAAATCTAAAATCTGTATGTTTTTAAATGGAGGACGGGGGACCAGAAATACCATGGACAGAAACAGGCTAAACTTCTTGAAACTCTGCACCCTTCCAGCCAGGAATGAATATGCTCTTCTGAAGGATACTGTCACTAAAAGGGGATGCCAGCGCTGGAGTTTGAGTTCTTGGCTCTGGCTGGCCTCTTGCTCTTACTCTAACATTTGCGGGCTTCTGGACAGGAGAGCCAGCTGAGAAGACTTTGTGCTACTGAGAAAGTGCCTGTGTCTAAACATCCTGCAGAGCACTCGAACTTATAAACTGCTTTGCAAAAGCATTAGCCCGAAGCACCTGTCATTAACTGAGCAAAGGGGAGGGCTTCAGAGGTTTCCTCTAACTGAGCTTTTGTTTGTATCCAAACTGGTTTTGAAACAATATACGAAAGTACATAAAAAAACAAATCCTCCCATGCCATTCCCCATCTGCTCTATTTGTATTATAATACAGTGGAGAACAGTTTTCCTAGCAGCTGCTCAACACTAGATGTCCTGGGGAAAACTACTGTCTTTCAGCTTCAGCCTGCAGTTTACGAGGTGCCAGAATTTGTTATGGGGTAAAGGGAAGGAGTGAAATTTCCCCCAACAGACAAGGCAGCCACTTCCAGCTTCCCTGAGATATGAGGTTTGCTGTCTCTTGGTGATGAGAAGCCACAATTCCTCTTCAAAGACTCCTGTGCTGGCCATGACTTAGCAGGGAGTATCAAACTGAAATTTCTCTCTGGGCTGTTAAAAGCCAAACTCGCGCTTTTCTTTTTGATTTAGCATAATGCCCATCTCTTCTGCTACTGGACAGTACAGTGATCAGATGATGTGACTGATTTATATTATCTCTCAGCTACTGAATAAATGTTAAAGACAAAAGCATCTCATTGTGGGCCAGTCTGGACCAAGTGTGAGTAATTTGCACCAAGCAGCAGCACAGTGAATGAACTGACAGGTCAAAAATATCACCTGGTATTCTCCCAGAACTTGGGCCTTGCATTTCTAGCATACTCTGTCAGCCCTACCACCACTGCAGTAATTATTTGTAATAAGTACTTTAATACATAAAGTCTTAGCCCTTTGAAGGGAGCCGTCTTTGCTGACAGCCATCCCTGTATGCTGATTCCACACAACTGCTTCACGTGGGGCCAGGCTCCTGCTCAGCCTTGAGACTGTGGGATCCTGTGCAGCAGCAGCAGCAGCCACCACCTTTGAGCCGGGGCAGAACCCCGTGGGTCAGCAGCACTCAAACCCCTGGGGTCCGAGTGTCAGGGAAACTGTCCCCTGAAGCATTTAATACTGTGTTAAGTGTCTGTAGTTGCTCTGGGCAAAGCAGCGTGCTGAGTTGTTTCCTGTGTAGTGACAACTGATGTTGTGGAAGCAGCGTTCTTGTGAACGTTGCATAGGAGCAGCTCTACAGTGTCTGCTGTGCACAGGGTACAGCTGCGAGGTGATGGAGAAGGGCAGGGAGGCTGAGGGTCTCTGGAGAAAGGCAGATCGACGAGATGATTCTCTTGACCACTGAAGTTCAAGTCTCCATATGGACTTGATAGTCTTAGTTTGGTTTGAACACCTGTATATTAATTCCCACCTTTTTGGGAGCTGATAGCATGTAGGCTTGAACTTTTAGCTGTCTGTTCCTCAAACCTCTTAGCTCCTTTTCATTTTCCTCCTTCATTTTCTTTAAGAAGGTGCCTTTTTAAGACTAGGCCCTGGCTCATTTCTCATATATTGCTTTGCTCCGGCCTGGCTGTTTGGCAGCTCTTGGGTGTTGGATAAGGGTTTTTCATAAAAGCCAGCTGCAATGCTCGTGAGGCAGCGGTACAAATGTCCCCGCTGCAGTCCGCATGGCTCGGTGTGGGGCTAACTGGGTGGACTGTGTGAACACGAGCAGGGACATCTCGGGCTGCACTAGTGCTTTTACACAACAAAAGGCAAGAGCGCTGCTATTTCTGTGGTCACAGAATAGATTGAAAGGCCTGATTTTGTATTTTCTGGTGCCCACACTCATGTTTCTCCCTTTGCTAATCCCCTTTCCAGCCCACCTGTGACTGCTTTTCCTCTTGAAAAAAAATTCATCATGCCAATGCCCTGAATGAGCTCGGAGGGCTGTCCTTGAGTGTACAGGACTGGCTGTGGGTAGACTGAGCCAAAACAGTGTCTTCCAGAATAACAAACAAGACAACTCTGTATGTATTTGCCTCTGTGAACTGCGAGATACGTACCGTACTTGTGAAAGGCGACAGAGCTGGCCAGCTGTCGCACGCTCCCTGGCTGGAAGGAAATCGTTATCAGAGCGGTAGTGTTTCCTCTGTGCTACCCGAGCAGTTACAGCACGGTTGTTTGCTGTCTCTCTTCTCACACGTGTTAGTACTCGGTACGCACTTAGTGCCCACTGACTCCTTTGCCCACAGCATGCCACGCAATGTGCCTTCAGGAGAGCCTCCAGCCCTTGGTCAGCACCTCTGCTTTGGTCTGCACCAAGTTACTGCAATTCATGTAAAAATGGGCAGTTTCAGGGGTGTTATTTGGTGTCATTAATGAATGTACTTTGGGGCTGTATGCTTCAGCTGTGGACTTGGTATGAGCTGTTTGTAGCAAGTACTCAGTTTTCTGTTCCAGCTTTGAGATTTTTACCTGTTGCATGGCCTTGGCTTTCTGAGTGGCTGATGAAATCTTTAGAAAGCATTTATACCTACAGAGGAGCTCTGGCCTGCACATCACTTGTGCACACTCATGTGAGCTATCAGGACTGCGCCACTGTTTGTGAGCACAGGTTAACCAAAGGACAGGGACCTTCTGAACAGAAATAAGCTTGTTTGCTACTGTCTGCCAAGGTTTTCTGTGTCCTAACCATGACAGGAGTGTGTCAGAGGTTTTCCTCTCACTTCTCCAAGATGATGCTTAGACAGATGGAATTACTTTTTCACTCCATACTCAGTTTATTCATATGTAAAATGGAGTTCAGAGTAATGAGCAGATTAAGTTTCCTTCAAGCTTAACCTTGACCATAAAATACTTGGAACTTTTAAATGGAAAAGTACTAAATCAGTAGACTTTAAACCCTAAGAATCTGCTAAGAGTGTGTGCCATTATGTACTGCTGTGCACATAATAAACTTCTCTCTTCGTGCTGCCACCACTGACAGACTCATCATATTCATCATCTAATTCACTCCTTAGAAGTTGGGTGAGAGATCGTCACAGGAGACTTGGTGGGTGTACTGCAGAATCAGGATCCTAACTTTTTTCCACTAATCTTACATTGCTCTTGGTTTGTAGTATCAGCTGGATATTTTACATCTCTGCTTATCACCTACACTTGAAAAATCTTTCCAGTGAAAATGCTTGGTGCTTTCCAGGTAAATATACAGCCGCACCTTTCTCGTATTCAGTGTACTCCTCAGGCATGCACACTACCTCCAGATGTAAAAAGTAACAAAGTAAGATTCTATCTTAGCATGTAATTCCTAATAAGCTGTCAAGATGAAGGCAGCAAAGCAGGTTAGGGCAGAAAATTGTACCTCTTCTCTCAGGTGGGGAGGAGCTCGCACTGCAGATAGGGCAGGATGGGCAAGAATAGTCTTTCCCTGACTCCTACTACTACATAAGATAAGAGAACTTCTAAAAACATTATAAAAATTCTGTCTGCTAAAAGCATTTTTCAGTCTTATCTTGTTATCACAGTGGCTGAGCGGAATTGATTTCCCTCATTGGCACACTGCTGTCATTTCTGGTCTGCCTCTATATACAAGCAAAAAGGTTATTTTTATTCTGGCAGGCAGCCTGTGTTTGTATCAGCTATTTCAGTTTACCGAACATCCTAGATAGAGGGCATCAGCAAGGAGGGGGAGAGGATTTGATAATTCTGATAGGAGCGGGATTGACTTTTGGGGAGAGATAAGGTCTGTTTCTTACACATCACCTAGATGTGCCTGACTTCTTCTTGTCAGGCAGCTCAGAGTGTGGAGGGTGAAAAGATGTAAATGGGGCTAACCTGCTTCACGTGTCAGAGGAGACCAAAGGGTAAGTGTAGCCAAAGGCCAAATGTGGTAACGAGACAAACCCAAATAGGTCTTGGCAGCACAAACAGCAAGCAGGCATTTTAACCAGCACTGAATGTTCTTCCCTTCTTTCCTTCCAAAAGGCAACGCTAAAACACTGTACCTTGTCTTGGAAATCTGTTTGCATGGTGAGTCTCATACTGTGATCGTGCTCCTTATGCGTCATAAATTGCAGTGTGTGGCTGAGACCCACAGCGGGCAGCTGGGTTGAGGTGTGCTGGGGAAGGTCTAAGAGCACCAGACATCAACGCTGCTATCTCTTCCTTGGGATCCTTTAGTTGGAAGGGTTTTGTTTAGTCCCTTACAAGAGTCTGCTCCACTGAGGGAATTTGTAAATAGCTGAGCCTCTCGGAAAGACGCTATCCGCCTGCAGAGCATGCCAATTAAAGACCTAGGTTAATGAACGCACTGGGCTGGTGTGACTGCCTCTAGTTAAACATCCAGGCTTCTCCTTGAGCAGGTTGGTAGCCTGCCCACCATGGCCCAAGCAGTTGTCAGCACCAGGCTGTGAGATGGAGTTAGCCCATCCGGCATGTTGTGCAAAAGCAGGGAAAAAAAGAGTCACCCAAAACTGTTGTAGAATAATGCAGAATTCTCACACTGTACTTCACACAGGTTTTCTCCTGAAGTTGGAAAAGCTGTATTATGGCCCTGATTTGTGTGAGCTTATTTGCACAGCTTCCAAACGTAGCGTGCACACAGCTTTTTCTTCCCTTTGATTTAAGGATAGGTGCACTCATTTAAAGTGTTGTTTGATCAATATTTTTGTCAGGAAAATTCTCTTGTGTACATATGAAAGGAGGCTGCATATAAAGTCCAGTTGTTCAGTTGGGTTTTATAAGCACAGCTATTTGCTCAGCTATTTGCTCAAAGGCAGAGGCAGCTTTTGCACAATATAAGATTAACTTATTGGCTCTTAAAATAATATTTTAAAGAGCTTCTATAGCCTTTAAAATCACACTTTATACAGGCATGACCATTTTATATTCTTATCTCATGAGATAATAAGTTTGAATAATTTATTTCAGCTTACCTTGAAGTAGGTTTAGTCGCAGGGGGCTGCAGTTGCCGTGGTGTGTGAATAGCTGTGATACCCAGGGGAGCTTGTTTGGGTTTTTTTTCAATGAAAGCTGAACAGTTTTTTCACCTTTGTCACTAGGTGGGGACAAGGAGTCGCTTTGCTGTAGGCTAGTTAAATGCCCTGTTTTATGGGGGTTAAATATGCTTGTGCAACCACAAACTCACTTGTATCGTGACTTGGATTAGAACTCTTGTAAAGAAAAGAAGCATTTCATGAATCTTTTTCACGTTATTTCTGTGGTGTTTTCTTTGAGAGACTTCTGAGATGTCGATACATTCACATTAATAATTACACTATTTCCTATATTCACTAAAATTTAGACCTAGAAAATATTTATATATGTTTCAACATGCCAAAAACTGTAAAAGGTTCCCTCGGCCATGCTGAAGCACTGCTTCATCGTGTCTGCGAAGTCAGAAGCACGTACAACCTCTCTGGCTACTACATTAGCGTCTTGTGACGATGAGCGATTGGTACACTGTCCCTTCAAGTGCATACCAGGCAGCTTCTTTGCCTAAACACCCAACAAAGGAGTTAAAAATAATAGCAATAATAAAAAAGCCTCACAAATAGCACACCACTTCACGCTCTAGTTGTAGAAACTACTTCTGCGCCAGAGAGCAAGAAGGTCCTTGAGCTCAGGGGTAAAGAGTAGACTTGCGCTGTTGAGCTGCAGCTCATACACAGTGAGTACAGCCAGGCTCAGGGCTGCAGACACTGAGGCTCACTGTCTTGTCCTAACTAGATTAAACTATTTGTGTTTACAAATACATGGTGATACATGATGCCACTGAGCAGAGTAGGTATCCTGGGAGACAGTGCCCTGGGAGGCTCTAGAGGAACATTGTAAAACTCAAGAGGAGCTGGGAAAACTTGAAGAAGCTCACAACTGGAACACCATAGGTGTTAGCATCCTGATCAATCTCCAAAAAATTATGAGACTTCTTTTCTCAGGCAGGAACTGCTAGTATATGTGCGTCCCCAGGGGAAATTGTATGAGCACAAGAAAGGGTGAGCTCTGAGTGTCACTGGGAGGTGTTGTGTTGGTGGAGCTGCTGTTAACACGTTGGTAATGGTGCATGGCTCCATGTCAGCATTGTGCCCCCATTCGCAAGGGAATGTATGTATCACTGAAAAATCTTACTGTAGGACAAGGGAGGTGGAAAGGATTCTACTTACTAATGCCAAGTTCATATTGACAGCATGTCATTTTTATATCTCAAAAGTCTCTAGCTTTGGGCTTATTATTTAATCCAAGTTTGCTGTACTGTGAAGTGAAAAAACTTTTTGCTTTAGTCTGTGCTTTTCCATTAAACACCTGACCCACTTTTGTCCTAACTGGATGCTTCTGTGCTTAAAATTGCTTCATAGTTCAGTTCTCCTGGATTCAAAGGATTTTACCAGTTGTTGAAATTGTCCTCTTTTTTTGCCTCTTGTTCTGACCTCTGAATTGTTACTATTCTTAAAGAACTTCTTCTATTGTGTCATTTGATGAAGTGGAAAAATATGAATTCAACAAACATCCCAACAATGTTGAGATGACCTAATTTTGACATCTTCAGAAAGATTTTTTTTTTCCCCAGTTCATTCTTGTGAAAATTTTACTGTACAATATGCATATTTTAGGAGGGGAAAAAGAAGAGGTACTCCATAAAACTGTGTGTTTATCATATGGTTCAAAATATTGTGCTTTCTATAGCACATTTTTCAATGCTTTGAGCTCCCATTGTCTCACATACAGTCACTGCTTTGTAGTACCTTGGTTAATATACATTGAATTAATGTATTTCGTGGAAAATGCAGGTAAGTCGTTTTCTTCTACCTCAGTGGTGATACACTGTAGTTCTATCCGATTTCACAGTGTATGAGAATTGGAGCTGTCTTTTGAAGGTGGAGGATCGTTGCCTTGTGTGAACCAAACAGCACAGGGTGAAGAGGCAGCCCAGAAATGAACACGAGAGGAGGGCCTCAAGGATCCCGCTTCAGGAGGTATCTTCCCACACTGGAAAAGAGGATAAAGGGAGCCCACAGGAGTGAAATAGCCTGAAGAAAAAGCACTTCTGTGGCATCTCAGGAGGTTAAAAACAGCCTTGGGGATGGACAGTTCAGAGTTCAGTGGACCAAAGAGAAGTTATGGACCAGAGGGCTCCTTCTGCTCTCCTACTTTGTCCATGGCCAGTCCTCAATGGTCTCCCTGTGTGGGACTGATGCTCATGCACAAGGCAGGCTGATGTCTGCATAAGCAGCAGCTAGTGGACACAACTTGGGGCTTTTGGCAGGGGGGATACGTTGCAACTCAAGGGGTATCAGGTCTAGGACAGCAAGCGAGCTGCTCTACCAGTCTAATATAATTGAAAAATTACTAGGATGATAAAAGCAATTACACTTTAAATTAAAAATCATTACACAGTACTAGAACTTGGGAGACCTGAATCTGTTGCCCATGCTATCACTTATCTGCATCCTTTACCACACCCTATGTTTTTTCCCCTTTGTAAGTAAGAATAGCTCCAGTAATTGCTTTCTCTGATTTTCTTTCCCAAGAACATGAACATGTCGCTTTCTGTTGACCTAAGTTTATTTCCTAGCAGGATTGCATGCTGGCTTGTTTCTCCTTGTCAGGAGGAGCATTGGCTGTTACTGGCCATCTGCTCACCATTTGCTGTCCCTTACCTACTGCTGGACACTTGCTTTCCTTATTTTTTCTCTTCATGTTTACAAAACTTGAGGATCCTATGCTGCGACTCCCTGCAGACCAGAGAGTTTGAAGAATAGTGGGGAATGCTGTAAGGACCAAGTTCCTACCACCAGCTTGTCCCTGCAAAGGCGTTGGGGAGAAACCTATGGTCAGTCCTGCTCCAACCAAGCCCATCAGGACTGCCACGCAGAGTGCCGCCGCGGCTAGCAGGTTTGCATCCTGCATGAACAAGCAGTGAATCAGCAGGCTGTACTGGAGCATTTATGCTCCTTTCCACCTTTTGAAGGTTTCAGTAGTGCTCCCTGCAGCTGTTTGCACTTTTGCTTCTTGATTTTAAAAGCATCTTTTTGAGCTCAGCTGCTTAGAACTCCCAGCTGGGCTTTTTAAATACAAAAGGAAAGGTTGAAAGCAGCTACTATGAGTACTGAGCGCAAATGACAACCCCAGATACAACAGGCACGTATTGTTGAGAAGAAGAAAACAAATGTGATGGGACTTGTAGGAGAAACTTGAGGACCACCAGTGCAAGCATCAAATTAAAAAGGTGTGCCCTGTGTGTGATTTCCTGAAGCCCTGTCTTTTAAGCCATCATTATTCCTGGCCTCCCTCCTTACCTGCCTTCATCCCTGCAGCTCTGACTCTCCCACATCTATTCAATAGGAGAGGAAACTGGTTCCAAAATAAAGGAATAGGTAATGTACTAATAAGGCTGGCAGAAGCAAGGAGCCTGCTTGCTTAGTTATGGGATGGCAGCCCCCCATCCCAATAGTAATAGTCTTCCACGTGTCCTTAGCAGGTCTCATAATGCTTGCAAAGGAGATTGTTTATCTTGATTTCAGTTTTACGGGCAGAGAAAGTGTGACTAGGCTTCAGATGTTCATCTTCACAGCTTTTGTTTTCTGCAGCCCTAGATCAACTTCATGGTTGTAAGTTCCTTGGGACATTGGCTCTGTCCCTGCAGAAGGTTTTGAAGGTCTTCCCTGCACTGTATCTTCAGATTTCTCATTTTGCTTTCAATGAGGAGGCCAGTTCTGCCTGTGAATGGGCTTTAGAGCAATTCCTGTGAGCAAAGTTATTCTTCCTGGTCTCTGCTCGGATATTTGGGGCTGGTCCACTGCAAACATGATAAATTGCTGTGCATCTAACCATCGAGCAGGTTAATAATGTTACACTGTGTGCCCACAGCTACCGTTGTACAGAAGAGCTTTTGCTTAATGTAATGTTCAGGCTATATTAATTTGTACATTACTACCATATGTAAAAAGGATTCTGAATTGCCTGAAAACTAACACTAAGTTTCAGAAAACCTACGTGGTAGGTTACTGTAGGCTTTGACAAACCCTTTAATAGTCCTCGGCTAAGAAAGCAGCATTTGCCATAGGTCATGAAAGTAAACATAGATGTGGCAAATCCAATTACTGTGGAAAATCAAACATCTGAGTGCAAGATGAAGGAACTTGTACGTGAATGCCTGACAAGAAATCTATTGAACATATTAAATTATACACCTCTCCCAGAATAGCTAGAGTTTTAAAAAGAATATAGTGCAGCAGTACTCAATCAAGAACAAAAATACAAGCCTCGTGCACATCAGACTTGGGACAACTTACACGCAAGACTGCTTTGAAAGTGAGAAAACAACTTTGAACTCCCCAGCGTGCCATTGCGTGAATACGCATGCATGCAAATGATAAATCCCAGTAAAGGGAAGCAATATGACAGCCACCCTCCACCACAAACCAGGACACAGGCGATGGAAATAGAAAAGGGGGGTGGGAGGAATAGAGGAGCACAGAGTCAGCACCCAGGGGCTCTCCAGATGTAGCTAGGAGCACAGCTACAGGGACCTGAGCAAGGACGATGCTGATGTCAAGTCCAGCCCTTTCCAGTCACAGGCCCCCAGGTACCCCATAGAGTGTTTACTCTCCAGAATACTTGCAGGACTCTCTGTAGCAAACTTAGTAAAGTACCACAAGTCAGAAAAGCAGGAAAAATCTCTAACTGCATTGAATTCCAGGTCTGTGCAGTAGCAGGGTGGTTGTTAATAAATGACGCTTTCAGGAAGCAGGGCGCAGCCCATGCTGCAGAAGGAAGTTACCTTCCAGATGTGACCCAGGAGTGTGTCCCAGGGTGCACCAAAGGAACACAGAGAATTCAATTCATTGCTGAGCATGGTTTGTGTTAAGATGTGTGGGGAACCAGGCCCAGAGAGGTGCAAGTAGGTACTTTTTTTTATTATTATTTCCTGTGGTGTAAAGTGAGTGTTAATTCTAGCAGAGTGTGGTCAGGATGGACTTGTCCCCGACCATGGCAACTAGCTGATACAGAGCTTGTAATTCTGTAACACCTAGCTCTATTGCCTGAACTTTGATAATTAACGATTTACTGTCCAGAAAATTAAATTGGTTCTAAATTTATGCATGGGAACAAGATAGCCATAACTTCCTGAGCAGCTCAGGGAAGTGGGGTTGGATTTTAGTTTTCTGGTCTGGTGAGAAAGGTTAATGAACGTTGTACATCCATATTAAAATAGTTGAGGGGAGGGTGAGCAGCTGGCAACAGCAAGGGTGCCTGAGCCAGAGGAAAACAGCGTTATTTGCTCTGTCACTGACTTTCTGTGTGACCTTGCACGTTCTTGCTGGGAATTTTATCTATCCCATCTCCTAATATCCCTTAATACCTACAGGTATTTATGGAGCTTTAGCGCTTAGGGCATTATAGATGTGCAAGGTATTAAGGTGTAGAAGGGCTTCAGTAGGAAAGGGGAAGATACCCTTTTTAGGTAGTTTCCATACCAAATACAGAATATCTGTTTGGTTTTGATCACTTTCCCATGGTTTGTATGAAAGTGAGCTGGCAGACTGCAGTGTGGGCATAGGGCAGCAAGGGCATTGCGATAGCGTAGACTCCTGTGGACCGAATTTGCTCCATACATCTGCCCCAAGGCGGCTTCTGGCAGCTGTTTTCTGACTTGTTCATAAAACCCTCCCAACATGGAGGCTTCCCAGTCTCTCTAGGCAATTTCTTTCAGCGCTTTGTTGCCTTCTCCAGTGGAAAGCTTTTTCCTCATACCAAATTGATTCTTCCTTGCTGAACTTGAAGCTTGTTACTTCTCTCATCCACCGAGGACGTGTAGAATAGATTAACCTCTTCCTCTGCACTGGTCTTTTGTGTACTTACAATCTCTTTTTTGGTCTCTCCTTTCCTGAGCAACCTCAATTTGTTTAGGTCTTGTTTATTAGACTATTGATCATTCTCACTGCTCTGGACTTTCTTTAATTGCGTTATATCTTTCTGGGTGTGCCTGACCCAATTGGATCTTGTACTCCAGCTGGGGCCATGATAGTGTGGAGAAGAGTAAAAGGGCTATTTCATTCGTATTGCAAGCTGTCTCTGTGCTTGTACTTCTAGAAGAGTGTTTGCCTGTTTTTTGTTAACATTTGGGTTTTGATCCTATATAGCTCCTCAATTTTTTCATGGAGTTCTAATACCAGTAAAATTCTTTCCCGCCCTACATTTGTGCAGATGGTTATTCCAGCATAGGTGCAGATTTCTGCATTTGTTGTTATTGAATAGAAACCTGGTTTTGTTTGTTTTCAGACTTCAACTTCTAAGATATTTTTTAAATCTACGTTTGATCTTCAGCCTATCTTCCCCCTTTCCCAGCTTGGTATTATTTGCAAATCTAGTAAGTAAACTAATTCATCTGCTGTTCATAATGACTGGTACCAGACCCAAGACAACCCCGCCATGAGTTTCAGGTTTTTTATATCTTCTATTTTGAGAATGAACCTTTGACACTACTCTGAGTAGTTTTCCAAGTTGTTCTGCATCCACCCGCTAGTATTTTCATCCAGGCTGTGTTTTCTTAGCTTATATACCAGAAAGTGAGATGAAATACTGTGAAACACTTTAGAGAAATCAAGATGTGACACAAAATCTATTGTCTTACTATTGAAGGAAACGAGGTTGGTTTGACACCAATTGCTCTGAATGGATCCAATCGGGCAGCATCTCATTTTCTTGTGATTCTCTCTCTGCTTACCAATTGTTCAGTTTTATTTGTTTCTAGGAACTGCAGCTAAGCTGATAGATATCTAATTCCTCATCTCCTCATCCTCCACCTTTTGTAATGACAGAAAGTGTATTTATTTTGTTTCAGTCTTCTGCACCTCATCCCTGTTCTTCAACACTGGGTTGCCAATAACTGCTAACAGCCCCGAGATTTCATCAGCCGAGGATGAATTATATCACGCCCAGCCAATTTCAAAACCTCTGGCTTATCTAAGTATCCTCTAACCTCTTCCTTCCCTATTAAATATCTAGTCCCATGTCAGAGATTTTATTACTTTCCATACTTTTGATTAGAATCCAGTCTGGATGATCCCTTTTCTAGTTGTTTTTTTCCATATCCTATGTGAAAAAATTGCTTCCTAGAGGCTGCTGCCTTTGTTGCTCAAGGTCACTTTTTCACATGCTCACACACAAAAAAGCTGCATTCCCCTTATCTTCCCAATTTCGCAGTCCGGATTATTAAACTTTCTACTATGAGAGGAGCCAAGGTTTCTTTTTTTCCCAGCTAGCACCTTCTGCTAGAGTATAGATTTCAGATGTTCATCTTTGAGGTAGTCTTCCTGTTGATTTCAGAAACCAAATACTTTCAGCAATCAAATAATTCCCCTCCTTAACAACTCTCATGACAGGAGGCTGGATTACCTTCTTCAGAGCACTTGGAACAGTTGTGTGCAAACTGCAGGCCACTCAGCGCTGGCTTCAAGCCTGTTTTGTTCCTACTATTTGGAAAAGCACAGATGCAGTCATTCATCTGATGCTTTCCTCCTTGGTGACCTAATGACTCTTACAGTGACAGCTGCAGAGGCAGGAGCAGGAAATCTCAGTGGAAGAGAAGTGGTAAGGTTAAAAAGTATAAAATCCTCCCCAACAGTTGTAAATTAATATTCTCATCTGGGAGGTACTTTCCAAACCCTGCACGGTGGATTGTTCATTAATAACCTAAAGCAGGTTTGATTCCAGCAATGTATTTTAGCAAACATAATGGTATATCTTCACTATGGTATATCACCATGGAGAGGCTGAGCCAGAGCTACAGCCTTGCAGAGGGGAGAGGCTGCTGCCAAGCTTTCGGGAAGGGGACTCCTGCCTCCCCCTGCGCCTGGCACGATGTCCCCGGGTCTGGCCCAGGCCCCAGCCCTCTCTTGCCCTACAGAGGTCTTCTGGTGGTGGGTTTGCGTTAGCTGTATGCAGTACTGTTTCCTTTTTAAATGACCTGCCTTTGAATTGCAGTGCATCTCCACTTGCAGCTTTCTGTTAAACCATGATGAAGAGGAAAGAGGCACTGGCAAGTTGTGCTCTGGTTGCTTATGCCTCCTTTGCCATATGTTCATTGTCTTTTAACTAGCTCTACTCTATTCGATCTCTTCTCATGTGGAAATATTCCCATGCCTTAGTTGTTTTTATTGCTAGTGTTTGGACCTTTTCAGTTTCCCTCTGGGACCTTGATGTACGACCAGGTTTTTAAGCCTTATTAAGGGTTAAGCACTAAATGTCTTTGAAAAATTGTACATTAATTCTCTGTGCAAAGTTTTATCCATTGGTAGAGTAAGGATGGTAATGTGCACCTCAAGAAGTTGCTGAAGATTAATGAAACATGTTTGTAAAGCACTTTAAAAGCTTTGCATGATGTGTTACTTCTTGAAGTGCAGATTACTGAACACTGTTTGAAGAGCTTACTACCAAACTGAATGCTACCATATGCAGTATTAATTGCATATGCAAATGCAGCAGCCTTCACTATAGGATGCACTGACATTTACTGTGAACTCTGTGACACATTACTGTAACAGCATGCTTTTCTTTGAAGTGAAAGAAAAGAAATTAATCCAAAATTACTTGGGGGATATCTTTAGCAAATCTTTCCTTTACTTTGAAATAGTCAGTTAGCCACCATTCAAATTTTATATCAGACCTGCCATCCTGTACCAGAAAATGTTAGAAGTCAATAGGTACATCTAGCTGAAAAGAAGTTTCTGGCAAAACTTTCTGTTCTAGAAGATGACACTAAACTGAAAAGGGTAGAATACGTCACCAGCTGATTTTCTTCATGATAGGAAAATGTTAAAAAAAAACACTTTCTGGGTTTATTTCCTGTATTCTGAACCAAGAGATTGCCTGTAGCAGCAGAGTGGGTAAGATCTTGGTCTGTGGTGTCCTCGTTGACTCTGGAGATTTGTCAGGGAGGATAAAGAAAAAGGGACTGCTGGGCTTGCACCCAAGGAGCCTCACGGCTCTGTCTGGACACTCAGCTCGTGGTGGAGGCTGGCGTGGGAGCCTGCCCTCAGGGGACCCACCAGGCAATGCACCTTCGGGTGTTTCACTCTCAGGCAATGATGTCTGCATGCAGATCTGAGGTGCGGTCTTTGTGCATGGGCCTGTTTCAAGAGTAGTTCTGCGGTTGTAGAGAAGAGCTTGCACAACTATCTGCAGCATGAAAGGTGTAAGCAGAAGGAAAACTTCAGCCAAGACCTACAGGAACCAGGAAACCAGAAGATCAGCTAGGAGAGAATTGACCAGAAATATGAAAAGACTGAAAGGGCCTGCGAGGGGTGTGATGGGAAATGAAGTGTGACAGGAGCTGAAGTACCATGAGGTTCTGGGGGTTGTGAGGGAGAGTGGGTAAATGATGCTGAAGGAGAAAATGAAGTGACCTTGAGTTAAGACGAGAAGGTTAATTCAAAGGCACAGATGTGATGTTTTGACTGGGAACGGGATATTCTGGCACAGTAGCTGGAACTAGTGCTGTGATGACAAATTCCTGCTGCAAAGAAAACCCTTCTACATAGAGAAGGTCATACCAAAGCAGTACCAACATCTCTACTGGAATCAATTTGCAATATTTGTAGAATTAATTTGCTGGCCAAAGGAGGAAAGTAATAAATGGCCTATTTTAAGCGTTTCAAAAGCTTGTAATAGTTGCAGCTTTACGTTTCTGCTAATTTATGAGAAAGGATGAGATGTAAGTTCAGTTGGTGACAGCTCTTCACTTCAAATGTTTCTTATTAAGCAATGCACCAGAATTATACAGAAGCAGAAACAGCGTGTATTATTTAGGTCTGTATGTTACCACATGATTCCTAATGGCTTTTTTTTTGTTTACACTGAAAACGGAAAGTGTGCTTTCAGCTTTGGGATTATTTGTTCTCCCAACTGTATCAAGTTTAATTGCTTCTTCGAACCATGAGACAGTGCAGTATTTCAGAGCCAACAGTCTTTGTAAATCCTGCCATTCATTTCTCTCCCTGAGAGTTTATACACTTAGGCTTATTATATTAGACATAAAATTAGGTAGCAACTCTATTTTGAAAAATCTTATGCCACTTACGCTTTGTAAAAGTGAAGAGTCGTGTTTTCAGACAAAGGCTCTATCTTTCAAAGTGGGTTATTTTTGGAGTGTCTGACTGGAGATACTTCGGACCTGTATTTCAGAGGCAGTGAGGGCACCTGTCCCAAGATGCTTGTTGCTCTGAAAGCTGCGCTGCAGTGAAGGGTTGCGTTAGCAACGAGACTTGGTTCCTGCAATTCGGGGAGTAGCTGTATGGGTAGCAAAGCTCTGAGTGTGAATCATTAGACATTGCGCTTTATCTTGGGCTCAGTAATGCCGTGATCACAGCCAGTTTGAACAGCGGGCAAAACTTCTGCCTTCGTCTGCAAAAAGTGTAGGTGCACGGCTGGGACTGGGGAGAAGGAAAGCCTGCATAACTCACAAGAGAGAAAGGGGTGTCCTGGCTTTAGATGTTTCTAGAGCTGTAAGGGTGAGGGGGGAGTGGAGGAAGTAGACTGAGGATTTAAATGGGTAAGATCTACCCAGTAGCTACCTTAAGGAGCTAAACTGGAGGCAATATCAAAAGAAGAAGGAACCCTCAGGTAGGAAGACCTGCTAGAGAAGAGCCTGGAAGGCATCACTGTGCAGAGATCGTGGGGGAAATCCGCCATGTGAGGGAACAGAAGGGAAAGCAGGGGACCTGCTAGGGGTGGGCACAGGGAAGCCTGTGGCACCCAGCAGTGAAAGGCTTCATAGGTAGGAGACAGGAGAGTGACGACTACGATGCCCTCAGAAAAGTGTTTGATTTCTGAACCTTGCTAATGAGAGCCTGTAGCATTTGTGTGACACAATGCAAAAGTTGCATAAATTGTAAAACCAGACTCTCAGAAAGTTAGAAAATATTATAATTAAATTCACTAACAGAGCTTTAATTTTTGGCCCTGAGCAAATACTTCATAGGCAAACCCATCTTTTCTTCCCCATGCAGTCCAGTTTCTTTTATCACCCAATAAGATGTTGACTCCTTAATATTCTAGGACTTTTTACAAAGTAACCAATGTATTTTAACCCTACCCATGATCAAAAGCATATAGGCTTTTTTTGTCTTGAGATTTTTTTTTTTTTGGTTTTTGGTTTTGTATGACATCCTGATGCAGGCATGTATCCTTAAGAAACCCAGCTACAAGCAATTAAAAGCACAGTGTGATAAGGGAGAGCATCAGATAAATTGAAGGATGCAGGGCACACATACGTAATATGGCTTTCTTCTAAGATATTATTGATTGTTAGAGATTACTGGTAAAGAAATACAATGCTGCAGCTAAAGGTCTCTGACTTGTATCCAATTCAAAGCATAGAAATTACAAATTATTCCTTTTAATATGTTTGACAGTCTAAAGCTGAGTTTGCGGTTCATTTCCAATTTCACTGCTAGGTCGTTAAGATTACACTAACATTTTTCAATGGTGAAGAGCTTAATTAAATTAAAATATTATTACAAATATAAGTTGCATGCAAATATGAAAATCAAGTAATGAATTTTTTTGTGTCTTTATGAAGTTGTGCATAACATAATTAATTGGTCCCATGAAAGTCTTGAATTTTTTCTTTAAATATCATTTTGAACAAATTATTAACAAAAATTGTGCGTCTTTTGAGCACTCACATCATTTGCAATGATTCAAGACATAAGCCAGTGTAGGTCCTGTGCAGAAACTGCTGAAGTAAATTGTCAACTTTTATATATCATAGATATACATTTTAGACATTCAGATAAGATTTTGATGAGTTTTAAACTAATCTTAAGATGTCATAAAATAGGAACTCAACACTCAAGTTAGTTCCCAACTCCTGATGTGATTTAAGCAGGCTTGGTTACAAATGTAGGTTGGGACAAGAGCCTTCCATTTCCACTGATGCTTTCAATTCTAGATTAGACCTTCTGGGGGCCTCCTTAAAGGTACTATTTGATTTAATTTTTTTAGCTAATTTCATATTTAATTGTGGGGTAATGAAATGCTTGTCACCTTTGAAATTTTTCTGAGTAAAACTTTCAAGTGAATTGTAGATGAGTGTCATGTACCAGAGGCAGTATTTGTTGTGACTGCATGTTTCCAGACAGGAATGTTTCTTTTTTACGAAATACCACCTGTCATAAAAATAGTTTGAAGTGTTGTTCTCCACTTTGCTGCGGGCTTTGCCATCGCGCCCACCTTTCACATCTTTTCTAGTGCCTGTTTAAGGCAGCAGCGGAGACTGCCCTGACCTTTCCAGGGTTCTGCAGTGTGATGAGCATTTCCTGCTCTCCCCAACTTACAGTCCTGGCAACTTTCGTGTAAGAAAGATGAGCCAACTAATTAAAAGCAGAATTTTTAAAAGGTTACGGTCCAGCCTGCTGTCTGGGCTGAGGTGGTACATTTCCAATTACTGATTCATGAGAAGGACTTGAACAAGACCAGAAGGCATGCCTGATGTCACCTGATGAGGAAGAACTCATCTGGAAAGGCAAATGCTTGTCCATGAGGATATATTTTTTTTTTTTTTTGAGAGAGAGTCCTGTGACAGGAGATGGTGACTCAAAACAGTATCCAAATGAGTGCCAGCAACATCAGGAAAGTATTTGTTTCCTTTTCATTGCCACAGTGAAACTGGACCAGTAGTATGAACCACTGTCTGTAACTGGAAATACGCTGTTGTTCTGAATATATATGTAACGAGGTTGTTGCCCGTCCTCTTCTCTTTGCTGTTCTTAAATACACCAACCGTGACAAAACTGAAACACGGTACTATCTCTGCATCAAAAAATGCTGAATTTCTCTGTGGTGAGTCGGCCTTGGCCAGCCGCCAGCTGCCCACTCAGCCACTCTCCCCCTCCTGTCATCACAGGAGTGTTTCTCGCGTATTTTTCCTCACTCCCGGGCAGCCTTTTGCCCTTCCTGAAATACCCCTTCCCTGAGGTGCCCCCAGCTTCACCGAGGGGCTCGGCTCTGCCCGGCCGTGGGGCTGCTGCGGAGCCGGCTGGAACGGGCTGAGGCCGGCACGGGGCGGCGCCGGCCTCCCCTCACAGAGCCGCACCAGCCTCCCCTCACAGAGCCCACCCGGCCACGGGCACCCAGGGCACTGACAGGTGGTTTAGTTTCTGTGGAACCTACTTAGTTCAAAAAGGATTTCTGCTTTATGTCCTGGGGAGAATTCTGGCTGTTGGTAGGGTGAAATGAGACGGGTGGAAGAGGGAAATCAAACCGCCCTGCGCAGGGAGGAGCGGCGACCACCCTCGCCCAGGGCCTCGGGACAGACAGCTCGGAGGGGGCCTGGAGGACAGGATGGCCCTGCCTGGAGGAAACTTGTGACAATACAGTGAAGAAAAGCCTTGATCTAGAAGAAGGTAAGTTGAAGAGGTTTTCAGTTGTTTCTGGACAGCAGCGGCTTTCCTTATTTTAAAGATAAGATGAAGGCTTTTGTGTGACAGTGCTCATCAGAAACTGTCCTGGTTTTGGCTGGAATAGAGCGAATTTTCTTTTTAGTAGCTAGAATAGCGTTGTGTTTTGGATTTAGTGTGGGATTTTGATACGAGAAGAATGTTGATAAATATACTGATGTTTTATTTGTTGCTAGGAAATCAAGGCCTTGGTCAGCGGGTGGTGAGCAGCTGTACTGTGCATCACTTGTTTATATATTCTATTATTATCATTATTATTTATATCATCATCATTATTATTAATATATTTTATTTCAATTACTAAATTGTTTTTATCTCATCCCACAAGTCCATTTACCTTTACTTTGCTGATTCTCTCCCCCATTCCCTGGGGGGCTGAGAAGGGAGAGAGTGAGCGAGCGGTTGTGTGCTATTTAGCTACCTGCTGAGTCAAATCACAACAGAAACTTAAATATATAAACATCACATAAAATAATGTGAAACTCATGATACAGTTCTGGAAAGAAAATTCAGTTTTGATTATTCCAAATAAATTTCCAAAATTCCTGATCGAAAAGTTCACCACTGTTTTCCTCAAAAGCAAGGTACTTTTCAAAACATGTCTTAGTTTTCAACCAAAGGAGTTTTGCTTGAAAAATGTGTACTGAGATATCCATTGTATTAATTGTAATAATTTCTAAATGAGCAATCTATGATTCCACATGAACAACATCCCCAAACCACCTTCCTGTTTTTGACCTGAGAAAGGATGGGAGGATTGAGAGCTTCTCAGGTGATGGGATTCAGCTTGTAGGGTAAAGCTTAACACCAACTTATAAACCAAACAACATGAGGTCAATATGTGATGCCACAACAAGCTACTTGGCTTTCTCCCATTATCAAGTTTTAAATGAAAATACTTGCTCTTCTAACAACATAAATTAACAGAAAATTATTCCATGCAAGATTTTTGCCTTTAAAAAATATGGTACAGACAATATAATTTGATTCAGTTCTTTATCTCTGAAGATTAGTCCTAATTTAAAGAAGTACATACTGCCAGAGTAGACCTGGAAAATACAAGCGACTCTCTCAATTAAATATATATTTTACTGTTTTCTCAGTGAAAGCCTGGCTTTCACCCAAATATATTAGGATTAAAATTTCTTTGATAGTGTGAAAAAAAATCTGTTGTTTTTAATGATTTGCTGCAAGTTCTGGTGCCTGTCATCCCTTCTAATGGTAAAGTAAATTACTCATTACTCCAAGAATTAATTCAAACAAAGAAGTGGTTCTTATAATACAATTGATTCCAGCTACTCATCTTGCCGTGATCTGTCATACATGCGGTATTGGTGGCAGTCTGATCCTAAGGGAAGAAAAAAAGTCTAAAAACTTGGATTCTTGGATGTTTGTTGAGTCATGCGTAGAAGTTGTGTAGCGGAAACATAAAAGCTGGGATTTGGAAAGCAAGACAAGGACATTCACCCATGTCAATTCCATGTATTTTAATGAGTTGGTAACTAAACCCTGACTCACATTGGCTTGGCAAGCTTTAATCTCTGTGTACAGAGTACTCAGAGGATTTGGTAGTCGCTGCTATAAGCACCATAAATTAACACTTGTTGGAAGTTTGCTCCTTAGCTGGATTTAATGCAAGACTTCAGCCATTTGGCTGAATTCTTTTTTTAGGTTTGTGAGGTTTGTTTTTCTTTGGTGCTACAGCAAGTACTTTGAAAACTGCAGTCCTGCTTGTAAGACCAGTGGGGGAATGTATCAGTTACAGGCCTCTGTTATCATTGCCTTTTCGTTGGGCATAAGGAGGCTCATCCTGAAACTGGAAGGAGAAATGGTCCATACTGGGCATGCCCCAACACCCAGTCTGGGACTGTACAGTACTGCATACTCTCCTCTTCTGCTCTGGTTTCCATACCCAGGGAGTCTGGTAACGGTTTCATGGTTTGACCCGGTGATATTCCTTGGACATTTCAGAAGCGGAAGAAATTATTATTTGTAAATTGCTATGCCTTTTTTTTTAGATACAAGTATCTAAGAAATTGTCTTCATAAATTAATATCGCCCAGTACCCAAAGAAACAAGCAGTTTTAGGCAACCTAAGGCGAGTATTTGTAATGCAGAGAACACGCAGATGCCTCTTTTTGGATCCAGGTTTTCTAACAGCCTAATTTGTAAATGAGTTTTCTGTGTATTCACACACTCCTAGTAATTGGCTCACAGACCTAAGGAAATGCAGTCATCAAGCTGTGAATAGTTTCCCACACTTTCATGCTTCATTTCTAGGGAAAGGATTGTGCCTGAGTGACTTAAGGGGAAAGAGCTGCTGAGGCATATAAATACATCTGTAATAAATGCTGCTTCTTAGAAGAGGGCCTGTGTCTTGATGAAGTTTTACTGTGAGCACTAGTGGTTTCTGCAGAAAGCAAATCTGAATGCGATATTCGAAGGTCTGCAGATAGGAGCAGAGCCTCCTGTGTGGAGTGAAGGTTACACACGAGCAGAGGTATGGTAAGTATTAAAAATAACAAATGCTAATCTGACTTTCCATCTGGGGGATTTGCAAATGCCATATAAAAATGTCCATATCTGGAAGTGTGTAATCCATGCACAATTGAATAGGTAGATTAGGCTGCTGTTTAATGATTGCACCTTTGGGTAGCTGTGCATCTATTAATACATTAATGTGTCATTATCTGCTGTCATAATCCATTAACACTGTGACGTCTTCTCCCCTGCGCTCTCTGTATGTCTCATTACTTTGTTTCAGGGCTGAACTGTGATGGAGAGGAAAGCATTGCACTAGGGTTGAAAGGAGTTGATGAATTCAGTTGTTGATTTTTTTTCTCACAGTTGTTGAATTTTTTTATTGAAATATTTATGCAGAAGAGTGGTCAAACTCATTCATAAATTTGACACCTTTAAATAACTAGTTTTAGCCAAAAATAAACTACTGAAGTGACACATACGCAACACAGTTCACAGAATAGTAAGAGTTGAGTCTAGGCAGGTGCTAAGGAAACAACGAGCTAGATTTGTGAAGCCTGAGGAGGAAACTCCTCTTCCAAGAGGCTGGAGCACTGGGTCTGGTTTAGGGGTGAAATTCCTTCTTTATGAAGTGAGGTTTAAGTGTGTGTTCCCCCTTTCCAGGAGAACGTATCTCATCCCAAGAGGTACTCTGGTCCCGATCTCTTCCAGCACCTTTAGCTGGGGTTCGTCATGTAATAGAGATGGCTTTAATATTCACAAAGCCAGAGAGCAACCCTTGTGTCTGTTGGCAAGAGAACTCCAAGGATAACTGGGGTTTAGAAACCTGAGGCACGGGAAAGCAGTATAAGCTTGGGTTTGTGTGTTCTTGGTGAATGCCAGGGTTCCTGGTCCCCAGACTTTGAAGCTGAATTCCAGGAAAGGCTTCATGGCAGTGAATGCCCATCGCAGGGAAGCGCCAAATTCCCTGTGTTACGGGATCAGTCCTATTCGTACCGTTCCCACGGGCCTCCTGCTGCCTATGCAGAGTGTAGCCATTCAGTAGCCCCTCGGAGGAGCCTGTCTCCCTGTGCAATGGAAAAGTTGGCCCATGCTTAGGTTGGGAGTTTCTCTAAGCACCCGCTTACTACGAACTTAAGCAGTGCTTAAGTGCTTAATCCTGCTCCTTACCATCACTAAGCTGATATTTTAAAAGGTTCTGCATCAGGATTTTGCTGCCATTTGAGCTATTTTGCGTGAAAGCCTGTGATTACAGAATGATAATGTTTTGACACAGTGATAAAAGCCAGGAAATTCACCATGAGCCGTGGTGTTTCTCTCTTGCCTTTACTGCGTGACAGCTTTAGTGTAGGCAGTAATTGAGTAGAAATGACAATAGCAATTAACTTATAACCTTCTGCTTCAGTACACATTTTAGCATTCATTCAAGGAAAAATGTCCATCAAGAAAGTAAATAGTTGTATGTGAGTGATCTATGAAAAAAAAATCATACTGCTTGGAAAATCTGCTGTGAATATCAACATCAATATAAGTATGACTGGGATTTTCAATTTCCCCTGCAGGTTTTGCCATTAAAAATATCATGAATCCCTTCTCTTTTCTTTCCTAGTTTCATGCCTTCCCTGTTACATTAATTAGTCAGAAAACTGAAGTTTAGATAATGTTCTTTATGCAATTGCTATCAATTGGTTAAATAAGCTGTTTTAGCATTGATTTTTTCCCCAAGAAGCCTTTAAGTTTTTTGTTCATGGTTCATTACTGTTTGTGATTAGCGAGGTGGGAAGAGAAACAGAAAATGCTGATTTATGTTTCATGAATGACAGCTTCCTATTTCTGGTTGCTCTGTATCTGTGGTTTAAAGCCTGGTTTATTAATTAATAAGTAGAATTTCTCTGCATCTTTGATCATTGATACTATCACAGAGAATAATGAATATTTAAAAGCAGTTTCCAGTTAATCTCTATCACATGTGCTGTATCACAAGTCAAAGCATCACCTTACAAGAACGATGCTCAGTGATTAAATATGTAAGATGCTCGCTTTCTAATTTGGAGTGAATGTACTGTTGGTGAAAGTGATAGGTTTAACATTGATTTGAATTGATCAAGTGTCAGGACAGACTATGAAATGTCTCCTAAAACAGCTGCTGAAGAAACTCAAATGAAATTATTTTTAAAAATTATCCATGTTAATAGCTAGGCCTGGAAAGGAATAACATGGTTTTCTGAAGTCCTGAACCTTTCAGAGATCTTATGGGTTTCAGTACCTCTGAAAGTCAAGTTACTTCATTAAAACAACTAATTTTGACATCCAGTTAGGAAAAAAAAATCCCCTCAAAACACAGACAGCATCAGGTCCTTCTAGTCTATTGGTGGTTTCTGAGGACCCACTTGATATGCAAACTGCTCAGGCTGACATTGGTTTCACCTGCCTGTCAGTGTCAGCACCTTCTACCAGTTCATGCACAGCAAGTGCATGTTGAGAGGAATCGGTGTGTGTGCTAACGGACAGCAGTTGTTACTTCCATAAAGCTTTCCTCTTCTCTACTTAGGTGTGTGCTGCTGAAAGCTTTTGATTCAAAGGAATCTATTTTGCCCGTTGATATGGCATGAGCCCCTGCTAAAATGAAAAGCTGCTGCGTATGCACATTGGTGGGAGGCTGCGGTCGAGCAGGCTGGTGCCCAGGGAGTGGGAAGGCGTGCAGGGAGATGGGGCTCTGCCTGATGGCAAAACACAGCGACTGGCAGCCCCTGCTTGCAAGGACAGGAGCTGGATGAAGCAGTGGGGCATTAGGGACACCTGCACTGGGTGCTTGCTCACCGGCTGCCCCAGCTCTGCACCCCCAAGCCCAGGCTCTGGTCACCTCCAGCTGCTGCAAGCAGAGCTTTGTTGAGGTGAAGGCTTGTTTGCCAGTGAGCAGACTTCCCATAACTCAGCCCACCTGTTTATCGTTTGTTTGCAGCTGTTTCCATTAAACCTGTGATATATATTCCAGGTTAATAAACGCCTGTGTTGCAGTGTGTCTCAGCGTGTCTTGGGGGTAGGTGTATTCCTCTGCTAAATGCTAGAGTTATGTTTACTGATATAATGTTAGTCTTATAATGGAGATTTATTATACAACATTTCCACTTGAAAAAAAGTGTGCGAAACATGGCCCCTTGTTAGGAGTGGCTCTTGCTGCTAGGTGAGCACCTGAGCTGCGTGCTAATGCGAGGAAGGCTGGATACCAGGCAAGAAGAGAAAAGGCTCAAAGGGGTAAGTGTAACATCTATCTACCCTGGTACCCTTGAATGGCTTGGAGGAATGTTGAGGTGCAGTAAAACTGTTTCAGGTATGTTTGTCTTATTTATTTTCAAGTAAGACCATTTATTTAATAGTCTATTTATCTCTCCCGATGCCTTTAAGCTAATGATTTCTATGTGTGAGTTTCAAAACCTTTTTTTTTTTTTTTTTTAAAGTATATTGAGTGTTTCTGGAGCCTTTGTTGTATACTGCTTTTTTTTAACTTGGTTATTTAGTTATGAATAGACTTGCTACTTGTCTAGCAAAAATTTAGGGTTGTGTACCAGGGAGCTTGGGTAGCTGCACAGGTGAATCAGGCTTGCAGAGAGCAGGAGTGCTCTGAAGCTGAACTAAATGTGTTGCTTAGTTTGGATTCCCTGCTAGATTTCAGTCTGGCACAAAGTCCTGGCATCCTGTGATTACTTCAGAATAAAGACTGGTCATCTAGGGCTGTGGAGTTGTTTTAGACCTGTATGTTTTAAATACTGAATTCATGATTCAAACTATTCTCAGTTCTCAAGGGAACCAAGAGGGCTTTGAACAACTAGCTTGTGAATGTATTGATAATAAGAAATCTGTATTTCTGTTGTGTGGTTGTAGTGGAGGCAGATGTGCTGTGTCAAGAACTCAAGTGTAGTTTATGAGCTGGTGGCCTGGAAGCTTACAGGGGAGAGGAGTGTGGCATGGCTGTACAGGGAGCTTGGCAGAGGGTTTGGAAGCAACAAATTCTGGGAGAGGGTGGGATTTCGTGCTGTGTTTCACTGTATTACAGGGTTGGGTTTTTTTTCCAAAATATGGAACTGCTGATTGAAAGAGGACAATCAGGTTGAAGAAGTTAGACCTGGTTCAAGGCTTCTCATCCCTCTGGATAAAACTCAGTTTTGTCAGTGTGAGACTATTGTGTTTTGTAAATTGAATTATGCACGGCCTGTGTGAGTTTAGAGGAAGGAGCCCTGTGGGTTCATGGTGGTGGGAGAGCTGGGGCATGGGGAACTATTGGTAAGGCACATTCAGGCTTGTGTTTCCCTCTACTTGTTGTGACTTCCACATACCCACATTTGTGCGTGTAGCCTTTTACTTCCAGCCAGTTTTCCAAGAGACACCCTATTCTCTTTCCCCTGCAAAATCCAGCAGCCAAAGAAATAAAGGTATTATTTGCACCCTAACAAAAGCAAACACTTCTATAAAGCAAATACTCATGGACATCTAGTCCAGATGTCCTCCTTGCACTCCTCTTTTCCCCAGAACAACCCTGTTAGCAAGTCAGGAGGGAAGAGGAAATGAGGTTGAGGCCAAGAACAGATGTGGGGAGATGAGGGACAGAACTGGTGGAAGTACCATGGAGCAAAGCGCCTCTGCCTGCAGCTCCCATTCCTCTGCTGGGAACAGACAGGCAGGGAGCAGGAATGGGCTGTTTAGCCAGGGCAAACAGGGCTCCTGGGCCAGCACCAAGTGTCCTGCCCAGCCCTGGCCCCCAAGGACAGAGCAAGGATGACAGCTTCAGCTCCAAGCTCTGATGGCAGCTGTTGGTGTAGCAGGGAGCTGCAGGAGGCAGGATGCCTTCATCCTGGATAGCCCTCACAAAATTCTCTTTTCTTCCCCTGCTAGCAGGGACTGCTGCTCTGTCTACAGCTCTGGTGACTGCCTCATCCTGTAACTGCCTTTACTTCTGAACACTCCTCCTTGAGACTTCACCATTACTGGTTATTTCTCAGAGGTATGAGGGACTCGATATTCTCTTTGTGTGTGAATTGTGTAATGATACCTGAAGCAGACACTTCAACACCTGCCATTTTTCCTCTTCTTGGACCAATATTCTCCCTTGTTCAGACCTACCTTATCAGCCACAATTGGCCACTGGTAACGTGACATGTGGCAGCTCTTTCACAGTTAGTTTGGGACACAAAATAAAAAAGCTGTATCTTACAGAGAAGTGATATGGGAATGTGAAGGGCCAGAAAGTAATTATACACTTAGAATGGCACCAGGATACCAGCTGACTGTGGAAAAAATTGCCCTCTTTGAGAGTGAGAAGTAGTTTAGAGATACCCAAGTTTTGTGCTAGGCTAGAAGAGAAAATCCTATTTTTCTGCTCAGTTAATGGTGTGAATTGACTCTCCAAGGGATCAGCGACGCACCACAGCTGGTGCAACGCAGGGGGCAGGAGTGTGATGACAGCGAGTGAGAAGGGAAGAGAGGACTGTCCTTGCTGGCAGTGTTTGTTAGTGTATCTGTGAGTCCCACTCAAATATTGACTGGAATTGAATGGCTTAAAAGCAGGATTTAATCAAATCCCCAGTGTGAGATGTAGGAGTGTCTGCACTTGCAAGGAAAAGCCCCTCTGGTTTTCTATAGCACCAGCATAGAGAGAAGTGGATGTATTACCAGCCTCTGAGTCTACATCAGCAACTCATTTGTCAAAGAGCAAGGGAGAAAGTGAGTAATGAAAGTTTATGGAGTATATTTTCTTCTCAACATCCTATTAGCATTAATGGGAAATGTACTCAGAGCGAAGAGAATATGCCCTCTTGTGTCCTTAATGATCGAGCTCCCGGGTCACTGCTAAATCTCACGCACTTTATGTGCTCCTCTATGCAGTGTTTCTACACTGTAATTTAAAAAGGCGTAAATTATATTGCTGACCTTAGGTAATTGCTGTCAGTGAAGCAATATCATAGCCAAGAGCAGGCTGCATCAAAATGACCTGAGACTGATCTTTCACTTTCTAAAAACAGAGCTACCTCATGTTATTAAAAACATAGTCACTCAGGATGCAGTATTTAGAAAGCAGATAATATTTGGTCAGAAGATCACAGAAACTAGCTTGGGTGATACTTGTTTTCTCCTGAAGGCGTACTACTTGGTCACTGCTGTGGAGTTTTAGCAGGAGCAGAATAAAAATTCTTCTCGAATTGTCTTTTCTGCACCAAGTGAGGCTTTTTTTCCTTTGGCACTTATGTAAATGAAATGAGGAGAGGGAGTATGGAAACTGTATGGTCATGTGTACCTAGTTCTTTTTGTTTTAAATTTTGGGAAAGCTATAGACCTGAAATGTGTGTTAGTCCTCTTTGGATCTCACTGGAGAATTGTGGTGTATAAAACTAAAGCACAGATTTGTTACTGAGAATGAACACAGAAAGGTGATCCTTCCCCTCTAACTTTCAACATAAGCCCTGTTAATTTGTGTTTAGGGTGATGACATCATTGCCATATAAAACTTAGATTTGGTGACTTCAGAAGGAATTTTGTGAGAGAGCCTTTGTACCAGCTTTGCTGAGTGGTTTGTGGGTTTTTTTTGTTTTTTGTTGTTTTTTTTTTAGCAGAGAGGGTCTAGTTCGCTCGCAGAGATGTGACAAAACTGCTGGAAGGTTGTGTATGGATGCAGGGCTGTAGCTTGCAGGTGATCTGTTGCTGAAGGACCTGGTTGTGCTTCCTGCAATGAATAAGATGAGGGTGATGGAAATCAACAGAGAGTTGTGATTCTCAGCTTGAAGGGCAAAAGAGCTTGCAAGCGGGGGAAGCTGGTTAGCTGCACCCTGGAGAAGGGCTGTCAGGCCCTGCTGCCAATGTTGGAGGATGCCGGAGTTGTTCCTATTTCATTACATGAGCTGAGGTAATGCCCTAGTCCAGCGCTTGTGGGGGAAGATAAGTGAGACCGCTGGTGTGGTGGCATGCAGTGACAAGGTGACTGGTGCCCACAGGGCAGCGTGTGTTGTGTTAGAAGCCACCTTGTCCTGTTCAGACTCCATGGGGTAACCATTGAGGAAGGTGAAATGTGGTGCAGGTCTGTGAGGATTTCCAAGCTTTATGCTGTTCTCTAGGGTACTGTTTTCTGGAGGCTGCACATACAAGCAGGGTGTATGTTGTTGCACACAGGATAGTTCCATTAAAAAGGGAGCCACAACATTTGCATCCTTCTCAGGCAGCGTGCAAGGACCTCAGCCTGTGTTCCCGGCCCTCATGAATACTGAATGGCTTTACTATTATAATGCAGTGCATCCAAAATGAATTAGTAATGGTTAGCAATAAACATTGAGATGAATGTAGATGAGTTTTGTTTTGGGTTTTTTTAAGTGATAATTGCTTTTTATGCAAGCATTGGCTTTTTTTCTCCCTCTGAACACGGAGGAAGGACCTTGGCATTGCAGCTCTCAGCAGGCCAGAGCTGTGTCATTGGAGAGCTATCGGAGCCTGGCACTTGGGCGCTGCGGGTGCAGGCAGGTGTGTCAGTGTGCCCATGCCAGATGGCCTGGGACTCCTGGGCACTGGTGATAATAAAACTCATCCGCGATACACAATAGGCTCCTCCCAGTTATGCGCATCCTGTGGTCTTGATCAGCTATGAGAGACTCCTTTAATCTCAGAGCCTTTCCAAACACCCAGAACACGAATCCTTGAACACCCCCAATGCAGCATGCTGTGGAGCAGGAGGCTGGTGCTGAGCGGGATGAATACCAGGACTTTCACCAAGTGACTTTAAGAGAAGGCAATCATTTAAGAAAAAAGTGTATGTGTATGTAAGCTCTCAAATTAACACTTGTTAAACCACTGCTGAATCGTAACAATCAAAATGTTACTTAAATTTAAAAAAATATGGGAAACTTGGTTCTGTTTTGCTTACACCAACTGTTAAAATGGTGCATGTCTAAATGCATGTCTCTGTTTATCCTTCCTTCCTCTGCTTTGTTTCTCTTGCTTCAAGTTTGTCTAAAAGATTGTTGTTTTCAAATAATTAAACCTCAACATTTATATCCAGGCAAAGTTTGAGTAAATGTCACACTTTGTGCTGTATGTATCTATCAGAATTACTGGCTAAGACAAGCTCCAGCTATTGCTGTTCATACTCTCATAAATCTTAGATTTCCTGGATACCTTAGGGATTTATTTTAGTTGTTTTTTGATGAGCTGCAGGAAAACAAGCTTGTAAATGGACAAACGTCTGGCCTAACCTTACTGTGATTTGCATATCCTAATCTAATCAAACCTTTCGATAAATTCCTGAGATGCTCAGGTATGATAAACCTCTCCACCCTGAAGTCTTAAATCATCTTTGTACAGCCTCTGTTCTTAAAAAAGCCTGATGCCTTATGGTGTGGATTCAGAGCAAGAATGGTTCCTCAGTACTGCTAACAGAACCTCCTGCAGTGTTTGGCCCTGGTCAGAGAATGCAGACTATCATTTTGTGTCACTAGAAAAATCAAGACTAAATCAGAGATGCATGTTCACAAATTCCTGTCAGGTTGCGGGGATGTTAAAATATGCTGTGTTTGCAGTAGAAGTAGCATAATGCTGTAGAACAGATGTGTTTTGAATAAACTGGAAGACTTGGAACATTGTTCGAAACTTTATTGTGAGATTTCATATCTGGTCTAAAAACTTAATTATTCTATAAACTCCTGGGCATTTGGGCTTTTATCAGGAAAAAAGATAACTGAATATCCAGAAAGTTGTTCATTAAAGTCATTTTTAGCTACCTTGCCTCTGCTGAATGAAATGTTAATAAGCTAGTTCCTGTGAATCTGTCATATATAAAATTGACTAATTACTTGCATTGTATGCTACAGAGATCACATTTTCAACCTGGAAATGGACCTTGACTGCAATTTTTCTCCTGTTGAAAATACTATAATGGCACTTACAGTAGCTGATGGGATGGTGCAGGAGCTCTGCTCTGGGAGCAGACCTGGAGGGGAGGGCTGACCATCACCCTTGGGGACCCAGCTGGAGAAATCCCCTAGAAAAGCTGGAGATGGCCCATCCCCACTTTCCCTGCCTGCCGCTGATGGCTTGTCACCCATGAACAGGAAAATGGGTATCTGTGATGGAGGGAAGGGCTCACTGGACAGGGCAGACAGTTACAGAGAGCCTTATGAAAGGAGCTGCTGCACGGGGCTGACCCTGGCTCGGCCAAAGCTGTGATGAGTTTGGACCATGTCCTGGTGGAAGGGTTGGTGAAAGGGTGGTTTTAGGTTATAGGGACCATGTCGGTTGGTTCTAACAGCAGTGAGCACAGTGAATGCTGGGCTGCAGTGCAGCCAGTGCCAGCACGTACTGCAGGGCCGAGCCCTAGTGCAGAGCAGCCCTTGGAGGGTGAATCCAGGCTGTGCTTTCAAAGTATTTAAATCTGCATCGTTGTAGTTGCTTCTTACAGGGAGCGTGGAATGGGGTGTCGTCGTTTTGAGTTTGCTTTCAAGTAGGTCTCTGTTCAACAGATTAAAAGAAAAATTTCTGGGGAAACGTTAGCATACAGACAGAGGCTTCAGGCTGTGAAACTGAAAGCAGGGAAGTTTTAAGGGTGGTAGGGGAAACGGGCTGCCATGATAAAATACAGTCCAGAGGAATAAATGTTAAAATCTCTCTGAAGTGGAAGGAGAGGGGTAGAGTTTTTGGAGAGATGAGGACTGAAAATCAGCAAATGGGCATTGAATTTGCTCTTTGTAACTTCTTTTTCTGAAAGACTGGCATTTTCTTAGTTAGGAAGGTTTCCTTGTGTCTTGTTGGAGGGAAAGGGGAATAAATATTCTTAAAAGGTAAAGGAACTTCCTAAACAGACAAATGTGTCTGTGTGTTCGCATAACATGTAAAACAGGTGGTATGCAAATAACTGGCAGAAATATTGTGTAATGGTAGGTGATTAATACAATTTTGTTGTAATGTTATTGTTATTTTATTGTTGTTGGATGAAAACAGGTGTGTGATCTTAGTGTCCATGTGGTGTGCTAAAGAGGACATTTATTTTTTTAAGTGACAGGTTTAGCTAAATAAGAGCACTTAAAATTGAGGTGGACTGCAAACGCACTGAAGTTCATTAGTTCGGGTAGACAGAACGCTCACTTTTGCTGGCCCAGGGCGTGAGATCAAATGTTCATTTGCCTTTGTAGAGGACTTAACGCCGCTTTTCTTAGGGCTTTATTTTTGGAGCTGAGAGAGGTTTTAACTTGCACTGCAGAAATAACCTGTGTCCTAACTTAGTTTCATGAGCCCTTGCCCAGAAGCATGACAGAATGGACCTATGCGTTTTCCTCCTTGGTGCTGCCCAAGGGCCAGCTTAAGTCTTTGGGCCTGTGGTTGGGTGTAGGTCAAGCCTGGCCTTAGCTTGTGTCCCAAATGCTGTTCAGATGGGAACAACCCCAGCACAGCTGGAGGGTTACCAGCCCAGCAGCCGATGGGGCAGGAGCTGGGGACTGCCAGGACAGCATTGCCTCTGGAGGAAATACTCACCTGAAAGAAAACAGATTTCTCCTCTTCAGTGCTTATTTAAAAGCCTAACTTTTGTTGTAGTTATCTCTTAAAACACTGTAAAGAAACCAGTATTTTAGTAGTGTCTGTTGTTATCCGGGAACATGATGAAATGCCATTCTCAACAAAAATGTGCTTTTATCTCTTTGTTATTTAAGATTCTTGTAGCATCTGACTGCTTTTAGGAAAAAAAAAAAAAGGCTTATCATCGTGACATTTACCAGCAAAAGTGCTCAGGATTTATCCTTCCAACCCCCCCCACTTTTTTTTCCCCAAAATTTATTTATTTTTTGGTTTTGTTGCTTGTTTCATTAAGATTTTGTTCTAGAGTCACATATTACATCTCTTAATAGAGAAACTAGCAATTTTATTCACTCAGCAAGGTGCTTCGGTTATTAGAGCTCCTGGAAAGTTTAAACTAAATGCATGGATTGATGAGAGTATTTGCCACTTCTTGTCTTCAAAGTGCTTGACAATCATTAACCGGTTATTCATGGTTTATTCTGTGAATATCCAGATGGATTTCAGAGTTGTTTGTATTAAATTATACTTACAAGATCATGCAAATTGACAGGAAGTACATGATTTCACTCATAAGGAATTTAATGATTTCATAATGAACTGTTTAATTAAAACAAAGAATCTAGATGTTGCAGAGAATAGTTGATTGGAAAAACTCTCCTTAATGCATCGTCTTTACAAAAACCTGGGTTGTACCAGGGGTAGGAAACAGAGCTGCAAAAGCCACTCTATAAATCAGCAGACTACTCTGAGGAACAATACTGAAGTTTGTTTAGTCTGTTCACAAAGAATATAGCAGGGATATAAAGGCAGGGAAGCAAAGCAATATGAGCTGAGTTATAAACTTAGTTGCATGGTCATCCCTTGTGAAAGTAAACGATACTTTGTTTAGGGAAAAAAAAAAGTGTGGTAAAAATAGATTTATTTTCTTAATCCCTCAGAATCCGTTGTTTTTGTAAAATTAGCTAGGCATTATGTAAAAGTGATTTGGAATTTGAGTAGAATAAGAGAAAGTCCTTGCTGAGTTTCTGTCTCTGCTTAAAATCTTTCATTGTCCCTCTTCTCTATCCAGGCCTTGTCTTTATTACATTTCCTAACAGGTAGAGTTGTAATATGCTTTATGGTCTCTGCCTTACAGTGAGTCATTTAACTTTTTAAACCACAGCTGAAATGGTAATACAGCTGATAGATGCATTTCTGGAAAGAAAAGTGTGTCTTAATTGGCCAAACTGAGCTGATTAATTTAGATTAAAATAGCAGTGAGATGGAATTACTTGGATTTTTACTGGGTTTTCCAGCTTAAATGGCTGCTTCTCTGATCAGGAAAATCCTCTGGCATTCTGCTTTCCTCCCTGCGCAGTGCACTGGAGCAGTTATAAGCAAATTACACACATTTTGTTCAGCCCAACAGCCTGGAGGTTCAGAAGATAAGAAGTGCTTCTCAGCATGAATGAAGTGTGAAATGTATTTGAGAATGAAGCTTTTGATGAGAATTTACATCAAAACCACCCAAACTTCCATTTTAAAATATATCACGCTGTGTATTCCTGCAGAGAAGTCTTATCTTTTGAGTTTCAGACTGTTGTACTGAACAAAATTTTTTAAAGCTCTTTGAATGGTAGTTGACATTTGAACCCTCCCGCACAACTGTGTGTGTGTGTGTTGGGGGAAATCCTCTATTCTTGGGTTTGCCTTGCTACATGTATAATAGCCCTTGAATATTTTTAGGCCAAATGCCCTTTCAGAATTATACAGTTTTGGCTCTTAGATGGTTGGTCTAAGCAAAACAAGGAAAGCTTTCCTGCAAATGGCATGGCAAACGTTGCAGCAGAGTTATCTCCAAGCAAACTTCTTTCTTGGTTACTTGGGGTGTGATAAATTCTCCTGAACACCCAGAGAGGAGTATAACACTAGAATCACTTTGCAGCCAAGATGCATACAACATAAACAGTGTAGGTAGACAGCTCACTACTGCCTATGTGTGTTTGCATGAGTTCCTGAAAAGTGCTTGGTCTAGTAAGTGTGTAAAGTAACTTATATCAGGAAATCGAGTGAAATTCTGATACAGTATAAGCAAACATAACCAAAAGGACTTTCCTGTTCTTAGATGTCAGTTTTAGCATTTAAAGAGACTGATGAAGTTCAGCTGACATCAGAGGCACAAAATGTATGTCCAGGCTACGAAGCAGTGACTACTACTAGGAGTGCTGTGCTGTAAATAAGAACTTGTGTGTTAGATATGCAGGAAATGTTTTCAAGGTGATGATTTCTCAGGGCTGACAGAGTTGGAAGGGATTAGGATGTTTGTCAGGGAGTGAAAAGTTGAGCTGCTCTCAAAATTCTGCTGAACAGTTAGATGTCATTGTAAAGAGATTAATGTATTTCTGCAGCGGGGAGGAAGAGAAGAAGAAGAGGAAACAGATGAGTATCTTGTATGTGAGTTTTCTTTTCTTATCTGGGAAGCAACAGGTAGTCTGCCTAAGCAGCCTCTGCTTTTAATTTCTGCAGCCCTGGCTGAAGGGGCAGGTGGGAGGAGAGGGGAGCAGTCAGCTTGGGAAGCCAGGCTTGGTTTCCACCCAGAGGGATGGTATGGGCTGCAAGTAGGGTCAGTCCTTATCCACTGTGGTTGTACCTCACCGCCAGCTGCTCCCTAGAGCCCCACAGGCGATGGAGGCAGCAGCCCCCCATTGTCTGCCTCCACGGGTAACTGCCAGCTTGACTGATTCCTAACTTAACATTTTTACTTTTGCAATGTGAAGCACGTCTCAAAGCATACTTAGGATGCAGGGAAAGCTGCACCTTTTATCTTCTAGCATGGCTTGTGGTTGAGCTGGTAAGTGCTCTGCATGCATCAATGCTTGTTACATACTGTGCAGGAGGAGAGCAGCAAGTGATAATTGTGGTCTTCACGTGGTGGAAAAGCTTCACTCTGGAATGCCAGTTTAGTTGATCACTGTCTACCAAATGCCATTTCTCAGGGCTGTGATGAACGTGTGTGGATGGAACCTGGCTCAGCAGTTGCTAAGTATTAGTCGATGGTCACGCAGTGGGTGCTCCATGTGAAATGCTATTTTCCTGTTGGTACAACAATTGATGGGAAAGCCCCTGTGGTGTAGCCAGGTAGTATCAGAAAGGCTGTGAAAGAAACCATACTTCGAGTTTTTGATGAATGAAGAGGGGAAGGAAAGTGACCAAATCCCACAGGTGTTCTGTGCAGCGGGGTGGGGGGAAGAAAGGATTTCAGCGACCTGACTGCTGTCTTAAAATTGGTCCTGTATTTGCTTTACTGATTTAGTGAATATGGAATTTTTTAATGAAAGGGCTGCATCTGAATGAAGGTAACCAAAACCTCTTCCCCGTATAACATAACAGGTTGCTCAGAGACAGCAGATACATCATCTTGTGATGGGCACTGCTGAGCAGGGCTGGCACAGGTAGCAGCTGTGGATGGAGACGCAGCACAGAGGTGATGTTGTGCTGGACCTTTAATCTCTAGAGCTTTCACTTCTGTTTTCTCTTGGCAGTTCACATGCCTTCTCGTTTCCCTCAAAAGATGCAAGTTCCTTTGTCCAATGTATGTTTTCTACAAACTTGATCAGAAGGCAAATGGAAGCTTATTCTGTTTGTAGCAATGGATGGAAACATTCTGCAATCCCGATTCAGCTGTTGCCAGAAGTACCAAACCACCTAATAATTCAAACACTCTCATTTCAATGCCATCAAATTCAAATTAATCACAGACCTCAGGAAAATCAATAACACAATTCTGCATGAAATAAAGCACGGCTTCTGTTCAACTGAGCCTACTCATTTCTAGTGTATTCTGATTCACCAAATCTTTAATATGCAGTCAACCTGCTTGATAATATGTATTTATTTTCATTCTATGGGAAGAGATAGCTCAGCAACCTGATACGGGGGTGTAGGATTTTTAGGATTTTCATCTCCAAATGCTTTTGTACAAGGATGTGTTAGGCTATTTCCCTCACACAGTTGTTGGATACCAATTCAGTTTCAAGAAGACACGGAGGGTAACTCCTAATGCTACAGCGTGGGATGACTGCAGCTTTCCTTTGGGTTTGGGGGAAGCACACAGTAACCTACATTTGAATTGTTGGAATGAAAAGCCTCTCTCGCTGTGGATTTCAGAATCTTTCTGAAGATTAAGGATTAAACTAGAGACCTTGTGTTCCTTTTAAAACTTTTTCCAAGTGTTAATCTTTCACCTTTACAATGTGAGGTTAATTTATTGCCCAGGGAGGTTGCTCACAGCGATGCCTTGATGACAAAGGTGTAGTACCTGTGTCCTCACAGATGGACCGATGTCCTGCTATGTCCTTGCTAGGTTTTTCCTTTATCATGTAGATGATAAAGTACTGCAGAAGGAGCCTCTAAGCTCGGGTCTGCAGGTCCAAGATGTGCAGCTGATAGCTGAGACCTGCTGAGAGAAACAGCAAGTTCCCGCTCCACCAACTTGAGGCTGGAGCTGTGGATCTTTACCCATAAAAAATCAAGTGTAGATCAGCTTTATGAGATAAAAGGGTCAGGAAAGAGATATCACTCAAGCTGTGTCTTCAGAGCTTCATTCTACTGTCTGTGACCATAGCAGCTAGTACTTATTATATTAAAGCCGTACCCTGCTTTTTATTCATATCTTCACACCTGCTGGGCGTTATTGCATCTTGGCTCATTTAGGCTTTTGTGGCTTTCTTGTGGCAAACTAAAGTCCATTTTTGTTTAGTTAAGGTTTTAGCAAAACTTCCATACAGTGTGAAGATCAGTCCAAGAGTAGTAGTTTGCGTCATTAAGTGGTTGTCAGAATAAGTTTGTTTGAGCTCCTTAGGGACACAGGTGACTTGTCCAACGTTGCTTGTGAAGTGAGTAGGCAAACTGGGAGCAAACCTGTATCTAATATCTAGATATTTGGATCAGTCTTTCTTTTCTTATTTTGTCTCTCATTTCTTTTTCCATCAGCAAAAATAGAACTGAACCCTTTCAATCCAATCAAATTAAGAAATCCAATTAGCACTACAACTTGCAGGGCACAATTATCATATTGACTTTTAATCATGCTGCTGTGAGTACATTTCTTTTCTGAGCCCTGACTGTTACAGAACAATTAATTTGAACATGCTGAGGCAGAACACTTTTCTTAAAAAAACCCTCTAAAATATAGTGTATGTATTAGCAGCTTATGTGATGTGTTAAGAAAAAAGGATAAACCAGCTATCCAGACTGAAAAGATGAGCTTAATATTGGCTTCTTTGTAGCAGTCCTCTGTGAGTGGAACAGTTTGCCTTGTGTAAGGAAGTGCATGCTGACTAACAGAATTAGCTGAAGGACTCCAGAATTGAGCCTCCCCACTAGAAGGGCTGACCACAGCTTTCAGCGATCTCTGAAGGTTTGTGTAATTGCTTCTCATGGCTGTGTCTTAGTTATGAAATGTTTTCTTTTTAATTAAACCATCATCCCTTTAGTAAATACCACTTTCATTTGGTTTGTAATTAGGGAAAGAAGTAATGCTGTGCATTGCTTAGCACTCACAGGTTACCAACTGAGTAATAAAGAACTGTAAAAACAGACTGTCAAATCTTGTTGGTGTGCCTTCATCACCCCCCTTCCCCAAATCTTGTTCCTACACTTGGGTTTTATCCATGCTGTAGTTTTCATGGTTATAAGGTCTATTAATACAGCTGTGATAAAACACAGAATTAAAAAGTTTCATCTAAAATCCCCCTGCAAAACAGGAGTTGGGAGGAATAGATTGCCTTTGGAGGGGTGGGAGGAAGGTCTGGAAAAATCCTTTCTTCAGGTGTGGACACGGTTGCCTTGCAAAATATGGCAAGCCCAGGGCATGAAAGCGCACCGTTTCCTTCCATGCTACATCTGCAGTAGAATGTGATTTAATGCACTGCCAGCTTTGCCGAGCCTAGCAAGAAAGGAGCCAGCTTGCAGTAGTTAATGTGTCAGAGATTTCTTCAGAAGCATATTTGTCCCACAATAGTTCCTTTCTGTTAAAGATAGTAGAATTTATTCCTTCCTTAAGGTGTAGAGAATAGAATGAATGGATTGAATCAACGGAAACTTCAAACAAATTGCTTTAGATTCATGGTCTCATCAGCCAGAATCAGGGGCTAGCACAAGCCCGTGCTTGTCTCCGGAGTCTGTCAACAGAGGCAAAAGGACACAAAGCCACTTTTGACCCTATATAATTCAATTTCCCCATCCAAACTGCCTGCACTTAGCCGCAAAGTTTTAGCTTTTTCTGATGCTACTGATGCATTGATCAGTGTTTGCCTTTAGTACAGACGTAGGTATCTAAATGCAGAGGGGGGTGAGAAAATCTTGGTGCTCTGTCAAAATTTGTTTGCTCCTAAGTACTGATTTTCTTTGACTTTATTTTTGTTTCTACTGTCCTTTCCAATGAAGTGGTGCCTTCCAAGCACCAAAACACTTCCCTAAGCTTTGATTCTAGATGATGAAAAGCTGGTGGAGGGTTTTTTAGAGTTAGCTGAAACAGCACTGTTCCAATTTTCTGAACATACTATTTTCGTGACATGATTATATAAACTGTGTAGCCTTTCTGCTATTTTTTTTGATTCAGTTAGTGAATTACTACAATAATACTTAATTTGGTCTTAAGCCAAGGTCTTTTTATTTGGTATTATTACAAGTCCTTAAAGCCAAAGTATCTGGATAAATTCAGTATAAAACAGAAAACAAGTTCTCTGCTTTTAAATTGTGAATTATGAGAGCGTATTTGAGAGACGTTGTTTTTTGTCTTCCAATCAGACATGGATAATTGATAAATATACAGACATCAAGGTATTTTACTCCTACTTGTTCTGCATGATTTATGTACTGTTCCCATACTGCATCAAACTGTCTTAGGAAGTAGAGTGTAAAAGCACTTGATTTCAGAAAACCTCCAAGATCTTTCTACCATATTTACGAGCCTAAATAATGAGTGGGATTGTGCAAGGTAACTCAGTATGTGTTGAAGTCAGTAGAAAGTTGCTTGTTGACTTTAGCAGGTTTTAAATTAAACACTGGAACAGGTTGCTCTGAGAGGTTGTGGAGTCTCCATCCGTGGAAACAGTCAAAACCTGACTGTAAGCTAACCTGGGCAACCTTCTGCCTGCTGTAGTTAACCTTCCTCTGAGCAGTGCCTTCCAGCCTTCCTAACATCAACTGTTCTGTGGTTCTGTGTAAGCAAAAAAAAAAAAAAGAAGTTAATGTCTCAATCTTACCTTAGAAGAATGAGGAGATGAAATTGCAAAAGCAAGTATGTAACAGAGGAGAGAAGAGAACTTGGGTATCTTAAAATGAATGCTGTATTTATCTTGGTATAAATTAAGCTTTCCTAATTTAGTCTGGCGAAGTGAGAAGTACAGGGATGACTTCAGGATCATTCCTGCAGGGGGTAAAGAAAGTTAACAAATTTCTATTATACCGGTGCTACATATAATGAGGAACGAGATTTGCCCTCTCTGCATGTTATTATTGTTTCTGTTGGACATGCAGTAGAGACAGGCATCCTGGTTTTCATTGTCCTTGTAAGTGATAGATTAAATGTTGGATTTACCATCTGTGAAATAAGGCAGTCTTACTCCAGTTGTCACTGGCCGGGGGAGCTCTTCTCTGGCTGCTTCCACAGCTGGATGTAATGCATTTTCTTGCTGATAATATCAGCAAAGAGATCAAGCACGGAAATATCCTGGCACAGACTTCGCTAGGTATATCAGCAAGATTCTTTGAAAAGACTTACCAGTGCCATCTTTCAACAGCATGGAAGATTTATGTTTAGTGCTGTAAACCTTGTAAAGTCAGACTTAACCTGAAGTGTACATGTGGTTTATGGTCCTCTCAGAGCTCTTGCGAGAGATCTGAAAAGCTGAAAAAATACTGTATCTAAATAACAATGTTGCCTAGCTTGAAGGAGAAATTGTATGTTACAGCTCCTCTTCAGAAAGAAAGAACTGCTTGTGATCCAGTGGTAGGTTGATGAAGTTCTCTGAAAGGATAGGCAGTTAGCCTTGCAGTAGTGAGTTGTCATATTTTTTTTAGGACAGTGGAAGAATTGTGTCCTTCAGTGATCACTCGGAGCCCTGGAGTCTTGCAGAGGTTTCCTTCTCAGCGTCATGTTGCAAGAGCCTATGCACATAGCAGCTACTTCCAAGTCCTCTAGAAAATGGAGTTCTTTATTTCCTTCCCCAACCAATGCTGTAGTTACAATTTCAATTGTTAGTGTAATCCAGAATTTCGAATGCATGTGAAATTTTTTAATCTAAATCCAGTCACGTTCAGTTAGCTTTTGACGTACCCTGCTCTCTTGTATGGATTTGCAGAAACCAACAGTCTTGTTTTCATCTGTGCTAAGTCCATACACCCTCATTTATGCCCTGTCTTGGGTTCAGTCTTCCCAACCTGATTTTTGTTGCTAGTATTTTCCTCTGCTCTAAAGGGGTAGGAGTAGGTCTTTATCTCCCCTTTTGGGATTCAAAACAGCATTGTCTATCCCTTCATTATCGGTATCGCGTTGTGGTTCCAGCTTCGGATGACCTTGGTGCCACCACTTTCTCATATTGTTTTGCACTGCAGAAGTGTAGCATGTTGCTTCAGAAGTGGTGTCAGCCCTGTGCTCTATGTCCAACAGGGGCACTTGCTTTGCATTGTGTCTGTCTCCCAAGTCTGCAGTGACTCTGGCATCAGTTTTCAAGCAGTTTCTGTTGTCAGCATCAGCAGTGAGTAGGTGTAGCATCTTTTGAAACCCCTGGGGAACTACCTAGCACACTAAGGCATGTGGCCAGCGCTGTACAGGGCTTTGTAACTAGATACGGGTGTGCAGATAGTGCCATTGCTAGCAGAGAGTGTGTGTGCTGCAACACCAGGCTGCGGGGAGATGCCATGGGAAGATGTCTTCACCTGCAACAGGATGAACTTTTTGACTCTGAAATATGTACCTGGCCCATTAGCATAGGTCACTGACTGAAAGCAGTATGGGACACTTCTCCTGTGCTTGCTGATGGGCTAAACTCATCGCTTGGGACGTAGTGAGCAGCTCAGGTCAGCATTTATCTCTATTTTTCCTCAATTCCTTGTTGGTGAGAGTGCTTTCTGCATGAAGTCTTACCTAGCAGGAAAACTAAGTATTGTCTTTTCTGCCATTTCTAATGCTGTCAGACAGTGTCCTAATGAAAGAAATTGAAAACCTGGGAACTAGATCAAGTTAGGACATGGTGTGAATCGGTGTAAGGGCTGTTGCTATTCTGAAGTGTTGCTTCAGTTAAAGGTGGTACTGAGCCTGTCAAATGAAAATTGACCATCAAGTACAGAATTTCACAAAGAGGTGCTTGGAAATGGGTCTGTTTGAGGCATATGTTCCAGTCTCCACTGAGTTCAGGTGTCCTCCAGATAACCTTGGCTCTGTGGAGACATCCAGGTCCTGTGATTTAGCCCTGTCTTGCCAGCCTCAGTGAAAGTGAAGGATAGGTCTTCACGCACAGAAATCAAGGGTAGGGATAAATTTTCATGCTGGATTGGGCTTCTAGCTTCTTATATGGTGGGTGTTTGCAGTAGGTCTCTCACTTTTGGGCCTTCTGGCTTCAACTGGAAACTCCCAACATTTATTCCCAGTGCACAGAGTGGGAAACTAAGAACAGAATTTTTCCTTAAAGGAGGTGATGTTTATGACCTTCCAGAGGTACAAGGGGGAAGGGGTGTTAACGTGCAGGTGAAAATAACCTGCGCAGGAGTTGGCCCTCTGCCATGCAGGCTTCTTCCCCAGCTTTGTGCATCTCCAGCTTATTACTAATGTAGAAAAACATGTAATTCAAATAGTTTTCATGGTTTGCTTCACGGTGAGCCAGGGTCGATTACTTCTCATGTGAAGGTATGCATAGAAGGTAGTATACATCTGTGCTTGAATTTGGGCAGGTTTAGGGTAGCTAGCTGGTCAGTTAAACAGCCTGATTTCTAGACAAGCCAAACTGCATTTCCTGAAGTACTGGATTTATTTTATTTTATTTTTAAAATTCCCCATCCCCCTTTCCATCATGTCATGCACAAATTAGTCCTTGAGAGAGTAATTTGAAAACGGAGGCTTATGTGTGACAAGAACGTACTATGTGAAATGTGTGGTACTTTTATTCTCAGTTAATTAGAAACTTGAGATCTCTCATTACTAATAAAGCTTCAGGTTTCTGTTCTTTGAAGCAGACAATTTTCCAATCAGGCATAATTACTGAGAAAAGCTCCTTGGCTGGATCCATTAAGTTCCCCTCCTGTTTTTTTTTTTTTGCTCTCCTCTTCCTTGCATCTTGGCCTGGAGACAGTAAAAGATATGGCAAACCTCCAATAATTACCTGAATGGCAGACATTTAATAGCTTTATAATGTACCTGAGTGTAGGTTATTAAATCTGCTATACTGAGCTTTACAGCTACGGCTGTTTTATTCTCTCTCTATGTAGAACTTTGAAAATTCTCCATGCAAAAGTATTGCTTTCCAAATACATGTTACTTAATTGTCCATTTGTATGGATGCTGGACATAATTAATGAAAAATTCTTATAAAGTGCCTGTCCTTGAATGGTTTTCTGTACAGACCACCAAGTGTAAGTGCTCCTTATTGTTACAGGTTGCCTATCTCTGTGTCAATTTAAAATCATTGCTTTCTCCTGAGCAGTGAGAAATTATGTATTTCAAATTACTTCCTCGGAGCTCATCACTTCAGAAATATTAGCACCCTTGTCTATTTGTAACCTGCCCTTTCATGTTCGTGATTATAACTGAGAGTCCAAAGTGAACTTCCTGGGTTTATGGGTTGGTGTAAAGCTACTGAAGTAGAAGATCGTTGCCTGAGAATTTAGCATGGGATGTTCTTGTGAAAGAAACTCTTCTTGGAACAAGCCAATGTTTTGTTTTCTAGGATGGTACAGGAAGGCATGAGAGGAATGACTTGTGATAAGACCTGGAAGGAGGAACACTGCAGGCATTGCTGTTATTGCAGACACGGATTGCAAATGACCTTAGAAAAGAGATCCAGCATGATTCTGACAACCAAGATGCATAAAAATTTTCTTATGCGTTGCTGAGTAAAGGCTGATGGCATAATATCCATGTGTCTTATGCATGGCTTTTCAAGGTCTCTATTAGGGTACCAACAAAAAATGTTGTTGGAAAGGGACTTAAAATATCTTTGTATATGTACAAAGAGTGCATTAGCTGGTGCTAGGCAAGGGTCCATCTTAATGTAAAGTGGGCTTAAAATTCCTATGGCTTAAGCAGCATTTAGTGTGGTTTAAAATAAACAACTTAAAGGTATGTGTATAATTTTACAGCATGCTTCTGAAGGTGTAGTTTAAATTCAGTGGTGAAAACCACTGGACTGTGGAATAGGTTTCGCTTAAAATCCAGACTTCTGGAGGGGACCTGGCATGGGAGAGTAGGTCTGACTCGTTTTAAGGAAATAACTTAATCTGTTTAAATCTACTTCTTTCTTGAGGGTACCCAAAAATACATGCAGGTTCAGGAATGAAGGCAAGAGATTTCTGTTCTTCTGTCTCAATAGTGACTTATTCTTTTCCAATTGTGTTCTTGAACTTTGGCATTGAATGGATGTAATCAATGTCAGAGCAGAAATAACTATTCCATCTCAATGTGTACGGATAGTTTGGGAGACAGGAAATTCTGAATCGATATATACAAAGTGACCAGGTTTTTTCTCTAACAGTGCTGAGAATACCCAGTTGGATTGTCCTTGTAAGTAACTTCAAATTCATCCTGATGTGTGTGTTCTCTCTCTCTAATATTCTCATTTAATAAAAAGCGGACAACAGAAACCTTGTTGATGTGCCTAACAAGTACATCTGGGGTTTTTTTGCCAAACTTCCTCCAATTCAAATCTGCCATTTTAAGACCCACGGGCATGACTGGTCTGGTACATTTGATACGAAGCATGACAGCTCTCCTAAACAATGCCTTAAAGTTTAAGAAACCAAGTGAGGATGTTTGAGATGGGAGGTAAAATCCCCTTCAGCCTGTGCCCTCGCATGCACCTTGTGCTGTCTCAAGGGTCCCTTTGGCACCATGCACAGTCACTGCTGTCTGTCGATTGGTTTCACCCTCTGACTGCTCTTGCTGCTGCTTCCAAGCAAAGAAAACAACCAATGGAAACATCCAGTAGTTTGTACAAAAACTTGTCTTTTAAGGCAACCGCTTTGTTCTGCTGAAGTGTCTGTGAGCCATCTCAGTGTTCCTCTGAAAGGAAGTGAACTTGTTCTCTGGGTGGTGTGTTGGTACAGGTCTCTGCATAAATGCAGTATTTGCTTGTCGTTATTGCTAAAGGAATCATTATTGCTAATCCACTTATGTCCTTTTCCTGTATTATACCAGAGTTCACTCCAAAAGAGTCTTTTGAAGAGAAAATAAATTTTAAAATTCTATTTACATTTTTTCACTCAAATGAGTAGCTTCCCAATTAAGTTAAACCTTTTACTGTGCAGAGAAGAATTTGTGGGTTTTGCATTAGCTCAACAAAATGCTCAGCCATGAGCTACAAGTACAATACTGCTTTCTCCTTCAGTGTTAAATTCCCTTTCAACAGTCTCCAGCCTTAGTGCTTCTGTGGTGTTTTTTGTTGGGGTTTTTTTCTCCCCCATGATTGTAATGTTTTTTCTCTCTGCAAAGTCAGAACATCTTCGTAGGTATTTGCTTGAGTAAAAGCAAAGGGCCTCAAGAACTGCCCTGCAAGTTTTAATGAGCTGCAATCTGCCTGTGTCTTGCTCAGTTCTGAGTCCAAGAGCAGTCTTTGTTCAGTGGAATTTCAAATGGGTTTATGAAATTACTCCTTGAAATGAAATCCTACTGGGAGAACCTGCTGCTGGCCTCTGCTTTGTTTTTGTCTATGCCCAGTATCAGCTGCAAGGGTAACAGAAGTGCTCTTGGTGGGTAACTGCAGATTTAAATAAGGAGTACCTGACATTAGGCCGTGTTCCTCCTACATCCACCAGTATTTGGATATAGATAAATCCTTTAGATCCATCCTGGTTTTTGAACTGCTTGTTGAGGCTATGGTAGGCTATCTCCTTATTTTTAACTTTTATATCTGACTTTGAAATGTGTTTTTCCTCAAGGCTGGTTCAGTAAATTGACACTTTTCTCGTAATAAAGGTAGGCATCTCTATTTAAGATTAGAAGAATAATCGACATAAGTTTGGCTGGCACATATGGTGTGGATAAACTGGCTTTTATCTGATGTTTCTCTTCTTTCCTTTTTAGTCTTGAGTTATCATTTGGTTTTCACTAATTCCTTCTGTCTTTTGTCTTTTTTTCCCCCCCTCTGTGTATTCTTCTCTCTTCTGTTTTGAAGCTTTCTAAAGGATAAGACTGTTCAATAGCAGCCAAGGAATAGTGAAGTCTTCAAATCAGTGATTTCGAATGCATTTAGGAACAAAAGAAAAACAGACTTTAGTGAACAAGTCATTGAAAACAGCATTAAAATTAGGAGTGAACAAAATGAAGGCAAAGTTGTGTATAAACCTGAGCCTGAATAATTTGAATTAAGGGGTTCAGGTAAGACAGCAGGAAGAAGGCAGTGTACCAAACTAAGCTGCTTCAAAGCTTAGAAAACCTGACCTCTGGCTCTGTCTTCCCTTCAGGGCTCTGGGAAACGTTCTTTTGCTTCCTCTCAATTTCCTTATTAGGGTGTTCTTTGTAAAAGATTCCAAAACTATAGGTGAAAGCTCTAGAATAGTAGTGGTAATTATCTCCTGGTTGGTATTTACATAAGATGAATTTCCACCTAAAGAATTTGCCTTTTTTTTTTCTTTTGCAGCTATTTGTTTAATTCATAGGCTGTGTGGACATTTTCTTCCATTTCTTAGCAGTTTGCTAAATTTTTATGCACTATGTAAATTTAAAGCCCTTTTAAGCAACATTGTCTACAAACCATACCGTCTAGAATTGGAAAAAATATCTGCAGACTTGCTATAAAAGGAAGGTTCTCAGGACTTACTTCCATTTTGTTACAGCTGGGAAATGGAGACCTTTGTGTCAGCTTTACTTCTCAAGAAATAATCCTATACTATGAGAAGACCGAATTGCAGTGCCTGTTCAGAATACAGCCAGTGAATGGTTTCTGAGTTAACAGATGGAGGCTAAGACAGATCTTTGTGGCTTGATTTATAAGCAGAAATGAAAGCAAAAGTAGCATTTTGTGTTTTTCCTTCTCTTTAATGCTAAGAAAGAAAGGAGGCAGAGAGCTGAGCTGATAACTTAGAAAAAAATCGCTGCGGAAGGGAATTCAGCACTGCTTCTCCATCAGTGGTTTTCAGGCAGAGGGGAAGTGCTGCTCTCCTTATGTTCTTTGAAAACATCAGGCTTTAATATTTGAGCTTGGATCCAGCAACAGGCAGATAAAGGTGTGACTTAGGCTTTCTGTGCCTGTCTTTGCTGATTTTTGCTAAGTACTAAGCCTATGCTGTGTGGGCAGAGCAGGGTCTTGGAGAAGGATTTTGAGGCACCTCTAAATAGTGCATCCTGAACGTCTCGATACACAGGGGTTATCCTGCACAGAAGTTTATCCTGTCAGGTGTTGCCTTCACGTGGGCTGCTTCATCAATAGTTCAGTATCATGTTCAGATTACTACTTAAACGTATCCATATTTTGTGCACTAGCAGCTGGCTCTGGGCAAACCCGCTAATTGCTGAGTCCCTCCAGCTTTTCTTGGAGCAGGGATGACTGTGCAATGTGGGTTGGCTTTGGAGTGTGCGTGGAGGCTGTGTAGCAGTTGAACTAGGCGTCTCTTGCTGGGTCTTACCTTTCCCAACTTTTTCTGCAATTAGAATTAGCTGGATAAGCGGAGGCTGGGAGGAAAAATGAATGAAATGAGAACATGCAACTTCTTAATAAATTAGATTCAAGATAATTAATTGGCTAATTATAGGAACTTGTTAATTCCCCATTACTGAAACTACCTTCCCCTGATGGTATCTTTTGTAACTGATTTCTTTATTAAAATGGAAATATTGGTCTATGCCTCCCCTAAAGTCACAGCAAACCCATACCACAACATGCCCAGCAGCTGATGTCTTACCGAGCACCATTACATAAAGAGGACCCCAGTTTGGGCAGTCTCTGAAATGTGGAATGAGCTGAAAATATATTTATTTCCTACCTGCTGGTAGAGCAGGGCAGAACTATTTTTCTAGAAACCTTCTTCAAAATTATGCCAAGGAGACCTGGGGAAGGGATCTAGTCTTATCCCAAATGACTTCCTGGAAGCCAAGTGTCCTTGGCTGCTTGTGAGGAAATCAGCAGTGATTTGCCAGGCTCTGAGATGCTGAAATTCATATAAAGAGGTTATAAAGATTTTGTGACATATAGTTATTTTCTTAGGCTAAGGTCTGCATTGATACCAGTGGATGCTTTATGGCTTCAATTTGTTGTGTTGTATGATTCACAATGACCTTTCCTCTACCTGTGCATCACCTTATTAGCCGTGCTTCAAGACTCTATAAATGGCCCCGTACTGTTACTTCCTCACATTTCACAGCCCTTAGCACAGTTATTCTCATAAGATCCTTCTGAGCCAGTAGCCTGCTTGCAAAAGGGGGAGCAAAGCACAGAGCTCAGGCTGGATGTGCACCTCCTTTCTGGGCCCCCAAACACACTGGGGCATCTTCGTGTCTGTGACTTGGCTGTGGGAAGTCTGTTTTGATTATGTTGGAGCTAGGAACTCAGTCAGGATTAGTGCACTTTGTGGAACTGGATCATTTGCAAGTCTTGCAAACAGTTTTCAGGCTCACAGAGTTTCACATATTCATGAATATATTTATGGGCTTTTTTCCCCAAAAAACAGTAATCATGATGTATGGGTTTTTCTGAGATGCCTTAAGATACAAATGCATGTACTTGTTTTTAATCTAAAAACAATCCTTGTAAGTAGCCCACACAGCTGAAATGGCAAAACTGTGCAGAAAGATGCTGATCGTGCCAGCTGAGCCTCTGTTCCAATTCATTGGTAGGCAGTGGCCGGTCTGTAAAGGCTGCCTTCCTGATAGCCGAATATCACACAAAGCAGTGGGAATGGAGGGCAGAAAACAGGGTGTTTTCTCAGCATAGATCATCCAGCTTCCCTCAAGTAAACTAAACCTTTTTATAGTTGCTTAAGTGGTTAAATTTACATAACCAAAGTGCTGTAGTTCTTTCTAAGAAGCCTAAACTGGCAGAATGATTTCATGATCTGCCAGAATTGGAAGGACATCTGCCTGCCTTCATTTCGCAAATGTTTTTCCTGCATGCTTTTCTTTTCCTGTGAAGAAGCATCTTTCAATTTTCAAGGCCAGCTGGAAATGGGGTACTGCTTTGTGCTTCCTTATTGAGTAAAGAGTTTAGTGCTTGGATGTTGCGCCATCTTTTTTCTCTCTGGAAATGGCAGAGATATATCTAGAGATACATCTCTAGAATTCATATCAATACTTTTGTTCAAAATTTTTAAGCTGTAACTGGAGGATAAATCTTATATGAAAACAAGTTTATTGTAGGTCATGGTTTCCTGATGATTAGCAAAAGAGTTAATCATAATTAGCTACTTGCTGTGAATGTAAAATGCTTAAGGATAGAGAAAGCTCTAGCCAAGGATTTTTCAATGTACTGAAGAGTTTTTTGTGTTTTACATTAACTGAACTATTATCTCAAATACCTCCAGACATAATTTGGCATCATTGCTAGATTTTGGGTTTGTTCTTTTCCTGAAAGAGCTCTGAAATGAGTAAGTACTGACAACTGAAATACCCTTTCATTTCATCTAAATGGATTACCCCCTAGGCCTGAGCTATGATATATTTGAGCAGCAGCGAAGCATCCACTGATGTATCCAAACTGATATTTAATTTAATAATGGCAATTAAGCATTGCACTTTTTTCATGAGAATGTACATTGCAATTAATAAGCTGCAGTTTAATTAAATTGTGGGGAGGGAGGGGAAAGGAGTGTCCTCTATCACACTCTCTTCCTTTAGTTAGGATGTGTTCCAGTCAGCAAATTGACAGGAATATTTAAGCAGAGACAGAACTTTATTAAAATCTCCAGTGAATGCTACGGACCATCATGAAAATATCTAGTTAATTGATATGGACATATTTCATCAACTATTCCTTAAAAAGCTCTTTGGATAGTCAGTTCTAATATTCTGAAGAGCAATGATCTTCCTGTACTTGAACTGACCAAAATTTAGATTTAAACTGGAACTGGACCAGCACCATTCAGAATGGGATTTGGCCTTTCACCTTCATACCCTGCATGTTGTGTATTTGATTTTTATTAAGAAATGGCATAGTACAAATTATATATGTAAATTACTATGTGATGAACTTTTATATGTATATAGACACACACAGGGTAAACTGTTTGGCTCGCAGAACCAACGTGACTATTGTCCTACAATATAGTAACTGTCCCTGGAGAACTCTGTGGTAGGAGTCTATGTAATTGCCATTCTTCTGTAGACATTGGAAGAGACCCTCCAGTCCCAAGGTCCAGTGCTTCTAAAATGCATTGAACTCTCTCCCTACTCCAGTAAAGACTGGAGCCTGGTTTTGTCCTGTTTGACACTGGGATTAGCCCAAGAGATGTGCAGCTCTTTTGCTTCAGAGGATAAGTGCCTCTGTGACAGGAACCAACAAACTCTTCCATGCAGGTGAATGTTTCTTTTATCAAGAGCTGACTCTCAAGTGTCTTACACTTTCTTGGCAGAAAAGTGAGGCTTTGAGTTCTGCGTGTTGAGGACTCTGAAGAAATTCACCTTCCCTGCCCCCCCGGTGTACTTCTGATATCATCTTCAACCATGGAAATGCAACTGTAATACATCTAGTTATTGAAGAGGATTGTGGGCTATGGGGGGAGTATTCTAACTGCTGAAGTGTGTATGATACATAGTGCACCCCGAATATGAATATTTACAGACCTGGGATGCACTGTGTACAAATCATTCTTTTACCTGCTGCCCTTTCCCAGATGTGACATTATAGCCATAAATCTACTTCAGTCTGCTTTTGCCCTTGAATTTCAGCTTAAATTCTGAATGTAAATCTGCTTGCAGAAAACCCCCGACACCTTCATTTTCCTTACTGCTTTTTCCCATGCATTTCATATCTTTTGATGTACTTTCAGAATTTTACTTTTCTTCCTGATCCCCTGAATTTCTTGAAGGGTTTATCTCTGAGGTTGACTCTTTTTCCCATTGTCCTTGCAGTTCCCCTGTACAGACAGTATATGCTGTTGCCGTATTGTTTTTCTTTTGTTCTCCTCTGCTGGATGACTGGTAGCAGCAATGTGGGAGTGAGTAGGATACTGGCTCCATCACCAGTGTCCAGCTTGCTTGGTAATGGAGTATTTTTAGACACACATAAGGGAAGAGGCTTGAAGGAGGTTGATTATCTTGGGCTAGTGCTTAGCTTTAACATCCTAAGTATAATTTCTGTCATGTGCACCTGTGTTACAGCTCTTCAAGTACTTTGTTGGTCAGACCTTTGTGTTTCCATGAATGTCAGCCTATCTGTGCTGTGCCCAGAAGCAGAATTTAAATAGTGGTGCCACTAGAGGAGCAGTTAAACTATAACTCATAACTCGGAGGCAGTCTGGTAAACTCTGGAGAGCTGACCTATGTAGTGAGTGCAAGTTACATGAAACTGTGCTGTCATGCATCTAATAGTTGGAGCTGTGCTGGCAGAATCGAAACCAGCCCACTTTTCTGAGAGGCCTCCAAAAGTTCTCCTACTTTCCGTGTATTTAGAACTGCTTATAAATTGCTTATTTAGGTTTAGTTGTCTATGCTATATTTTACAAACTTGATATTTCTTCTTTAGAAAGTTTAACTTCAGACATTGGCTTTATAAATTGACTTTTTTGTTCTTTGTTGTTTCTGTTTCATTGCAAAGCATTAATCGCTGAGAGTTTTGCTACTTGGCCCAGGTTTCCAAACGTTTTCAGTATGATGTGATTTGAGACTATGATGTATCTAAATTAGTTTTGTACTATTTCATAATTCACTGTGATGTACTAAAATATAGTTAGTTTTGTACAGTTTCATAATTCTTTAATTTATTACTCTGATCTCCTAGTAGTAACCTTATTTTTGTGGCGCTATCTTTTGCAGAATAATTATGCAAATAGCTAATTAAATTAAATCTTTCAAGCTGGAGGGAAAACAGGAACACAAATTACAGATGATAAAATAAAAACTTAAGTGCAAGTAATGCATAGATGGTACAATGAAAATGAGATGCCAGTAAAGAGTCAATGAGAATATTTAAAGGTATTTTCGTATAACAGATCAGTAAGTGAAAGAAATATAGGCTTATTTAGAAAACTGTGTGCATGTACTCATTGCTTGAGGCGACTTAAAAGTAAGAAATGCAGAACAGCATGAAAAGTGGTGAGAAAACTGTTTAATATAACAGGCAAAGGAACAGAATTCTTTAAGTGGAGAGTGTTGTTCAGAGCTTAAGCCTGTAATACATATGTTGTAACTAAGAAAAATGTATGAGATTATCTTTACTGGGCAATATTTTGCATAATTCTCATGCACAAATAAGAGTATAGTTTAATATTCCACTACAGCGTGAGGAAAAAATTCTTCAGTTCACTGCTTAAAAATAAAGGGAAACAGATAAATAAGGGGGGAAGCTGGTGTCTTGACTGGAGACCACCGAAGCTGTGGTGACAGTATGGCCAACCAAATTACGTGTGTTACCATAGTGGAATGATGGGAAATGTAATATTATTCCTTAGTACACTCCTTAAATAACTACATAACCTTTAATGAGATAAAGAAATGAGTCGCTAATCATCTGCTTGGCACAGGTGTCGCCAACAGAGATGCATCTTATGGCACTCAATGTAGTTCCTTGGGTTTTCAAGAGGGATGCAAACTGCTTGTGAATGCCAGCCTTCCAGGCATTCTTCTTCCTTCTCCAAATTTGCAACTATCCCTACAAACCTCTGAGTTCTAATTCAATTCTGTACTTTAATTTCTGTACTGTTTTTTTCATGATTATTTGGATTCTGTTGCCTTCAAGACTAGTGCAAAACCCTGCCGATCTTAAAGGTGCAAAGCCACCCTGTCACTGTGTGTTCTTATGGACTGAATCACATCAAGTCTTGAGTAGCCAGACAATGTGTGAAACGTCACCAAAACGTATTTTACAGCTCCTGATATTTCTAATCCTATTCTGCAGTCAGCCGTGCAACCTTCAGAGCTACAATCCAAGCTAGCACTTTCCTTGCTGATTAGACCACATCGGAAGATAGCCTTGATGTTTCCCCCTCAGAAAATGCTCCCTGCTATGCACTTTACAGTCTGAACTTTGAAATAATAGATAACTTTATGACCGGCCCACTGATTTAGGAAACTAAACTCTCTGCATCTTAGTTGAAAGTGCTTTGATGAGATGGGGAAGAGCCTGTGCTGTTGGCCTGTAGTCTAGCCCTTCCTGGGATAATTAAAAAGTTTTGGACGGCAGCGATGGAGCAGAACAGACTGTGGCAAAATGGACTGGTCCATGCTCAAGGGCTTTCTCTAAGGAACACACCCAAAAGCATTGGCTTTAAATGCTGCCTTGTGAAGAGCAGCCTGTGTGGTTTTTTTCCATGGGCAAAAGCTGGACAGCCTGGAGGAAGGCTTGTGGCTTACAGGTGACCATGTGCATGCACTGTTGAAAGATATGTATTTTTATAACAGAAGAGGCAGTGGCTACAAGTGGCAGGTTTAGACTGAACATTAGGAGAAAGCTCCTCCCTAGGAGAGTAATGCAGCACTGGAGTGGGCGGTGGGCTCGCTGTCCTTGGAGGTCTTGAAGTCTTGACTAGTCTGGCAAGTGCTGTGCTGGCAGTGAGGCAGCTCTTACTCTGGGCAGCAGGTTGGAGTAGATGATATCTGGTATTCCTTCTAACTAACATTTCTGTAAAATTGTGAAGTGCCTAGAGACACCAGTAGATTCACATAATTTTAGTGAAAACTCCCAATAACCAGCTCCCTATTCTCTTGCTGTGACTGATGTCAAGAGAAGATCCATCAGGGAGAGGAGCGTGAGAGTAGTAAAGCATGTGTAGTGCTGGATGGTTTTACTGGTTTCATCCCTCAGGAGTTTTTCCTTTAACAATAAAACCTGGTCAGAAGGAGCATCTTAGCAGTTATCAGCAAGTTGACATGCATTGGAAAGGTAACATACTTACCATTGTAGATACTGTAAATAATAAATGCAGTTATGTCAGATCACTGGGTGTGATCAATGTTAAGCAAGTTTAATTTTGTTTTTAACCTGTGATTCATTCTGCATCAGTTTTCTGTGATGTAAACTTATGATCTTCTGTCTCTTGGGTGGGGAGGGCGGAACCTACCAGTTCATTGTCTTTCTCATATACCTCATTCAATAAGAATCTGGAAAAACAAAGCCCATTAGAAAAAAAGTCTGAGAGCAGAAGTTCTGCATTGTTAATCATCACTTATTAAAACTGGGAATGAAGCTGTGACAAGCTGATGCCCATGGGAAATATGTAATATGGGAGAAAATCCACCTGTGATGAGAAAATCACTGCAGGCCAACTTGATAGCAGAGGCTTTTAGCTTTATGCCTCTTTACTGTTCAGGTTCTGGAAGCAGTTATTGCCAGTGCCACAAGTGAGGGGTCACCTCTCGCTTGTGGCAGAAATGCAGCATGTAAGAAACTTTGACTGCAAAGCACAACTGTCTTCTGGTGATTGTGGCTTTTAACAGCTGCTTTTGGCTGCTCTTTACTGCCATCAGTTACGTGTATTTGCTGATGAGAAAAGTGCTCAGCTCTGAGCATGGGTCCCAGGGGAAACACTGAGCTGGATGTTGGGCTCAGCACAGGTTGGCTGCATGGACTGGTGCAGTGGCATTTTCCCTGTGTGGGGAATGAACCTCCAGTGTAATTGAAACATCAGGTTTGGTATTTTTATGCACAGTTTCAGGTTGTACATAGCTCCATCCCAGCCCCTCCCAGATCTGTTCTTCACACTACATCCCCTTATTCAGTGTTCCTTATTTCAGGCTTGAAATACCCTCTTGTGCTGTTTCTTCTTTTAAATTTTCACTTCCTTTCCCCTACTTTTCTTTTCCTCACAGCATGTGTCCTCCTCAACTTTCATTGTCTGTGTAAAAAGTAGGACAATGAGAGAAGTCCTGCATCCGTTCCCTATCTTGCCTCCTAGGGCAGCTGTGGTTATTAAGCAGTTGCTAGCAGTTCATCCAGCCTAAACAGCACTGAAAAGAGAGAAAGTTTGGTGCTGGAGAACTTCCTTGGGTCAGTCCTGAGAGCAGCCATTGCAATTCTGCAAGTCTGACAGCGATCTGTCATCTTAGAGGAGGCTCCTGGTTTTGGTTTTTCTGCTGTGGTTCATGCAGCTATGTTGGTTTACAAATAAAAGTCTAGAGAAATAGGTGAAAAACAGCTGATTAGAAGGGAAAAGTGCAACAGAGCCTGTCTGCTTTCTTGTCAATGAGATTTCATAGTTGGGAGAAGTTCTTACTACCATTTCATTAATTATATATTGCCTCAATTGCATATTACCCAATTTCAGAAAATGTGCCTGTAAACTGTGGTTCAAGTTAGTCCTTCAAGGTTACATGGTTTCTTCATTTGTTGCTGGTCTTATCATGATTTGTAGCTTGATAGGAGGCTTGCTTTAACTTTGACCTGCGTGTGCATCATTAACATTCACCAGCTTTTGCTGTCATGAGGTCCTGAGTAAAGCCCAGTCCTCCATTTGGCAGTTGGTGGTAACTGCAAGGTGAGATGCTTGTCTGTGCCTCCAACTGGCCTACAAAGTGTCAGTAATGATGTATTGGATTTCTGGAATCTCTCGAAGGTATTCCTGCATCTTTCGTCGTTGGCAATGTGAATTGTGCTAATAGGCTCACAGAAGACTGAGAATCGCTGGCTCAAGACAGTCCTCTTAAAGGGGAAAAATGTGTGGGATTCTCCTGCTCCTCTGCCTAAATTGTCCATGGGTCCTCAGACCATTCCAATCATACCATCAACAAAGATAGTAGCTCCTTCACATGAATCAGAAGAATTGAACTAAGGGGGAAATTTTTGATGGAATTGTAGCTGGTTTTGTTATAGCAGAACAATTTATATTATGTCAGGACGAGGGTTCGTCTGCCGGTTACTTCCCTGCACTCCCACAACAAGGAAATGGCAGACTGAGGAACTGCGCTGCTTATTCCCAGCTCCCCGTGCAGCACTAATAGGAAAACATCCAAATTTCTGTATTATCCAAACCAACTAATGAGACATTTGTGGTTCACCTATCATTATACAGAATGTATCTCTAGTGACAAAAATAATAACTGGTAATTAGCCAGGACTTCCAGAAACACTCCTAGCTGGTGAATAGTTGCTGGGAAACACAAGTGGGATATGAAGCCAAGTCAATTTGCAGGCAGAGGTGTCAGGGTGGAATTGTAGTGATGCAAATGGGAAGGGACCTGAGCTCATTGTCACCAAATGGCTGTTAGTTTAACTGGAGATTGCTTGTAGTTTAGATGGGAGCCCTAAACCATCAATTACTTAAATATCAGATTTGCTAATTTACTCATAACATAATTTTTTTTAAATTGTAGTCAGTGGTTATCAATCAGTGGTTTTCTCTCCCCACAATTTGCAGATGGCACGAATTACTTAGGGCTAGTGGGATCCAGAGAGATCTGAGAAACACCAAAGGGGCTTAACCACCTGTGGTGAATGGGACAGATGAGTGACTGTTGACCAAGGCAAGCTGATAAAAAGCTGCAGTTTAAGCAGTTAATAACATTGCTTGGTACTAGGTAAGTTAAAATCACTCATGAGAAAGAGCTAGTTTTCATTTTGGTTTGTTTAGCTTAAAATCAAAATGGTGATAAAACCCACTAACTTTATGCATGCACAAAAGAAATCATATTGGATAAATATGTATGGAATAGTAATTTCATACTTTTGATGCTGTAGCCACCTGCAATACTGCGACTTATCTCATTATGCCATTGCTAAAACAAAACAGAAGTGGAAGGTCTTCAGAGATGTGCAATGAAAATAGATTTATGGACAATAGCCATGTGAGAAGGCAGTTCAGGACTGCTAAGTACCAGAAGATCCATAAACAGAGGTGTTCTAGAGATATTTGAAATAATGAACTGTACAAGAAGAATCAATCAAATGTTCCTGTTTGTGCTTTATCGTAACACAAGAGCAAAGGAATAGTCAAGCAAAATGACAAAAAATTAATATTTAGGGGTTTATACCAGGCTAATCAGAGAATACTACTGGAGTTTTCTTAAAGGTGTGGTAATGAGAACATGTCATGCTGCATTTGTTTTAAAACAAAGCGAGGAGACAGATCCTCCTCTTTGAAAGTGTAAATGTGTTCCAAATAGCTCGGTCACTGGGAGAAGCTTCTGCTGGGGGGAATATTATTATTATTTTGCTGTGATTTTTGTACCTTCACATGATGTATTTTTCCCCCAACCAATTTTAAGAGCTGATTATAGATTACATAAATCATTGATATGGTTCATCATAGCAATTCTTTTATTACAACAAAATCCTTTTCATTACATGTTATTTTGATTGATCTTTATGAAGTTCCTACTTATGTTCCCAGAGGGCACACATTGTGCATACCCAGCGCAAACCTTTTTCACGGTTAATTGAGGCACTCGGCCCCTTTTGCTGCATCCCAGAGATATGTATGCTAGGCATTAGCGAGAACATCTATCTCTATTATCAAGACATCTGGTATTTTAAACGTTTGGCTGTTTGCATTCCTTTTTTTTTTTTAGGATTTGGCAAAAATAAAGCTTACTGCTTCACTGGCGAGCTTAACCTTGTCTGATATAACTAGAAAAATGTTCTTCCAGTTGCTGTTCTACGAAATCTGTTGTTCAGTAGCTATGGTAGAAAACCAGGCGCTTCAGTTTGTGCTGTTTATTTGAGGTGTGATTCTAGTTGAAGTCGTTTAGTCCCTTGAGCTACCCTCTCTGAGGATAACAGTATGTATTTTGCAGCAGATTTACGAATGTTTGGGAAGCATCGATCCAAAAGCTGCTGCAGATCTGCAGAATAGTTTTTAGGCTGTAGAATACTTGTTCTGTAGAACTCAAAAATTTTGAGTTCCACTGTTTGGCATTGGTTTGGATTTTTCCTCGTTGCTCCAGGAATGAGTTAAATAAAATAGCTAATAAACTATTGATTAATATTTCTGCCTCTTGTTAAGAATAGTTGATCCTCTATTTCTGTGCAGATTTCTATTGGAGAACTTAACTGAGTAGCCTTTCTTTGGTTTAAATCACAGAACCCATTTCTCTCATTAGCTCAATACTACACTAACGAATGAGTGTTGCTGTAACTAATGGGCCGAGCTGGGAGGGTAAGCTTTTGAGGAAAGATGCTATCTTTTATTTAAATTAGTTCTTACAGTGGGGAAAACACAGATGAGTATTTGAGTCCATAGGATTTTCCTCCCATAAGGCATCTGTAGCCAACTCTCTAGTCAGTCACTCCTGATGATTTGAATGTTTAAATAGCAGAAGAAAGCTGATTTGCTTTAATTAATTGAATGCCCTAACAGTAGGTCAGTATGTGGCTTCCAAGCTGGATGGTTGGACCTGGTCCTTTATCTGTCAGTCAGCTAGCAGCAACTTCCATAAAAATTTAGCACAACTTGACACCTGCATGTCCCTAACATAAGGAACCCTGGTTCTTGGGGCAGTAACGAGCGGGTGAAGAATGAGCCAAATGACTGGAAGGAGGGAAGTTTTGGGAAATGAGAGAGAAGAAACAGCATCCAGGAAGAACTGCTGGCTTCAAGGTGATCCCAAACCAGCCTGAAGGTCCTGAATGGAAAAATTCTTCTTCAACATTCCCTCCAAGCCTGTTAAAAAAACTGAGTCAGCCTCACAAAAACCATGATTTCTCTTTGACAGCATTAGTTACACTATCTAATGGATTCTGAGCTTCTGGCATGCAGCTGGGGCTCTAGGGACCGAAACCAAATGTTCTTTCTGCAGTTGCTTATATCAGGAACACGTAAAGAATCAAAAATGTTAGACTTGGCATAAATTGTAGTAACACAAACAACGAGACTACCAGTCTTTCATGCCCTTCCCCATGCATCTTGCTAAGGTGCCGCTGCAGGGCTTTCGAAGATGCAGAGGTGGGATATTGTGGTGGGAGAACTGTAGAGTTGCAAGGCATACCTGTAGGAAGCCGGGCTTTTTGAGTTTCATCGCTAATCATGTCATCACTTTTTAGTTTTGTTTTGGTTTGTTTTGTTTGGGTTTTATTTTTTGCAGTAATTACTAGATTCAGGAGGCTCATGCGTTGCTGGGAAGAAATTTTGTGATTAGCTATATCTGCAAGTAAATAATATGGCTGGGAATGAGTGGGTGAGTAAGGTGGGCTCTTTCGTTCTCTGCGCTCTTTAAGATCTGTTAACCTGGGGGTCTGAGAAAGCAGTGCAGAGTCTACCAGGCAGCCAGTAAATCTGTCAAGCATCTTTTCTATAGACAGGAAGGAACCTGGTTATTTTTGTGGTCAATATGCCTGGCCAAATTTAATGTGGTGAGGTTTTGGTTTTCTTTTTTTGTTCGTTGGGGTTTTTTTGTGTAGTAGTTTTTGGGTTTTTTTTTTAATGGAAAATAGGACATGATAAACCAAGAAATTATCTAAATATTTTGGGGTCTATTTATCATGTTTCTCCTTCAAATTCTCCTCTCCTTGTCTAGGAGAGATTTGACAGTGCAGCAATTTCAGTTCCTTGATAGTTTTAAAGCTGAATGTGTTAATCTGGGAAATATGAACCGTAATGTGGCATCATAGCCAGTCATACAGCCAGGGCAATGAAAACCTAATGTGGCAGATGCTACAGAGTACAAAAAAAAAAATCCTTTGGTCTAAAGTATTCCTCAGCAGAAGTGGCTTTGATATCATGCCATTAAGCTCTGGATAGGTAGATGCCAATGACAGAGAACCCTCATGAATAACATATTTGCCAGTGGGATCTCTTCCTTGGCCACCTGCAAACAGAAACAAAGCTCAAATTCAATTAAAGTGTTCATTGCTTGTTGATTTGATCACTCAAGTATGTATGAGTACTCTGCACCTCCACCCTGGCTTTAATATGAACATCTCTAAGCAATTCAAGTGCAGTACTTAGTTAATGTGATATACAAAATCCCTTTGAGGTTCTGCACCTGATGCTGTTCAGCAGTAGTTTGAGGCGGAGGCAGCATCGGAAGAGGTTGTGGGAGCAGTGTGGCGGGGTGAAAGCCAGCCTGCCCTGCTCGTTTCGGGACTGTGGGGAGAGGGAGCGACTGCTTGCCTGGAGGGGGGTGGGAGTGGGGGAACAGTGTGGGGAAAATGACAGCCTCTGAGTCCTGTAAAATAAAAGGCATTGGCTATCTCTGTTCTCCTGAACACCCCATGGGGGCATACCAGCATCTTCCACTGATAGCACGCTTGAACAATCTGGCTCTTACTGGTGTTGCAGTCTTGCACCTGCCATCCTGATAAAATCCTCAACCTGCCAAGTGTTTACTCATCTGTGGCGATAATGGAGAAATACATAATTGACTTAACTTGAGAGCAACCCGCAGTGCTACCCCAGGCCAGCAAAAGCCTGGTGAAATATTGCAAAGATGAAGGAGTGTAAAGTGGATCTGTGCGTTTCCTTTAGCTGCCTGGGAAGGGTGCTTGTTCCAGGCCAGCACTGGTCCACACTGATGTCTGGGTAAATGTTAAACGCCAGAAAAATGCACTCTTTGCTGTCCAGCAGCTAACCCAGAGGAACAGAGTTGGGAGCTGTTGCTTACAAACAGAATTGCTGTGTAGGTCCTGGGCTCTATAGGGGTGTACGCGTGTATGTGGGAAGTGTGTTTATGTATATCCCAGCATGGTGGGGGCGGGGGGGTGGAATTAAGAAAGGGAAAGACCTTGGCTTTCCTCCCCTACAATGTGCCATATTCTCTTATACAGTATGGAAGAGGCATTGACAAAAAGGATCTGCATTGGCAGGATTACTGAGAAAATCCCAAATGCGAAAATTGACTGGTATCACAGATATGTAAAAAAAAAAAAAAAAAAAATTGTGTGAGATGTTGCTGAGGTTAGCAGCACAGTCCTGAGTTGTTCAGGGGCAGAATAAATTCTTGAGAGAATTACCCTGAAGGGAAAGAAAATAAAACCATAGACTACGGTTAAATGCAGAAATTGCTTGTATGTTTAAAAAAAAAGAAAAAAGGCAAGTGCAAGAGAGGGGGGAAAAGGAGAACTAGAACTAGGGGGAGAGGTTGAGAAACAGAGGGAGTGTGAGCAAGAGAGAGAGGGGGAGAGGGAAGTGTGCTGTACACTTAGCCGAGCAGCAGGAAGAAAAGCTTCAAACAGAGGATTTTTCTCAGCTTTAGATGTCTGCCAGTTGTTTGCAGGCACACCAGTAGCTATCTGTGATGCCTCAAAGGATGTGGACTGAAGGCGAGTCGGAGGGACTCCAGACTCTAGGGATTGTGGTGGTGGTGTGCTCCTCTCTGAAACTTTTGCACTACCTCGGGCTAATTGACTTGTCAGATGGTAAGAGAACTTCCAAGTTTTCCAGCTCCTGTTTACTTTTGTTTAAATCTGTTTCAGTAAAGCCACTGTAGGTAGCAGATAGGCTGTGGGAAGGAAAGCATTGTCTGTCAGTGCACTGATTCTCAATATTGTCTTCATCTTTATTAAGAATAATACAGGCTGCACAGGGGGAATTATGTTTTATGCTTTATTGAGGGCTTTTGTTTGCTTTTGGTATATTACCATAGCCAGAGAGAATCTGAAGCTATGATTTTTTTTTTTTTTTTGCCTTGTGTATTATTTTATCATACTTTCTTAATTAATTTTTCTTATTGTTAATTCTTTTTCTCTATTGAAAATAAATTAGTACCAACCTGGAAAAAGGAAAGTCTCTCTTGGGATAATGGAAGCACAGCTGATAATTAGGTGCATGATTTCCTATGGCTACCTAAAACAATTCTGTTGTGACATTTGCAGATAAAAGACGTGATGGAATGAATGTGAATAAAATAAAACTTCTCTGTATTTACTATTCCAGGTACTTCAGCAAAGTAACCAGAAGCAAAATAACCTAGGGAGAAATATTTCTGTTTTCATGTGTTGAACTGGAAGATTTGGTCTCTCTTAATCTTACCAATGTATTGAACTTTTTTTCTTAAAGGTTTTCCTGGCTCAGTAAAGCATATGTGTTGTAATAATTAAGTGAGCTTTGGGGATCATGTTATCCGTTCATAAAGGGGTGTAAGTATCACTGAATTTTGAAAGAAAACAACTACTTGATGAAGCAAATGAGGTATTTTTTTAAAACAAAGGGACCCCCAAGTCAGAGTGTGTTCTTGCTTCAATCACTAATTGTGCCAAGTTTATCTAGCAAAGGAAGTAGCAAGGATAAAATATTAGCATACACGCCAATGTTATTTTATTCAGATATTATCTTTAAAATATGGGTTAGCTAAGGCTGATGAAAGATTGAATAAAAGTAGAGGAAATTTATATATTACATATGTTTTACTGGATAGTGTTAAAAACAAGAAAAGCAGATGGAATTTTAACATTGCTACTGTAAAATCAGTGCTGTCACATAATGCTAGAAATCCTCTGCAGGATTAGGAAGAAATATGAAAAATGGCCTAAATAAAAGAGTTATTTCATTTAGGCGAAGAGAAGATGTAAATTGGCATGTATTTGTCATTACATGAATGTTGATGTTCCTTATTACAAACTGAATATCATGGGAGCTTTTAGTTTACTCCTAGAATGTCACTGGAGCTCAATTATATAATTACACATAAATTAAGATCTCTGACAATGACAACTGATTTCAAATAATGGCAACAGAAGTGCTCACCTTAAAAATAAGCTGTCAAGTCAAATGCTGAGGCAATTGCATTGCTACCTGTTTAACTGCAAGAACATTTCTATAGCTTCTTTCCAGACCTAATTACTGTTAACTCCAGTGCTCTTTTCAAAGCAATTGCTTTTCCTAGGAGAGTCTCCCCAGTGTTTCCCCAGCAAAGTCAAATGTGTGACAGGTGAGGGAGTTGTCTGGTCAAAGATGAAATGAGCAAAAGTGAGCAAACAGTCCCAACTTGTATTCACTGAACAGCTCTGGTCGCGTTTTGTTTGCGGTCATCGGTCCGTAATCACTCAATCCATACAAGTACAGAAGGGTATAGCATTTTCTTTTAACCCTTTCTAAGGGAACGCTATCAAAATTACTGATACACCTAGTTCCTGATTGCTGATGGATTACCTGACAGTTCATAGGAGTGTGATACTGTGAATCTTTTTAGCTTTGGATAATTTTCCTTGGAGTTCTTTTTTTCTGGATGCAAAACAGTTCACTTGGAGACCATGATATATTTATTTGGTACTCATTAAATTAGATGAGCTTGTGTTTTTCCCTTCTGACTCTATACCTGTGCTAAGAATTACTTATATGTGTTAACAGTAACATTAATGTAATGCAGGTGGTCATTAATATAGTGCAATGCAGATTTTAATCACTTGGAAACCTTTAAAGGTGGCATTAAACTGTTTTCTTTGTGCTAGGTGGCAGCGATGGGAAAGGTTTGGTGGGTGCTTATACCACAACATAAATGTTTCTAACATCTTTATAGTCGCTAGAAATTATCAGTGCTTTTTATTTATAAACATCCAGAAATTCCATGTGCTTTCTCATGGCTGTGTGAAATAATACTAAAATAAGAGACTGAAATTGGCTATATTCTTACTGCTTTTTAGAATTAGAATTACTCTGTCTCCTGTAGATGGAACAGGCTTACTTAAATGGTGTTCCTTTGTCCTGTGTGAAGAAAAAAAAAAAAGAACAAAAGCAGAGTGCTTAATCTAACGTAAGAAGCAATAATTATGGAGAGGGAAATAGTGTAGACAGTAACTTGGAAAATGTGAAATTTTAGAATTTGCTGCAGCTGAATGCATGTTTGCTCAGTTCCACCTTCTCTGTTCCTTATGTTCCAGAGGTGAGGTCCTGTTCTTGCTATTAGTTCATTCAGGTGTTTGACTGGAAATGACCAAAACCAGAGACATTAGTGGCAGTTTTAATCTCCAAGCACAACCTAAAACTGTTGAGCATTTTTAAATAAAATATCAAACCAATAGGAGAGAATATTTTGTGTGATTTTGTTTTTCCTGATTTCTTTTGTTCCACCTGCATTTCAGGTGGAGCAAGTCTATGTGAAATGATCCCCTAAAACTCAGCCAAACAGAAGAGCTCCAGTAAGATCAGACCTTTGCCAATTGCACTGCTCGTGTTTTCTGAATTCTTCGTTAAAACATTCTCATTTGCTTAAGACCGAGGGGGCGGGAGAGCAGGGGAGGGAAGTGTCTAGATATAGTTGAGGCAAAATTTGTCTAAGTAAAGAGAAAAGTTCTACAAAGCGTGGGGCAACTTTTTGTGACCCTAATAGACACAGAAATGTTGATGACTTGTTGCTTTATGCTTCTCTCGCTGTTCTGTCTTTGGGGTTTCGTGTTTGCTGGCTGGGTCCTTGCTGCCATTCTGCGCTTTGACAGAGAGCTGCTGCAGTCTCGTTAGGTTGGTTCCCAGCTCCTGGGAGCTACACACAACCACATCCAAAAGGGTGGGCTAGGAGTTGAGGATGGGTTTTCTTTAGTGCAACAATGCATCTACAAACAATTATATGTATTGCGTATCATTTGGGGAAACGTGATGAAACCCTTGTACTAACTTATGGCTGGAGACCAAAAACCTTCTCGGTAAAGTGAGAGTAAATTCTGTCTGTATATTTGTTTTATGAGTTTGGCTTTAACTCGGCTTATTTGCAGAACATCCATCCATCCTCTAGGTACCCTTGAAGCATTCATAAATTGTATTTCTTCAAATTAGAGGGATCCAGAGCAAATATGAATTGTGCTTTTGGACTAGTTCAGTATTGATTGAGTAATACCTATGGCAGGGTATAAAACCCTGAAAATAAGTAGAGTAAAATATACCATCAAGTATATTGTCAGGGCTTTAGGTTTTTAATGCAGGAAAGCCTGCTTTCCTTAGTTGTAGTCACTTATTTTATGACAGAAGATTAGAAGCAGGTGCTCAAATATTTTTCTTGATTGAATAAATAAATTCACAAATAGGCTATCTCAGATGCTTCAGAGGTTGTTACTGTATGTGCCCACATAAATCAACAGTATGTCAAAAATACATTGCCAGCTGGTAGATTTCAGTTGCTACTGAGAGGAATAATTTTAATATGATTGCCAGTGGAGATGGGGTCTTAAAGCCAGTTCCCTGTACCTTCACGAGAATAAGTGCTTCCAAGTCTCTCTCAGTGCGCCTGTTTTCATGTGGTGTGTCCAGCACAGGATGTTATATGGAGAGAGGAGACAGACATTGACTGTTGTATCAAGTAACCCTTAAGGTAATCCAGACCTGAGAACTACAGGCCTGTTCCTCATAGTGCGTTTACTTGTCAGCAGCTGAGTTCAAAACAAAACCAGCTGAATCCTGAAGCAGGAACTCTGCATGAGTCCAGATCCTAAGTAACCACGAAGAGCTAAGATTTGTAATCTGCTAGCTGGGCACCTCCAATTGTATTACTGTTGCCTGTGGTACTGTTGCAGGTGCTGGGGCTGGGAACAGGGCAGTGCTGGCAGAGGCTGGAGCAGTACACAAATGCAAGAGGCCAGTTCCTTTCCCCACTATGCCAGTTCCTCCTTTTGTTATATTCATGCAATTATTTTTACTTCATAGGGAAGATAAGAATAACTATTGTTCATACTCTTCAAAGGGCTCAAATGAGAGCTGTTGTAGCAGGCCCCTGAGCCTGTGCACTGCATCCTCTAGTCCTCAGTTACTCTTGCTGTAGGTGATGCAGTTTCTCTTTTGTTCTTTCCCACCAACATTAACTGCCATTTTTTTGTTAAATGAATAGTGTACCTGATGACAGTTGCTGGCTGGATCTTGCTGCTTGCAACTTTTTTTGTTTCTCAAGTTTTGCTGCACTGTGTTCTAATGTGGCACTTTCCTACCTTGACTTCCAGTCACGCTCACTCAGATGAGCTGAGAAGTACAATGCAAATTAAACAACTTTAAATACAAGGGAGTGAAAAATAAAATGTTTGTGAAAGTTTCTGAAAACGGCTTCCATTATTTCATGTACCTGCCTTCCTCGCAGGGACCTATAAAACTTTTAAAGTTTAAGGCTTCTTAATATTTTGAGGAAAACAACTGTTAGCCTTCAGGATTGCTCGACTGCACTTCTGAAAACCCCAGTTAGTTGTATAACAGAAAATAGTATGTTGCAATATCTCACTGCAGTGAGAATATTGGCCTGCCTCCTCAGGTGAAGTTAGCCTTGTACTGGCCCTGCTGTTACGAGTCAACGTCTTTATTTTAAGGACTGCTCTTTGCAAGGAAAGGTGGATGTTTTGTGCATGGTTCTGTACCAACTCTGATAGAAATCATGCATAGTTTGATCTGGGACAGATTTTGACGTTGTTATTCTTTTGATAAACTTTCCTCTTATATGTGTGGTCATCTGCATACGAGGTAGCACACTTCTTTCCTCTCGTACGTGAAGTTAGGTAACTACTTCTGTTACAGGTGTCAGTAGTTTTGCTATGAAGAATTTTTGTGACAGGGCCATCCTAGATCTGTATGAAGAGTACTGAGGGCACAGTAGCCTTCTTCCCTTCCCTCTCAGCACCATCTGCTTCCACGTCTCACAGCAGTGTGAATTTGAATGCTTTTAGCCCTCAAGTTGTGCATGAGCTGTGGTGGTGTACGCAAGCAGGCCCATGTCTTCATGACTCTGTGCAAAGTTATTATTTTTTCCTGTTCATGAGAATGTAGGGAACTGAATCAATTTGGTAGATCAACATTTTGGGCTATGGTTCTTACTGTCGCTATTAAATCCCATCATCTCCACTAGATCTCTGTTTTTTCATGGGATATTGGTCTGAGTGAGTTTATGCAATTATTTACTGTTCAGCTGGAAACAGTGAGACCCTGGCTCGGAGATGGCAGTAAAGATGTATTTTAAAAACCCCAAACAAACAACAAATCTGTGGTGGATTGCCAATTTCAGAACCTTGCTTTTTTTTATGGCCAGGGATGTATCATGGTAACGTTGTGTTTGTACATCCGTGTTTGCATTGGTGTACCACACTTTCAAATATTCAGCTCATTTAGACACATTGGTAACTTGCAAGTCCCACATTACAAAGGGAGGCAGTCAGAAGATAAATGCCTAAACTATTGCTACTGCTTAGTCATAATACTTCTGAGCAGGGTCTTGCTTCATGAGGATATTATTCATGTCCATATAGTAAAACAACATTGCATAATGTATACCCATGAGGGGACAGAGCTAGGGTTGTGCAGCCAAAATTAACTTGGGGGGCTCCTGGTTGTTTGATATCTTGTCTGTGCTCTCCTTGCATAGGGTTTTGTCCATGTAAATCTGGGCAAGTGCATTATATGCATTTTTAATCTATTTCTATTTTAAATCTATTCCTATTTAGCTTTTAAAAACTTATTCCAGCTAATTATTACAGGTTCCCTGTAATGAAATCTCTGAATTTGTTGCAGCACTTTCAGCTTTCAAGGTTTCCTCTCTCCTGCAATTAGATGGCCCCTAGACTTCATTATACAGCTGTTGCAGAAGCTCCTGAAGATTGGTAGCCTTGATACAGCCTGAGCTGTTGGCTCCCAATTGGGGATGAAGTGATTTTCTTGGCTGCACATCATCTTCTGATTTTCCAGGCCTGGTGGCATTTGCTAGTGCTTAAGGAGTCTCTCTAGATTAGCTTCTGACAGCCGCTTCTGATGGTCTATGGCTTTTCTCTCAGCTTCAGCTCTGCTAAGGAGGGGGAGAGGTTTTGACATTGTGGATTAATTGCAGTCATTCCACTCCCAGAGGAACTTAATTTGAGTTGATCGTGCCATTGCTGTCTTAACAGTGAAGCTTTTAGTGTCCAGCAGTCTTTCAGACAGACAATTCAAGCCTTTTAACTGGAAGGGGTTTGTTCTAGCAGCAGAGATTCTGCCTCAACCCTCCAGATCTATGGAGTCGTTCAGTTAGTAGCTGTAATTACTCATGGCTGTGTGTTTACCAGAGCAGTATTGCACTACTCTGCTGTTTATCCTTTGATGTTTATTATAGTTGCTCTCCAGCTAACCTTTCTCTTAAAATAGTAATTTCATATTCATTTGTGTTCACGTGGGAGTAAAGCTTCCCATGTTTCACAGTTCTCTGTCCTGTGTCCCCTTGTGTCTGTGTAAAACTGCCTCGTGTTTTTTTTCTTGTGCCTTATCAACTTACCTCTGCTCTTCATGTCACGCTTCCCTGGCTTTCAGATTTCATCTAGCTACATATACTGTTTCCATTGCTACTGCAGCTGCTGTTTTGCCTCCTTTTGCACTCTTGTAGGGTTTTGTCCCTCAGCACCCTTGCAGTGTCATCAGGGTTGTGGAGCTCAGAGCCTCAGTGTCCCTATGACAGCAGGGTACTGCCCTTCAAGGAGCAAAGCTGTGTTGACTGGCTCTGTTCATCTGAAATGCTACCCCATCTTTTGCACTTCGTCGTGTTAGTGTCCCTCTGCTTTATCAAAAGGTTATAAATGTCACTGCTTTACAGAACCTGTGACCTGACACGAAGTTCTGCTCTTTTATATTCTCTGCCCCGGGGCAATCTCATCCTCCCAGCTTAGTACTAAAACCTACTCTTTTTGCTTACTTGAATTTCTGTGTTCAAGCAAGACTAACACAAACTATGTGTATAAAAAAGTAACATCAAAGCTGCTAGCTGGTCCTCTTTCCCATGGAGGCTTTCTGGAACATTTACTTTGTCTTTAGCACATAGTCTGGTCCAGAGACTTCCCTGCAAGTGTTGTCTGCTTGTGTATTTGATTACTGCCTTCCTGCTTAAGCAATCAGGAGCTTTTTTTTATTTGATTATTTGCTAAGAGGTGGAATTAATAAAGTACCCCTTTTCTAACTCTCTTAATGCTCACATTATCTGTCTATTGCTCCAGAGGGAACATTTAAGTACTCAGAAGTGGGAAGTGGCAGACTATCATGTCTCCTACACCATATCAGCAGATACTGATCTTTATAAAAAAGATTACAGCTATTGCCAAAAATTGTAACATTTCTACAGACAGAATCATATTTACCCAATTCCCCAAATGACAGTATTGCATTTTCTGTCTTTTCTAAAGGGAAAGGGAGAGCAAAACAATGAACTGTGATGCTGATCCTGAAGTAGAGACTAGCAGCTTCTTCCTTCTGTACTAATTTATCCAAAGAAGTGGTTAGAAAGCAGTTAACATTTTGCAGCAATTCAGTAAAAACATCTTTCTTCAGGGATATTCAATAATGCTGAAACTTTTGTGGTTGTTACCTCACAAATTCCTTGAGTGAGACATAACAATTAAATCAGTTACTTAAAAGCATTTACTTTCCAAATTCAAGGTTAGCATCAGTAGGTACAAGTATCCCACAAGCACCCTGTAACCCCTCCCCAGTCATGTTCTTTAATTGCTGGTATAGCTCTTAAAGAACTGCATCACTCTGTGGCTTCTTAATTCTGGTCCATGCATTTGTGATGTGAGACTCTGTTTAGGGGTCCACACTGTCAGTCCAAAATTACTAAGAGGTAATTTCAGAACAACCGTAATACCGAGAAGATGGAGAATGCCCTTCCTTCTCTTCTATGTGACAAAAATACACCACCTGTGTTTTACAGCTCCTACCTAAGTAATCAACTATGCAAGCACTGAGTCTGAGATCAATAATATTTTGTGGGACTATCACAGGGGTGTAATTCAATCAGTCATCACTTAGGATGTATTCTGTGTTTATGTTTCCACTTCGGCTTTAACAGTTCTGATTGAATAGATACGGATTTTATTTTTAGTCTGTTTCTACAATAGTCATTCCATGTGCAGCATGGCAAGCCTTCCTCTTCAGAAAGCGTCTCAGCATCACCAGACCCTTCTTCAACAGAAAGCATTGCAGAAAAAAAGTAGTATTTGCGTAGTGTTTACCTGTGGCAGCAGAGAGGCTAGGAAATGCTATTTTCATGTCCATCCACATTCTGGTGCAGAGGCTGCATCAGGGTGTAGTGGTGAAAGATACAGGAGTGAAGTAAGACTGTGTAGAAAAACAGAGCAACAACTTCCTTTTGAAAACACAGACCACATGTTTTAATGAATCAACCTATGTGCCATCAACAGAGAGCCCAGCACAGCAGACTGCATGTAAATGTTTTGGTGGAGTGAGCACGACTGAAAGTATAGAAGTGCCCTCTGTGAAATTCTGCCACAGATGGCCAAGAGAAGAAAGGGATGTGCTTTCAGTGGGATGGACAGTGCTGGAGGGGAGGTAAAAAGTAGACTACTCTGTGAAATAGAAGTGCTTTTTGTGCTGTATGTGCTAGTGTTTGAAGAACTTGGGTGTTGAACTGACTTAGAAGTTTGTTAACGGTTTGAAAAGTGCAGACTTTTGTGATAGTGATGAATCAGCTAGGTGACTATCGTAATTAGTTGTTTTACTAAGCATAACTTCAAAGGGGACTACTTGGACCTTTTTGAAAAAACGTGGTAGGCATGCAAAAAGAATATACCACAGCAAAACGTAACATATCACACACCATAATTCCATGATTTCTGTGCTTCTGTTAATTCCCATGTATATAAAAATGCAATAGTACAAGAGTTTTGTACTTATTTATGTATCTTCCCTTCCATCTTGCCTCTCTCCCTTCAGACTCCCTTCCTAAATCCATCACTTTATCTGCTGGGTAGCAGGATGTTAGAAGAGGTTAATATTCTGTAGACTATTTTAAAATAAATTGAGTAGAATTGCAGAAAACTTTGTGATGGATAGCCTCAGTTTCATTGCAAGGATTTTTGTTTGGCTTTCTTTTTTTTTAAGATAAAACATGTAGCTGATAAGCTTTTCCAGCATATTTCAAAAGAGAAGGATCTTGTGCTTTACCTGTTTTCTAGAGCTGCAAGTGAGACTATGGACTGTAACATGCTGCATCAAATCCACCTTGCAAAATAGCAAGCTCCAGGTAGCCTCCCCACTTCAGAAACAGCATGCGTGAGGCAAGATGTGATGCCATGCAATGCACTGGTATATGTGGATTCACATCATATCAAATCGCAGTGGGGGCAAATGCAGGCAGTGCGGAGCAGGGTGGAGACTTTGGTGCATGTAGTGCCTGCAAAGCAGATGCTTGTTTTAAGAAAAAGCTAGTGTGGGTTAAGAAAAATCCATGCACAGCGTTTTCTAACCTGAATGGCAGCATCATTGAAGAGGAGTTTGTCCTTGTGCAAAGCTTATTTCTGAGAGACTGTCAAAGCTATTCTTAATTTATAACCTGTGGAAGTGTTGGCTACAGAAGTTAGAGATTCCCCAATGCTACTGAACCGGGTGTCAGGCTGCTTGGCAGATGTTACAGTGTCTGTGATTGATCGGTACAGATCAAATTGGGTGCACTTGATGAGCCTGATCTTCTGTTCTCTCACTGTTTATTGTCTCTTCCCCTTCAAGACCTTTCTCTGATGTAATTTGGGATGGAAGAGCAGTTGGATGATGGGGAATTCAGGCAGGATTGTGCATCAGTCCCATGCAGGTTACTTTTTGTAACAGGGAGAGTGTTTCCAAAACAGTGTAATCAAAAAAAAAAAAAAAACACAACCTCCTGAAGGTTAAAGCAGAATTTTTAAGTATAATCTGGAGGGATTTAATTCTCACAGGAAGGTTTTGGTTTTTTTCTTTCAAATATATTACAGCAGGAGAGTTGCATAGTGTCAACAGATGTGAGAGCTGCAAGATGATAGTCCAGGCTTTTCTCGTGGAATTGAAACACAATAGAGTTTGAGGGAGGCATGGCAGCTCTGCAGGCTGGGTATATGCAGCACAAAGGGAGCTAGTGTTTGGTTGCAGATTAATGTATAAATGATTGAAAATCTTAGTATGTTCTTTAGCAACATGTGATGATGTTAATATAGAGTACTTGTGTCCAAGCATATACATCTGTTCTTCCAGACCCCTCCCCAATTCTTATCTGCTTTTGCTGAAAATGTAATTCATATCCCCACAACTCTGTAATAAATTAAATAATTTATATATACCAATTAGCTGTCTGGAAGATGCCAAAAGATACTCATTTCACCAACCCTGAAACTGTACCTCCTTCAGAATTAAATTAAAGCACTCTGCAATGTTAACACCATCATAAAATTTCTAGGGTAGTTAATAGCATAGAAAATGGATTCTGTATGCAAGGCTCTGCATTTGTGGGCTACAGAACCACTTTGAAATGCAGAATACACACAGAGGCTTCATCCTTCTTGAATTCCACGTGCCCTCTCCATTCAAGTCCAGAAATGGTGAGAGCAATGAACAATGCTGCACCCCTGAGAAGAAGGGATTCCTGTGTTGGAAAAACAACTTGTCATTTTGCTGCCTTTCAAAAAACAATAACAATAGGAATCACAGTGTTGTTGGTGAAGTATAAAATTATGTGGTCTTATTTTAAAACCTGCTTCACATTTATTGGCTCTAGCTGAAGTCCTCTGACAACTTCTTGTTTCTGGTTTATGCTAGTGAGAAGAGTACCTGTCCCTTTGAGCTCTCTCTGTACCTCATAAACTCCCTTTTTCTGTTGAGAGAGGTACCAGAGAGCATCAGCTGGGGCAGTGCTGGTCATAACCGTTCTGCATCTGACACTGTGTAGTAAAGTTTGGACAAAGCTATCCAGCTAGTTTATTCTCAAATTCTAGAGCTTTCTCTGCCATAAACCTGCCCATTGATAACTGAGATAAAAAAGACCAGGATCAGCTTTATAAAATAATCACGAGGGCTGCAAATCGTCAATGCACCACTGACCTAAGTGAGTATGTGGGTAAGAGGGAGATGAACAAACATATATAACACTATCTCCAAGTACTCTCCAACCTCAAATGCTTTTCATCTTAAGGGTTTCCTGTGTCAAAGATGTGCTTTATGTAGTCACCTTCAACAGGTTTCTCTTTGATTGTTGCTAGAGAAAACAATTCTTTCCTGAAAGAAGCAGCGAGCAGCTTGGCTTGTCCTCCTGAAGGACAGCAGCAACAAGAGAGACATAATTAGCCTTATAGTGTAAGTAGTGGTGTAGGTTCTGCCGCCTTTGCTTCAGGCGTTGTGAAGATCACAGTGCACAGCACAAAGTTAAGTGGAGCCCAGTGCTGGTTGTGCTATTAGGAGCTGTAGAACTTGAAAGAACATAAAGTAGCTGACGTAGGCATGAATATGTCTTTTTGAATGCTGTTTAATTGCAGTTGTTTAGCGTGAAACCTTTTTGTTTAATAGGAGATCTTGGAGGAAGGATTTGGCTTAGTTCGATCAAGGATATGGGATGCAGAGGGGGCCAAAGGAAAAGTGCTCTCATGACATTTCCATCTGTATGGTTTGGGGTTCTTCTTCGTTTCTGTCTCCCCTTAATGGAATTTCTCAATGTGTTTTGTTTCTTCAGTCCTGCCACTGCATTGCAAATGGAAAGGATTCCTTTTCTAGATGTTACTGGAATTGTTTTCCTGAGTGAAGCTTTGTGAACTGGGCTCCTTGTGTCTCCAAGGAACAAGTAACTGGGAGATTAGTTGTGCTGAAAGAGCTGACCACTCACCTTTGTGGTGACCAGCAAAAGTCTCTAAACTAGGAAGAAAAAAATCTGCCACTCGGGAAGAAATCTTCATCAGACCAAGTTGTTGGTTGTTAAAAGGTGCAATATTAGAATATGTGGAGAAGATGCTCCTTCCAGGTACACTTCCTAAATGTGAAGATGAGAAGAGAACTTATCTTTTGGTTTTGTATAAGAGTTTAGCAGAAAGAACAGATAATATTTTGTGATTTACCAAAAAAATCTTTCTTTTTCCTCTTGCTTCTACCCCCTTCTTTTTGGTATTTTTAAGGTGATATTATGAGGCTCTTTAAACCAGTTTCATTACAGTTAATTCCCTATCTCCTCAGGCAGCTGCAGCTTCATGTACCAAATTTTTATTATACCCAGAAGCCTTCTGCCTGCTAATAAATAACGGTGGTAAATTTTTATATGAAACAAATGTGGTTTCTCATTGCAGCAGAAAGGAAAATAAATCTCTTTTTTTTTTTTCTTTTCATGCATCTTTAAATTATAGACATTAAATAGTACGAAAACAGCATTCATTTTAAAGAGACAGGGCCAGATTAAAAAAATAAAGGTAAAGTTCTTTGACTTATGCCATTAACGACAACTTAGATCATCATTACACAAAAGGTGTTTGGAATCTTGTAAACAGATATTTTTAAAATCATTTTTGGTACAGTCTATAAAGAGCAGTCAGCTGTGCTTTCTGTTCTCATTCCTGAAGTGAGTTCCCGTGAGCAGTGCCAGCCTCCGCAGTGCCCCGAGAGCAGGCGAGCTGTCCAGAAGCGATGTGTGCGGGCAGGAGATTTACCTTTATCTGCAGCAGGAGGGAGGGAAGGGGAGGGGGCTTTAAGGCAGGAGGAAAAGAAGAGGGTGACCTGGGGATGATAATTTGAACTCCAAGAGCCTACCTGGGTTTTGAGGATGCACCCCTGTCCTGGCCCTAGGGCAGTCTCTGGGATGGCTTTGCTCTGGTGGGATGTTAAAACTTGCTCATCTCTTTCACTGATTTGCCAAATTATCACAGACACATTATTATTAGTAAGTCTCAAAATGAGTTTGGTCCAGCTTCTAATGTTGTAGCTGAACCACTGCTCACTGACATGAAGCATCACTAACATAATCTAAATACTAACAGTTTGCATGCTCATCTCCTTGTTTTCAAAAACTTGCAAGAATCACAAGAGAGCTCCTCTGACATGCCATGTTTTGAAATCCAGAATCATTTCACTTGGTTTCAATAAATTTACAGTTGTAGGGGGAGACATTTCTTTTGGCTGAAGAACATCCTTGAGAATTTCAGGGTAAGGCTGCTTTTCTGGAAGAAATTGAGTTAGAGAGGCTTGTAATTGGAAAGGGATAACTATTTAAATAGTCAATATAAATGGAACATAATTAACATTACCTTAATCCCTCTCCCGTGGTTCTTAAATCTACACATGGGAACCTCAAATTGAGGATGCATGTCTAAATGTATCTTAATTAAGTCCTAATTAATTTAACTACTTAAACAGTTAATCCTTTCTCTCTTAAAATGAAATTTCACACTGTGGAAAGAGTAAAACGTTTCATTTGTCCATTTTATGCCCACCGCACTTCCTGACAACAACGTTGTAACGGTCCACGATCCCACCCAGCAGCAGGACTGGGAAGCGAAGCAGCTGCTCGCGGTGCCCACAGGCGATGAGAGGCCGGGGCTGTGCCCCCAGCGCTGACCTCGGTTCTGCCTGGGTCGCTGGCAGTGCCATGCACGTCTGAAGGTCCGCTGCTGGGCTGACAGTGGGTGAGGGGTTTTTTAGGCACAAACAGTAGAAGAGAAAGGTGAAGGTGCCAGACCTGTCCCTACTGCCAGGAAGGGCAGCGGTGCCCTGTCCCCGCACCTCTGGGCTGGTGTGGCTGCCCCGGGGCAGGAGGGTGGGCTCCCAGCTGCTGGAGCAGGGCTGGCAGCACACGCTGATTCCAGCTGCACAAGGCTCCCTTTATGTGTCTTTGTACGTGCAAAGCTCTAACTCTCCGTTTTTCTATTATTCTGGCATTAGGCCAAAGCTTTATTAAATGTCTTGTAGATGATTAAAAGGGGAATTGAAATTACAAGATGAAATCTGAAGCATTCAGAAAGAGAATTTTTCCTTCTTTATTCTTCACACACTCCAGTTAAAATATTTCAAGCTCCATGTTTCTTTCTGCCTAAAATAAGTAGGAGGGAGCACTTGCACAGACAGGTTAGGCTTCCCTAGGTAGATCCTAGACCTTTTTTTAAAAACTGTTCTTAGCAATGCTCTCCTGTCTTTTTCTTACTCGTTTGTGGACTACTATTTGACTTCCTTAAAACAGAATGGAAGAATTGGAACTATGAAACCTAATATATTAAAATGTTTTTATGGCTGCTTTAAAATCAAGTCACTGATAAGAGCTGATAAGCACACATGTGAGCAGCATTTGCTCTAAGTGACTGGTTTCCCAGTCTTGCTCATATTGCCAGCCATTTCCCAGTACTCGTGGGCACTATATTTCCTCATCCTGGTTGCACATCTGTGTTGCTAAATGAAAGTAATCAGAGTCAGCATGAAAATTTAATAAGCTGCATTCTGGCATTGGTCATGTTCTCAGTTGTGTGTCTGTTTTCTGCCTGCAGAAGTCCTCAGACGTTGTCAAACCGAGCAGCTCCAGTGTTTACAAGCACGGAGGTTTATCAGCCTCAAATTGCTCTCTGTTGGTGGTATTTTGAAAACAGACCAGAACTCTGTTGCCAGTATTTTTAGGGGGGTTGATCAAAGCCAAGCCCTAGGCTGAGAAGCCATAAACCTCATGGACTTCCCCTTCCAGTCTGAAAATTAATGTTTCAGAAGCAGAAAGATCCTTAGACAAATTAGCAGAATTTAAAACTTGTAACTTCAGCACAGTAAAGTTTTAAACAATTATGTATTTTGTCTTTGTGGTGACTCATCAAGTGTGTAGTTGGTTGCATCTACATCCTAGGCAGGGTGTGTCTTACAGAGTTGAGCCTTGTGGCAGGCAGTCCCTATTGCCCTTTCGGGAGAAGTAGAATAAAGAGAAAAATGAGAGCAAGTTTTGTGCTTGTTCTATTAACGTTTTGCCACAGGAACGAAGTTTTGAGGTTCCCAGCACCACTCCTTGGGCCAAGTTGTGGAAATTACTAAGCTATTGTCTTATTTTCTCAAACTTTCCTACCTTCTCTGCTGGGGTTTCAGCTCCCTGCTTTGCTGTCTGGCTGGTGACTGCTACTGGTTTGGCTCCTGTGTGGGAGTTTAGGGAGGTCTAGCTCAGTTCTGCACTTGCTTTGGTGTATGGTGCCAGTATATTTGGTGTACTGACCATGGCAGAGTGGTCTATCACCATATGTGTGGCAGGCTTGGGCTTTGGCCCCTATTTTATGGGGTTGCTTACTGCTTGGTACCAATGTGTCTGGTCTTCTGTCCTCCCCCCTCCCTGATTTTTATGCTTCTCAGTGGGACATAGAAACCAATGCAAAAAATCTTCTCATCTTCACACTGGGCATGTGTTTCTGTTTGCTCACTGAAAGAAAGGCCCGAGTGGCTACGGGCACTTCCAGAAGGGATCTCCTCACTGCACTGAATAAACTTGATGGGTTCTTGTAGGGTTTCAGCAGACCTTTGTAGCCTGCCAAGCAATGGGAGGGAGACCTGAACTCCTGACTAAAAGGAAAGGCTTAGCTGGAAGCTGTTTGCTTCCCTGAGTGCTACCGCGTCGAAACAACTTTTTAGCGATTCCTAGTAAAACTCCCATCTCATTCCTAGGGGAGATGTTTTAAATCATCTTCTACTAATTCTCTGAACACTTAAAGCTGGATCAAAATGCTCCCGTGAGATTTGCTCTGCCCCCGTATAAAATTTGAAGCTGCCTGCTGTGGGCTGACGAGGCTTTGCAGAGCAGCCCAGCGCATGCTCGCCGTCCTCGGGAGGAGCGGGCGTGGGAAGCTGCCCTGGATCGCTTCCTCTGTAGAGCGGCTCAGAGCCGGTTAACCTGGAGGCTGCTCACGCCACTCTTCGGAGTAGGAGCGCAGGGGAAGGTGAGGGGCAAAGAGCAACTGGGACGGCACAGAGGGATTAGCGGCCAAGGAAGTTGACTGAAATAGCTGCTCTTGGGAGCGTCCCCACAGGCAAGATACAGCCTTGGCAAAAGGATTCTTTGTAAGGAAATAAAATCTCCGTTAGGTGTCTTGAAACAAATTATTGCTTTCACGTTGGAGTGTTACTAACTCCAAAGAATCTAGTGTGTTGGATGGGCTTTTCTTATTTTTTGATTAACATCAGGAGCTGACGTGTATTTGGATGGAGAGTTTCAATGAGCTAATGCCCTCAGTCCTGGGCAGTGGTGCGTACACATAAAAGCAAACACCTGATGTATGGCTGTCTGCGTTCAAAACGCTCGAGAGCAATGATTAAAGATGTGACTAAGGAATTTGAATGAGTATATAGAGACTTAAAGCAGCTCTATTTCTGAGTCAGGAAGAAGTACGTAGGCTGTACTTAAAGAGACACTAGTGGCAGAAGCGTGTTTTAGGCAGTGTTCATTCATGTCAATGTTCTGTAGACCCACTTCTTGTTCAGCTTCTTGTCAAACCAGAAATTAGGATGTTAGCACTTTTTATGAACAAGAAGTCGAGGCACTATTGGCTGCTTCCACATATTTCTTGAGATCAGATCCACTTAAAGGCTTGAGGTGTAGGTGCTGCCCACTGACAACATACCTGCAGAAATACAGCCCATGCCCACCGCCAGCTCTCCGTTCCGAGGTGAGGTTTGGGGCGGTCACCTCCCCACAGTCACATACTGGGCGTTTCGGCAGAAAGCCCTTATGTGAGCACATGCATGTCGGTAAAGTTTCCCATGTCCTATTGAAAAATCTGGATGTGTATTGGAACAGTATTTTTTAAGCAGTTTCTTCTGTGCAAATAGAGCTTAATTGGTACTTATGTTCTGCTTAATTATGCTTCACATTTTGGAGCAATCTGCTCAACTTAAACACCAGTACTGTGAAACGGAGAGAAGCAGTCCTTTTGGGTGATACTGTCTCATTTGGATGTGATGGGTAGCGGGGTTATTTAAGAGCGGTGTTTCACTCCTCAGTCCTGCCTAGACCAAAGCAATTTGTACTTTTTATAGGCTTTGTGCAGGTGAATTGCCATAATGTGGTGGTGAGCTGTCCTGTCTGCTATTATAGGAGGAAAATTGTTCCCAAATACACTCCTACTGGGGCTGCTAGCATTGCCTTGTAGTTATATGGCAGTCTGTTTTACACACTGCTGGTTCCAAACAGGATGATGTGTATGTTAATAAACAAAACAAAATCTTCTTTTTTTTTTTTTTTTTTAAATAAATGTGAGCAAACCTACGTGTGTTTTCAGCTTGGGAAAATAAATATATTTCTGTTTCCGCTTTTAAAAAAAAGCGTACAAAGCTTCAGTTTAAAAAACGAACAGATTTTAAGAAATTGAAACTTAAGGCTAAAGTAGAAATAACTAATTTTTCTTTTTTAACGATCTTTACTGTGGAATTTCTGTTGTGCAGAATTCCAGCGTAGGTGCCCGGCTATGAGGATACAAATGGTACAGCTCTGCTCATTTACTGTGTAGTTCCCAGTAATGAAGTAAAAAATCTATGGAACTGGGTAACTTAGCAGAGAAAAAGCTGCCAAGAGTCGCTGCACTGTAAATAGACTGAGACAAACTGACCACAAACATGGTGCAGGTGGAGATGGCTTCTGCCTGTATTACAGTGAACTGTGAACATTTGTGAGAAATGAAACTTGAAAGGTTTTCCAAAATTAGGTTTTCCAAATCACAGTCAAAACTTCCATTTCTGTGGAAAATAAGGGGGTTTAATTTATTTTCCCAATCTGGAACATCACCTTGGGAAGAGTGAGATCTCCCACAAAACAATCTGAATTCCAAACAGCTTCAGTGCCCTGTTGGGAGCTCAGGCCAAGCTGCCCACACACCCAAGGGTGGCTCACAGACAGGGACCTTCTGTCCCTCCTGGCTGTGGGGCACCCACCGGGAAGCACCAGCCTGCAGCAGCATGTGGCCCTTGGGCGGCGACGGACCCAGCAAGCTTTGGCTGTCCTCGCTCGGAGGCTGCTGCGGCAGTCTGTCATATCTGTGGTGCACGTAGGTACTCGACCAGCAGCGGCTGAGCCCAGGCGTGCCTTTGGGAAGGCACAGCGAGACTGTCGATGAGAATGTAATGCACATATACACACATATATGTGTGTGTACACTCTCTCTCCAGGTGAAAAGTCCCAGTCCAGAATAAAGAAATCTCAGGTGAGGCTGCAGCTTTGTGATTCCCTGCAACTGTGACCTCAAACACTGTGTATGTGATGAAGAGTGTCCGTTATAAGGGTTTTATGTAGTTTGTGTTTGGCCTTGCACCATTGTCTACTCATCCTCACCTTCCGAATGGCTGCTTAGTTCTTGTGTCAGCTCTGCAGCCAGTGCCAAGCGTATGTAGTCCCACCTGTTCAAAAAAGGTGCCTCTGAGGGGAAAACAACTTAGGTTTTGGACTGTAGTTAAAACCTGCCTGAATGCACAAATGTAAAATTCTGGTTTTCCCATACTAACCCAAGAATAAGATGTCCTTGAATTAGTCACTGAACTAATTACTATTTCTGATTGCTTGATTCTTCCACATTATATATTCATTGATTATTGTTCTTCCAAAAGCCTTTTTCTAACTCAAAGCTAGAGCAAACCAGTGTTCAGGGAAATCTGTGCCGCAATGAATCAGGGACTTGAAGTGTCTGATTTGCTTTTCAATGAGAAATAAACCATTGGCAGCAATAATTCATCTCAAAGAGAATAAGTCCATTTGTAATGCATTGTCTTGGCTCATCAGAGGTTTTGTGATGAATAACCTATTCCAGAAAAGAAAAAAAATTAAGTTCAGTGGCTTCATTTATAATTCAGAAGTCTCCCATGACTATTTCATTTATTAAGTGCCCTCTGAAGAGTTTCTGATATTTCTTCTGAAAAAAGCATCACAGTTTGACTTGACATATTCTTACGGTTTTCCTTCTCCCTTGCTGCTTTGGAATCAAAATCTTGCCTTGGTCCCAGCTCGCCCTGCATCTCCCAGGCCAGGGGAACCCATCTAAGGCCATTGGCTTCATGCCACTGTTCTGAGGAGATTGCTGCCTCTGTATCCTTTATTTGCTCTCTCTGCACCTTAACAAAACATGTGTGGGAGACTTCCACAATGTAATTTTTTTTCCTCAAGTGGTAATTAGTGATCTAAACTTTAGTCTAGTACAAGTACAGTAATGTGTTTAAGCTCTTAGCTTAATGCTGTGAGTAGCTGTGGTAGGAATTTTCTGCCAGGCTAATTACCTGTCAATAAGAAATGGCTCTTCTGCAGGACTGATGTTTGTGAGGATGGGGGGTTTGTGCCCCTCACTGCAGGCTGGGGCTGCCCCTCTGCTGCTGCCTGTCGTGTTTCCAGCTATTAGACTGTCGGGGAAAGGGACATTTCAGTGCCGTTAGCCAGATAATAATTTTTCAGGAAATAGGATTTGCATGAACATTTTTCCATTTTCTGTTCTTCATCTCTATCCAGGACCAAATTAAAGAAAATAAATAAATAACAAACTATGACCTTTAACAGTGGATTTCTTCCTCTATCCAGGTGTGACTGTGGGTATCTCAGAGTAACCTCAGTTCTGTCGCAGGCTCCCTGTGTGACTCTGAGCAAATCTCCTCACAGAGGGGCAGCTGTAAACCAAATGCTTGTGAGCCAGGGCTGCCCAGGCATGCCACAGCCTTGGCACGCAGGAAGAGCTGCTCTGCTCTGAGCACTTGTTCTTGACAGCTAAAATGGAAAGAATGCTCCCTATGCTTTGTTTCCTGCTGAGATGATAAACCTTTGGTGTATGAACTGTCTCTACTATGTATTTGTGCAATGGCGGGACCCTGAGTTCAGGATCACTGATATAACTGGTAGAGACCAGGATCAAGTCAAGCTCCAGAAGGGGAGTTATCCTCTGCGAGCCCAGCTGGGTGGTGTAAAGGTCTCAGCCATGAACATGATTGTTCCCTGCAATGATGCTCAGTGCTATCCAGAATACGTTTTAATACAGCAGGTAAGCTTGTTATATTACACTTGTGCATATGAAGAAAGTATATAAGCTCAAAATTTATTAAAAAGCTTTGCGTGTCTTCGGGTGCAAAGACCTCAGCTCTGGATTGGGAAATTGAACTCAGATTGCTGGAGACCAGGACAGGGCTCTTGGGAGTATCACTCTGTGTTCATCATCTTCTTATTCTCTTGCCTGGGTTAGATGAACTCTGTGGTCTGACCCAAGACAAACATTCTTATGTGTCACCTTTTCCAAGAAGAAAATTCTCCGAAGTCTGAATAGATTGATAGAAATGAGGAGCACTGATTAGGTGAGAATAATGCTGAAAGTTCCCAGGGCACGTTGTGCTAGACTGTGAAGTGCCGAGAACTGCAGCTTTTTGGAATACTGATTTTTTTTCTGATCTGCAGACAGGACAGTACTTGGCTTTAGTTCTGCTGCTGATTTGCACAGCAAAGGATTCTTGCTAGCTGGAGTTCAGCACCTGCCCCAGATCTAGAGAGCGCCTGATTTTGCAGCACAGAAACAACTCTGCAATGTGAGCTCTCTTACAGAGCCTGAGCAGGCGAAGTCCCTCAAAAAGAGCAAGCCTAGTCGCAGAATTAATGTGCCTCTATCCTGAATGCTCATCTCCTTTTTGGAAATCACCCTGTGTTGCTCAGCTTGCTCTATGAAATACTGCAGACCACTCAGGACAAGTTGGTGGTGTTGCCCTTGGAAAGAAGATTAGTGACCACGTTACGTGTTGGTTCACAGCTGTTCCCTCGGGTTCACTGTGCTTTTCTCAGGCCAATGCCAGTAAAGTAGACTAAATGATTTCTACTCTCTGCTAGCTGGGTTTTTCCCTGTTGTACCAGCTCTGAGTCTAGCTCTTTTCTGGGATTACACTCTTCCACATCGCTGATTCATGGCTCTTGTTACAAAGCCTTGTGATGGAGCATGGCATGAAAGGTGTCAGCTTCCTGCTGGGAAGCCACATGTCCACTTTTCTGGGTAAGGCAGTGGATGCATAGACGTGTTCGTACAACACCAGCCATATTAAACCTGATTTGTTATACTAGTGCTAGGGTCGAAGGAAGCTTGGTAGCATGTACTGCCAGTGGCTCTGGGAACATGGTGAAAGAATCTGGTGCACCTCCTTCAGATGAGTCCCTGTTGTTTCTGGTTGTTTAATCGAATGCATGCTTGCCTGTTGGTCATCGTTCGGCTTCATCACTCTGTTACTCTTGGCTACATTCCTTAGATTGCTCTTTGAAGTACTTGAAGTGCTTTAGAAGCAAATACTTTACTTTAAGCGCTGCCTAAATATCAACGTAGAAAAAAAATCAAGTCTTGAGAGAGTCCTTGGTGTAACTGGAGGGAGCTTTGTCTAATGCAACAGCACAGGACCAAAGTACAAAGCTAGATGCATTTGTAACTTGGGAGATGCATTAACTGAGTGCTAATGAAGTTGAGGGGACTTGCGTGGAGCACTGTGAAAGCATGTCTGGGTGTATAAGTGTTGTTATTCCCATTTTACTGATGAGTAAATTGCCTTTTTTCCTTCCTGTTCTGCCAGAGAGCTACTGAGGTGTAATTCACTTCTATGGCAGGGCTGGAAATAGATTCATAAGCAGTTGAATGCTGTGAAACAGCACTCCTGGTTGTTGTAATGCGTTATCGTGAGCAAATAATGCTGCTGATGCTATTGATGATCATGACTAGGAGGTTGAAAGAAGCTATCAGTGCTATCAAGCAAGAGAGCTTTTAGGTTGCGTTGCAATTCGTGTTAGACATTCATCTTTTCGAATACCTGGGCTCTGCAGTCCAAGTCCTGCTAAGGATGTAAGAAGTAATTTGCATAAACTGGTTTGTGTTTCCAGCAAAATACTGCAAGTTCTGCAAAACTCCTCTTTCAGGGGAACGATGTATTCTAATGTTTGTTCCTTTGATTCCCTTAGGAAATTACTTGTTGTGAATTCTGCTGTGAGGCCATTAAATGTGCTGGGAGGATTTTCTTGCTGGGCTTGAGGTTTGCAGCTGCAGGGTACCTGAGAAGGAGCAGAAAGTTGGGTTTGGGGGTTGGTTGTTTTTTGGGAGGGTGGGGAATATGCTTCATCATTTGTCCCCTTGCAATCCTACAGTTTAATTGTAGCCATGACTTATTAAGTGCCACTTAGTGTTTGAAAGGGATTGATTGTGGGTGCTTGTCCTGGGATGAACTCTTCAGAGAGGCTTTTTCAGGTCCTCCATGGATATAAAATTGTGTTTGAGGCAGAGAAGCTCCTCTTCTGGGAAGTTCATACTGATGATTGGGAAAAAATTGTATAAGGTGAAGCCTGGATTACTGTCGGGGCAGCTAAAGAATTTCTGGAAAACAGTAGAAGACATTGCAAACCACACAAGCAGTGTTGGTGGTAGCTTGGACGCAGCTCCAGGCAATGCCTTTGCCCTGACTCCAGCCCGGACCTGAGTTCCTGAGGCTGAGCGCGATGCAGATGATTTGCAGTGCTGAAAACTCTTTTCCCAGTGCCTAGTGTGTGTGCACTGCTCTGCACGTGGCGTCTGTGCCCCTCGGCACACCCCAGCCGGCCACCCGTCGGAAAAGGGTGTTCGAGGAGCTGATCCAGGGTTTTACTGTGGGAATGAGCACATCTCTTAACTCATTAGACACTGCCTAGAGCTGTGTCCAGACTACCACCAACCTATGAGACTGTGAGCTGTATACCCATCTATTGAACTAAAATTGTGTGTACTTGGGGGAGATAGCCTTTAGTGCCCCAACAAAACGCACAGAATAGAATTACTCTCAGAAGGTGACTGTCCGTCAGCCTGAGCTGTCTTTTGTGCAGAGATGTTTGCAGCTGAATTGAAGAAGCGATGCTGAATGTATTCACAATTTCATATTAACAGAGTAAAATGGAAAGTGCAGCCAGGTTTCACGGCCTGTAAAATGCACGTATTGCAGGAAATACATTTGTTTAACAAACCATGAAAAAATTATTCAACTATATAAAAAGTTAGTATGTAAATATTTTTAATTTTTTATTTCTTTTCGGTTGGGAATTGGTGTGTTACCAAATGGCATTTCAATATCTTGTTTCAACGCTAAGTGATGTACTATGTTTCTTACAAAGCACAAAAATAATCAAGAGTACACGTTTCACTTTCCAGTGTGGGTAGTGTAACGTGAAGCTTTATTTGTGGTGTAAATTGCTGTGTTATGACAATGTAGGGAAATGTGGTTTTTTAAACAGTAAGGACTAATGCTGAGAAATGGAATGTGCTCATACTATGCTGCTCATGAGATCACTCAAAAGTGAGTAAGATTGAAGTGTACCAAAAAAAATAAAGGCTGTTGGTCCTGAGAGGCTCTTCGTACAAGTGAGGACGAGGGGTGGGGCAGAGGTGTCTGGTTTAAGCAGGGGACTGTGTCCAGCTCGACGTTACCAGCCAGTGGTACCTTCAGCAGACATGAAGGTAGCGCTGCGCAGGGCTGGAGAGAGAGAAGAGGTTCCTCTCTGTGAGGTGTACGCGCTGGAGCAGCTCTGCCTGGGAGCAGGAGGCGAGAGGAGCCTTTGTTGCTTACAGTGCTGCAGCAAGCCACTAGGCAAGTCCTGAGATCTTTTTCTTCTGTGTGGTTGGTTTTTTCCTCCTCCCCCTTCCCCCCGACTACTCAGAGAAGCAGCAGATCACATCGTTTATGGAAGTTTTTCAACTTGCCTAACTAGAGCCTGCCAAGGGCAAAGCTCCTGTTGTAGGCTTTTACTTGCCTCCTTCATACCAAATGTGACACAACTGCAGGACAGTAGTTTTTCCACTGACTCTATTATGTTTATGGAACAAATGTGTTTCTCCCTGAGGGCAGGGAAGGTTGTTTTGGGGCTCCTGTAACTGAGAAGGCAATGGAGCTGGCTGAAAACAATCCTGGAGCTAAGGACCCATCCCCTCCGTATGTTTGGCAGGGAGGAATTTGTGCGTAAGCCATTTTATATCTATTCTATTAAGTTCCTTTAAACTCATTCTATTAAAGAAACCATTAGGCTGGTTTAGAGTCTAAAAAAACCTGCCTGCTGATTTTGAAAGGCTGCTTGATAAATGAGAGACCTAGGCAGATGTATCTCTGGCCAGCTTGATGTCCCATCCCACCCTACAGCACTCTAGTACTCTGGTTTCCTAAAAGTAAGACAAAAAGACCCTCTGCCAGAACTCTGCTCCACAAAAGGACTGGGGTTTGCATTGAAATAAATGCTATCTGCCATGTTTATTTGCTCAGATAACAGGAACAAAGTCAAACATTAATGTTGGGGTGCGTAATGGCTTCCCGGCCAGCACAATTGGAGCAATGTAAGATTCACTGTTGGTCAGATAGTTTATGAACTTTCAGAGAATTGAGCATGGGCACAAATAAAAAATGCTGCCATGCAGAGGTTGCAGGGGAAATGTAACCATCTTATTAGCACGTCACTGCTGAAATAGGATTATATGGCTGCAAATTCAATCGCTCTTTTCTCCATTTCCCTGTCTTTGCTTCCTGCATCTGATTTTGGTACCTGCAAGGTTTGTGTTTGGTTTTCCTTCATCTTTCTTTAAGTTACAAAGGAAAGAAAATACTTTAAGTCAAATGACATTGAAAAATGCAACTGGATTTGTATGGTTTGTGTCTTATATCAGGTTCCCTGCTACAGTTCTGTTGCAGCTCGCCCTGGTCACGTACAGGTGGGCAGCCCTGTTCCACACACACAGCCCTGATGGTTTGGTGATGGCATTACCTGCTGTTTGTAAACAAACAACTAGCATGTTAGAAATAATCCTCAAAAGTGACGAACTGAGCTGCTGCCAATTTCTTTCCCTTTTCATTGATCCATAGTTGCTCAGAAATTGCTCTATTTTGCTGCCCAGAAAGTAATCCATAACCTGGGGGTTTTAGGAAAAAAAGTAAATCATAAGACTTCTCTCGGAAGAGATAACAAATAATCAAGTCCTCAGTAACTGCTTCTGCGTGTTTTCGGAAGAGGTTTTATAAGTGGTGGTAGCAGCATCACAGTTTCTCCTATTTGTACTATTCAATATGCTAAGTAGACATAAGCATATGAATTTGAGATTATGATTAAGAATTTTTCTATGAGCTTATTGAAAAGTGCCATTTTTCACAAAAGAACAATTCAGTGTTAAATAAAAAATATAGACCGTGAACCAAAAACTTAGTTCTAATTTTAATAATCTGGAAGGGAATTAATTTTCAATTGAACCGTTTAAAGCTGGCTCTCTGAAGTTTTTCATACAATGAAGACAAATGTATTGTTATAAGAAGCTTTTTTCTCTTTTTTAAGGGCTTTTTTCCTCTCTCTGTATAGCGGAAGAGAAAACATTGTTTATATCCAGAAGATATTATCTACAGTCTGAAGTTTTGATAACCCACAAGGTTACCCAATATAGAAAAAATAGATCATTTTTCTTTTTTTTTTTTGCTTTTTGCAGCACATCTATTCTCTTCCTGATATCTGTTAATCATCTCTGCTGCGTCCTGATGTTTTTAAGCCCAGTATTTACAGTGGGACCTCTCCGTGTACTCTAGCTCTTTTTATTCACTGATTTCACCCTTCCTAAACCAGGACACTATTATCATGCTTTCTCTAATGACTGCATTTACATTTCTTTGTTCTCGTCAATGGAAATTAGTTTGCAGCCAACAGGAAAATTTAGAACTGTGCTTATTAGATCTGACATGGGAGGTTTTTCTTTCCTGTCCTCAGGATACCCCGTAAAGTGGCATTTCCCTGGCAGTGGGTGATTTCATGGGTATAATGGTTCAACATCTTTTGCTTCAGCAGAGATTCAGAGCCTCTTGAAGCAACCTGCTCATTCTCTTTATTTATTGCTAACCTATCTTGGTGATCGAGAAGGTTAAAAAGTCTTGTGATTACAGTGCATGTGGTACAGCAGAGTTTATTAAATTTTACTATTTGTCTTTTGTGTGCTTTCAGTTAAGGTCCTAGTACGTACTGCTCTGTCTCTAGTATGTGTTGTGGTCTACGTATACAATTTAAGTCCGTGGTTTGTTGTAGGCTCTTTGCTCTTGAAACCAGCTTCTCTTGGAAATATTTTTGAAGTTTCATTTCAAAAGGGGAAAGTGTGGAGGTTTCTGTAGTCACTAATCTATGAATGATATCCCTGTGTGTGAGCAGCCAGTCGTTCAGGATTCAGTTCTGTTATTATCTCATGATTATCTTCAGTATCACCATCGCTCTTGCACTGCAGCAGCCAACTGGAGCATCTGCTGTGGTTTTCGTATGTTGGTCTTGAGTTTTCCTTGAATTGTTCCTTTCTGTGGTTGAGAACAGCTGAGCCAGAGTTAGTGAGGCCAAGGACCACGACTCAGCAGTACTACCTGACCAGGCGTTTTCTCAGCACATATGTGATGCTGTTGGGAAGCCATGTTCTGATATTTACTTCTGCCAGTTTTGTCTGTGGCCAGATACACTAGCAATCTCCAGTGGAGAGCAAATTGTCTCTATTCCTGCACCAGTTTAACATCCTCTCCCAAAGATCCATCGAGAGCAAGCTAAATTTCTAAAAGTAAAAGCTCAGAGTGAGAGTAATGAAGGGAGGTTCAACCTTTCCAACAGCTTAATACTGTTGCAATGTGTGTAAGTCACGTTCTCTAACATGACAGAAGGCAAATGCATGTTCACTTCTGAACTTTTTTTTTTCTATTTAAAGGAGAAGTATAGAGCATGAGGTTTGTTTAAATGGCTTTAAAGAATTCGTGGTGGAGTTTCTCAGCCTTAAGACTTCAGCTCCAGGCCCTGAGTTGGTCACAGCTTGCTCAGGAGCACCACAGGATTTTGCAGATGGGCTGCTGCAAGGTTTAGCTGCAGAGGAAGGTCTCAGGGCTCTGTCTACCCATAGGAAAACCATGACTGGTGCAGCATGTGCAGTGTGAGCTTAGACAGTCTTCATACACTGCTTTTCCTGTAACCTTCTCTACAGGGAAACACACAGCAGTGAGAATTGCTCAGGTTTGGTGCCTACTTGATCCTAGTGTCCTTTGGGGGGATATAGATGCAGCGTCTGTGGGGCAAAATGCACTGGCTGGTGTGGGAGAGGAAACCAGGTGGGCTCAGTGGTGCCTCCCAGGCGGCGGCAGCAGGAGGTGAGATACTGTAGAGCCAATAAAGTGGTGAGAGGGTGTTTAGGAAGGTTTGGGCTGCTGGAAGCACAGACTATGAGGAAATGAAGGAAATGGGTGATGCCAGATGGACTGTGAGGGCAGGAACTGCCTGGGCTGGAGGCAGGGCCAGGGAGCTGCAAGTAGTAATTCTGACCAAATAGGTAGTAATTCTGACCAAAACTCTTGCGCCTTTTGCGGGCTATTGCAGATCATATTGTGTACCCAGTTCTTCAGTAAAAAGAAGCTGATGCCATGAGAAGCCATATACATACCTTTAAAATAATATTTTTTTTTAAATTTTAATCTAATTTACTAATGCAATTTTCTCCCAGGGGACGTGAGGACAGTACAAAATGACCATGTTGCAAGTGAAGTGACTGCAAAGAGCACCAGTTTGAGTCTTCCAGACCACCTGAGACTTCTTCACCCTTACTAATCACTTTTATATTTCTACAGCTGTCAAAGAGCTGAGCTGTGGAGAGGAAGCAGAACGCTGGGGGCCCCTCTCGTTGCTCCTCAGCAGACTTCAAAAATTGCATGCAAAGTCCTCCTTACCCCTTGTCAGAGGTGCTAGGATGACTGCTGCATTGCTGTCTTGCTGTACGCATGGGTGCTTGCATGAGTGCATGACTGCATGCATGCCTCTCTTCACGTGCTGCCCCACGTTCCGTGCTCATGCAGGGGACAGCAAGCTCTGACTTCCTTTCTTGTCCCTTGGAGTGAGGGAAAGAGGCAATTCAGAAAAAAAAAAACATGTAAAATGCACCTGGAACCAATCTTACAGTCACTGGGAAAGAGGACCCCATGGCACTTGCAGAACCTACCCAATGTCACCTTAAAATTAACAAAAGACAAAGTTGTATATGGTTGTCACTTTCTTTTCGTTAAATTTTTTTCTTACTTTTTCCTAGACCCCGCCCGATGGTTTTACGTGTATCAGAGAGGTAAAATTTACACCAGTTTGACTCTATCGGTCATATAATTTTTGTAGCAATAGTTTTCTTAAGCTAGGAAACAGGTTCCGCTGGCTGAGTTGATTTCCATGCTGGCAGCAAACAAAAATACAGGTACTTGAAAATTGCCCAGTTCCTGGGTAAGGCTGCAGCCTTGGGAGCATCCAAGTCCACTCTGATGAAGGTTGAGCTTCCACTCAACCTCCCAGTCCTTCTGTTTGTGCGGTGCATGACATGCTAAGTCAAGTACTCGAGCGGTTCAGGTACTCTGTTGAAGTTTTTAGATGGTATCAGTGGGAATGTTCCAAAAATCATCAGTGAAGCAATTTTCTAACCCTTGTAGTGAGGTTTATTTGCAAATTCACCTTTGAATGGCTGCTTGGAGGAAAGCCCTTGTCCCAAAAGCACGTTTTCCGTAGCATCCTCATGGAAAAGCGGAGAAGCATCCAGGAATCTTTCAGTGGATTTCCACCTGTTTTGACAAGTTGTTTCCCTTATAAATGTTGCTACAGACAGGTGGGAATGTGCAAGGAAAATAGAAAAGAAAATGCTGTCCCAAGTAAGGTCCAATGCACGGGAAGGACACTCTACTGTCTCCTACCTGGGAATGGCCAAAGCAATGCGATTTCTAATGATGGGTAGAGTTGATAAGTGTCTGCAGAAATATTTCCTATGAGATCTGGCCAAACAAGTGTTCTTTCTGGAGATTAATTTCAAATATGTTGTGGAAAAACTAGAGTTAATTTTTTCTTCAGGTCCTTGCTTCTAAAATATAGCTAATCTTTTTTTAATAAAATAAGATGCAGTCTAATAATTCTTGCACATAATTTAATCTTTTTCTGCTGTATTTGTAAAATTACCCATTTCATCTAATATTTGTCAGTTTTACAATTAACACTGGGCATATTAGCTGTATTTTACATCTTGGTCTTTTTCTTTAACAAAAAGTGAATTTATTATAAGCAACACGTTTTCAAAATCCTCCCATTAGCCATGGAGCCTGGCGTTACGGAGTTTCACCTTGCAGCCCTCGGAAGCTGGGGACAGGTTCATTTGCATTTTTATTAAATCATCATTTACACCCTCCCTTTAAACTATGTTTTGGGCCTTGGGTTGTCCTTGGCCAGCCCTAACGGTATAATGAGGCATCTCTATAGCTCGTTTGCCAGACACACAGGTTGGAGGGCTGGAAACGCTGCAGTTGGAAACACAGCGGTTTAGGTGGCCGCTGTGGGAAAGGTGTTTGATGTTTCTTGTGTTTCACAAGCGAGTTTGGCCCAGGGAAACCAACCCTGTGCTTTTGTGCAAGATGTTGCTTGTGTAGAGGCAGCTGCCAGCAAGAGGAAGGATGGGCAGGTTAATAAATTTTAGCTCGATGGCCATTCAAAACCACAGCTGAGAAAGCAGCTGGTAAATAACACCCAATCGTTTCCTATTGTATAGTACACGAATACAACCTTGGCGTTGGCTGTGACCAACTTAATCTCTTCCACTTCTGCAGAAAGGATTGTTGGATCTGCAGAATATTGATGAGGTGTTTTTGCATGGAAATAGGTCACTAAAGGGACTACTAGAAGATGTGCTGTCAACAGAGGATTTTAGGGCTCGACTTCTGTGCTGACTGTGGCACATCACCTTCCTCTGCTGATAGTGCTGCCGAGTTACTGATGGGGTCTGCAGCGGGTGTTGCATGTTTAGGAGCTGGTTTGGGGCAGCGCCTCGGTTCTTGTAGCTGTCCTCGATGTGCGTTACATGTTTATTTTTAAGATAAATTGACAATGAAACAAAGTTTTCCATAACATGGTAGATAAAGGACTTGTGTCCAATGGAACGGAAAGATCTGGAAAAGTGAAATATTGGAGCAGGTGGTTTTCCTTCGAAATCATTAGTTTTCTTGTCTTTACCATGGGTAAGGGAAGGACTGAGTCCCTCAGCCTGGTTCTGTGATGGAGAGAAGCACCCAGCTGTGGCTGAAAATCTGTTTTCCGCAAAGACGAAGCAATTTTCTCCCTGGGCATGTAGATGTCAAAGACAGCTTTTACGTGAATAGGCTTAAATTACTCCAGTTTATCACTTGGAGAAATGCAAATTCTGTTCACCAGAGTTTACCAGAGATGATTAAGGGGGTGGAACATCTCCCTTATGAGGAGAGGCTGAGGGAGCTGGGTCTCTTTAGCTTAGAGAAGAGGAGACTGAGGGGTGACCTCATTAATGTTTATAAATATGTAAAGGGCAAGTGTCATGAGGATGGAGCCAGGCTCTTCTCAGTGACATCCCTTGACAGGACAAGGGGCAATGGGTGCAAGCTGGAACACAGGAGGTTCCACATAAATATGAGGAAAAACTTCTTTACGGTGAGGGTGACCGAACACTGGCACAGGCTGCCCAGAGAGGTTGTGGAGTCTCCTTCTCTGGAGACATTCAAAACCCGCCTGGACGCGTTCCTGTGTGATATGGTCTAGGTAATCCTGCCCCGGCAGGGGGATTGGACTGGATGATCTTTCGATGTCCCTTCCAATCCCTAACATTCTGTGATACAGCAGTGAAACACGGGGCCATTTGCAGGCAGTTTAAGTGTGGAAATCTTCAAATTGTAAAGATAACAAAAGGTAAAATTAGAACAAATAGGGAAGGATGCATAAACCAAGCTTTGTTAAGTAATTTCCAAAGTGTATTCAGTTAAAATATTGATCTACTTTAATGAAAATTCATTCTCTGCTCTGGAGCAAGCAGCAGAGAAATGAAATACAATATCTTTCATTAGCAAGAATCCATAAAAGATGCATGTGCATACAAGTATGTCAGGATTATTTTTCTTTTTAAATTGAAGCCACTATTTATTTTGTCTGATATACAAAATGTGCCTATCCTATGGGCTAGGCAAATAGAGATGATGTTTTGCACAAAAATGCAAAATGAAGTAATTACAGCCTGGACCTACTTTGGAGTAAGATGATCACAGGTGCTTCTACCAGAGGCAGACTTCATACCCTGTATTAAAGCGGCCATAAAAATATGGCCAGAGGCAAGTTCTAAATCAGAAGGTGCTACTTCTCCTTCCTCCAGTTTTAAACACATCGCAAGAAAAACAGCTAAGCCAATGCACAAGCATCTTCTGCTCCAGCTTAAGAGTGCACGTGATCTTCAGCCTAGGACACAACTCCCTGCAGCTGTCTGGTGTGGAAGGGATTAGTCCAGGGATGATTTCAACAAGTGCTGGAGCTGAAAAAAAAAAATTTTAAAAAAGAATTCTCATTTATCAGTTACCTGCAAGCAGGAGAAACCTCCTGCTTTTAGTTACTGAGTCCACCTAATTGGTAAGCGTAGATAACTCAACAAAAAAAAAGTGCTTTGAGATACTGGAATAATAAATGTGGGCCTATTTGCTAAGGTGCAGTGCTCACTAATCAGCTGTACAGTACCCAGACCCCGAGGTGAGTGTCTCTGAGCAGGGCAGGGCTTAGTTCCAGCTCAAAAGGGATGCTGTAAGCAACAGCTGTATCTCATCTCTGCTGCGGCTGGTCACACGTGTCACCGAGCTGGGGAGGTGACCACGCATCCCCTGCAGTGTCTGTGATCAGTCCCGAGGTCTGTTTGTGCACTTGCTAATTGAAGGAGAAGAAAATTAACTTTAAACCAGTCGCGTGCCTGTTTGCCACACTCAAATCTCTCAAGGTGTTCAGCAAGCTGTAAACAAGGCCAAACGGAGGAAGAACGTGACATTAGATAAATTATCATCATGTTTTCCTAATAAAACTTTCAATTTGCATGTGTGTATCTATGTATATACACTTTTGCTTGCACTCACCACCATAAAGTGAGTTTCAGTTTAATAAACGTGCAGTGTTTATAAATGCAAGGGCTCATATTTCATACGGTGACATCCCTGAAGAGCTGGGAGGGATTGAGCCAGTGTGATAATGAAAATGTAAATAAGACAAAACACAATAAATATGAAACAAGGCAAGGGCAGATGAGGAAGTGACAATCTCCTTTTTTGCCACTAGGGTTACTGTGGTTAATTTATAGGGTGTCAGAGAATGGAAGAAAAAAAGGTTTAAAAGAGCTGACTTAATAGAAAACACTGAAAGGAAACAAATAATGAAAAAAAAAATCTGTGGTGGGTGGGAACTATTGAGTTGGAAACAATAGATTTGCACAGAGGAGCAGTTTGTGTCCTTAGGTCCCTAGCTACAGGTCCCCTCCCACCCCGAGGTCTGTGCTACACCCACTGCGGGCTTTCACCAGGAAGGGAGGAGGGGTGGACAGAGATGTTGCTGAAGGGAAATCTTTGAACATGCGATGGCAACTGAGAAAAGTTTAAAAGTAAATATCCGATGAACACAAGGGAGGGAGTGTTTGGTCTGTGAGGCCTGTTAATGCGAAGAGGTTACTCCTAAAATAAGTTTTATCTTTTAAGACAGATATTGTGAAACTAGACGGAAAATACCTCTTTGTTGGCAAGTGATAAACAAAATGACCTAATAAGTCTTTCTTGTATTTATTTTCTGCAGTGAGGCTCGAAGAAATGCCCAGAACTGCCCTGTTGCGTCAGGGCATCTTCTACTGAAGGAACAATTTCTACTGTTTTTTGACTGTGTTTACTGGGAAATTGTTGGTCTGGTGTCATTCTGAGTGCCCCCTTGGCCCAGATCTAAAGCTTCACAATTTTTTTTTGCTGAGTTTCAAAATATTTCCTTTGGGAAAGGAAGAGGAAGCAGATGAAAGGATTAACCCACAGGGAACCATCAGATCCTCTTCAGAGGCAGAGATTAATGCTGGTTCTGGGATAGAGAACGGAAGGAAGAAAGAGAGTGTCCCTTTGAAGGGGATGAATTTTTCATAATTTCCTTTCTGCAGTTTGTTATAAAGAAAAGAGCCACATTTCTCAGCATGGGAAATAAAATCAAATCTACAACAATAATCTGGCTTATTTGTAACATAGAAATATCTGCCTTGTGGGACCAACGCTCATGAACTGATTGTTGGAAAACCCTATTCTTGCAGGCCAAGCTGAAGAAGATGAATTGCACTCTTTCGAAATAATGATTCACTGAATGAGGCTGGTATTGTCAAAGGACAATATATCATTATTAAATTACAATGTTCACCAAGTAATATTTTATTCAAGAATATTTTGAAAAAATAATTCCAAGACCCTAATTTTGGCTCTGCTCATATAAGGGACATCTGGATAAGCCAAAGAACTAAGAGTTTTGAGCTGTAATTCTGTAAATTTTGTTTAAAGCTATCACGGAGCTATAGAGCAAGTTTTCCATGAGTGAGACCTTTTTCTTTAATTACTTGGGTTTTAGAATACTAACACAAATTCTACTAAGTGTTTTGGAAAACTGGTTGCTTAAGAAGTATATGGCAAATAAAATACCCACCAAAAATCAGTCATACCAAAATGCTTTTGCAAAGAGTGTGACTTCTCACTGCACCTTTCCTGCCTCTGTAGAAACCGTGTGAAGAGCCACATTGTAGGAACATAAAACTGAGTATGAGAGCAATCCAACAGGCTCGTTTCCCTCATCAGCCTCACCACTTATGTGAGGCTGCATAGATTTTCTTCCCCTCTCTCTCTGTTGAATTATGTTATAGGATATAAAGACTAGATAACCAGCATTTTACATTGACTGAAGTTCTAAATAACTTGAGAGTGACTCAATCAACAGGAATTGTCAGTGGAAAGCTGGGCATGTTTAACTGGTTACAGACCAGAGCAAGGCTCAAAGTCTAACTTGCTTATATACCGCACAGCACAAAATGCGTGGCTCCCTATGGAGAAACGAAACAACTGTCAAGGTCATGTAAATGGCTTAGTGCGTTGGAGGACAGCAGGGAAATGGAGGGGAAGGAGTTGGGGGTTATGTGTTTTGTTAACCAAAGGTAAACAGGTATTTCCCATACAATGTATGGATTAGTGATGAGTCTCCCTAATGTGGCTCCCTTCTAAATGGATTTCCTCTCCTTTTTCAACCACTCATTCCCCTTCCTTCATTTTAAGGAATTTCTTCCCCACTTTTTTCTCTCTTTACAGCTTCTGCATTCCTTCATTTTGTGGCATGTGTTCTCTTTCAAAGAAAATGGCACTTCCCCCATTATTTCACATTATCTGTTCTTTTTCCTGTAGCAGACATCCTTTTCCATCTCCTTTCCTCTAACAGGAGCTATAATTTCTAGACTCTTCATTTTCCCTTTGTTTGGAGAAGGTGTCTCCTTCAGGCCTCTTCTGGCCTCTTGCCAGCACTCAGTAATTTTTTCTGCATCATAAATGGTTGTGATGCTCTCCTCCTGACCCATGCTATTACACTCTCTTACCTTTATTCCCTTGTTATGCAAGGGACCTTGAGCAGTGTTTTTAGCTACGTATTTTCACTACTCGAGCCCCACAACTGAAACTCCAGACACAGAGGAGTAGGAGGATGGCTCATCCTGAATTCACCAATATTTCAAACTGATTTCTTAATACTGAAACAATGAACCAATGTTAATTACCCATTATCACTCACTTATGTGTGTCCTCCCTTAATAAGCTTCATATGTATGTACAGAATTAATTAACTTATGAAAAGAGAGCTTTATTCTGGTCTGCTCTTTCACTGAGCCAGTCTGCTCTGAATTCGTGCCTTTCCTCTATTCAGAGTGACTCCGTTTCCTTGCACGTTTCTTGTGAAATCCTTGTCTTTCAGCAGGAATTCCTAGGTTATGCTTGAGCCCAATAACCTAAAACACTTTTACAGGGCAAAAGTTGCGCGGCTTTGATAATAAGGGGAGTGTCAGCTTTTATGCCAAGCAACTTTTGGATGCAGGTGGGATTTTTCATGTCAGCTGAAACCTGCATCTGGTCCTTGAAGTTTAAAGAATCTCAAATTGACATACATTAAGCATCTGTATATATTTGGGCATCACCTACACTGCTGGGGAAATTGGCTTGATGGGTAAAAACACGCATCGGAAAAGAGGTGAGATTATGGTAACACGGGATGTGATACGTCTCGAGTATTTTTCTTCCGTGTGGGAGAACATTCTCTTGAATAAAATACAGAAGTATTTTTCATTCCTTATCTGTTACCCCCAAAAAATCCATGTGAATGCAGGCTGGATTCATTCCAGATATAGCAACTGTGGACATCATTTGAATTTCTCCCAAGATTAAAGTGACCTTTAGTGTCTTTATAGCAAGCTTTTTGTTAGCACACAGAAGAGTTTCCCTCACTGTTTACCCTCAGTATAATGTCATTGTATAATATGCTTAAGCATGCTGCTCTCTCACTTATATTTGCACAGCTTTCTTTAAAGCTAGTACTTTGAAAGGCCTGTTTCTCCATGCTGTTTGAATATTAGATAAGAATATCTGGTGTTGCTTTTCGGAGCAACATATCTGCTGCCTGCCCTTCTGTTCTCACCACCAATCTCAGCTTTGTGAATGGGGAGCTAATTGGCAGCCCAGTAAGAAATGTGAGCTATTGCTTTACTCATATGGCTTTTATTTTGCTTTCAAGAGGTTGAAAACAGTTACACAGATCAGTTCTGTTGATGGTTTCTTTTTTCTCTGATGCTCTTGAAATCCAGTCTGTCCTATCCATCATGTCAATAGAGCAAAGGTAACAACTAAAATAAATATTTTCCTGTCTTCTCTTTCAGATAAAATTGAAGATGAATTAGAAATGACTACGGTGTGCCATAGACCCGAAGGACTGGAGCAGCTTGAAGCACAAACCAATTTCACTAAGAGAGAACTTCAAGTGCTTTACAGAGGATTTAAAAATGTAAGAACAATGCTGCAGTGAACAGTCTAGTATGTATGTCCCTACCAGCCTCAACTGCTCAGCTGCATTTTGTACCATTCCCCTGCTAAACATTAGTAGTTTTGTGCTTGATCTCCCCTACCACAGCAAAATGAGCACAATCTGCCTCTCCATCTAATATTTATGGTACCATAATCTGCCTAAAACTGGGTTTGGATGAATGTTCAGCACATAATGTTCTCATTAAATTTGTTCCCCAAATGTCAGTAAGCACACTGCAATTTCCTGAACTGTGCCAGTACTTCAGGATAACCTGAAAATGTTTTTGTGGTTACTTATTTAATTCTTGCTGTCAATTCCTCATATTCAAATATGAGCAGTACTGTTTGCTTGTGATAAGCTGCCCAGGATGGTTGGTTTTTTTATCCTTTCTCTAGCTGGAGAAATCTTGCTCTTGTAGTAGACGTTATTAGAGCACATTAGGACTATTAGGTCCTACTTAAGTAAGAAATAAGGCTGGAGAGGCAGGAGCTAAAAAGAAATCAAAATTAAACAGGTATCAAGACTGAGGAGACAAGAGAGAGGCTTCAGATTTAGGTGAAAGCAGGAACCAGGCCAGCTGGCATGACTGCGTGCACAGAGCAGCACTGTGCTCATCTTCGTGAACCATCACTCCAGCCATATTCTCCCTGGTGGCAGGGAGTCTGCGGCCCCGTGAGCCTCAGCTACGAGGTCACCTGCTGCCGCCTCTTAGGGACTCATCATAATAAATAGAAACAGGGAATTTTGAGGCTACATGGAGCAGATGTTTTATGGACCTTGAAGAATGAATACTCATTACATGGTTGCCTGAGGGTCTGGATTTAGTCACCCAGGTGGTTTGTACCAGCTGATGTTTTTATGATGATTAATAGATCAGTATTAAGCTAGTTCAATAAACACAGTGTGGATTTTAAGTTGTCTTGCAGGACAGCTCCAGCATTTCAGCTACTGTCACGGTGAAATGCTGAAATTTCTTGGAAAGAGAAAGTCAAGTCTATTGGGTAAAAACTTGCCAAAAGAAAGCTGAGCTACCTTAAATACAGACAGTGTTGAGGGAAACCTGCTGCATGTTGAGAAGGGCCTTTCTTTTTGATAGATTCTTGAAATTTGATTGAATCACATCTCCAGTGTAGACTTGACTGGTGGTTTCATCCTTTATTTCACCACTCAACTAAGCAGGCCAAGGCATAGCTCAGCTTTCTGTATTTCTCTGTTTGGTGCACGTGTTGTATTTGTACAGCCTTTGCTGCACATAGGAGGTCATTTCACGTGTGAAGTTTTCTAACCCCTGAACACTGATATTCTGAAGCCTCTTCATGCTTTGGTCAGTCAGCAAGAAATCATATGGCTTTTAAGAGAGAGCTTGGCAGGTTAGCGTACAGTCTAACATGACATGAATGCCTACAGTGGGAGACTAAACTCAGGGAGTTCTCAAGCGCTGTGTTTTGGTAAGATCTCTGAAATGCCTGTGTGTTGCTGTGTTTGGTGGGAATCCTGTGTGGGAGAGCTCTCCTCCACGCTGAGAGGAGCGGCTGGCTGTGCCAGCAGCTACAAAGCAAAACAGAGAGGCAGCCTTGCAGCTCACTCAGCAGATCTGACATTTACCTCTCCCCCCTCCCAATTTTACTTTGCGCTACAGAAGCACTACCTCCCAGGGCAAGAATGATAGACAAGTGTATTTAATTTGTGACCTAAAACCTCACTGAAGGTCTTGATGTTAATTGGCAATGCTGGCAAGATCTTGTTTTACATCAGGTTGTTAGGACAAAGCAGTTTGTTTTCCTCCAGCTGCTACGCACATAATGTGCACGAAGCTTTAATACCCAAGGTTTACATTGAAATGAAAGGGCGGCTTTAGCGTTTGTAGCCTGTAAATCATGGTTTCAATGGGATGAGTAATTATGCACAGCAGGCAAACTGACTCAGCTGTTACCATCTCTGCTGTTGTACCAAACCGTCTGCTTTTTGGGATGATGTTACAGTGCCATCTGGAGATTCAAAATCCCGGTGGGAATACAGTCACTTTTCTCTCTCTGGCTTGCACTTACTGCTTGTTCTCAGTGCTTGCACAGGTCCTGTTTAATCATGAAGCAACACCTGGATTATCACAGGGCCATTTGCAGGCACTTGTAATGGACACAGGGAGAATGAGGCCCCACTCAGCCTGGCTGCAGTCACAGGAGCCGAGTGGTCAGATGTTCATGAACACAGATGGTGTTTGGCCAAAGGCGGTTCAGTGCAGCCTGGAGCAGCCTCCAGACTAGCGCCTTGGCTGACCAGGGTCCTAATTCTCAGTACTTTTATTCCTGCTCTTTATTCATCTCTGAAATCTGTTTCCCCAGTCTCTCCAAACCTTCCCAGTGTGACCCTGGTCAGGTCTGGTGTTTCTGTACCAGACTGATGGAGGCTTCCACCAAATGCAGATCCTTTGCTGCTCCAGAGAAGCAGAGCACTCTAACCAGGCCAGTGTCCTTGCTGCCTGGCCAAATGTCCCCTCTCTCTTTGCCTTCAGCCTTCTTTTCCAATTGTGAAAGGGTGCTGTCCTCCAGCATCTCTTGATGCCAGGACCAAAAGTTCACTTTTCTCTTAGCAGTTATCTCTGTCCCCAGGGTGCATTCTGCATTATGCAGCATGGTCTATTTTGCACCTTGGAGTTAGCTGCTCTCGGGCTGGAGCCAGGTTAACACAAGGCATTTGGCTTGATTGCTTTGGCTGTGGTTCTGCAAAAGCAAGGTAACAGAGATGAAAAAAACCAAGAGAACCTCTCATGGATCTTGCCTTGGTTTAGCTTAACAAAATAAAATGTGATACTTTGTCTCTAATACATCAGGAGAGAGAATTGTTTGAGCTGAAAGGCAATATTGGCATGGGAACAAAATGGCCGTGAATAGCCATAGGCTGGAGTTAGAAGAAGTTTCCACTCCCCAGAGGAGTAAAGTTTGGGGTACAGTCATGGAATGGGAGGGAGGAGAATGAGCAACTATTTTTAAGATTAAAGTTGATATGACTAACAAAGTGACCAACAATGACAGAGGTTTGAGCTCAGTAATTCAATACCTGCCCTTTAGACCATGTTTCTAATGACTTACATTCTTTGCAGTTGAGTGCATGGATTTAAAAGGACTGGGATTTTTATGGGATTTTTTGCTCAATTTAGGGGCGTTCTGTGCTGTTAGGGGAAATGGTTGTGAGCTGCTTTTTCATACTGCCAGGAACTATTTCTTGAATGAGTAAACCTTTGTTATCGCCAGTGGAATTTAAACTGACACTAAGCTTACCTGCTCTTTTTCGCAAGAGAGATTTCTTTCGAGTCAGCTGAATTAAGTAGTACTGTAGCACCAATGAGGCCTCTTGAGCATTATTTGCCTCTTATAAAAGCAAAATTGTGATCAATTAAGTGCAAATGAATTGGTACTAGCATATGTGTCTGAAAGCAATCCAGTTACAGAGAGCTAAACAGGCTGATCAATGTCAGTGCTGCCTTTCCCCAGCTCTCCTGGAGGTTTGATGCAAACTTTCATTTGGCTTCCAGATGGAGCATCAGAAGAAATAAGGATCATGTGGAAATTCAGAAAATTTGATCAGGCTCAATGGCCAAAACTGCTACAGGAGACCTTGCCTCTGCGAGGAGGGTGCGTGCAGCGGCAGCCTGCCCTTTGCAGACTTAAACTTCATTCTCAGGGTTGCTAGTGGTGGGTCGGGGCTCTTAGTAAACACAGGCTATTAATGTAGCATGGAGGAGACCCAAGGGACTCTGCAGTTGCGGAAAGTATAGAGAAAATCATGATCAGTCCCTGCATTTATAAACTATCTTTGAGCATATGAACTGATAGTTGTCAGTGAATATAATAGTTGTATTTATCAAGATGAGAGAAAGAAATACATCTTCAGTTAGTGTTTGGCCAGTAGCACTATGCTGGAGAGGATGCTAAGGTGCTGTGCTAGACTTAGTTTTAAAAAGAAGGACAATTTGGTCAAATACTCTGAAGTTCCGCAAAGGCACAGTGTGGGTCTTGGAGCAGCAGCACTCCAGTGCCAAGGAGAAAATTTCTGCCCAAGAATGGCTGTTGATAGGGTACTTGGTCTGATCTATGATTAAAAGATACCATAAAAAAATCAGATTATTTATTTAATGTACATTAAATTACAAGCTTCAGGAAACATGAAATTTGGGAGAATATTTTTCTGGTAGCTGTTACCTTCTGTTAATTATTCTTCTTTTAATGATTTCTACCTTATTAAAAGTGGCACAAACAGATGACAAAGTAACTACTTTTCTCATGACAAAGAAGCCAGGCAATGGCTGTTTTGTGAGGAGCTTTGGAACATTTTGAGGATACTCATCTAACCAGGAACTTTGCCAGACAGAATTAGAAAGTTTTGTTAGGTTTGTCTGTAAATGGAAAAACAAGGTCTGGTCCTGCAGCCACTGGCTGTGGATAGTCCAGTTGGTCTTTTTATTCCCTTGCTCTGGAGCAAGCCTCGAACACTGATGCTGGAGAAGGGATGGCCCCGGCGAGGTCAAGGCCACAGTGCCAGGTTTGGGTTTAAATTGGAACACTTAAACATAACCAGTGGAAGGCCAGTTGTCAGGACATAAAGACATAGAGTAAAAGATAATTCCAGGGCTTTTCAAGCCACAAATTATCCTTTATTTAGCTAAAATCTCTCCCGAATCACGGATGGTTTTCTACCCAAATAGCGGGTAGAAGACAGCAGGATTTCTTCTGCACTGGAGGAAGGAACTCAGACCTAATCACCCTAATTTCAATAGCAAACAGGTATGTGATCAAGAAGCTGCCTCCTTGTCACCTGAAGTACCCCTCCTTGCTCTCCTTCCGTGACTTGCACAGGATAAAGTGATTTCTCTGGTTTATTCTGTCCTTTTCCATGGTTTGTGAACGTACATCAGGAGCAGGTAATGCTGGCAGATCAGAGGCTTGAAAAAAATGCCTTTTTTCCTTTATAGGCTTTTCATGGTGGAAGAATTTCTTGTCCAAGTCCTTTTTGTTCTTAAAAGGTATCTAAAGAACTCATTGATAAATAAGTCATAGACTTGAATCTTCCTCCAGCTCTCTGTCACCAATTCAAAGAGATTTTCTTAGACTTTCTAAGTTTGCTCATCTCAAATTCAACAACCTGTAATGCTACCAGAATAAGGATTTGTCTGTCTTGGACCTGTGGAGTGGGGTGTGACACGCACTGAGTGTATGCATCTATGGAAGCTCCAGGCTGCTGGTAGTGAGTAATTATAGCAGTACTGGTGTCTGCCCTGCTTTGCAAACCTACCTAGGGCCATGACATGCACTCCCAAGCCTGCTCTTTAATGAAGTCCAGGCCAAGCACAGAATTATAGGGAGATTAGGCAGGTTTCCACCCCAACAGCATCATATGGTGTAGCAGGCTTATTCCAGGTAGTGTAATGTGGCAGTAGTGTGTTTGGATGTAAAGGCTGTGCAGCTCTGTGCTCTTTCAAACTCATTTCTGTTCATCCCCAAGCTTGTTTATGCTACCACAGCATCTCAGTCTGCACAGAGGCATGGCCCTCCTAGATGTGTTAGTGCAGAAGAATGAACTTTCAAATGAATTTCCATTACTTTAGAAGGTAAGTCCAGGAGGAAAATATGATATGCTGCCTGAAAACTAGCCAAGGTTAGCCAATGACTGGATTAGCTTTAGCATTATTGAAAAGATCTGGAAAACAGTTTCCATCCCTTTTTTCCAATAATTCAAATTAGGATTTATTAGGAAAAGAACAGAGAAACAGGAAGAGAACATTATGCTGCAGGATGAGTGAATGGTGTACCGGCATCTTGAACATGGCTTGCAGTCCTGGGCTGCTGTCCCGAAAAGGGTAAGGTGGAAACAGAAAGATGCAGAGGAGGGATGGTCAAAGGATGCTCAATGCCTTCCGCGCTTCCCAGGGTGGGATGCTTCAGCCTGGAAAAGAGAGAACAAAGGGAAGATCTACAAAATCACAAGTGGCAGATAGAAAAGGTGTCGGGATCAACTGTTAGCTCTCTCTCTCTCTATACAGGAATTCAGGGCTATCAGGCAAGGTAGTAAGAGTTAGGTTCCAAAAATTGAAAGCTGGTGATTCCTTGTGCAAAGGGTTATAGATCTGTGAAGCTCCTTGCTGAAGGACCTGTATTAAAGCGAGGCAGCAATTCTAGTGTGACCCAGAAAGAGGAATGCATGGACTGAGTATACTGCCAGTAACTGATTAACTTTCTTGACCCCAAATCTGGCCTTCAGCTTAATCACAAGCATCAAACCAAGATATATGCACCAGTTTCATGAGAGATTCCGAGTTAACCTACTCAGAGAATCCATCTTCAGCACGTCCTTCCCGGAGTGGCAGTGCTCTTGCTCCCTCTTCTCTCCATGTGACACACTGCTTCAGCTGGGGCTGAGGAATTTAAATTGCAGTGAATGGGGTCAAACGCCTGCAGTGGGGAACAGGCCCGCGGTGTCTCTGCCAGTTGGTATTTCTGAATGTGGGAGAAAGCTGACTTTTCTGTACCTGTAATTGTGTGCTCTGTAAAAAAGGATTGGTGCTGTGGTTATTTTGTTTTGCTCTTAGTTTTCAAAATGGGTTGATAGGCAAATCTGTGAAGAAGAGTGTCATCAACTGGGAAATATTTTATATAATTGAAAACTTCACGTAGTCAGATAGCAGTGCCCTAGGCTCTCTGTGGTATATGAACGTGTGTCATAACAGCACTGAGCTGGTGGGGGGTGGTAAAGCACCATAGTCAAGCTAAATTTGCTCTTGAATTTTACTTGAATTGTCCAAGTAATTTAAGTTTAAAAAAAAGAGTTGTGAATCCTGTTTCCTTACTCTCAAAATGGAGACAGTTCTTGTGCTGTTTTTCTCTTCCAATGCCTGTGGTCCTGCATCCTGCTGGGTAAGACCTGAGGACCTCCATTCAGCCATCACTTACAGGGTAAAGCACCTGGGGGCCCAGCTCCTCATACCTGCCATGTCTCCCTTTTCACAGGTGCTCTCCAGACTCTGCAAACATGCCCAGGGAGCACCTCCTACCCCAGACTACCGTAAGGGCTTGGATTTTGCTCGGCTGTAGCAGAGCAAGTGTGAGCCCTCCAGGCAGGGTTCCCTTTTTTCTTTCCTGAATGCCTGTAGGGCTAGTTAGTAGGTCAGGAAGTTCAGGGCAGAAAATCTGCCACCTTCTTCCTAAGTGCTTGACCTTATTTGAAGCAGCCAAAAGTGAAATGAAATGCCTTACATTCTCGTACCAGAGCTTACAAATAAAATAACCCCCAGGTTGCCAGGTTAGAAAATTTGCATGGGCACAGTGTGGCTTCTCAGAAGTTCACAGAAGACTGAGCGGATAAACAGGTTAAAAATGATCTAATCTTTTTCAGCCTAATAGCAATGCTTGTTTGTAAGGACTTATGAGTATAGTATCTACCATTAGCCTCCATGGAGCTGGTGTCATGTGTCTGGCTGCAGTCTTCTGCTGAGGATTAATGAATCATATATGTGGAGGCATCAGACAGGGAAGTGTTGGCTGGCACTAACATGTTTGTAATTATTAGATGAAAGCTTCATGTGACAGAAGGCATGAGCTGCCTTTCTAGGTCATCCTACAAAACAGCATTTAAACACTGCTGAAAACACTGTTAGAAATGTTAATAATGGTGAACCAAGTCTATGAGATGCTTAAGGTGAAATTGCAGTCTGAATTATTTTCGTTTCTTCAGCTGCGCAGCCTGTGCATCCAGAGCACTGTGAGAACAGCATTGTGATTTGTTTAATTGCTCTCTTTGGGTTTGTAAAGTTTTGCAAATGAACCTTTACAGAGCAGGGTTTTTTTCCTTGATTTTTTTTTTTTCTTTCTTTTTTGGTTTCCCAACAGGAATGTCCTAGTGGGGTTGTTAATGAAGAGACATTCAAGCAGATCTATGCACAGTTTTTTCCTCATGGAGGTAAGCAGAGTACTTTGCGTCTGTCGGGTCTATTGAAGCATGCCTTAACATTCATTACTGCCAGCTGGCTGCAAAACTGCTTCAGAGAATATATGCAAAAAATGTGACTCGAGCTTAAGCTTTGCAGGATCTTAAACAGAAACACAAACTGCAAGGTGATAAAATTAGTTAGACCTTTTGAACAGTTATTTCACAAGAACATAGACAAACCCACATCGAAGGTTGCTACTAGTTGTCAGCCCTTGATTCTCCACTAAACAGTGCACTAGTCCAAGATAGAAACAGGATTGATGCTTTTTTCTGTCCTGACTTTGTGGATGGCAGAAAGCTAAATCATGTCCCCTCAGTGTGTCTTTCCTTCCCTGCTGTTGGACAGCTGTGCAGGTCACAGCTAGCACAGAAGAGTCCCAGACCTCATCTTGGCCTACAAATCAATCAAAATGTCCCTGAAATTCTTAAAGCAGTTCCTAGTTGATGTGTGAGCACCTAGCTACCCAAAATGATCGTTTTTGGTGTTTATGTGACTAATTAAGACAGGGTCACGTCATGTACTGGACTATTCAAGTATTGTATTAAACCTCTCGAGTAATGTATGTTCTTGCCTTTTAAAAACATCAAGAATCTATGTGTTCTTCTAACTGCCTACGTTTTGTGGGGATACTGTTCTCAAATTGAAAGAAATGCGTCAGGGATTTACATGGCTTTTTAGTAAAAGATGCAGCATTTGAGGCTTTTGAATATATTCCACTCTGTAGTAGCTGCAGAATATACTCATTGTGGAACAATGAAGTTTCTGCAAGAGTGTGTGTGTGCATGTGCATTTACTTTGAGAAGGTCATCAACAAGTGGTTTCTCAACTAAATGTCACGATAAAACACATTATGCTTTTTTTACATGTTTTACAACGCACGTGACCTCGAAGGCGTACACCTATAAAAAGTTCACATTAAATTTTGGTATGAACTTGATTGTTTCCTATTATTGTTGCTTTTGTTTCTGTTATAAAAAGTAACCATTCAATTTAATTTTCTAACAAATATGCAAAAAATCAATTATTTATGATATTAATGTATTTCTGGATGTGTGATGTGTTTTGTGTTTTCAACTGAAGTTCCATTAAGTCCAAGGAACTCCAGTTACCCCATGTAACTGCACTAACTCCTTTAAGTGACACAACTCGGGTGACCCCTTCCTTCCCATGTGTGAAAAACAACCAGGCACAGAGACTTCATCTTTTCATGGACAGATAACTTTTTTCCCCTCTACTGAGGTTTTCAAAGACTTACCTTTTCTTGAACCACTCCCCTGAAATGTGGTTCTCCCTCAGTTAATGATGATAGCAGTACAATCATGCTTAATAATAAATCAGTTTAACAGCACATGTGATTTCGCATTTTACACTCTTTTCTTTCATTTGGTTTCCAAACTGTTTGTATAACCTTAACATAATAAACTGTGAGATTTCAGATTCCTCAGAGATTTTTTCACTTTTATGGCTCTCTGTACAAATAAACTCGTACATTCCAGAGGTAGTAAAGTACCTCTGAATTATAAAAACTTTGTGCAGTGTCATCCCAGGCTTGGTATTTTTGTTACATAGGGCTTCTATCCTTGACAGGTTTTAATTTTTGCTAATTGTCAAATACTAGTGATCTAGTATTTCTTAATGACATCATTCACTATTGAAATGAGACCTCTAGTTTAATATTTTCAGTTCATCATTTAGTTTAGCTTAATAGGAGTTTTTTGTAGGAGTGTCCCACAAATAATTTTATGGTATTCTTCTAGAGCTATTTTATTTCATAATCCTTCTCTTAAAAATGTAGTAGGCAACTTTTTTTCCTAAAGTCCAGTGTATTGGATCCTTACAGATGACAGTGACTTAAGTATTTAATTTTTCTGCACACTGTTACGCTTCCCTGGATTTGAATAATGGAAAAGTGTTAATAATTTTGTAGAGATCAAAGGTAAAGAGATGCTGGATCTTTCTACCTGACTGTGTGCATAGCATGGGGCACCAGTGCTTCATACACTGAGTATGAAGGCTCAGGCTTGGCTAATGCTGTGTGCTGGAGGCAAAGAACAGAAGAGACAAAGAAGTGCATGGTTGTTAGAATAGCAACGAAATAATTGAGTTTAATGTCAGTTGCCTCCATCTTGAAAAGCTGGGCTCTAGTAACGCAGAGAGCAGTGTGAATTACCTCCAGAGCAGAGAAGAGGCCAGCGAAGGTCTTAAGGTCATACACCTATTTGATTTTTTTTCTGCATAGCGTTACTGGTTTTCCCAGTTAACAGCCATCCTTCATGTGGCCATAGAAATTGTTCTTCTCAACAGAAAATATTTTCTAAAACCAGCAGTTTAAGACTCAAAAGGACAAAAATATGCCTCAGATGAGATTGCTCTTTAACAGTCATGGGCCAAACTTGTGTTACTGGAACTAGACCCTTCTGAAGTTGGACAGTCCCTGGGGATCTCTGCTGCATCTCACCCAAAGCAAAAGGTAGAAGAAGGAAGCGCACACTTTGGTGCTTTTGCTGCATTTCCCACCAGAACTAATCTCCATTTGCCCCAGAGATGCTCCTGGGAGGTTTTTTTTGCTCATTCTTTCAAGTACAGCCCCATAACCAGATCATTTCTACTGTAATGAAAGTTTTTACGTTTCAGGGTTGTTTTAAGGGAGGGCGTGGGGAGTGTGCAAGTCCATGTTAACATTTACTAGTTCATAGAATATCTGGCAATGCTGCAAGGTTGGCTTTTATACAAAAGGAAAATAAGGTCATGAATGTTGTTTAGAGCCATCAGTATATAATGAACTGTTGCACCAATCGGTGCCCTTTGTGTTTTTCAGATGCTAGCATGTATGCGCATTATCTCTTTAACGCGTTTGACACTGCACAGAATGGCTCAGTGAAGTTTGAGGTAATTGTTTTGCATTGTCCTTTGATGCCTCTTTCTCAGTTTTGCATTTTTAGCTTCTCCATCCATTTTTCATTGTAAACTAGGAGGACTTGTTGGATTATGGGTTAGAGGTTTCAGTCTACAATCAGTTGATATTTTAAAATCTGGTTCACTTTAGTTTATGCAGATGTAGTTTCATGTTTCCTTTCACTAAAGGAACATATAGATCATGTTATTCAGTACCACAGGGAGAAAGTGCCGAGTTTTATGTAGCAGAAAGGGGAGGTTGAGGACAGTCCTGTGCAGTGATTTGCACAGATAAGTTGGATGTCCAAGAAAAGCCAGTACATCGTGTGTCTTCTGCAGTCATCGTGCATTGCAGGGTTACATTTGTATGTTCCTGCAGTATGGGGGCGGGGGGGGGGGTAGCTTATTTGATATATTGAACAAGCATCTCAGGTACTTCGTTCCTAGGGAAACCACATCCACCCTTTAACTAAAAGGCCTGTTGCTGTGCCTACAAATAGGCATCCTTCAAGCCGGCCTCCAACATGTAGTTGGAGTGCAGCAAAGGGATGTGTTAAGTCAGAGGCCTGTGGAGGATGAACTCCATAGTTTTGAAGACAGTTTACTGTGATCATAAAACTGGAAATCATAGGCAGTCTTGCCTTTGCCATCAAATGGGTAAGAACTCCAGTAATTTCCAGGTAAGACTAAGAAATTAGTTCATTTATCAAATATAAAATAGGAATGTTACCATACGTATATGTCTGTAGTGACAGCTGCAGTGGGAGTTTTGCATACAGCAGCTACTCAGTAGTTAGAGACTTCCAGAAACCTAAACAGGCTGAGACACAGCAAAACGCTTAGGTAGGTATTTATTAAAAAAAAAAAAAAAAGCGCTGAGCTTTCCTTCCTGGCAAAGCTGTCTCTTTAGTGGTTGTCAAACATAAGCGTTTTGTCCCCTTTTTTGTATTGTTCAGCACATTCAAATTCCTCTGAGCCTTTGGAAAAGGAGCAAAGGTTTCTAAGAAGTGGTGCACTGCCCCATGCAGAGCTACTGGAGATAACATAGGAAGGACTAAGTACAGTAAATGAGGTATCAGGAACTGTATAGCTCTGTTAGCTTGAAGCTCTGCCTGTACTAATAAATCCCTGTAGCCATGCTACTTGTGGTGTCTGAGCCATTGTGCAGTATGAACAATAAATCAGAGTTATTGGAAGCAATAACTTGACTGTAAACAAAAAATACAATTAGGATGCTGTGGCCCAGACTGAGTCATTAGTGGTGGGAATTGCATCTGGTCAAGTCTGACAGATTTTGCTAGAGAACAAAACCTGAGGCTCCCTGTGTTAGAGGAGTTTGGGATCTTTCTGTCTCTCTCCAGATGGACACAGAGAAAATGCTGGATTTTCCTCTGCTGCCACCTTCACTAGCACCCCAGGTCTGGGGGTAAGGAAGCATTGGCTTCTGCTGCTGCAGTTAGAGTCCAGTGGTGGTTAACCAGACAGCAGCAGTCTGAGCGACTCCTCCTCCCAGCAGACCATTTCTAGGAGAGAAATTGCCACTGGAGAATCTCAGAGTGCTCTTAAAAACCAGACATGTGTTTTGCCATGCTTACACGCAGTATTTAGAGTTTAGAGCATGATAAATTTGGATGGGTAGCAAGGAAGGTGTCCCAGCTTCTGGCCTTGAGCATACTGTGTTGTTCCTGGCAAGTCTGAGGAGCCAGAGCAGCCACTGTCCTATCGACTTTAGGATCCAAGTCTGCCTGACTTGGACTGGATCTGCTATTAACCCTGTGCTGTTTTCACCCCCCTCACCCCAGGACTTAGGAGGGTTTAAGGCTGTAGCACCCATTAGGTCTTCCTGCCCTTCCAGCCTTGCTAAGCTGCCTAACCCATATCATAAACCTGGCCTTTATAGTGGCTGCAGTTGAGTTCTTGAGGACTTTTCTCATTTTTGCGGTCACCTCATACACATTTATTAGTGTGACAGTACTCAGATCATCTTATCAGATGCTATGTCCATTGAGTTCAGTCAGAGAGGACACATTTTTGGAAAAAGGGAGTCAGAAGAGATTGATATGCTTTATCCTAAAAAGAGAAGTCTTTTAACTGGCATTATATAAACAAAGTGACTTGGAGGAGGATGTTATGAAAATCCACATTTCTCTCTATGCCTTGAACCAGGATTTTGTGATGGCACTGTCCATTCTGTTGCGGGGAACTGTTCATGAAAAGCTAAGATGGACGTTTAATCTGTACGACATAAATAAGGATGGCTATATAAACAAGGAGGTAAGGCTGCTGCCTACAAACGTGGTTTCATTTCTGAAGAGAGATGACTGTTTTTTTGTTGCAGAGCACAATTAATTTTGCATGCAGCTAATTAAAAGTAAATCAGACTGGACTTGATAATTTATCTGTGTCTAAGTGCACAGTGATCTTATATTGCATGATTTTGTAGACGTATTTTCCTATATTACAGTGCCTTTAATGGATTGCTTTAGCCAGGAGCAAAATCCTAGTTACAGCTATGAGCAACGTAACCTTTGCCAAGGGGAGGGTGATGGTGACAATAGCTACTCGGTGACTGAGGCACAAGGCATTTCTGGCTGCACTGGGAAGTATGGTGTGGGCTCACCCGAAGCACCACAAGCCCCCAGCACCACTCCCAAATCCTGCATTATCATCTGGTCTTATCTTCTCAACTGGCATTGCTTGCTCACTTTGTGGGAAGCCTTGGTTTTGAGCATGGTAACCTGAATAGTTTGCAAATACATCTTGGTCTATCTTCTCAAAATTATTGTGCATACCTGGAGGGTTTGTGGTTACTGCTGCTGGTCATAGAGTTGCGTGGCAGTTTGTGCCAGGTGTGGAGAGGAGACGGGTTCCCAGTGACTGCTGTGAAGGTCCCTGGCCCCAGAGAAGGCTCTGGGACAAGGCTGGTGCCACAGTGCTCAGGACTGAGCACGTCACTTGCAGCCCAGCACCATCCCCAGCACCTGACATGTCAGAGCACACGTCCTGCAATGCTGCCTGGCCGGAGGAGGGAATTGAGCACTGCAGGAGCCTCCAACGTGGCTGTGGCAACGTCACGGCACAGTCAGAAAAAAGCACTTGGGTTTTATAGGTGAACTTGCATATGATGATACATCTGTCTGCATGCAAATGTATAGGCACTCTCTGTGCTGTTCTGTAATAGAAGGAGGGTGAAGAAAAGGGCAGAGAAAGAAAGAAATGTGCTGTCATTTCTGTTAATTTCCCTTTTGTGTTTGTGTTGGCATGCCACTACTGCAGGAAATGATGGATATCGTAAAGGCAATTTATGATATGATGGGAAAGTACACGTATCCAGTGCTCAAGGAAGATGCTCCAAGGCAGCATGTAGAAGTATTCTTCCAGGTACTTGGGTTTTGATGTGTTTTTCTTAACACTTGAGCTATGCACTGATATACTTTACTGTAACGTTAGCCACAAATTCGGTCCTATGCCCCGCTATATATTCCAAAATAAACCCGAGCAGCCATTCAGCCTGGCACTGCGGTGTCTGCTCATTTCCTGGCTCAGAGGTATCTCATTTGTCTCTTAGCCTGACCCTTTGCATCGGGATGTGCCACATCCAGCAAGTCTGAAGCCTCCACATGTGTTGCAGCCCTTCTGTGCTGCTCCTCTCATCTGCCAGTAAAGAGAGACAGGAATATGAGTGCTGGTTGGTGAGGCAGTGAATGAATAAATGATGTAATAAGGGCACAGGCTGCTGTGTTTGTCAAGGAAGGAATAGTTGGAGATGATCTCAAAAGTGCTCCAAATACCAGAGTAAACAAGTCCCTAGCAGCTGGCAAATTTATCCACTGACACTGAGTCTGTGATCTAAGCTTGTAAAGTGCCCTAGGTTTATTCAGGTTGCATCAAATATGATATTATACTGTAACTTACCTATGGAAACAAAAATTTTTTTTATTTTATTTTACAGAAAATGGATAAAAACAAAGATGGTGTCGTAACTTTAGATGAGTTTATTGAATCATGTCAGGAGGTAAGGACAAAATTATAACTGCAATGAAAGGTCTAGCTCATGCCGCAGTGTTTGCCTTCCCTTTGGACAAACTCCATTTGAAACAAGATGCTGCTCAGGATCCCAGGTTTCCTTTGTGCTGTGAAAATAACAGCTTCAAGAGTGAGTTTCTGGTGGTGCTCTGTGAGGCCTATGACTGAATAGGGAGGTAGGGTCAGACTGATCACAGGAGAGGGCCTCTTTATTTCCAGTGCTGGTTGGCCAGTGCTTTTATTTTCCTGACTAAACTGCAGTACCTGATTCTGTAGACAAGCAGATAACTCTAGAGAAAGCTCATAATGCCTTTAAACTTCCTTAGTATTTTTCTTTTTTTTTCTTTTTTCTTTTATTTTTTTTTAAGAGGCTGATACTGTCTCTGTGTGCTGCTCCTGGATGTCATTAGCAGGTACCACATTGCTGGAACTGCCCAGAGTCAAAGGTCTCTAAAAATCTTGTAATTACAGCACTGACTTATAAAACCAGTTGATGTTTTCATGGTCAAACATTAAAAGCAAATGCTGTCATCATAGCAATGTTTTTTATTTTTTTTCTGTTTTGGAAATAAGCTGCCTCTTGCAAATTCCATACATTAGGTTGGCTGTAATAACTATTTGCTGGTATTTTTAGCCCTGGCACAAAGACAAGCATCTGCATTAACATGCAATTGGCCAAGTGTCTGTTGTCTGAGACTGTAATTAACTGTGTGAATGTTTGCTCAGAGATCTCTCTAACATTTAATCAGTACAATAATGGCCTCTGCATTTTAGAAAGTTTACCTTGGTGCAAATAATTGCATACCAGCCCTCCTGTGTATTTTACTTTCCCTGGAAAAATCTGTCCTGTTCTGCAGTCAGACAGCTCTTGTGTACCTGGGCAATGGGAAGACCCTCACTGTGGAGGGCCAGGCTGGCTTCCCGCTGTTCCTGTGATAAGTCTGGCTCTGGCACCATCCAGATTCCTTCTCAGGGACTTCAGGTGGCAAAATCCTTGTTAGCAGATGTATAACACAAGGCTAATGTTTTTCAGTTACTTCATTCTTGGTCCCTCCTGATTGTTTAGCTTATTTTTGGCCTCCTCTTTAATTTGATCATTTGTGTTGTGTATTATTCTTCACATTCATAATTTGCCTCCAGGCTGGATGCATGTGTGTGATTAGTGGTCTCGGTATTGAAGCAGCTTTACTTTACTTCTGACTGTGAGAGTTTATTTATTGTTCTGCCCTGGCTTGGGTTTGGTTCCTTCTGTTGACATACACGCACAAGGAGCTGTGCAGACTGATGCACTGTCATGGGTGGTTTCCTGCAGATAGAAGCAAGCCCTCCAACACCAAGATGGTTCTTTTCTTTATGAAAAACAAACCAAAGTGCACTATAGTGCTTACCTCTGCCGTTTCTGAGGATACGGCGCACGGGCTGTGAACTCCTAGCATTGCTTTGCAGAGGAGGATTGGTTTCCCATGCAAGGTGATACCTTGGACTGGTACCCACCAAACTGTGTTAGAGGTGAGACAGGTGGATGCAGCCTCAAAAGAACATAGAATAATGAGGTGCAATAGATCTCTTAAGTTGCTCAACATGGAAAATTATTTTCATGTTACAGGCAAACAGTTATTCTTGCTTTTGAAATAACTGAAAAAAAATCATTATGTTTTTGAATATTACTCTGGTTATTACCTCGAAGTACAATTTTGAGGCTTCATGCAAAACAATCCGGTATTTCCCTTGCGTGTCTCCAACTTTCTCATTTGGGTCTAGGAACGTCGGAGAGGCCAAGATTGCATGTATTTTGGTTTTGAGCTGGTTGTGTTTCTGGGATCAAGTGGTCTTTCAGGGCAGCTTGCTGATCAGTTCCAAACCGGCAATTTCATTTGGAGTTTTGAAGCATATCAAACTCAGTGCACATTTTCATATTCGGGATCAATGAAATGCAGTTGGGCACTGAAGTCTGAGGGTTCAGTACAGTCACCTGCTCCATGCTGGTGTCTGGTTTTCTTCAGTAAAGCACAGCCCATGCTGAATGTCAGGCTTATGATCCTGTGCTTGCATACTTCAAATCGACTAAGGTGCCAAAGTAAGAGACGACTGCTGTGCTGGATCAGGACCTGATCGCTGACCCAGTTCCACTCATCGAGGATGAAACGCATGATGAAAGCAAGGCTGTAGCCAGCAGTAGCAGCTGCAGAGCCCCTCCTGTGCCATGCAAAGTTACAAGTCATGCTTGTCAGTGCTGTTTTTATGAAAATATCTTCTCGTTGCTTTCAGGACGACAATATCATGCGATCCTTACAGCTCTTTGAGAATGTGATGTAACCGTGTCTGGCGAGCGCTGGAGGCGTCAGAGACTTTCTGTGTAACAAAGACCTCCTTTCTGGGTGAAAGCTTTTTACAATTCAGCCATGTTCAGTGTGTGAGGATTTTGTATGACATCTCCAACCAAATGGCAACCGAATGCAACCGATCCCACCTCTTCTCCCCAAGAGACGCCGGTGGACCTTTGTTTCGTTTTGGAAGCATGTGAATATTTTAATAAAACCTGACGAGAGAGGACTGCTGCTCGAGGTTCAATGAGTAACACACAGCATTGTTTGCTAGGCACAAGTCCTGCTTTTAATCTAGCAAGCTTGATTACATATGATAGCACCTGTCGATAGCTTACTCAGCCATCTATTGCAAGTGAAAAGCTCAGTCCATGCTACCATACGGCAAAATGTTTTATGAATGCCCTGTCGTTAATCTGCTTTGGCAAAAGTCAAATCTACCAGGGTGATCTGTATAAAATGAACCGTAAATGTACCTAGGACACGAAGCAGACAGCCCGTGTAGCCAATATCCCCATTTCTGCAGAGATCCTGCTTTTCCTCTCACATGCACTGGTGCCACCACACTGAGTTTGGTGGAGTTTTTCCTGAACACGTTAACCAGAGGATCTTCATGCCAGGGTGAGCCAGAAAGGAGCAAAACACGTGTTGCACATATAAATTTTCAAACTACAGAACAAATCCTGTTCAACGATGGTAAGTTCTTGCAAGACCAGGCAGGTTTATAAGGGCTGGTACAGGAAGATGAATACCTGCTCTGGTCCCAGCCACCTTCTGCAGTCCCAGCGTGTGCTGGGACACCAAGTGATTCTCCAGTGTGTCTCAGCAGCACTGTGGTCATGTGCTATGGTCCTTTCAGTGTAGTTTGGCACACGCGTCCTAGATTGATCATTTTAATGTTTGTATTTTTCCATTGGAAGTTACAGTAAAGTCTTGCCTACTTCAGAATCTGAGTCAGCTGCCAGGCCCATATGTCCCTTTGGGTAATTTAACATTTTCTACAGAAAAATCTTTTTTCCTACAAGGCAGTTGCATGACTTGTACAAGTCCCGTGTCCTTAGTAATGCCAAATAGAGCATTGGTTTGGGAGTTTGGGGTTTTTTTAATTAGTAAAACAGAAAGAATCATGTAGTGAATTTACAGCGAGGCTGGATATTGCCCAGTAGATTATTTGTCAGCTGAGGAACTTGTCAGAGCCTTAAAGGACTCTTAAGAAAGTTAACACAACCGAGTGCCGTTGCAGTCTCCAGGCAGCCAATGGCTGAGAAACCAAGGGAAGGAGGGAACAGCCAACTTTTCCAGCTGCTCGAACCACACAGAAAGGCAAGTCCCTGCCATAGTGCAACATCGCTCCCATGCAGTAAGCATATATTTTTATTATATTAGATACTATATTACAAATATACTGTTAGCAGGGAAGATATATTTTAAAAATTATGTAAGTGGAAGCTTTTTATAATACAAAATATATAGAATGCCTCATTTCTGTAGCCCTATATTTTATAAAAATTTAATCTATTGAAGTATTCCTGATTATAGATGGAAGGTCTGATCAGTACTAGTGTAATGCTGTGCTTATTCCCCAAGATGGGACATTTTCCCCCTTTACTGTGCTCCTCCATACATTTCTACGTAGTCTTAACTTCATTCAAGTTGCCCAATTGTCACAAAAGTGCTATTCAAGTGAGAGAAGTTACATGTACACAGGAATGACACCCTAGTCTATCCTGTTTATTGTCTTTCATACAAATACCATTAATTAATTCCTTCCTAGCAATGATACAGAGCACAGCAACTCCAATAATGTGCTGCGATTCCCAGAAGTGATGCGATGCTGGGAAGAGTAGCCTCGTCCTCCAGTTGTCTGGTATTGTCTACTTAGTTTTTATTTAATAGGCACTTGATAAAGACATCAGTTGTAGCTGAAATAATGCACGTTTACACTGTTCCTTCTTGATTCTTCTTGTAATCACTTTAGCAAATGACAGAATTTAACATAATGAATAACCTGCTTTTTTTCCCCACACCAAAAGAGCATCTGTCTATTGTCAGTCTAAGCAGTTAACTTCAGCTGAGGGAAAAGCGGTCAAGGTAATGGAAAACAAGTATTTGCATTGGGCTAGCACAGTGCCTTTCTCTAGCAGTGTTGCTCCAATGTGCTCTTGAGATGGCACATACAGCCTGAAAAGTTAGCAAAATCTGAATGTGCCCTTTTCAAAAGAAAACATTATTAGTTGCATGATACTCTGGTCCTCAAAGCTAAATTAATTTCCGGAGTTACTGTGATGAATTCAGCCTCATCTGTTTTCTGAGCCTCCTCTAGCAGCAGCGCTATACGGGTGGCAGTGGGGTGTCTGTGTCAGAGGGGCTATACCTGCTTTCTGTTGAGCGTGGCCCCGGTTTAGCAACATACTTCAAACATTTGGATGTTACTCTCAGTACGTGCTTAGGTTCATTGCTGAAATGGGGCTACCATTAGCGACCCTGCAGTTTTGGCATCTCCTTTTCTGCTCCAGTGTCAGTTTTCAGCTCCCAGTAATGATGGGGGTGTGTTAGGCGGAGAAGGAGATGCTGAAAGCTGCACCAGTCCTGATTGTGCCCTTGAGGCATAACTAGCTTTGATTTTGGTCTCGCAGGAGTCCAGACCCCACCTGCGCATACCTGATGTTCAGCCCTGGGTTGCTACCTCTCTGCTCCACTTGAAGTCTGTTGTAGCTGAGATAGGAGGAGTGGCAGTGACACACAGCAGTTGTATTTTCACCTAGCTCTAATTGTAAATTCTGTCTGTGGCAGAGTCACTGCCTTTGTGAAGCCATTTATTATCCTGTGTCTGTCTCTGATCCCGCTGATATCAGTAGATAGAAGGCCTCTGGGTTTTCCGTGAGCAGCGGGGGTGTATATGACGTGTGCTCCAGCCAACAGATGACAGATCCAGTGACTGTGAGAGAACCGTACTCTGCATGGAAATGTCTTTGGGTTTGTTTTTTATGTTTTCTGTGAATGTTATTTTGTAAACTTGCAGAGCCTCCCATCCCTCATAAGTGGGGCTTGCAATATTTATGGCAAATATTTAACTACTACAGCTTTCTAAATAAAACGTAGTATGCTATTCTAATCTCATACCATCATAAATCCTACTGCCAGTATGTGGAAGGTAGTTACTCTGCTGCCTTCTACGTTATGTTTAGACTATCTGTCAGTGCTATCAGCTGTGCAAATTCTGTCAAAGTTGTGAATGTTTAAATAACATCTGAATCATTAGTCTGACTGTTTCATTAGTTACAAACATTAGTCTGCATCTTCATGCCAGCATTTTCTAAAAAAAGCCTTTCTAACATGCATTTTAGGCAACAATCTGTTGAAAAATAGGAATGTGATTAATGATAATGCAAAAAAAATGTAACGTGCCTGTTACAGTCGATGTTTGTTTTCCTGTTACTTTGAATGCATTGAATATTGTGAGTAATCATGAGTCAAGCTATAAACCTGAGGGTACAAATATCCTACGGTTCAAGCATTGTGGGCAGAACTCTGGCATTGCCTGACTGTGACACACGTTGAGAACAAGCATCTCTGTGTCCGTGGGTGATCTCTGATAGGATGGTGGCAGCAGTGTAACAAACTTCTTTTCTTCTTCATGGAAGTGCCATGAAAGACCTAAGGAAATGTGCAAATAATATAAATTGTGATAACTAAAGCCATGTTAATGGAGCAGCAATGCATAGAGTCTCTCTTACAAATGCTGTTCTCCAACAGCAATTTCTATTAAATTTTGTTGAATGGTTTTTAAAATGTTGGTTTTAATAATAAAAAGCAAATATCTGTAGGAGGGTGTCCTTTCTTAAGCCCAGTATGTACTTTTTTCTTAAGGGACACTGTCAGGTTAAAAATTTACAGGGAAACTTTTAAAAGCAGGACTCATAAATACATATTTGTGTGCATAGAGGCTGGTAAACTGCTGAGCTGTGCTGTGAGTGTAACATTTACATGCTAATGATTTAGTTGCCTCCCTGATTCAGGGGTGCTCTTATATTTGGTGCGGTGACACACACCTAACTGATCGTCTGGCCCTTGTGTAAATAAGAGTTCAAAACTGTTCTACCTGCATCAGTGATGGTGTCTGAGAGTACAGGAATGTCTTTTCTCTTCAGCATTTTTGCTTAAGTATAACCAGGAGAACAGGCAATTGAGTTGAAGAAAAATGCAAGCACTATTTTATTTTAGAGACGAGAAAAATAAACCAAAACCTTGCAGTGTCCCTTTAGCTCTGGTTTGTTGTAAACATCCATTCTGACACATGGAGAAATGCAGAAGAAATTTTGCGAGACTATATATATGTGTGTACATATATATATATATATATAAAAAATTTGCTCAACTCCATTCTGTAGAGTATAATATGTCTACCAGCACATCCCAGGAAAAAGAACATTCTCTTGCATACATGCAGAAATGTGAAAATAAAGATGTCTGTGTGAAATGTGGAATTGGTCTCACTCCAGTGCCTAACCAGGTTGTGTTGCCCACTGACCGCTCCCCCCGGCCGGCTCTTGGCCACACAGACAGGGAGCGAGCGGCCTGGGGACAGCCGCCTCTGCCACCAAGGCACCAGCCTGCTCAGGAGAGACAACAGTTCCCTGTGGAAAATGCCAGACCTGACTTCTTGCTCTCACTGCAAGGAAAAGGTGTTGAAGCTGCCTCTTCAGTGCCTCTCGCTCGCTCCAAAGCGCACCCGGCTGCTGCTAGGCAGAGAGTACTCCGGCTCACTGGCACGTGCGTACGCTTTTCTTTCATTTTTCAGCATCAGGTTTGCTCGAGTGGCTGCCTGAGGTCTTAGTTACTGCTGTGAGATATTGGACACCTCTGATTTTATTCTCAGCCCGTCACCATCGCAGGCTGAACATTTCATCCCGCTGCCTATGTGGTCTGGGGCATTGCATCTGATGGTCTGAAGGGACAGTGGGGAAGAGGGCAGGTATGCGCTGGCAAGGAGGGTTGTCCCCACAGCATCTCTGGGAACGTCCTCCAAAGCACAGTAGGGTGAAACTGAAGCATGTGCCACAACTCAGCATGTGAAAAAGGTTACTTTTGAATGCTATAATAGCTTTTTCTTACTGTGAGATTAATTCTGTAACCCTTGCTTATCCATGCAGGTCCAGCAAAGCTGGAAAGGGAAGAGGCCTGAATATGTTGGTACGTGAAGACCTACTTCTGTGCACAAGAAGGAGTTATTGGCTACTCAGTTCTCTTGCATTTGGGGCCAGAAGATGCATCTGAAACAGAAGCATGGAGAAACCATGCAGCGCGCTGGGGAAAGTGAGGCTTGTATCCTGCTAGAGTGGGACGTGACTGGGAGCACTGTGGGATAACAGGTATCTACTCATCTGTAACCTAAATTTAATTTAACAAGTTGCTTTAAGGGAAGAAATCCCAGATTATCGTCATCTCTAAAGCCAAATATCTGGGATCAGTTCTGAGAGGGCCCAGCCTAAGTGGAGCTGAGCACTGCTGCTGGAAAGAGGGCAGCTTGTTAACTTTCTGCCATCCATCCTGAATGTTCTCCTTAGCTGCAGTCTGTCTGAAACCATAGCATGTGCCTCTTGATTCATTCACCCTCCAGGAGGTGGAAAATGAACCGAGGATCTCCAGATCCTCCATGGATGTGGTTATTTCCAGCTTGTTTTGTTTAAACTTTCCTTTTTGTCTTGCAACAGAAAAGTGTGTCTTTCTCCATCTGTTATTGTAGGGACTCAGAATCACTGTGGGGCTCCAGCTGGAAACCCCCATGGGGGGAAGATGCCTCCTGGCAGCACAGAATAAGTTGCCATATTGATGGTGAGAGTCCCCTGGGAACTCCTCTGCTGTCCTGTCCCTGGTGTTGCATTTGGCCAGCGAAAGTGGCTCCCCACACTGCATGCAGAGGTCTGTGGAAGAGCCAAGGTGGTACCAGGGTAATCGACACTCCTAATTCCAGAACAAGGGCTTCTGCAAGAGGTTGGCAGTGCTTCTGGTCGTGGGGAGAGGGGAGTATTTCCTTTAAAAACCTGGAATGCTTTTGAAGTTGTTTGTTGTTGGGATTTGCAACCACAGCCAGCTTCCATGAAATGGAGAATGGGATCAGGGTTGCAGCACAACGAAGCAATGATTTGCTCACAGGAATAAGTTCTGATCTGAAGTCTAGCTGCAGAAGAAAATCAACCCGAATGGTTACTCCCCTCACCCGGGGCCAGGAATCCAGATAAAAAAATGCAAGAATGAGGCCATTCTGGTCAGCCTGAACACTCCTCACCAAACCCCGTGACCTTCCTTCCCTATGCCACAGGTTTGCTTGTGACCACATTCCCACTGTCTCCAAAACACAAGCCCCAGCTCCGGTTCCTCTGCCTGCCACTGAAGGGGCATAAGAATGGTAAAGCCACGTTGCCACTTGCTAGTTTTTTCAAGTATGTATTTAGTCTTTATATTTGCAGGGAAAGCCAAGGAGCATGTACGCTGATGTTGTAAAGGATGAAGGTGAAAGGACTACTTAGTAATGTACAGTCATCTCTTCTGTTAAAATGTCTGTGAACAGTTAGTGCTGATCCAGAGCTTTCTAGAAGGAGAGTAAGTTATTGGAAAGTGTTGATTTAAAAAGATCAAAGATTGATTTTACAATCCCAGGGTTAGTTTGACTTTGTTGACATTTTCCCAGAAACTTATCCAACCTTTTTTTTTTCTAATTATCTTATTGATTTACTTTTAAGTCAATATAAGGTGAAAATATCTAACACTGTAAGTATACAAGGAGATTAAAGTCAACACAATGTTTTCTGTCTGAACAGATATTCTAAATTTTAGAGAACTGAGAAAATGAAGTACAAGAGACTTATGTTTCCTTCACACAGCATGAGCTGTTGTGGAAAACCATTTGCCATTATGTTACCAACCAGTTGTATTGTAAGAAAAATAATACTAATTTTGGTGGGTGCATGTTGCGCTGGTGGGAGATAAGGCCTCTCTGTGCTGTGATTGATAATTAGTAGAACTCTTTGGAAAAACCTGTGTTTCTATGACAAACTGAGTTGCAAAAATACTTCTAAGTTGTTCTTAATTTTTGTTTCAGATTTTTAAAAATTTATCTCAGGGTAGTTAATTTGCCTTATATTTGTTTTTTTTTTTGACTAACCTGTGATATCATAATGCTAAATCCCTAAGGACATCTGCTACAAATAAGTTACTGAGCTGTTCTCTAGATCAGTTTCCTTCTGTATCCAAATGAAGCAGCTGGACATGAGCAAACAAGAGACCCTTTCAAATGAAAAGAAGGTAAGAAGTTTCAATCAGGGCAATACCTTGCAGTGAGTTTAGCAATAAAATGAAATTAACAGAATATTTAAGCTTTTAGTTTATGTCTTACTGTAGCAATGAATATTTAGTGTGTGCCGTAAATAAAAACCAGGAAAATAGGGTTAGATTTTGGCAGCTTCAAAGTCCAAAAGCAGAATTTCAGAACTAGAAAATTCATTTTCCTGAGAGCACACTTAATCCCCATTTGGAATAGAAATCCCATTACAGCCTGTGAAGAGGATATTCCAGGGCTCAAGCAGCCCTGCTCAGCAGGGCCAAAAGCCACTGCAGAAATCAGTGTGACATTGCAGAGACCTGTAGGTAATTTTAGATACAGTAAAAGCCATGTTCAAAAATTTAATAGACAAGGAGAGATGTACTGTTCCTTTACTCTAGCTTTGCTGTGGGTTTGATATGGTGTTTATAATACTTGTATGACTTCTGTGTTGACAGTATCTGAACTCCTTGCCATCTAAGAGAAAGTGCTGGAAAACGCGGAAGGTGCCAGGACAATGCCTTCGGTTGTTGCGTTTACGGCCGACGGCCAGTGCCTGGTTGGAATGCCAGCGAAGCGGCAGGCGGTGACGAACCCCCACAACACCTTCTACGCTACCAAGCGTCTCATCGGGCGGCGCTTTGGTGACCCTGAAGTGCAGAAGGATATGTAAGTGAGGGTGGAGAGCAGCGCCACTACCAGCAGGAACGCATAAAATAACAATGCTGTATAACAGGACATGTTATGTTTTAAAATATAACCCCCTTTTGGGTGAAGTAGTTATGCCCTCATGTCTCAGAGTTTCATTGCTTGTATTCTGAGGGCCAGGCTGTATTTTGCTACGTTAGTTACTGACCATCTTAAGGTTTTCAGAGAAGAAGGAAGAAGCTTTGCTGATGCTGTGTGGAATGGTCAACATCTACCAGTGAAGACTGTTCTCATCCTTGAGGGCGTTTACAATCAAAGCTGTATGATCATTGCGGTCTACTGCTTCCTCACAAGGAGAAGTTGAGGAGTAGGCATTGACGTGTTCACCCTGGCGACCAGTGACAGAACTCGAGGGAATGGCAGGAAGGTATGCCAGGGGAGGTTTAGGTTGGATATTAGGAAAAGGTTCTTCACCCAGAGGGTGGTGGAGCACTGGAAGAGGCTCCCCAGGGGAGCAGTCATGGCACCAAGCCTGACAGCATTCAAGAAGCATTTGGATAATGCCCTCAGACACATGGTGTGAATTCTGGGGTTGTCCTATGCTGGGACAGGAGTTGGACTCGATGATCCTTGTGGGTCCCTTCCAACTCAGGACATTCTATGATTCTTTCTCTTCTGTGTCTCTCCAGAGCCCCCAGTGAGACTGGGAGGTGCTGCCTTGTGCCCGCGTTTGTGTAGGAGCTGAGAAAAGCCATATGATTGTGGAGGTAATTCGGACAGAGCCGGGAACTAAGCCAATCTTTCAGGTACTAGATGAGTCCTTCTGCATTAGCTATTCCTTCCCTCCCAGGGTAAGTCCATGGAGTAACAAGATGCCCTGTTGTAGGGGTTTGGAGGAGGTTAATGGTGGTGGGCTAGAGCTTCCTTGGGGAAGGGGCCCGAGGTGCCTCATGGTACGGACAAAGTCTGGAAGGGATAGACAAAACCCTGCCTTGGGTCTGTGTTAGAGAGCAGAGAGGGCACAAAAATGTGACAAAGCTGGTCAAACCTGTTCCCCGTGCTGGGATTTTTCTCCCCCCCCCTTTTTTTTTTTTTTTTAACACTTGGCAAAGAGGGCAGAAATAGATGTTGTTTGGCTGGTCTTCTATGGTTTCACTCTCGAGGTATTTTTAGCGCATTGATATATGGGCACCTTGGCCCTGGCTGTGTGGTTTTTTTTCCTTGTTTTCAATTAGAGGCAGCACTGCAGCTCTCCCAAACCCTTGGCTTCCACTCACAGCACATGCAGAGTCAGGAATTCCCCCAGAAGACAGCTGGCATTCAGATATTGGGGTACTGGCACAGAAACAAGCAAATGGTCTGAGACCTCCCTCCATGGGGAGTAGGCTTGTACCCACCCATGGCTTGAGGCACCTCTGAGTGCTCCCCTACTCCCTGCCTGGAGCTGGGCAAAATACCCAGTATTGTCATTATTGGGGTGATGTAATAGATTTTATGGTCACCAATATTGCCCAGAAAATAGCACCACATGTCAGTATAGTCTGAATTTCCCAGTACAATGTTTTTCTCTTAACATGAAAATGTCGTTCATTAAAATAAAACAGCCTTCAAAGGCTCCTGTACTTGCACTGCTCCTGTTGAGTTTACAGGAACAGCCATCTGGTACCTGCAGCTGAGTTGCCCAGTGTTCAGGGGTGTTTTGGGATATTGTTGGTGTTCGATAGCCAGGTGAAGGAACGGGGGCATGCTAGTGCAGTGGTGTCTTTGGCCATGAACAGGGGCTCTTAGGCAGTTATGAAAATGAATTTTAGCTTTTAGAGCAATGGATGGGGGAGGATCTGAAGAGCGAAAGCAAACCAGTATAAGGAGAAATGATAAGGCTTTTGCTGGGAAGTTGTAGGGGACTGATTTAACAATGTGAGAATCGGGCCATAAGTCCATCTGGTCTTCCACAAGTTCCTTTCTACATGCTATTATTTTCTTTGTCACAAATGCACCATACCCTCTGCCTGTGCCCTGAGGAAGTCCTACGTCCCAAAAAATATCCTCAAGGGGCCTCAGTGAAACTGTGGTGAGCTGAGCTGGCCAGGGAGGAGCCAAGGAAGACGCCGTGCTTGCGGAGCACAAGGCCGACCCCGGTGCTGAGTCCCAGGCAGCAGCTCCCGGGCTGCTGTGCAGATGGCCCCAGTGTGGGAGGGTGTTTACAGAGGAGAAAGGATAATTTTTCTTCTTGTTTCACCCACAAATAATTCACACTGCATTGTTCCAACTTTGCAAAGCAGTTTTTTCCTCTAGGCAGAGGCTGTTACAGAACATTTGGGGATCAAAGAGTTTGGAGTAGCTCAGTACAGGAGTCTGTAGTGAAAATGTTTTGCTCATATAGAGCGAGTGCTGGCTATGCCTCATACAGTCCCTGTCTAGCAAACAAAACCAAAAGGCTGTGCTGTTTGTTCAAGGTTGCTGAGAATGTTAATGAAAGGCAATTAGAAAAAAACGTGGTGGTGAGTCCACGTGTATTAATCTTTATTAGAGTTACATTTTCCCTTGTAAGTGTGACCTGCCTTGAGGCTTCTGTCTCCAGAGTGTGCTTTGTGGGACATTACAGGCAAGAGCGCGCAGCGTTCCCAAAGTAGCTGTTAATTTCCCCAAAGTGCTTTTAGCAGACGAGACTTACAGGGAGCCAGTTAACCTGGGCCAAGGTGGTTCCTGAGCCACTGGTGGGACTGGCTGGGGACACTGCTGTCACCCTGTCGTTCATAGCGCGTAATGGGATCTAGCAGCGCTGAGCGATGGTCACAGTTCACCAGGGTTGCCAGGCTGAAACAAGAACTGCACAGCAGAGTTCGGGGTGGTGGTGCAGCTCCTCTCATTAGCCATTTTTATGTGAGTGGTAACTACTCTAATGTGGCAACAGACGGCAATGGTAAGGAATTGCATGAGTGACAGTGTCAGTTTGATTCCTCCTCTTGGCGATCTCCCTTTTGGTGTACAGTGCATGCATTCACTGGCAGGCAGATACATGGCCCTAACATAAGCAAATTCCCTTTGATAATTGTACCGGGGCACCTGGGTACCAACAGTCCCATGGGGACTTACTGCTCAGTACTTTTCCAGATGCCACATAACTCTTCCAGGGGTGTGTGATGATCTGACGTGACCGTAGATGCAGCAGTAAATAGCCTATAGGGCCTTTAAGGACACCAGACATTTTCTCTCTGTCAGATGAGAAATCAGTGTCATACTAAAGGTCATGTTCTCCATCAACTCACCAGCGTTTCAATGATTTTTTTGTAACAGGAACTTGTTATTTTATTTGCACCAGGGCTTGGAGGTACTTTATGTTGTAACAATCATAAACTGTAAATAATCGCTTGAGTGAAAACAATTTCTTCCTCCTTTTTCGATTCCCGTTTGGTTTGGTGTGTGCATTCCCTGGCAGACAGGTATATGTCCCTGACTCATTTTAAAGATCAAGAATGACCCTGAGAAGGAGGGGCCTGAAACCTGCTTTATCCCAGATGCACAAGGAGCATCGATCTGGCTCCGACCCAGAGCCTGTGGGGAGCCAATGCCAGCTCCGTCTCACACAGAAGGGCCAGGGAGCTCTGCAGGTAGCACGTACTGAACTATGTAAATGCTGTTAAGTCCTTTTCTTTATCTTTTGAAATGCAAAACTGAAGGTAAGTCTGCAATTATTTCTTTTTATCCCTTTAAAATATTTTCATAGTCCTTTGAACCTCCACCATTTAAAATTTCTCTCCTTATTTCCACAGTGCTCAAAATAACCTACTCCAAAGGTAAACATTTCAGTGAATACTTCAATAAAATGAAAGGTGTGTGTTGTGATACCATTTAAACTCGGTTTTGAAGACCTCTGAGTTCATGCCCTCAAAAGAAAGCCTAACAATGTTTTTGTTCAGGCTATTTTACATCCCATCATAATCAAAGCTAAGTTAATGTTTCACTTCAGGCTGCAGTAAATTAGATAAAGCAGTACTTCCTCATTCACAGAGTAATAACTGTTACCCTTTTACTTTGTCTACACTATGTTGTGCTGATAAAGGAAAAAACATTGCTTAATCCTTTCTAACAACAGGTGAGACTCTTTTTAAACACAAAATATGTTTCTGTAGTGCACTGCCTGTTGCTGAGGCGTTTTTAAGACTGCTAAGCCCCAACCTATTCTAGGTAATGAGAGCTGTCTTTCTGGTGGCAAACCTACCACTACTCTTTTATAAGCTAAATATAAAGCTAAACCCATGTGAACCTCAAGGTAGTTTTTCCACCTCATTTTATTTCACCCAAAAGCAGAAAATGCTTGTTTCTTGGAAATTAATCTTGGAAATTAATGAAGTGCTTTCTGAGTCAGCTTTTCAGAGATGTCCTTTCCAATGGAGACACCAAACACGCGCACGCCTGGGCCTGATGCAGCTGACGGGTGTCCACCTGACTGACTTTTCGCCGAGGAGCAGTTCCCGTGCCCGCTGTGCTGGAGCTCCTCGGGAGTAAGCGGCTGTGGGACTGGGACTCGGCGTGTAACGGAGGACAAGAGCTTCAGGTAAGACATTTACCTGCTCTCTTTTACTCATCTGCTGGTAGTGCACATTGCTACTTTAATATCCAACATGGATAATCTAATGTCTTCCACTATCCAGAACTCCTCTGCTCAAAAATAACATAAAGCAAGAATTATTATTCTTTAATAGTGAAAATAATAATGTAAAGTGTCTCCTTATAACCAACATCCAGCCACTTCAGAAGCAAAACACTGGAGTGTGTCCATATTAGCCCTCCATGACTGTTTGGAACACAACCAAAAACCCAAAGGTTTGGCACTGGGTACGTTGCTGCAGTGCTTCAGGAGATGTGTAGAGGCGCTGGGGGGTCCCTGCTGCGTCATCACGTCCCTGAGGCGTTGCGGCTGCTCCACTGCAGACACTGCTGTGCCAAAGCAGGGATGAATCACACCTGTAACAGTTGTCTCATTTGGAGAGAAGCATAAAGCATTCATGTAGTAATTTAAAGTGTTCATCCAAGTATTTAGCATTTATTATTTTTCTTAAAAATATTTCCCACTCCACCTTGAAAGAAAACAACCTAACAGTATAGGCCTAGGTCCTTTGGGGAGAAAGTTCATTTGTTTGTTTGGTTGGGTTTTTTTTAATTCAGAAGTCTTCTAATTAAGCTTCTTTTGTTTATAGTGTACAGAACACTTCAAAACAAACATGCACTACCAGTAGAGAGAACTTTCCTTCTCATGAGCGTGCAAACCAGAAACTAGTACGTACTGCAGCTTGTCTAATAAGTACATGTTGATCTGATCTGCTGTCTCAGAGTGTATTTCATCCTCTTAACGTAAAAATAAGCAATACTTTGCAACAGATCCTAATCTAGTGCCAGTTAAAATATCTGCCCAGCTTTTGACAGCTGAAGTCACTTACATGGATGTGATATTTAATAAGTTAGGGAGCAGAAAGGAATGGTATCATATCAGGTAAGAGTTTTGGCCAAAGATTATACCACAATTGTGCATTAATCTGAGATAATAACAAAATGTTGTGCACCTGAAACTGAGTGCATCCAATTAATTGTCTGTTCCCAAACTCATTCTTGTATCTGACAAGAGGTTACACCAACCTTTTTTTACTTTCAAAGTGTATTCTTTATTTTAAAGCAAAGTTAGAAAGCTGTACAAGAATCTAGGCGTGAACATTGGGTGCTGATGTGCACACAGATAAAATAATATTTTCAGGTTTGTAATGGGCAACGACATACTGGAAATAATTAAATGGGGTTTCAGATTGAAAAAAAACCATGCCTGGTATCAGTCCAGAACTTTTGTTCCTACTTTAAGTGTTTTTTGGTGCAAGTATCAGCAGTATTGGCACGTTAGACCTGTTAAGAACAAGACAGGGTTGGTGATGGAGAATTTGTTGTTAGCATTGCTTGTTTTTTAAAGGGCAGCTGGAACCTGAAATGTGTTTTACAGCAAATAGCTGCCTGGCCAGGAATGATTTACAGCGTTGGGTGAGGTTTTGCAGAGTGCTGGACACCAAGCTGCTGCGAGGCTGGCTCAGGGCTGCCCGAGTGGGTTCGGCTGCTCTTGCGGACACATGGGCCGAGGAAACTGCGCTGATGGGCAGCTGTCCTGCAGCCCAGTTCCCCTGTGTCTCCAGCCGTTGGCAGTTCATAAAGCGTTCACACGTTACAAGGGTTTTAAATTCTGGATAAAAGGTAAGACGTCGCCTATGGCTTCTGTGACGCATAAACTGTGTTTTGGAGTAGGCTGCCGTGGTGGCGGGGGCAGCATCTGTGGGCAGCCTGGACTGATGCCGAGCCTGGATGGGGCACCTGGCTTACCTGAGCCTTCAGTTTGCCAGAGAAAAGAACAACAAATCCTGGTGATCGAGAGTCAAAATAAGAGAAGATCAACAGAAAAGCATGTTTCTATCAATCTTTGTCTTTAGAGGTCCCTAGGAGGCAGCGTGAACAGCTGGTATCCCCATTTTTCACGTGGGTAGCTAAGGCAGGGAGTAATGACAGAATTTTTCAAAGTACCGCAGAGGCTTGCTCTGACCTCTGACATTGCTCAGCAGCTCACGTCCCTCTCTTAGCCCCTTTCCCTGGAGGAGCACATCTCTGTCCTGCGATGTGTTGAGGCGCGGTGTGCACAGGCACCTCTCGGCAGGGCACTGGGAGAGGGTGGGAGGTGTGGAGGGCACCACGCTGCGGGGACACGGTGCTGTGAGGGCCAGGACAGGGGAACGGGAGCCCGGGGAGGGGAGACCCTGTGGCAGACAGCTGTGTTGGGTCAGCCTGGCCGGCCGCTCCTCCTGCCGTTCCCATTAACAGTGGGGAGTGCATTTGAGGCACGGGGAGAAAAGGGCCGGCTGGTTGCTTGTTTTCCTGTTAATCAATTAAGGATACTTTAAAAGGTGGGGAGAAAAATTGCTGTGTTGGATCTGCCGTGTAATTAATAGGAAAAATATGGCCATGCTAATTACATCTCCCAGACCTTTGGTTTTCTGAGCTGTGGTAGGTACCTTCTACATTAAAGCCCCTTTCCTAGTGCAGAGGGAAACTGCAGAGCAGAGGTGATGTCGGGACAGGAGCCGGGCACTGAGGGTGTTGGTATGTCCTGCTCTGCTCACATCAGACACGTGGTGAAGTGAAGGAAGGTGGGAAGAAAGGGTGACCTGAGTCACACCTTCCCTGGGAAAAGGCCTCAGCTGATGGTCATGGCTGACCCGTGATGCAGCCGGGGCTGGGGAGCACAGCCAGGGCCCAGGACCCCAGGTGGGAAAGCACAGACCAGGAAGCGGTTCCTGTGCAGCCTGAGGAGTCTCGTTTGAGGTTTGTGTTTGCTTTAGCATTTCACCCAAAAAGAGCATTCTGGTAATGACTGAGTGTTTTATTTTCGTTGTTGCTGTAGACACCGTCGTCAAGTCGCAGAGTTTGCTGTAAATAAGTCTGCAGTATAAAATGACATTTCTTTCTCACAACATTGGTTTTCTGTCTCTTCTTTCCATCCTGTCTTTCAGGCATTTATTTTAGAAAAGCTAGAAAGGTAATTATGCAATGGGTCGGGATTGACAGTCACCTTAAATGCTGAAATGGGGCAGAAATAACTGCTTGGCTCCAGGTTGCTGCTGTAGCTGTGCCACCACCTTGCCCTGCCCTGCGTGCTGGGCAACCATTCCTTTCTGTAGGTAGCCTTTGGCAAGAGCCTGACCTTTATCTCTCTCTTTGTAGCAAGAGTGGGCGTCGCTGCTGTTTTAAGCTGCCAGGAGCCCAACGCGTGGCTACAGAAAATAAATGTGGTATGAGCTGATTGATTTATCTGCATTTTCTAGCCCAGCAATTAATTCTGGTTTTGGGAGGCAGAACCAAAGCAGCAAGCATGCTGTAAGGCCAGATCAGAGCTGATAATATATTCCTCCCTTCCTCCGTCCTTTGCTAGCACAGAGATCAGCCTATTAAGGAATCATCTCCCAGAGCATCAACCAGCCCCAGCGAGGATCGTCGCCGGCTGCACCGCGGCAGAGCAGAGCCTGGCCAGCGGCTGGAGACGGAGCGGGAAGCCCCAGGTGCCGGGGATGGGAGGGTGGTGGCAGCAGGGGCTCGGAGAGGGTGCCCACCCACCTGCCATGCTCCCAAGAAGCCATGAGGCTGCAACCTGCTGCCCAGAGCTGGGAGGTCACTGCTCCTACCTGCCTTTTTGCCAAATTGCTTTGAAACTTGTTATTACTGCCCCGATACACTTGCCTGTTATCTTAAGAGCTGAGCGGCCCCAAATGTAACACAGCCCCACACTGGTTGTTGATGGTGTCTGCATGGGTTGTCGGTGGATGAGGGTTGGCCGCTGGGCAGTGGGGCCAGCACGTGGGGCATCTCGTGCCGGCGGCAGCTGCGGCTGGTGGCTCCATGCGACTGCTAAATGTGAGGTCTGTGGGGAAACTGAGGCAGGTGGGATGTTTCTGACCTGGGAAGTGGTGCCCACAGGTGCCGGTGGGTGCCTGGAGGCCCCGTGGTAGCAGAGGCACAGCAGTGGGCTCCCAGTCCTGGGGATGTGGGGGCTCAGTGAGGGTGGGAGAGAGGGAGCTCCTCTTTCCTCTGCTTGCCTCTCCCCGAGCAGGCTGCACCCCCTCTCCCTGCCCACACACTCTCTTTCTCTTAATTTCTCACTTGTGTAAGCTGGGGTTATATTTATCCCAGCCTTCAAGGGTGCTAAGATGCGAATTCAGATGCTGCAGCTTTTAGCTACAGCACATAAGCAAGCATTCCTGCCGGGGAGTGTTTCGTGTCACCAGCCCAAGAGCTCCCTGATGCATCAGTTGGGAATGCAACAGGTACGAGTGCGAAGGCAAGGCAACAAAGAGGAGACACCGAGGAGAAGGCTGCTGCCAAGGCAGTCGCCCTGATCCGCTCTCTGTGGGTGGCTCTTGATGGAATTTCTCTCTATCTAAGGCAAAAGAAGTAAGTTGAAAGGTCTCTTTTACAGACCTTTCTGATTCAGTCAAGTGGAATTAGTGTGGCTATTTTTTCATCCTGGCTTGTGTCTTTTACGTGTATCTTCCAGTTCCAGACTGAACTGTTCATGTATGTACAAACTGAAAAGTAAGAACTGGAAACATTGCGTCCATTTTCAAGGCGTGCTCTGATCATCTTAAGCCGGGACTGAGAAAGTCCCGTGAGCTCTTAACCAGCAAACAACAGTGCTTTGGTGATCAAATATCAAAATCTTATCAAATTGATACCTGAGCACAAGGAAAAGACAGAGGCTTTATCTTCCCTGTGGTACTCCTGATGGCTGTTACCTGGACAAGGCATCTGTTTACCTGCACTTAGGTACGTGTGGGTCTTTGCGCTGTATTTTGAGCTAAGGCATATCCTTTGGGGAAACGTTGTCATGCTTGCCTTATGCTGCAGCACAGATCTAGGTGTGCCTCTTTTTGCTGTGGACATCCCATATGCAGGCGGTGACATCTGGCAGCTGCTGCCAGGCAGATTACCATGCCATGGGGTGCTACCTACACATGTCCTGAGGCTGCAGACTACCTGTCCAGGGCTGTTCTGTCCTTAAGGACAGTACAGATAGAGCAAAACGGGCTGTGCTCACTTGGGAAAATCAGTTTCTCAATTGGCGCACTGGTAGCAGTACAATAGTGCACAGAAAAGGCAACGTACGTGTGTGTGTGTGTGACTTCGCCAAAAAACTGGCCAAAAATGCAAATGGTGGGAGTATGCCCAATGGACAGCCAAGGTATTACTCTGCTCTTACTCCAGATTCATCTTGCGAGCTCAAGGATTCATAAAAGGATGCAGAGCTGTAATGCTCGTCAGGGGCATTTGGTGTGAATACAGCTCTAATTAAACATGGTGGTGTAGCTTTCACATCGCTACAGTCAATACGAAGAGGGCAAATGCTTTGACAGGAGCTTGGGATCATTCATGGGCTCGCGCATGCTTTGTGTTCTGTTGAAATTACAAACACCTGCTAAGGCTGAAGCTTTATTAACGGTCACCCTATGGACTGTGGGGTCTTTTGGGCGTGTGCAAGTAGAAGGTGGTGGGTTGCAGGCTGAAAGACTCGTACTGAATGAACTAGTGCCGAGTCAGGCCTCGTGGGTTGTGTCGTGTGGTCTTGGCTGGACCTCAGGTGACCTGAGGCTGGGTGAGAAAACAGCAGCACAGTGCTCCGGCCTGATATTTATTCTCAGCATTAAGGGCATATTACAGAAAAAATAACACTAGACATTCCTTGTGTTATCTAACCCTGAATAAGTAATGGCCAGCTGCGCTGGCTATAGCATAAAAACAGTTTGTCAGGTTTGAGAGGCAGGTGCCGCGCTCTGTGCCCTGAGAGCAGCTCACGGCTTCTCCCCGGTGCGGGCAGCGCTGCTTTGCGTTTCTTTGCAAAGTAAGTTTTGCGCTCTGGCATGGCAGCTGCTGTGCTGCTGGTGGGCAGCAACGGCTCAGCTTCCACTGCTCGGGAGGCCCGGGGCCCTCCCAACGCCGGCAGCACGCGGTCATGTCTGCAGGAAGCGAGCAAAAGAGCTCCTTTTTGCCCAAATTCAACCGTGGGACAATGGCAGAATGGCTCCCTCCACCCTTAGGGATCCAGATGAAGATTCTCAGCGCTGGTGGCCCGTGTCCCGGCTGCCAGCACGCTCTGCCTCCTGCCAGCACCGGCGTGGCCAGGCAGCAGCGCAGCGCTGCTGGCCAGGGACACCCGCCCGCTGCCCCTCATGTCCTTGGCTGTGCCCCCTGCGCCCCGCAGGGACGTGCTGCTGGTGGCGCTGGGCAGCCCCTTGCCGGGGCTGGCGTGGTCTCGGCCCCAGCGCTGCCTTTGGAGTTGAGCAGAGATCTGTGTATGTGCAGAACTGAAACCATGCGGCCCAGTGCAAGCAAATAGAACAACTTAATTTTCTGAAGGTTTCCCCCTCCCTCGCAGAAGGGATGCCTTCAGTTTACGAAAAGAAGTCCATTTAAAACAAAAGACTAATGAATATGGTAGCCCTCCCTCTTTTGCAAGTTTAAACACCTCATCTTTCCTCATAGAACAGCTCTAAATCATTTTATTTGCAAGCCCTAAGCAGGAATTTGTATTCATGGTAAGACATTTATTGAGTTAATTTATTTAAGGCTGAGGCATAATTTCCAATAATGGAAGAGTCTCTAGGCCCAGTGAAATTGTCTCCCTGATAGGGCATTAATATTTTAAGGGGTTATAATACTCTGTCAATTGATCTGTGTCTTTTAGGGAGTAGGTTAGCAGTTACTGATGATCGCTCCTATGAAGGATTATCTTAAATAAAGCTGGTGCTCCGCAGACCAACGCCTGCCCCAGGGCCGCATCAGGGTCTGGGTACGTGAGTACGAATGGAATGAGGAGGAGAAATGACACAGTGCCAGTCTGTAGGTGGGCGCTGTGCCCGCAGCCCCGGGCTCGGAGAGCAGCACAGGGAAAGGCCGCGGTACGTACAGCTGTCTTGAGATGTGAAATTGGGGGCTGATCTGAGCGAGGAGGTGTTGGCATGTGTTCTGCAGGAGCCTTGTTCATCTCGGCAGATGGTCTGACTGTTACTGGTAATAGTTAAGAGACAAGTAACTTGACTTCTCAGTACCTTAATTTCTCTGTTCTTAGAAATGGGGAACATTTATGCTATTTCTTGAGTGATTTAAAAAGGAGAGGAAAAGTCCAAAGTCCATTGGTTTACTGCTATATTAAATGGCACGTTGCACTACAAAACATGGTGCTGAATGGCCTTTAAAAACAAGGTAACACAAAACCAAATCCAGATTAAATACCTTTAGGTAAAGCCTGTCTCAGGGAGGAGATGACAGGACCACTGAGGCCCAGGCAGAGTTTGCTGGGGCACGTTCAAACCCTCCCGGCCCAGGCTGAGGGTACCGAGCCGTGGCAAGGCAGTGGCCAGGGAAGGGGGACAACGCGAGCAAGTGGTGCAAAGCTGCTGCCAAACTGCTGCCAAGAGCCGACAAACCTGAAAGGATATCGAGGTGCCTTCTCAGTCTGTCACCTCATGGCTGGTGTTTTGCGTGGACCGGCTTTTACGTTTTCTTATAGCCCACAGAGGCGCCTAGTTGTTGGGAAGCGTTAAATGCAGGGACTTGAGTAAACTTCAGAGCGTCTGACCGTGGCTGTGTCGGGCCATGGCTCTGCTCCCGGGACACCAGGACATCAGCTCCTTTGCTGCATGGAGCAAGCCAAAGGCAAACAGCCTTTGTATGGGACACTTGGTTTCACATCCAGTTTTCTTAGAGGCAGCTACTGTGGGCAAGTCAGTCCCGCTTTTTCAGTACCGTGTCTGCTTCTAATTACTGCCCAGAGCTGACTCTTCCCGTGTCATAAGCTCTTTGTGGCTGCAAGGTCACACAGTTAATAGGCACCCAGGGACTGGCCTGCCAGTCATTGCGGCCAGGTAATCTTGCCATGCCAAAGCATTGGGACAGCTTTAAAATGTTATAAAGAAGCGAAATGGTTCATACTAAGCTGCAGTGGCCTGTTGTGGGTGTGTTCACTGGCTTTGAGTATAGGGTTTTATTTATTCCTGTGTAAATTATTCCTCTTGATGCAATAGGTAAAAGCATTTATCTACTAAAATCTCAATTCTGCTCCCAGTCATATGCTGACACTTTGTGTTTCTATGTGCATGGCTTTATTGTGGATATTGAGTATTTATTGAGGAAAAATTAATGTTGCCGTAGAAGGACGTGCAGCTGCAGTGCAGCTTTGACTGTGCTACCTGCAAGAGCAAAATAAATGTGTTGGGAAAAAGTGGGCTGTGGAGGCATTCAAGACATTACGTGGCTGGTTTTCCCCTAAAACTTATTGCGGTGAGGAGCGTTTCACTGCCCTACAGAAATTCAGACTAATATATGTGTAAGATGAATTATTACGTCTGAACTGTGCTCCTTGGGCATATTTTTTTGTTACATGCTCATTTGTCAGTCTGTTGTCAAGCCTTCAATTAATGAGTTACTGGCAGCTCTATTCGTCCTTACGCCCTCCCTTCAGCCACGCTGGGTCCTTCCCCTTCCTGGGCAAGGTGCTGCTGAGGCTGGCACACCACGACACCCCGCTGCTCAGCGAGGACAAAGACAAAACAAAGTGATTCTGTCATCGCTGCTTTCCTCCACTGAGAGGTCAGCGAGTCCCTCCTGCTTCTCCTCCTGGAAGGGTGGGCCAGGGCACGTAGCAATTGCCTGACTAAATCACATTCGTTCTTAACAGCCCTGCGGGTCTGCCTGCAACGCGCACCTCGGGAGATGGCACCGAAAACTCTGCGATGGCAGCTGCCCAGCACAGGGCTACAAGGGAGACCGTTTCCCTTTGTCACGGCCAGCAAAGATGACCAAGGAAAGCAATCCAGCACGTCTGCAGGTTTCTTATTTACAGTGACCTGATACCTGGAAGCTTGGGAGAAAAATTTCCGCGTGTTCACTGTGGCTGTGTGTCTGCTGTGGCCCTTGGTGTATTGACCATGCCCTTGGTCTGATATAATGTGAGAATAATCAGAAACAAAATGTCTGATGTATTTTCTCTGTGTATTCCTTTATCTTTGTGCCACTCCAATTCTTTTCTAAATGACACAATCTCATTTTTTCCAAATTCTGCTCATAAGAGAATCTTTCGGAAATAAATACCTTTTATTTCCCATTTCTTCCTCTAGCACACCCAGAGCTGAGCAGAGCACTCAGCAAACCACCTTTGCTTTATTTACTGTTAATGTAACCAGGACCTACAGTCATTATGCTTTTCTTTACATGTACAGTTCAGAAAGTACTCGGGTGCACCATTTTGTGTCCCGTGAGGAGTTAATCTTGTGCATGCTTGTCTCAGCTGATAGGAACAAGCATAATTGTGTCTCTCATAAAATACCTGCACATACACAATGGAGGAGACTGAGCGAGCAGAACTGCTGAGGTGGGAGGGACCGTATATATAGGGTTACAATTACAGGGCTGGCAAGGAGAGAGCAAAATCATAGAAAGCAGCGCTGTGGGCTGGGGAGCTGCCTGCCTGTGAGAGGAGGGAAGATGAACTTTCTGCACCCAGCCCTGGATCCCTGCCTGCGGTGAGGGGCAGGTTTGCTGAGTGAATGAAGCCTGAAGTAATTGCCCAACATGACTGAGCACAGAGAGCTCTGAGCTCACGGATCGGCAGCCACAGGAGATTGACAACCGCAGGCAAGTTTAGATGAGAGCTAGAGTTAAGGTATCTGGTGCAGGAGAAAAAAGGCTGCCTCGAGCATGCCAAATGTCTGTATCAAATTGTAATTATTTATAAATTTTATGTACGTTGTTTTTGCTGAAACAGAGTAAATTAATTGACCAAACAGAAGCCAAACTTGACATTTTGGAGGAAGAATTTTTCACGTAAGTAAATCTCAGAAACCTTCATTTTGATATAATTTAAGACTTTCCGTATGTATTTAGAGAACTGAGGCCTGCAAGCTGCAGGCAGACCTGTGTACCACGGTGGGTGGACAGATGTGAGCGTAAGCTGCCACTTCCCACAAGTAGCTTGAAGGATGAGAGTTTACATCTTGGAAACAGGAATGCATTACTCAGGCATGGTTTGAACATTCTTACATAAGGACTGGATCTAATTTTATGTAAACCCTTCTTATATCTTGGAGTTGCTTCTGACTTTCATTGGAATAAATAAGACAGGAATCAGGCCTGCGGTTTACAGGGTGTCATATAAATAACAGGCCTGGTTCCCCTCTCTCTCATACCAAGAGTAGTACTGTGTGTAAAGTCTACGTATATAAATGCGTGTGCCACTCATGGTACCAGCGCATATGAAATCAGGAGTGAGCTCTGTATTTTTCAGTTACCTGGTGTTGGTTTGTCCCACGCAGCCTGGGACTCTCTCTGGGCACTCGCTGCTGGCCTGTGGGTGCAGGCGCTGCTCCCTGTCGCCCACCATGGGAGACCAGCCCGTCCGCGGGGGCTGGTCCCTGCACGGCGCTGAGGGTCAGCCGTGCGCTGCAACACAGCGAGGGTTGCCTCGAGCGAGCGCGGGTGTGTGCTACGGCCTCAGCGAGTCACCTCGCAGTGCCTGCTGCTGTTTCTGGGACTGAGAGGTAATTTTTCATGTGATGTAATGATGGTGACGTGGATGGAAAGAATCTACTTTTTACCAAGAGCAGAAGTTCACAGAAGTTCTTGAAGGATTTCTGCAAGTACCATGAAGTCACCTGTCTACTGTCCACAATTCCAGATAACCACTCAAGGTAACTGAAAAAAAAAAACCAAAAAGCAGAATAAGGCAGGTGGTGTGTGTCACTGAGGAGCCAGCTCTCGGCACTGGTGTCACACTCCACCACAGCCAGCACGTGCCGTGCTGGGTCCTGGGCTCCCACAGCGTCTGCTTTGAAACACACCTCCTGCTCTTCCAGACAAAAACCAGGCCAATAATGACCTAGACTTGGTTAAGTTCTTAACCTGGTTTTATTCAGATTTTCTCAAACAGGGAAACTAGCAGGACGGAAAAAGGTTCAGTTCCAACGAAAACAGAAACTTTGAGGTTTTGACAGAATACAAAACCATGAAAGACTTAAGTCAATATGAGACATTCCTTCCAACCCCAAATTACGTGCTTTGTTTTACTTTCTCTTATGTAACATACTTGAGGGCTTTCCTCAATTTCTTGTTTTAGTCAGCAAATATTATAAGCAAGAAAAGAGATTTTTTTGAAGCTAAAAGATCAGAAACAATTAATTTCAGTATTATCTACCTGCTGGTACAGGTGCTATTTCCAGGTTCTCCCATCCCCTTCTCCTCCATCAGCCTCTAACGTCCCTTTTTCTCCTGACCAGCCGAGGAGTGAGCTTGTCTATCTCTTGACACGTGACAGGATCCCACTGGCTCTTTAGTTCTGTAATAATGGGATTCATGCTGGATACATTGATTATAGTGTCAAATAACTAAGGTTTCCAGTAGGAGCGGCTTGCATAAAAATGTTGCGCATGAATGTTTTCCTGTTGTTAACTCCATTCTCTTCCTTGTAGTTGCATCAGATTTTCTCCTGGCTCTCCTGAAACAGATTTTCAATAGAAAATCTATCCTGAAATAGATTTGTAACATTCACAAACTAAAAAGATAGCAATTAATTTTTTTTCTGGGAAGAACAAGCTTTAAAGTTTAAAAAACAAATACTTAAAGTTGAGGAAACTGAGAGGCAAATCATTTTGGATCACCTGAAAATGAGAGTTTTTAATGATTTGTTTGGTCAGTAACTTAAAATGTGATCAGCTCTCATAAAAAATCATCAGAATACCTGACTTTTGCAGCAGCTGTCATGCCATGAACCTTTCCTTACAAAATCTCCTGCCCATGCACATCCCCAAAGCAGTTGTCTTTCAAGATCAGACAACTGTCTCCCAGCTCAGGCTGGGCAGTGGAGGGGGAAAGAAACATTAAAAAAGGGAAGACAGATTATATCTGTCTTAAATCACTCAAAACCTCTTCTAGATAAACAACTATGTTGACCTTGAAGTGACATTTTGGCAAAGCCAGCAAAGGCTGATCCCAGGGTGTCTGATGCTTTTTGCCTCTTTCATCATTTTGTAGTTGTATTTGGCAACTATTGCCTTCGTGTCAGTGGCCAAAGACAGCTCAGCACCGAGTGGTGCAGCCACGAGGCGGTTGTGAGGCTGGAAGCTCCCGGTGATGCTGTAGTGATGCTTTCTCCTGGAAAGTTATTCCTCGGGAATACAGGGAGCAAAAGGGGAGTCTCTGACTCTGTCCACCCTCTCTCTGTAGCACTGTTCCTGTGTGCTGGTCGTGTTGACATTGGATGAGCAACACTCCTGGGCCTGGACAGAGGAAAGGTGGTGACACTGCTGCCAGGGCTGCGCTGCTCCTCCAGCAGAGCCAAAGGATCCACATCTCTTCACATCTGAGATGAAAATAAACGTCCTCATGTGATGTCCGTCAAACCTTGTCCTGGGAATCAAAGCACTTGTGAAAACACCCTAGTGAAAATGGTTGCTTAAAATTGCAGATGTGGTCTAGTGTGTTGGGTTCAGGCAGGCTGAGGTCTCAGGTGCAGGGGCATCCCAGGTGCTGCTGTAATAAATAGAAGCAACACCTAAATGGGCAAATTAAATGTAATCTGTTTCAGTGTTTATTTTGTTTTCTTTAGCTTCCCTAGCCAGGTTTTATTCTGAGACGTTCCATGCCTGTGTTGCATGTTCTGCAGTCGTAGCAATTTGGCTCTAGTAAAATTTGACCTTGTGAATTATTATCTTAAGCTTAGTAAACTGGTCACATGGGTTTGGTTTTCTGGGTAGCTTTTTAGATTCTCATAAATGCGCCTATTGCCTGGCGTTGGGATGTCATCCGTCAGAGAATATGCTCATCTTCTGCTCTGCACAGTGAGGCACAGATGGTGCTTTCAGCTGGAAGTAACGCAGGACTGCAGTGGTTCCTGCCAGCCTCCCTCACGGGTCACCACTGCTCGGGATGAAGGAGCCTGTCACTATGGGTTATGCTGGCAGTGGTGCCAAGGAGCCTGGGTGCCACTTCAGGCCCCATCAGGTGACAGTGTACATCCCTATTACCTCACACCCCGTTCCCTATACACAGAATTATTGAAGCTGCCAGTGATTTTTCCTCCTTTTGTGTTTTCACTCTTACCATCCCTTCAAAGGAATAAGCAGAATTAAGGAGGCATAGACTGAGCTGTAGTGGAGATGCGTACTACTGCTGTGGGTTGGTGTAAAGCAGCATTATTTCATTAAATTCCCTGGAAGCAGACACAGGCTTCCACAGAGAACTGTAGTTGGATCTATTTTGCTATAATACTTGCATTTTTGTATAATTTTCACAGCCAATAGGGAGAACACAGAGCTGAGTGAGCGAGCTATTATATTCTCAAGGTTCTAATTATCTCAGAGTTCCCATAATGAATAATTTTTATATAAGTTTGGCATTGGAAAGAATCTCTCCCCTCGTTGTGCTAGTCCCGCCTTCATGACTACTGCTGTTCTGGTATTGCCTGTGCCATGCTTTCACTGACCATAGAAAAATGTCCAGATTAAACAGTGTTTAAGGTTTATTTTTCCTATTAAACTGAAATCCTTTACTGAACAGAGAAACATAAATACACAATCTTATAATAATTTCTTCCCACAATACCGTACTAATGAAGCTGGTGACCTCTGACGAAAGCTCCTGCACTATAAAAGCAGAACTGCAGTTGTGTTAACTGATACACTGAACAGTAAAGAAATGCTTTGGTTATATTCAGCTCGGGCACTGGTGTCACCTTGTTCTTGCCTGTGAGTACTTTGGCATGCCTGGTTTCTCACTCTTAGGTACTTACAGATCCCCCTTTCCCTGCCTCGCAGTTTGGACGTATTTATTATCTTCACAGCCATCCTCTGAAGGAGGAAAATGAGTTTTTGCTTGTTTTGCAAAGAATTAGCAGAGTCACAGTGAAATTGAGACTGTGTAGTTCACTCAGGTCTGTGGCAGCAGCAGCTGTAAATTTATCTGAGTTGGTTTGTTTCAGCTGTCTTCGCTAGACAGCAGTAGCACACATTAGAGTGCACGTTTCACTTCCGTTAACTGAAGACACAACAGGGTCCCAGGAAGGCTTTTTACTACATAAGAGGTCTCCATCCATTAGTCAGTCATCAAAATAAATAGAATTTGGCTTGCTTTTTTCAAAATAAGGTCTTAGTAACTAGGACCAGATGGAATAAAACTGTTTAGAGACTTATTCTGATGCGCCAAAATGCCAGCAACGCCAGCCACTGTGCAAGACAGATTCTCATGAAGGCTGCTCATGAGGGGCTGTTCCTCAGCTGAAGTTCATGAATTCTCATACTTTAACTTAATGCTAATTTGTAGAATTATCCTTTCTTCCTAAAAGTTCTTTAAACTACCTGGACTAACCCTTCTTCTTTCCCATCAAAATTGTGGTCAACGTTGCTGTGAGCAGTAAATGATTCTCTCTCTAGCCCTGCATGATCACATTATAGTGATGAGCACTCGATAACATCTGGAAACATCTGAACACTGTGTTCAGAGAAAGGGCTAGAAGTGCGAAGCCTTGTTAGGAATTCAGATGCTGGACAGATATTAGAGCATATTTTATTTTGAAAAATATGGGCTGCCTTGCATTTGTGGTGCTTGAATGTTCAGGTGTTTTTACTGGCTCTGGACAAAGATATTCTCCTTGCGTGGAGCCCTACCACCCTATGGCACAGCACCAGAGCCATAAAACTAGCTGAGAAGGCAGAGCGTCCTCTGGGCTGTGGTGAACTACCACAGGAAGAATCTAACGCAAGCAGAAAAAGGGACTAAAGGTTTGCATAGTCATTCCCAATTTGTAACGGTATAATAAAGAGGAAGACTTGTATCCATCCAAGAGTGATGTTGCCTTGCCAGTATCTGCAGAAGGACTCTGACACATGGGGTACACACTTCTGATAGCATAGCGGAGCAGGTCAAGTAGTATTGTGTTTCCAGCTCAGACTAACTATGGCTGAGTAACGATCTCCCCCGCGCAGCTGTGGCAGTGCCGTACTCACCCGCCCACCCTGCAGCAGCTTGCTGTGGCAGCACATGTGAGGCACGTGGCAGAGCGCCATCCGTGCACTCGAGAAAAGGTGTGCAACCCATGCAGCAGGGAGCAAAACCAGAGCGGAGCAGAGCACTGGTAAGAGCTGCCCATCGTGGCGCCTGCTCCAAGGCCAGCACGAACCCGTGGGAGCCTCAGGCCAGAAGCCAAGATTTGGTTCCACTCCCAGAAAAGTCAACGAAACCCGTTCAAAGTGGCATGATTTCATCCTGTACCTCATGCTGAGTGACTTGCCAACATTACTACTAATAGCATGGGTTTATCCGAGGTACAAGCTAATGGAGCGCAGAGCTAAAGCATTTCTGTGGAGCCCTAGACTAAAAGATCTGTCGTATGTGGGTGGGCAGGATCTCACTTGGCTTCAGAGTCTGCCTGCCTTTAGGAACCGCCTAAACTTTTTTCTATTTAATAAATCCCTTCCCCTGGTGCCACTTCCAACATCACCTAATGGCCATCCCATGCTGAAAGAAGAAAAGCCCAATCTAAAATAAAGCGGCAGCTAAAGCTCAGTGACCCTGCCAAGGACTTCAGGACCTGAGCTGTCACGAGTGTCTTTTCTGTGGAAAGCATTAAGATAGCAGCACGGTGCTGAAAAATGACACAAGCTAGAAAAAAGGGCAGGAGCCATTCTGTGTTGGGAGTGTTACATGTCCCACAGTGTGTGATTCTGACTGTGCAGGATTTCTTTTCCCTGTCCCCTTCCCTTAAAATAGTTTTTCTTGAACTACAAAAAATTGCCTTTCTTTTCTGCTTCACAGATGAGAAGAGCAAATACAGAAATAATCTCCAGAGATGTTCTGCAGGTATTTTTGCTTCCTCAGTCTGTGTCTTTTCCTTCCAGCCCAAAGGTAAGTGGAGTGTTTGTTTTGTTTTACAGGGAATATCTGAATTATGTTTCATATAAATAATGTGGGTTAAAAGGAAACTATGCTTCCAATTATCCAGCCCATCCAAAGAAAGCTGGGTGCAGTAAGGGATGTGGCATAGAACACATGGGCCTGCGTATGTCCCAAAACACAATCTGTACTTTAACAGTGCAACCCTTTCTTTCCTGTTCAGGACCAGAAGAGTTTGCAGTTTTCACTGGAAATGCCCCCCATGGGACTCCCAGCTGTGTTATTACCATCCCTGGAACTAAAAGTCCTAAATTTCTTGAATGGTTTATGTTTATGCTGTGCACTAACTGGTTCAGTTCTGCTGTAAGGTCCTTTTTGGTCTAAACCCTGCAGCAAAGCTCCAAGGACTACTAATAGAGCTTTAAAGGGAACAGAAGAAAAAAATTAATGAGACCTTTGAGTAACTAAATTGCTAAGTTTGTTACTGCACAGAGCGGTGGTCCTGAGACTCTGGGGAGAGGCAGAGGCACTGCCTTCCACCTCCTGCAGCCCTTCACAAAGCAATGACAACTCTTAATTCACTCATTTACATTTTCATCGAGTGACCACACAGGGACACTGCACCATAAAACTTACCTCTTACAGCCCCAACCCCCTGCCCCTCTGTCTGTATGATGGTACAGATCTATGAGCCTCATGATGTCAGGTACCAGCTTTGTTGTCCATCCACAAAACATTAATTTTGACATTGCACATTGGAGTTGACCCCTCTGTGCGCACAGCAGATACAGGTGGTTCAGCCCACAAGGCTTTGTTGGTGTCTGTGAAGTGCTCAGTGCTTTACCTTTCCCCTTCCAGTGTGCTTGGAGGTTTTACTCCTGACAGTAGCTGTAGGAATGCTGCCTGACACCAGCATATGAGGATGAGAGCTTCTTTAGGGGACTAATGATTAGGAAGGAGGAGCTGTTGGTCAGTGAGATTTGTCTTAGGCTGTCATAAGCAGGAGGAAAAAAGAAATGCATGTTCCTTATATAGACTGTCTGAGGAGGAGTGGGAAGGGGGAGATTGTGGGCTATTATTAAGATTCGTGATATATAGACCTTGCTTGATCTGCCTGGGACTTTTTAAGAATGTTCTTAAGCTACCATGTGTGCAAACCTGTAGCTATCAGCTGAGGTAATTTGCCAGTTTCCCACCTCTTCAAGGTGCCAATTATTCAGCCACGATAAGCAATGTGAGCACGTGCTTATGATTTCAATTATCTACTTATTTTTAATAAGAATTTTATGCAGTTTGTTTGCTTGTTTGAGCACAAGCTGGAAACACAGCTGCAGCTGCACACCAGCCGTGCCCAGCGTGCCTGTCCACACCTAACAGTATGTATTTGTGTCCCCAGGAGGTGCTCCTTGGGTCACGTATCCGACTTGCACGGCAGCGACACAACATCCCTCCCTGGATTTGAGAACCTCACCATGGGATACAACAAATACCTCAGGCCCTACTTTGGCGGTATGTTGGCTCCGTGCATTTGGCTGTTTGAAGAACAGTCTGTAAGGCTTGTGGGGAGGGGAGAGCATGCTTTAAGCTTTCTTTAGGATGCCCCAGTTTAAAAGGTTGTGTTCCTTTTAAATTAGCTAGTAGACAAGGTTGCCCTCCTTTCTGTGTATCCACTGCTGTCTTGAATAGATTGTGCATGCATGTGTGGGGCATGAGAACATGCCCATCTGTGAGGTGAAGAACAGGGAATTATAAACTTCAATACCTCTATGGAAGACCTGACAGAGTAAATAAATTCTGCTCTAATTGTATGTGCTTGTGTTTAGAATCTGACTCTTGTGATTTCTGCTTTATTTTAGTTCTTGTGTATCTTTGTAGTGGGTTGCGGCTATAGAGGAATAAAGCCGTTCTCCTTGCCAGAAATACTGACTTCTGACACATGCTTTCACTTCGCACTGAGACACAAACTAAACCTGTTTTAAGCCCTCATGAAACTCTAGGGAGTAGGGAGCACCTGAAGGACAGCCAGGTATTTAGGAACTTACCTGAGGCTATTGTCCAGTTTGAGTGTCAGGTCTCCCACCTCCCAGGCAAGTGCTGTAACCACTCAGAGGAAAGGGTTTCTCAGAATGACATTCAGCACCTGAAAAATATTGATGAAAGTTTAAAAAACAGCTATGAAAATTGTTATTTTTATCAATTTTGCTTTTCTGCCAGAACCCATTAATGAAACTATGCTCAACAGAAAAATTCCCCATCAGCTTTCACCACGACTTGGATGCTTCCTATTGTAGCTCCTGCAGTCTGAGCTTCTGCTACTGGCAGCTTTCACCTGCTTCCTGTTTCTGACCATGGTGATAACTTTGTGGGACAAAACAGAATTTACCAGCTTGTTATGCCTAGAATGTCTGATCTCTTGCTGGAACAGAAAAGCTCCTCTAGATCCTGTCACATCAATGAACAGATACTTCTGAATTACGTTAACAGAGATTAACTGCATCTACACCAGCCTGCGCCTACCAGAGCCATAAAGGCTAAACAGAAATGGTCAGGACTCCGGTTTGACCTCCTCCAGAGGCCCTGAGTCCTCCCAGAACCATCCTCTGGTCATTAATGTGAGTGGGCTTCAAGTGTCTAAATAGCTAAAACCAAGATGGGGGTTGTGAATAACAGCTATTTTAAAAATTGTACATCTTTCACAAATGAAATATATTTTGGATTTTGGAACATTTTAAAACAAATAAAAAAAAACAAACAAACAAACAAAAACACAAAACCACCTGGAAGGAGATTTAGAAACTGTGTCCCTTGGACTTCCCTAACTGTGATGTAGGGGATGAAAAGGAGAGTCAGCAAGTCCCATGAGGAAAGGTGTTGCTGTGCTGTCACCCAGGCAGAGAGGGCTGGCTTGGGAAGCGCCCCACAGCCACCGTGGGAATCAGGCAGAGCAGGCCCAGCCTCAGGGACAGTTTGTCTCGCTGCTCGCCCAACCCTCGCCCCTCGGAGCCGGGGCACCCCGGCCCCATCGCCGGGGAGGAGCTGCCCTCTCGCGGTGCGCGGGGAGAGTGCGTGGTGCGAGCGGGGGGCTTGGTGCAGGGCCCGAGTGCTGAAAATGGGCTTGGCAATAGGACATAATGACTAAAAAGAGGCAAAGGCTGCTGCCCTGCTGGTTTGTAACTCAGCACATGGTCTCAGCAAGCACTGAAATTCTCTGCCCCTTCGTTTTTCCTCTCTGAGAAGCAGGGATGCTGCCTGCTGTGGAGAGTCCCCCGACAGCCGTGTGTGAGAACTGCTTTGTGTAAAGTCTGTTGTTCTTGCCCCTGTGTAGGTGTTGTGAGCTGGGTAACGGGGGATAAACTGGCCCTGGCTGCCCATGGGCAAATGCCACTGAAATGCTGCTTATCTAAACTGCTGGTCTTCACAGCTAGTGCTGGTGGGTGTTAGCTCTCTGCTACCAACGCCAAATACAGAGCTTTAGCTCCCCAACAGTGACAACTTTATCTTGGATCATGACATCATTTGTGAGTGTTGTGCTCTAAAACTGTGTCTAAGCCTTTGGGCTTCTGCGGTTCTAGAGACAGCGTTGTGTGCGTGGGATGCTGCGAGCAGTGCCCATGCTGCACTGCATCCTGCGCAGTTTTATGGTGCCTTTCTCGCTTCCCTTCTCTCTGCTTAAGCTTTTCTTTCCCTCCACAGGAGAACCTGTTCAAATTGCAATGAGTCTGGACATCGCAAGTATTTCTAGTATATCCGAGAGCGACATGGTAAGTGAAAGAATTATTATTTTCTAAGAGGTAAGAGTAGGATCTGCCTGAGAGACAGAGGGGTCCTGCATGGAGGAATGGTGAAGGAGAGGAAGTGCCACACAGGATTGATTTTTTTCCATTTCAAAGGGGCCTGATTTCCAGGAGGTGCTGAGTTTTTGACCAGTAGGACCTTTGGAGCCATCCCTATTTACTTACAAACCAGCATTACTATGGCATGTACATACTCTGCAGCGACTCCATGCTGTTAACGCAGTCACCACTGTCAGGCTGGCTGTGACTGAGGTGTTTTGAAAATAAAAGGCATTACTTGTTGCATTTACTTCATCAATAAGAAACAAAGAGAAATTGTATAACAGTGCCCTGTGTCTGTCCAGAAGGCTCAGTGAAGAATTGTCTTTAGAGCTGAGGTTGCTTATTGTTTTATGACCAGGCACTGCGAAAATACTCCAGTCACTGCGGATAGATTTTGGCAGGCTAAGCTCAAGTTAATCCTAGTATCCTTAGATTCAAAACTCCTATTAAAACAGATGCTATAAGTTTTGATTTTTCATTTGTTTGAGTTTTTTTAAGACCTCGGTGAAATAACAGGTTGGATTTGCTTACCTTTTTTCTCCAAAGTGCCCATGTCTCATGACCACGTTTCTAGTACGTATGTAATTTTCCAACTCTAGACAATGACTGATTTTTAATGTCAGTGACTCTCTGAGTGGCCTCAAGTGGGCACTTCTCATCTGTTTTCTTACCTGCCAGATGGACACAAAAATATCAATTATAATAATTGCTCATTAAAAAAAAGTACAATCAGTATAATCTGTAGTCCTCAAACACTACACCTTAGAGTGTAAGTATATGAGAAATGTAATACAGTAAATAAAACTATGATGAAAATCTACCAGATTTACTGCATGCATTTGAAGCTGAGCTTTGATAGGTTAAACAAATGTGTGTTCTGCCTCTTGTCACACGTGGCGTGCCCACAGCTATGCTGTGCAGGTGTTCTGGACGTGCATCCTCACGGGTTTTCCTCTCTTTCCCAGGATTACACAGCTACTATCTATTTGCGGCAGCGCTGGACAGACCCCCGGCTGGTCTTTCATGGCAACAAGAGCTTCACGCTAGATGCTCGTCTAGTGGAATTGCTCTGGGTACCAGACACGTACATTGTGGAGTCTAAAAGGTCCTTCCTGCACGATGTCACTGTGGGGAACCGCCTCATACGACTGTTCTCTAATGGCACTATCTTGTATGCCTTAAGGTAGGTCAGCCTTTGGCTTTGCTGCTGCTGATGGTTCAGAATCGATTTCCAGAATTATGCTGGACAGGAGCAGATACCAACTGTCACAGGTAGCGAGTTTGGGGTCAACAAGCCACCTGTGACCATACTCTTCCGATCCATTGCCCCCTGTTCTGTCCCCCTGGAAATGCCAGTCAAGGACCAGGATTCCCCATCGCGATACGCGCTGTGTCCTGAGCACAGTGCCTCCTCAGAAAGCTCACGAGTTTAGGTGTTACCCAGGACAAGTCAAGTAGAGTCAGATGGAGGTAGGGAGGAATGGAAGGAGGACATCATAACAGTAAAAGTTTAACAGATAGAGGGAAGCTATTTGCTTATCCAGTAGCGTGTAGCCCTGATTTCTGCTTTTTAGCATAAAGCATATTTGTACATGCACTGCGGAAATGTGCGATGCAACTGTGTAAGCGATTCATGCAGTGTTTTCTCTTCTCAGCTCAAAGTAACTGTGCCCCAGTTACCCTAACTGCAAAGTAAAGCTGCTATAAACTCACTCATTTACCCTCCACATCCGAGCAAGCCAGAGGATGTGTGCAGTCAGTTACTGTGCCTCAGGTAACAAGTGGCAACTTCTTAAGATGTGCAAACGGCAGCACTGGAAAACACGTGAATCTGCGCTAGATCTCCCACCACAGCAAAGCAAAATCCCTCCTTCAGTGACATTTTCATCAGTGGGGCTGCAGAAAGTGTATCTCCTTAAGGAGGGTTCTCTCTGATTGTATCAGTCCGCACAGGTCAAAATCATCTAAATGACAGAGCAGAGTCTTGACTGTCTAGTTTGCTATGAAAAACAGAGATAATTATTACATGCTTTTATTGCAACTTCTGGAGTTCTTTCTCCTCCTACAGAATCACTACTACTGTTGCTTGTAACATGGACCTGTCAAAATACCCCATGGACACACAAACGTGCAGACTGCAGCTAGAAAGCTGTAAGTATAACATTCTAGAAAAACCTGACTTTAGTTTACATTTGTTTATTCGTATGTAACTACACATCTGGAATCCATCACAGTGGCTTTCTGGAGTACATTTTTATTCCTGCAAATACTAATGTCGAAAAGAAAACAACTTTGCTTCATCATTCTTCAAACACTTGTGTTGTAATCCACAATTCAGAGGATTCCTGTCACTGTGCAATTTATAAAAAAAGAGTGGCAATAAATCATATTTTTATTAGAGTTAGCTCAATTTTGCACAGAAAGAAGGCAGTAATAATGGCTGGTTTTCCAAATTTGGTCCCTTTTGCATGCACAGATTCTTCAAAACTAACTTATGGGGTAAGTGCATGAGAAGGAGCACAGCAAGGAACCACTTTTCACATTTTTAGGTATCTACCACCTGTTGCACCTCCCAAACCTCCACTGTAACAAGGCAGGGTGAAAGGTGGTTCTTAGGAGGAGTTGAACATGCCTCTCAAACTCATGAATTGAAACTAAGGGCAAAGCCAGCTTTGTGGTATGTGCTTCTCCATGCGGGCCCTCTGTTGCAGTGATGCAGATGATGGGACCCTTGTCAACACTCGGCCTTGGAAGTCTCAAGAAAAGGGATAATCAGTGAGTTCTGCTCTCAGTTAAATTAAAAGCTCATCTGTGGCAAAGCTGGCTGGGAAAGACTCCAGGAAAATTTAGGATGCTACAGGGCTTTTACAGAGGAGCTCAGCATGAGCAGTGCCGCTGTCCTGTATCTGCACAGCTCCACAACAAGCAAGCAACCAACCAGCTCCCGCTTCACGTCACAAAAAGAGTCATCTAAAATCTCCATACTGAAAAGGCCAGATTTTAACTGCTGGGGGTGCAGCATGAAGCACCTGTGGAAGCACATATCATTTCCACATTAAAATCATATTAGTTCACCATGGTTAACTTTATTACAAAGAATCACTCCTGAAATAATAATGATTGGCCTCTTCTGCTAAAGCATAGCTTGGTTGGGTCTGTTTTAGAAGTGATTGGGTCCTACATCATGCTCAGTTGCTGTATGATTCCAATGAAATTACATGCACATTGCCCACTGGAGATTTCATTAGGATAAGTGCCCAGAAATAATGCTATTTCAATAGACGCCAGAAGAATTAACAATTTATCATTTATTATAAAATTTTCTAGAGTAACCGCAATTTATAAAACTGCTTAGAAACTTCAAAAAGTCACGTGCTTAGGATTCTACGCAGGGATTCATACCCTGGACAACTAATTTAGGAGTTCATTGCGCTCAAGCTCTGGTAATTTGTGTCTAATAAGAAAACACAATTAGATAAAAATAGAGCTGCAACTGCATCTTATTCATTCTACCAGGATGAACAGGTTATTATCAGAATCAAACCATCCCTACTCATTTTCTCAAAGAAGGGCACTTAATAAAAGAATCACATTAGTGAGACTGATGGGCTTGTTTCCTAAATTAAGTGACATTTTTGAAGTGAATGGCAGGCTGGTGGCTCAGTACAAGCTTTATCCCTCAGACTGAGGTATCCCTCAGACCAACCTGAAGTCATGTCATGCCATCATTTACATTCCTGGAGGCAATTACTCAACCAGCATAGATGGAGTTTACTGATAACTGCTTGAATTGTTGATCTTATCTGTCCTGCTGTGTTGAGGCAGGAATTCCGTGTTACCAAAATGTCAGATGCATTTATTTGTCCGCAGTAACTTAAAGCCTTTGGGGATAGGAGGAATGATTTGTAGAAAAAGCTGTTTTTATGAGCAAGCTGCCTGGACAGCGCACAGACGGTCAGAAAAGCCTGGTCCATAACCACATAGCAGTCTCGGCTCCAAGTTCTTGACTAACTGAAAATGCCTCTTCTGGTATTTTTAAGCACTTGCATAGCTGGTGCAGTGAAATGTGCTTCTGCTAACTGGTAAGGGGCTCAATGGGATCTGTATTCTCTTCTTTTAACCACTGTGTTTCTCCTGCTCTCCTCTTATGACTGAAGAGCCTATGTTCGAGAGTTGATCGCTGCAGTAGTTTTATTCTGCTGCGTATAATCAAACTGCGGATGGCAGGAATACCCGATCTTTTAAAAGGTTAAAATATTTAAAAACAGAAATACCCCATGTAAATGATGGAAATAGGTTCTCGGCAGTCTTGCGCGTTGTGCATCGTTCACAGTGGTGTGTGTTCCTATTGAAATCTGAACCAGCAGACTGAAAACACAGCAACAAAAGGACAGCCAACACCCACCCATAGTCTGACGCAGTTAAGAGGGTCTTTGTCCAGCCTACAAGGCCTAGATTGTGCTTCTGTTCCCACCCAGGAGATAAGGCAGGGCAGTAGCTGGGCTTTTACTGGCTAAACCCCAGTAATATGGGTCTTTGTGTTCTCCTCAGGGGGATATGATGAAAACGATGTCATCTTCACGTGGTTGAGAGGAAATGACTCTGTCCATGGCATTGAGAAGTTGCGGCTCTCTCAGTACACCGTGGAACGTTACTACACCCTGGTCTCGAAGTCACAGCAGGAAACAGGTAAATCGGTGAAAGAGAAAGGCAAGAAACGCTCTCAAGTTGCCTCATCTCCCACCTCTCTTCCCTTCTACAGGCCAGTATCTTTTGACTCAAGCCTGAACCAGCGAAGTCTTTAGCAAATCTTAATCTCACAAAAAGAGACAGAAAGATGGTGAAATCCAGTCAGCTGCAATCAGGCTATTCTCCAACATGGAAATGATGGAAAGACGGGGTTTGCGATACACTATATTCACTTGATGGATTTTCAGTTTTATTTTGTTTTTTATATTCTCCACTTCTTTCCTTCTCCATACACGCCTGAATAAACTCTCTCCCTTCCTCCCAGGTGTGCAGATTATAAATACTGCAGAGAGTCATGTTTACAGTAACTGGGAGTAAAATTAACTTTTAAAATATACTTTTGTAAATTACAGTTCTATAATGTTATGATGGGATAAGATCCCTTTGTACATCAGAATTCAATGTCTTTTTCATTATCAGTGTAAATACTCTTCTCTCTAATCACAGACGCTATGAAAGGGAGCAAAGCTTCCTTAGAATGACCAGGTTTTAAAAATAACAATGTTTTGTTGTTTACTGTAGTGTACACAGCCCACAAACAACATGGGGTTTGTTTCTACATTTCAAAGGGAGCTATTGTTTAACCAGCAGAAATATCTCCTGAAAATACTAGCAATCCAGCCCCAGAACCCTGATGTCAGTATTATGACAAATTGATTTTAAAAAATTGACTGAATTTTTTTGAGCACAAAAAGACACAATTATCAAAGGTCACAAATTACTGATGAATACAGGGGGTCTAATTCCCTGTGATGATAAGCTATCTCGGATGCTTTGGGACATGAGAGAGAGCCTGCTGAAATGGAGAGAAAAATATTTTGTTTATTTCTCGACCATCAGATACGGCTGAACTTGGCAATGCCCCTTCAAAGCGGATATTGGGAAAAATGTGCTGTGCTGAGTATGTGCAAATAGATGAAAGCATCAGCCCTTCTCTGAAGTTAAGACACTGGTATAAAATGTTTCCACTGTGAATTAAGTTCAGGAGCCCCTTTGCAAGCTACTCATTGTTTTAGATGTCTCTTGTCCAGCAATGCTGTGTGTACGTGTCCTCTTATCTAGGATATGTCAGACAAGTAAGACCTCTGAGGCAAGAAGTCAAGCTTGTACAAGTAATGCCTCTCCTGCAATTTCAGGGCAGCTCTGCTGAGGTGCAGCAGCTGGAGGGCTGCTGCTGGGCTGTCCCAGTTTCCATTCAAGGGTCCTCGGGAATCTCATGTTCACTGTGTTTCTTCCTGTCGTGAACAGGCAGGTACCCACGACTGATACTGCAGTTTGAGCTGAGAAGAAATGTCCTTTACTTCATTTTGGAGACCTATGTGCCCTCCACTCTGCTCGTCATGTTGTCCTGGGTTTCTTTTTGGATCACATTGGATTCAGTGCCTGCAAGAACTTGCATTGGTGAGTTATTGCCTGAGGAAGGGAGAAGGCTTAAGCAGGCAAGGGAGCCTCTGAGGGCTGGGCAGACAGTAGTTTTCTTGAGCTCTCTGCTCAGTGATAAAGGGCCTGCTCACATTCTGCTTTTACTTGTGGCAGAGCTGGGTTAGCAGTACGAAGTGTGGAAGATAAGCTGTGACTGGCACACTTGGTCACCTGCAGAGCTGGGGATGGCCCCCAGTAGATTCACAGCAGAGAGAAGAGGACAGAGCACACGTTCTTTGTGATGTGCTTTGGAGGGAGCAGGGAGGGGGGGATTTTTTTACCAAAAGTAAGAAAAATAAGAGAGCCAAGTTGTCAAAGGCAGGGAGAGCCTGTGTAAAGCTACTAGCTAGTTGAGTTGATGGATGATTTGGATTTGGTAGGAAGTGATGTGCTCTATCTGGCTAGCAATAGAGAATGACAACGCGTGCAGAAGGATAGGCCAAGCCTTTTCCAAAGTGTCCACAAGAAAAGGTCTTTCCTTTTCTGCTTGCCAAGGAGTCACAACGGTGCTCTCCATGACAACTCTGATGATCGGCTCACGAAGTTCGCTTTCAAAAACCAACTGTTTCATTAAGGCCATTGATGTTTACCTCGGCATCTGCTTCAGCTTCATCTTTGGTGCCCTTGTGGAATATGCAGTGGCTCACTACAGCTCATCACAAAAGTGTGCGGCTAAAGCACCTCAAGAGGTAAAGCCTGATCTACCTTCATAAGCTGAGTTATCTTGGATCCACAATAATTAGTCCTCCATTAACTGAATAAGACAAGTGGTCTTCCTGTTATGGATACAGTAACAATTGCTTCTCCTAATTGTCACTAAATCTAAATATTTGTGTGTAACAAACATGTGAATAGCACTAGACCTCTGGGTCTCTGACATAGGCCTCTGCACACCAGCCAAAAGGAGCAGCAGCCTTCGCTGACAGTCATGTTAGAGTTGTAGGATCACGTTCAGGAACGCACTTTGGCTTACCCCTAGAATTGGGTCTGTAGCCCTGAGATGAGCTCATGTGAGAGCATGAAGCACCTCTGTTCCTTTCAAAATGCAGCCACAGAAGAGCCAGTATGACACACCAGTCTTCTATAGAATAACTCTGATTAGGACACAGATTTGGAAGATAATTTGCTCTAGCAGAGGAAAGCTGAACCCTTCTTTCTCCCTTCCCAGAAGACAGTACCAATCATCAGCCCCACAATGTTCTGGGGGCGTTGCAAGAGAGAGTGAATTGTTCAAAATGCTCTGCTTTAGTGGGAGAAATTAAATAGCCAAGTATGATTATAGTCCAGTGGTCACTGAGGGTCCAAATCCTGTCAGAGGGAAAAGAGGTTTCCCACCTTGCTGCAGAGTTCCCTAGCCATTAAGTTACTGTGTAGATGTCAAGAGATAGATGTCTTGCAGGAGATGGATGGTAGGTTGCTCAGTGACATAGAGCAAGACTTCACTCAAAGATCTCAGAATACCTCTAGAAATACAGTGGTGGAAATACAGGCACCTCTGGGACTTCAGGCACTCCTAAAAATAGGCAGCAGGTGAAAGGCATGTTTGAATATTGGGGTTTTTGATGAACACATATGAAGCTGTGCTCCTTTATCTTCATCCTTATGGTCTCCGTATTGATTAAAGCACTTTTCCTCTGCAGGAGAAGACAAACCCTAAAACTAACTGTACACTCTTGTTTCCTAGGGGCCTGCAAATGAACTTACTAAAGAAATGGAAGAAGTCAACATCACTAACATCCTCAACAGCTCCATTGCCAGCTATAAACGGAAAATCAGCTTTGCAAGCATTGAGATTTCCAGCGATACTGTTAACTGCAGTGGCTTGACCATGAAAACTCATGAGAAAATCAAATGCGTCTTGAGAAACAAAATGCACAGGATTATTGGTTATTTCACAATTCAGAACCCCAGCAATGTAGACCACTACTCCAAACTGCTTTTCCCTTTGTTTTTCATGCTGGTCAATGTGTTTTATTGGGCTTATTACCTATATTTTTAGTAGAAATTAGCCGCTTCAATTCTCCTACTTCAGCAGGAGAGGAATCTTGCCAATGGGCATCTAGGTATCTAACCACAGTGAATCCAACGTGGACAAAATGCTCTGTTGTGTTTCCTGAGGTACAGAGCAGAAGAGTGTGTGAGGTATGCAAGATGCAAAGCCTTCTTGGTGCTTCAGCATTAGCAAACATTGACTCTGGACAACTGCTTGTTCAGCTGAGTGGCTGTGCTGGGCTCTTGTGCTCGTATCTACCTTTCATTCCAGCCTCTCATTTGTCTGGAGATGGGTGTGTAGGACTGCACGTGGCAGGCTACAGAGCACTACAGGTGGCAAAATTATCTTGGTAGTCTGAAGCAGGTTGGAACCTTCTAGTTTAGATGTCCAAGAGGATGTACGATTATAGCTGTTATTCTTTGTTTGCCAGAGATAACAGCAACAGAGGGACTGTGATTGCTGTCTCAACAGTGCCTCTGTTCAAGTGAGAGAACCCGAAGGCAGCAGTGTGCCATGCGGAGAGGAACGGCTCCTGTGCACGGTGCTTCCTTGTCCCAGGGGCAATGTGGTGCCAGACCAGTGATTTCGGTGGTGCTGGCATCAGCACAGTGGTATGCCTCAGTGCTTTTAATACCTGTCAGACTCATTGAGGTAATCCTCACTTGCTGTAGTTATCCATCCCTAAGGCAGATGGAGGGCTTTTTATTTGTAGAGCTGCATTTTTTTAGAGACCTGGGAACATGAAATATAGGCAGCAAAATTGTTTTGTAACCCATCTCTTACACTCTTCCTGTTGTGCTGCAGTTGAACAGATTCTACCACCTTCCGTGTCTTCTTCACAAACAGATTATTCTTCATCCTGGAGAGTGCCTCCTTCAGCTTTCACTGCTATAAGCAGCTCTTGCTTCTTGCCAGCCATACGCAAGAGTGGCCAATTTGTCATCCCCTCTTCTGTGTGGCTGTGCAGCAGTGGCAAGTCAGCAGTGCTGCTGGGTGACAGACCCACACGTGGGCTGAGGTATGATGATCTAAATCAGCCTTTCACTCTCTATTTTAGGCTGAAACAGCGTTACATTTCTATAGAAATTCAGATTCTAAGTGGGCTGTGGAAACTGCCTGTCAGCTTTGTTTATGCTGCATCAGCAGGACTGAGAGCTTTGTTTTAGAAATAAATGAAATATGTGGCACACACATTTGAGAACCAAATGCCATTTGGTACTATGTAGCTTAGGGCTATTGGAAGTCTTTATTTCCTGATTTTAAAATGAACGTTTTATGGCAGATTTCCTCCTCCCCCCTTTTTGGTCTACGCAACTTTCATAACTTTGAGGGCGTAATCCTGCAGTTATGTAGGCAAAACGGTAATTGCCTGCAGTGGCTACCATTCAGCAGGAGTTTTGGCAGAGCGAGGCCTCTCAGCATGCAGCTTATATTACAGTATCATGCAGGCGGTGTTTGCTTAGTATTAGAGTCTCTTACTGGGGTTTCATATAGAAGGTGGGCAAAGCACGCAAAACTATGGATTTTTTACTTTAATAACTTTTTATCGAACCACTTCACCACACTTTATTGTGAAGGATCTAAACCACATACTCATAAATCATAGCTTTTACCAAGAGCAGCACAAGAAGACAAAGGGGAACAGACTGACAATGGCAAGTGAATAAACACAAACTCCAATAATGAAATGTTGGCTTGTATATACTGGCATTTAAAGTCCATTCCATAAAATGTAATAAAGTGAATGTTTGTGATATGAACACAAACCCCCAGAGAGATCCTCTATTAAAAAAATCATTACCTCCTTTCTGTGTCGATTTCTTTCTTTAAAACCCAACTAAAATGCCCTTATGTGTTCTACACCTGCCGCCAAACACTAATGTTAACAAAAGGAATTTCTTTGTGTGTTATAGCAGGCTGCCACTCTGAAGGCTTGCTTTCATTAGATGCTGCTTTTGTTACAACTCTGCTGCTTTGAAGTTGCCCAGGCCTTGTTCTAAGTTATATCTCTGTGCAGCGAAATGTTTGTTATTGACCTGGCCTAGCGAACAGCATGTTGTCTTGAAAAGTGTCAGCTCTCTCTATTCTCATTTATTGCTGGTTTTGTTAACTTCAAGAAGGAAGGGAGGGACAGAAGGTAGTAGCGGAAAGAGGGTTTGTTGTTGTTGGTTTTTTTTTTAGATACCTCAAGAGAATATTCTTAAAGAGCTGTTGGCTTGGCCAGGGGAAACACCTTACTTCAGAAACTTAAAATCTAGAAGGTATGGACTCCTGCTTTATTTGCTTCTACATATAATTTTCTCTCTCATTGATGGACTTCACCACTTTAATACACCTCACACACGACTGTCTCCTTATACAGCCCTGTTGTAACACAAGGTATTAGCTCTGGCCTCAGTGGGGTGCACACAGCATGGTCCTAAGGCCATTTCAGTGGTCAAAGTGATGCTTAGCAAAGACCAGATACGGGAAGTAAGAGACAAAGGAAGGCACCCAGCCTCTGTCCTACTGCAGGTACACCAGTCACGTCAGATGGACAAAAATTAATTTTTGCTAATACATCCTACAGTGAAGCAAGATGATGTCCTGGAGCAGCCTGGGGTTATTACTGCTGTCATCCCACATATGATTCTTGGCAGAGGGCAGTGACAGATGAGCGCTGTGAGTCTGCATACGTTCTTCAGAGCAGTCAGGATGAGGCACCGCTCAAGCCCAAGTCTTTCCTGTCTCTTTCAGGTGTTGGCTAACACAAGCTAGAAGCACCACTGAATTGAAGATGAGACTTTCATATCTTGATATGTGTGGAGCACAGAGCAGCTTCCCTGTTACTGGTGTGCAAAGATAAGCCCCGATATCTTGACCAACACCAACTGAAAATCAGCCTTTCCCACAAAGGACTGGTGTGTAACATGTGTGCTGCAGGTGAGAACAAAGCCACAGGTAAGCACTGCACACAGCTCTGTTCTGCTGAAGGGGTCAGCCTTGCCTAGGCTCTACAGGGAGCAGGAGGGGTTTTGAGTAGCAGCCTACCCTCTGAAAGAGCCTCTAGGCTGATGGCTCCTGAGCTGGGAGCTGCTTCACCTCCCACGGACCACATCTGCCCTATAACTCTCAGGGAACTTGGCACCACGAATCTGGAGGAGCCACAGGACAGAGTTACCCCTAACATTTACTATTCCAACATGGTGCCAGATTGTTTGTGCTCTTGGCAGAATATGAATGTATGGAGGAAAAGACTGACTTGCTTTTTGAGTTAATTCTGCTTTGCACAGATGTTCTGGTCTCCTGTAACCTTTCCTTACATGTACTTCCTAAAGCTGCAGCTTCTGGAATCTGTCTCTTTTTAAGAACATTTGCACTTACTTTAAGCCTTTGTGGAGAAATGCTTGTGAAATGTGTTAGCACGGGAAAGCATGATGGATAGTGAGCAGCAATCAGGTAACACAGGTAACTTGAGGCGCTTTCAAGAGATGCAAATGCTTGTATCTGGTGCAACCCAGAGGAATGTAAAGCCTCATAATATGGTACGGAGAGTCACCCTAGCTAGCACAGGGACCAAAAGCAGTCTGGCCACAGCAGCATTAAGCATTTGGGGATTAATTTATCTAATTTAAAATATGAAGGAGCTGCACTATAGAGGAGAGCTAACACAGGCTAACACACAATATGTGTATGTCTAAGAGCGTAGCAGTGAGTGATAAAGAAATACTACCTTTTAGTACATCCCAGCATTGCCCTGCTTCCTTCTGTGCCCCCCACCCTTGTTTTTCCCCTAATTCTTCTTATGCCCACTTCACCCCAACATAAGCAGGAGCTGGTCTTGCTGCAGCAGCCACCAGTCTGGGCTTGGAGAGTGTTATTTTTCATTTTCAGAAGGATGAAGGGTTCAGCTCAGGAATGCTATTGTTTCAGAGCATGTGGTTTACATTATGATTTCCAAAAGGTATTTGTATGTGCAAACACTACCATCTGCTGTAAGGAATACTTTGCATTTTTAAAAGGTTAATTCCATTTCAAACCTACTGAGTGAATTGGTAGCAGAAACCTTTCTCATTTGCTTACTGTATTTAGTGTGACAACACGCAGCCAGCCAGCAAGCCACATCTTTACAAGGACAGACTGTTTAGTGCTGGTAATTGGCACAGGTTTTCTCCAAATTCTCACTGAAATAACTTTTCATTATTGAATAAAAGCTGTTTTAAATTACAACCTGTTGTTACACTTGGGATCAGACAATGGGCTTCTTGTTAATCTGAGGTGATCGTTAAGTCTGTAATGAATAATTTGATGCATTTTCTTTCTTTCTCCTTCCCCTTCTGAGATCTGTGTCTCAGACTGCAGTTTTCCTCAAAGTTCCTGTGGTTTGAAACTCTCTTTAACTGTGTCTTGCTTGCTTAGCAATTCACCAGGAGAATTCAATATTGAACTGCAAGCTGCTTTGGTTAGGCACAAAAATCTGTGTTATGTCTTACCTTCTTCATCAGGTTAGTGCAAGTACATATAACTGCAAACAAGAAATACATATTTTGGGAGCTAACATTTGGGTGATCATCCCTGCTAGTAAGCTAAAGCAACAGAAGAGTTATGAATTGTGAACGGAGAAGAGGAAGCAAATCTAGTTCTAGATACGGAGTTGTTTTTTTCTCCTCCAAAAAGAAAGGCTTTTGTGTGATGTCAGTGTACACCTACAGGGAGATCCCAGACCCTAAGCAGAGATGTGTATATACTGGCACAGTTCTGAAACAGAAGCGATTTTCAGAGTCAGGGTGTCCCAGCACCATGAGGTCCTGGCTCCTGCCTTTACAGGGACAGGGCTTTAGCTGGGTCTGCTGGGCAGCTGCATCTGCCTTGGCACTGAACTGTCTGGAGGCATGACCTGAGAACTCGCCCCTGTGGAAGCCTGTGAATCCAGAAGTCATCTGATTTTGTTTTTTCCAGTATGTTGTAGGGGTCTTATTTTCAGTCACACTGCAGAGTCCCTCCATTTACCCAAACCTGTACTAGAAGAGGGATTTAGATGGAAATGGCCTGTATTTGCTTCGATGTTTTTTTTAGTTCCACTAATTACAAAACATGTAGATTTTCATTAATTTGGTACCCTATTATGTTTTTATTGGATTGTGACCCCCAGAAAACAAATCCTCAGACTTCAGAGAACATGGAATTAAAGCTCCACAGGTAGGGTCAGACCATGCATATGGCTCCCATCATTGCTGTAGGACCTCACGCCTCAAGGAGACAGTAAGTTTTGGCTTTATACTGTCAGTTCAGATCTTCCCAGAGATGTCCTGCCATCTTCTTTCGCTGCAGCCCATAACCCCCAGCTCTAAAGCACAAACACGAGCAGGTCTACCTTTGAGATGTGCTGTGGTACAGGAGAGCAGCAAGAGAGCAGTATCCTTTTCACTCTACTGATATAATAAGAGTAATCCACTCCTACAGCATCAATGGATACCATTTAACTGGTATTTTCTACGAGCTGAGGTAGTCACTTAATAGCCTTTTTTGTGCAGCTTTAGATTCCTGTCAGTTATCATGAAATGTAATGACAAATATAAGACCAGACCATCTCTTCAAGACAGCTTGTGCTTTCAGACATCTACTTTAGGACAGGTAGGTCAGCATTTAATGCAAAAACATTACGACTTTCAGTGTATGCAAGATGTTTGTGTTTGGTATCTCTAGCCACATTGGGGCTGGAATAGACTGAGACTTCTAAGAGTGTTTCATCATCCTGGACAGAAAAACAATCTGGAGTATGCCCTGCTAGACAGAGACAAAGACATTTGCCCTGCCAACTCAAACAGGAAGCCAGGCAAGCTAAAAGTGCTGGGTGGAATCCTGAGCCCATTTAAGTTAATGAAAGTCTGGCTATTGATTTAAATGGGCTCAGGCATTTACTTCTGAACTCTTGCTCACGCACATTTTTCATTCATATTCCCTCACTTAATGCTGTTTCCAGCTTCCATGCCTTTTATTAGAAACAAACGTGCAAAGCTAAGAGCTATCACCGATGAACTACCCACGCTACTGTGACCCTCAAAAACAGCAGTAAAGGGGCCAGCACTAGCGCTGGGCTTCTAGAAATTGGCAAATCCAACCCAGAGCCCTGCCCCATCCTGACCCTAAGAGCACAAGCATTAATGAAAGGTAGGAGTAGCAAATATCCCTCGACAAGCCTCATCTTCCCAGAGGCACAATGTGGTCTTCAGTATTCGTGATACAGATCCACCATTGATTTTTTTTGTTTGTTTTTTAACCTCCAAGTATTTAGATGAATGAGCTTATCTGAGATTACTCCTTTTGACTGGAGGCATGAGCCCAAATGCCCAGGGATGCCAGTCTGCAGGATTCTTTGATGTGGTCCTGTTTGTCTGTAGACAACACACAAAGTCCAGAGAACAGCAGGAAATCTAACAGCAAGAGGCAATACCTGTGCTCTCAGCTCTTCTTTCAGTGGTAAGTGCTGCCCCTCTGAGCTTGTCTCGGGTGTTGCTTTCTGCCTGTATTCGTGCTGAAGCTTCCTCCTGTTCTCCTTCACAAATTCTATCTACGGCTGCATAACTCCTGAGTGCCCAAACCATCCCAGACTAAAGCCAGCAAAGCCTCCCCTCCCCACACACCGCCTGCATGTCCCCTCCACTGGGCAGCACAGTGCATCTCTTTTCAAGCTCTCTGGTCACAGATGAACATAAATATTTGTCAGAAGTGTTAAATTCTGGAACAATTCCAACAGAAGCACAGTAGTGGAGGTAGATTCCTGGTCTCTTCTCCAGCTTCTTTGCTGGGTTATTTTGATCTGACCACCATTGTCCAGCCAAGAGGCTTTTTGGAAGCCAATACAGCTTATGTGGAAGCTGTATTACCAGAGCTCACAGCCTGAACCCATGGCTGTTGCAGACTTATCTCCCTTTGTAACAACAGTCAGAGCTAATTGTGTCTTTGAAGGAGATAGGGAAAGAAGAGGTTGGAGTCTGATTTATGGTTTAGCCTGAGGAAAGGGAGGCTTCAGCCCAGCTGGCAGCCCCAGGAGGACCCACTCTGCCTTTCCAGGCTGTTGCAGGACTACAGGGCCCTACCAACACCACATGGGCTGAGAGCCTCACTGACTGCAGCCCTTAGCTCTGCGTGCTCCAAAGGGGTGAGTGAATCGTTTGAGAATACCCCATTTATACCAATGCTCTGGCACAAAACGGGAAAGATTTGCACTTTAAAAAAACAGCCTTGGAAGTTTCAGTGGGGGTACTAGTACCTCCTCCTTAGCCCTTCTGCTGCATAGATCTCGGAGCAATCCTGGCCTGGGCAGGGGTTGGGTCTGGCACCAGGAGTGAATCCTATTCCACTCAGGAGATAAAAGTATTTTATGCAAGATCCACGTGCAGCAAAGAGAAGCTAAGAGAATTTTGCTTTATATCAGAAATTGGTTTCTAGTTGCTTTTCTAGAGAAGGATCGTTACAGTCTATCTGTACACTCGCTGTAATGGAAAACACTACTTTCTTCAGTATTGCCGTGCTAGAGAAAGCACGTGAAGCTGAAGGAAAATCCCCCAAGTTTCCTCTCTGTGCCTGATTTCCTGGCTGCTTTTAGGGACAGGTAGTTTTTGCTAATGAGACTTTCCATTATAAAGTTTCCATTGCTTTGGAAAATATTAACTTTGCTGGGTAGATCAAACAGGCCCTGCAGTTATAGTTAGAATATCCTAAAGATTTAGTTCCCAGTAATAACAGGGCTAAACCACAGCACTGCCAGAGGCAAAATCTATATTATTTGAAATGAAACTTCTCATAAATATCCACCTATGAAGTCATTTTATATCAGCTGCTCTTATATAAACTGGACAAGGCAAACTGTCCTATCTATCAACATAAAGGCTGCCAAGAAAAATGACTTTATATTCATTGTCTGCAAGTTTCAGAGATTTCCCTCTCTCTATTAGGCTTTCCCAGGAAATATTGTGTTTTGCTTTTTTTAAGAACTTTGCTGGTACAGGCAACTAGTAGCACCACCAGTGTCATCTTCGGGCTTAAACCTATTCTTGTCTGCCTCCTCTCACTGTCTCTCTGGTGGGAAACGGATGGACAGACACACACAGACACACCTGACTCTCAGCGGCCACTGGCCAGAGCTAACATTACTTTTTAGACTTTGTTAGGTGGAAGCACCTCAAAACATTGGCAGAGCCAGAGCCATGTTGGTTTGGGGTTGTTTTGATTTTTTTTTCTTCCAGCCCCTCTCCAAATGCTTAGAGCATGTTTGTTGCAGGTCCACAATAAGGACCAGGCCAGTCTCCAAACATACTGCTGAAAGCTGCACCCAGGAGGGGCTGAGAATAGCAAGGGGCACACACGGACATTGCCAGCCACTCTCCCACTCACACCATCCGTCCCTTGGTGACACGGCTAAGTGGGTGCCACCCACAACTCTGGGACAGGCTGGGGACCCCAGGGCCTTACCTGTATCTTTCACCCCTTCCTGCTCACTGCCTCCAGCCCCCTCAGCCTATTCCCGCATTTCTATCCTGCTGCTTGTAGCTGGCACCATGTGCCAGACAGGCCTTTCTTGTGCTCTTTGTTTTTTGTCTGTTTTTATGTGGCGAGGTTTGATACATTTTTCCCAAGCTCTGGTGCCTTTGAAGCCCTGCTGTACCTGGTAGCACTGCTGTGTCACTGTTGATGCAGACAGCAACTGCCTTTGACACACAAATTTTTTCACTCTGCATTAAACTGCAGCAGATGCTGCAATAAAACATGACACCTGAAAATATTGTGGTCTGTGCAAAACATGGAGCTGCTTTTCCCTTAGCACTCTTGAAATTAAGGCAGAAGGTGGACAAACCTTCATGTCCTGCTCCCTCAAGAGGAAGGAGAATGATGCTGGCTATTGCTTCTATATTGCACTTGTGATTAAAGGGTATAGAGAAAGGTTAAGATGAGCAAGTAGATTTGCCAGGCTGGAAATGTGGGCAGGACACACAGGGGAAATGCCCTTGTGATACTTTCTGTGCAAATTTCCTCACTTGTGCAAATTTCCTCACTATAGCTCTCACCTCTCAAAAGAATGGCTTCAGAGAGATCCTTGATTACCTACTGCTGACTCCCTAAATGTTTCTAGTATCACCTTCCTCTTATGGGACAGGATGCTTGGGTGTTTCTGGGTAAAACTACAAAGCTTTCAGAAATCTGGTCTACTTCAAGGATAGCAGAGATGTGACGCAAGCTTGAAAAAAACCCTTGAAATATCTGGCCCCTTGGAAGGAAATACTAGCTTGTGAAAAGGGATTTCCAGACTTGTTTGTGCGAAAAGGAATCAGTAAGCCAATATTAGATCAAACCCAAGCATTTGGTGCTAGAACAGTGCTAGCAGGCCCTTCTTTTGGCTTTGCAAGTTAAAATTTGAATGCCTACAGTCACCAACAACAAAGATGCTGAAATGTGAAACAGAAGAAATCTATCTAGTCAGCCACTGCTGGGGATAGGTCCAAGGTGAGTCACCAAAAGCCTAGCCAAAGCCTTACATGAAAACAGCCAACTTTCAGGTGGGAGACAGACATTAACTTCCCCCCCCAACACACACTTCATTTTTGGTAAAGTATATGTACAAGCTAAAAAAAAAAAAAAAAAGCAAAAATAATGATCCTTCATTTAAACATTACAAAGAAAATAATTAAAATATATGTTATTAAAATATGCAAAATTTATAATTTAATTATATAATTACACAGCCTTATATTCTAATAGCCCCACTGTATTTCACATATTAGTGAACAATTGCTTTCTTAAAGCTCACAGCACAATCATTTACTTGGTGCTGGAGAATAAGTTAATTACAGATCTCCTGCCTTTGATTAATGGATTTAATAATCAGGTTACAGTAGAATTAACTTATACTTCATGTGCTTACAGCACTAATGATAAGATTCATGAAAGCAATGTGTCAGCAAATAGCATTGCCACCAAAAAAGGCAATGTTTGGAGATCCCAGGACTGCCTGTATCGCTGCCTGTCACCCATTCTGTTAGGAACCCACAAATGGCATCCAACCATTTTTGCCTCATCTGTCATTAATCTCCTCCATTTGTCACTTATTTCTAAAAAAAAAAAATAAATACTGTTTTCAGGTGAGCTGAGCACCTCAACTGAATCTCAATTCTGGATACTGTAGGGGGCAAAATTATCCTAGGAGACTGGTACAGTATCAACTAATGCATATACCCAATAGGCACAGCCACCTGTAGCCTGCTATTTCCCAGCATAACAGACTAAACATTAATTTTCTTTAATGCTTCTTTTGTGCATGTAATCCAAGTATAAAGTTTCTTGGATGGAAATACATTGTGTCAGCTAAGATTTACTCTCTCTAAAGGAACCTCAAGAACAGGTACTTAATGCAACCTACGAAACAGAGCACTATAGTTTCCAAACTTGACTTCACCTGTTCAAGGAGAGGAAGCACTGCAGGAGAGAGAATGTAGAAAGGACACTTCAAAACTTTATGTGTTTTGCCGTTATTCCTCACAGGGCTCCTGTGCACGCCTGTGTAAGAACCCTATCTATGTGTCTGGCAGGAGCCAGATTCAGAAACCTGTACTTAAGTAAAACTCACTTTGGCACAAATAAAAACAGAATAAAGACCTGAACCACGTTTTGTCTGAAAGAGCAGTACCTCAGGAATCACTAGCAATAGGATTTCAAATTGCATCAGCCACGTACCTTATCTATTACCATGCAAAGTAGAATAACACAATACAAGTCAGCAGCTTAGCATAACACTGGGCCCCAAGAAGAAGGCAGGAAATGAACAGGAATACAATTTCCTTAACAATTCACTTACAGGAATTATTCTGCAAGACATTGCCCATGTCCAGGTGGAAGATGCAGTCTGAGGGTACAGAAAGCAGCCATATCCCCTCATTGCCCATCATCCAACTCGGCTGTTGTCCCTTCCACAAGATGGTGGCAGAACTCCTTGCACTGATCACGCCATAAGGAAATATCCAGAAAAAGTGAGAGAAATCACTGTATGGCCAGTACTGCTCTGCCTGCTGAGACCAAGGGGACACTACTGCTGTTCAACCTGCCTGTTAAAGAAATTATTCACCAAAACTTTATTTCACAGCTGATGGTAGAAAGCTCCCCTCACGCACTACAGCTGCTCACCTCCTCCCCTTGTTGGAGGGGTGTGGAGGCCTCATCTGCACTGCTTGTCAGGTCTCCAGGCAGCATTTGGGGGATGGTGTCTGAAAAGCAGACAGGGTTATTTGGTGCCTGTCTTGCAGGTCCACTAGTGACATTAATCCACTGCTGCTTGTGTTTTGTTCTGGGAGATATTTAGGGTTAAGACAATTCAAGGTTTGTGATGAAAATCGACACTTTTTTCCACCAAACCCACCAGAGCAAGCTTCATGGATTAGAGACATACTGAAATAATGCATATTTTATTACTGAACCAGATGGGACTATGCCTTTAGATGTGCCACTTCAAGCTCAGCTGCACATCCCACTCTTTTTCCTTGCTCCCCTTTTATCCCCCTTGCTCTGACCCTGCCACATATCCATCTAGTGTGGAGAGTTACAGCAATACTCTTCCCACCTTGTCACAGCTGGCTTGCTAATGAAAGACATTTTAGACAGCTGTCAGGCCATTTCGCCATGTCATACCACAGTGCTTTAACCTCTCCCCACCCCAATTTGTTCCAGGTGAGCTCAGGAATCAGTAGCCAAATAACCTTCAGCTGTAGATCACCTGCCAAGGAGCAGCTGTTCAAACGAGACACACAGGCATATCCAGTTCTTAATTTAAAGGCTGAACCCACCAAGAACTCAGATTACATTAGTCAGATAAATGCCAAAAATGCTTTCTAGGATATTTATGATGGGTTTCCTCAGTGCCAGGACACAGGAGGTGCTTCCTTGTATATGTCTGTTTTACAGCCCTCAAATCACACATTTCCTGGAAGACAACAGGCAAAGTTCAACCTTAACAGGGGCAGTACTGGCCTGCAGCCCCTCCCTGCTTTGGCTCCATTTTGCATGTATATTTTCACCACTATAAACATTTTTTTACTTTGTATGAGCCTTAGAAAATCCTTGTCCTATAGATACTCATCCCCTACAGCTGTAGGCAAAAATAATAAAATAGACAGTGATGAGTAGACCCTATAATGCAAAACTAAAGGTCCAATTAGAATTTGATGAGAAAGTGTGAAATAAAACACATTAAACAGAGTAAGAAGGTGGGACAAGAAATCAATTTCCCATTAAATTCAGTGGTTACTTTTTTTTCTGACTCTCAATGTTAAAAGCATCAATTACATAATTTACTCCTTTACAGTCTGATTCTGTGTTCGAAGCAAAACCAGGCATTACAGAATATGAATTAGCTCAGCCATCACAGGGAAATAAGCAGCGCCCTGTAGGTCTCTCCAGGCTGGCTTTAAGAAGTGCTCCAACAATGCAGGCCAGAAGGAAATTAGATCATATGCAGTCTGGGAGAAGGACATGATTTTGAAGCAGCCGGCTACTTCACTCAAAGCAAGAGGTAATCTCAATTGGTGCAGAAGGTATGAAGCTGAACTTGGGAAATGCCATGGAGATGTTTAGGATGGAAAGTAAACATACGTCCCCAAAATATTTGCCTTTGTGGACATGACCAGAGGATGTAAGGTGGGTACAACAAAATGCATCCTTCGCTAAGTTTATGTAAGCAGCTAAGCACCATGAATATAAAAAGAGTAGAAAAAGCCACTTGTGCATGATTTCAGGACAAGTAGGCACAAGCATGATTTCTCTTTTATTTCATCTTGTTAACAGCGTCTTATACATCTGTCTTGAAAATGTGATGCACGTGGAGTTATTTTAAGCTAACAAACACACAAAGATGTTTCATTTGTAGGGACTGGTGATCCTTGAGCCATACTTGCAGGGTCTGTAAGTCCACTATGCTCCACTTCTACCTCCAACAGACAGTAAGATGCATCTCCGCTGAGCAGCACATGGTTTGAATAGTGGTAACAGCAGCCTATGGTCTATAAGCAAGAAATCTCAGCACTGTAAGGGAAGGGAGTTTTCTGGTATGAGGTAGGACGACAGGGAGCATGCCTAAATCCTGAGATGTACAAAGAAAAGTGCAACACTGGCGAGAAATGACTACAAACCCATCTCCCTGTACTGGCAGAAATTTATGCACAGAAAAAGCAGGAGAAAAATCAGAGTTACCTCTTTCATCCTCCTTCATAACTCACAGTTTAAGTACATCTTAAGAAACGATGACAAAAAGTGCTACGAAAAGATGAGCGATGCATCTAATACTTCAGCAAAACCTCCTTCTGGTGTGCCTACAGATGTTGTGGTGGCTTGCTCATGTTTGTCTATGTTCTAAACCTTTTGTACTTTGTTCTTAGAGCTAAACATGGACCACATTATTTTGGGTTGCAAACCACAGGCACCCATAAACACTGAAAAGATGCAAAATTAGAGAGAACAATGGGTTCTTTAATGGGTCTAGGCACCTCTCATCTTAAATCCAAGAGTTTAAAATCAATTCCAGCTGTCTTGGATTGTCCCTTGCTTGTAAAGAGCCTGTAAGTAACTTGTTAATTCAGAACCCCCTAGCTGTGATCATTAATGGATGAAATTTGGTGTTAAACCTTGCTCCAGTATATAGAGCACTGGCTAAGCTCTAGGGTAATGGTATCTTAGGTGCTACTTTGCACCCACGTTTTATCTTTTTGTGATTATCTTTTTCAGCTGATGAGGCGGAAAAAAAAACCTCATAGCAGTCAATTTCTTCATTTTACACTAATTTACTCTGTTCCCCTTTCCACAATAGCTGCAATATAATGTTGTCTCAGTAGAGCAATGCTTTGCAAATCTGACTCAAGGAGACACTGAGCAAACAGCTTTTCACAGAGCTTCAACTCAGCTGTCAGAAGGGGCAGTTTGGTTTCTGTGCAAGCAATACTCGCATTCCAAACTGCATTAGAGAAAAGCCGGTGGGTTTGTATGCCTTTTTATCATCAGTTCCAGATTAGGAATCTGATGCTAATTTCTTCTTAAAGCCTGTGTTTGCAGAAGAATTTATATTCTAAAACAAAAAAAGGATTGTAATGTTTTTCTCTCACTAGCTCATTCTTTTCTTTTTTTTCTCCCCCCTCCAGCTTTATTCCAAGGACCTTTTCTGCTTGTTCGTTGCATTCTCAACATGAAGCACCCGATGGTTACAGCAGTACTGGTAGTACTGGTGCAGGTTTCTCAGAGTTTCCCTGCCTTGTACCACCGAAGTTGGTGGAGGCTGTTACGGGAAGGAGATAGTTGTGGAAAATGCAATTTGGCACTTTGCTCTGAGCCTAAAGACTGTCCAGCCGGGACTGTATTGGACCGCTGCGGCTGCTGTCCTGAATGTGGGAATGTGGAAGGTCAGATCTGCGACTTGGATCAGGGCAATCATTTTTACGGGCAATGTGGAGACAACCTTGAGTGCAGGTTGGATACTGATGAAGCAAGGTTTGGGGAAGTCCCCGAGCCCCAGTGTGTGTGCAAGTCTCAAGAGAGTGTCTGCGGACCTGAAGGGAAAACCTACGAGAACATCTGTCAATTCAACAAGGCTTATGCTACAAAAAGAAATATCAGCATGAAACATAAAGGACCATGCGAATCAGGTAATGTGTACAAAGGCAGTTCCAAACTGGAAAAAGATCTGATTCTTATTTTCAGATGTGTTACTAGACACTCTAGTCTAACCTGATTAAACAAATACTGCATTTTTGTTATAATTATCATTATTTTGTTATAATACTACTTTGTGCTAAATATGTGGTTCAGCAGCTGGTACTTAATCTTGTACGTTATAAGCCTCTATATTAGACTAGTGGATTTAAATCACATGGTGACTAATAAGCCATAGATCTGTAGACTAGTTCTGCTCTGAATAAGCAGAGTATGAGATATTTTCTACAAAAATTGTATGTGTAGTTGGGAGTAGGTAAACAGATAGGTTAGTCTGGGAGGACTGGACAAGTAATTATTATTATATGAGGACTGACCTGATATTAAAGTAGTGATAGCAAGGCAGATCTCATTCATGTATATATATACACACACACACAGACACACACGTACATGTATGTATATATATGTATGTGTATGCAAGCGTGTATCCACCTGTGTGTATATATGCTAATCAGTGAAGTAGAGGCAATAGAAGAAGATAGGGCTTAATTAACAGGTCTGTTCTTTTCACAAAAAAGTCCAAAATAATCCAGTTTCATAATCATCATAAAATATAGTTAACCCATGAAACAGAAATCCAAATATTAGAACAAAATCAAACTGAAACCATTTCCCTAAAGACACTTACAGTTCATGAACACTTCTCTGCGATGATTGTTAGTGGAAGGATTCTCAGCCGGGTTATATGGGTGAATCCTGCCTCCTGCTCACACACTGTTCTCATTCTTCACATTATTACAAGTCTTCACCCGTGGGCACCTTTCACCTAAGTCACATGAATATAAAATGAAAAGGAAAAAGTGAACAGGCTTTTGTTTTCTGAATGAGATTTTTTTTTTTAAAGTTAATGAAATATTTTCTCAAATGAACTAAGTAGAAGAGGTTCTGGGAATCCAAAATTGCATCTCTGGCAAAGGTCCATATATGTGAGTAACTCAGGTACATTTTACCCGCTCCTTGCTAGCAATCTGTTGCCTCCAATTTAGACTGTATGCTGTGCTTTTATATTGAATGAACACTGGATATTGAACACTTAAAAGGAAAAGTGATGAACAGCTAATACCAGACTTCTTTCCTCTTTCTCTAGTTGCAAGAGAAACATCCATTAAAGAATCCCTTATTTGCCATTAGGGTATTAAGCTGGGAAATGAGGCTTGTCAGTAAAAACACATTCAGAAAACTCAATGCGTACCAGCCCACAGTATGACTGAAAGCCTGTTAGCCCTCAGGTAGGTGTTCTTATTTGGGATTAAAATAGCACTAGTTCTCGCGGCATAACCCCTTCAGGAATATTGCAGTTAGAAGGGCCACTAAGTAGCAACTGCTGTTAACTTAGCAGCAGAGGTAGCTGTTCAGGCATACAGGCTTAAAGCAATGGTCTGCTCACCTTAATTAAACAGAACTGGCCAAGTACAAAAAGCTTTAATTTGGAAGTACTATCACTTTTAATTGCTGGTGTTGTCATCCACCAGGGCTTGCAGTCACCCCTGAGGTGCGTAATACCGCTCATCAAGCAGGAGAAATGAACTCAGCTGCTGTGCATGCAGGCATCACCCCCAGCGCTTTCCCACTGCTTCCCTGGGTCCCCAGAAAGGCTGCACCCTCTCTCCAGGAATGCAGAGAAATTTCCTAGGATGGCTCACTTAGTGAATTGCACAGAAGCCTGGGGGAAAAAGTTCATAGTCATGTCAGTGCTGTGCAGAGCTTAGTTATGAAAAATGGGGGCCTGTCTCCTTGGCTCTTGCAGAGGAAAGTGCCCAGCTGGCGTATACACCTTGCTGCAGCAGAGCACTTGAGCCTGAGGTGGGTGCTGGGCTCGCCGGGGAGGGGGAGCACAAGTGCCACTCTTCTCAACCTCTCTGACCAGCACCTGACCATGCTGGGCTTGTGGATTGTGTTTTAGACCCTGGAAAGAGCCTGGGCCTTTCAGCAAGCAGTAGGGCACAGAGGTGCTATCCTGGGGGCACGTTGCCTCAGTCTCCCGTAAGAGTCCACCAGTAAGCCCCCTCTTTGCCATGGCAGCTCTCTGAAGCAGCACAGTGAAGTGCACTGTGAGTTAGACTGGTTTTTTCATGGCTGCAACCGATGACAAAAGGCAACAGGGAGTCTGGCTCTAAGAGCAGCAACCTCACTGCAGCACTCGGCACTCGCTTTCTGCTGACTCCAATTTGCATGAGAAACAAACACTGAACACTGTGGGGTTTTGGTACCAAGCTATAAATACAACCTTCACTCAACTCAAAGTACTTTGCTTTGTTATTTCTCCTTCAAAGCATCTGCTGTTTCCTATTGATGCCAAATGGATTAATTGTATACAGCAACCAATGAATAAATAAATAACAATAAAGTCCTTTCATCAGAAGAGTAGAGCCTTTTATCTTTCGGCTGTCACCAGAAAAAGGGGAAGAAAAAGGCCTAGCTCCCTAAAGAAACACTGAAAAAGCCCTTCTTTTCCTGAAAGCTAGTTTTGATCAGTTTATCTAATAATTTACCAAGGTTACTAAGTACATTGATTATATGCAGATTCTCCACACTTAATCCATCCCCATTCACATTCAAACCTCTCTTGCTGATGATTTAACGAAGTAACAGAACAATCTAGCAGTGATCCTCTTTAGATTTAGCTGTGTCACATAATTTATTTTAAATGTAAATTTTGGAGTAAAAAAAACCAAATAAACAAGCCACAAAATTTTCTGCCATTTTCATCAAATAAAACATAGATTAGCAAAAATTAATATGAGTTAAGAGGAAAAAAAAATCGTATTATCTAATTCATTAGTCTTCAGTGATATTGAGTTAATGTTGATGGTGAAATGTGAAGCAGTATTTTGACTTTTCTTGGCTTCTCGTTTACATTTTCTGTAACTCATGAGGATAATTTATGACTGGGACTGTAAAAGGAAAGGAGCAACTATTGCACATTCACCTCCAAAGACACTGTGACATCAGAATGCTTTCTCTAGCTACCAAGAAAAATTTATCTACTCCAGGAATCAAAATGACAGGTTATCATAACAGTAAAGATCTGTTTCTAAAGACACAGTTATGCAAAAAAGTACCTACAGATATGCATGGGAGAATTTGGCTGAACACAAAATTTGAAACACTCAAAAATGAAGTTTGTGTATTTCTGTTAAAATGATACATCATTACTTCAATTTTCTTCTGTAAAATACAGCAAATGGTGTTGTGAGACATGTATTATTTTATTTCTGGAGACACTTCAAGTTTGAGTAGATAATGCAAGTATTTATTGTGTGTTAGATCAGAACTGTGGTTCTTCCTACCTGTTCCGAGTCTGATCTCACTTGATGCCAGTCCTGGTCAGCCCTGGTCCAGAAAAGCCTTAACTACCTCTATAAAAGTATGCAGCTGGGTGGAACTCCAACTCTATCGAGATATTTCCATCTAAGCTATGATCGGGATTATCCTTACAGTTCATGGAGGAAGGGGTATTGCAAGTGTGGAATTCATCTTGCTGGATGGTAGGCAGCGCTAGACAAATTTGTCATACGTGAACAGCTATAATGTAAATTTGTAATTCAGACCCTCATGTCCTGGAGGCTAAGGACGTGTTTATGTGGCGTGCTGAAGGCAGAGCCCTCAGCCTCACAAGGCTGAGCCCTGGCTGTGGACAGTCACATAAGCAGGACTCAGTTCTTGGCAATACTTTAGTGTTGTCCGTGCATCCGTAGGACACCTGTGTGTTAGCAGCAGAACAAAAGTACTAACCAGTCAACATCTGCCTAGTCAAAAAATTTTTCATGCTGTCTCTGTACAGGAATAATTTAAAGAACTCCTGTGAGCCAACGTAGACATTGGTTTCTTCTTTACACCTTAAGCTTAACTACAGCGGATGTATTGTTAAAAAGATCGTGGTTGCACTGAGTTTTAATATTTCAAAGTATATTTTCGTATCAGACCCTATGTGATAAGTTCATAGGCAAAAAGTTTCTCATCCAAGATATTCAGTTAATGCTGATTTGAATACAAGATTTTTGAAATAATATACAGATTCTGAATGTATGTTTCTCATGAAAGAACAAGCACTTAAGGGTTTAAGTATCCTAGTTTGAAAATCATACTTTTGAAGAGTAGCGGGATTGTTTAATGAGGCATTCATAAATGGGGAAATTTATACTTTGCTGTATAATTTGTTTGCAATTAATTTTAATCAGTATGCATTTGATACTTTCTGCACAGATATAAATCCTGAAAAACTTAGAAATGTATTAGAAACTTTGCTTGAAAACCTGGAACAGGCTGTTACAATTTCAAATGCTGAAGCATAAATGCTGTACCTACATATTGATTCAGATATTGCAAGTAAAAATATATTAATTATTGACTATAACTTTCTATTTCCAAGCACCTGGGATCTGTACAAAAATAAAAGGAAAAATTAAATACATGAAAATAATGGCCCAGAAAATGCATTCATTTTTAAACACTGGTATGGAAATAGAGAGAAAACAGACTTTAGAAGGAAAAACATTTCTTGCTGAGAACAAACAAATCAGGAAAAAAAGCAGAGATCTCCAAAATAGGAAAGCTGTGATAACAGTAAATATGTTATTTTGCTCTCTGCTGCTAAATATTATCATCTCCTGTTAACATTTAGTCTGTTCATACATGCTTATAGAGGGCTATGTATTTAAATCATGTATGAATGCATCAGGTGATAATTTTTTCAGTATGTTCACTTCCCTGGACTGGCTCCCTCTCGTGGTTAACATCAGCTTTCCCTTTGGGAAAAAGGGAGAGGACAATTCAGAGGCAATAAATAAACAGTGGAGGGGGATGAGGGTAAGAGAATAGGAAACAAGTAAGTGGAAATCTAATAATTATAATAAACATAACACCTTATAAAAATAATTGCATTTCAATCACTTTTATCACTTGTCTCATAACATCAGAGGAAATTGATAGCAATTGAGGATAAATGTGAGATGTATTAATGCTCTTATTCTGTAACTTGCTGCAACGAGTTCCATGGGTAAGAGAGGGCGATGAGATTTTAGCAAGTTCAAGGCAATGATTTACTCAGAAAACAAATTTTGACAAGCTCACAATCTCAGTATTTTAGTTTTTAAGCTAACCAAAACTTAACAGAAATTAAGAACTATCATGTTCAATCAAGTTACTCTGTGATTGTCTGCTGCAGAATTTCTTGCAGAATTTCACTTTCCTCTGAAGGTCTAGTCGAGTACTGGCTGCTTGACTGGTGGGCCTTGAGTCTAGTGCACGATTACAGTTCACGGGATACAAATTAAACTTTTAATTTCAGCTTAAGTTTCATGATCGTGTGCAAGGGGAAGGACAGACGAGTCCTTTGAAGTAAGTGTTTTTAAAAAGCCTGTTCAATCTTTAGTGGGACACAAGGTATTCTGAGCTTTAAAAGCTGCTTGGAATCATATGGCTCTTCATAATGTGTGAGATGGCAAAAGGCAAACTGTTTTTTATCATGTAAAGGAGGAATTAATGTTATATGCTTTTGTGTTTGTGTTGTCTTTTGCTTACTGTCTTCTAAAGCACCATTCTGTTGGTTCTTTGCAGCTCCTGTTATTTCTGTGCCACCTCAGGATGTCCAGAATTTCACAGGCAATGATGTCATTTTTGGTTGTGAGGTGACAGCCTATCCTATGCCACACCTTGAATGGAAAAAAAAAGGGAATAAAATGTTTCTGCCAGGAGATGACGCCCACATCTCAGTACAGGTAAAACTTGAGTTTTCCATGTCATGTGGTTTGGGATGAGGAGCAGAGGGATTAATCAGTGAATTCCTCCTACAGAATAGAATACTGTTGCAATAAATAGATTCCCAATAGGGGCCCTCTGACTATGTAAAGAATTCTGATTTCAGTCAGTGCAAGGATCATTACTTTAGCAGTCCGAGCCAGGGTACCATCTGGCCTGCTTCAGGGAAAGAAAAGATGGAAGATCCTCCTTATGCAGGTGTGATTCTGGAAAAATCTGAATGAACATATAAATGAAACTGCTTAGGCTACTACCTAAAAGGAGGTACATTCTGGGAAGGATGGCTCATGGCAACAATTTTTCTGCTTGATGCAGAAGCACAATACTAGCAGGTATCTAAACTTCTCCTTTGCAAGATGCTGTTTCTGGAGACCTGCCATTTGGGTTCAGTCCCTGAGGTGTTCAAAAGGAAAGCAAACAAACGTGCTCATTTTATGGAGGATGCTGTGTTTTAATCGGAGGGGAAAGAGTAGAATGGCATTAAGACAGGCTTCAAGCAAATCTAGAAACAGCCTGGAACCTGGAGCTAAAATTAAATAAATCAAAATGCTAATTCTTTTAAATGGAAATAACATTCTAAGGAGATGAGCTAACAAAGCCAGATGTACAGGCAGACTGCAGTAAGGCCAAAGCCTCCAGCTGCTTGCCTTCTCCAATGGACAAAGAATACAGAGACATGCATGGCAATCTAGCTTTCTGGATACACCACCCAAAAGTGGTAACATCCAAGGGACGTGGGGCACAACCTGAACAAAAAGGTAGATAGAAAAAGCACAGAAAAAGCTAAAGTACCAAAAGTACTGAAGTACTAAGAGTCTCAGTTACTTAGAAATGTTTCCAGAGGCAGCATGAGCACAAGCAGGATTAGTGGACTTAAAGTTTGCTCGGAAACAATGGTGCAAGGAGCCACATCCAAATGCTGGTCACCTCAGAGGCTAAACTGAACCCTGTTAACCTATCTCATTAATAGAGTCAGCATGAGAGCATCTCTGTTAACATCTGTTAATGGTTTTGTGTTATTTGTTTGGAAAAGGAAGCTCACCCCTTTAAGAGGCTTTAGCCCAAGTCAGTTGAAACTGATTGTCATGAAGTGTGAAAGCTCATGGTACGTCATGCCAATCCATTAAAACCTGAACGCTGAGTGCCAGCTTGGTCAGGCCCTGAACAACTCACCCAGACTCACCTGCCACTGTCATCCTGAAGAAATTCGTGAGCTTGAGATCAGGTGGCAATGCTTTGAAACAGCAGCAAGAAGTGGTGCTGGGACAAGAGACAGGAGGGAGCGCTGGGAATCAGTAGCATGAGAAAGAACAGGAATGAGAGCACTGTAAAGGGCAATGAAGTTTACAGAGCAGAGATGGGAAAGCATGAACTCAGGCACAGAGCAGTAAGAAGTTAAAACTTAGAAACATAGGGCAGCAGAAACAAACAGAATCAAAGCATGATGGCAGTAAACAAAAAGCAAAGGATGGAATGATGTTTAATCCACCACAATTGTCTTGAGAAATATCACGGTGTCTCCTAGCTCCTTAATTTCAACTATTTCTTTCTCTTTTCAAAGGCAAGAGGTGGGCCTCAGAAGTATGGTGTGACAGGCTGGCTGCAGATTCAAGGCCTCAAAAAATCAGATGAAGGCATTTATATCTGCCACACCAAAAATAAGTATGGTGCAACATATGCCTCTGCAAGATTGAAAGTCATTGATGGTATTTTTTTTTTGATGTAAAGAATATAAAAATGCATACAAGTAGGATGCACAGGATGGGTTTGTCAGAATGCAAATGATGGATATGAGAAATTACCTAAAGCTGTCCATATTTTAACTTTTCTGTGTGCTTTTCTTTTACTTTATCCCCTAACGGGTTAATATTGTAATATTTTGCTACAAATTATACCAGCTTCCAGAAAACAGAAAGCTGTGGATTATAGCCATACAGCTGAGACACGTATTATTCCACTATCTTTATCCTACAGAAGTCCTTTGATGTTAGTAAGAAGGCTGCATCCAGAACAACAGCTGTTGTGGCTGAGGGAATCTTTGAACCATAACAGTTCTGCTTAGCTGTTTATTTTTCAAAAAATTAGGAAGGAAATAGTTGTTGCTCCTTAATGAGAGTGTTTGGAAAGCCGTAAGAAATAGCTTTACTATTGTTTTGCATTGAGCCCAGACCTGCAGAATAACATCCTCCTTTCTCTGGGGAGAACTGGGTCTCCTGGCAAATGCAGGATAAAAATGCATTGTCTTATATTTGTCTCCTGGTCTATAGGAGTTTGTCACTGGTCTAGTTTGTCACTGACCTTGTTTCTGCAAGTGGTTTTCAAAGCTTTATTGGCTCTGGTCATATTTTCAGGTGCATAGGATCTGCAGAGGACTGAACTCTTAGTTCACTAGTATTGGGAATTAAATGTATTTTCAACATCTTTAAATGTGAATGATATAGAAATTTGCTCCTATATCATGAGCTTCGGTGGTATGAGGTCAAGTCATCAGATAAAAACCCTCTCCTTTTAATAGATAACAAGGATTCAGAAACACTGAGCTTGCCCTACAGATCCAAAACCTTACTTTCCTCTTTGTTCCTATCTACAACTAATTTAATCTGGATTCAATTGTCTTGCAGGCTCATCTCCTGCATTTGCATTTACTGCTGGCAGTAGAAGTGCAAGCTACAGCATTGAATATGGGGACTATTATGACCATTCTGATGATGAAGATGAGGAAGAATATGAATCTGGGGACTATGAAAACTGAAACAACTCTGAATAAGAATTTTTATACATCTGTTGTCCAATACCTTTCACACTCTGTTATATTTACTACTCGTTTCTTGCTGTAAATGGTTCCTTTGATAACACACACATATTCACTTGTGTATCCACCTTCCTGAAAATCAACTTTGGCTGAAGTGTATCACGCTACTTACCAGAAATAAGAACACTTGTAAATCCATACATTTAGACTGTTAAAATAAAATTCTTAAACATGCACCTGTCTACTAAGTATACTGAAGGCATCAAATTTTATATTAATTTTTAAAATGTAAATTATGTTATAATTTCTTCCCAACATTCTAATTTGTCTAGCAAAAATGTCCATAGTTAACCAAAATTTTGACCTTGTATCAATTTCTGTTTTTCTGTAATGTACTAAGAAATATCAAGAGATTGTTCACATGGCAACAAGCCTGAGTATGAAGGTTGCAAAACAGTCTTTAATCTCCTTAGCTCAAGTTTTCTCATAAGTTTCAGCAAGATTTTCCTTCTCATTTGAAATTTTCCATGGTTAGTCTCATCAAGGGTACATTATTTGTCTTTTGGGGGGTTATTTTGTTTACTTTTAATAGATCCATGAAGCAATCACAGTCTAAACCAAGTGCTGTTTTACTAGCAATACTCAAAAATACCCAGAAACGATTTCTTGTGCATTCAGACGAGCACACCTTTTGACTTTTTGTAACAGTTCTTGCGCTACTCCTAACAGTGTCATGCTTCTTCCCAGCAGCCGAGGCAACAGTTCAAGATTTGGGATCATTATTTGTACTCTGAACAGCATCATGTTTGTTGTGAATTATTGCAGTTTAAAGGTGGCTGTTCTGTAGCTCAGCACGTGCCCTTCAAACACACAGAGATCTGCACAACAGAGACAGTATTTGTCCCTTGTCTTGGATTGTCCAAGACTTGCTTCTGTATCTGACCCATCTATCCTATGTCCAACTACAGTGCATTCAGCGTTGCCATGCTTCTGGAAATGGCAGACAGGAAAGCAGGCATCGCTTTCTTTCCAAAACCCACCAGAACACATGCACATTTTTCAACTTGTCCCAACCACTTCTTGATCAGCGTGAACCAGACAGCAAATGAAATGCAATTCAAACACACAGGACTTCAAAGTGGAAAGTGATCACCCTGAAAAATTTCTCCAATTGCTTTTGTTAATTAATTACATGAAGGCTAGCTCTGCATTAATGGGTGATGGAAGATACTAAACTACGAAAACCACTTTTGGGAGGCAGTTCCACCTGTTGGTTCCCATTGGCTGAGGACAGATGAATAGCAGTAAATTACGGAACAACAAGAATGACTAAGGAAGCAAAAGTTCAGGCATCCTCATGTCAAGGCTCAGTATTTGCAGCCTTCTTCAGCCAATGCACAAAACCATGTAATGATTACTGCACACACTGAGGTAACTCAAAGTGAAATTAATGGGCAATCTTACTGTATGCATACACATACTGTGTAGATTTTTTAATATATACACAGTGCATCACATATTCCTCCTTTAATGTGCTGTTTTGTGCTTTTTTTGCCATTAGGCAGATTTTTCCTTCAATTTGAATTACATTAAGAGATTGGCTATAGACTGTGTTTGCCCTGAGGTATTATTGATCTTTGTCCAGGTAGCAAACAAGCAAAGCATAACTTATTTTGTTTCAGACTCCCTGGAGTATTGTCAACTTATGAGTAGAAAGCATGCCATTGTATCATTGAAAAGATTAATTAGTTTTAATTAGGAATATGAAACTGCTTCATATTTAACTACTGATTTTGTTGTTATGGTCTCTTCCTCGTCTTCTTAGTGATCTGTCTCATAACTTTTTTTGCTTATCCATTATATATTAACTTGAACATAAAACTGTCTGGTAGAAATCACTGAATTTTTTTTTAAGTGTGTATTTTTTATGGAACTATTTAATCTGCAGACATATATTCAAGATCAATTGTGATCTGCATTGCAAATGAATGAATTAGATTACTAACCCAATCACTAAACTGTGGCTATATATACTGGCATAGACTAGTATGTGGCACAGAAAATAATCTTGAAATCAGTAGCCATAGATATAAATTAGAATTCTTCACGGCCTTTTGCTGCTGTTAATGTAAAATGAGAATCAGAAAGAAAAGAATGTTCGAATGAGAAAATGTGTAGCAGAATCATATCAAATACCAGTCTTCGAGTGTTTGGCCTGATGGACTATGTCTATTTAAAGAAAGTTAACCTTCCCAGAACAAAGGGTTCTAAATTAAATATATTGCATTTGTCTCCATATGTATTTTTTTATATATTTAATAATTTGTTGTAAATTATCGGCCATTCCTTTCAGTAAGAAAACTGCATTTTAGGAAAAATCCTGATGTGTTGGAAAAAAAAGAAGGAACTCTGATACCCTGAACATTTGCTAATTCTTTTTGAGGGACAGAAATGGCTGGTTTTGTTTATATGCTTTAATCAAGTCACTTAAATAAAAAAAGCATGGAGAAGATTCAGCCCTCTCTAAGCAGCATGGCAAATGAATGGATCTAACTGTGAATGCATTGCCCGTAGCAACAGATCTATTCACATAATCCAAAGTAACAGCAAATTCAGGAAGTTGGTTTTATTCCACCTAGCAGAAAATGAGACAGACTTGAGCTAGAAAGTGTATATTAATACTACAGGGAGGTCTCAGTACTGTATCTTGTGACGCACACCTAAAACCCTTCTTTAATTCAGCTTCCACTGAACACAGCAAAAATTTTGTTGTTATCTTCCATGGAAGCAAGTCTGAATTTTATGGCACAACATCCTCCTGTTGATGCCTGTCACACAAGCATCTTCACCGTGTCAATGCCCCCTCCCATGTAAAGATAAAGGAGGTGTATAAAAGTTCCTAAATAAATTACACTCCTCAATGCAGCTTTGTCCTTTGGGCTCGGGCTCTGACATAGTCTGGGATAGTTTCACAATCTAACATTCTTACTTGCTGTGTTAAATCCCAGGAGTTTTGTCAGATATTAGTCTAGGAATCCATTAATTCCTTAGCTAGACCAATTTTTTTTCCCCCTTGAAATAATCGGGCTATAGTTGACAGAAATCAGATATAGAAATGCAATTGCCTGTGTCTCAGAGATTAAAATGATTCAACTGATGATTAAATAAGGTACAAATAGTCACACGGCTGCACTGTACAGCTGAGCACACAGCTGAGCAAGTGCTCCCTGCCTACCTCATGGTACAGGCTTCGTGCTCTCAACTTCTGTCCGTGCTCATTCATCAAGACAGAAAGGAGACCCAGGCCGGAGGGGAGCGGGTACTTCTGGCTAAGAAGAAACACACTTGCTCCAGACAAGCTGAAAACTGGCTCATTGCTGCAGAAGCCACAAGATCTCGCTCACACTTAGCTACATATGCTGTCCATAGATTACGCTCAGGTCTTGAACTATTTAACTTATTAACCTCATTTCTGCATGTCTTTGCATAGCGTAGCAGCACAGCCTAGGCAATGGCCCGTCACCTGGAGCAGGATTCATAGTCACTGCTAGAACTGATGCTCTGCTTACAGGGTCAAGGTCTTTGAAGGATATGCAAAAGCTTCCTCTTACCTTTTCAACCTGTATTGGCAAGCTGCTTCTGGCTCTTTGGACAGTTTGTAATTGCATTGCATCAGAAAGTCTCCCAAATTTTCTGCATTACAATTTATGGCTGACTTTTCTCGCCCTGAGTCACCATTTCATTCCTAATTCCTCAGTCCTGGGAATTCCTCTGTTTTGATCTGTCCTGCTCTCCTTTTAAATCCTTTCTGTTCCCTTTCTTCTATGTGTATCACCAGCCCTTTTATTCTGCTCCTGGTGTGTTGTGTGAATTTCCCTTTCTTTTAGACTATGGCTACAGATAAATGATTATATCTTTTCACAGGGTAAAGGATGAAAAATTGGGTTAAGGCATATGCCAGGACTAGGGCAGTCATCAGGGGACTGGGTAATCTGAGCCAGCTTTTCAGGAACAATCCATTTAGCTTTCGGAAGTGCCAGCCACCAGAGTCAGTTGTGAGGGCAAGAGAACAAGAAACTCCATTTAAAACCACTTTCCATTTTGATTTTGCTTCAGTCTCCAATAATTAATGAAGGTATTTTGTACAAAAGCATATGGTTCAGTGATGGTATCATCATTCAACTGTGATAGTTCATGTACAAAGAAATTGCTCTTCCTGCCCTAATTAGATTGTCGTAACTGTTTCTCAACCCCGCTGCTAGAAGGTGAATCCAGCTAGGAATACACCCAATTCATTTTTTCATTCCAGGTCTAAAGCAGCTTCCATTTTCAGAGGAATTCTACCAGTTTGAGCCTCTTCTTTGGGGCTACCAGGCCTCACATGGGAATTTTTTGCAAGGTGGGCGATGGAGCAGCAGGAAAACATGAATAATTTTACAAAAAACCGCTCAGGCTCTGTGTCATCTGTTAACCAGAATAAAAATGACAGGGACTTTTGATCACCATGGTGTTCAGAGCAGGGGAGGTCAAGGCAAACATTCACTGTGTTAAAACATCAAACAGCAGCATGCCCTAAAAAATTTCAAGCTTTTTGGGTGCAATATTCATAAATGCCATCAGGTGGCTACAGCAGCAGTCCTTGCTGCCTCCCCTCCATCACACTTTATTTATTGTTACTTAGTCCTCCTTCCTCCCCATGCCACTGACTCCAGAAGTGTCTTGTGAAGCCTCAACTAATACACATTGCTGAGCTGTACCCTGGGCTCTGTTTGGCTCCCTGCTGTACAGTACCACTGCTCACCTTTAGCAGGACAAGGAATACAGAGATGCTTCTCTTGCTTTGGCGTTTCTTCATTACTGACAAAGGCTTGTTGCTCTCTGATTGCACACAATGCAAAGCTGTACATGCACGCAGTCTGCGACAGGCTCTGCAACCCACGCCATACAACCTCACCAATTTCTGCCCAAGACAGCAGCTCGTGTACCTACAGCATCACCTTTTAGGAAAACAAGCACTCTCTATCTAATGACAGGGAATACACCACCCTTTGGTGCGAGTTATTCCAGTGGATGACTGCCAGCATTGCTTATTTCTGTTCTGAATTTGTTCAGCTTCAGTTTACAGTGGTTACAATCAATTACACCTTTTCCTCTGAAGTCAAGAAGCTGGCTGCATTAAAACAGGTTTTTCCCGTGCAGATAGTCGTAGACATTGTTCAAGTCACTTTATGTCCTAAACTTGGATCATCTCCATATTGACCTTCTTCTGTCTTTGATTTACATGGTGTGCTTTCCTCACTAACCCTGAATTATTCCTTTAACTCTAGAAAGAGTATGTCTTGGATTGACTCTGTCTTTGCAGTACTTGAGCTTAAGTAGAATATCTGTCTACACTAATTTAACAGTGTTTGCTGCTGCAGACTCCACCTGTTGTCTTTACCAGTGGTTAGCAAAAATGGGATTCATCTCCAACTGGAAACTGAGACATCTCTATCCTCTAAACTTAATTTCTTCGATCCTTTATAGGCACTTATAGAGGGGGATTCCTCCCTTTGTGGGATAACTGAGCAATCTGTCCCTTCGGATGCAGCTGTAACCACCTGAGCACCATCTCTTTGGCCTTCTGGATTGAAGCAGCATTTATGGGTTTTTCCACTCTCAGCAATCTTCCAGCATTTCCCAAAGCAGAATGAAACTCCTGGCTGCTGCCCTGGCCTGTAAACCAGCTCAGCACCACAGGCTTTGGTTTGGATCTTTTAAGGACTGATAGAGCAGCATCACACTGACTTGGCCCATGTTTATTGACTTATAAATGTAGGAAATTAATGCTACATTGAATTACAACCATGCAATTTGTGAATTGCTGGCTGTAAAATGGGAATAGTCTTATGATTGCTCACGGACTGTGTGACCTGAAGCTCCCACGCTCACTGAGGAAAGCTTTCGTTTTGCTGGTGCTGTCACAATCTGAGGGGAAATTCTTTGGAAACTGTATCTTGATCTGTACTGTGCAAAGTATAGATTTACAGCCGCACTTTGATGTGGTCACTACTGAAAAACACGGCCTCTTCAGTCAGGAGAGATTCCTCTGCTTGACTGCTGGCCCCATGAGGGGCAGGAGAGCCCGGACACAGCCACCCGCCACGGGCCGTGAGGGGCGCACGGACAAAATGGCGACCCCCGTGCGCGGCAGCCGGTTCCGCGGGCCCAGCCGGGGCTGCTGCGCGTACGCGAGGCCGCCCCGCGCCCGAGCACGGCCCACCCCGCCGCTCCCCTCCCGCCACTGCCGCCCGCGCGCCTCAACGGCCGCCCCCGCTGCGGCCCCGCCCCACCGGCCGCCCCCGGCGCGGTCCCGGTCCGCCCCTCGTCCGCCCCTCGCACCCGGCCGGCCCCGGCGCGGCGCGGCTCGGCACTGCCCCCTAGCCCCGGCCGGGCTCGCGGCCCCTCCCCGCCCTCCGCTCCCGGCGCCGCTCGGGAAGATGGCGCTGCGGGTCCAGGTCAGTGCACTCGGGGCGGCACGGCAGGCGGAGCGGCGGGGGCTGCTGGCACCTGGCCTGGCCGTTGGGGCGCGACGGGCCGTGAGGGGTCGAAGCTGCCATGGTGCTGTCGTGGGGGGCGGCGGGCCGGGAGCTCGGGAGAGCACCGGGAGGGAGAGAGGTGCTGAGGTGCGCGGGTGAGGGGTGGGGGCGCGGGGGAGCCCTCGGGGTGGTGCGGGGCGAGCGGGGCGGCTGCGGTGGCGGAGCGGGGCCGTGCGGTGCGGAGGTTGGCCCTGGGAGAGGGGCGAGAGGTGCGCGGGAGCCGCCCGGGGAGCGGCGGGCGGTGCTGAGGCGAGCGGGAGGCGGCGGGCTCGGCCGGAGTGCCGGACCGAGGTGGCGGGCTCGGTGGGCTGTTGTGGGGCGGGAGCGGCGGGCTGGGGGCGTGCGCGGGGGAGGCGTGAGGCTGGTGTCGGGCTGCGGGGCTGGCATACGGGTGGTGCTGGGCTCGCTGCGGGAGCTGGAGCCGTGGTGTCGCGGTGTCCGCGGCGTGCGGTGCCGGTGTGGCGCGGGCACCTGCGGGGCTGCGGGGGGGGTGTTCCGTGTTTATGGCTACTCCTCGCCCGCGGGAGCTGGCCGCACCTGCGCTCCTGTTGCCAGTTCTTCCTGAAGGCACTGGTGGCTTCCCTGCTCCACTGCTTCCCTGAAAACCACAGGCAGCCCCTCTCCAGGACTTGTCTGAGATGAACATCAGCCACCGAAACTGTGTCTCAAACGACGGTGGGGGGGAAGAGGGCCCCAGAAGATGCTTGCTGAGGTGTTAAGCAACCAGAGCCCCTTGCAGCTTCATTGGATTGGTGGCAGCAGGCTTGACAGTGCTAGAGAGGCCATTTTAGGCATTTATTTAATTGGGAACCTGGCATGCTACATAAAAGGACCACTGAAATATTTGTTATCACCTCATACCCAAATCCCTTTTTTTCTTTTTTTTTTAAGCTATGGCTTTTCAGCAGTTATGCCCATCCTGTTGCTCTTGCATAGAGCTGGTGGAACTTTCTTAATAGAATGTTTTCAGTCAGAAAAGGCTGATTAAAATCAAAATGTCTATGGGAATTTGTCAGTGTCAGCAAAACTTTAATCAGGAACCTACGTGGTTTCCTGCCAGTTTGCTTGGCTCCTTGGCTGCCTGCCTGGTGGGTTGCTGCGGTGCTGGGCCCCCAGCATTTCTGGCCCTTGGCTCTTTCACAGCCTAGTAGGAGAGCTGCCAGGGACTTGTGAGAGCTGGAGAGGTGGGACCAGAAGTATCTGAAGAACTTTTAGCTTATTCTTGAAATATTCTGAAAGTGTGACAAGCAGGGAAAAAAAAAAACAAAACACACAGTATGTAACCTTTTTCATTAGGATGTGAATCTGTTTCTTTGAAAAAGTTACACATTGTGATCGAAAGTGCCACTTTTTATACAGGTCTGATTGAACTCCTGACTCACTTAAAGCAGCCAGCATCCAGCTGCTACATCTTCTTCATTGATGCTATTGTTTTCTTAGGAATCGCATTTCAGCTATTGATAAGGATTTGAGTCAAGGGGGTATCCGAAGGCATCAGTTTCATATGTTTTGTCTCACAATAAAAAAGGGATTGTGAGAGTCTTCTGTTTTCTTGAAGAAAATATGTATCTAATATAGAGAGCTACTTTTTGACTTCTTGTTGGTTTCTCAAAGTATTTTTTTTCTTAACAAAGTTGAATAATACCTATTGCTCAACTGAGTTGCCATCATACACAAGATGGTTGTATTTGCTGATTTCAGGATGTATATTTGGTTTCACTATCTGGATCAAGGAAAATCAGCACGTTTCCTCAGTGCGACACATAAAACAGCTAAGAAGTTGTTTGGCAGTCTGAGAATTCTGAGCAATTTCTGGCCATACCTCAAGCCTACCAATGCAAAACTTTGTCATAACGTTCTCCTGAGACCAAATGTGTCCAGCTAAAGCATTTCAAAGTGCTGAAGGTCATCAGTCTCAATATCTGATAAACCAGCTGTTCTTTAAAGGTCATTTTCTAGTTTTTGTTTAGGCTTGCTTTAAAAATTTCTGGTGGGTTTCCCTCATTGTCCTCCAGAGCTTTGCTATTTTAATGCAAGTTAATAAACAGATGATTTAGGCCTTGGTGATTGGGCTGATATCCCTGTTTTATTCTGGATTTTCTCAAACTTGTTGCCAAGTTTGTACAGACTTGAAAGTCAAATTTCAGATCAAATAGAGGAGGATCTTCAACTTTTGCTAGTTATGACATGATAATTTGGTTCATGCTTCTCAGATTGTACTGGAATTGTTCCATTATGGAAAGATCCATTGTAATTTATGTCTGAAGACTATCTTTGCTAGACGTCCCTATTCCCATGTTTTACTCCTATGATGTGTTTTTTGTGTTGTATTATGTTTTCCCTAATGTGTACGCTTGTATTTTATGAGTCTTAATTTTCACTTTAATTGGCATGGATCTTGCTTCATTTAAAATTGCGTTAGTGGGATTGTTACCTGTTCCTTATTTTTCCTCTGCCGTCTCTGAACATGGAGGGAGGGGAAGCAAAAACAAAGGATGTCTCTGTTGAGCTCAGTCTTTGAGTTACTTGATCTGTTCGTTCCAGAAGCAAATGTGCTATTTCTCAAAATTTCTCCAAAGGAACGAGTACATCGCTACTTTTGGACTGAAAATCAGGGACTCTAAAAAAGTTATTATTACTGAAATTCAGAAAAAGCTGATCAAAGCCAGGAACTCCATATGCACAACAATAAAAATGGGAAAAATACCATGATTTTTTTTTATTATTATTCAAAGTGTGTCTCTAGGAAGAGACATGCTTTGACTGACAAAACGAAATGTACTTTGGTTGCCAAAGACACTATTACTGTCTTGGATTTTTAAAAGGCATTTGAGCTACAGAATAAGGGATGTGAGATTGTGATGAACCAAATCTTTTATTTCAAGTATAAAACATCTTTTTGGAAGGGCTGGTGAACAGGATTTTGACTCAAACTTTTAAATGAGACTGGTCAAATACTGCGTGTTCTCTTTTACTCTTCTTTCTAGGCCATACTCAAGTCATGAAATATTTACTGGGTACCTTCTAATGATGTGGCTGGTTCTTGATGAGAGTTCCATAGGCTTTGGGAACCTGATGGATGCTGAAACTTCTGTGTGTAATGATTCTGAAATGTGCTCAGAGGGTTCATCTCTCCTGGGAGACAGGGACTAGTAGATACAAATCACATCCCTCACATATGGAAGAGATATTCCCCCCCCACACACACCCCCCCCCTTCTTTACCAAAGAGAACTTTTCCAGCTTCTAAGTGGAGAGGAGTTTTAGCTCCTCTGTTGCTACTATAGCTTCTGAATTGTTGCACCTTTCACTGATACTTGCGTCAGCAGATATAGACAATGCTGGCTCTTTCCAGGTGAAGTAATTTGATGAGTAATTACAGCTTTTAAAATGAAATTTGCCGGAAGTTTTCCAAGTAGCATAGCTCAAACTGTTCACTGTTTTCCATCTTTTCAACTCTCTTTAGAAAAGCTATGGGCTTCCTATCTGAAGACTCAGAAAGACATATGGATTGAACCATATTAAAAAAGACTTGGTAGCTGAGAGAATAAGAAATGGCCACTTAATTTTCAGAGTTACTTTTGGCTTCTTGTCACAGAAAGCCTCCTATTTTTTTGGTAATTTAAATGTGAATCAACTGGAAAGCTTAGCACAGGTAACAGTGCATGTTACTGGAATAGTATCTAGGTTTATAAACACTTAAAGAAATCTTACGTGGTTGAAAAGCCTTCATGGAAGTTTCAGTTGTGTTCTTTCCTAACAGAGTCTGGCAGAACTAGAAGTACTATGTAACCACCTATATGAAGGAACTGATCCAGCACAGCGAATGCAAGCTGAGAAGGTACTCTTGGAGCTTATTGATAGCCCGGAATGTCTTAGCCAATGCCAGCTTCTATTAGAACAAGGAAGGGTAAGTAACTGAAAGATGTGTTATCCATAACTGTAATCATGCTCATGGAAGCTCACGTAGGTTTCTCAGTCATGGGCCATTACCATCTCAGTACAATAAAGGCAAAATGCTTTTCCCCTTTTTGTACCTATTCTGCTTTATAAATTATTCTAGAATTTTTTTCATTTGGAGGCAGCCTTTGTAGAAGGGACAGTACCTTGCGTTAGAGATGTCGGACAAAAAGGGAAAGCATCTTAGCTTTCAGTGCTTTCAGAAGGGTTGTGATTAGGGGTTGTGTCATCTGTAGAGCAGTGTCGGGACACGGTGTGGTATAACCTGCGGTTTGAACATCACCTTGTTCTTGTTTGTAGCTGTTAGCTACAATGAAAAAAAATTGTACTAAAAAAATCCTTAAACTGCTTATCTGTTGTCTGTTAGTTTGAACCATTCTTCTGTCATTACTCAGTTTCATTTTTGGTGTTTAATTTCATGGTTAACTCTAGATAAAGTGATAGGGATTTGATTCAGGTTTCATAGTCCAAGCTAACTCCAGTATAATTCTTGCTGCGTTTTTCAAATCCTTCAAAAAGAGAGAGAAAGAAAAAGAGGAAACACATTTGAAAGTATCTTTAATCCAGGACTGGACCCATGGTGATCATCTCATGGTTCTAAATTATCAAGTGATTTAAAAACAGGTTTTAAAACCAAAGAACTCCACTGAATAGTGAATTAACATTTAGGTGAATTGTTTCCATCAAAAGGGATGATAGTTTTAGGTCTCCACTATTTTATTAATGTTCTGTAATTTATGTATGTTTATAATGAAACAAAAATATTACTAAAATAAATCCTTTATAAATTTTTGGTACACTTAACAAACATAACCAAAACCTGATACCCAGTCTGGTTTACTGATTATTTATCAGGTTTTGACTTATTGTCACTGCCTTTAATTAGCCTATTTTTGAATAATATCTTTTGATGTGTTTTTGTAGACGTCCTATTCTCAGCTTCTAGCAGCAACGTGCCTGTCTAAGCTTGTAAGCAGGGCATCTCCGTTACCTATCGAACAAAGGTTTGACATCCGTAAGTAACGTTTGTGGTTAAAAGTTCATTGTATTAGTTGGTTTTAAAACTTCATGTTAGCACAGTAACCTTTCAGTGGATGGATAGTCTGTTTTTCCTCTAATTCTCTCCATTTACCAAGCCTGTTATTCACAAGATGATAGTCATTGTGAGAGAGTGAATGTAAAGGTGATTGTGAGCTCTTTCACCATTTCTCTGCAATTAGTTCACAAATAACATTTCCTGGTTTCAAAATTAAAATAAATAAATATGTTAGCTCAGATTACTTCATATTTTAAAAAAATATTATTTTTTCAAGATAGACTTTGTATTTATCCCATAAGACACTAAAGAGATTTAGTTCATGTTTGTAAAGGATGAAAGTTGCAGATATTGCTAGTACACCTGCCAGTCACTTACATGTAACATTGCTCGTGATCAGCTCTTAACACTTGTAAAAATCATGCCAAGGCAAGGTCTTACTTGCAGGATTAAGATCCTACAAAATTTTACTTTTTAGGATTTATGTTAAAGTTATTGCTATATCCTAAAAGAGTAAGCAAGCATGCGTTAGGTCTTTAATAGTGAAAGGCTTTGCATGAGGAGCATATGATTTGATTGGATTTTTAGAAAATCTGCACTGTTGTATCAGTTCTGTGGGTAGTAGTACTCTGAAATGCGTGGCTGAGAATCTACTTCTTCTGATAAAAAGATTTCAATGTTGTTTTAGGGAAAAATTAACTTTAATCAGCTTTAATTTTGTACATTTCAACAGCTTTTGGAACAGGTGACTTCCTCCTAGGTAGAGAGGAATTTATGCAGCTGCAATGTGCATTACCCAGAGGGATGCTCTAGATTGAATTGAGAACATTCAGTAGGGATTCTTATCTGAAAAATCTTCTGTGTATCTTGAGTTAGCTGTGAGAGCTGCTGTTACATAGTGAAATAATCAGTGTCCGCTGTATGGAACTGTAATGAAAAATTACTCTGTTTTACCTGCCAGTGTTCTCTGAATTCACAAACTGTTGTCATATGTGTCCTAGAATAATGATCATGTATGTAATGTGTTTTGTGTTACTAAATGTTTAGCTGTATTTAATGACTTAACATAACTTATAGTTATTGTACTAACCATAAGAATATAGGTTTTTAAAAAAAAATCCATGCCTTAAGTTTTTATTAGAACCATTTAATTTACTTTACAGAAGACTTGTGTTGCTGATTTTAAAATGCTTCTTTACAGGAAATTACATTCTGAACTATGTAGCATCTCAACCCAAACTGGCTCCTTTTGTCATCCAAGCTCTTGTTCAAGTCATTGCTAAAATTACAAAATTAGGATGGTTTGAGGTAGTAAAAAATCAGCTCATCTTCAGAGACATTATCGCTGATGTAAAAAAATTTTTGCAGGTAGGAAACAATCGTTCAGTTCTGCCGTTTTTTTCTGTTTGGACCTCTTTGTTTTTAGTGATTGGCATGTTCTCTCACTTCGTTGTTATACACTTGGGTAGAAAAAGCGTGAAGAGTGTTGCTTAAAACAGGAGATCGCCCTACAGTGAAGAACCAGGGCGAGTTTGGTACTTGTGTGAGTTTGTGGGGTTTGATACCTCATGGTATTCATAGTGCTGTCATGGTTTTGTGTTGGCTTTCTTTTTCCAAAGCACTTTTTCATAGTGTGGGTGTAAAACATGAGCCACTGTTGTGAAGCCATTCTACTTAATGCCTTAATTTTTTTTCAACTGATGTGGAGATACGTTGCTCATAGTGTTAGCTCCAGTTACCTGGTTAGGAACACTGGTACTGCACCATCTGAAGAGTAAGATTGTCAAACGTTTTAAAGCGTGAGTCTGATTGTGATTCTTGTTACAATGACCACTACAATTGTGCCAAGCTGTCCGGTTCTAGAACTAGTTCAAACGTATTTTTTCAAGTGCCTGTCATGGAGGGTTGATCAAAAAGATACCTTTATAAACTCTTTGTGGAAGTGTTCACTGTTATGGTCTTATATTGTTGCTTTTCTATATAAGCAGTGGGACTTCACCTGCACTTTAATATTTAGCAGAAATTGCTAATACCCCTGCTTCTGACGTTACTGAGGAAAGCTTGTGTAAAGATAGAATTGTGGTACACAAAACTGCAAGACTGTATATGTTTGTTATGTGGTTGTGGGCCTTGTTTGCCCCATTCCTTTTTCACTTTATGAGAAATTGATGGTTCATATTTGTGTGCATGGGTACTTAGATACCTGCATATATGTATATTCTCTCTCCATTGTCCTGGTTTTGCAGGGATAAAATTTATAGAATCACTTTTCTGTTCCATGTTGTTTCAGTTTGTGGCCAGCTGTGGGGTGGTGATCAAGGCCATCAGCAGTGAAAGCCAGGGCAGCTGCCCCAGGCTGGCCCACAGGTGTATTCTGTAACATTAATGGCAGAGTCACTATAAATGGGAAAGCTGCTGGGGGTGGGGGTGTCTCTTTGCTCTGTTCTCTTCTTCTCTCCCTCTGTCTCCTTCTCCTCTCTTCTCAATGATTGCTATTCCTGGAGCGACTTGCCACCACTCTGTGGGCTAAGTATAATTTTGTGGTTTTTGGATTAGCATCAGTATTGGTTTCCTTGTTTTATTAAATCTGTTTAAATTTCAACCCATGAGTCTCCCTCTTTTTCCCAGTTCCCTTTCTCAGCTGGGGAGGGGTCTTGGGTGATAGAACAACTGGTTATTGTTTAGCCCTGGGTGCGGGCTAAATGGAGATATCCATACGTGTAAAGACATTCTGTCTCACGTAGGATTATGGTGTACAATGCAGGGAGACAGATAATAAATTTAGAGTGTTTATATAACTTTACCTATTTTAGCATATGTATTTAAATCTAACACGTCACAAAAATTCTGCATTCTAGGTAGGGATATGGGGAAGTTTGGGAGGAAAGATCACTCATCTTCCCTCTCCGGTAATTCAGTGAGGCAGGAATGTTCTTGTTTTACATTTCCTTCTGCATTATTTCCTCTTCTCCCATTACATTGGTCACTGTTACAAAGAAGATGCACTACAGGATAGAGAAGTGATCTTGGTACATAGTATTTGAAAATGGGAAATAATTTCTCCTAATGTCAGAGTGCAGTCATTCGCTATGGACTGTTCACTATGCAAATTTACAGTCAAATCTAGAGTAGGTACTGTCAGACACAGTGGCTGAAAATATAGGATATCCAGCATCCTCTGTGAAGTAAGATTGGAGAAAGTAATTGGATGTCGCGGGTTATTAGCCAGACTTGTTTATTTCATACATTTAACATGTGTAAAAAGTCTGGGAGATGGCTACTCTGCTTAAAAATTTAATACAGATTAATCTTTCTGAGTGTCTGTGTGAACGTAAACCCTAATACTTAGTTTGGGAAAAATAATAAGAAAATTTAAGCTATTTGGAGATTTATTTCCAAAATGATCCATTATGTGTGTGTGTGTTGGTGAACCTGGCAACTCAACAAGAAAATATGAAGGTAACAGTTTGTTTCTTGCCAATGAGTTTCTCATTTGTTTTTCAGTCTTACTTTGTTTATAATACTGTTCAAGTTAATGTACTTTTTGAGTTACATTGGGAATGTCTAATAAAAGATAAGTTGCAATATTCTGTTTATTAAAAACAAACTCAAGTATACTTCTCCACCATTTTGCAGTTATTTTTATGAATGTACTGTAATTGGATTTTGCATTTATTATTAAAATGATTGCAGTGTGACTCTTCAGTGTGTAGCTCATTAAAGATAGAGATTTAAATACAATATTTAGCTTCTTAAGAGATTTCTTTAGTTAAATTAAGAATTCCTGTAGAAAAGAAAATTAAGCCATAGATCTACTAGTGAATTAAATCTTAGATAAAAATTGAAAAAATAGTCCCTAAACAATACTAATATATGTTAATAATTAGCATATGGTAGTTTCAAATACATATGCATTAGCATTCCAGATCAAGGTTCATTCAGTGTGAATTTGAGTGTGATTTAATGTAGAAAAAGGGATTAGCAGCTAGGTCTGCAGTTCCCAACTCCTTCATAATTCACCACACAGCTTTTCACACCTGTGAAAAAGGAGAGGTTGCATTTGCCATTCTTGCAGGTTTGTGTGATCTAAGGAACAGTCATATAGACTATTTTAAGACTTTGGTATGTACAGAAAGTTGTGTTCAAATCACAGTGTAAGGTGTTTAATCTTACTGGATGCAGATAGGGCAACAATGCAAATTTTGCCAGTGAGTTCTCTGAAATTGTCACTTTTGATTTGCTTTGGTGCAAGTGATAATACAAACTAGCTGACAGTGAAAAGCTAGGCTTCTTGGTAAGTAGCCACATTCTTCATTAGTTGAACTTTGGGTGATCTTCAGAATTGTGCAAATGAGTGTGGTGGTGACAAATATCAGGAAAATTTTGGCAGGGATGACATTGCTTTTTGGACACCGGGGAGCTGAGGCTGCAAACTGCAGCTGTGAAAGTAAACCTAGAGGTCTTCCCCCTGACTCAATGGCAAGTCCTAATTGCAGTTTATTTTAATTGTTTATAACAAAGTAGATTTAATTTTTCTATAAATGTGTTGTAGTAACTCAGTGAAGACAGCTAAATTTTATTAATTAAATGCAAAATTCTGCATTGTATCTGAATTTCAAAACATTCCAAGGAACTTAAGTGCTGATGATCAGATCGTACCCTCAGATACAAATGTTTGACACCTACTGCCTCACTTTTTAGACACAAGTCCTCAGAGATGGAATATATCATTCAGTTCAAACCAATGCATTGTGTACTACTGTGGAGGGAAGAGACTTAGTTTTTTTGATAGGTATCATTTCAAAACTTTTTTTTTTTTCTTGGGAGTGCGCTGTTGAGTGTTGATCTTTTTCATCCATGTGCAGCTCAATTTTTTTTTAATGGTTTGAATTTCTTGCAGCTTGCCTTACCAGTTGTAGAATACTGAACATACCTTTGAGAAATGTGTAATGGTGAATTTCTAGATTGCGGCTACTTAGAGTCTATTTTCAGACTTGTTTTAGTTATCATACAATTCTTAAAATTTATGATGAGGTTTTTTTTCAGAGCTAATTAGGGAGTTTTAAGGTCTACTTCTATTAATGTTGATAGAATTTGGCATGGAAGCCTTCTAAACAGCTTAGGATATGTCAGCTTAAAATTTTCTCTTGATTCTAGAAATGTTGGAAAATACTAAATACAAGCTGTGATGTTTGAGCAATCCTATCTGTTTTTTTCTGTAGGGCACTGTGGACCATTATATAATAGGAGTAATGATTCTCTCAGAACTGACTCAGGAGATGAATCTCGTAAGCATGTTTGGTTTTTTTTCCTTCTGCAAGGGATGTATGTATTGCTGATAAAGCAGTGTGTTGTATGTTTCTGCCCTTCATAACAATGGTTGGAGAAACATTTCTTAGATGTGAGGGGATAAACACACCTTCCTTCTCCTGCCAAAATACATAGAGAGACAAGAAGTCCTTAGCACAGGGACTCTACCAGATACATACCATATCTGATACGAGGTAAAGTTTCTCTCATCACAGTCACTAGAACTAGTAAACCAAAGTGAATGATAAACTTTTTCAGTTGTATTTCTGCTAATGATTTTCTTTTGCCTACATCTTAACCGGAGGAAGTGCCTCAGACCTTTCAATCCAGAAAGAGAGACAACCTTGAAGGGAAAAAAGGAGGTGCTTCAGGAAGCTGTCAAGATCTATATTTAGTGCTGGACCATAATTTTCATTTCTAGTGTCAAGTAATTGATCTGCCAGATCTACCTATCATCTAGTTTTAGCAAAGAAGGGAGCATTGTTTATTATGTCCTAACTTTTCTTAGGTTGATTATTCAAGACCTTCAGCAAAACATCGTAAAATAGCTACCTCGTTCCGTGACACCTCTCTAAAGGACATACTGATGCTTGCGTGCTCTCTTTTGAAGCAGGTGAGGCTCTTTATAATTGAACCTAAATTGTTGACATCATAATTGTCCCAGTTTGAGTCCTTAATATTTTCTGAGTTGATGAATTCTGAGCTTAAATAATTACATGGCACTCAGTTAAGCTCAAGTGACCAAAAAACTTTGAAAGACAAAAATTCCAATCTTCCTCGCTCCGTGTCTCCCTTCCTACCTCTCAATCTTTCTCTCTGTGCCACCTCTCTCTCTTTATATCCTGCCGTAAAGGATGAACTATGTAAATTCTGAGTTTGTCTTCTTTTTTGATGTTTTTCTTAATTTAATTGTATCTCAGTTTTGCTGGGCCTACCATGTCAGTATTTGCTAAAAGAATTATTTATTAAACTAGGAGCAACCAAGAAGACAGACAAATTCTCTATCTTGTGGTATGGCAGTGCAGTCAAATCTGACCAAGGTGTTTTTCTCCTTCACTAGTTGCCTTATCCTCTCTAACATTTTGGGGTAATTCAGGCTGCAGCCTCTCAAGAGCCTTGACAGGAGGTAGTGAAGAACAGCATGCTGGAAGCTAGGTTTCTCGGGACCAGGCAGGTTGAACTGAGATCAAAGTGGAATTTGCACTGTCCATTTGTGAATTTGCAATTTCCATTTTGTGCTGATCAAGGCCTTCTGTAGCAGTGGAAGTGGCACTGGGAGGTACCATTCTGCAACTCTCTGGTTTTGAGAGCAGCTTATTTTTTAAATGTTGCCTGATTTCTATTCTTTGACCTATTTGGGGGCACTGGTTTATTCACTTTTTCTGAAAACCCAATGAATTAGGTGTTGAAATGTGGATGCAGGCATTTAAGCTAAGAATGTCAACGCAGATGCCATCACAGTGGGTCAGTAGACAATGGTAGCGATTACTTTTTAGCTGAAGGTATAATTCTCAAGGTTGAGGTATGTGATGGAGGTACTGCTGTAAGAAGTGAGATAAACTGTGTTCGCTTAAATCTCTTTCACAGTATGTTTTTAGTCTACCTAGCATGTTTTACCTCATATTTGCGATAAATTTAAAGGGCGCATGTGGTCATCTACCAGTGCTCAGGTGAGAGGGAGAATATTTTTTTAATATATAGAACAAATAAATAATGTGCAAGCCCTAACCTCTAAAGAGGGAATGCTCTGCTAATGTACACAGGATGACTTAAACCAGTGTTGGAATTGCATATTAATGGAGAAATCATACATAATTTAAAAGAAGAATTGGGTATTTTTGGAAGGATCTTCTTAGATATAGTAAATCCCATTACACAGCGAAACAATGAATGTATTTGTGAGAACCTGTATCCTGTGGCAGCCACTTCGTAGCTTTCTTCAAGTTCACCTGGTCTACACATACTTTTTTAGTCTCTCCTATGTTGAAAGGTTTGTATGAGTGACATCACACAGGTTTCCAGACAGAAATGTAAGAAAATTGTAATTAGTATCTTTATAATGCCAACTCTAGTATAGGTTGCTGGTTTTAGAAATATTTCGGTGTCCATAATACACTGGAAAATACACTCAACTAACAAATGTGGAATCACTAAAATAATTCCAAGAATTTAAAAGTTACAGAGAGCATTGGTGGCAAAACAGGTTCTGTTTATACAAGACATACAGAAATTCAGTGTTGATTTCAAAGCTGAATTCATAATTTAGTGTCAATTGTAATGTGGTGCAACAGTTATTATCAAGTTAATGAGGCATCTAATAACACAGTTGATTTTAATTCCTATCATCTGAATTTAAAAACATTTTGTTAATAAACTTGAGATGTGACTTTGAATCTAAATAAGGAGCAGATGAACTAGATAAAGTTGTTGCATTTGCCTTTATTTTATTGTTTTTCTAGCCAAAATTATGTCAAGTTTTCTTTTTAATGTTCACAAACTGCATCAGTGACTAATGAATTTGAGGTTTGTTTTCAGTGCCTTTATGTAAACTTGAGGTAGTAATTTCTTTAAGATAAAATGTTGTTTAAATTATTATAATTACAGAAGGGGATCGATAAAAAGGTGTTCTTACGCGCAGTATGTTGAGAATAGACTTCCAAATCCCAACAGCTTGTTTTGCTTACAAGGTACTTTTTTATTCTGATGCTGCAGGGGTTATAAAGCAGTAGAGACACTGACAGCTGTATTCATACAGGTGCTGTAAACCGCTACATTCAGATTACAGACTGTTCGTGTCACTGTTGTTTAATGCCAGGTTTTTCTAGACTTACCAAAGCAACAGTCTTTGACTATGCATACTGTGAAACTCGTTCTGTTTAGCAGCCTGGACATGAAACTGAAAAATAACCAATTATTGAAGTATATTTTACCCATAGGATGTATATGATGTATACTCCATGCTGGTCTGGAGTAACTGAAAGAGAAAAATATGGAACCTCACAGTCTAATTTTTGCAGTGAATGTTAGCACTGTTTTAACAGACAGTATCAGTGACATGCTGAGTTTTACCTATAAGTATTTTATGCAAAAGGATTATTTCACCAGGCTTTTAAAAATTGTAAGTCTGGGAGCTTTAGCTTGACATGGAAGATGTCTCTGAGATGGTAATAATGATTTTCCCCTTGCCTTTAAGGAAAGACTATACCTTTTATTGTTGAAGGACTTATTTTTCTCTTAGTATGTGTTCTTTTGCTCTGAATTTTGCAGTTTTATATCCAGACATTTTCCTTTTCAAAATTGTTTTTAACACATGTTCTCTGCAGGTGACCTAATGAGATTTCATTTCTCCTTAGCTCTTGGCAAAACCTTTGACCATTCAGGACCAACAGCAGCAAAGTCTAGCAATGCAACTTTTGAAGCTTGTACTAAACTGTCTTAATTTTGATTTCATTGGAAATTCAGCTGATGAATCTGCAGATGACGTATGCACTGTGCAGATTCCAACAAAATGGAGAACAAGTAAGAAAGGATCATAACTGTTAGTACTGTCTGAAGTCTATGCCCAGTGGATTGTGTAACTTCTTTTGTTACAGTACTTGCAAATATAGTTTTTAGTGTGGAGTTGAGTTTTTTGCTGGTGAGTTGTTGGTAAACCTCCTCTTCTTTTTCTCTCACACTTTTCCTGTTGTTAATTTTACAGACAGAAATAATAAATGTAGTCTGTAACACAGATATTCACAGTAAATCAAATTATTCTAATTAGACACTGAATACTATTCTTAACCCTGGCATATGAACCCCTTGAAGAGGTACAGCATTTGTAGCATGTCTGTTTTCTCTTGTCTTCTTCCTGATGAGAAAACTGTGTGAATATTTTTTTTTTTTTTTTTAGTGTGTTTGTTTGGTTTAGGATGTGAGCTTGTTAATGAAGGCAGCAGAAGGGTTGCATCTTGGTTCTTAGACTCTAGAGGTTTGACTTCCTGGGCTTATACAGTGCAGATGGTGGTCTAGTGTCAATATGTTCAGGCTAGCTTTAATGACATTACCTTGGGTAATGGACACAGTTTAGCGCTAGCAGCATGGAGCTCCTTGTAGGCTAATTTATTCTACTTGGCAAAATAAATGAACCTGATTGGGAGTCTGTTACAGCTAGCTAAAGCAGCTACACAGTTTCCCATACCCAAGATGGGAGATTTAAATCTGGCTTACGTGTATAGCATGACACTCTTGTAGTGTTTTATATTCCTCCTTATTTCAATGATACTGTTCTTCATCAGTTTCCATGCGTAACTCTGTTCGTTCTTCATTAATGTACAGTAGCCTCTAATGGCAGTGTGAGGGATGAGGAGCAAGAATATATGGCAAGCGGGGGAATACTGACAAAAGGCTGAATTTGGGCAAGTGACAGTAATTTCCCAAGACACCCTAGGAAGAAGAAGGGGATAGGTTTTCCCAAGATTTTAGTTTAGATACTTTAAATTGTCCATGGAGGGATCTCCCTTTAGTCATTAACACAAAGAGTGCCTGAGGAAATTAACCTTTGTTGTGTGATGCTTTATTTTACCCAAGTCTTCATATAAAACAATGCTTATAAGTGGAACAACTTTGGAATGTAACTTAATTTGTGGGATTACTTAATGATGAATTATTGGTGAACTTTTTCTACCCTGTTGTTACCCCTTCATAAAAGAGGGTAATGTTATAGTTCATTTGATGTGATTCCACAGTGAATTGGTAACTTGGTGCTTAAAGTATTTTTTTCTGTTTATCAGTCTGTAGACTTCAGGATAGTCTGTGGAATGTTTGTTAAAAACTTGCCTTTGTTTAAATACAGACTAAACTAATCCTTAGTATCTGGAACCTGTCTTGTCTTAGTGTGCAACAGTAGTAACCTGAAAAAATCAGTTTACCTACATCTATTACAGAACAGTGTTCTGTAAACAACTGGGAAAGTACTGCATCATCTGCAGTTTAAGGGAAGTATTCTTTACGAGCTATAGGATAGATTAAATGTGATAAAAAGAGAGTAGTTCTTTGTTTAATATAGTACAATGAGCTAATTAATGCATCTATTCATAGTTTATTCTCAACTACAGTGATATCTGACTCTTAACTGTTTTTGTTAAAAATAAGATGATTCTATTAAAATAAAGATAATTATTGCTTGTAGAGAGTGTTAAAACCAACTTATCTTTTTCCGTAGTCTTCCTGCAGCCAGAGACCTTGGACCTGTTTTTTGATTTGTATCATTCCCTTCCACCAATGCTGTCTCAGTTAGTAAGTGACATGTAGTGATTTACACTCAAGTAATTACGGAAAATAGTCTTTTTACATCTATACTTTGTCCAAAAGACCCTGTTTTATTCTGTGCATTAGCATGTTATGAGTCCCCTGGCTCAGTGCCCAGTCACGATGTCTTGTCTTTAAACTTCAGCCTCAGTTTTCATTTCTGAACCTGAAAGCATTCAAATCCTTCCTCCCCCAATTCAGCACTACTCAGCCACATAGAAAACATCCACCTAATTATTTTGGTGAAGCCAGAAGCTGTTGTAAAAGAGAATTTTAAAACTGAGCCATATTTGTGTTCAATGATTGTATAGACATTGCTGCAAAGCTAATCCTCAGCCACATACACAGAATGTACTACAGACAGCAGTAGATTGGATTGCTCCAAACATTGAGATGATTATTCTGAAATTTAAATTTTTTTTTAATCTTACAGTATTTTTTCTATTCTTCAGGCACTTTCTTGTTTAGTTCAGTTTGCTTCTGCGAGGAGTTCTTTATTCAGCAATCCAGAACGTGCCAAATATCTTTGTAATCTAATCAAGGGAGTGAAACAAATACTTGAAAATCCACAGGTATCTTTTTATTTTTCATTTTATTTATTTGCAGTGCTAAAACAGCTGTGGATTTGTTTTTCCAGTTACAATCTTAATTAATTTACTGAATCTATCAAAACGACTTTCAGCTAGACATGTTTGCTTTGATTTTTCTATTCAAAACAAAGCAAACCCCCTATGCAAATGAAATTGTCACCCAATTAGCAATAGTACTCATAAAATTTCTATTAGATTAAGCTGTTAACTTTTAAAAATTTGCTTCTTCAAATTTAGGGTTTATCTGATCCGGGTAATTACCATGAATTCTGTCGGTTTTTGTCTCGGCTAAAGACAAACTATCAACTAGGAGAGCTAGTAATGATGAGAGATTACCCAGAAGTCATCCAACTTATAGCAAATTTTACTATTACTAGCCTACAGGTAAGAATATGCACAGGAGTGTTTTCTTCTGCTCTTGAATGACAAAGAGGACTGATCCTTGTTCTCTACATTGGTGTTTTTTGAGGAGGTGATGAGGCTTGTCTTTACATAAAAGAATATTTTGTCAGTGATGTAACTCAGATTTCTAAATTCTCTAGAACTGGTTCCCACTCTTCCTATCAAGTTTTGTAATGGGAGCAGATTTAAAGAAGAAAATGACAACTGAAGTAGGAGATAGATGGATGTTAATCCTCCAGCCTTAGTCCTCATCCTCAAAAAAATCCAACAAACTAAACCCTTTATGTAACCCTAAAATACTTACACCTATGCTCCTGTGTGAACTTTGAAGTGCCTACACTGACTAGGTTCTTGAGTTCTGCTTTTGTGCCTATATATATATGTGTACACACACACACAGTTGCCTATATCCTGAGCTACTGAATGCAAAGTTCCCATCTGAGCTGGATTCAGATGCTACATGGAATAATGTCTAAATTTTTGAGGGACCCACAATTGTGTGAGAGGGACATATATCACAAGATCAGGATTCTCACAGTGTTAAAAATTTTAGATTTATTTTTGAAACACACCAAGATAAAGGCATGCACACTGTTTGAGTAATGCTGCAATTGTTATTTTAGCATTTCCTCTGGAGTCTTTCTCTGGTCTTTGGAATAGCAGCTGAAGATAGTGACCTTTAGGAGAAGATTTTGACTTTTAAATTTCTGAGTTGCCAATGGCAGCTCCATAAGCTTGGAAGAGAAAAGACAGTTGAAGTTGAGGTTCCTGCTCAACAGTTAGGATTTTTGAATGGGCCTTTTAATAGCACTTAAATCTCACCGTGCACTGTGTAAGAATCTAGGCCTAGCTCTGAGTTTCGGAATCATGGATTTCACTTGAAGGAGGCAAGAGTTCCTACAAGTAATTCTGGATCTACTCTATAAATGTGTGCCATAGTATGTCTCCCTTCTGACTGGGTCCTTCAGTAGTTGTGTGAACGAATAAGGCTACTTAACATAAAAGCATCATGTTTCGCAACTAAAATTTCGCACTGGGATGCTTTAACAGAAGTATGTTTTGTTTTCTTATAGCACTGGGAGTTCGCTCCAAATAGTGTTCATTATTTGCTAACTCTGTGGCAAAGACTGGTAGCATCTGTACCTTTTGCGAAAACGGCAGAGCCCCACCTCTTAGATACATATGCACCTGAGATAACAAAAGCTTATATTACTTCTAGACTGGAATGTGTTCCTGTAGTTATAAGGTAAACTTGTAATTGCAACTTTAAAACTTTAATATGGAATGTTTAATTTTCTGATTTGTTGGCATATTATATTTTGGTTATGTTTAAAATCTAAGTACACTGGTTCTGATTACCATGGTGATTTCTTTAGATTATCTTAATTGGCTCATATCATTTTACTCCTTTTGCTTATTAAATCCAGGCCAAAATCAAATGTAAAATCTAATTGTTTTTCCTCTCATGGACCTTTGTGTTTAGAAAAAGCCTATTTTCCCCTCCCTCCTTTTTTTTAAGACTACTTAAATTAACTGTATTGTTCAGCTGTGACATGTTTTCTCTGAGTCACGTGGAGCATAGAGTAATGGGGGAAAGCAGAATGAACCACACACACAAGAAGGGGTGAGACTGGATAGAACGAGCTAGAGAGTGGCAAGATTGAAATCGGACAATTTAAAATTTCTTAGTTCAAATCTTCTTTTTAATAGTTTAAGTAAATGACCTTATAGTCCACATTACAGTATAGCAAATAAGAAAAAAGCGTTTAGGTTCCTGAAAGGATTTCATTTTCTCCAAGGGCTTTTATGAATTCCTGCTGGTAGGATCTCCTGTCAGACTGTGGGACTGCAGAACCAGCCACATCTGCTTTTCCTTTTCAGTTTTACATTACTGAGATGATGTAATTTGTTCAGTTTGTGTGAGTTTGAAGTGCATTCAACTTCACCGTTGTTGTCCTTTTGTCTCAGCTTGGCCAAAATACCATGTCTGCAAATTATGTAGTCTGTCATCTTACTGTTTAGTGGCTAAGCTGTAGCTGGTGTTCTTTGCCTTATGTGATGACTATAGGTATGGTAAAGGCTGACTTCCTACTGGTTCAGAATCATGACCTTCTCTATCATTGTCTCAGGAACAAGAATTAATAGTACCTAGGGGAGCTTCTAATGTTCCAGTGGTAGGACAGGGAAGGACAAGTAGCTGATTGCAGGTGCAGTCAGTTTTGCTGGGCCTTCTCTCAACCAGCCTACGCTTCTTTTGGCATTTTTAAGTTATCTTCTCTGTTCAGCTTTTCCGTAATTGAATCTCAAGTTTGAACCTTCATGTCTCAGCTTTCTTCTCTACTGAGTGGTACATTCCACATCAGCTTCCAGACTTGAAGCACTCAGTAGGGCTGAGCCTCTGGGTCAAACCATCTGGCATGACCAGCTTGAATGAAATGTGCTGGTGTCTTCATCAGCATCACCATCAGCACTGAAAATTCAGTTTCTTTGTTTGGCACCGATGAGAGATTCTTCTGCATGTCCTTGTTACGTTGTGGAGGAGTAAGCTTTCTAATCTGTGAAAAAAGTCAATAGGGAGAAGATGAGGAAAGTACTGATCTTCTCTTCTACCAGTGTGTATCATTCTTAAGACAGTCTTGGTAATGCTGTTGGCATGTATCCGTTCCTAACTCTTAAGGGATTTGTATACCACTGTGGTATTGTCTTATTCTGTGATGAAGATCCTCAGTTGTGGCATTTCTGTAGATGGCAATATCCAATGTAGCATTTAATGTCAAACATCCAGACTATTGAGAAACATGGGATGCCTGGGAGCTAGTTTCATAAGACTTTTTCCATTTACTCCAAGGAGATTAATTGATATCTTTGCAAACAAATCCTGTTTTCTGAAATGACCATTTTTCTTGCAAACCAGTGTTGTTGGTAATGTCACCCTCTGTGCAGGAGCCATCCAGCTGGGTCCTTCAGACAGAGAAAGTAGTAGCTTGGAACAATGGAAGGAAAGTAACTTTTGCCCTTTTGGGGGATTTGAATAGCTGTTCTTCCTTTTGAGTAAGGGTGAGCGAGGAACTAATGATTCTTTTACAAAGGGTCTCAAGAGGATGCTTTTCTACAAACTAGGAGAACTTTTATTTCAAATATTTGTAAATACCTGAGAAGAGGTCTGTTTCAGACCATCTTGAACGTTAGGGTTTTCAGCCGCTGTGTATCTTTCAAAGCCTGGATGTTAGCACTGTTAGCTTTGTTAGCTTTTTGGATGTTCTCTTTATCTGTAGAATGTTTGTTGCTTGTGCAACAGAAGGGTAACCTTCTGATGAGTGATCCTTCCCTATTGTGATTTGTGTAATGAGTATAGTTACACTTTACGGCAAGGGCTATTGGTCTCTTTGTTATAGGCATTCCATAGGATTTACAGCAGAATAAAATGAAGATTTATAAATCAGTTGCGTGGAATTTTACTGAAGTTTGCTTGTTCGCTTTGGTATCATGGTCTTGTGCTTAATTTGACGAAATTGTAAAATCCATTTCTACTAAGTATTCCATTCTTTCTCCCATCATCCTCTGAGAAGGATGCTGCTTGTTGATATTCTGTTCAGGCACAGTAGACCTTAGCTCTTCAGGATTTACCTTTCTGTGTTCATACTGCCAACCTCATCTCCTCTCTTCTTTGATTTTTAAATGGTGTGTTAAGAGGAAGGCACAAATAGAATACTGTTCTGTGTTTGTGTGGATGTGTATGGCTATGTATGTATGTAAATAAACGAGATCTTATGTCTGTCTGTTGTATTCACCAGCTCCTAAGGCTTTCATAGTTCGTCAGTTCAGTGGTTCAAGATCTGGATGGGAAAACATCATCAGCTTTTAAGCAATAGGGGCTAAGTGGTTACTTTTTATCTCTGTTCCAGAGATGGCTTAGAAGATCCGCTGGATGATACAGCTACAGTTTTCCAGCAGCTGGAGCAACTGTGCACAGTTAGCAGGTGTGAATACGAAAAGGCCTGTACACTGCTTGTACAGTTGTTTGACCAAAATGCACAAAACTACCAAAAAATATTGCACTCTTCTAGTAGGAATCCTTTAGAAATCACAGTTCAGGAAGGTTAGTATTTAATTTAATTTTTAGACTGTGTTTTATGTGCCAATAACCATATACTTGCATTTGAAAAAGAGTGGTGATCTTATGGCAGATAACACTTAGACCTTGTCTCAAACTTGGAATTAATGATCTAAGTCACCTTGCACCACATTTTCACTAGTCTTTGTAATAAATAGGATACATTGGCAGTTGATGTGTTTGTTTTAACATCTTGCTACAGCTTTGGAATAGAGGCATGAGAGCTGTAAAAACTTTTAATTTCTGAAAATCAACATTTTAGTGCCTCAGGTGCCCTCAGGGGAACCAGCTGCAACTTGATGAACATTTTTTGAAAATGAAGATGTTAACTTTCGTTCTTTTTGCATTTAGCTGTCTGTAAAAATTAGTGTAACATTAAAAACCTTAATTTATTTTAAGATGAGTTACCTAATTTTCAAGAGACTGAAGTTATTTATTGTAGTGTAAGTTGTAAAAATAAGTGCTTTTTTTTTTTCCCCCCCATATACCTGTTTCAGTCCTCTCTGTGTCTCGCTTAAATTCTCTTTATAACTACTGGCTCTTTCCTAATATAGTTTTCTTATGGCTGTTGCATCTTTACATGGATAAAAGGTGTTGTTTGGAAAAGGTGAGACAGGTTGCTGCATAATACAGCTGTTTCTTTGCATGCTGTTAAATGTTTGTGATTTATTTTGATGTTCTTTTGACAGTTTGGATATGCTGATTTTCTTCTATGTAGGAGTCGTTTTTTCACTAATTTATAAAAGACCTCCTACTTATCTTTTTTTTATTAATTCCACTTTCCTCCATGTACCTATCAACTTTTATTTGGGAGAACTTTCATTAATGACCCGATTTCATTGACCAGCTGCAGTCTGAATTTATACGCCATTCCCCGATTGTGGGGGGCCAAAGGGAAATATCAGCTGCATTCTTTCAGTGTCAGTGCTCTGGGGATTGCCATTATGCATTAGGAAACATTTGATGCAGTTTGAATATTGTGTTTCTTTTCTGCAAACTAAACATTTGTGCTCAATAACTGTTATATCCCTTAGATATACATAGTTAAATTTAGATGTTTAATGGCTTTTAATGTTACAGAATAAGTTAATGTAATATTAAGATCTCATTTTATTATACTGTCTTGCTCTCTATATCAATAGTGATGCGGTCATGGTTTACTAAAACAATAATCCCCAAGAAATGGGTCATTAACAGTAGTTAATGATTACTTGTGATCTATGGTAATGACTGATTTCTTTGGGATTATTGGTGTTATAAACCATAATTACAGATTATTACAGCAATAATTATTTTCTAAAAGAAGAGATGTTGTCTGCCTCAGTAATTGCAAAAGCAAATGCACTAAAAATTTTGAATAGTGAAGGTATAAAAGAGGGAAAGAAGTCATACCTATTAGTTGGTATTGTGCTAAGAGAAGAGAGCTATCATCAGAAAAAGAACTAGGTACTTAAAAATGAACTACTGCGATTTGTAAAAGGGAAGACCCATTTTTATTTTTAAAAAGATTATTGGCAAAAGTGGTGGCTCTACTCTTTGAACCAGCTAGCACCCTTTGCAGTTGCTTTTTGATACCATCTTCAAATGGCCATTCTTTAGTAGCTGTTAATGCTAAATTCATTTGAGCAATGTCTGTTCTAGACACTTCAGCTCCTTGGTGTTTTGTTAATGATGGTGCAATCTCTTAGTGTCCTACGTTAACAGCTGTTTGTACTGCCATGTGTAGTGTGTCTGATGGGGTTTTCCTTGGAAACATCCCCTTTGTGAAGAAGTGCAGGTCTTGAAACAGGGAAATAAGTTGATTTTAGGACAGCTGGTTCTGTCCTTCCAGATTACTAGGAATGGAACAGGAACAGTCTGAGAAGATATTTGGAAGTCTTCCTCATATATCTTGGCTTGTCTCAAAAGTCAACACTTTTTCCCTGTCACAAAGTGTTTTCTGTTACAGATCTCAGACTATTACATATTTGTGTGGTATTTGTTTTTAAATAAGACTGAGATTTAAGATAAACCTTAATGCTTTCCTGTGCTTGTGTTGGAATCATCTGCATGTTATTCCATACTCTGCATTGTCTTTTCATGTATATTTGATCTCAGCATCTTTTTTTAGGTACAGAACACACTGTACTATATACCTCTGACTGAAACAGAATTACTTACAATGTATAGTTGCCCAATTCAGGCCATAAGGACACTGAAACACCTCAGAACTATTAATCATTCCTGGTTGAAGGAGCTTAGGAAGTAGAGCATTCAGTGCTCTCTCAGTGCTGAGTTTTTCAAAATACAACAATGCAAAACATGAAGGAGACTAAGTGAAGTTTAATGTTATGTAAATAAAGACTAGTTTATCAGAGATTTGAAACAAACATGAAAAAACTGAAGACTTTTGGTAGATACTGTGCATGTCCTGATATGTATGTAGAAATATCCACAATGAAATATTGTTTTACAGTCGTAATGTAACCTAATTTGTTTATCTGTAGTTTATCCTTTATGTTAAACTTCAAAATGTGCTCAGAAGACATTTTATTCATCTGGGTATTGTCTTCACTCTTGTAAGTTACTCTGTCGTCACTTGGTAAAGTTCTAGTAATGAGGGCAAGGCATCTTCTAGTTGATGTAACGATCTCACTTATTGAGAAGCCTTGTTTGTAACTTACGTGGAAACTCTTCCAAGTTGTCTTCGCTCTGTTGTTATTTTCAAGCAATTCATTTTAATTTATTACAAAGTATATTTTGCCAAATGAAGATGGAGTCTAAAAGTAGCGTTACTGTTCTATAGTCTCAGTGCATTTCGGTTGAGGAAGAAAACTTCAGTGGTATCCTGAAGTTTTAACAGACCTATATGTTACTTTGCTATGCAGGTCTTAGTTCTGATCTTACTTTAGGGAAAAATACTGCATCTTTCCTGAGAGGAAACTGTTAGTTACTGGATTCACAGCTTAGAAAGCTGAAGTAGGAATCTGTGTGGCTTGAGTAGGTATCAGTAGGTCAAATTTAGTGATACTCCATGTTAATGTGCCAGAGATATTAAAATAATCCAGGTTTTGCAACGTGGCAATGATTTCCCAGCAGAGAGAGGCCAAAAGAATTCCCCTGAGCTCAGTGTTTGTAAACTTCAGAGTTCCATATTTATAAAGTGGGATTTCAGTATTTGAAAGCCTGTACAAAATTGGTATTGGTACATTGTACTTTACTTGATAAGGGCTTTGCGAGTGAATCCTATAAGCACTTTAGTGGAAACTGACAGCTGAATAATCTGGAAGATCAGAAGGCATGACAGCACGGCTTGAAATGGATGAGCTCTGTCTTTCAAGCCCTTTTAGAAAACAGTCCACAGAGACTTTCAAAACTATGTGGTAGTTCACAAACTCTTTTCTTGAAGAATATGCCTGGCTTATGATATAAATATTTTCTTATGTGCAAATCACTTTAGTAGTTTAATATTACAAAGAATTCTTTATTTGAAATAGAACTAAGAAACAAGTAGATGGTAGTGAGTCTCCATTACTTCCTAACACTATAAGTAGATGTAACAGCCCCGCTGTAGATAAAATTATTCCGTGCCTTGAAGTAAACTTGTGACAAGCAAGTGAGGATACTGGATTAATGGTATATCTAATCATACCAGGCTGAGTTTGCTGAATTTGTATTTTAGGTTAATTCTTTTGTGTTTTATTTTTAAGCATGTCCAGGTTAATAGGCTGTTCTAGTTTATATGTCAGTTCTGCTCAGAACTTTTTTTAGTTGATTTGTCTGGGTAGGTTTTACGTCTGGTAAAGGGAGAAACCTAACCATTCTCTTGACAGCATTCTGCAGTCCGATACCTTATGGAAATGTCTTGTACTAGCATAATGGTTTATAATCATTAACTGTTCTTTCTTTTTAACGATAGGACGTCTGGCATGGCTTGTCTATTTTGTGGGTACGTTTGTGGGAGGACGATTAACATACACTAGTACTGATGAACATGATGCCATGGATGGAGAATTATCCTGTCGGTAAGTATTGCTTGTTTTGAATTCTTTATTTTGACTTTTTTTTTTAATGATGTTTACTATCAGCAGATATTTTGAATTTAAGTGTGTCAGCTTTTGTGCAGTTCTTGGATGGTGGGTGCTCAAAGACTGTACTGACTTTCTGTGGACTGAGAACATTTCACTGGCTTTGATCTTTCCTGATCAGCATCCTGAGCAGTGAAGGAGTCATTAAGGCTATAATTTCAAAACTATGTTTCAGAGGAGGGGAAGAAGATTAAAGGCAGATACGTCTCTTACTATAAGCAGTGTTTATATATGCCCATGTAGCTACTGTTTTCATTTGTGCATTATACATGTATATAAGTGTTAATTTTATTAGTTGTGAGTTATGGCTGTTATTTTCTGGACTACTTCCTTTACATTAATTGTTTCGGGTGAAGAAGTGCAGAGGAATGGCTGGTCAATGATTGAAAATTTAGACTTAGTTTTAGACTAGAGGTTGGAATAAAAAAGAAGGCTCTATATTTAAAAATTCACATGCTAGAGTCTTCTTTTTGCAAGTTTTATGGCAAGGGGTGAGCTAGGGATTATTGTGAATGATATGTATTCCTTATGGCAAACACGAAGTAAGTGGCAAACACTTCCTTAATCCTTGTTCTCACCCACAAGTATCTTAAAAAAGGCGTGCATATTTGATCCTGTTATTTACATCCACTAGCTAACACATGAAACAGGGCATACAACTTAGAATTGGATAAAAAGCTTTACATTTTCTGCTTTGTTTCTTGCCTTCCTAATCTACCCTGGGGCTCTGTGGTGTTATCAATCTTCCACTATGTTTTTATTAAAAGTGAGAGGTTTTAATATACGGGCTTACAGATGAAGTAGCTACTGACTTCTAATCCAGTGACTGTATATTTCAAAATTGGCAAGAGGTGAGAATAACTTTTTGAGTTGCTAGGGAATTAGAATTTCAAGGAATAGGTAGCAGAAGAACATGGGAAATTAAATAACGGAATATTCCTTTAAAAAAATATTAAATTTTCTTAGCTGACAGAAACTGAAGTTGATTATTTGAAATTAGTCCTGCTACTGTGGAGATATATTCCAATAAACTTATTTCTAAGTATAATAGTTTCAATTTCCAGGGAACTTGAACAGCTCTTATCATGCCCTTGCAGTTTGAGACCCGTGCTTCTCAAATTTCTTTGTTTCTTTCATCATGGAATTGATGCTCTAAGAAAGAAAAAACATTTTACAAACTCATCACAATATAACTTATATATCTGAGAAACTTGCAAGTGACAAAGTAATTAGAAAAGCATTATGTTGATGTTTATGTTTAATAGTGATCAGTTAGCATAATTAGCATCTAAACAAAACAAAATCCTAGAAGAAACTTAGGCAAACAAAAAATACCTGATGGGTTCCTAAACAAATTACCTGTGACAATATCATTTAATTTGAGAGTTCTTCCTGAAACTGTTTTTTTTCTGTCATTAAGAGTTTTTCAGCTGATATCTTTGATGGATGCCCAGTTACCACAGTCTAGTAATGAAAAAGTAGAACTGGCAATTCTGTGGTTCTTGGATCAGTTCCGCAAGACCTATGTGGGAGACCAGCTTCAGCACACCTCAAAGGTAAATATTTGCTGTAAACCACAACGTTTGAAATAAAAGAAAGCCTGTGCAGAAATTGACCTGCCAATATATCTTACACATAAAAACTCTTGAGCTTAGCTGGTGGCCGGTCAGCTAGATGGAGAGGTGGATAACTTATTAATGTGGTGTTCACCTGAGCAGGCTTTTGGGGTTTGGCATGCAAGGAGTTAATACTTTAACAGCTATGTTCATTAAACAATTTTAGGTTAGTTTGCATTTCAATTTTTTATTTCAAACATTTAGCTGGGTTCTGCTATATTGTGTTATATTTCACAGCTGGGTACACAAGATTTATTCTTTTAATAGTTCTGTTCTTTTGACAGTTACTCATTTATGTGGTTTCCACTGTATTTCTCACATTACTTGGCTTTTCTGCATTTTAAATAGGGAAGAGGGAAAAGTAAGATGCATTTCTGAAGAAGCAGCAGTTAATTCACCTTAACTGTAGGGGACAGTCATAATATAGATATTATAAAGAGAATGTCAGTAAGATGAGATCAATTGATCTTGAGAAAGGCTGAAAGAATTCTGTTGGAGCCCCAAGCAAATCTTTAGCAAGAATTGTGACAGTGACTGAGATTTGGTTTTACTTGTGTAGTACTCTATCCTTGCTTTCTGGTGAACAGTCCCAATCTCAAGAATTCTTTTATCCCTTCAGGTTTGAACTGTACTTCAACTTTATTGAATGGTTCCTCACTTAATATTAAAAAAAAAGTTTTACACTATACCGAATTACTTTTTCATGAAAGCAATGTGCTCCTTTCAATTGTCAAAGCTGATTTGTTATTTTTAAATGTGATGCACTGCTCTAGTGTTAAGTAACAGAAGGTATGTAGTAAAAACGTACTCATGCTCCTGCTGTTTTCGTTAGCAAAACTCCCACTGATGGCAATTCAAAGGCAACATGGCTGTACAGTACTTGTTATTCTGATCTGTAATTCCCAGATTATTTTTTCTTTCCATAAATTTCAATTGAAATTGAAATTTCTATAATTTTGAAGGTTTTGATTTCACCTTCTATTCCAACTGATTGAGGTGTAGCTGTGTGGAGAAGCCCTGTCAGTGTATAGTATGCTATAACAGATTGTTACAGGAGATTGTATACCCAAGCTTTTTATGTCAGTCCTTGTAGAAAGCTGGAAGAAGGGTTTGTGTGTGGCTGCGGCAGTGTGCAAAAACCCGAAGTGCATTATTTATACTTAATCACCTGAGCTCCCTTGTCAGTAGAAAAAAAATGTAAAACTGGAACGTTTGCCAGCTACACCCGAATTCAATATATATGAATTTATCCAGCTCAGCAATGTGTTTTGAATAACTGTAAGACTGCCTCTGCGATTGCATTGTGTGTGGAAGGTTAAATGGTTAATTATTGAGTAAAATGCTGGCTAATGTTTCCATTTGATTTATTGAAGAGCACTTTGAACAGGAAGAATTAACTTTTACTGAAAGGACGTGGGGGAAAACTGTAGGATGAATTTAAGAAATTGGTTTTGTGTTGGTTTTTTTCATTGTTTTGGTTTTCCCCCACACCCCAATAAGTGGATATGAATCAAACTGGTAATATATCATATTCAGTGTACTGCCTTTGCTTGTGACGTGTCTTGTATGTAACCAGACTGGGCAAGTGGGACTTTTGCAAGGCTTTCATGGTACATAACAGTTCAAGGGGTGTTTTTAAATTCTAGCCCTGGTCTAGCAACTCCGTAGTTCATTGCAAATGCATTTTCAATGTGTGCTTTTTCTTTTTATGGTTTGATTACATTATCTACCAGTATAATTTAGTTTGCAGTCACGTTACACTTTCTTTTTTGTTTTGTTCTAGTAAGCCTGATACAACAGCCTCTCATTTGCATTGATAGAATATCATGAGCCCCTCATTTGCATTGATAGAATCTCGTGATCCGTATCACATTATTTTACCAGATCTTATAACAAAAGCTGTGTGTAAAGGCATCTGAGCTCCCAGTTTTGGTGGGTTTTTTTTAGATTTTTAATAAAACGAAATGAGATGTTCGTATACATGTTACAGTTACGAGAAAGGCAGAAGGCAGCACTTGTATGGTTCTTCTGGTTTATCCTGCTGTAGCAGCAAGTATAGCAGCAGATGGCATTCTACCCTCACAGTTGTAAATTCTCTGATACTGTGTCTTGCTGGCAGCTATCTACAAATATGCAATAAAAAGGCTCACACTTGGAAGGAGAAAAATCAGATATATATCAAATGACTGAGTTAATACACATTTATTTAAATATTCAGGATTGCTTGAATTGTTTTATTTACAGAATGGATAATGGAAATTCTGCATGCTTCAGCCATATTGAAGTAATTTTTGAGAATATTTCTCTCTTTGGTCATATGCTTGCATACAGAAAAACAGACAATGGTTAGAGAAGGCTGAATAGTTCAATGAATTTGTAGAACAAGTCTTCTATATAAATATACAAATTTTGTTCAATAATTAACTCATATTCTTAAGTGTGTGCATATAATAAAAGCAAACTCATTATAGAAAAAGAAAATTGGCTGGGTAAATTAATGCATTTTTGTTAAACAGTCCACTCGGGTTTGCTGTCTGAGGAATAATAGCAAAACCTTGGAGATCTCTTCCGTGATGCTGTAATATACTTTTAGTACCATTGCATTTCCAGTACAAAAATAATACATCAAGATACTGTCTTTTGGATCAGATAGACCTTTGAGTGAATATGTGTGTTATATTTCTGTTGAATACTAGACTGGATTCTCTGTACTGTACAGCACTATTAATATCTATTTGTCTATCAATACAGAATTTGTTTTAATGCTGATAGGACTTAGCCTTCATAGTGTAATCTTTTTGCGGCATATTGCTGATATGGATGCTGGCAGGGTAGTGGAAAATAAGTTGGCTAGAGAAGCACTGCGCTGTGCTTTGCTGGAATTGTAGCCTCAACTTCTGTCTGTGGCAGCTCTAGCATTGCTGTAGTGTGCCGCTGTTAGCCACTGCTGTAAGCAGTGTAATATTGCATTGAAATCCAATTCCTGACATCAAACACATGGTATTCATTAGAGAAAACATTGCTGTTTTGAATGAGACTTTTTCCTTTGCAATATTCTTAACATATCAACAACTATGCAGTGATTTATTTGTATTTGCAAGTGACACTAGACTGGGAGGAAATGCAATCACAAAGGACAAGATTTGAATTCAGAAGGATCTTCATAAGCTGGAGAAATAACCTGAAAGTTTAAAATGCTGGTGAAACACCATGCTTAGGAATGAAAATTGCCGCTTACAGCTTCCACGGAGAAATCTCTGACCAGGCAGCATTATTTCAGTAAATGCTGTGGAGATGAACGTGTTGCAGGCAGGAGTAACTCAACAGTGTGTCTCGGTTTTGCGCACAAGAAAAATACGTCATCTTTGTGGCTGAAGTAGCAGGAATATTGTCAGGTGCTGGAATTTCTTACTGACTTCTGAATATTTGGCTGTGATTGGGCTTCAGCTGAAATAATGTGTCCAATTTTGGGCACCACTCTTCTGAGAAAACTGTAGACATATGGGAGAGTACAACACCACAAATGAGACGCAGAAGATACTGCTTTGGTTTTGTTTAGCAAATAGAATGTTGGGGTGGGACAAAAAACAAGGATGTCAAGTGTTGTTTTAGAAAAACTAGTGATCAGATGTTTTCAGTGCCCTTCAAGGGAAAGACAAGATGTAATTGGCTTAATTTGTAGCAAGGAAGACTTAGGGAAAGCTTTTTAACAGTGCCAGTAACGGAGTGCTGGTGTGTACTACCCCAGATGCTGTGGGGACTTGTGATTTATGTCCAGGTATGCTTAATTCTTTCTTCCATAAAGTACAGAATAAACCAGAAGTCCTGCTGGTCTACTCTGATGCTTCCTAAGAAGACTATTACAAATGGCCATGGTTGTTTGCTATGGCTTAGCCAGTGAAAAGCAGGCTTGCGGGGAGGTGAGCCCTCCTGTTTGTATTGTGTGTTATGTCGATCAACCACCGATAAGGAATATTGCTGTTATTTCAGGATTTTATTTTAGCCTGGCATGTTTCAAATAACTCCTTACAGCCATTTTAAAAGGAAAAGGAGTATAAGTACTAAGAGTGACAGGAATTACAGTGTCTTTGAACATGGAGAGTTGGCAGAGCAGACTGACTCTTCCAGCTCAGAGCACGAGTTCACTCCTTGTTGATCCACGCTAAGGAAGATCTCTTCTTAGTTATCCAGCCACAAGTGGGACTTTCACTGCATAGCCTGCAGTGTAGAGAGACTATCCGGTGACATCTCTGCCAAGTGGTGTAACTTCCCATGGCAAGTGCAAAAAATAAGTTGGGAGTGCTAAGAATGTATTTTAGCTGCCTTTTTTATTGTGGGTTAGAGCGGAGTTGTCACTTAATGAGCAGGTGCTTCGTGAGTTGCATGTTCTTACCTTGCTGTGGGAGGTAGACCAGATCTGGGGGTCTGCAGACCAGATCTTGAGATCTGCTCCTTGCACTTGAACGCTGCTTGTGTTATTGCAGAGTGTATTTGTTAACATAGAACATATAGTTCCACTTTTTTGCACTTGGGATGCTAATTTAGGCTAAACGAGGATAAAAAGGCAAGACTTGTTAGCCAGGACCTCTTCCTGCTTCCAGACACATCAGAGGTTCGTCCTTGGAGGGGAAAGAAAGCAACAGGAGGGGTTCATGGCCTTCCCTGGAGTGGTCCAAGGTGCCTCTATACCAAACTCCCCCCGGGGGAGAGGCATGGGCAGGCGTGCGTGGCTCTGACTGTCTCTGATCGCTAGTGAGAGATTGCCAGGAGTAATTCAAACTGTAACTTGGATAAGTTTTACCGATTAATATATCCTAGGAAATTCAATTTAGCTAAGTTAGTTACTAAAATTTCTTATGTTAACTTAGAATTGTATCTTTAACTTGAAACAAGCTTAAGGCATCTTCATAATCTGGAGTCCTGACGCTTTTAACGGGGGTCAGTTCAGGTTTTCATATCTGTACAGCTTATATTGATTTAATAAAAAAAAGATGGTTTTGGTTGAAGACTTTTCTCTTGAGGTACAATTAAGAGTTATTCTAATAGTATGCTCTTGAAAAATGTATGCATACAGAAATAAGGTTCTTTTTTAGTGTTAGTTCCTTTGCATCTTCGGTTTTTGAGGGGAATGGTTGTAGTTGTTAAATATTTTGTGATTGAAAATAGAAGTATTTAGTGGACAGTTACAAAGGTTTTATATGTGAGAAAGAAATTACATTAAAATATTAATGTAGTTAATAAGTGTTAAGTAGGGTTTAGAATTACGGTATAGAACTGCCTATAACATCACATATTTATACTCCTTTTTTTGTGTGTAATTCTAACTGAGATTAAGGATTTTATCTGTATTTTGCACTTGTCATGTTTACTTTCTACAGCATGTGGTGCTGTTTCGCTAGAGCTAGCCCTTTAGTCTGCTGTTGCTGTTCCTGAAACATAGAGGTCAAAGCTGGGACCCATGCACGTGTGAGATAAGGGTAGCGTGGTGAACACACATCAGCCATAGCAAGTGTTTGAGACCGAGCGATGCTCTTCAGCAGAGCCTGGTTACAGATTATTTCTGGAGTTCTGTTTTCAACTTCTGTAAGCAGAGCGATTGTTAAGAAATCCTACCCATAATCTTAGCCAGAATAGTTATGCTTGCAAGGTTGGTGTTTGTTTTGTATATTAAAAAGAATTTATTGGTTACAATGCATTTAGGTAAACTCTTTTGCTCCATTGTGAAGCAATTAACGGTTCCCTGTTCTGGTCTTTCTAAGCAAACAGTAGCTGTGAATGTGTTTAGAGAAGTCTGGAGGTAATTTTAATCTGTACCAGGTGGCTGTAGTTTGAGGGATACCTCCAGAAGTGAAGGTCCCTGGCAATAGGGTGTTCCAGCAAGCCATGCTTTTCTTTTACCTCAGCCTTAAGTAAAAGTGACAGGGACCCAAGGTAGAAAAGTAGGAGTTAGAATTCCAGCTCTTCTGTTTCTGGGAAGCAGCCCCCTGAGCAAATGAAGAGATACGGCTGTCACCTTCTTCAGGTGCATCGGTGGAGTAACCTGGGGAAGCTGGTCTGGTTTTCAGTCTAGGGCGGGTGAGAGAGAAGAAGGAGGTAGATTAATGTTTTGTAAAGAGCCTTTACACGTACAAGTTGAAGCATGGTTATAAAGTGGGGTGGGCAGATGCAAATGGGATTTCTTACCGTACCCTGCATGTATTTTGTTTGCTTGTGTGGTCAATATAAAGAAGCTACTGTATTAACATTTAGGATTGCATCTATATGTGTTTTCAAAGCTTTTAAATTATAGACTAGACATATAAGGTAGATCTGCATTATGATAAAAAACTATCTGGAGGGGTTAGAATTTAGACTACGCTGTGTTTAGAGGGGAGGAAAAATATAATTTCCTTGCTATATGTTGTTTGCAGTAGCTGAAAGCAAAGAACGTATGTAACCAGGTATCATCTAACCACTGAACACAGGCTTGTTTTCTAATGTGTAATGTGTATTCTGTGGACTTATGTTATTTGATATTTCTTAAGTGTATGTATATTTCTTTGATTACATTGCCTGCAGGCACAGACGCATGACCTCACCAAAAAAAAAAGCATAGTTGTGCAGAATGTAACTACTCTTCACTGTGTACAATATAAGAGCCAGAGATCTGCAGCAGTCCTGCTGACTTTAGTGGGGCTCTTTGCAAGTAAAGGTGTTGATCTGTGTGCATCTCATAAAAGATTGTGGGTCCTAGCATCCTCATGATTAATGATATCTTAACACTTATGAATTATTATCCTTTTCTGAGCTGTAAAATATATATACTGTTTTATTTCATTACAATGAGGTGAAGATCACAACACTGACAGGTGCTGGAAATTAGCAGGCAGTTTTGAAATTGTTCTGTGCACTAGAAATTAGATCTCATTTTAATTCAGCTTTTCCAAACTAGTAAATGAGGTTAATGCCATACATATTCAGCTGATATGGATGAAGAAATTGATATAAAGTAGATCAACATAGCTACAGGGGTACTTTAATTTATAGGTAAAGAGGCAGTGATAAATGAAAGTAATGTAGTAGTGGTCACTAAACTCCTCAGCCATCAGGGATTCAATAGTGTTAGCTGCTCATTAAAGGCGTTGTTGGGGTACATCAAATAGAAACTTGAAAAGAAATAGCCAACTAACCCTTAATTATCAAAACATAGAAAATACTAATTATGCCTTAATTAGCTTTTCTTTTAATGTACTGAAATTGTTACTTTTTGTGTAGCACAAATGGATAGTTACATCAACAATAAATAGGTTGTTTTAATAACTTTCTTTTACCTCTGGGAAAACCACACTCCAATTTTTAATATGCAATAATGCTCCTCTCTAGCCTGTAGGAGATGAAAATTATTAAGTAGCTTTATTTTTTGAAGATTTTACAGCAGCTTTGGGAAGAATTATTTCACCATGCATCAATTATTTTTAATTGAACTGAATATTTTTCAGATTGCATGAAATGCCTCTCATTTAAGTTTAACATTAGAGTTTGTTAAGGAAGCATCATAGTGAGAATTCGATACAACTTGTTTCTATGGCATATTCTAGGAAGAATAAAGAACGGTTATTTCAGAAGAAAAATATTGTCACTGGTATTTTTCACTTCTCTGGTCCAAATCTCATTTTTAATCTCTTTCATGGCTACCACACTGTTCTCATCCAATCTCCTTGCAGTTCATACAGGAAAAGAAAGTAGGGGTTGACTTCAGTGGTGCTTGGATCCACCTGGTACAGATGAAAAACTTCAACAGCTGTTGCAAAACTCTTTTCCTTTTGAGGCAGCTTGTAGCCCTCCCTCTGTGGTTATATGTGCAGGAAAGGGATGTCACAAGAAGAACTGGGTTTGTTTTATCAAACACAACAGGTATGTGTTATTTCTAGGTAAATGATGGAAGGGAAACACTAGTGCTGGTCATACAAAAGCCTCCGAATTCATGTAACAGTCCATGCTGAATTAAAGAGAATATAATTGCTGGTACAGAAACCAAAATAAGTGGATATTATCGTGGTGGGTGATCAAAGTATTGCAGGACTTTTCCAGATCTGTAGAACTGGTACAAAAATACTGAGAAATCTTATTAATGACTTTTTTGTAAACTTTTTCTTCTAAAGATTTTTAGCTTTAAAATAGAGCAAGTAAGATATTATGTTTACCTAAACTTACGAGGCTACAAGGTACCAACTTAAATTTCAAAGAGATTTCAAACATTTCACATACACTTATTCAGTATGGTCAAAATACTGTGAAAGATAAGACTGAAATGGACAAATACAATTGTAGTATTTGACAAGTAATTTCATGGTGATTTTAGTCATACCTTTAAAGAAAAATCTTGTTTCCAAAGCTTTAAAGAGCAAAAATGAGATGAGAACATTTAATGTTTCTTAAACTAAATCTCTGTCTTCCAGCACGGAGACAACCACAGAACTAGTCAAATCTGTAGCTCACACTTTTAAGTGTAGGATTGGAGTTGCTAGTTTGACTCATAGGGTGTGAGTGTTCAGAATTCATCAGGTTTTTTGACAAAAGAATTGCTAGTGTGGTTTTTTTTTGTTATAGTCCTCAGAAAAAATGTTGCTTCATATGTATGTGAATTACTTTGGTTCTCTCTTTGAGGCTTTGACTTCTCACCTGACTTAACAATTTCTAGCAAGTTTAGGAGCTAGAGAAAATTTACTCAAGTAAATGTTACTCGGGCAGATTTCCTTTCATGTTTTTTATCATAGTTCCTGTCCTCTCATAAGCAGAAAGAACTTTCAGCAAATATTCCTGAACTAATATTTGAACGTATTTAATTGCCTAAAGATTGGACAAGCTAAGTTAATTGTGCCATTGCTTATAAAAATGTATAGTTATTTTGAATTTCAGATTGTGGCTTGCACTGGCAACCATCTTGCTTCACGTGAAAAATAATTGGATTTCCTTTGAAGAAATCTAATACTTTGAAGGATTACTGAAGTACTTAGTGCAGAATTTTTTGCTTTTATATTTTTAAATTAAAAAAAAAACAAAACCAACAAACCAAAAACAAGTGCGCTAGAATCTGTGACATTTTAATTCACAGGACTAGACAGCAATTCTTACTTACAATGCCTTGGCAAACTTTAAATCACAATAAACAGTGCCTATTCTTTAACTGCTTTTAGAAATGTCTTTATTAAATTTCTCCATTACTTGGAAATTCTGTATAGCAAAGAACCTATCAGGACACAAGGACACAAAGACAAACAGTTAAGAACTTTGCAGAATCATAAATGTTGGTTTCCTCATCAGGTTGAGTTGTATTCTTCGTTTTACATATCCTCAATTCTGTCATTTTTTTGCTTGGTTGTTTTATACAGGAATCGGTATGTTTTTCTTCTTGGACTATAAAGCACTTTCTCCTCTGTTTTTGCTTGGGGAATTCTTGTTTTGCTTTCTCTTTTCCCAAATTTTATGTTATATACTCCTAGTCTTCCTACTTTTCATGCAATGCTGTTTAAAATCTTTAAATCCTTAAAATATCTTTTTTTTTTTTTAAGTGCAGTTTATTTGCTGTTCAGTTACCTACACCTTTATCTTACTAACTTCTTATCTTTTGGCTCATTGCTCATGACAACTAAAACATGCATGAATCTTTATATAGGTATTATTTAATCACATGTTTGCAATTAAAGCACTGGTTTAAGTAAAGTGCTGTGCTGTTTTATTTTAGAATTTTCTAACACAAATCAGGCAGTCTTAAAAATAAATAATTAGCATAGTTCAGTTCTGCACTTGGCTGTAACTGAGCTTTATTTTGTAGCTGCTAATAAAGGCACATTATCACGTTCAGGCATTGCAATTATCATTGAAATGTGTATGTCCATTAACTGCAACATTAGGCTGAGGATATAATTACTGTCTAGAGCCAATATCTTTGTGAAGTTACGTCTGTGATGCTATTAAGCTATAAGCAATATTTGTAAACTAATATTTAAATGTTTCAGAATTGATACCATCACTTGCGGACTTAAAAACTAATCCAACTTCCACTCCAAATTAGTGACTTCTTAAGTGTTTGGCAAATATATTATTGGGTTATTTGGATGTGAGTATAATTTGTGATTTGAGAGAGATGACTATTTTTCTAATAGTAAGTGGCAGGAGAAGAGAGAAGTTGTGGTAACAGCAAAATACTGATAAAACAGTGGTATAGTATGTCACAAAATGCTGCAAATGTGATTAATTTTTTCTTGTAGTAGAGTTACATTTCAGACAATTTAGTATAGCAGTTTAACTACAAAAACAACTCTTGCATGCTAAGAAGAGATTAAGGAAAAGACTTTCCTAATAATGTTACCAGTATATTTTAAAGAGGAATGAGATTGAGTCTGTTCATTGATTTGCTTTCTGAAAACTTATAGTATTTATGCTGACAGAAGAACCTGAAATTTCCTGTGAGGTTAGGTGGGTAGTTTATTTGCAAAACTAGGCTAAGTCACCTGTAAGTAATTCCATACATGTGGAGATGTTTGGATCTATAATGAAGTGCCCTTTTTTTTTTCACATTTTGTTATTATATGCAAATTAATTTTCTGTTCTATCCCCTTAATATATGAGTGATAGCCATTATCTGTTTAATTTGCTTACCTGTCTCAGAAGTTGAGATTTAGGGAATGCTGATGGGGGGATACATATTAAACAGAATCAATCTTACAGCATTTTCCATCTTATTTTGAATGCAAGTGTATTTAAAATTTTTCTAGCACAGAGGAACTATTACATTGCTTAGTGATTTTTATCTGATATAGCCTAATATCATTCCTTTTTGTATTTTACAAAAGTAGTTTCAGGTTTTGCTTTCACGTACATCTGCTTTTTGGCTTACCTGCCTCGGCTTTGTCTTGATGACTGGACTGGGTTGTAATGACACTACTTATGTTTTCTGTCCACATCACTAAATACTTCTTTGTATTTATTATATTGTTTGTATTTATTATATTGATTATGTTCTTTGTTTAATAATTCAGTTATCATTTCACCTCAAGTAGATTCTCTGAGTAACTTCTAACTGCTGGACCTTTCCACTTGTGCTGTATATCCTATACCAACTTAGCAAGAAGGAATAAACAGCAGACAGGGCATCTTGGGGAAAAAAAAACAGGCTATCTTGTGACTTAGTCATCTAAAATATATTGGTTTTGTTGCTGTATGTTGGCCTCATATCCTCATTATTTAAGTAGCTTAATGAATTAATTTCCCAGACCTTGCAGTAAGTAAATTAACCGTCAGAGTTCAGAGCAGAATGAATAATTCTTTAATATTAGACTACAGCAGTTTTTATGACTCAAGTTAAACTTAATTATGAAATTGCTTATTGCATATATGTGTAATTCAGAGAGGAAAAATATGCAAAATAACACATGATAAGTACATCTGTCAAAAAAGAACAAAACTGTTAAATCCTGGGCAGTTAGATTACTCTTGTTGATAGTGGTTGGATTATAAGTCGTTCAGTTTAGGTACTGTGTTCATAGTCTGCGCTGGTCAGCAATGCTAAAAGGGTTTTTGTTTGATTTTAGCAGGTCAGCTGTTTAGCATCTCCTTAAAAATTACTTAGGAACTTAATTTAGTTACCAGCACTAGTATATTACTAAAACAGTCCACTCTATTTTCCTTTAGAATAGTTTAGTCATTTTAGATTTATATGGGAAATATGTATTTGTATAGCAGTGTTCTTAAACAGGAATTGTTCTACAGCACTAACTGAAGTTCATTTTAAAGACTTTTTCTTTTTTTCTCCCCCCTGAGAAAATATTTAACCCAAGTAATAATCTGTCCAGGTAGCTTTATGCATTGACACTTTCTGTTCTTACATGTGAAACAAAGGTGATAATTGAGTAGATAAAGTACAAAATTCCACTCTGTGACCTCCAGATCAGTTGGTTTTGACCTTATTAAAAAGTGCAGTTTCTGGCCTGTATTAAACATTGCAGATAAACTGCCAGTCTCTTGGTGTATTTTCTGCTTATTTTGTTGTAGGCACAAGTTCTGGTATAATCTAGAACTGCAAAGAACATTGTGTCTCCTTTTACCTTTTCGTCTCATTTCACTACTCCTGTTTTTTTTAATGAAACAGGATTGGATAGTTTGCATTCCTGTTATGATGGTTTATTCATTTTTTTTTCATGCTTTTTAGACTTGTTTGTATTGAATGATCAATGTTGACCTGATCCTTTAAAAATTAAGAAGACAAGCGTTTGCAGAGCAGCATGTACAGAAAACTTTGTCTCTTTTCATCAAGCTCTTGTCACCTAACCATCACTTCCACTTTAGAAGACATAAAGTCAATGGAGCTGAATTGCTAAGGACTATTTCCTGCAGAGCAGCAGCAGTCATATCCAGGAGATAGTATCAGAAACCTTTTGGGGTTTGAGATATAAATGAGGCTTCAGCTGCTTCCTCTATTTTGCAGTTCCTTTGATCTGGAAACTTTCCAGGTTGATGAAGTCATCAGATTTCTGAATCAAGTTTTTTCTTTTGGACTGCCCTTGGCTTCACGTGCCTTATGTAAATGGCCTGATATGCTGTCTGAGATTAGCATAGTAAAGAAAGCATCCACATCATTGTAAGATGCTTCCCGATGAATTAAGTGAAAGGTTTCCTCTGAGACAGATGAGATGTCATACCTACGTCCTTCCTTTTGCATCTGTATGAAAATAACTTTACCAAGAAAGGTTTGAACAGAAATCTCTGCAGAAACTGCATTTTGCTCAGTCAAGGAGAGGGCTTCCAGCATGCACCCCTGTTCCTATTTGTGTGTCAGTTCATGGCCCATCCAAACATTTTGATAATGCCTACGTTCTCTTTTCCCAGTGCTTTCAGCAAGTTATAGATACACTCTAGTGAATTAAAATGTTCCAGGAAAAGTTTGATTTAGTGAAAGTTGTTTGCAAATATATGAAAAAAAGAGTTGAACCATGAGGTATTTGTTGATGTCTCTGCTGTTGATGTTAGGGGGTTTTAGCTTGCTCCTGCTGTATTCCGTTAATGTAAATATGGACAGTCCAATTTTTTTCTTTATCATTTATTATCTCCCTACCTTGTATATACTGTTACTGATGTCAAATCAAACTTCAGACATGATGAAGTTCAGCATTTACATCTATGTTTCCAAATGCTTTCAGCAGCATTGCTTCCTGGTGGCTAGCAGGTCAGCTGTGGCCTTTCAGTCTTGAGGACTTACTAGTCATCAGCTGTACGAGAGATATTTGCTAGACCTTTAATGTTACTCAGTGCAATCTTTCAGTGCTTTAAAATTTCCCAGAGTATTGAAAATATTTTTGTACTGGCCTGCATAGCTACAATAGACAGTCTTATGCTTCAAGTTGATTGAAGAGATCTGAAGACACTGAAGAAACAGTAGTTGTTAATTCCCAATAGGAGACATTAAACAAAGTCGTTTGATAGTTGGTGATCAGATGATCAGTAATTCTGTGCAGGGGAATTTCCCTTTCTCAGTTGAGATTTAAAGGTTCATGCTATAATTGGAGAATCTCTGTGACAGAAAGGTTTAACTTAATTTTAATTTTCCTGGCTACTGCACTTAGTCTCTCTTGATTACATGGTGGACACATGAAATCCCTAAAACTTACTTTACTGAGTGAATGGGCTTCTTGGGCTAATACATGAAACCAGCACTTCAAAATGTCTATCCAAACATCAATTAAGTGCAGGTTCCTTCAATACACTAGTGGGATCTTCCATTTAAGTCAGTTGCCTTGATGAGTTTCTTCTTAGTTACTATTTTAGGCTTTACTTTTTCTATAGTAAGCACAGAGTGTTCAGAAACTGAATTCTTCTGTTCCTGTCATTAAAAGTAATCAATGAAATGATGAGGAAAAAGAAAAGCAGAGATTGCTGCAGAGAAACTGTGAGTGACTTTTATGGCCATCTGAATTTTAATTGGGTATTTTAAACCTATTTTTCTCATCCTTTTCAGAATTATTGGAAATATTTACTGAGATTTAACAGTAGAGTAATTCACCAAAAAAGTAGGATAGGGATGGGAATACCGGGTGCTGTAGGCTTTTAACCATGACACGTGGCTGACTTCAGGGGAGCTCAGTCTTGGTTTTGTATATATATTTGTATATATTTGGTTATTTCTATTATTATTATTATACTCTTTTTCATTATTATAGTTTATTAAAATTGTTTTAACTTTCCAACCCGGAAGTCTCTCTCCCTTTTCCCTTTCCCTTTCCCTCTGGGGGGAGGGGGGGGATAACAGAGAGCATCTGCCACAGGTTTAATAGCCAGCCCAGCTTTAAACCGTGACACACAGTCTGAACTGTCATAAAAGTGAAGGTGAAAGGAAGATGTTGAATCATTAAGTCAGATTTTTTTCTTTGTGATTAGATAATTATGAGTGTAGAAAACATGTAGAGTGATTAGTAGATCAGAGCTATTTCTTTTTCATAAGATACTTAAGTATGTACTCAGAAGTTGTCTTTCCGTCAGCAAACATATTTCCTTACAAATAGGTAGGAAGAATTTTAGCAATTCTAGAGATTTGGTCAGCTCTCTGTGAGTTACTATTTGAGGCCTTATTTTCTATTCAGTCGACCTACTGAGTTCAGAAACTAAGGCAACCAGTATTATCTGAAGTTTCTGTATTACGGCTCTTGGTGTGAGAGTTTGAGAGAGATATTGCATGTCCTTGAAAATTTGGAAGAAAAATTATAGACAAAAGTTTACCTAACTTAGAGACTGAAAGACCAAGACAATTAAATGGTGTTGGTATGAGAGTTTTTTAGCCCAGCAACATTCTGAAACTATTCAGAAACGGGTTGGTGAAAGTGGGCAGGCTGACTGGGTGATGAAATCTGATCTTTTTTTTTCACTTTCCACTAAATATCTGGATCATTTGCACTTTTCATCCCATTTTATCGTACCATTGGGAAAAGCAGAAAGTTTTCTCAGATAAACCACATCTTTTGTTGTCTTAAGTTAAAGAAATTCCAAGTTTAACGGGGAAAATACTTTAAAAATACTAGATATGGAGACTTTTTTTTTTTCTGTGATTGGCTTTGGTGGTCACAATCAAAAGAGCATACAAGGCATGGTGTTAGAGGCTACCCATATATGATTTTTCTTTCCAGGAAAAGCAAAATTAACCCCTTGCTACTGTATTTCCTTTTTTGTGTTGCACAGAAGATTGACATCTTTCTGGGAGTTCTTGTGGCAAACCAACCTACCTTGGGTCATTCTCCTACTTAGGGAAGGTTTGACTTGTCACCTTCAGATCCAGGACCACTCATAAAGGTCCAGGTGGCAGGTCAGTGTCCTTAAGTGTGCTTTCCGTCCAAGTAAGGTAAGCCAGTGAGGATTATTTTAAGCAATGAGAGATGAACAACTTCAGCTTAGGAATCTGCAAAAGGGTTGGTATAGATATTGTGAAGAAGCATGTTTCTTCAAAAGTTTTTCAAGGTATTGACATGAGCTCATTTTTGCAAGGCCAAACTGCTTAGGTTGGAAATCCTTTCACATCTCTTGTCAACATTGAATTTGAATACATTTAGAGTATGAACGTGTTGAAGTTTAATAATTCCCATGGTCTTCCTTAAATATAGTCTTCTGCTCTTCCTTCAGAGTATTGAATTCTGTAACTTTGAGTAATGAGACTTTTTTGAAGGTGTTCATAGCATGCTATGAAATTAATGATTTCAACTGAGATCAGGATTGAAAATGATACATCTGCTTTTCCTGGTTGTGCTGTCCATGATCTTGGCTATACAGAGCACTGGATAATTTTCCAAGTAGAATCTATGACAATTTGTAATTTTTCTTGCAGAAAGGGAGTTCACTGCTAAGTTTCCATGAACTAGAGATTCCAGTACTTGTAGTAGTTGCAGCGCACATACATCATTCTTTTTCACATACACTGTTGCCCATGTTCAGCCACACATCCAAATGAGGCTCTTCAAAGACTTCTTGAGAGTCATTCCAAATCTACTTTTTTTTTTTTTGCAGGAGAATAAGATGTACTGCTTCCTATTACTGTTATGAAAATGCCATCTTTTATTGTAGAGACATAAGTCCCAGATGTGGGTTTTCTAATAGTCTAATACGGACCCAAGGAGCTCATATATATCTGTCCCATCATTTTAGACTTCCACATTTTCTTGGATGTTGTATAAAAAATTTCAAACTAATTATGTATTTAAAAACATCCTGTGAATTATAAAAGAATACTAATTTCATGAACATTAATACATCACACGCCAGCTCACTGAAATCAATTAGTTGTTCCTAGGTCAAGGAAGGGATTTTGGAATTTTTACTAGACAACAGCCACAGAGGAAGTAATTCACTAGCAATTGTGTTTCCTTCTACCTATCTCATAGGTAGAAGGTTATCTTTCCTTGCAGATGCCTATGTTAGTGTGTTACTAAATGTAGCTTTTTGAATCAGAGAGAGATTTATTAACTTGCCTTCCTTCAAATTACTGTAAATTATGATGGTTGGAAATTCAAATGCAGTGAAGTAAGAATGGCCAGTTGCTTCTCTGGAGTCTCTTTTCATTCTTCTCATGCTAATCAGGAATTTCTGAATATGGTAAAGTTATTTGCTCTGTGTCAAGTCACTTTTGAAATTCATTGATAGGTGATAAATGCCGCTTATTTCCTCAACTCATCATCTTCATCTTTTAGAGAAGTTGCTTGCTGAAAGTATGGAGATAGCCTTCATCATATAACAGAATTGTTCTAACTACACAGGCTTTGCAACTGACTTTAGTTTATACAGCCCTTTTGTATAAATGATTTCTGAGTGTCCTGGTACTGTGGCTAAGTTTAGTATAGTACCAGGACTGCTTTGTAAAGCTGCCAGTACCCTTTGAAGCTAAGGAGAAAAGGTGTTCTCCTAAACAACTGGGATTTAAATGAAGTTCATATTTTGCAAAGTAAATATCAAGAACCAGAGAGACAATTTATGGTTCATATTTATTAGTACTTGTGGTAATCCTTCTAAAAGTAGAGAGTTTTAATTGTACGTGCTGTGAAATCCACCATTTTCTTTACAAATAAATAAATAAATAGCATCTATTGGGAAAGATATAGTATGTCTTACAACGAGAAAGTCAGCAGAGGGAGCAGAAGTTAACAGTTGTGTTTGGTGTGATGGACTGGCAGTGGTAATGGTTCTGGTGAGCAAGCAGTGAATAATCACATACTTGTTGGTTTTGTATTCTATAAAGATTTAATCACAGCAACACTTTCATACAACCAGCTTGGATACACTTATATGGTAAACTGTATAATGTTATTTCTGGAGGCATACAGAACTGTCGAGCAGAACTGAGCTGTGATATGTAGGGGTGTTTCTGTTGCAAACCTTGGATTGCTCTTAGCAGTTGATTGCGGGGCAGTTTGACTTTGCTTGCCTTTTGCTTTCTTCATTTGCCAGTAAGCAAGTACCTTGTGCAAATCTATCCCTTCTGTTCATCTCCGGAGGGCCAGGGGGAAGGGAAGCAGGTGGGTGGAGGCTGCTTGCTCTTCAGGTTGGTGGCACTAAGCTTCCTACTTACCTTGACACTACTTTGGCCCCAAACAAGTGAGAGAATACTTTTGAGAAAACACGTTTCGTTTTTAAGCTTACTTAACCTTAATAGTTATGACAAGTTTTTAAAAATCTGTGCATTTGAAACAGCATTAATAATTCATGCATGTTTCATTAAAAAAAAGGGCAAGCTGTCTGTAGGGTCATTAAATTCTTCCTTGGCTAACATCATCAAAGTTTAGATGCCCTGAAATGGTACATTGTTGGGGTCGTAATATGCTGCTTGAAAAAAAACCACCCTATGATTTAGTTTTGATTTTGACAATACTCCGAAGGATTTGTTATGTCTTACAGATCTTTCTGCAAACTACTAATGGGATGAACACAATATATCACTTTTATAATAGTGAGCTATTAAAGGCAAACATAAAGCAGTCTGAAGCCCATAAGTGCTGCCAACAGCTCCTGCTTTAATGAATTCCCTTTTAGATGTCCATTAAATGCTCATGGCAAATGTACTCATAATGGAAATGGCAAATCTAAATGGGTAGATATGAATAATCCATGGAGTTTAAATTCTGTTTATGATCATCTTCACATTTAGTTTTCAAGACAACGCAGTTTAGTTTTCATTACAGTTTGGAATAAAGAGGACAGGGAGTAATTGATTGCTTCAAGCAGATTAAAATCAATGGGTTGCTTTTCAAAGAACCCGTTCAATGCAGTAATTTCAACTTTAAACATTGATTTAGGAAACTCAACACAAAATGTTTTGTGCCGTGTGAACTTTTATGTGGAAAGACTAATACTAATTTTATTTCTATATATCTGTATATAGAAATATATAGAGGTTGTTATCAGTATGTGCATGGGTAAATAGTGATCTATATTAAGTCATTTTGATATTATTGCACTCATATAATGAATCAATGAGATTCCCGTCATCATTGTGATACTGTTTGTAACCCATTAGCACACAGAAATTACAGCCCATCATACATCATTACTGTGATTGAGGCTTTATTACCATATTCTCAAATTGCTTGCTTGCTATAAAACTAAATAGACACCAGACAACTATAGGTAGACGATAGACTGTGCATTATTGTACTGGAATAATGAAGGATTATTGTAGCGTAATGGGGCACAACTTATGAGGAAAATAAACTTGGCAGCAAAGGAGAACTTGAGTGTTTTTAGTGTTTGTTGTTACTACTTTAAAGGTCAAATATATTTGTTATGATCAAGTTATCGTTTCCTTATTTCATGAATCATACCCTTTTCATATTTCAAATAGGCTTTCTTTTATATTTAAGCATTGAAAACCTGGGAACTGCACTGCAACATTTAACTCCAGAGACAGATTGACAGCTTTTGAAGTACTGGCGTGGTTGTGGAGGTGGTGAGGTGGGCGGTAGGGCATCCGTAGCAGCGCACACTTATATTGTCTTGTGCTGAAAGGAAACACAGAAGAAAAACTGCATCAACAGACATCAGCTGTTAAGAAGTGATTAAGTTCTCCAAACAGACAGGCGCAAAGTATATATGGGGAATTTTAGGAGCTGTACTGAAAGAATTCATGGTACCTTGATCTTAAAAGCGGAGAAAACACACTGAATTTGGACTTTGGGTATTTAACAGTCTCTCATGATAGAACTAGGGGCTTTACTGTACAACATCAGGACTTGCAGGGTACACAAGAAAAATCAGTTTTACTTTAATTTTCTAAACTTTGGAGTTAATTTAGACCCATAGGTCACTCACTGATAATTCCGAAGAGTCAGTGGAGACAGAACTGCAGCTCTAAAAGCAGTTTTGTATTGTTCTCTGGAGATACCTCAAGCCCACTCGCGTACTCACTCTCTCCCACTTCTGTTCCCACGTTCTTGCTCACACGTTTCTCTCCCTGCTTGCTCACTCTCACTTTTCGTCCCACTTCTTCCAGAATGATTTCCATCTGATACGTCTCTTCAATGAATTTGAAGTCACATTTGAGATAACTCATTCATAATCCTAGAGTATTTTTTTCGGTGTAGAATTCAAGATATTCCATTATAGGATTTATTCTGACTAGGCCAGGTACGCACTGTTTGTCTGAGGAGTAATAGAAGTATTCAGATTTTCTGAATTTATTCCAGGTTATTACAATCATCAATTACTCATGTGTCAGTAGGACCTACAAGCTTTGGTTGTGTCCAAGTACCAAACTATCAGTGTACCTTTTGAGAAGGTATGTAGAAACATCCTTTGCTTTAACAATGGACGTTATCAGCCATAGTGAAAATATAATTATTGTTTCTGAGAGCTTGTAGGCAAGTGTACAGTGAGAGACAGCAGATCCTGACAACGAAGAGAAAGTAAAATACTGTACTCCCATACAGTCTGGGAGTGGGATTCAGTGTCTGGGAGTGTTATGTTGTTACAAGACTTGAATGATTGGCTGCTGAGTGATGACAAATCTTCAAGTTTACCCTGCTGTAGCTTGGCTGGGGTCTCAGGGACTCAGTTGTGTGCTCCTGACTCTTGTTTTTATTCTCAAGTAGCAGTAGGTATGTCGATTCTAGTAACTGTTATTAAAAACAGGCATCTAATGTGTTTCTTTTGGGGGAATCATCTTAATATAGGCGTAATTCTCTTCACTGGGCAGTACTAGTACTTGCTGTCATACAAGAGCTTTATTATCTTGTGTCCCTGTAGCTACGGAGAACTGGATGAGTTGGGAGACAAAATCAAGCAAAGTTAATTTTTAAAAACTGTACTGCTGGTATAATATAAATGTATGAAGTGTGTGAGAAAATAAATGTGTGGTTGTTTCCAATTTTCTTTCATTGCATGTTCTATTTGAAAAATAGTCCAACTTTTTGGTCAGAAGGCTTAGTTATAAATAAGTGTTGACTTTTTTCATACAGTTTTCTTTGCATAAAAACTACAGGACTGAGTGAGAGTATTTAAATGTTAATGCAATTGTTCATGTGTATATTTAACCATTTTAAAGTATACTCCAATTAGCTTTGCCAACACCGTAAGTGAGCAGAAAGCCAAAGTCAGATTAGTAAGTATGTAAGATACTAGAGTCAAATATATCTTTACTTAGAACTTTCTTACCACACACAGCTGCTGCATTTTTAGGTTTTGTGAAACATATTTCTGATTTTAGCATTGTCAATCCAACAGTTTTTCTAATAGTCAAGCTCAGGTGGGTACATTTTGGAGATAAATGAGATTTCTTGAGGCTTTCAGCTAAGTTTCTCTAAATAGAATAACACTTAGCCTGCCAGTCACTTAATTGTGACTCATGACCCATTTTTATTAAAAGTTACGTTTAGCAAGTGTGAATAAGGCATTGACTGTATAAACAAGTCTTTTACAGAAATAAGTGTTTTCTTTGGGTTTTTTTTCAATAATGGGAAGTTTCTGTATAGTTCTTATGAAGATATTTATGTGTAAGTGATCTAACAGAAGTTAGAACATTTTCATTGTGAATGTTGTTAAAGAGGGAAAGTATAAACAGCCTTTTCACTTCTTGCATTTCTGCATATGTTGCTATCCTGTAAACAAATAGGATAGTCTCGCCAGAACAGTGTATGACAGTACCTCTGCTGTTACAGTCACACAGGTAGAACATTGGTGTATGTGTTCTCACAGCCCGTTCTCTGTCATCCCCACTGCATGAGTATGAGTGTAAAGCCAAAATACTCGTAGCTCTATTTAAGTTCTTTTTTTTAATAACAAAACTCTTCTTCATGTATTCTTTCAATTCCATCTCTGGCCTTCCATATCATTAAAGAGTTCCAGCTTGGTCACCTCTCCTGAACTGACAACCCAACTGAAAGCAGTTTTTGTCTGCCCGTTCTGTGGGAGGCATATCCTTTGAAATGTAAGTGCATTTTCTTTCCACTTTCTTTCCACTGCATGTCCATTAAGCCATATTCTTGTTGTCAGCAGGAAGAGAATCGTTGGGATTCGCTTCTTAGAAAAGTGTTGATATACTTTACTGTAGATAAGAGAAAAATTGAGATTAGCTCTGTACTTTATGACTGTTAATCTGCTTACACAATAACTGTTTATCTCATACAGAAAGACCTCCCTGTTTTCTAGGAGAATCTTTCCCATCATCACTAAAATAAAGGAACTGTATTCAGCACTGTCCTAACTGTAACATGGATGTGGTTCTCCACTCATGAAATCTCTGTCCATGAGTGTGCTCATTTATAACACTGCAGGCATGGACGTCCAGGTCTTGAACTTGCATACCTTTGGTTGCTCTCGTAGATGGCAGGTTACAGCAGAACAGTTCTCTCACCTGTCTTTAATCAGAAAGGTTTTGCCATTGGAGACCTGAAGTTTGAAGTATCCCACTGCTTTTCCTGAAAAACTTATGTCAGGGATAGTTGGTAGCTAAGCCTTGACAAAGGCTTACAGTTGGGTCTGTATTGATTGTAATAGGTGTTTTAGGATGGAGATTGATGTGTTTTCACCTATCTGGTTTGGCGTGACAAGGTCAAAAAGCAAAATACATTTCAGCCCTTCTTATTTACTGGTGACCAGTACTTAGGCTTTCCAGCCATGAGACATTCAGAGACTGAAGCTTTTCTTCATACTCCTCCTTGGTTACCGTGAGATTTCAAAGATAGGTTCTGAAAAAGACAATAGTCCGTTATGGTGACAGGGAGGTGTCAACATCCTTCAGCGATGTCATAACATCCTTTTTTACTAGCCTCCTCAGAAGGATCCAGATCTTCACACCCTTCTAAATTTGTGCTATATTCTATGTCATCTTTCATCGATATTTGATTCTTCCCTTCTAGACTTTTTAGAATATTACAGCAACATGTGGTAACTGTTTCTCATTTTAGGAAGGTAGGACCATGTTGCTTCTGGAAGTTACGAGCAGCTGAATTTTTGCATGAGCAAGGGTTGTAAGCATTTGGATGCTGAAGTGTTGGGAGAGCAGACTCCTTCAGGTTTGGTTGTCTCCATGCAGAGATCGCTTAAAAAGGTAACAGACAGTGTTAAAACTTCTCAGAGGTTATCAAAATGAAGCCTTGTCCGTTTATCCCAATGCTGTCTTGCAGAGATAAATCTACATTTGTGTCTACACAGAAAAGTTTCTTTATCCTTCTCATCTGCTGAGCAGCTACCTGGAGCTTTCTATAACATAAATATGAATCTCTGTGTTATTACTTGTTTTTTCTCGCTGTATGAATATCCATCTGAATTATTATTCAAAAAAAAGAAGAATTACTTACCAGTAAAAGGAATCTTTGAGATGCATAGTCCAAATACACATTTACTTCCTGTCTGTCTTCCCTTTCTAACCTCACTTATCTCTAGCACTCAGTGAAATGGTGCTGGACATACTTTTCATTCAATAGTCTTGTCGTGCATGCAGCAGTCAGGGTTTAAGTTTAATCTTGTGGATACGTTTACTAAAGGGAAAAAAACCCTATCCTTAAGTAATAGGGTATATTTACAATTGCAGTAAGGCACATAAGTGGACCTTACACTGTGGGGAGTTCTGGGTACTGGTACGTGGTCTCATTTGACTAAGAAGCTACTTTTGTGCTTGAAATGCCTGTATGGTAGAAATAGGGGAATCGATGTAGACGTCACAGCTCCAGAAATCACACTTAATGATGTTTGACAGTACAGTTTCATGGTCCATTTAAGTTGATATAAAACCACTCTACTGCTGAAAAGGTAATCCTGCCCTTTTTCTGTATTGCTTGCGTTGTCATTGTCGTTTGTATGGCTGTGTAGTTATTACTGTTTCTGCTTTTTAGGACTGGCTTTTGGTCCTGACTGTGTAATTGCTAGAGTCCATGCAAGAGAGCAAGTGGAGCTACTTGTAGATGTGACTGTCTTGCTAGCAGTCACTCTTGTGAAAAAACATGTTGATTAATCATTCTTTTTTACTATTTATTTATACTGTACTACTATTCTCAGGCACATGTGCAGCTGTCAGAAAGGAATTTTTAAAATGCATTCACTCACTTTATAACTTTCTTTATAATTTTAATTACAGGTTTCCAATTAAAGCAACAGATCTTAATAGGGGAGTTATATTGAAAGAACTTCCGCAGTTCTTCCTGTTGAACGCATCACAGCTGAGCAGCTGTTGCCACAAAAAAATTCTTGAGATGCCCATTTTCTGTAGAATGTGCTACAACACTGATGCATCAGGACTTTTGTATTTATAGGGAAGTAAAAGCCTTTAAGTACATGAAGAGTCCTGTTGAGTTCTGTAAAACAGTATATTTACTGTAAGTTAATATACTTCTATGTACCTGACAATTCAAGTTTCAGAACATAAACTAGTAGTAATAGTCCATATTTCTACATGATAGCTTCTGGACTTTTTAATAGGTACCAGTGAAACATCCAAGCGTGGAGTATGCAATTACTGAGAGGTAGTGAGTGACTTGATGTGAAATCACTTTTGCCAGGGTTTTTGGAAATATGTGCTTTTTAATGAAGTACATTTGACCTTTCTTTTGCTTCTATTTGGCATAAATTCACAATGTCAGTTCAGTTCTTAAAGAAGTAGAGGCAATGTCTGTAAACCACAGTACATTATTATATACCAGTCCAAATAGAAGGAGGTAAGGATAGGGTAGGAAGTGATGGTTTTGTTTTATTTTATAGATGTTTGATCATAAACATGTATTTAAGATATTTTTAACTAGGATATCTACAATGAGAGCATTCCATGTTGAGAAATGGTCACAAGATATTGCTGATATGGAATCTACATACAAAAACATGTGTGCTTCTTATGAATGGGATGTGTTAGACCTGGAAAACCTGAAGGAGAGCTTTTGTCTGAGGCTCACGTGAACACCTCTTTCTTTTATTCACTGTTAAGCAGTTTTTACTGTTCAGATGCTGACAGCCAATAAGTGTGTGCTCTGTTTTCATTATGTGGATACTTAGCGCTCTGATATTCAGCTGCAGTACTTTTCCTTTGCAGCTGTAAACCTGCTTACAGTCCCCCTCATTATAAAAGCAACTTCCTCATCTCAAGGAAAAATACTTTGAAGTAATAATGATGTTCTAATATATCGATAGAAGTTTGCGTAATTCCATTATCTCTTTAATGGGCATTAGTTTAGATAGAGCTTTTCCATTGTCGCTGGTCCTTTCATCATGAATTGGTTAGCTCAGTTGTAAATGAGTCAGTATCTTATTTCTTCAAAGAGAGATGTCTGTCAAGAGGTTTGAATATTCTGGGAGTAATCTTGGTTAGGCAATATTCTTTTCCTGAGTTTAAGACAGCTGTAATTATAAACATCTCACAAATTGTTTTTTTAATAGACGTGATTCCTAACAGCAAATATCTTTTTATTGGGTTTGGAGAATCTATTTCTGTTAATGTTTAGGCAATTCTTTCATGTAGTTGCAGAAAGAGTATCTACCTTCTTGTGGTAATACCATTTTTACATAATAATGCCTTTTGTCTAATAGAACGCTACATGAAGCCATTTATTTATGTTACATCTCTTCATACATATTTGGTAATACTCACATATGTGTTTTCATTTAGTTAGCTAGTGGAAATCAAATAACTTGTTTGCTTGTTTCTTAGAAATTGTGAGGTATGTTTGATTTTTTTTTTTGTAATAATTTAAATTATTTTGGCTTAAAGTATCTTTAAAAACATTTCATTTGGAAGTATCACTCAGGCTTTGACTATTAGATTTAACACATGATTGCATTTGGTTTGCTCATCAAAAGTGGAGAACATTTAATATTTATTCATAACAAAAGTATTAGAGAAGCTGTCAATAAATTTTCTGTCATAATTGAATCATAGGATATCTAAATTGTTGATAATATGATCTCCTCGTTAAACAAAAGTGTCTGGAGAAAATGATGGATTAATTGACTGATGGCTAAGGTTTCTCTCAAATATAATGGTTTACCCAGTTTGATTTGATTTGTGTAAAATAACTTTCTCTAATAAACAATTTGCTCAGAGGCAATAGAAGAAATGAATGGTTATCAAACCAAACTTAATTAGTCTATCCTAGATTGATATTACTTGGGGAGTCTTCGTTTTAATTGTGGAGGGCTGGATACAAAGAGTTTGGTTCATTATATTTTTCCTGTATAAACACTATTGTGTAACTACCTATGGAATATAACATGTGAATTCATTTTAATAAATGCTTGTAAAGTGAATTAGCTAATTATGCCAGGCTAAAAATGATTCCTTTAATTATTTTAGATATTTAACTAGTACTTCAATTTTATTATTGTTAGTCTGTAAACATAATTTGTATTAGCTCTGCCAAACTAATTAGAATATATAACTTAAACAGTTTCAACAGTTTTGTAATGCTCATAATGAACTCTTCTCTGAAAAACAAGTTTCTATTTTCAAAATATTCAAATGATGAAGAAATTCTTGGCATAGAAAGATTTTTGAAACTCGAGGTAGAAGAACTTTTTTCTGAAAAATACAGTTTCAGAAAGGTCAGTATGGTTCAGGACTCCTGAATATTTGTCAAGTGAAGGGAAAATAACTTTCTTTTCCTCAGAGATGGGGCCAAACTAAACATAAATCATTGAATAACATGATTCCCTGAGGTTCCAGATCAGTAGATTATCCATGTATAATATAAAACACAAATACAGTTAAATTCCATTGTTTTCAAAGGGTTAAGCACATGCTTAGTTGCATTAGTAGATGAAAATCTGCACATTCAAACTAAGAAGAGTTGTTCTTAAAGGCTTCCAGTTAACTTAGTCTAAATAATTTCCTCTTTCCTTTAAAAAAAAAAAAAAGAATTTTCAAAACATCTGTAGAAGGTTTACAAGATTTTAATATAAAATGTACATGAGAGGGCTGTTGTTCGAAGCTGAGTAAGTGTGGAAAGCAAAACATGATTAGTGAAGAGTAATTTAGGTCTTCTTAATTATATTCCTTCATGATTAATCTCAGGCTTATAAAAGCAGAAACTAATCTGTTTTATTGTTTCTTCTCACACATGAAGTTTTCATTTTGACAGTCTGTTACCTTAGTTTTCTTTAGATAGTGTAGGAAACTGAAAATCCAGTGAGGACACAAGGACCATTATTTTTGTCTATGTATAGTCATTGAATGGAGGTTCGTATTCTGACTTTGAAAAGTAAGGATTTATGTGCATAAATATCTGCTATGACGATGAGTGTCCTGTCTCATCTATTTGAGTAACAGAAGACTGCTACAAAATGGCAAGTTAGATATAGCTTTGGAGCAGGAACAGTATCAAACAAAAATTTCGTTATTATCAATTAATATATTCTCATTAATTCTTTCTGATATATGGCTACTTTACTTTTTGTTATCTCCTGATTATCTAGCCAGCTAAAGAATAGTTCTTTAGCAGGTGTATGTATACACATCATTAGTATGACTTGCTGTGAGTCTCAAAGAGGATTTTGAGAGCAAGATATTGAGAGTATATAGTAGTCTTTGGGCTATTGTAGATGGATGAAAATAAAAAGTAAAGTCTAGCAAGTCCCTGGACTCTACTTACATATCAAACTTATCAGTTAAATCTCATTAAAGTCAGTGAGAGTCTCACAACTACCTTGAGGATTAGCCAGCATTTTCACTTCAGGATTTTGGGAGCTTCTGTTACACAGCACATCTCCTTGTTCATGATGGCAGGAGAATTTCTCACGCTGCAGGAACTACAAGAATTCTGTGCTAGTTTTGGAGGTCCACAACTAAACCTTGCTCTTCTGCTCAGATCAACAGAATTTCTTCCTCTGGCTTTGGACAAAATTCACCATTACATTTTTAAAATTTTTATTTGGTTTGATTTCTTCATAAATCAGCATCAGGTATCTGCTAATTAAGAAGCAGTAAACTTGTTCCTTGTACCCACTGGTGTACCTCCTGCTGTGACTCAACAGTGCAGTAGAGAGACCGTGTGGCCGCTGAATCAAATCCAAATGTCAGATTCTTGACTATGTCAACATCTTTCTGCTGAAAACACTGCGTTATGTTGCCCTGTCATGCCAGGCTGATAAATCTCTTGTTAGAAAACTCAACCAGGAGCTTGAGTCTTTCCAAAAAGATGAGAAGTCTTCACAGCCTCCAGTAGCATAAGAAGTGCAAACTTCAAGGACTCCGAGAGCCCGGAAAACAAAGGAAATAGGGTATCTTACAGGGCAGCAGTTTATTTTCATAATGGGCATGTAGTGTAAAAATTAAGGTTGAAATTTAGACTCCTTGATCCATCCTTAGTAGAGATTTCTTTTGGACTGAAATCCTTGTAATATGAATTTCTTTCACAACCTCACGGCATGTTCTGTACCTCCCCTTTTGAATATAACAGGTAAACAGCTAGAGTATTAACACTAGGAAGTGGAAGACTGCTATTTAGTTTGTGGTAAGCTTGGGGGGGGTCAGGTCTGCATCCCTTCCCTGTGAAGTGGGTGCCCTAACTCTGCTAGACTGCGAGTTATGTTGTGCTGACGTGTCCTCTGTTCTTCTTGTTCAGTCAGTGACATTATGCAAACAAGAATGATGGATCAGAAGGAGAGCAAGAGAGCACCTCTGTACATAAAGGTTATCTTGTTTGGAGTGGAGGGAGGTCATCTTTGCACTGCAGATTATTTATACATCTGTATTTAACACTCATTGATTTACAAATAAAATCAAATGATCCTGAGATAGGGTTCATGACCAATATACTTACCAATCATGGAAGGCAAGGACATCAAGGTAAAGAGTGTAGCAAGACTTTTAGCAGTTCCAACTAATATTTCCAATTTTTAAAATTTTTAGCAATGATTTCTTTTGTTTGGTAAACTGTAACATTTGCCTATACAGATCATTATTTCATTAGGCCATTTTACTCATTCTAAAAGAAACAAAAAACTCCCTTGTATAGAAATTTGTCTTAAAAGGCAGGAAGTAAAGATTCTTTGACTTTTTGAAAGCCTTTAAGATTCAGGATAGTTAGTGATTTTTAATAAAAAAGAGAACAACTATAAATCATAGAAAAATTTGAGTTGGATCAGAAATGACAGGTTTTTCCTAAAGCATTTAGGTGTTGATATCTGAAGGGAGTATTTAAGAAATATTAAACAGTATACACGTTAATATAGGAAGTGATCTTGAAATATCTAAAATACTTCAGGTAAATTATGAAAATGATTTGTGTTAATTTTAAACTTGTATTTTAGAATGTTTAATCTCTAAGCAAGGGTAAACACAATTTGCAGATGAAGTTTTAAAGTTGTAATAATGAAGAGATATGAGTAATATGCTTAATTCAGGTTATACGATGTTCATTTCCATATTCAGTATTCTGAATAAGCATGTTTCACTCATTGACCAACAAATTCTTAAGGTGTGATATAAGCTAAATATTTGTAATCTGTATGTTTATCCAACCATACTGTGTATAGTTAGATAACCATGTATAAATTTTCATGTTCTGTTGGCGTTGCAGTTAACATACCATCCATAATGCATAGCAAAAGTAATGGTGATTTTTTTTTTAGGGTTTTTAATTTTTTTTTTATTGTGATAGTTTCAGCTACAGAGTTTCAACATGCACTTAGGTAGAGCTGTGGTGCTTATTGTGCTTCCCAAGGAGTGTTGTAATTCCTCGTTAAATATATCGCAGAGCTAATGCAGATCTTACAGGTTCTCTACGTTCTCTACGTTCTCTGTTCTGTTATACCACTGCCAGGCCATGAGCATGTCTAATAATCTACCCTTGTTTTCCTATCTGCTAAACAAAGCGTATGAAGTTTGTGTTAATGTTTTATATTACAGTCAAGGATTGTGACCTTCACAAACATCTATTTTCCCATCAGAGTCTTGTGGGAGCAAGGTAGAACTCAGAAAAAAAAATCAGCGTATAACAAAGCGTAATTCCCCATGTAGTTATTTTGATTTTAAAAGCTAACCAGTTGGTTAGTAATTAGAAGAGTAACAACTTTGGGTTTACTACGCTTCATGATTTTTCATGACCTGTGGTGAAAACGGATTGCATTTTATTAATATTCCTAGTTTGATATTAAAGCCTATCACAGAACCATCCTCCTTTTTCTCCACTGTGATGTCCTGTGATGCCTCCTGTCGTCTCAGTACACTCAAATTGCAGGCAGTATTAGGTAGCTTGTCAGTGTCCGTAGCACAGAATCACACACAGAATCACAGAATCACAGAATGTTAGGGATTGGAAGGGACCTCGAAAGATCATCTAGTCCAATCCCCCTGCCGGGGCAGGATTGCCTAGACCATATCACACAGGAACGCGTCCAGGCGGGTTTTGAATGTCTCCAGAGAAGGAGACTCCACAACCTCTCTGGGCAGCCTGTTCCAGTGTTCAGTCACCCTCACCGTAAAGAAGTTTTTCCTCAAATTTAAGTGGAACCTCCTGTGCTCCAGCTTGCACCCATTGCCCCTTGTCCTGTCAAGGGATGTCACTGAGAAGAGCCTGGCTCCATCCTCTTGACACTTGCCCTTTACATATTTATAAACATTAATGAGGTCACCCCTCAGTCTCCTCTTCTCTAAGCTAAAGAGACCCAGCTCCCTCAGCCTCTCCTCATAAGGGAGATGTTCCACTCCCTTAATCATCTTCGTGGCTCTGCGCTGGACTCTCTCTAGCAGTTCCCTGTCCTTCTTGAACTGAGGGGCCCAGAACTGGACACAATACTCCAGATGCGGCCTCACCAGGGCAGAGTAGAGGGGGAGGAGAACCTCTCTCGACCTGCTGACCACACCCCTTCTAATACACCCCAGGATGCCATTGGCCTTCTTGGCCACAAGGGCACACTGCTGGCTCATGGCCATCCTGTTGTCCACTAGGACCCCCAGGTCCCTTTCCCCTACGCTGGTCTCCAACAGCTCTGTCCCCAACTTGTACTGGTACATGGGGTTGTTCTTGCCCAGATGCAGGACTCTACACTTGCCCTTGTTATATTTCATTAAATTTCTCCCCGCCCAACTCTCCAGCCTGTCCAGGTCTCTCTGAATGGCTGCGCAGCCTTCCGGCATCTCAGCCACTCCTCCCAGTTTTGTGTCATCAGCGAACTTGCTGACAGCGCACTCTATTCCCTCATCCAAGTCATTAATGAATATATTGAATAGAACTGGTCCCAGAACCGACCCTTGCGGAACTCCGCTAGACACAGACCTCAGTCAAGGTCAAGACACAGCTCAGTCAGACACAGCTCAGTCAAGAGCTGATCTTACATCAGTTGTACTTGCTGGTAAGTGAGCGAACTCTTAGAAGAGTTAAGTAAATCCATACGCAATACTCTTATTTTCTTCATCAGCTTCTAGGCAGAAACCTGGGTAAGAAACGTGCGTAAATAAATAGAGCTATTCCCACTACAAACTGGGAATACTGTGTAAGTGCTTGGTTGATCAACTCAAAGACAAGAAGACTGAACAGTCTCTTGCTGCCTATAGACAACATTACAAAAGCATAAATGGCTGAAGTTTTGTCATTTAGAACCCACTGAGTATAAAGAGATTCTTTCCTTGTCCTAACACCTGTGAATATCTCATTTATGTCGTTAATGTATTCTAAACTAGAGCAATCTTTTGTAGTTAGATTGGCAAGCAGGACCAAAACTTTAAAGTTAATCTGCTTAAATAAACTCGCTGTTAGTTATACAAAACAAGTATTTTCACCCTTGGCCATCTTTGTACCTTACTTAAGATTTACCTTCACAGTTTATTACATAGTTACTTGCAGGCTTCCAATCACCCTGGAAGTTTGGCTCTATTTATGTTACTCTCATGCTTTTCCTCAGGATACGAGTAAATGTTTAAAAGGTTGAAGAAAGTAATTAGTTTTAGGATTGAACTTGATAAGTTTATGAATGAAGTAATATGCTCTGGTTGCCTGAAGTAGCAGCAGTCTGGATAAAAAGCCATGGGAAGCCTCGTTCAGGGCTGTGTTCTGTAATCCTCTGTTCATGTATGTGTATATTCAAGCACACAATGGTTTCTAGTTTAAAATACTGCATAGGTAATTAGCAATTAAGTTGGTTTTGTTTTAGGGGGGGTCCTTTGGATGTCTTTTGGATACCTGTATACTGGCTTTGTATTCAGCAGCAGCTGTAAAAATAATACTTGCTTCCTGGATGAAGTTCAGAATAAAATAAAAACAATCCTTGTAATACTTCAGTCATATAGTAAATGGCATTTGGGGGTAAATAGAGGAGATGACTGCAAGCTTTAATGGAAAAAGGATTTTTAAAAGGATTGTGTCAAACATAGTACAATAACTCTAAAATAAGAAAGGGGGTTAAAGATGCAAAAGTGAAAGAATGTGCTCTTACCTGTTGCCAAATGTTTTTTCATGTATGCATTATAGCTCGGTTTTGTAATGGTCAGTATTACCCTTATTGTGTACTGTTTACATGTCTGACTTCTTGTTTGGATTTTACTTGGTGATTTGGTATTAATTTTTAATGTGAAAGCACTTAGCATTAGGAGTTTGACATTTTGTCTGACCTTAATCACCAAGAGGATCATGAGAGGTTTATTCAGTGGGAAGAGAACTGTTACAGCTCTGACAGAAATGATGGGAAATAAGTAAACAGCCTTTTAAATCTTCACCAGAAATCAATAGAGTTTAAAGATGATGGACGTTGGTGTTTTTTGCTGCTTAAGGACTTCAACCTTTTACGGGAAAATATCTTCTCAAAGTGTCAGCATTTTTTTCCCCCAGCACAATGAATCACCGCTGCAAATAGAACACTCTGCATGGAACACTTCATCATTATTATAAAGATGATGTTATATATGTCTCTCTGTGATAATGCAGATGTTTAGTATTTTAACACATAGAAGTGTGGTGCTACTTCATAGCATTGCTAATTAATGGATGGTGTAGGTCAGCAGAATAATTTTATGTGTATTTGATAACATTTAACTGATGAACTCACATCTTTATTCTGTCATTATAATGGCTGCTGTTTATAACTTCTTCAGTTTTAGCTGTTTTCCCCATGTCAATAGAAATAGCTTTATTTCAGTGAGAGTTCTCAACTTCTTTTAATAACTGAGAATAAAAGCTGTTCTAAAGTCATTGCATCAGCAGTCGTTTAGAAACGATGCAGGTTTTGAGCGCTTGCACAACAAATTGTATAGTTTTGCTTTTCATGAATGATTTATTAGACGCTAGGATGGTACAGTATTTAGCAATATATCCACAAACAGCACTATTCAGACCCAAGTATTCATACATTTGCATCATCATCAATCATTTGTTGTGCTATTTGGGTTTTTATTACACAGTATTGGATTCCATTTTAAAACAGCTAAGTGTACAGTAAATTATATTCAAATATAGTAAAGTTGCTGTTAAATAGTAATTGAGAACTTGACTTTCAAGCTTTCAGTTAATTTGTTTGCATCCTTATGCAGCCATTTACTCTGAATAAAGTGAAGGGGATTTAATTTTGATTTGTAGACAACCTTTTATATTGAAAATAACTGTAGCGACTGTAGTTTTATGCTAATATCTAAGCGTGCCACATATACTCTTAGACAAAATCGTCCCTCAAGACCTCCTGATATGAAGTGATCTTTGATTTAAGGTTGCAGTACTTTGGCTACAACTGTGTGTTCAATGATTATTAAACTGGAGTTATTACATACAAGCTGATGGAATATTTTCAGTAGTTTATCTCAATTGATTAGCCGTATTGAGTACAGAGCGGCAAAAAACATTTCGAGCAGTTGCCCCTTGTTTGTTGTGAAGCAGCCTGTCTCTGCCCGCATTGCGTTTAGCTCCGTGCTTTTCCTTGTGTTGCATAGTGGTGGAGCTGCAATATAGCCGGATCGGATGAACGTCTCGTTTCTGCAGGGTGCTGAGACACCGGACCTCAGTCAGCACGTTGCTTAAGCGTGTGCTTATTTTTAAGCACAGCTGTAGGCCTGAAATCTGTGGGATTATTTACCTGCGTGAAGAGGGTGGGTGTGCAGGGAGTGTTTATGTTGTGTTGTTAGCCAGCGAACGCATTGCAGAGTACCCAGATTTGAGAACGGGAAGATAAGGAAAATCTTCCTCCTAGGAGAGCTCTATAGACCTTTTCCTGTATATGTTCCTGTATGTGGATTTGGTGGCAGTAGGTAGTCTTGCTTTCTTTTAACATAAAACTAATCTCTAAACTAACAGAAATGGCAGTGATATTTCAGGACTGGAACCTTATTTTCAAATTACTTTGTCTTTATATATAAATACTCATTTTTAATAACTAATAATACACAGCAAAGAAGCATAGAAAAGGGAAATATGCATATAATATGTCAGCTCACATTAAGTAGTTTAGCTGATTGTGTTCCTAGATTTGCTGTTGTTAAATAGATAATTTTGCTTACTTTGTAGTAGATTTTTGTATATTCAGGGAAGTCTTGCTCTGTGATGACAGGCTGAAGTTTTGCCTTTAGTTCTTTTTCATTATTTTAAGAAGAAAGGCATGGATACTTGACTCGTTCAGGGCCAGAAGTTTGGGTTTCTTTGGGCTTGCTTTTCCCTGAATAGCAAGCACTTCTCTTAACGTTTTTCAGCCTTTCAGCATCATATACTTTTTAGCATTCCAATATCTGCAGTACATTAATGTTTAATACGTGTTGTCTTTACGAGCCTTCTTTTGATGATTTCATTGGAGTTTTACTAAAGATGAACAAGCTTTCTGTGGATTGATTAACCATTGAATGCTTCAGTAGCAAGTTGCAACCTTTCTGTTTCTCAATTTATTTAATTTTTTCCTTTTTACATCCATTTATGAAGATTGTGTTATCTTAAAAATTCACCTCCTCTGGCCTGGAGGTTCAGAATTTTTATTTGGCTTATCTTTAGAATAGCGGCATGGTGAGATGATGACAAAAGATTGTGTTATAGTGGTTTAATTGCTCAGCACCTGAGGTATAGCAATCTGTTATCTGAGAATTTCTGTCCCATTGCAAACGTGAAGTACAGAAATGTGTGAACGTTAACCACCTTTGTAGGGCGTCAGAGATTCTGTCATGACTGCAGTTACGTCTGTTTGAGAGAGATTCATTCAAAATAGAACAGATGTGAAGAAAGGCCGTAAACATGAACTGGAGACCTTGTCTCGCTGCTTCGGTTAGCCCTGGAAATGAGTGCTGAAATGGGACATGATTGATCGCCATAAATATGCATGGGGGAAGGGAAGGGACAGGGCTAAAAATGCTGGGGAGGTAAAAGAGCCTTTTAAACTAAGGATGCAGTTGGCACAGGAACAAATGGATATGGCTATCAATAACCTTTTGGCTAGAAATTCAAAAATGGTTTCTGCTCATCCAAAGATCGAGGTTCCAGAACAGCTTTTCCCAGAGGGGGAATTACAGAGGGAAAATTATTAACAGATTTTAAAATGAAGTTTGAGCGATTTATAAAAGGATTAAGTGACGTGGTTGCCTGTATTGGTAAGAAACTGTACTCGGCATCCACAAGGTCACTTCTATATATTTTAGATCTCTTCATCTACTTTAATCATTCTTTCACGATTGAATCATATAGAAGTTAATTTTAGATTTCCCTTTTAAAATCTTGTGTTAATCGTTGTGAATCTATGGAGTATAACTAATAAGATTTTTGTCTCCTTTTTCTATCTGAAAATGAAACTTGAAAATAATTTCTAATTCAAAAGATTTTCAGGTTGGAGAGAAGAAGAAGGTAGGACTTCTTCAGAAGGCAGTTGTGTTTCTGCAGATTGAACATCCTCGTGGAGTTAGCTGGACAAAGGCAACTGGCTAGCATTGTTTTTTCACTGCCCATTTTACTTTCTGAGCTACTGTCAATGGTTGCCTTTTGCATAAGGAGTACCATAGGTCAGAAGAGGATTGTATTAATCTGTGCTCTGTAATATAACTCAAGTTAATTTTGACAATACTATTACCATTCTCCTGTGCATCCCAACAGGTAATTGTGAGGTGAAGTATCTCCCAGAGATTACTGTATCACCTCATCTTCAGTTTGCCAGGGAAGAAAGACTAAAAAAAAGCACATTATGCATCGGCAGTAAATTTCTGCATGCTGCTTCTTTTAAGTAATGGGTATTACATGTGTGGCTAGAAACGTGAGTTTTGGTACAGTTACTGTAGCACTAAGTGGGAGCAGAGAATCATAGAATCATTTAGGTTGGAAAAGAGTTTGGTCCGGTGGTTTTTCTGCTCTATCATCATAGATCTTTGTTAAATTTTAAGTCCCTTTCTTCTGCATTAGAAACCGTTTTATGTGTGTGTAAGAGGGTCTTATTTTTGCTGGTCTTCTGGATGAAATTGTTTAACTATTCATATATATGTAATGCTTTTTATATCATTGCTTGCCTTAGAAGTGGTTTGTTGTGGTAATTTTCAGATGTCTTTAAAATGTATATATATTGTGTCTGTGTACCATTAAAAAGACACCGGGACTGCTTCGATGCACGATTTAATTCTGTGTTACAGAGGAAGGTGACTGAAAAAGTAGCAAAGCGTTGATCCCTCCTCATGTTAATTTTGTTGGATATTAATCGGTAACACATTTTGGATTGACACGCTGTTACCGATCACTGGATTTAATACAATAAAAAAGTGAAGCAAAATGTAGCTGAAAGGACAAACAGAGCGATATGTTTTCCGAAGGGAAGAGTGACGGGGTTGTAAACTGTGACGTTGACAGTTAAACTGACAGTGAATGTGAGTGCTCGTTGCCGGGATGTTGGAGGTCCCGCTCGTTTGTCAGGGAGCGGCTGTAATACATGCAGTACATCTTCATTAAACAGGCGTACAGCAAGCAGCTTCGTGTTTCCGGATGAGCTGTGGCCAGGCCATAATTAACCTTTTGAACCTGGATTTGTAACAGAATGTAAAATCAGCTTAGGTTATCAATTACAGTCACACTCAATTGATAGTTGCCCAAAGAGGGTTTCTTAGGAAGAGAAAGACGCTATAATTTGCTCATTTCCTCAGAAAGTAACAAAGGTACTTGCAATTCATTGAATAATAAGTATAAGTGATGTCTAATTCACAGCTTTAACACCACCCTATTTTGGTGCATAATACACAGGAGGACACGGGCCAGCATTGTGTCTGTCGTTAACAGAGCTCACAAATTTCTTACGAACCTGAATTAGGAAATCTTTTATAAAAAGTAATCCACTTTTTTTAAATGAGAGAATTTTATCAGTTTTTTGAGCTTGTAATATGAACATTTTGATCCACATTGCAAATGCTTAACCCTTCAGTCTGTGGAAAAATAATTTTACATACTTCAGGGACTTCAGAGTCCATTTATTTGTTGTAGCTTTTAAACAAAGTCATGAATTAAAAACAATACTTGAGATTATTAGCCTTCGAGTCTATTAACTGTCCTCAGATAAACTGAATTTAAATATTTATTTTTATTAGTACTCAATGATAATGCTTTATAGCTACTTACTTTGTTATATCCAAGGCAAATTCTGTTCTGGTTGGATTTAATTTTTTATTGTTGCACAGTACTGTATGAATATGCAGAGTGTTTTTAAACTTTTTACATCTGTTTTCTCTATAATATACTTCATTCACCATAAAAATGAATGAGGCTATCAGTCAAGGACTGACTGTTTTTTCTTAGGTTGATTGCTGCTGTCACCAGTGTTTTACAGATCTGGAAGGATTTCCCTTTAAAAGTAGTTTTTCATTATTATTCTGTGAATATGGATCTCTTATGATAGAGAAAAAAATCCTATTGCATGTCCAGAATATATAGAAGATTTTTAGCATGCGCTTCAATAATTCTTATTTGCTCTTTTTCTATTGTTAGTACTGAAAATTTGATTTTAAAATGCACTTAAACAAATAAACACAGAATTACTAGAATATGTCATCTTTGAAGGGCAATAAATGTTATTTTCTTGAGAAGATTTGTAACATACTTTCAGTCTTTCACATATTATTGTCTTTACCTACTGATAATACTCATATTCCATACATGAGCAATCTTTTTTTAAACTTCCCTTAAATCTTTTTCCTTACTTTATTTTCTCTAAGTATGGATTTGTTAACTGGTTTAAAGATGTTTGGGTCATTTTTAATTAAGGCTGTCCATCAGTAAACAAGTAAGGGGCCTTTAGGAGACCATTTGTCCTCACCAGAAAGGAGCCTTATAAAGTTGTTGTGTTGTTTTTTTTTTACCAGCCCACAATTTAAACAGAGTCTTATTTAAAAAAAAGTATGAACCTTGTATAAGAGTAGTCCATCTATGGTACATGAATTCAAAATGTTACATTTCTTTCTGTAACCTTACTTGTTAGATTTGGGGGGAAAAAAAAATTGCTATTTAATTCTCTTTAAAGAAATTACTGATTCTTATGTAGGACAAACACCTGAACTATGAAATTCAAGTAGCATAAGTTTTTACTTAAGAAAAACAGAAAAGGAATTAATTTTGTTTTCAATCAGGATTTAATGATGTACATTTTCATCCTCTGCTCTCTCTGCGAAAGTTCACTTCCCTGTTACGTTTCCAACTTCAGCTCTGTCCTCTTTGTCGTTCGGAGGAAGGGTATTACCGTTTGCATGAGGTGCTGCAGGATTTCTTGAGCAAAGGGAGGTGTTGGGAATGAGATGACAGGGTCAAGTCAGGGGAAAGTTGTTTTGTTTCATTTTTTAAAGCAAACACATCAAGCCCATGACCGCATATCTTGTGCAACTGGGTTTTTTTGAAGTCCGTTGAGGGAAATCGGTATTTGTTAGTTTAGATTTTATATGTCTGCCAAGAATTCTTAAGGGCTGTATGTAAGCATTCACACAAGATTGCCATTACCAGTTACCAGTGCATGAAATGTCATCCAAATTCAATTCTGAATATTTGAAACCAATTCAAAAATATTGTATTACCTATTGAATTTCTTTCTGTGTCATTCTTGTCTCTGGCTGCTGCTTTCTGGCAAATGAATGACTTCATAATATATTTACTAAAATATATTATGAAGAGTTGCTTGAAGAATAGTATAAAACACAGTGTTAAAATAATTATCCCTCTCAAACTCATTTGCACATAGGTGATATCCACATTATACAAACAAAAACCTTGCAGTTTCTTTTTTAGCTTGTGCAGACACAAGCTCAAAATCTTGGATAAACAGGATTCCTTAATGTGCTTTTTTCCCCTGCATCTTAAGGGGACAAGTTTTCCCCACAAGTAAAATGTATAAAATACAAACTAGGCTTCCATATCTAAACAATATTTTCTGTATCACACTTCTGCTACGGTATTTGAGATACACGAATGGAAAAGCCTGTTGGCCTAATTTTTGGAAGCAATGAGCATTATTAATGTGGTGGAAATCTGCAGGAATTTAACGCACCTGAAAATCAGACTGCTTAATAATAGGATCTCTTCTCTTGCATTTGGGAACCTAAAAATTCTTTAATTCTCAGATTTATCAGTTCAGGCTCTTAAAGTTCAGTTCTTCCCTCAATCTGAGGGTGATTTATGGTTGCTCTGTTACAGATCAAATAGTTTCATCTTTCAAACTTGCTGCATTTTCTCTAGCACTTCTATCACTTATGACTTTGATTCTCAAAATAAAGGCGAGGTAAGATGAATGTGTGTGTGTAAGAACTCTCAGTTGGACCCACCCACAGGTATCTGAAACTTTATGTTTTCAAAGTTTAATGAATGCTTATTGTGCCCAGCATAGCAAGTCTGAAAGGTCAAATGAAAACCAAAAGTATTATTCCACTCCTTTTTCACTGATTTTCATCACTGTGCCCAAACCTTAAACTCGAGCATCTGTACTGTGAACAAGAATTTACTCACCACCCGTAATTCTATATAGCCAAGAGCTTTATCCACAATTCAAGGGGGTGTCACTGTACAGACCCCTACAGAATGGTGGTCGCTGCCACCCGACTGTTCCTGCTTCACAACACGTGACTGGGGAGTGTTTTGTACAGATGTGCACACATTCACTTAGGAGAATGCCGCACTATATTTTTTTTCTTTATTTGCTCCTTCACAATGGACTTTTCAATCCTAAGTCATAATTTAAAGGTATTTGAAGTATACTTACTAGTGTGGTTAAAAAAATTGTGTTCTGTTGTAGAAGACAGCTGTAGAAAAATCACAAGAGAGTTCTGTGTTTGTAAATTGTCCCCTTCTGGTAGTACAGCTGACTTCAGTGCGCATTTAGAGGAATACAAACTTAGTATAACCTGAACAAAACTTAGTAGAATCATAAGTAATATTTGAGGGTTCAGTTAGTTCCGGAGGTCAGATAAACCTCATCACGGTGAAGATTTTGGCTGAATATGCAAATTCCCCTGTTCACAAGGTCTGCTTTCTAGTGTTTTTTATGATACATGCACATCTTCAAAAGCTGCATGGAAGGACTCAAAAATTCTTTCACGCCGATCCTGCTGCTGTCAAAGGTACGAGATACTAGGTGCAAGATGACCATATGTTCTCTTATTCTTGCCTTCTGTTTACATATCCTGTAACTAGTGTCTGAAGTTCGAGGTGTGTTTTAGTGCCATGCCCAGCACACTTCCCACACCATGCAGTCAGCCTCCCAGCTGGTAAAGTCATCTCTCATAATCTGCAGTTTGAGCTATGAATATGTTACATCTGCCCATCTCTCTGAGTGAAAAAAAAAGGAAAGATCCTAAAGCGTATTTGAACGTACATATGCTTGGATTTCAATAGCCCAAGGTACTGTGTATTTTCTTTTTTTTTTTTCCTAGTGAATGTTGGGTCCGCTTTAAGATGTTCTTCAGCTGTCCCCTAGCCTGGATGATGGCTTCAGTGGACATACGTGTTACACAGAATTAAATGTAGGAGTATCTGTGGGAGACGTAAACACATACCTTTACGTTTCTTGTTTTCATCCTTTCATTGTATTTCCAGTGATGTAGTGGAGGAAAAAATATATTTAGCAAGAAAATGATAATGCTCTTTCCTATATTCAGGTAGCTGGCCCACATGGGGAATGCACGCAGGCAGAACTGACCCACCTGCATGGTTGGGTGTGCGATTCTAGTCATGGTTGTTTCCTAATTTGTGTATTCCTTTAAAGGTGCCAAGATACAAATATTTGCAACTAATGATCTTAATGTAAAAGAAGTAAGTGGCTGTGTAAGTAGGAGAAAATACCCTTTCCTTCACTGTGGTTTGATGGTTTTAGTTTGTTCAAGAATCTGCAATAAGGTGTTTCAGTCTGGTTTTGTGAAGCTGAGTCTAAAGGCACAGGTAGATAGTGGCTGCTTTAGCACGTCGACTGCTGTATAGAAGTGTTCTCGGTCTATTCTGCGGGGTGCTGAAAGCAGCTATGTGTTAGTGTTAGATGAGGGTGACCGTTCCCTTCCTGTCTGTACTGGGTTGTGCTGAGAAACATATAAGAAAGCTGTGATAATGAGCAGTGCAGGAGAGAGAGGTGATTTATGATACCTGTTTCTGACAGCTATAGTGCCGAGATTCCCAGGGTATCTGATCACGGCATTAGCATGCTGACAGCTCAGCATTTAGGACATTATGGTAATTTATCCTGCATATGCTGTCACCTGCACTGTCAGAGTTTCTTTTTAATGATGGTATAACTATTTTGTTTGTTTGTACTGCATTCTTTTCATTTGGCTAATGTCTTCTCATTAGATTGCACCTAGTAAATGAGAGTAATTAAGTGTTTCCTATAGCTCAGATGCAATGATTAAGTTGCAGAGTTGGTGCTGATTATGTTTTGTCATTTATCTCTATTAATCTGAGAATAATCCAGATGATAAACACATGTAATTTTTTAGCTAATGTTCAATAGATGAAATTTATAGCTTCTCAATGGAGCCAAACAGTTAAGTGTGTATTTATATATGAATAGTAAGTTATTGTACTTGTATTTCTGTTAAATAAACATAGAATTATCTGTGCAACTAAGGAAAAAAACAGAACATCTACCGAATATAGAGGTTTTCACCTTTTAAAATGCATTTTTATATGGGAAACTACTATTCATAATTCACATTTAAATGACTGCTTCTTTTTATTGTGCTTTCTCAAGTATCTAGAGACAATCCTGTGATGATATTTTTGAGGATTTTTCCTACAGTTGTCTGTTTGTTACTATTAATTCTAGAATACAAAACTCATCTCTAATAGCAAAATGTAAGTTTTGTATAAACACTTCCAAGTTGAAGTACTCAGTTTAAAAAAGAAAAAATTATAGTAATGTATCAAATCAAGCACCCCACAACAATTTGTAAATCTTTGTTTAACTTTAAAGCTGCAGATAGAGATAGGAAAAAAAGCTGAAGAGTTTTTTCTTCAACATATGAAGTTGCAATAATAAAATATTGATACAAATAGTAATGGCAACACTAAATTTCAGGAGCACCCTGAGTTTGATCATGTTCTTTTGTTTTCCTGGTTCTGTAAACTCCCTAGCACATTGCACTATTTTTTCTAAATATATAACTTAAGGAAGGTAAGCAGCGTAGCCCAATAATTTTTGGGGCTTTAGACGTCAAAATTCTGATTGCTTTCAAAGTAACAAGTTAATAAACTTCTTTAAAATGTAGAACTTGCAGTTAGATGCTGAAGGAAAGACCCTAGATAGTTTGTGTTAAATATAGTGATATATAAAGAAATGAGTTGAACAATTTTTTAACGTATACATACTGCACTATATTACTGCCTGATATAGGAAAGTTGTCTTTATTATATGTGTTCATATAGTATCTGAAACTCTGTTGTGTTTTGACAAGTGTCATTTAATAATTGGGAGTTGCAACCAGTCGCCCTTTGTTGCGTGCTTCATGCAGTTTTGTACTTTAAAGCAGGGTGACCCAACATACATTTGGATTTGGAGCAGCTCCTCTGATTTGGTCAACTGCTTCTTCCTTGTTTTTCACTGAAATAATGACTGACCATTTCTGTGGAAATATCTCCCCAGATCAGTGTTGTACCGTGTTCATTTTGGTTCCTTAAGCTCTGGAACCAACACCCCCAAATTGCTCTCGGGCTGTTTCCCTCTCCTAGACACGCTCCATTTCTTGGTGCAAGCACCTTTCAGACCTCACCGCTTTTGCTGTTGTGGAGCGAAATCGAAAAGAGTTGTTTTCTGTCCAGAACGATTCTTCTCAATACTGTGAAGACTGGACAATGAAATCATTCCCATTTGTCTTTTGCCCCTGCTTGGAGGTGCTGGCACCCTCACCAGTTGAAGAGGGAGATGGTGGGTTGGGGCTGGAGGGAGGAGGTGGGCACAGAGGGAGTTGGACATGGAAAGTTATAATGAGATTGAGCAGGGTTGCAAAGATAGCCGAAAATGTGCCGGGACAGGAGAGCGAAGGGATCGGATGTGGACAGTTAAGCATTAGTCCATAAATTTAAGGGTTTTTTTCAATCTGTGCACATTTGTTAGACTTGCTCAGGTTATTCCAATATGTCTTCTAGATGAGTACACAATTATTGAAGGATTCAATTTTCGGTTTTTAATACATAAAATTGTGTTATTCGTACAACTCGGTAGACTGCTAGCTTGAGATGTATGTTATTTGGATCATATTGTTGTTCATTAACAATTATTTTCTTCCGATGAACATAAATTTTCAGGCATCAGCATTCTTTCTGGAAAAGCAAATACTCTGTTTATATGGGTCAGTTCTGGAGTAGCTGCTTAAAATCCCATGTAGTGAATTCTGTTATCTTTTCTCTTGGGTGGATCAGGAAAACAGTTGAAGCAGCCAGTGATGGCTGCTGGGCTTTCATTTCTTTGTGACTGGTAAATGAAACACATGCAGCCTCACCAAACTACATGACTAATGACAACCTCCAGTGGCTCCTGCAATCAAAGATTAATTTGCTTTATCAGGTTTAAAGAATAGTAGGCGATAAATCATGTCAAAAAGAAATAATCAGTGGCAGGCTGATGTTCTTTTGCACAGTGGAGGACAGGTGCAATAGAGGATTCATCTGCCATAGAGCGTTAATTTTGTTCTCACACTGTTGTGTTAATTTTTATTTAGTTGATTTTTAAGTCAAGCAGGATGCAGTCAACTAATATTTTTGTCTAAAATGTATAGTATTGGTGTTTACCTCTAAAATTAAATACTTGTTTAGAGTCTATCACTTGGCATCAAAATATTTTGAACTTAATACCTTTAATAATTGATAGATATATTTCATTCCCATCGGTTTTGCTGTCTTGGAGCACAGTTTAACGTGGACAGGAATAAAAATGTGTTGTGCGTATCTAGTGCATACATAATATATTTCTTTTCCTTCCTGTTGATTCCTGTTTAGCTAGATCTCCTCTCTTACTCTGTCTGTGGAGAGGTATAACGTTCGTCCTAGTAGTTACTCTATTGCTGCCATTGTTTTGGGTGTTGGCCTCTTAAGTGGAAAGCTGATGATGCTGGGCAATTAAGGCCTGACCCGCGTGGGACTTTGCACCGTCTGCTCTTAGCCCAGTTAACAGCACAGCACAGGAAGCGATCGTCATGTTGCAGGATGGAGTTCTGCATGGTTCTCGCTTAATGAAGTGATTCAGAGACAGCATCTCTATCACATTTATAGTTATTGAATATAATGATTCCAATAAAACCTGCATTTAAAAAAAAATCAAGATTAAGTCACCATTAAGTGTGTAAGGCTATCTATAGTATGCCATTATAGTATTACATTACATGGCATGACACCGACTCTGACCTGCATTTAATGGTGAATTGTGTTGCACAGAAAGCAAGGATTGCAGCTCTTTATTTTTCACAGAAAATACAGCTATCCTGTGCTGACTTAACAACTCTAGCTACACGATTGATTGTTGACCATTTGCAGTCTATTTTTTCAGTTAAACCATGGCCCAATAACATATTTGGCAACACTGGTTTTTTTTCTGTGTTTAAAATAATTTTAGTAATGGAATAATGCAGATTCTGTAAACGTCCATAATGCACAGAAATGATGTGATATCTTTATAATAATATGTGGGCCCTCTAGTGGCATTCCCTGAATCCCAAGCTGAGGTGGCTAATTGTGTACAGGAGCCTGCAACAGTGCACGTGTTTAAGGAGATCTTAGAGCAGAACAGAATTACCCTCCCGTGAAAAGGAGTCGAAGGAAGAGACCAGCCTGTGCGCCTCGGTACGGGCCGGGCAGGAAAGCAGGCTGCCGCTGCGGCTCTCAGCGCAGCGGAGATATTTGCAATGAATCATGTAATACTGATGGAGTTGCATTTTGCAAGGGGGGAAAATTGTAGAACATCTAACCAGCTCCAGTAGTTGGGTCTTGTGTATACAGTAAATGGGCTTATTAGGACTCATCAGTCCCAATTTGATCATATTTAAATTGAAAGATGCGAAACTGACTGTGCAGATATTAAAAGCTCCATTGCATAAAGATTAAAAGATTAAAAAAAACAAAACTTGTTGTGAAGTAAAAGAAAAAATTTTGCACAAAGGCTGAGCTTGACAAAAGTAGATTTTAAGTAAACCGTTGGCAATTCAGCGTAGCTTCCAGGTGTGGGAAGGCTACAGGCAGTACTGTTAAATGTGGTTTCATTAGAGCGTCAGTTAACTACCTGCCTTCCTTCCCGTACTCTGAACGTGGCTGCCATTAGTCTGTTGGGTGTAAAGACTGAACGGTAAGAGGGAGAGCAGTGGGGCGGGTTATGTGTCGTGTTGTGTTAATGAGTCTGTCTTTTCACTGTGCCCTTTGAAGGTTTGTACCTGCGTCCTGGTTTGGGCACCGGCACTCAGCAAACTGACCGATGCTGATTGCTTAGTCCTAACAGTGCTGGAGGGATTAAAGCAGGGATGTACGGGGGAGTCCTGAAAGTACAGCTGTGTAAAAACTGGCCTCTCACCTTTTATTTTATTTCATTTTATTCTTAGTAATGCAGACTTCTGAAATGATACAGCAATACTGCCTCAATTCCTTTGTGCCATTCTGGTGATGCTAAAAAGCTAAAAGTGCAGGGTAATCCTCCAGTAAAATCTTGCTACTTGTGAATCTGTGTTTAAAAGGGGGGAAAAAACCCCACGCTTTCTTATTTGCGTGTATCTTCAATTATTAAAAAATCCATATTGACTTTTTTTTTTCTGGCTCTCTTCACTTTTAATGTAAAGGTTTAACACATAAATTACTGATTAAAATAATTCTCAGAGCGAAAACTTAAAATAGAGTTAAATTTGAGTTAACATTAGTAATTTAAAATTAAAATTCGTGACAGTTAAAACAGAACTACCTTAAAAATAAGTATTATAAGAACATATCAGGGTATCCCCAGCTGAGGCTGTGTCTCACGAGTGCTGAGCAGAGGGGGAGGCTCACCTCCCTCGAGCTGCTGGGGATGCTCTGCCTAACGCAGCCCACCACGCTGGTTGCCTTTTTGCCGTGAGGGCACAGTGCTGGCTCACGTATGGTATGGTTCGTTTAAAAGACGTTCAGATATTAAGGTAAGAAATGCCTGTAAAGCCATCTTAAATTACATCGTGATGCTGATGGGAAGGAGAACAGAGTACTTAAGAAATGTTTCTTGTAAAGCCCAGTCCTCTCAGCTGAAATCACACATTCTATTAGGCACCAGCTCTAACACTGTGGAGTACGGCATGATACTGCTGTGCATTTCCACCACTTCATACTCCGTAACTTGGTATCTTTTCTTACTCTGGGGTTTAGAGTGCAATGCAAACTTGAATTGGAGTTCATAAGGCTGGAATTGAGATACTTATAGTTACTCCTGTTTTACTGTGATGTTACTCGTGCATAAGTCAAGTCTTGGCTCCTTTTTAATATGAGGGTGGCTCTGGGAATAGATTTGGGGAGCAAGGCAAGAAGAGTGTGTGCTTGTTTATTTTGGGCCAAAAAAGAAAAATGCCTCCTTCTCAATTTTAATCTATAGTTCTGTAACTAAAATGGTATAATTAAGGCATTTCATAAATCTCTTTCAAGAGTCCTTAGGAGTATAACCCATCATAGCAGCACTTTCACCCTGGAAAAAAAAAATCTCTAGCTGTCTTCAGGTTGATAACAGATGAGGGAAGATAGGTAATAAGTAATAGTATGGAAACTCTTCTTGTTTGAACATTTTTTTTCCAAAAGCACTGAATATGAAGTTGGGTGAGAGAAAGGAGAAACATTTTCTGAGTATTAGTGACATACTTCGTGATGAATTAGTGGAACACCTTACGGCAACTATCTCCTTTATTCACAGATGTTCTAAAGCTGTCAGAGCTCTGTTTCTTTCATGCAACAAAGTCAAGAACTAATTCATTGTTAATTGTTGAATGTTCCTTTTTATAGTATCTAGAGTGGCCATGGGAGCCACCTGGCTTCCTTAGCTTGTGTATAATGTGTTCAAAAAATGGGAGACTCTGACAGCCTTAATATTTAAAGCAGTATGACTTGGTTTTGTATGTGGAGTGCTTGAGATAGGAAGGAGGGGTGTTTTTTCCCCTTATGAAAATGTGTATTTAATTTAAAACAAAAACACAAATAAACACTTTCTCCAGAGTTTCTTATTCAGGTTGATGTTAGTCTTGGTCAGTATCTTGTGCACCAGCGTGTGATTTTCATACCTGATAGAATTAGTAGAAGGCAGAACAACTGGTTCATCATCGCACGTCTGACCAGTGAAAGAGCAATGATATAGCTGTCTCACCCAGACAGTGCAAGGGCTGGGTCAGTGGTGACTTATCTTGTGTATAAGCATTTTATATATCCTGAAATCAAATTTGCAGAACATACAGCGTTTGGGCTGTACTTCGTATTTCATTCGATATGCAGATCCTCACAAAATTATTTTTTGTCAGACTATTCAGAGCTCTTTCTGACATTGCTTTTGTGTGCTTATAGAGTAATCCAAAATTGTTAGTGATGTTGTCCTGGTATAGATCTGTTTCACATAAAGGAATATATTTTTAAAGTACTCTTCTCAGGCTTAAATGCACTTTTATTAAACATCATAGGAAGGCAAATTGTTGTCTGTATTCTGCCACTTGCCATTCTTCTGAAGCAAGGAGGAAAAAAACTCCAGTATTTCAGTGATCTGTTCCACCTAGGTTTCATCTGTATCTTCTTTGTTGGAAGAGTTGGTAGTTGGCATCAATTTGGATTGAAAGAACTGCAGTTAGGAAGGCCATGAGGAAGGTTCCATATTATTTCTCCAGAGCATTCTCACTACTGACGAGTTGTTTCTTGAGGCGTGTAGCTCTATTGAGAAAGAAGTCTTCTGGGAACACAAGTTTTATTTCTGAAGCAAGGTTTTTTATATCAATTTAAGTATTAAATGATTTGTATAGATATCATCTACACAATAATGTGGCTTATTGCAAGATATGTAGAAGCTTTTGTATGTAAGTTGATTTGAAATCTTATTATTTTAGATTTTGTATGAATATGCCCAGGAACTGATGATTTAAGTAGCATTAATATAATAGACCATCTTTGAGCTATTAACAGCACAAGCCCATTCTAGTTTATGCATTTTCTTTAATAACCAATTTCATTCTAATCTGCTGAATAGCAATAACATTTAGAATATTATTTAGATTTTCTTGTAATCATCTGAAGGCATGTGCTGTTGGAGTTAAAAAATTGGTGTTGCGATGTCGCCGAAGATGAGCGTGAGTCAGCACCTGATCGTGCGCCTCACCAGATTGCTCTGCTTCTGAACTGCTTCAGATTCTTCGACTGCAGAGAGCCGTCGTGTCTGACAACGTTCTGTTATCTATCATGTTTGCATAGATTTGATTATCTTGTTTGCTTAAGAGGTCAGCAAAACGAACCAAAATATTGCTCTGTATATTATTAAAGACCATTACTATCAGTCATGCTGTAAAAAGATGACAGTACCTGAAGGACTGCCTGGAGAACGTAGATGATGTAGCCACGCTTCCAAGTCACGCAGGATCCATAGATGCGCATGTGTGACATCAGGCTGGCGTAGGCGCTGCCTGGTGGGTCATCTGGTGCTGCTTCTAGACCCTGTAATGCGGACCCTGGGTTCTTTGCTGTATTTGCTCTAGTGTGACTAATTCAAATGTTGGATGAGATGGCCTTTTTTTATTTTGTTCTGTATTTTTCCCTCTTAGCCTGAATGATAGTCTGTGTTTCTCCAGCCAGAGCCAAGACAGTTTAGGCTGTATGTTTTTCTCTGGATAACTTCAGGGTGTCACACCTTTTTTTTTTTTTACGAAGACTAACATCAGAGGCTGGAGTCTGAAACTGAGAATAATTATTGATCAAGATTCTTGACCAATTTTGATGGATCAGTTTCATTAGTTTTTATTAGTTTTGTAAGCTTTTCAATAAATACTGATGTAACTATAATTCTGTTCCCTGCTGGTGATCCAGAGTTGGATCTATTTTTGTGTTATCTGTACAGTATATTCGTGTTTGGAATTCCTTAACTTATAGTATGCTCTTGCTTGATTGCAGCGTCCTGTGTTTCAACTTAAAGTCATGAGTTAAATTAGGAGTTGCTGAATTTTCAGTGTCTCTGTATCATTATTTATGTTTGTATTTAAATATATCTGTAAGTCCTCTTGAGCCAAACTTGTTTATAGGAGTCCTGTTAAATTCCCTCTTCACAGTGCTTTCTAGGCACCCTGTTATGCAAAGGACACTTTCCCAGTATAGATACACCAGGCTTCATTCACTCTTTATTCTGTACCATCTTAAAACTGCACCTGTGTTTCATCCCCACAAGTAGACAGACTAACCTGAATTAGGAAACCATGGGCTTGGCTTTGCTTGTTGTCTTGACTGCTTCGTTTGTTACACCTCCTTTTTGTCTGGTTTAAATAATGAATGTTTTTGGCTTGATATTTTAAGTGCTAATGACATGTGCAAAATACAAGAAACCCCATATTACCGAAGTAAATCTTTGGTTACCATAGGGAGAGGTGGCCCTAGGATTAAGGGAGTAGAAAAGTGTCTGAAAACTATTTCCCATCTCATTTTGCATCAAGCGATGCTGTGAGACTGCGAGATCTGCCCCACAGCATCTCCATTCCCCATGATTGATCGTCACGGTGGTGCTGTGCTTGGTGAGGAATTTGGAATCACGCAGCGTCTTTACTAACGTGTCACGGGTTGTTATCTCAAAATTGAATAAGTATTTTAAATGTTTTTATTTATTAGTAGGGAGTTCAGGTTTGTTTTCATGCTCAATTAAAGAACTGCCATTTTGGAACTACAGTAAGGAGAAAAAGTTGTGTGAGCAAAGCAAAACCAAAGCCACAGATGCTATAAAAAAATCACTGAGTGGAGGAAATTCATATTAGAACCTCACATCTTAAATTTAGATGCATGATGATATAGAGACAATTAAAAATAATGTAATGCTTAGTTTAATGATTTATGAGACAATCAAATTGTAAGGAACAACTGTATGAAAATAGTTTAGCACGTCAGCCTAAAAATAATGCAGTACAAAAGTAGGAGACAATGCACCTCAGCATTCTGTGCAGATTAGCTACAATTGCTAGGCCAGCCATGAAGAAAAAATATTTAAGAGCACTTCAGTGAGTTTAATAGGTACATATTCTATGATTCTGTATAGATTTAAAGCATTTCTTGAAGAGAGATACACAATGAAATAAGACTGCAGTGGTTGTATGTTTTAAATCTGTTTTAACCAAAAAACGCATTCCTGAAGCTCTGATATTTAGTTTAATTAAAAATACAAATCTGGTTTTCATGGTATGCGATGGATAATTATTATTTTATATTAAAGTAATATGTTGCAATTATTATTGAAAACCTTAGGTAATTTTTAGATTTAGGAGTTTGCATTGCTATCATGCAATAATTGAAAAATTGGTGATCGCTTATTTTCCTGAAGGTAGCTTGAAGGGCATACTTAAAAATGCGGTTTATTTTAAAAATACTTTGCACCTGAATTGCTTAGGCCAATTTTTGATTACATTTTCTGTTTAATTACGTAAATCTGTAGAAAAACCTTAAAAAAGTTACCCTTTGTTTAATCTCACATGTAGCCCCTGTTTCATACTCGGCTGTTTAATAAAGGGTCAGATTTTATTTATGTGGTTAAATAGAACATAAATATAGACATTTCACACGATGTACCATGTAAATGTAAGCCTTTGTAGTTACAAGTTTTTGTAGCTGGAGAATTGTTTTAAAAGGCATGTAATTTATTAGCTATCAGTAGCTGCTTTATTGCCTTGCCGCGCTGCAGTAATAAATAAAAGAAAGTGAGCTGATTTTACAAATGGCACACAAGGTGCACATTTTGTGAAAAAAAAGTCTTTTTTTAAAGAATTGGCATTAAATCCTTTTTTTGTGATGACAAAGAGGCTAAGAGTGCAAACTGTATTTTCTGTTTATCGAAAACAGAGTCTCTTTTTCTCGAGGGCATTTTTTCCTATGATCATCAAGGGATTTCAAAAGCAATAAAGTGTGGAATCATTGTTCGACTTGAACAGTATTAAAACTTAGGTTTTAATTTCAGTGAAGTAATAAGATTTGAACCTGTCTCACATTACAGCACTGTAAGGCATTTAGCAATTGTATTTTAAAGGAGGTTTTTAAAATGCAGCTCACTTGTAAGCTAACTGTCTGTCTAGTAATTAATAGTTTCTCTTCAGCAGAGGCTGTTGTGAATCGTACTAAGAAATATCAGTTTTGTTAATAACAAATTACGATAATTGTAAGGATGTTAATTCCTAATTAGTTTAAACCTACAATCTTTTTTGCCCCTTTCTGAGATTGATTTTTCAAATGAAGACAAAAAAAGCAGAGACTGAGGCTTTCAACGTGATTTTCACCTTAGAATTAAAAAGAAATTATCCTCATTTATCTGCAAATTTCAAGAAACTTTATCCCTTGGTTAAGAGTGTATGTCAGCTTCCTGCTAAGAACTCGGTGAAGTATTTATTCTGTAACCATACTTTATATCATTAATGCAATTCCTTTTTCAAAATCGTATGTTGCAGATCATTCTGCAGGGCGCTTCTCGTTTCTGTACCAACACGGTGAACTCCAGGATACTGGAACTGACTGTGCACATTTTTGCAGAGACATTCTGAAGGTTCAAAATGTAAATATTTTGTTGGGTTGGTTGATAGAATGTGATGAGAGAATAGTGATCGCTGTACACTGTGGCTGGAAATGAGCTTGTATGATTTTGGAGGAGGGAAGGTTTATACACAGGTGCATGTTGAAAACAGCCATCAGTGTTTAGCGTTGGAGCGGTGAGCTATGACCTTCCGCGATGATTTTGAACGGTAACTGCCTCCATTAGCCATAAGGTTTGTTTCTTTATTTTAGTAGATGGCCTAGACTGTAAATATTAGAGGACCTAAAATAAATCAACATATTATCCTAAGGATACAAAACGTAAGAGCTATTTGTGGTTAGGAACCTTTGACAGATAGTTTGGATGAGGCAGATGATTGCCCGCCTCTCGTATCTGGCTCCATTGCTGTGCCTGCAGGCAGTTTAGTGTTATAGTTGTATATTGATGTCAGGGTTACTACTGAGTGGCTAGCAATGACAGATGTCTATAATTACAGGCAATGCTTCCAGTATTTCAGAAGAGCCAGCCTATGTTGAACAATTATCTTATTTCTGGCTTGCCAAAGAGGGTTGTTCAAATTGCTGGTATTAGCTGCGGAGGCTGTAACACCTCTCCTTATGCTGTGGGATAAATGTGCAAAAGCACTCTGATGTACAAGTCTGGTGCAAAACCTTTTTAAGATATGTGATATCACTAAATTTCGTATGCTTAAGGCTTGATCCTGAGAGATGCAGAACACCTGCAGCTGTGTTAGTACAATGAAATTGGTTTTGATACAGAAATTTTAGAACTACAATAAGTAGCTGTGTTTTTTATTATTTGTTTTTAAATGCCACACTAATGTTGATGCTTTAGCATTGAGGTTTATTGCACATAAGCATGCTGAGTGGGCTGCTCATTTAGATACAATTAAGCAGCTGAATAAAATTAAGCTGGACACTTTTAATAGTTACAGGGGCAAGTAAGAGTGTCGATTACTGCTACTGAAGTACCTATAATACTTAATCTGTTGGAGTTTTTTGACTGGCACAAGTCTACTCTTGTAGTGTGTACAGTATTGGTTCATTTCTATCTTTAGAGGATTTTAAAGCAGCATTTTGGCTTCTTGTTAAGCAAATACCGGACTACTTATATGGCTTGAATCTCTGCAGTGCAGTGTACAGCTCTGATGGAAAGCGCCGCCCAGAACTGTACTTTAAAAACTAAAAACCTTTCAGATGATGTTCAAAAAGTCATAGCTGTTAATGGTTTTTCTCAGTTTTCACTATAATATTTGTGCTTTAAGCCCTGGAGGGGAGCAAAAGTGACAGTAGAATTAAAAATCTCTAATGGTGCTTTACAAAAATGAAAGTCTAAACAAGACTTCTGAAGCTAAGCACAATTTTAACAATTGGCTAGCTGAAGACCAAGCAGATAAACCAATTCCTTTTTTTTTTAACCAGAAAATGCTTCTCATGCCACATCAGTAATAACAGCAGTTAGTTCATAGTAGGTCTCCCATTGTAAGTACACCAGAATTGTAAATCTTTCTTTCAAGATTTTCAGAAAACAGGAATTCAGAAGGGAAGAAGTAAATAAATAAGTAAATAAAAGCTGAGAGAAAGTCATTGAAATAGAGATCAATTTCCATTTAAGAAAAGGTTTATTGCTGGCATCACATGGGCACTCTGTGGAGCAGGAGGCATAGGAGGGAGCTAATCGCTCCTGCACCCCGGACTCCTGTGAATTCTCTTGCTCTGTTGAGCTAACGGGGAAGGGGCTGGGGAAGAGAGCCTGGAAAACAGCCTTTGCGGGAACTGTTAATACCTCTTACTATCTGAACTCGTGATGACAGAGTATTTCAACAGGACTAAGAAGGAAATAACATCCATAACAATGACTGAGCCACACAGCAGGTTTACCCTTTTCCCTATGACATAACACTTTCTTGTAATAACAATACCCTAATTTTTAAATGTTATTTTACAGTAGGTCTCTTTCAATTGAGAATAACTTTATGCAATATTTTACTTAAGCTAAGTTTTTAGGTAAGATGGTAAATAGTATATCATTTATGTAATTGGTGTCGTTCCTCTGCTTACAAACACATGTAGCAGTGAATGGGAGAGCAGCCTACTTTTTATGTAGTGCAAAGCCCACCTTAATCTTCAGAGATCCTGTCTGAAACTAACTGAGGCAATTTCTTACGGCCTGTTTTGGATTTTTTTTTTCATTTAGGGAGCTAACTATAAAACAGATTAGCCCATTCTCTTGGTTTAGACTCTGAGTTAAGGGTGTTTTGAGCTCTTCCCTTTTTAAGAGAGCTGGTCAGGAATGGAGGTGACTTATGGAGAGGCTAGAAAAGCCAAGGCTTTTTAAGCCCTTAGTTTGGTCAGGAGGTAAAGGTGAGCAATCTGGCACCCTGATACGCTAATTGGGGGATTCAGGTCAAATTTTCAGCTGTAGTCTGTGGGATTTGGCAGCTAGATTTCTGCTGCGTCGTAATGGGGTTTTGAAGTGCTGAAAATTCAAAGTACCTGATTTTGATTTAAAATGCAGCGGAAATTACTAAACGTGTCGTGGCGCTTGACACCGGGGAAGAAACTCATGATTAATGTGGAGTTTTAGTGGGTGGTGCACAGGGATGTTAGAGAGGTGGGATGGCAGCTTCAGAACTTTGCCGGAGTCGCCCCTGCACTGCGTGAATTCCCCGCCAGCCCGTGGGGAAGGAGGTGCTCTCCTTGACCTGCCGCGTGTGCTCCAGCCCAGCTGCTCCAGGCTCGGTCAGAGCAGCTGTCCCCACTTCAGCTTCTGTCACGTTGGGATAAATACGGTTAAGGTCTGGTTTTGCCCTCAGTGTTCATGACAAAATACTTTAATGTTGCAGTGATAGTTCTCTGCAGCAAGGCCTGGAGAGCTTCAAGGAAGTTATAATATCTTAAGCATTTACGCAGTGCCTACGGGTAATAACTTTACTGTAATTTTCTGAAGATTCATTATCCAAAATCTTAATTCATTATAATAGCCCTTATGAAACATATAGAAACCAACATTTTCTTGTGTTTTCTTATTTGCACAGTGTGAGAGATTCATTGCTCTGTTTTAATTTGTTTCATGGGGTGCGTTTGAGTACATTCCATACAGTGCTGTTATTGAATTTCTGTGACTGTCATTATATAGCCATACAACCTTTAGGAACTCATATTCGGAGCTTCCCAGTTCTGTAATCTGCTTCACATTTAAGGATTGACATAATTAGCTTCTTCAGAGTTATAATGATAGTACCAAAAAGAGAAGACCTCAAAAGACAAAGCAAAGTTAAACATATCTAGGGCCAAAGAGTAGAGGAGACAGGGAAATAAAGTTTTAGTGTGATTACTAAATTATTTCTCCATTTTCTTGACATATATTTACATACAAGTGCTTTGCTTTATAAAACATTGCTTATACAATTTTACTTTCTCATCCTTTTGAAATGCAGCAGGTACAGTTCAAGTAGTTGGGAAGTATATGGTTATGTAGTTTAAACTACTGGTACATCTGCTAGATCACAAAAAATTCCCTGGCACCACAGCTTGTGAACCTGCTGACTCCCTTAAACGTCCTCATTCCGCTGAGGTGGTTTTAATGATGCAAACAGGGCAAAAGAAAAGGATCTCTGGATCCCTTGCCTTCACACTTGCTTTAATATGTTTGAAGTTGTTATTGATCATTATTGAAGGCATTTTTCTGGGCTCTTCTTTCTCTTCACTGCCATGACCGTTGCTGTCACCTTTGAATATAGCAATGCCACATGGATACTGGTTGCAATGGTGGTATCAGCCCGAGCTTACTTTGAGGACCTTGAGTATGTACGTGTACCTGCGAAGCTCATTAAACATTGTAGCCTAATGTTATCACTTGTGCAGATTTTTGGCTAACGTTCGTAACCATTGTAAGAATGAGGTGGTGATGATGGGATATTTTACTGTTTTTGGTGATATCATGGTGTGATCGCGTAGCGTTGTGTGGTGATATCATGGCATGATTGCATAGCATTGTATGTTTGGTGATATCGTAGCATGATTGGTAGCATTATGTGTTTGGTGATATGGTGTGATCGCGTAGCGTGTATTTGGTGATATCATGGCGTGATCGCGTAGCATTGTGTGGGTGGTGATATCATGGCGTGATCGCATAGCGTTGTGTTGATGCAGGATTTGTTTTGGAAGTTATAAATCCTGCAGTTGTAAGGGTTTAGGAATGATTGTGTGAAGGTTTTACAGAAGTCTTAAAGTGGCTGTTTCCTAGTGAAAGTTAATTATCCTGCTCCTTACTGAAGTGAGTGTCTGGAGGGAACTAAAAACATAGGCCTCATTTTTTTTCCTGCTGGAAGAAGGACCTTCCTTCTCAAGGCCTCAGAGGGAGGAGACCCAGCAGATGTGTGGCTGTGAGCTCCCACAGCCCCCCAGGGCCCTGTGCTGCCTTTGCCTTCATGGCTCCGTGGTGGGAAGCCAGCTGAAGATGAGATCACTTCCCCATGCCATTCCACATCCTTTCATGACCCCTTTCAACAGTATTTTTCTCTGCCTTTTGAATATGTAGCACAGTCTTTGTTGTTGAAGTGTGCTTTATTATTATACGTCCAAAATGCTTTATCATTAATTTTTTATAGTGCTTAAAAGTCTAAGGGCATTTCATTGTTGTGGTTGGGGGTTGTCTACTCTTCTATTTTTACATGCTAAGAGTGTGTGTTGGCTTTGAAAATTATTTTGAAGAAGGTGTTTAAAATATCACATTTATTTTAGCTTACAATTTGTCACATTAGGGAACGGGTAGTAGTTTTTATTACAAGCACTGTATTCATGCTGACTTGAAATGACCCTGTCACATGTGAAAACAAATCAGATTGTTGCTGTTAATGAGCTTTTCAATTTACTATTCAGTGGATCAGATAAGTGGATTTAAGAGGTAATGATCCTGCTTAGCACTCAAGCTTGGCTGTCAGATCCTGGTAGTTGTGGGAAATCCCCAGGGACAAAAGCGTTGACACAGTTCTTGATGGGATAATGGGAATCAAAGCTAATGGATGATAAAAGGAGTAGAAAGAGTTACAAGGATAATTGTGGATTAAAGCACTGCTCTTTGTCAACACTGACTGCTGTTTTAGTATTTTATTTGTTAAACTCTGATGTGGGGAGAGCCTAGTTTGACAACAGAGCACAATGCTACTATGCCATGGGCTTGCTCACCCTCCCTTTCTCCCACTGGTTTCCAGGGGCAGAAGGGAAAGCTCTCAACAGAAGTGTGTTTGCTGCTATGTTTGCATTCCTCCCTATCTCTTTTTCTCTTTTCCTCATATCAAATACAGAAATGCTAAAATTGCAGCTGCTATAGCATTTCAGCAGTGCACTGAGAGGTGATTTTTTTTAAAATTCAAAGGTATTATTTTTATATTTGAATATATTATTGTTGCTATGTTTAATTACTATAAATAACTTCACATTTACACTGTGAACGTGTAAATTTTGCAACGTTTGAAGGATTGTATTGTATATTACAATTTTTTTCATATTTTGATTGTCCTTTCACTACTGATTTTGTCACAATAAATTACATTCATACAATTATAAAAGGATAAGTTAGCTTGCAAGTTAAGTTATTCTTGATCTTGGTACAATTTCTGGTTAGAGCTGCAAGTTTATTTCCTCGTGCTTTAAAATGCTCGAATTTAAAGCTAAAGTCTTTGGGACATGAAAATACAATTTTTATTGTATTATTTGTCATTTATATTATTATTATTTACATCCTCAGAGGTAGGCTATTGCTGGTTTGGTTTTTAAGTAAAGTCATGGGATTAGATCACCAGAAAAGAAGTTGGTACGAGCCAGTTTAGGTACAGTAACAGAAATATGGAGTTAGCTCAAGTCCATTGGTATTTGTGTGGAATACGTGATGTCAGGGAACAAAATTGGCAGCTAGATGGCACCCGGCCTTCACCGCTGCGTAACCAGGCTGTGCCTGCTGCTCAGCTCACACCTTAGCCATGCTTCACTCCGTTACATCATATGGAAGGATTACGTATAACACATAATACTTGGTTTTACTGTCACTAAAGGTTAAAGTGACTGAAATGAAATGTACTGGTTGGTAGATCCGTGTTTAGCCCAGTTGTGAGCAAATAGCGGAGGGGAAAAGTGAGTTGGCAGAGGGTTGTCAAAGACATTTTGCAGTACCCATCTGTTTCTGAAGTTGATTTAACCCAACTAAATGCTTTTATTCAAACTACATTTTGGGCTACTAAAACTACCAGAAAATTTTATGAAGATTACACAGTAAAGGAAAAAAATATATACTTGCTGTGTCTTGTGTATTTGTCACTACATCATAACAGCAGTCTGATCTCATAGGTAGGGTGCTGGGAACACTTGACTGGTGGTATGTCTTGGGTCTGAAATAAAGGGGGAAACTATACAACTACAAGTTACTTGGTTGCCAAAGCCTTTGGTCCCCTTTGAGAACACAAAATGAGACCTAATGTACCAGGTTTTATGACTGGCAGTGCAAGAACTTGCAAATACAAGCTGAAGGATAGTGTTGAATCTCATCCCACTGAGGACAGAGACCAACAGAAGAATGTTTTCTCCATCACTTTGCAATTTTTTATAATAAAACAGGTTTTTTGAATAGAGGCTCTATTTTTCTGTGAACAACAATGTGTGTTTGGTGTGGAAAATTTACATCTCCTTTGTGGGAAGAAAAGTATGCAAGGGCAGGTAAAAGCCTATCAGTCCCAAATTCACAAAACACTATCAGAGAGTGTATAAGCCATCTCTTACAAATCCTTCAGCTAGGCTTTATGGACAGGCAGTTGTGCAAGTACTTTTATCATGCAAAATCAAAACAGGGAAGGTTTTAGAATAAATGAAAATGTTGGTACTTGTAAATGTCTGTAATATGTTACTGTTGAAATGTTTATTTCCAGGTGTATGCCCGAATGTCAGAAGTCTTAGGAATAACAGATGACAACCATGTTCTGGAAACATTTATGACAAAAATGTGAGTTTGTGCTTGGGTTCTATTCTGTGTATGTATTTTGTTTTGTCTTTAATGTTTACATAAAATCTGAGTTTTATTTTGTCGTTAAGTTCGCTCTTTTCTAGCAAAATGTCTTCTGTAAATGTTAAATATTGGAAGTAAGGGATAACCATTTTCAGAAGCACCCTTGTCTTATTTTCTGAAGGTACTGCAGGCCCCTAAATAACCACTTGCAGCTGCATACATTCTTCACAGTGCCTACATCACCTCTGGAAATGGCTTGTGGGAGAATAGAGCTGAGATTTCATAGACTCTTGTTCAGTGACAGCCTGGCACGAGCAGTCCCCCCCATTCCTCACTTCTCATTCCTAACACCCTCAGATGTCAGTGGAACTGCCTGTAAAGCTTCATGGTAATTTACAGTGGGGAACTGACCAAGTTAAACTAATCTTTGTTTTGAGGAGGCTCTTTTGGATTGCTTTTTGGTGAGATCTGGCCAAATTCAGCCAAATTTGCTCTTAAAAATACAGATTCACAGAGGAGGATTTTAAGGCCTCATACTGAAGGAGACAAGGAGCATTATTATCAACTGTTTTCTCATCTCTGGCATTTGGCAGAATAAGATGGTGTGTTATTCTGGCAGATCAGCGTTGCAATACTTTCACTTAAGAATAATCCTAGAAAATTACTCTGGAGAACCTACCTTTTTGTCATGGCTTTGCTGCAGCCGCTCTCCTTGGGTGCCGGCAAAACTACCAGGATTTTGTCTCTTTTTACTTATGTTCTTCACGAGATTTGAAACTCAAAAAGAGTTTCATCTAAAATCAGTTTTGCTCTTGAAGCAAAACAAAATGGTCCCTCTGAAAAATTGTGGATATCCACTAAAAAAATCTGGGAGTCCCCAGGAGACAATGAGTTCTGTGTGTGCCTGGAGAAAGAGAAACAAGTACCTTACCTCTTTATTCTACGGTGAGGAAGGCGCTGCATCCTGTCATTTACTTCGTGTCTTCTAAATCTGACTTATAAGACCTTTAAATACTTTCAGTAGACTTTGACCTGCTAGAGAAACATCTCTGTTGATGTTACCAGGTTAGCCGTGACCTGTTTGGACAGTATTAAACCAGGCTTGTCTTTTGCTACCATGAATACCAGCCTTGAGAAATAGTAGCAATTAAGATGAGGTCATTTTCTAATATGACTTAACTTTTCTGTGAAAAACAGGGCATAAATGCTTTGCTTCCTTGAAACTAGAAGCCGAGTTGTTATATCTTGCCTTAGGATAACAATAGTATTCATCAAACCTTGATATTTATCTGGAGTCCGCTTTGAAGACAGGTAAATGGAGGGTGATGAATGGAAAAATATTGATGGATGCTTACTGCAGAGTTTCTGAAAGCAGTCCATGTCGTGGTACCACATGGCTAGGCGTCATGTCGTTGTTTCAAACTACAGTGAAACTTGAATGACTGAGGAAGAAGGGGGGAAAGAGGACTCTTGTTTGGATGCATCAGTTTGCTTCTCTTTTTCTATTTGTTGTTGCCATTGAAACGAAATCTCTGTTGCCTTTGCCAACGGAGGAAATAAGTGTATCATTTAGCAAGTTGTATGTTAAGTACTACACGTGTTTAGATTGGATAGGGCTGTATTTGCGCAAGTACTGTAAATTAAGGAAAAAACATAGGGTTTTAATGTTACGTGGAAGATTTTAAAAGCAGACTAGGTATGTAAAAAGCAAAAATCGGGGCTGCTTTTTAGATGATACACTCTACATTGTTTTCTCTTTCCTCATGGCTTACTGTATTTTCCTAAAAACATGAATTGTTCATTGATTAGATTGAAGATCAATTTCATTGTATGGAATGGATGTTACAGCTTGAAATGGACAATTCAGCAGCTTTAAGAGTTAGCTGTGAAAGCACTGTATAAACACATTCATGTTTGTGTCAATTAAAATAAACGAGCTTCTCCGCAGTGATAGCATGCCAGTTGGAAAATCTGGGTGTGAAACCATAACATGCTGATATATAATCCAAAAACTAGAGTCTGATGAGGCAATCCAGTCTGGCAGCATTTCTGGTGCTCTGCTACTAAAAATAATCTTAGCACATTCGTAACAGCAGTGGGCAGGATACATGACTGTGAGACCGTTCACCTTTTTCTCTCGTGGATGTAGTCAGTATTTTTAACCACACCGTTATTTTAGAAAGCCACTAGTCTACTGTTCTGTCTTACCCTACATGTCCATTTTTTTCTTTAAGTAGGTGAAATTTGTCATATATTATTCCTTAACATTAGGTTAAAAGGAAACACTAGGGAATTTTTAGTGTGCATTTTCTTGTTAAAGCGGTGGTGTTCTCGTATAGTAACTGCACAACAATATTTGAGACTGTATAGTTTCTGTTTTCTTAATGCTGAGCATTATGTGAAATAGAGGAGTTAACGCTTAAAAGAATGTTGTTGGCTGGCTAATGGCAACCAGTCTTTCAAATCAAAGTATTGGAGAAAAAACCTTATCATAATCTGCCATTAGCACTGTGGGATGATCACAAGACAGTGTCAGGTTGTTTCCTTCCACTTTGCCATTAAAGAATCCAATGAAGGCTGCATGCAGGAAGCATTTTATACTTGGTGTGAGGAGTAAACATATCAATTGAGTTTATGATAGTCAAAGAAGTTGTAGTCTATGAGGACATATTAATTATTTTTTTGTTCTGCTGTTAGAGACTTAACCTCTTTTTGTGATAACTTACTGGTTGACACATTTCTAGTTTCCTGAAGTCCTACATGAGCCCAGTAAATGATTTCTTGAGATTTTGAACACATTTTCTATTGAGCTGTCTTTTCCCAGATCTCTGTTTTCAGTAGTTCACTTTCGTTTATGTAGCTTTCATCTGTTCTTTTGAATCCATTAGTAGCAGCTTTGCAGTGGAGGATTGATGATCAAACTCAGTGAGTTCTTTCATTAACAGAAAACAATTTGAAATACTTGTGTCGTAGCTGCTAGTAGCTGCAGTAGCCACTGCTCAGTTTATGGATTAAAGACTGTATGAAGTAGATATTCTTCAAAGTAGAGAAATATTTTGCTATTTGTCAATGTAATAGGTGTCCTTTAGACCTTCTGACTGTAGTTTAAAGTACTACTGTCACATCAGATCCTAGACCTTTTATCACCTTTTCATTGGAAGTTAATGAATGTGCTTTTTACTGAATTCCTCTTAAATCATTTCTGAAGGGATAGAGTTTTATGTAGTCAGAATATCCATTAATGGCGGTATTTTCATCACAGTCGTACCAGAAATTTTATAGGATAGTTCTTTTAGCATCCACTGTCTTTGCTTGCTTTGACCGTCACCTTATAGGGTGTATGTGTGGAAGGGGAAGGCCAGCTGAAAAAATACCTAATCTCAACAAAATTTTTCTAGTATGCAAGGCATCTGAAGTCTTCTCAGCTGTGTTCAGCATTGTAGCAACCGTAGAGTAGGTTCAAGGAGGGATAAGCTGGGAGGAGTTACATGAGTGTGAAGACAGGCAAGAGGGAGCAATGGGATTTTGAAAGAGCTACTAGGGTTGCAGTGGATGACAAGGTTCTGGAGAAGGAACGCGACTTAAGGTCCCAGCCTGTTTCCTTAGACTTTCTTCTTCTTAGCCTGTTGCCCTGAGGTACTGGCTTTCAAAGGCACAGATTATTCCTCCATCTGTATGGAGTTCTCTATCCTTGTTGCTCCTATTTCCTCTGGAAACAGCCCCATCACATGTTCTTATGCCTCTTGGCCTACTGGAAAGTGGTTCAAGACCAGGACTCTTAAGGCAAGAAATGAGGCACTGTACCCAAAACTAACAGTGGTCCTCTCCTTCACCCATCATCCCTTTGAGCAGTAGCTACCTACCTGCCCTAGTTCCACCTGCTTCTTGAGCCTGTCCTGGGCATTTGGCTGAAAGCTCCTTGTATTTATTTTGGCTGCAAGCACCTTTCTTTTTCTTCACTTATTCTTTGTGAGCCTCTTCTGGTTCCTTTCAGTTATTGTCAAATTCATGTGGAAGAGATTTATCATGAGGTAGATTTACAAAATATTTGCCCAAATATTTATTATTTTTGGTCATGATAACTGAAACATGAAAGAATGATGCATATCCAAACATTGCTGTTGGATGGTTTTTGCCTTTTTAATTGCTGTAATGATTTCACTATGATCGGCTTGTATATACATATGTATGAATAGAGAGTTTTTTCCATATAACAATGTTTAAGTAATACATAAGTATAAAAAGTCTGCATCTCTGAATAATTTTCTGAACACTCATACTGATAGGACTCCATGGCACTTTTATTCATGACGGAATGTGCATTTTTGTAACTATTCACCTTTGTCCAGCTCTAATGAAAAGTATATATCCAATCACTTTCATTGAACCACAGAGAGCTTTCATTGTAAATGATGATAATCTACAAGAAATAATTAAAACGTGACTGTACGGAGCTTTCTTGCCAACAAATTGCAATCTTTGTTATTACTGAAACTTAAGTACCACATAAGGAAGAGGTTTTCAAAGTCTTTTTAGGGCATTTGGATGCCTGGTTTTCTTGCACTTTAATGGAAATTGGATAGCAGACACCTTAAGCAAATTTGAAAGCTTTGTTTAAAATGTATGATTTTTTTTATCTTTATGATTTTTATAATGCAACTATATTTCTAATATCCTTATGACAGAACTCAAGGGAATGGCAGGAAGATATGCCAGGGGAGGTTTAGGTTGGATATTAGGAAAAGTTTCTTCACCCAGAGGGTGGTGGAGCACTGGAACAGGCTCCCCAGGGAAGCAGTCATGGTGCCAAGCCTGACAGCATTCAAGAAGCATTTGGACAGTGCCCTCAGACACATGGTGCGAATTCTGGGGTTGTCCTATGCTGGGACAGGAGTTGGACTCGGTGATCCTTGTGGGTCCCTTCCAACTCAGGACATTCTATGACTAAATGGAGAAGGTACCCACCATCCACGTGACCAAATGGATTTTCTCTTTCTGTACAGTATGTACTCACTCATCAGCACTCCCTTTTCTCTGCTGACTACGCTTTGCTTTTCTACCTTGCATCCCTGATTCTGTCTCCTCCTCTAAAATTTTCTTTTTTAAATTGCACCACATGTTTTTCAGTTCTCTCTTCTAAGCTGAGCGTTCTGCTCCTGTGCTCCAGCAGTATTATTTCCCACCCACTACTGCCATAAGAACTGCTACATCTTGTATGAAGGGTTATCCTTTGCTGTGCACCACACAGAACTGTGAAGAGCAGTGTGATACAGTCCATGTCTCTGAAGAAGTCTTTCTGCACATCATAAACTGAGGACAGGACAGGAAGTTAAGGACAGTAGAATGGTTTTTTAGAGGGGAAAAAAAAAAAAAGTCATGAAATGGATTTAAGAGGCTGGAAGTGGATGTCTTTGCCTTGATTCTTTCCCTGCCCCAGTGTCGTAATGACTTGATACGTGCAAATACTTGTGCTGCTTCTGTGGATGAGATGGTAACTCTTTTCCCAGAGAATTGTAAATTGGAGTATGTAATCATTATTTACCTTCCCCCGCTAGAATTTAGGTTAAAAATACAAAGCCTCTGAAAATAATGCTTTTAAGTCACTGTATTAAGGGAAGAGATGTTTGGTGTGCTGATGGAACTGCATTAGTAAGCAGCTGTGGTGAGAGACAGTCTCATACCAAGCTGGAGGGTTCGGAGAAGCTGAGAAGCTGCTTTGGTGCAGCTTTTTGAAGCTGAGGTTTTATTCTTGTCTTCTTACTAAAGGCAAACTAAAAGCAAATATTTGAAAGTGTACTGGATTCTTAATGCTGTTTCATTTAAATTTTTAAAATTCTCATAGCTTTTCAGCATGGATCAGTGTTACTGTTGCTCTTCGGATTTTGTGCGTTTGTGGTTCAGTATTTTGATACTGAAATTGTTGCCAAAACTGAAAATATTCTGTCAATTTATTTCCACTTTTTTGTGCTTGCCTTTAGAATGTACTCAGTGCTCATCTACCATAGATGTTTTGGTGAATTTGACATTGGCATAGCTTTTGATGAAGCTCTTATTTTCCATGACTTATCTGAAACCTTGTGATTGGTTCCTTTGACTGTTTCCTTTAGTTAATATTTTAAATCGATAAGCCACTTGAGAGAGGAGGAGGCAAGGACACTGGCACTTAATCCAAGTGCTGTCTTGCCATGATTTCTCAGAGCTGTACATTTTTCTCATCTTTCATTCCTTCGTTTTTCTTCCTTACATAGTGGAAAACGGCTTTTTATATTATGAGATTCCTCTCTAGATCATTACAAATTTCTCAGATACTTATAACGCTTTGTAGATGTTTCTTAGAGTATTACATTTTATTGCCTGATATTGATAAGGCAGAAGCAGAAATGGGAATTGCTACAATTGCAATTGAAATTTTTCAGCCTCTATTCACTCACGAGTATTACTCTATCTTTCAGCATCCAAATACAACCATGAACTGAAAGAATAGATGTATACAAAAATACGCTGAATGTTGGATGAAGAGCCTTCCTTATACAGTTTTAATTTTCTTTTCAAGCTGTCACTGTGACTTCTTATTCTTCTTTAAATGTCTTACATCTGGCTACTGAAGGACAAAGATTTGGTCTTTTGCAAAATAGCCTTTTTATGATTTTGATATTGATGTCAAATCTGGGTAGTCCAAATTCATTTTTATTGCTTTGTATGGTATATACTTGTTAAGGATTTAGTACAACTATAAACATCTCCAGAACTCCCTATAGTATGGATAAACTATGAATTATGGACTTGCTAGAATGGGCTATTTCTTTAAGGCAATCTGAACCTCTGTAGCTCTTCATAGAGATTTTATAAAGTAAATCAATGTTTGTTTGTAAATCTAAATTGAGGAATACTGCTTCAGTAATTGCATTGTTATTTGTCTTTTCCTGAGCAAATAATACTAAACAGTTATATGCTTTAAACTGCATTCTTGAGCTTAACTTCCTGAAAAAGAGATTTAATTTATGTGGTGTAGTACGTTGCTTAGCCTGTGGATATGTAAAAGCAATAATCAGTGCTGATTTTAAGGCATGTAACATCTCTTCTTCAAGTTCTGTATTCCCAGAATTGAAATCCTGTTGCCTCATGATATGAATAGCTGGTACTGATTATCTCTTACATCGTGGTCTTTCATCAATAGATCTGACAGCTTAGTCAGAATCATTACGTATGTTCTACAGACAAGGAAACTGAGGCATACAAATCTGAAATTACTTATTCTTGATCACCTGGCAGTTTGAGATACACCCTAGCAATTTGATATCACGATCAGGAATAGGTGCAGGGCTCCTGAGCAGCCTGTTGTGCTGCCTTTTTGTTTGAATGGGCTGTGTTTCAAAAGGCTGTGGTGGCCTGATTTTTATTTCTGCAGATGAATCCAATACCAGAAACTCTGCTGTGAATCTCTCATGCAGCATGAGAGATCTGGAGGAAGGGGGCATTCAAATTTCTTTTGAGTTTTTGAGCAATTGAGGGTGACTGTGGATGTCCCAGAAGAGTAGGGCACAGTACTTGCCTTTACAAAACGGATCTAAGAGGAAGGAAGTTGTTATTGGCTGATCAGGCCAACTTGGATTCTCAAAGGAGCACTAGAAAAAGTTACTAGTAGTCAGTGTATAATGAAGTGATAAATGTGTTTGGGCTACCTGGGGGAAGAGGGTGTAATTTCTTCTTGGACTCACTGACTGGAGTTTACAACAGAAGAGTAAGTATCAGACATTTGGACTTCAGTAAGGTTGTTGACACTGGCCTACATGACATTCCCATAAGAAAGCTGAAAAACGACAGACTACAAGATCAGTGACTCCTAACTTATTGTTGTAACAACTCCTCATTTGAAAAAAATTACGTTCCTCCACTTTACTGGCTTCAATTTACCCCTTTCATCTGAAGGTTAATGCCGCCTCCTCACCTCCTAATAAATGTAGTAGGTGAACACAACAGATTCCACCCCAAGTCACTTCAGTGTCTTTGCACTGACCTGCACACAGTACAGAAGCAGCTGTAGAGGGTCCTGGCTCTGTGCTCTGTGTCTCATGCTTAACCTATTGTAAGGTAGTAGAGCAAGTCATCACCACCTGGTGTTAGCTGCATAATTTCACTGAAGGGCTAACTATAAGAGTTCACTGTCAAAAATGGTAAGTTGCTTTATATGGTGTTACCCAACGATTGATAATACATCTAGTGTTATCCTATATCATAATTTATGCATTGGTTCATTAATCAGAGTATGCTTCCTAACTGCCTGTGTCTGAGAGGGGTTGCAATTAGGGAAATGTGGTATTCCATATGTGTCTTGACTTTAGTTAAGTGTTTGCTGTAGGGAAGAGGAAGAAAAGGGATTAGTACAAGAACTGCAAGGTAGTGTTTCACTGGGAATTGGGTATATCAGCAGCTCTGGGAATTGGCCGTTAGTTTTTCTGTGCCCCGTTTCTCCTATGGAAATTTTCCTAGGGAATTTATAGAAATCTGGTTTTATCTTGTGAAGAATTGGGCAGATAAACACTACAGAAGTTAAGTGGCTGGATACTGTGCTGAAAAGTGAGTAAGATAGATATAAGTAGGGGGAAGCTTCAGATCATTTATTTCATTATGACAGATGATGGATTTTTTTTAAATGAATGCATTTGTTACAATATTACAAAAAAGTTTGATTCCCTTGTTCAGGAAAAAGACATGGCATGTTTTTATAGCATTTTCTGTCTTATAAGTGGAAAGTCCTAAGACGTATCACAGAAATACATTTGTAATATAATGCGCTACTGCTCTGAGCTTTTGCACTGCACTTCTCAAAAAGAGGAAAATGTGTTATAAAATCTCAGTGTTTTGTTTTGTTTATTCTAGTGTTACAAATCTTAAATACCGGGGAAGGTGTGAGCCCGTGATTTCAAGAACTCTTCAGTTTCTAAATGACCTCTCTGTTGGATATCCTTTTTATTGTATATGGCATAACATATTATTTGAAAATAATAAGGTAAACATTCATATGAGACTGTTGTTTCGTATGCCATGTTTTTAAACCAATTAGGATATTAATATTTATTCATCTTAGTTTATCTTTTTCTACGCATAGTTTTTAAAAGGTGTGCTCATTTCCACCTGCTTCTTATCTAGAAAAGAGAAATCATATAACTAGTTGCTTATGGTCATTTATCCCATTCCTAATCTTGAAGTTAATACCATTGATGAGTTCAACAGTACTGAGAACAGGATTAGTTCTGTTAGAAGTTGAGAACAGGATTAGTTCTGCTTTGAGGATGAGTCAACTAAGATATGAAGCATGAGGTAGATTTTAAACACAAGCCTCATCACATGTTTTATCATTGACTGGTTCTAAGTTCCTCACTGTGTCAGTGTCATCATTACTACTGATAAAACACCCTTGACTTTGCATGTGGATTTTTGTCTGGGTACAAGTATTTTTGTAAAATTCTTACCCACATCATGGGTGCTAACTTGCTATCTGTTGCAAACCTTTTGTATCTGGTTCTCATATTCACTTACTTATCATAAGATGGAGAAGAATGTCTGCTCTTTGAATTTTCAGGCAATCGAGCAAGAAGATTTAAAAAAAAGTAGTAGCTGGTTTTGATGTGACAATATTTAAAGGTCTACGACAGATAATAAACCACCAGAGCTCATAAAAACATTCAATATTGAAATCCTTCGCTATTTTAAAATAAAAACAACTTTTCAGTAATTTTCTAGAGGAGATTGTTAGACAAGCAGAGGGGAAGGCACCTGGAATATGACAATTGGTATCATTTTATTTCTCCACAGAACTCTAATCATATAAGAAGAGTTTTAATATATTTCCTTGGGTTGAAAGATGAGTGTGTGTTTCCACATTCTGTAAGTGAATTTGGTTTAATGAAAATCATACAGTGTGTACTTCTGTATGTTTACTTGAAATACCATTAAGCAGCTAACTTGGTGCTTTAAATATGCATGTGTTTATGTTCTCATGGCATCACAGAAATAGGACTGGAAAGGACTTGAAAGTGAAACAGTACTAAGGAATTTGACAAAAACAGAAGGGGAGACATTTATTTCATTAAGAGACTAATGAGCTCTCTCCTCTTTTATACTATATCCTTATTGCTTCAGTAGTGTTCAAAACGCATTCAGAATAACCAAGAAATTTCACATGGTGCACCTGACTTCAAGTGCTTGCTTGTTTATTTATGGATGTATACTCGCTGAAATAATCAGCCTGATATTACTGCTAAAGCCAACAAGCATCTAGCATTTCATATTGTCTTCTGGAGGCTTTCAAAGACGTGTATTCACATGGTCGCTCTCAAAAGGGAGGTCAGTATAAGCTATTGGTGCAAAAAATACTTTTCCAAGGCTGAAATGTCTGGATAGTTTTAGTTTTTGAATTACTCAAATTATATTTGCAATAAATGAGTTTTCTGCTCATGAAATAGATACAATGGTATCACGACCTAGAAAGGATGAAAAAGTAGATATTTAATAACCGAAGTTCTCCTGAAGAGTGGAATTGTGATGAAATTGGGGGTTTTTTCTTTGCAGAAACTTGCTAACTGTTGCAAGAGCAGTTTCAGACCCCTGTGCGTAGTCAGGATGTAAAGCAGCACTACCTTCATAAATACCCATCTTAAACCTCAATGTGAAATGTTTAAAAACTAGTAAAAAGATAGATTAACTAAAAACATAAATACCAAAATCTATTCAGTTACTTTTCAATGGAAATACTTGAAACAAGAATTCTGAGAACAGTAGCTTTTCTGCTTAGATGGGTGTGGTTGTACCAAGACAGCTTTAATGCTGGTTCACTTCACCGTGATGTTGTATTAGTTAAGTTTAAAATTGTGTTCTCTGGCAAACCATAAAAGATTTCAAAAGTATTAGACACCCACTTTTGTGCTGGAATTTAATATGCAACTTTTTATTGGAAAATAATCGTCCTTGTCTGGCAAAATCCACCATGCAATATTTCTGTTAGTAGGCATAATGCAATAAAGACAGGGAGGGCTATTTATCACTACAAATTTTGAGGATTTCAGGATTCTTTTTATTATTTTAATATATTTCTTTGGTATTAAATCAGAAAAATGATAAATTACACCTGTCGAGGCTGTTTTTCCTTTTTCCCAGAAAATGATGTACAACCCAATTTCACTGGTCATTTTGGCTTTTAAAGATATGTATTTTTTTCCTATAAAAAACTCTACCAATAGTTTTTTTTTTTAATAATAATACTGAAGTACTTTTTATTTCAAACATATGAAGTAGTTTATAACTACTTCCTGGCATTGCAAACTTTGGCCTTTTCACATTATATTAGGGTTTTTTTAAAAGGTATTAAGTATTTATTGCTTTGAAAGAGTGTATTGTTAAGATGCTGGATCCAGTGGATCAATTTTCAGTATTTGATATAGATTAAATTGTGGCTAGCCTGAAAGGTTAAAATAATAATTTATTTCATTTCAGTACTTTCCTGTACGTCAATCGGCTTCTACACAGTCTTGGAAATCTTTTTTTTTTAATGTGTATAATAGTCTTTTTCTAAAGGATAATATAGAATTAAAAGCAAACCATAATTCCAGCAACTGTACTGTGTAACGGAAAAAAAGAGAAGAAAAAACATAAAGAGTATTAACAACAAAGGCAACAAATGATTGGAGCTGGTGTCACAGTTTACATTACTTTCACAATTATTCCAGGTTTGCATATTTCGAAATATATTAGCCCAATTTGATTTCAAAGCTCAGTTATTTGAATTATAAATCATTATGTCCCTCCTAGCTGATCAGTTGTGAAATATCTGTGAATTCATTTACATAATGGAATGTTAGTCATTCCTTTATGTCTTTGAAGCCATAGTGCTCCCTCATGCATGTTTAGTTCTTTCTAATAATTAACTTTTCCACTGTATATTTTTGTAGCAAAATAACTACAGTTTCATTGTTATTTTGTACAATAACTTGCAGTAAAATATTTATAGTCTCTCAAAAATTCTTTATCTGTGTCTTTGTTAGCCTTACAGTGTTATGAAAGGCTCTCCCTTGTAACAGAGGAAAAAAAACCAACAACTATGTGGCTTTGCGCTATAAAACCAAGCAATGCTATGTCAAATGTTATAGATTGACAAAGGAGCATCATCTTAAAACGAGATTAGGACATTTTCCAATAGCAGCTATAAAACCTATTCTTACACTTCTAACTGTTTAAAAATAATTTAATCCGTTTAAAATGAAAAGGGAAATTGTTTATTCCCATAAAAGTAATCGAACTCTTCAATCAATTATGGGCAGGAATGGCAGAGTAAAGCAAGCACTCAAAAAAAAATTAACAATAATAAGTGTTATGGGTATTTGTTTGTAAAATCTGTGTTTGTACATGACTGTAGGCACTACTGTACAGTGTAAATTATGCAGTCATACTGATTATTTCTTAAAGAACTTCATCAATGCCAGGGATCAACAGTGTTCATTAAACTAATGAGTCCTGTTTTTATAATATTCATTGTACAAGTCCATAAGTCATTTAATTCATTTGATGCCTTCAATGCTTATGAATGGTTCTGGGTTTTGAATTTTTCTATGGCATTCCTGAAAAAGTGTGTTGGTATACTTGGGTATCGCAAAGCCTTTTATATCCCTGTTGTACAGATGCAGAACTCAGACAGTGGAATTAACTGGCTTGTGGAGAGTCACACAGCAATTTTATGTCAAACGAAGGAGAAGTAGGAGTCAGAAAACCCAGGCCCCTGCTTTGGCCATTCTCTCGCTCCTTGTTTGCAAACATCCCTCACGGCAGCGGTTACCTCTGTACAAAAGCTCACAAAGACGTCAGCATGGCTCTGTTGGAATATGCAGTATTGTCTGCTTTGCCTAACCCCAAATGTTTGAATCATCTGAGACAGGGAGTTAGTGTGTCCTCGTTCATAATTCACACAGCTAGGAAAGGATTCAAGTTGTGAAACTGTCTGAACCATCTGAATCATAGAATCACAGACTGGTTTGGGTTGGAAGAGACCTTAAAGACCATCTAGTTCCAACCCCCCTGCCACGGGCAGGAACACCTTCCACTAGACCAGGTTGCTCCAAGCCCCATCCAACCTGACCTTGAACACTGCCAGGGAGGGGGCAGCCACAGCTTCTCTGGGCAACCTGGGCCAGTGTCTCACCACCCTCACAGCAAAGAATTTCTTCCTAAGATCTCATCTCAATCTCCCTCTTTCAGTTTGAAACCGTTCCCCCTTGTCCTATCACTCCATGCCCTTGTAAAAATTCCCTCTCCAGCTTTCCTGTAGTCCCTTCAGGTACTGGAAGGTGCTAGAAGGTCTCCCCGGAGCCTTCTCTTCTCCAGGCTGAACAGCCCAACTCTCTCAGCCTGTCTCCATAGCAGAGGTGCTCCAGCCCTCTGAGCATCTCCGTGGCCTCCTCTGGACTTGCTCCAACAGCTCCGTGTCCTTCTTATGTTGGGTGCTTTAAAGGCTTCTATAACATAGTTTTTGCAAACTTAAGTTTTGATTTAATAGGATTTTGCATGCTTTTTAAAAGAAACCTTAAGAAAAATACTACATTTCATCAGATGTAACTGCTCAGTTAGCCATGCTAGAATGTACGATCTGTAGAATATGTGCAGTCCAGGAAATAACGTTGCTTCTGTGTCATTTAGTGTGCATCGCCCTGGGAGCATTTGTGCACAAGCAGGTGCAAACAGGCTCAAGCTTGTCCTGCTGGACCAGGGCAAGGAGCTTCAGCCCAGGAATCGGGTAGCTTTGCTGGTGCAGTGCAGACCAGAGCAGCAGACCTTCCTGAGGGCCTGCATGGTGGCTGGGGCCAACGCTGTACTGCTGCAGTTACCTGCCACCTGGACTGTCACTGGCTTGAGCTTAGCCAGTTTGTGGAGCGGGAGATTTCAGTTCATGCTTAGCAGTGGTCAGTTAGATTGGCTTTTTATTTTATAAAGTTGAAGAAACTGGGATTCCTGTGGAGACATGTGTGTGACCCATAGAGACATCCAAAATTCCCAGCTGTACCGCCTTGTTACGGACTTTGCTCTGGCTCTGAGTCTCTGTATGTTCTTAAGAAATTTCCATTCAGTTCCTATACATCTGAAAATACTTCGGTGAAGTGTTTAACGTAGCTTAGTATGCATGAGATGCATTTTTATCTGTTGTAACTGAAACAAATTAAATGTGATTTTTGATGGGTCTGGAAGATCACCTCTGTGATTCTGAGGCCATTGCTTCAGAGCTGCTTAGGGTTGCTGCCAGTCCCATTGCCAAGTGCTGGTCGTCTTCAACACAGTTGCAAAACCACTATTTTTTTTTTCTTTTTACATGCTGATAACATGGGACTATCTGGGGAAAAAACAGCACCATTTATTATCAGAAACTCTCTGTTTAATTATAGGAGTCATTTAGTTCATTCATCTCTTTTGTGACTAGAATATATGCCATGAAAAGTAATTGCTTTAATTAATAATAGATTATGGTCTTTAATGTTCTAAAGAATATCTCCATGACATCTACTTCTAGATAAAATTCAGATATTTTTTAACGTACATTTGTAGTTGTTTCAGTTAGGATTTTTTCTCACTAAAAATTCCTGAAAGTTTGTACAACCTGATAATGTAACCATAATACTGTGAAGCTGATTTTTCCTTAACACCTGCTACTTATAGCCTCCTGAAAAGGCTTGTGAAAATAGAGGCTGTGCAATTCATGCTTCAGAATCACACAGTAAGTTTCCTTACTACGTTAAAAAACATCGTGTGTAGCAAATTTTGTAGAACGCTTAACTTTTCATACGCTTCTGTTTCAACAGAGTAAACACTTCCCTTTCTTGGGCGTCAGCGATAATTACAGCCTCAGTGACCTTAGGTGCCGGACAGTGTTCTACACTGCTCTCACTCGGCTTCTCATGGTAGAGTTAGGTAAGGTCCTCCTCCCATGTCCCTGAGGCACCTTGCTCTTTTGTGTAATACTATGAACTTTTCAGGTTACTAAACCAATCGAACAGCAGTTTAATTGCATAGTAAATATAGTTGGTATTTAAATCACTGCCTATCAACTTTTGAGATTTATGGCGTTAAGCAATAACACCTTATTTGTTTGTTGCCTTCTGTTGGAGAAATAAGCAAGATGAGTTATTTTTTGCACAGAAGCACTTTTTGTATTAAGCATGAGGATTTACACCATTAAGTGCTTGAGTAAGTACTTTGAGTTCCCAGGTGACATACCGATTATGCCAGAACCTTCCAGCTTTTAGTAGAAGGGTTTTTTAATTTCACTTCTTCATGCAAGTTCCAATACACAAGACCATCTGAGTTTTAATAAAAACACTGACAAGAGTTCTGCAGTTCAGCCAGAAATACTTAAACGTGCACTTGGGGTTACCTTTTGAGTCGTCCTTTGGAAATTAGGGAGGTTAGGCATGTGTAAAACCCAGTGCATGCTCTAATAGCTAGATGTGATAAAGGACTCGGTCACTTTGAATCCAGGCACTGCCCTTGGCCACCAGACTAAAATGCAGAACTCTGTCTGCATGATTAGCTCTCCGTTGTCTAAACAGGGAAGGCTGGGCTTGTCAAAATGAACACTGAAACAAATTGTCTGTTAAAGCAGCTGATGGTGAAGAATGCAGCACGTCTCAAATGGCCTCTGTTCTGATCAGAGGCCCCCTTCAGAGTTGTGGGCTTATGTCTGCTGAGGGTCAGCCTTACAGACTGCTTTCGTGAGGATGGGTGCCTGTAAGAACACCAGGAGGTGTTCTGAGGGGGACTGGTGATGAGGCCCTTCAAAAAATAAGGCGGCAAGTGTTTTGTGTACTCATTTCCAACCCTCCTACAAGGACTTAAGTAGACACAGACAGTCATAAGCCAAGAGCAGTTGTTACACTTCTTGCTGATAACGGGTGCCTGTACAGTCTACTGCTGAATGGTGCTGAAAACAGTTAACTTCGAGGCAAGACCGAACCATATTTATCAGCTATTTCTTAAAGAACGGCAACTGTGAGCTGGACCTGGGTTTGCTTACAGTTAAACTGGCTTTCAGTACTGGCTCAGTGTCGTATAACATAAGCAACAGGTCGATTTTCTAATATAAAATGGGTTATACATGCAGCTTCAGTAACTCTTCCTACAGGGGCAAAGAAAAAGATTTGGTAAAAACAAGATCACAGGTGTTAAAAATTACATCTCAAAGTGAAGTTGTATAAATAGATGTCAGACAGAATGCAGGCACATGACTTATAACTGGCTACAAGCTGATCGAGGTCATTGTGATTCCTCTGGATTAACAGCTTACAAGGTCTGAAATGATTAGGAGTATCTCGAAAAAGCATACATCAGTCGTTTGGCTATTGTCCTTTGTGTTCCTACTGGAATAAGTTTGTTTGGGTTTAAACTGATAGAAGAGCACATCTAGAGACACAAGTATAAGTTGCGTTTTAGGATCCAAATTTAAAAAGATGAACACAAACTGTCCTTTCTATGTGTTTATGCAAGCATTAAATGGCAGTATTCTTACCTGGTGCATCAAAAGATATTTTCAAACTGTGCAAACTGGCATTTTTAGACAAGAAAGCATTGTCCGTGCGGTGCTACAGGCTGGGGGAAGAGTGGTTAGAGAGCGGCCCAGCGGAAAGAGACCTGGGGGTGCTGATGGACAGCTGGCTAAACATGAGCCAGCAGTGTGCCCGGGTGGCCAAGAAGGCCAATGGCATCCTGGCCTCTATTAGGAATAGTGCAGCCAGCCGGTCTAGGGAAGTGATCATCCCTCTGTACTCGGCACTGGTGAGGCCGCACCTTGAGTACTGTGTCCAGTTCTGGGCCCCGCACTTCAAGAAAGATGTTGAGGTGTTGGAGCGAGTCCGGAGGAGGGCGACCAAGCTGGTGAAGGGTCTGGAGGGTCTGACCTACGAGGAACGGCTGAGGGAGCTGGGGTTGTTTAGCCTGGAGAAGAGGAGGCTCCGAGGTGACCTTATTGCAGTCTACAACTACCTGAAGGGAGGTTGTAGCGCGTAGGAGTCGGCCTCTTCTCCCAGGCAACCAGCGATAGGACAAGAGGACACAGCCTCAAGCTTCGCCAGGGGAGGTTCAGGTTGGACATTAGGAAGCATTTCTTCTCAGAAAGGGTCATTAGACATTGGAAGGGGCTGCCCAGGGAGGTGGTGGAGTCACCATCTCTGGAGGGGTTTAAGAAAAGACTGGACATGGCACTTAGTGCCATGGTCTAGTTGACATGGTGGTGTCAGGGCAACGGTTGGACTCGATGATCCCAGAGATCTCTTCCAACCTGATTGATTCTGTAACAATTGTCTTTGAGTTTTTTTCAAATTAAAAGAAGAGCTTTATATAAAATCCTTTTATATGAATGATAAGCAATTTATATGGAAGCAAAATTAAGATGAATTTTTATGGGGGGGGGGCTTGTTTTAAGTAATTGTTTGATGTAGAAATATTTTTGAAGATTAGTTGAATACAGCAAATTCAGCATATTTACATTTTAAACAATGTGCTGTTGGAGTGACTGGCAAAATTTAGTTGTAGGAAAGAACAATAATATATTAATCGGTATTTGCTTCAAAATGCACTTTGGTTTCTGTTGAATTACTTAAACTTCATATGAATATAATTAGACTTTGAATTCCTTATGTGCCCCAGCTTGTGTTTTTAATAATTCTTTTGGCATTTAGAATTGCATCATTTTGTCCAAGATTCGTAGTCCAAGATCTCTAAAGTAAGCTGAATATTTGTGTGAAGTATATAGTAACCAAAACTAATAGAAGAACACCAGTAAAGTTACGTTTACGTAAAAGTTTTTACTAGGATTAATAGATTTTAATCACTTTTTCTTCTGCATTACCAAAAGGAGTAGCTGTAAGCTGTAGAAAATACCTTCAGGAGCTATTCAGCATGATTTGTCTGTGTCCTGTACGTACAGGTATATGCAGTCATGGTCAGTGCCAAACCTCTCCAAGTAAAGCAGCTTTAAAACACTATTGCTGTAAGCCACACACAGATCTCCTATAACTTACAAGTGAGGCATCTCTTTTCTTTCAGAGGACATAATAAGGATGTGTATGCGTAGTTTGAATTATAGAACATGAACAATTTATCATGGTAGGTTTGTTTAGGATAGTTTCTTTCTTATTAATATTGTACTGTTCATGGGATGTGAATGTGGCTTGTACAGGAATGCAAAAGAAACGTATAGGTAGTAATTTGTGTTGCTTTTCTAAAAGTTACAAATTATGTGATTGATAGGGCAATACTATGTAGGATCCTAACTGTATATTCTTTCTTGACTGCCTACACTGAAATTTAAAATAGAAATAGCACATAAGATTTCCCCTTACCCCATTTCCAGAACGAGCCAGTTTGTCATTGAAGTGTTGGTCCCAATCAACACTGGACATTCTGGTAGTTCTTTGGTCTTCTCAGCTTTTTAACAAGTATGCTTGAGATTCTGCCTTCAGGAAGGGTTCATCTTGAATTTGGCTGTGTACATAGTATCTTTGTGGAGATGTCTTCTAACGATGTGCAGCACTCTAGATGAGAGGCAGTAGTACTTTTGCAATGTTGTGGTAATTCAGGTTTCTCCTGAGGACTCTATAAAGGGCAATTGAGCCCCAGTCCTACATAGAGCAGTATCCAAGTGACTCCTGTTAGTCTGTACGCTGGCATGGGACAATACCAGCATGGGACTCTTTCTAAATGATTGGTCTTTATTAATTTTTTTGCTCTGAGGAAAACCTGATAAGCAATTAAAAGGAGAAAAGCACCAGGATATTCAATGCATATAGAAGTAGTTTAGGTCGTAGGAGGGTAAGAGGAAGGTGATGCTGGTCGAGCAGAGAGGTTGGGAGCACAGAAACTAATACTGGTTTGGAACTGCCTGAAGAGCTGGAGTTGTCAAAGGAGGGAGACAGAAACAAAAAGCTGCATGAATAGTCTGGGGTTACTGTGAGTAATCGGAAGAGGACACAAGGGTCCAGAAATGACAAATAAAAAGACTGACTCTGGTTGAAAGGAGCAGAGAGAGGATGGCAGAGGAGACGGGCAAAGATGGACAGGACTGGATTTCCCCAAAGTCCACCAGTTTCTGTTGCTGCCAGCAGTAGGTTTGAAATCTAGCACGAAGCGTCTCAGCCTCTTCGGTTCTGCTGCAGGTGCAAGTCGTGGACTTGGTCAGTTACTTTGCTAGTTTAAGGAAGTTCTTGAGCATAGATTGCGATTTAAAGGCTCTGTAACTGTGTCTGACCAGTGCAGTAGCAGGAAGTTATTGAAAGTATTTCCTTTGCTTTTAAAAAAAAACCTGGAAAACTGGGTATGAAAGCCCTGTATTAAAGGGAAGCGGTTCAGGTCACAAAGCCAAGTATTCAGAACTGAGGAGATGCCATAATTGGGATTGCCTCTAACTTTCTTTACCTCTCCATCGTAAATATTTACATTGCTATGAGGCAGTTTTAATTGCAGGATCACAATTATTTCTCTCAGAGGATATTTGCCTCTTTCAGTTCAGAAGATAAGAAGTTCAGATTCAGCTTAATGAGAAGCTACTGAGTATTTTGTTGTGGTTTGTTTTTTTTTTTCGCTCTGTTGTCATCTGGATTTCTGTGTTAGTCCAAACTTTGCTTTCTGTTGGGACTATTTTTTTCTTCCTGGCCTTTTTTCTTCTTGGCCTTTTCTGTCATTCTTACTGTTGTACTGGGGTGAGAGGTTTGGTCTTTGTAGTATTGCTGGAGATAAGAGGCTGGAATTAGGCCCATTTTACAGATGGGTATATGAAGTGTAGAAACTAGACTGTAAAGCTTACACTAACTTTGCACAACCAATTTGACATATAAAAGACTCCTCCTAACTTCAGTTGCAACTTAGTTTGCCAGACTTTGCCAATGAGGAGAGAAGAGAGAGAAGCCCTATAGCAAAGAGCTCTTTAAAGAACATAAATTAAATTCCTACTCTGAATTACTCTCGAGGGGAATCTGTGTGCAAGAGGCAAGCTGCCCTCATTAAGGCCTAAAGATAAGTAGCATGAGTACCAGTCCTCATGCAAATCGCCATTTCTAAAAAAGTTGTTTATAGCTACTTGTTCAGTGTCATGACAAAACAAAACCAATCTAGACTTCCAGGTTGTCTTTCAGCTGTCTAACAGAGACAATCTCTTTTTTCCCTACCCACAACTTCTTGTTTCTTTTACTCTAAATTCACACCTTCTGAAACAAATGAGGCAATAGTGTCACATGAATAACCCCAAAACAGTCCAGATTTATTTTCATGGCAGCTTCATTCTATAAATAGGTAGGAGGCAGTAAAAATAGCACGGTCGTAAAAGATTGTGATTTTAACATCATACTGCAAAGTACACATGTGAAAGGAAGGATCTAATTTATTGTTGCAGTTTTAAATTTAACATTTTGTAACTGTTGAGTCTTGACTTTCTTACGTGAATATTCTTCCAGGGTACTGAACAAATGCTGTCAGATTAACAGAGAAAACAGAAATATAAAAGAGAGGAAGATGTGAAATACTGAGACATGCCAGTCTCAGATACAAGTTGTTTGCAATCAACAATTTGTCGTCTTTGTTTATAGCTCAGTAAAAATCTGTTCACACCTCAGGTGTTTGTTCCTGTAGGTCATATGAAAGTTCCCATGATGTCAGTGAGATTTTTTTATAAAAGCCTAAGAGACTGACCCTTCCCAACAACAGCGTGAATATGATGTGATGCTTTTGCTGGTTTGGTTTGGTTTCTTTGCATGTAGGTGAAGATGAGGATGAGTTTGAGAATTTCATGCGTCCCCTCGCTGTTTCCTTTGAAAGTGTGACTCAAATATTCGACAGCGGTTTTGAACAAGGAGAAGCAAAGGTAGGTGTATTTCAAGTATACGGAAAGAAATTAGGGATGGGAAAAACTAATAGTGGGGCAAGCATTTAGCAACAAGCTTGTCATCTCTTCTGCCTGTCTCTCTTGGTGTGTATAAACCTGTATACTTATATTTATACCTGTATACATCTATATAATTGGGAATGTAGAGAGTAGAGATACAAAGGCTATGAATGACTATCCTAAATAAACTTTGTACAAAGATTTTATAAAGGCCTTGGGATTTTTCAGTGCTTTGCAGATCAAGTGACCTCATTTGATCCCCATTTATAATCAAAGGGACAAATTTGTATTCAGTGATAGCTTATCTTTTTCATATGTAATATTCCCCTTTGCCATGCAAGTATCCTGTTTGTGTATATTAACATATTTATTTGGGGGTATGAGGAGACGTGTTGTAACACACTTGATAAAACACTGCTGCTTTAAAGTATTTTTTCAAACAAGAATTTATTATATAAATCAAGACTTTATTAAATGGCTGGGCATATATGTATAAATAGGAACTGGTCTTGAAGTATTGCACCCTTAAAGTGAACAAAGTGATTAGGATAACTGATAGCTAAATAAGGTTTTTATGTGCCTGTGGGAGCCATATTAGGATTGATTTGACAAGTCAGTTCAGCTGTGGCAACAGTCATAATATCTAACACAACATTATGTTTTATTAGTAAAATCCTTAAGTGTAGCAAGCTGTTTGTGTCAAAACAACAGTATATTTTAGGGAAGAAAAAGACTTGCTAGAAAAAGCTGCATCATCAGGAATGATAATATATTAGAACACTTTTGTGTTAAAGAGATCCCCTTCTACTGTCGCTGCATAAATAGTTAACAATGCACACTGGAGTGCTCGTTTCAGCTACACAGGGTAGTTTTGAAGAAACCCTAGCAGTAATTTTTAATTTGATATTTTAAAATATGATGGAAACTGAAATACTACATCATCATATTTATCCACTTCCTTTCATAAGAAAATAAACAGATATGCTAGAAATATTCTGTAAATAATTTGCGCGCAGTACATCTCTGGCATTACCAGAAGATGCACAGTTCACAATAATCACTTGAATTAAGCTAATATTTTTTTTAAAAGTAGTACTTAAGGTTATTTCAACGATTACTTAATTCTAGTTTCCTCATTTGTTGTTGCTTTATGTATTTGATTTTAATAACTTTTCATTTATTAAATGGACACAGTTCGTCTATCTTGGATTCATCTCTCATATTTTGAAGTTATAAATCCTAAAAATTAGAACAGAGAGGTCATTTGATAGCATTGCCCTTTCTGTAGAAAACTGTATTTATCTCATGTGAGGATTCAGTTTATTAAGATAGTTTTGCCTGGTTTGCTTGAAACCATCTTAGTAGAGAAATTTTAGTGGAGTGCCAGTGATATATTCCTAAACTAGCAAGTTCTTAACGACCCTGGAAAGTGACTGCTTGATTACACTTTAACGGTATTTGCAAATAAAATCACAAGTAATTAAGGGGAAATCTCCAGGCTTTTGAGCAAGTTTGATGCATGATAACTGCCTGATTCAGCTTCATCTAGAGTAATGCTGTGTAGACAAGAGCTACCGAGATCAATAGCAACATAATGATAGTGGCAGAATTAAGTGAGTAACCTGAGAACTGTGTCTTCAAAATGCATGCAGCTGCCACGAGCCAGGGCCACACAGTGCACTCCGTGCTTCCGTCCTAAATGTTCATCAAAAGACGCCCTGCAGGAAAATGGAGTTAGATGCTCTTTATTGCTGATCGTGTCTCTTGCCACATTTATCAGGGAAATTGGATTAGCAGTTGGCAGCTGCAGGTAGACAAGGTTCTGCAGTGATTAAATATGCAGCTTGGCTGCATTTGTTGTGACAGACCTTTAGTAAATTCTACTGTAAGCACCATCTGTCTAATTTGTATAAAGAAAACTTGGTGCTTTAAGCTACTGATAAAGAACTAAATCTGTTGCTTTATCATAAACTTTTGCTCTAAATCCTCTTAATCGTAATTTATTAGGTTAAAGCTATTTTTCTATCATGATGAATAAATAATACATGCAAAAGTGCTTTCAGGTACTTCATTTTGCAAGTACTGAAAACAAAAACAGTTCAGTTCTTCAATAAAATGCTTAGTATTCCAATCCACAGGGAGATGACACTGTTAAAATATCACTATGAAAATGGTCCAGGACTGCCAAATTCATTTAATTTGTGGTTTTTACTAGGACTTTGTAACTGGCTAGGGGTTTTTTTTTTTAGCTTTTTAATAATTCTGAAATACACCATTGAAAAACAGTCACAACAAGGGAGCTCTTTCTTTTTAAAATACATTTGTAATCATTAAATCTGCATACAAAACATATGTTTAGGTTTCTTTTCCAGGGAGATCAAATATAATTGAAGATGGCTTAAGTAATTATGTGCTTTACATTCCTTTTTTCTTCTTTCTTTTTTTTTATTTGCTACATCCTCCTTCACATTTTGCTATTAATAGGAAAAATGTCCAGTGTTAAAACAGTGGCTAATTTTCTCCTAAGAATTTCAGGGTTTCTCTTGACAATCCAGTTAAGTAATATATCGACTGGGTAGCGGGAATCTCAGCAGTACTTTGTTTATAGTTGTGACATCACCAGATTTGCTAGAAACGCGTGAAGAAAAGGATCTGAGGAAAACGCAGTTAAATAGCAACATGCTATCTTTAGCCGGTTTGTAGAAACTCCACGCTGTTAAATTATTTAAAATCCTTGATTTTCAGCTTGCACACATTAAAAGTTTTCACACTAAGTGCCAAATGTTGCAAACAGCACTTTAACAGAATGATTTTGCTTTGATCCCTGTAGCAGTTCCTGAATAATTTATCACAGGTTATTGCCTTAATTCTGGAGAGGGATAGAGCAATAAAGGCAGATGAAAACACTCCAGTTGAAACACCTTGGGGCCTGCTCATTCCTCTGACACGGCTCTTTTGTTGGAACTATTTAGAGGTTATTAAGACGTGTCTCCAGAATTAAGAGTATGCTGTAAGGATGAAGACAGCCATCTTAATTCTAAAGACAAAGCGCAATGACCCTTCACCTTTTTTTTCCTTTGTTGTTATTATATAGTAGAATTATGAGGGTAATATTATAGCTGCACCCAGTAGTGCCACTATAGTTAAGGGTCTGTCAGACTTTCCATTACGAGCCCCGTTTCAGGGGTGGGTGGCGTGAGTAGTCTCGTCTGTTTTTAAATTGCGTTAGTCAGGCACTTGGCACATGTTGGCAAGTCATAGGGTTTTGTCTGTGAATATTTAAATCTTCAGCTCCTTTCCTTGGAAAAATCCACTGAAAAATCTCCTTTGGGACTTTGAAACAAAATACTTGAATTTATTTTAAAAATTGCTTTGTTTTAATTAATCTTAAGTAAACCTATCACTGACATTCAGGGAAGAATATTTCGAAACCGAAATCCGAACAAAATTGTTTCATTAGCGAGAAGAGCAATGTATAAACCCACATACTACTGCCAGGCTCCTCTTGCTACGTTTCTTGTATTTACTGTTCTTCACTTCTCATCTTCCTCCTTTTGCAGTTGCTGGCGGTGTTATTAACTGTCCCTTTGCCCCAGAAATGGCTGGTGTTCAGCTGTGAATGAAGCAGTAGCTTCACGTATTCTTCAAATTCCTCTGTTAAGTTTGCAAGGCACTTCAAATCCTGCAGGATGACAGACAAAAAATAGATGTATACGTGTATAGTGTTGTTTGTCATTGATATATTTTATGCACATAAGTGCTATTTGAAAACTCATAATGGACTAAAACTAGATTGTCTTGGGATTTTAGGGTTTGGGGGGGTTTCTTACTAAATGTGACTTAAGCAAGCATGGAATCTAGGGTGATTTTTACTCCTATTAGAGTTTAAAGGTATTTTTACCAGTGACTTAAATGGATTAGAATTTATCTCAGGGTTCTGTAGGCTGTTACACAGGATGTTCGGACATTGCCAACTGTAGGCAGTGTTATTTTATAAAGTTGAGTTTCAGTGGATAATATCTAAACCACTGAGTTTGGTGGGATTTTACAAGGACAAGAATATTATGGTGCATTGTAGATTGAGGTCATTTATTAAGAATAGTGTGGTTAATGATAGGGGCTTTTTAATAACAATACCTGAATTTAAAGTATAGAAAACCAAGAAATGTAGTTTATGTAGTATTGTTCTCCTTTCTTTAGAATTCAAAGTCAAATGGTGCCTGAAATTGCCTGATGTTTGTGTAGGTTCACAGAAATCTGGGACCACGGTTTAAAGAAAGTCACACATCTACTTTTATTAATAGTTTTTAAAGTCTCACAACCAAGCTGTTTCTTAAATATATTTGCAAAAGAGTGTGTTTTTACAACTGGTTGTTTTTATAAAGACAGAATAAGCATGTTAGAGGAATATGGGTTTGGCTGGTTGTCTTTCTCTAATCCATGTTCTAGAGACCACAGTAGGATGGTGAGCTCTTTCTCTCCGACCGCCGCCTCAAACAAAGGCAAGTTCATGTCTTGCCAGGGGCTGTAGCTCCCCTTCTTCCCCGCTCCAGTCTTTCCTTTGTGCAGTCTTGCTTGTCTCCTTTTTTGTGGCTACAATGGGCAAAGGAACCAAATCAATCTGGGCGATTTCCACGTCCTTGTGTAGATTGTTGCATCTCTGTATCCCTTCAGAAAGCAGTATCGAGTGATGCTGCCGAGTTCTTTTAATTCTTTACCTTCTGGAAACCATGTCTGCTAAACAGTTATTTTCTGCGTGGACAAAACAGCGCACAATGTATGAAAATACAGATGAATATAAAGATACAAATTTAGATTTGCATCTTCTCAGTATTGAACACTTCCTCTCTAGTGACTTCAGAGTCCCATTAAAGTTAATGAGAGTTGAGACTGCTGAGCGTCTTGCAAGTTCAGGCCATTTCAACGCACAGCAGAAAGGAACTGCAAATATTAAAATACTCCTAGCAACCTCACCAGTGTTTTGTAGAGAACTCCATTTATCCTTGGGTAAATCTATGTGCCTGCCATCCAAGTCAGGTGGACTAATGGGCCTGTGTATGAAAAGTAGAAATTAGCCCTTGTGTAAGATTACATTTAGCAGTTTAACAAGGCATCAGCCATAATATGCTCTTTATGTGATCAATTAAAATTAATATGTGAATCTTACCTTTTGTATTTCTCAACACCATAAATTTTACAGTGTTAGCACCAAGTGGTACATTATTACAAACTCTGATTTTAAGGAGAGAACTCCTTACTGGGTTTTTTGCCATGTTTCTATTTTTTTTTTACCAGGCTCTGCAGTATTTTGGTCTTTTATTATGAACAAAAAATAAAAAAGTACAAACCCCACCTGCAACACATGGATAAAATTTATTAAGACTACTTAATTATCAAAAAAGAATATTTATGTCTAAGTAAATTGAAAAGTTTGTTTATGTTGCTAAAATATTTTTAATTCACTAGTGTTTCTTATTGATGTCTATTAATTATCCTGAAAACATCCCTTTAGTAGGGGCTAATTATCTATGCATAAAATGTTGTCTGCATTTGTGCTGGAAGGATTCTGAAGCCACACTTCAGTCATTAAAGGGAAAAAAAATTCAGCTCAGAACTAATGTTAATACAGGTACAGATTTGCACGGTCTTCTGTAAGCAAAAAAGTTGCTTTTTGAGGAAAGCTAACTTGGCAAATTAGTTTTTTAAAAAAAATGTGTTAAAATAACAGTACAATGAGAATCTCAGTGCAACCTTAATTGTAGCTTGTTATGAGTATCAGTCTTATACCTCATTCAAAATATTACAAGCTTAAATTAACATTTTATCATTACTGTTACTTTAAATGTATTAATTCAGGAAGCACTTTTAAACTTTAATACACAGTATTCATATATTAAGTTTTAATTTGCATTGTTCATTAGGATAGCATATCGAATAATCAAAAGCATTTCCTAAGCATTTTGCTAGTGTTCTCACTCTAAAACTTATGGAAATCTTGTTTGTTAAAAGAATCTTTGTGTTTATTATTAAAAAAAAAAAATGTGAGCGAGACATTTAAACTAATGAATCAAAATCAGATATGCGGTCATTATTGGCTGATTATTACTCCATCTGCTCTGCGCTAACGTGAAAATCAATTACTGTGTCTCTTTCCCACTGACAGCGTATGTTGATCGGGCTGGCAAGGGATCTTCGAGGGATTGCCTTTGCACTAAACACAAAGACCAGCTACACCATGCTGTTTGACTGGATGTATCCTTATTACCCGATGACAATACCAGCTCTGTGCACAGAGGGATACCAGGCCCCTTGCATTAGTTTAATAGTATGGCACAGTGGGGAAGAGGAAACAAAGCTAAATGAACTAATGTGTAATCAGCTAAAATTACAGCACGATGGCAACCACGCGGTTAACTGGGAAGGACCACAGAGAGGTCACTTTTTTGTTGTGTCACACTACTAATCTAGAAAACATATCCTAGTGATTTTCTTCCCTTCATAAATCCCAAATGTTTTCATAAAAAAAAAAAAAAAAAATCTGTGTCTTTAACTGCAAACACAGTGTACCTACATTTAGTTTAACATCAGAAGTGCTTAAAAAATACTATACAAGTGCTATCTGGGGAGATTTCTCTCTCTGGTATGAATCATGTCTTTAATTTAGTCAGTTACTTTCTATTTATGTCAGCTCTATTAATATCGCAACACCTGCAGTCTTCTTGATCCAGAAGAAAATGGACATCTGAAAACAAAATCAAAATCTTTAGACTGTAGTTTTCTTCAATAAGTAATGATAGTGGAACTCGGTTTGCTTTAAATATTGTATACATTTTTATGCCAACTAATACAATAATACAGGTATTTTTTTAATACTATAGGGAAATGTTTTGTATTTTTATAAATACAGTAGCTGTAATTATCCCTTCAGGAACACAGTCATAGTAGTAACAAACTGCTGAAATATATAGGGAAGTAACTATGAAAATATTTGTTTTATACTTTAGATCTCACAAAGCTATCGAAGTTAATTAAGTATTTGTTTATTTTATGGACAGTAAAAATAACATTGAAGCACAATTACATGCTTTACTAGAAATCAAGCTTTTAAAAATATTTTTATTTTACGTAAATAATGAAACCCTACTGTTCACTGATAATCTTTCCGATTTAAGAAAGAGGAATGCATCGATATAGGATTGCAACTAGGAAATTAGCCTTTAAGGACTGGAAGGCTGTATGGCAGAGCCTGGTATGATCTGATAGACGTCCTTGGGTGGTGGGCAGTAGGGTCCTGATGACCATTCAGATAAGCCCTATTTAAGACCTTCACAAGCCTGCAGTGGTTCTGTCTATGTGCAGGCTCAGCTTGCAGAAGGTCAGTCCAAAACATAAAGCAGTGTAATCTTTGTTTCTCTTAAAATCAGTGGAAAGCATCCCTTAATTTCAGTTTTAGAGGACTGAAGGAAAAAAAAAAAAAAACACCACACCAAACTACCGAAGCCAGACTGTGAATTAGCATCTCATTTTCTAGTGGGCACCACTGGGTACATTTAACTTCGTTAGTACTGTTTGTGCTTGTGTTACACTAAAACTTAATAATGAAATCAGGAAGATGCGTAAAAGCAGATCAGCGCTGCTTCCATTTCAAATTGTTTTTACGTTTTTCCTAGTACAGCATGAGCATCGTGCTCTTCTGCTGTGCAGAACTGCAGATCTCCAGTTGTAGGAGGAGGGATAACAGAGCCTTACCTCCTCTCCATTTGAAAGGAATGGATTCATCCATGGAGGTGGTTTTTTATACAAGGATCCAGGATATAGAATCCTCGGGTCCCTTTCCTGATTTATTTTTAATTAATATATTCCTTCCAGTTTATGGATTAAGTTTATTTCAAATAAATAAAAACAGTCTCCAAGTTTTGCATTTTGTTATTCTGTATTAACAACAAAAATAGATTGAAACATAGCTTTGTGTGGAATTCAAAGCTCAGACCTTCTCAGTCTCTTTTCCCTTGCGCAGGTTCAAATTTTTTTTTTCCTCCTCACCTTTGGCTGTAAAGGATAAGTGCATGCTTCTGTTCAGTGGATTTCACCTCATTTGGCTGGGTCCAGCTTCATCCAGGTATTGATCCATAGCATTATAGCAGAACAAACTGCTATTATCACAACTCTTATTTACTGTATGTAAAGACAGAAAGTAAATGGGAGGAGAAAGGAGGGTCAGGTGCCAGTTTTATCATATAAAATTTAAATACCCTTTGATTAACATATTTCTTTTGTAGTTTCAAATATATTGTGAGAAAATTGTTTCAATAGCAAAGAAAAGCTGTTTTTCGAGCAGATTTTATTATGTTTGAAGCCCCAGTATTTCAATAATGAAAATGGCAAATACAGACTATTAGCCAAAATAAATCTGATTTACTTGCATTTGTTCAATAAATAAACAATACAAAGAGGCAAGGGATGGATAGAAGGCTAAGCTCTTAATATACCATAAGATGATGTTTATTCTGTATTGAAGACTATCAGAAATAGTCACTTGTAAATCGTTGGTCGAAGAATGTATCGATAAACTTTGCAAGTAATGCAGGAAATATTTGGGATCTAAGCCCTGTCCAGAATGAAACAAATTACATTCAGTAATCTCTCACCTGAGACATTCTTCTCTTTTTTTTCTGATCGTAACGTTTAGGTTTTAAAGTTTTGTCCAGTAGATGGCAAAAATGAGCAGAAATAATTTCTTTTAAGTCCTTTTGGTTGGGGGGGGGAGGCACGGGGGACACCGTTGTATCTTGTATTTCGCCATTATGATTGAGTTATTAGGATCAGGGTGTAGAGGTGAATCGTCAGGTATGCTGAAGCTGCGCTAGACTGCCAGATAGGGCTGTTTTGTAGCAGGCTTGCTTATACTAATTGAGTTTCTCTAGCAAATCAGGCTCCTTGGAAAAAGGCCAAAGGCTTTTCATAATTGTATTGACAAGAAAATGAATATGATAAATGGTGTTCATTCAGCTGAGACAAGATTTATAGTTTTCCTCTGGCAAAGGATGAAGAGAAAATACTTATAATAATAGTAAAATTTGTTTTAAAGTTGTATTAGGTGATATCTCAAAAGACTTCATTAAAATATTTCCAAATATTTAAAGCAGCTTCAGGTGTTAAGCATAGCATCTTCCCAAAGTATGTGGTAAAGAAAGGTGAAGAAAAACATCACGCAAACAAACAAAACAAAACAAAACAAAAACCCCTAAAACCCTGGATATGAAAGTCATTTATTCTTCCTGAAATATTGATATGTCAAGCTGTCAATGATGATTCCGGTACCACAGCTTTGGAAAGTTTATTTGCCTTCTGTATTCGTAACATGTGGTCTCTGTATGTTGTAGGGCAGTCCTGAACGTGCAGGTGTGGCCTGAAAAAACCTGTATATCAATTTGAGTAGAATCAAAACTTCTTTTTCTTACCAGTGATGATTCTCCTTATGTATTTCAGTCTGCTATTTACTTCAAAACTGCCTGGATAAGATGTTGAATGTTTAATCTGTTTTCTTCCATACTAATACCAGCCTGTAGTCTAAGGTCCTTGGTCTCGCAGTCAGATACATCCATGGACACTCAATTGTGAGTTCAGGGTAATATCCACTTTTTTGTTGCTTCTTTTAGTGTTTCTTACAGTTAGGTGGTAACCCATAGGCAATTTTTGCTGTGTTCCTCCCAGCTGATTCTCAGTATTTAATGAATTCTGTTGTCCCCAAAAGAAAAAGGTTGCAAGAAGAAAATGGTTTGCAAGAATTAAGTTATTAGGTTGACTCAGAGTTGCAGTCAGCTAGACAGCGCACAGTGTATATGCATGAGTGCATGAAACTGCCTATATAAAAATATCTATGTGTATAGATACATAGACACTAGGTTTATAGAAAAGTGATGTGCCATTGAGATGTTTTATCTAGTGGTCATTTAAAAGTTCCAGTTGACCTAGGTATTTGGGTGTCTGATCATATGCTGCTTCAGAGGTGGATCACTAGAACAAGCAAAACAATCTTCACCAAACTACCATCGTTACATATTTATCCAAATTTGTATTGTATTTCTTAACAAGATAAAACAATGTGCAGCAATAAGATGGCTTGTTCTAAATTGTTCTGTTTTTGAAGAACTAAATTTTTAAGTTTATATGTTTTAAGGATTCAGGATTAGGTACAAACTTGAAAGAGCCCAACAAACAACGTAGGGATTGAAGTTTCCTAATCACAAGAGAAGAGGAGAACACATATTCTTATGAAACAAGGCTACCTGATTGGAAATCTGTTTGTAATAGTTGTTATTGCCACTTGCATTGATTCAAACCTCAATATCATTTTTTGCAGTTTGAATTCCTTTCAGCTTGAACTGACTGGTCAGGTTAAGTTCATTAATTAGCCAGATTCCTTGAAGCTTGTGGTTAAAAACACTTAGAAATTATATTCTGTTTAAAAACAATTTATTCCACTTTACTGGATTTACTATAAAAGTAATAAATTGCCGAAGCCACCTAACTTTTATAAAATTTGGCTGTAGTCTCCAGTCTTTCCTTGACAATGAATGTGGACTCAATGCTTAAGTTTTTGAATCAAGATAGCTAGTCCTATTGGATATACTGCTGACTTGCGTTTTGGTTGTAGGGTTTGGCTATCAAGTTACTCTCTTCGCCGTGAAGTCTGACCAAGGCAATTGCTTTCTACCCCACAAAATTCCTCAGTGGGGCTTTGCAGCATTGCAACCATCTCCCTTTTGTGTACATGAAGGCTAAGGAAGAGGCATGACTTAGGAGAACTAATAGCACAGTTCAGTTCTGTACCTTACGTGTCATCTGCTGCATTTGGAGTATATTGACCATCACTTTCATCCTCTGCTGATAGTGAAGTCCACCTCAGAAAGAATCATAGAATCATAGAATCATAGGCTGGTTTGGGTTGGAAGGGACCTTAAAGATATCTAGTTCCAACCCCACTGCCATGGGCAGGGACACCTTCTACCAGACCAGGTTGCTCCAAGCCCCATCCAACCTGGCCTTGAACACTGCCAGGGAGGGGGCAGCCACAGCGGCTCTGGGCAACCTGGGCCAGTGTCTCACCACCCTCACAGCAAAGAATTTCTTCCTAAGATCTCATCTCAATCTTCCCTCTTTCAGTTAAAGCCATCCCCCCTCATCCTATCACTCCATACCCTTGTAAAAAGTCTCTCTCCAGCTTTCCTGTAGTCCCTTCAGGTACTGGAAGGTGCTAGAAGGTCTCTCCGGAGCCGCCTCTTCTCCAGGCTGAACAGCCCCAACTCTCTCAGCCTGTCTCCATCGCAGAGGTGCTCCAGCCCTCTGAGCATCTCCGTGGCCTCCTCTGGACTCGCTCCAACAGCTCCGTGTCCTTCTTCTGTTGGGGGCCCCAGAGCTGGATGCAGCACTGCAGGGGGGGTCTCATGAGAGCAGAGTAAATGGAACTGGCATTAGTGAATTTTTAAAAGTATGAGATGCCATGGATCATCTATGCCCTTTGAGGATATTGTAGGCAAGTAGGATTTGAATTTAAATCCCAGTTTATTACTGGATAACTCTCCATGGTATGTTTAACTGTAGTTTGTCCGATTTAAAATGTAAAGAACCCCATAAAGGAGAGAGAAATAAGGTCTAAAAGTATATTTCACATGTCAGCCTCTTCCGCTATATATAGTTTATGCCTGCAGTGCCTCACGCAGCTGGCAGCAAAAAGGCCCAAGTCTTGAGCCGCCTCAGACAGGCAGCAGTAGCCAGAATGCCTCCATCTGCCTGCACAGCGCTGTCATTCATCAGCAGTGCTGTCTGACGGCTGTGCCTCCACCAGAAGAGCTAGAGCGAACTGAGACGTGGCTGTGCCTCCGTATCCTAGAAGCGTGTAAACCTTTGTGTGTTTCAGACTTTTATTTCACACTCCCATGTTGAGTGCTTGGCCTGGATTCTACTTTGTAAGATTCACAGTAGTTGCCTTTATTCTCTGAACAGGCAATAGCATTTTCCGAAGAAAAGTCACTATTTCTCATGTGGTTAAATAAACCTGAATTGTATGACATGAAACAAAGTTAAAAATGAAAAGTAAGTTTATTATTAAACAAAACCATTGACTAGATTAGCTAGGTCATGTTTTAAGAGCAAATTGTATAGTTAAAATCTCTTGGTTCAATATAAAAAAACTGTTTAGTTCTTTGCCAGTCAGGCTGTGCTACCTCATTTCCATTTACCAGTCTGCGTTCTTATCCAAATAAACTCTTTTTCAGCATCTTGGGAAAAGTAGGGGTCAGCTTTGTGTCAAATCGTTGCATGAAATATTTTGAAACAGTCAGTAACTCATAAGATATTTTAAGTTACATTGCAGAGTCTACTAAACTTTTTTTTCCTGTATTGCATTCTTTTAAATCCTGCTTTAAAAGAATGGATCTCTCTTGGGTACTGACGAGCAAACAGCTCTCCTGAAAGGTCTTGGAAATCTAACTTTGCTGGTCTCCCCCACACAGTTTGCATGAATTGTCTTCTTGAATGCTCTGGAAACAACTTCGTACAATCAAATTATTCCCATGCAAATATAATATATATGAGGTGGCACTGAAATTCGGAGCCCAGGATTTACTAATATGTAAATTAGTGGTGTTTTTAAATTAAATTGCTGTTTGCGACTTACGCCATTCATTAAAAATCCAAGCTCATTTTATATGTGTACTATAGGTTAGCTTCACATATACAAACTGCTTTCCTTTTCCTTCATTACAGCACTGGTATATTAACTATTTCCCACTTAACCATTAATATTTCCAAAGCCTTTAGTCTTCTAAGCAGACTTGCTTAAATGTATAGGTTGTGGCAGTGCCTCTGTCCAAATGAGCTGCCAAGGTCTGTAGCTGGCCCTCCCACCTAATGGGGCAGTACGGTTTTAGGGGAAGTTGTTTTGCAAGCTGTTATTTTATCAGAATACTCTTTAACTCAGTTGGGTGAAGATACCCTGCATACATTGCTGTTCTGCAAAGAGCTGTTGAGCTGTGGTACCGTGAACCTGCGTGCACAACCCCTATCTTGAAGCTGATGGCAGAATTCATGCAAAACAGGTAAGGAGCACATGAAAATTAGATAAGTGATGAATGCTGCAATGGTGTGGATTCTCTGTTCCGTCTTTCTGTGCTTTGCTTGTCCTTATGATGTCTGACTTTGACTTTAAGATGCTACTTTTGTATTTGCAACAAAATTCACAAGCAGAACTTAGCTTTCGGTGTCATTGTATTGTTTTACCAAAACAGTGGATGCTACAAAATCAGCTGGTAAGAGTTAATTACAGGAATATATATGAGAGACTACTGTGATTTTATATTCAATGTTAGTGGAAGGGTGTGCTTTAACCAGGGATAAATACTGACTCTATAATTAAATATCAGAAAATTGTCTGCTGTCAAGATTTGCTGCAGGCTGAATTTTTGCCTTAAGCCAAGCAACATACATGCCTGTAAAACCACAACTCACTTTCTTTTGCAACTCAACTCTTCCAGCCAAAATAGGAAAGAATGGTATCAAATACAGCAATATTTGTAATCAGCATGTAGGTAACTTCTCCCATATCTAAAATCGTCTCTGCGGGCTAACCAGAAAGGCCTCAGAATGATTCTGGGAGGTGATTTCAATACTTGACGTTGCAGGAGTTAGAATGAAATTCATGTTTTACCCCAAGTAACAGAAAATTTATTTTGGGAAATTATCATTACACTTGGAAATATTTTGTGTAGTGGCCAAAGGAAAAAAAAAAGATTTTTAAATGAAAAAATGATAGTTAAAGTGTCTGTGTTGGGTATCTTCATGACCGAAGCAATTAGAGTTTTCAGCAAAAAAAGTATATATTCTCATCATTTCTCATTTTGCCTTGCAAATCAAACTTACAAGGAAAAAAGTTGAAATATTTGAAATTTGAAAAAAATATTTAGTTTAATCTAGTGACAGGAAATTGGTGCCTTAAAGTTCAGACCTGACTCCCAGTCAAATGCTAACATGTATGATGTGCGCTTAATCCCCGAACGGCTGCACAAACCTTCGGGCAGAGTTCCCTGCTTCTCATTTGTGGTGACTCGCTTGCTGTGACTCTTTGGTTGGGGTAGGCTAATTATGTCTTTTATCCTGCTAGTAGTGTAATACGTTGCTGGAAAAGTTTAACCTGTTTTTATTCATGATGCAGTGCACAAGCAGTATGCTTTTATAGTGCTGCAAATTATTTCAAGAAAGAAATTGTTAAAGCATAAGCACAGAACTCAACGGTAAACAAAGCAAAGAGGAATGGGAACAATGAATCTTATGCAAAAAGCTCTTCAAGCTACTTTCCATATTCATGTTATTCTTCTACCTATTGGTATTCAGAAAATCTGCCTTGTTCCCTTTAGAAAATATCATCTGGGATGGTGTTTTTTCATGAGTTGTGTACTGCATTAGTTTTACAGGTTAGAATGCGTTATACAATATACTTTGACATGGTTAAAATGTGTTACGGAGTATCAGGTTGTGCATTATGCCGCTCTGATACGGAGATGATGTGCTGGTTCGGGGTTTTTTTGCCTCTGCCTGCCATCATCATTTTGTGCATATGGAATACACAAATGTTTTATACAAGGCACGTTTTACTCGTGTATAAACACCCAGATTTACTCCAGAATTTGCAGCAAAGGACCCTGCAAATAGGGACTCAGACAACAAAAACTTGGACTTGCAGCAAAGAAAGATACCTGCTGCTGTCTCTGTGATAGTGGTGATACAAGGACTCCCCGTTTGACCAAAAGTGGATGACTACCAAATAGGTCAGCCAAGGGATACTCTGGTTTACATCACTCAGTGGTGACTCCTTTCCCTTTCAGTCCAAATAAACACTAAGGGTAAGTTTTGCTGAAGTGTCTTAGAAGCTTAAGACCTATATTCGAAGTTAAGTTTTAGGCCTGAACTAGGAGTTGGGCTTCTTTGTCACAAAGACAAATTGGAAAGGTGCAACAGGGACTTTGGCAAGGACTCTGTTGCATTTCCAGACTGGGAGCAAAGTGGTTCTTGTTGGCTTTGGTGATACCTGTGCATCAGGGAGGACTACATGGTACAGTCTTCTTCAGGTCTGAATGTTCATAAAAAGCATGTGTTACAATTTACACTCGGAAAACTGGCTTGTGATTGCCACAGATTTTATGTAGCAGAATAACCAGTGGGGATTCATTTATTTTTAAAAGCTATGCAGATGCAGAAGCAGGGTAAAAGTTAGCCTAACCGCTTGGATTATGGAACCTTTGCAGCATTCTTCTGAAACATACACAGGCACAAGATGTTCACCGGTCACTGAAAGCTGTGTATGTATTGTCCGGTCACCTTCTCTGGTTAAAAATTGGTTTTCTTTTGTCATAGGATTGTTTCTTTGGCAACATATGGAGATCACTAGAGTGTGTGTCATTGGACTGAAAGCTAGAATTAGTTCATCAAATAATTGTCCTTTGTAATCAACAAATGTTTTTTTTGTGTTAGGAGTGAATCCATTGCAGTTTCCTGCTTCGATGACCATCTGAATATTTTTGCTGTTATTTTTTAGATCGCAACGTTTAAATTTTGATGTATCGTCTCCAAATGGAATTCTTCTCTTCAGAGAAGCTAGTAAAATGATTTGTACCTATGGTAGGTATCCATTAATGTTTCCTCTGCAGTCTAATTCTTTGCCTGTCTTGTGATATAAAAGTCCTGTTAGTTTGTATTCCTGAGCACTGATGGATTTGTGGAATACGTAGCAGGACTGTAACATGTTACAGCCAGTGTCGTCCCTTTGTAAAGTGCAGAGCGTTCATGGCAGACCTTTGGAGCTCGTTTACTTGCACAGATCAGGGTTCATTCATGTAGCATTGTTGCTTGTGTTGCTTTTTTAACTTGAATGCCTGTCTTCTAGCAACTCTGAATGTATTTCAGCAAAGATACAAATACTCATGAGGTGTTTGATCTAGGCTACTGATTGATGGGTGTGGGTTGATTTTATGTATTCAAATTATATTCCAGCAGTTCCAAAACATAATAGGACCATAACAGCTTTACCCTAGAGCGCTGTTAAAAGTGTTTATAATAAGTGGCTCCATTTTACTACTCCCACTCACACATGCAACTGCAACAGGTCTTTGACACCAGCAGTTTATATTACACTCCAACGAACTTTGTAGCTTACAATTTTCATTTCTGAATATTTTGAAGGGAAGATTACCAAGTTTTTGTAGAGCAACCTCATTTGTAGTTTGTGTAAACATGAAGAGCCATAAATGTCCTGTTACTTTTAAAAATAGAAAAATGGTGCATCAAATTTGCTTTTACTGCATTCCAGTTGCTTTTTGGGTCTGGAACTTGTGTGTTACCATGGCTGGCTGTATAAAAAACTTCAAATGTAATTTTGCATTTGATCTGTAGGGCATGGAAACAGGGTATGCAGAATGCATAAAGCGTTTACTTATGACAGAAAAAATTATACCCAAGTAACTCTAAGCCTTTGCAAAATCATTTTTCTGTTTCTTTTTCAAATTTACCATGTAGTAAACTGGTATATTTTTTTCAGCTATGTTCTTAAGTAAATTCATTAGAATGATTAAGAAAAATAAAAATAAGGTTTTCCATGTACGAGAAGATAAATGGTAAACTTTTAGATTTTACTACTCAATTGCTGTTAGCCTTTGTACTTAATTGCTGTAAGCTTTCATCTGATTTTTTTAAAAAAAAAGAAAAAGTGTAGTCATTATGATGCTTCAAGCCTCTTTGTCTTATAGTACCTGATCTCATTGGAGTTATACTTTCCTTTTTTCATTTTTTTTTTTATTTCAATCAGCCTTTACCATCCGTTCTGCACTTAGGAGAAACATACGGTATTGTTGGGCATTCATTCATCTCAGTTGTTGGCATCAAGTTTCTAAACTTTGCTGAGTAAACCACACTAGTTGGTTTCAACCTGCTTCGTTCCTAATTCATGCCTAAAAAACACTTCGTAAAGAAATCTTTTGCTTTCAGTTGCAGCTTTTATGGTGCATATGTGAAGTTCATAAAATTCTCAGCCCTTAAGTATCGGTAGCTCTTGCACGTAAGGACCAGACAACGTTTTCTGGCTCATGCTAGAATTTAATTATGCAGCATAAAAGGAAGTTTCAGGACAGTGCAGATTTAAGATTTTAAGCTAAGCAGTGGAGCCATAGAGCCTGTCACAGCTTGTGTTTAGACACCTGTTGCCCTTTTGTTAAATGATGCTTATTGTGAAAGGTATTGAGGAATGCGGGGCATCCACTGGGAGATGTGTGCCATAGAAAGAAATGAAATGACCATAAGAGCTTTCTCTCATGCTTCTCCTTCCTGTCTTTCATAACTGTTTTGCTGTGGAAGGATGACATTTTACTCAGCACAGATTAAGTAGCAAGAGGAGAACTTGCTTCTTAATGTCCTCCAAAAGAAACATTTAAAATCACCTATCAAAGTGGAGGAAGGACGTAGAGATGGGAGAAAGCCTCCACTCAATATATGTATGGGGCTTTTTTCCATTTTGCTTTTAAAACACATGCATATTATCATCAGTGTCTGAAAGGCTCCCACGAGTGATCTTTCCATTACTTAGGTGGGACATTTAGAGGAATTGTTCAGGTTTTCTTTTATTTGACTGATTGCCAATATTTATCCCGGGACTGGACTCACTGCAAAATCAACATGAAAGACCTCCCAGCGCAGTCGGCTGAATTGGCCACTTAAAGCAATGATTTCAAACAATCCAGCTGGCTCTGCACTGGCACAGATGGGCAGCACTGCCATCACCATGGCTCAGCTGGGGGCACTGCACTAAACAGCCTAGATGAGCACTACTTCAAACTGCTACAGCTATTTCTGAAGCAGTCACTGGCTTACGGGCTGGGAAGGTTTTACTGCCCACTGTAAGTATTTCAAGATACTACAATTAATCAGTTTTGAATAACTGCTGTTAACTTTTTTAGCTTTTCTTGCCAGTTACTAGTTTATGAGGTTTCCATTCCAGTGCACAGAAAGATGTAACTCTTCTGGAAATGTGTTGTAAGGATTCATTAGTTTAGTTATGTGTGATCTTTTGAACATACAAATCCCTATAAAAATATTGTTATTAAGTGACTTTGCATTCATTTCAAATGCCTTTCTGAAAATCTTAATACCTAAATTGTGCTTTTAAGAAAAACTTTAATCCATAATACTCTATGACTTTTTTAAAATTGGTTTGTCTTTTCAGCATATGTAATCTTGGCAGACATCTGGGGAAAGATAAACAAGTAAGCTAAGTGGTGGTCATAAAATTCACTTTGGTGTTCTTGAGCAATGTTTCTAGCTCCACATTCTGAAAAATTGTTTGATTCACTTAAAAGAACGAATATGTTCATGCCTTCTAATCCTTGGGTTCAGTTTTCAAGTTTTCTGCTGTACCATTACTGCAAATAACTTAAAATTCTGAAAATAGTTGAGATTCTCACATTCGGTGTGATTTTATGGCTGAAGCATTAGAGAAAAAATAGAAGACACACAGTAAATGTCAAGAGATGCCAACAGACAGTATATGCTCATTTATCTTACCAAGTCAGCCAAGCCTCTTGTATATTCCTGCAGCTCATAGTGAGCTCCTCGGAGCTGATCAAAAAGACACCTAAAACTCAAGATAGATTTGATTGAAATCTCAACTATGATAATTGCCTTTTTAAACTGAGAGAAACACAAAGTGATGACATGAGATGGGGGGGGGGGGAAATAGAAGCAAACATCTCTTTCTTTCATCACACTGTCCTTGTGGGAAGATCCTTTCAGTCTCAGTTTCAGTTAATCCATTGACCAAGTGAGTTGCCAGAAACTCTGCCCAGCCTCCTCTCATCCCAGAGAAGTTCTTCTTTCCATAACCTGGAGACCTGACTGTGTTTGCTCCTCTTGGCAATCCCTGTCTGAACACCAGGCTTCCAGCTCTGCTTGTTACCTCTCACCTCTCCTCACCATGGCCTGGACAGTGAGAGTTTCCTTCCCAGAGCTCAGCAGCTCTCCAGCGAAGGACTCTCCTGCAGACAGTGTAGCCTAGCCTGGTTGTTCCTCTTTTTTAGAAGAATATAACGTATAAACAATAAATGAAAATATGGCTTCATTATATTGTACTTCTATTGGTAAGTGAAATTTAAATTTGTTTTAGAACAGGATTTTTCCTTCTTCTCTCTCACATGTGATGATATACAGAAAATGCTGGTAAAAGTAGTATTGTCAGAAATTTCACCTGCACCAAACTAAAAATGAAAATTTCCAGTTGTGGCTTAGGTCCACTGGGAGTCTTTCTGCTATACAAACCTATAGGTGCATAAAAATGTGATCTGAAATATGTGTCTGTCCTGTCGACTATTAGACAAGGAATTAATAACCAAAGTGAGATGGCATCAGGTGATTCTTCTCCCCAACATCAGAGCACAGTGCACTGATGATTGTTGACGTATTGTTGATTTTTCCTAGATTTGGACTACACTGAGCAAAGCAGTTTTCAATAACACACAGATACTTTGCATATACGACATTCTTCAGGTGGTGAAAATCATCTAGAATTTATGTGTGGATTGGTTTTGTGTAAACCCTGTACTGTTGTTTACATGGGAATAACTTTGAAACAAACGTTTGGTAACTTAGCATGTCGCTTTCTTTCCATCTGAAATTTTGCCAAAGTTTGTGATGTTCTTTTATGTCTGAGTGGTACCTCCATTTACTAGCTGTATATACTGTAAGATATGTGCTTGGGCTAAAAATAAAAGGGGGAAGAAAAGGGTAGAACTGTGTTTCTGGGGTGTGAATGTGTGTAAACTCTTGTAAGGATGCTGAAACCTCTTTAATTCTAGACTAAAGCTTATACTTTTTTCCTCCTCTAGACTGGCATATAGTGATTTCATATGTTTGAGTCCGAAGCAGAAAAAAAATCCGAAATGCCTATTTTTAATGTATGCTAAGCATCTTCAGCTGTCACTGAATAAAATTTAAAATATTAATTCTTTGTCTTTTTTAAAGTTAGCACCTGGGTGAGTGCTTAATTCTGCTTAATGGATCCAGCTTTGTGATTAAGGTAGTGCTGGTGTGTCCTGTCCTGCTCATTTATCACTGATACAGGGCTGAAGACATTTCTAAGATGTCTTTACAAATGCTATATGTTCAGTACACGTAAAGCCTGGCGTAGGATGCAAAAAGCACTTAGATAGTCAATTATCCTTGTTAGGACTCTGCAGCTGCTTGGCAAGGGGTGTTGTGTCTTGCCCATTACGGCTAGAGCCAGGCTGCCTTGAGTGATAGAGTGATTTAAAATAAACAGCTGAGAGGAGAAAATTGAAAGGAGTTGGACTAGTATAGTCTGCCATTCTTCATCCCCAATATATTTCACTTTTAATTCTGTATCTACAAGTTTCTCTACTATGTATTTTTGAACTCCCAGTTGTATAGGAATGATGTTTCAGTGCGTCTTGGGGCCATCTATTTTTGTTTTGTGGTTTCTTTACATTTTAGTAAACCTCTTCCCTTTCATTATAGGAGACTGACATAAAAATAATATTTTCAATATGCTGTTTTTATTTATCTACATTCTGTCATGATATACTTTGATGTAAGTTTTTAATTTTGCTTCAGCTTTCAGCTGGCGTAGCAGTTACGGCTCAAGGTCAGCGATGAGGTTAGCCACAGTAGCACAAAACAATTTCCTGTGCTCACAGCCCAGGTAGCATTTGGATGTGGATTAAATTTTACCACATTTTCCAGTAGCCAGACACAATTATTTCTAATGAGCTTTAAATTGCTTCTAGAACATGTATTTCAAAACTTAGTGCGGTAATCCATTCAGTGCCAGCAACTTCATAAGAGAACAGTTCTTCACATTTTTAGTTAAAGTGATTCTTGCTGGAGAACAGGTATTTTTAATCAGCAGCTCAGTTTAGAAGTGGAGCGCTCACGGGTCTCGGTTGCCGTTGGTCTGCTCTCCGCTCTTGTGGTTCCAGAATATATTGCTCTTCATTACTGACTCCGATTTCATAATTGGTTTCTTTTGGCAAATTTATCTTGGTGCTATGCATGCTCGTGGTGCTGATTTGAGAGGTTTTATGCATGTTCTGTTGTTGGGGAAGCTTTAAAAAATCAGTTTTTGAAGCTCGCTCTCATCTTTATGATTCACGTTTTCCTTTCATTTTCTATATATCGCCACCGCTTTGTCCTGCCCTCGCACTCTGGGTGCCTGGAAAGCATGCCTTCAGAACCAGCTTTATGGGGCAGTGGTGAATAATAAAAATAGGAAAGGGGAAAAGGCAAAAAACACTTTTTCTCTATAAACGTGATAAATTTGCACAACCTTTGTTTAATCTCACCAAAGTCTTTTTTTATCTTCATCTAATTCACACATGTTAAAACATGATTTAATGGTATTATTATACATAGCGCTTATTGGACTGAAATCCAGAACAAGCCCTGCTTAAATGAAACTCAGCCATAAGGAAATCATTTTTGTATTATAGCTTCTACTGTAAAAGCAATTAAGGAGGAGAACTGAAAGGGAAGCTGCCTGTCCTGACATGCTCCCGCATCCGAGGGAATGAGCTGTGCAGAGAGCTCTGGTGCATATTGCCCGTGGGATTCAGAGCTGCGGTGATGTTATCTGCGGGCAGAGAGCATCCCGGTTGGTTTCTTTAGCTGGCTTTAGTGTTCCCCCTCTGCATACACACACTTTTTTTTTTCTTCCAGCTCCTTTGTTTATGTACTAAGGAGTCTTTCAGTAATGAAATGCTTAAATTGGCAGCCAAATTCAAGCCCTTATTTCCTATCCAGTAGTTTTACCCAATATCTTGAAAAATCCTTTTCTAATTCCTGTCAGAATTTGGTATCACCTCTGAGGCTCAGAGAGGTTATAATTTGGGTAAGTAACGTTGCTGTCAAATGCGGAGCAAAAAGTTATATTAAAGGAAATTATTGAGAATTTGGAAAGTCGGTATATTTTAAGATTGTGTGATATGATTTCTTCCGCATTAAGAAGAAATTGATGCAAGTTGGATTTTTTCATTTGATTTTAAACCCGACAGTAACACTGAAACTTCACTGATTAGTCTCTACAGAGTTTTCATTTTGACAGGAGCTATGAATTTCAAACACAATTTTTAAATTCAGCATGTCAAAGGTCACTTTTATGTTGATTTAATTTCTTTAAATTGTTTCTTTTAACAATAGGAGTTTATAAAATTGTATTTTGGTCCTCCACTACAGGGGTTATAAATGTAAGCACATCCTCGGTAGCTGAGTTGTTCTTGACCTGATTCCAAGTACCTCAGTAAATTAGTTTATGTTCAGTAGTATCCGTGGTGTGTAAAAAATATTCCCCTGAAGCTCCTGCTAAATGTTACAAGTAGATCATTCTTTTTTTTATCTAGTCAGGCATAGCACTGTACTTCATATTTTTTTTTCAATAACTAATGCTAAAACACTAGTCTTTGTTCTAGCACTGCATCCCCTGAATCACAGGCTGATGGCTTGGGGCACTGGTAACAGGCACTGCCTGGTCTTTCACCTCTGCTGCTAATTTGAAGTCAGCTGTTCCCACTCTTAGGCCCTTTTAAAATGAGTCCATGAACACAGAACAGTTCTCTGTGGACTCTGTCCACTTGCAAAAAGCAGCTTTTAATCTTGCCCTAGACCCAAATTCTTCTCAGTGTTTTCATTAGAAGGGATAGGCACCGCATTCCTCTCCTGCCATGCCTGCCCTGGTGAGGCAGCGGGGCTTGTGCCTTCCTATATTGAATGCTTTATGCTGATCAATGGATTTAAATGTTTAACTATAGGGTGATTTTTTGGTGAAGTAATAAAAATGACAGAAGATCAGCAGTGGTGTAGATCTCCTAGAATTCATGTTCCCAGGCTAAAGGATTCCTAGGGTTTTTTCAACTTCTTTCCTCATCGTTCTGTTTTTTTCATTGACTTCCAATTAATTTCCATAATAAGTACATAATTGCCTTGTTGACAACTACTAAGCTCTTTCCATCTGTTGTTGCATATTTCGCTGAGTGCTTCAAGGACCTGGGATTGCATGACGTTGTGCTTGGAGAGCTCAGCTATAAACTCAGGGCTGTTCCTTTCTTGGATCCAGAACCTTCTCTTTGCTTATTTCTGAAGCCAGATGTATATTTGTGTTATTAAAGTAGAGATTTTCAGCAGAGAATTTAATAACGGAGAAGACCACGTAAGGTTAGCTTACAGCACACTTATCTTTTTGTCTTGTTTTTGCCCGAAGAGTTGCACATTATTTACATAGTGGCTTTCAAAAATAGCGTGCGCCTTCCCAGTTCATCTCACAGTCAGAATTTTATATTTCATTTTATTTTTTTCACAGAATTTGAAATTCACTGATCTTCACAGTAACTAGACTAGGTCTTGTCAAAAAGAATAATGTTAATTAAGATGACCTGGCTGGGATATCTTAAATGGGGCACTGTAGGAAGCTAAATGGAGTTTATCTTTAATTTTATGTAAATGTAATTTCTCTGTAATGCAGAGTATTACAATAAATGAACAGGTACACTAGAAGACATTCTTCTTTTTCTGCAATGTTTCATTTTTCAAAGAGGATCTTCTGGATACCGGTCACTTTTAGCATAACGGAGACTTAACACCATTTGGAGTTAATTTCTATGCAGTAGCAGTCACTGGAATTGTACCCTCTTCCCCAGTTACGCTCTGTTCATGACTACAGCATTCGGGGTAGTAGAGGTGCTCATATGAGCATTTACAGTATCAAAACCATTCTACATTTTCATTCATAAAAGTTTTTTTTTTTAATTAAGAGGGCTTGATTTTGATTGCCAGTGACCATCTTTCCTAGCTAAATGTTTGATTCTTCTCTTCCCTTCCATAACTCTAGTGATGCCATTCCTGCTTCTTACAGACCCCAGTTACTGCTTCTAAGTAGTCCCTGATTGTACCCCCAGTCTTTTTTTGTAAGTCTGCTTTTCCTTTACAACCTGATGGATAAGTTGCCTTGTACTTGCTGAAAGTGGTGAAGAACATTCATGTTTTAAACAGTAACTTATGCCTTTCCCTCTTTGTGTTAAATGATACCAAATGGATGATACTTTGATGTGGTGGGTGTTTAGAAACAAGGTTTTTCCCCCTCATTTTTGTAATTATGTGATGTAAATTCCTCATTGTCAGTAATCAGTAGCATTAAGAGAAAGAATTAAAATAAGGCAGGTATATGATTTGCAGGTGGAAAGGAGAGCTGTGTGGAGACAGACCCAGTTTAATATTAGGCCTCAATATGTATTAAACTCTACTACACAATCTATGATATCTGTGTCATCTCAGACAAGTTTTTAGGGGCCTTTTTTAATTGCCTATTATAAAAGCAAAACTGAGTTGTCGTAAGTACCTCTCTCAGCTGGCAGTGTTTGGAACTCTGAATAGTTAATGTGTAGCTGGCTCGTTGCTTCTTGATCCGAGGAGTCATCATAGCCATGACACCTAGGTTGGACACTGAGAGCAGACGAGCCAAGCATCTGATCTGTAGACTATGGTGCTTTTATTTGTAGGAATACTTTTAAAAATGTACAGTTTTGTGATATCTTCCTCTAGTTAAAACTACCAAGAATGATGAGTAATCAGAGTGAAGACCTGGCACTTGAGTTTTGTGCAGGCCAAGCTTGCCAAGGTCAACATCAGATGGGGTCAACCTAGTAAGGCTACTTAATAGTAGAACTGAAGTACCTAATCTTTGCTGTGTTCATTCTGCTGTTTTAGCTCACTTTCATTAATTACTTCAAGTTAAAAAGAAAATTGTCATGAAGACAAACTAACTCTGGGGTGCTGTGAAGATGAGCGTTAAATTATTATAAGATATGTAGGAAACTTGGTAATGAGGCCTTGCGAAAAATTAGATTTGTACAAAGGATTGCAGCGGGATCTTCTGTGCTGCTGCACAGTGGATCCAAAAGCCACTAATACCTGTTAATAGCAACAGCAAATATTTACCATTAGCTGTTATTTTTACATTATAAACATGGATTTTAATTAAAAAGTCATTCCCATCTGTGACTGGTAAAGTAGAGGCTTTTGTAATGGACATATTTGTTTTCTGAGGGATATATTTAGTGTGTGCATACATCAGCAACCATCCCAAGAGACCGTCATGGTAATGGATCAAAACCAGGCTTTGCTGCAGCATGAGAAACTATAAAACCATGTGTTGCAACTCTGTTCACATTAAGGAATTCATGCTGATAGACCCAGTCATGGTCTGGCTGTACGTCAATGACGGGAATTCCATGGCTTATATTTTAAATTTTGCATACTAATTCCGTGGTGGCTTTTAAGCTCTAGTCATGCTTACTTAACAGATCTTTAACATCAAATGCAGAAACAATTTTTCTTCCAAATAGTAATGAAAACAACGACAAAAAATAAGTTTAGATAGCGCCATCAAAATATTTTAGATTTGCAGCTGCTTATATAAGTTTTTTTTTCTTTCTTTTTATGAAAACAGGTAATCAGATCCTCTCTCTTGGGACTTTGTCAAAAGATCAGGTTTATCCGTTGAAACTCAAGGGCATTTCCATCTGTTACTCTGCACTCAAATCTGCCTTATGTGGAAATTATGTCAGCTTTGGCGTCTTCAAGTTGTACGGGGACAACCACTTTGACAATGTACTTCAGGCCTTTGTCAAAATGCTGCTTTCAGTACCCCACAGTGACTTGCTAGTAAGCAATTACTCATCTTGGGAGTCTTTACATGAAATATGAAATAACACCACCACGGGCTTTGTATTGTTATAATGAGACAGAGGGATCTAGAACAGCTCAAACGCAGTTTTCAGTTCTATTACTTGGATTTATTTATATAGTGACATCTAAAATACAGGTATGACTGAACTGCCACGTGAAACAGGAGCTTTTCCAGAATTTTCAGTAGGCTTGTTGTAAAAGAGAGAAATGCAAAATTTTTTTCCTTTCTAGACTTGCAAACCCATTTCGGTTGCCTGCATGCACTGTAAAACATCCTCACATATTCAGCCACTCTGCAATTAGTTTCAGTCTGTAAATTGTCACTGTGTATTCCCCATAAAATTTAAAACTTTAATTTTAAAGTACACCATGTTCCCACTTCTCTCTGGGAAGACAACAGATCTTGCGCACTATCAGCCTAAATTTGAACTGTGACATTTTCTTCATGATACTTTAGTTCGAAACTCTCATTTTCTCGCAGGAAGGGACAAATTTGGGATAGTTGAAGATGGTTAATACCCAGATTTATGCTTGCCACAGAAAGAAAGTCCTTGGAATGGAAAAGTTGCTCTCAATTAAAATCAGTGTATTGGTTGTATAGGGAAGCGTGCGTATTTGGCACGTGTCCGGCCATCCAACAATAAATGCCCTAAATAGGAGTCCTTAGGAGTAGGATGCTGATTGGGCCAACGAGTTCAAGCAAGTGCCTATGCCTGCGCAGGGCTTGTTAGAGGACCTTGCTTAAGCACAAAAAAAAGTCCATCTCTGAGATGATCTGGGGAAATCTGTGATAAATCTTAGTAAGATTTCCCGCAGAAGGTAAGATACGGGCCGTAATCCTGTCAAACTGACACCCTGGGCAGAACGCTATCCTGCCTTTACGAGACTGATAGCTGTGTGGAATGTCAAAGCATGATAGCGTTACTACATTAGCCTGAGCTTATTTTAAACTAATAGCAAGTTTATATCCGATGGTAAATGTGAAAAATTTAAATTACCAAAGACAGGCAAATATTTTGTTTCTATAAATATTATGATTTAATGGCTAAATTAGAATTTATCATCATCAAAAATCATAAAAAATGTAGGACCATTCTTCTATCATCTGTTAATATTAGTTGATAGTAATACCTGCATTTACTATGAATGTGTACTCTCTTTTTCAGCAATATCGAAAACTGAGCCAGTCTTATTATCCGCTTTTGGAGTGTCTGACCCAAGATCATATGAGTTTCATTACCAGTTTAGAACCTCACGTCCTCATCTATGTTCTTACCTCAATATCTGAAGGACTTACTGCAGTAGGTAAGAATTACTTACACTCAGCTAGAGAAAGAATTCAAGTATTTAGGTATCTTGGTTTTTCAAAGAAGCACATTCATTTCTATCTTAACAAATTAATATCAAGTGACAGTAGAAGATGCTGGTTTTTGAATATTTTAAGAATATTACTATTTTGGTTAATGGCGCTAAGTTCTTTTAAACATCTAATAGGTAGTTTTTTACGGAGAGTATTTTTAAATTGTCTTTTCTTACAAGCCAGCATTGTTAAAATTATTAATGTGCCTCCACTAGGATTGTACTGAAAATTCATGCATTTGTTACTCAGGAGTAAAATGTATTAAATGTGTGCAGGAATCTATGGGGTTTTGTTTTTATTTGATCAACATAGCTGTTGTATAAATAATGCTTGTTCTGTGCAGCTGTGATATGATTTGAGAAATTTAAAGGTATCTTTATCCATGGAAAAAAGAAACTAGTTATTCAGTACTTCCTGAATATACTTTAGAGGAGAATTAGTCTAACAGAAGCATACTTGGAGTAACGATAAAAATGCAGCACTCTGATTGCAGTTCATTGCATTCATTTATGCTTTTTAACCAGATGATTGTCCAAACATGTGGGGTTTGGGGGCAGGGGGCGGTAGCCTAAAGTCATTTGGAATATGGAGAAAGAGACTGGCCATTTGGGGGTAGAAAAAATAAATCATGAAGCTACATTCTGATCACGTAGGAATGCCACGCATTTATATAGTTTTTGACTGAGAAGTTGTTCAAAACCTTACAGTAGTATTTATTGACTAGGGTGGTTATTAAGGAAAAAAAAAAGGAACGCGTAACATTAGTGCGTATAGATGTTACTCTGTAATAGCTGGTGTTTCTCATTACCGCCAAGTGTCAGTCAAACCCCACAGGAATGTGTGAATGTACCGAGACTCAGAAAGCATTTGCTATGTTGAACACATTCAGCAGTTTTTGCTGCAAGAGGGAAACTGCTCTTAGAGAGAAAATGGGTAGTGAATAGCTAAGCAACAGTAGTAAAGAAATATCCAGATCATTTTATTATATAATGCTGAAATCCATTTTCTCCCAGATATTTTGAGTGCTTTGTCACCTGTAATGATGGTACAGCAGTTTCTGTCTATAAGCTGGTTCTGCTGAGCGTCTGCCTGTTGATAGTTTGCAGACGGATGTATTGTACTGACCGGTTGCTTGACTGACAGCTGCCTGTTTAACAAGCCCTGTGCCTGGTCTCGGTTATCACTGCGCATTGCATCTCTTCCATTTGAAATATTGGTTATATCCATTTTGATAATTCACTAGCATCCCAAGTTTACTCAAACCCTCTCTTTGAAACCCAATTTGAATTCATGTAAAAGAGAGAGAAGAAAATGTAAAAGCTATATAAGCTTCAGCGTTCATGTGTTATGTTTATTTCCCCTCTCAGAAAGCGTTGATCTCTCACTCAAGGCTTGGAGGAGGAATAAGAAAAGTATGTATTTCCAATTTCTGCTTTAAACTTTTGTGGTTTAGGTATCTGGAAGTTAAATCATGAAGAATTACTAATTTTTAGGATTGTAGATTTTCTTTTTTTTAGGAAAACTTTCGTTTGGTGGAAGCCCTGATACTCTGCTGAGGAAAGTATCAGCAAAAATTTTAACAGCTCGCTTTTTTTTTGTGCTTCATAAACCATAGACTTGCTTAGCCAATGCTCTCCTTCAGTTCATCTTAATGTCCTTAAAGTACCTACAATAAGTGCAAACATACGAGATGAAAACAAGTGTGTAGGAATTTTTAGCTTCACCCAACTTCACCAAAGGCTTGACGCGGTCCATTAAGAGCTATTATGCTCACTTTCATGTTCATTTTTTTCTTTGTTTGCACTGATTCCTCCAAACTCAAGTAGTTTTTCAGTCTTTGAGACTTGCCAGATCTGTCTGTCGGTAAGACCTGGCTGTTTCCGTATTGCCCACAGAGGATGTGGAATCTCCGTCCTTGGAGATATTCCTAGATACTGGGCAAGGTCCTGAGGAACCTGTGTGATGCTGACCCTGGTTTAGGCCGGAGGCTGGACTGCAGGATAGTCCCGTTTGGTTTCTGCCACCACCTCTAGGATCCCACTGGTATTTTTCCTACATTTTCCACTTGCATTCTCTAGCTTTCCAAAACAATTTTTTATTCTGCCCAAATGCCTATTAAAAGCAATACTTACTTTCTATGATTAGTCAGCTGGAAAATGCTTTTTTTTAACCTTTCCTGTTGAAGTGATAACGTGATTATTTTTCCTTAATATTGCATATATCAAGAATTGATACTGATGTCAGCCATTAGATTTCTCAGTTGTGTTCAAGAAGTTTTATTTTTGTAGTGAACTGAATTTTAAGATGACATGCCCAGATGAACTTCTCTTTGGTCAGTTTGTAGCTCTTAATTTATTTATTTGTAATTGTCTCAAGCATTAGTTACCTGCAACTGTATTTTCTTAAGATTCATTCTTCTAAATCTTTTATCCCTTTCAAAATTTTGGTATTTGGGGCATTACCAGTTGTCAGACAGTGAAATACAGATGTATTTCTTACGTGTTACTTGGTCACATACATCCTTCTGCCCTCGGAAAATGGATAAGTAGATCCAAGCATTGCCTTTTTCACTGAATTATATCAGTGCCACGAGAACATCTCGGAATAGCAGGGCTCAGGGCTATAAGCCGTCTGAGGGGGAATTGTGTTTTAAACTGATTAGAACATACAAGTCATTTTCAGAAATGTTTATAAAAATGAAATAGCTGTCTCTTTTATTTTAAAAATTAAATACCAGGAGATCACTTCTCTTTCACAGGAAAAAAGTATCTGACTTTTTTTCTCTGTTCCCTTTACATATGTGAAACCTCTGAGACTGTCATTGTTGTCAGCTGTAGGATAAACATTCCCCAAATCCTTGTTTCTGAGGAGTGTTCATTCTGTTGCTGAGTAAATACCTTGCTCGATTCCACGCTTTATAAACACTGTGAGAGAATATGTATTCCTTCGGAAGCGCCTAGCTGTAAATCAGCTATAATGGAAGCCCTCATCTGAGCTTTTATTGTGAGGATAAACACTCCAATAGTTCTCTGCTAAAGTGTTTACCTGGCTTTTTCACAGCTGACTCAGTGGATCGGAGCCTTTTAATGCAGTCTGCCTGGCACGCTGTCACTAATCTCTGCAAAGCTTTTCTAATTCTCATATGATTAATAGTATAGCCTGCTATTCATTGAGGAAAAGGTAAAACAGTTTTTTTTCTGTCTTGCTGCCTAATTTAGATGTTAAATTGCTAAATCCATTTACTTTCCAGGTTTAGTCTCAAAGGCAAATAATGCCAGTATTGAACTGTAAGCAATTGATGGACAGGGAGAATACCACTTAACTCCCTCTCCTTGCCTTTCTGTGAAAAACAAACCAAAATCTTTTAATTTGCAGAGATTCAGCAATGTCATTAAACTGTTGAAAAAAAATTCCCCTTCAGCATGCTGTTGTCATATTGTTGAGACCAAAAGCCATCCTCAAGTTGGTTGGGTTTTTTGTTGGCTTTTTTAAATAATATAACCCATTCTAACTTATATGCTCAACTTCCAGTTACTTGAGCTAATGGCTGATTGGAATGGCCTACGTAAGGCAAAAACACACCGATAATAAAAAAGTGCATGTAAAGTTAGCCCCCAAACATGAAATGAATGTGTACTGGCAAAGAAGAAATGAAACCAAAAGAACTAGTTGAGTGTGATGGTGACTGGTGCCAGAGTCGTCATCCTTGTCCCCTGCCCACCACCAGCACCTACCTCACCAGAGAGCTCAGTTGTGTTTGACCACACTACTGAACTGTTACTGCCTCCGTGCTGACACACGTGGAGCTGGTTCTGGGGTTTTCTGTAACCACGGCCTGCTTGCTTCGTGGTCCAAACAGTTAGTTCACAGGTGATAGAGCAGAGTTGACCAGAAATGAGAAGTAGTTTCACTGCATTCTTCCTGGTTATCCCAAGCTTTTATCTCAGTTTCTTTTATCATTCTGTCTTTATTCTATCTTCCCCATCCATTTCTTCTGTCCATAGCCCAGAATTAGTAGCTCCTTTTTGCTCTTGTTTGTTGAGTTTATTTGGTTGGCTGGCTTGTCTCGCTAAGATTTAGTGAGAACACTATTCTGCTCCAGCACAAGGTTCCCCATGCCCAGAAGAGTCATTCAAGGGAGTTTGCTTGACGCTCCCTGTCTGTTATATCCTTGCAATCAAAAGGAAAAATGAGCATAGGGAAGCATATTTGATATATAGTTATGGGCAAATTTAAGTAGCTCTTAACACTCATATCAGATTCTCATGAGCAAATGATAGCCTGGACCTGTCTGCTGTCCTGCTAAAATCACTTACTGTCGAATGTAAAATATCTACTTGTACAGTATCAGCATGTTTAGAACTACTGCTGTTTTGTAAACTGATGATAGTGATTTACTTTGTATTATTCAATTTAAAAAGAAATAGAGTTAAGCACTGGTTTAGAAATACAGCAGAGCCCTCCTATGAAATATGTATTTTCAAATCTCTCACTTGTTATTGATGGTGATTCAATTCCACCATGAATTGCATTTCTAGTTTATATGCAGGACTGTTTCGGTTGAGAACATGATGGGTGCCAGATTCTGTGGTCATTACTTCGGTGAGATTCCTAACTTGGAACTCAGCGTTGTTCAGGCAATGTGTCTTAAGATCCTGCCCTGTTGAATTCAGTCCTAGAAGCCCACTGGTCCAGTGGAGGCAGAGTGGAGATGCTCCAGCTCATTTCTGTGAGCTGTTAGATCGCTTTCAGCTCCTGCTGCTGAGTCAGCTGGTTGCTTTGGAAGATCAAGTCTTAGGAGACCACTTGTATCTTCTTTGCCTATAAATGTTTCTTTAGTGTTTATTTCAAACACTTAGCAAAATACAATTAGTTTTTCGATGGCAAAGGGTTAACAGTGTCAGCACAGAGCTTAAGGAGTTAAACAGACACAGATCAAAATACTTCAGTGTCTAGAGGGATGTGTTTAAATGAACACTGCGAGGTTGGCAGGCCTCCAAATTAGCATAGTTTAAAGAATTCAGGGTACATTTAATTGGATCCTTCTAATCCCTTTTCCCTCAGAATGAGCATTTTAACAGTTTAATTCCTTTTGCAACCCCCACACATCCCTTACTCCAGTGGCCCATCTAAAATAAATACTGTGAACTATAAAAGGCCTAGACAAGTTCTAGCTGAAGTCAGCGGCAACAGGATGGAGTCCTAAATGCTCCACTCGCCTGGATCTGATCTTTGAATTCGCAGAGAGGATCAGCTAGGGCTGAACCTCGCACCCAGCGGGTTAAACCACTGCACGTACACAAGGAGCTTCGGTTGGTGGTGGTGTTGCGAGGAACCGGTTGTTGTTTAAACACGTGGCTCTGGCCGGGACTACAAAGCCAGAGCTGGGAGGCAGCGCAGTTGTAAGTGTCTGTGTGGCAGCCGCTGGTTTTGGGGCCCAGGAGTACGTCGGGTGTCAGGAGGAGACAGCAGCTGGGCAGGGGAAGGGTGCGCCGCTGTTCTCGGGAGCGTGCGTGAGAACCAAGGACCAGCACGCTCTTACCGTGTGCTGCTGTGTGGAAGTGAGCACAATCCTCTCTCACAGCAGCGGCACAGCAGGCAACACCTAGCGACAAAATAACTGACATAAATCAGGAAGACGTATTTACTCTGCAGATAGTTTAAACTTTTAATCTCCCTTACTTATAGAAACAGTAAGTAAAGATAGGAAGTGGCTTTTGCTTCTGCTTTTCAACAGCATCCTCCTCTGCTGTCATGACTTTCAGTTTTGGGGACATTTATGAAGTATTTGTTAGTGACTGCTGTTGTGCTGTTGCCAGCCATATTTAATGTATTTCAACCTACTTGAATTATTAGTTGTTAAGCAAAATTATTAACTGGCTGTTCTGTGATCACCCTTTCACTACCTTTAATGGCCCTCGTTCATCGTTTGCCACCTGACATTGATTGTAAGCTCTTTGGGGCAGAGAAACATTGTGAAATACTACTTGAGAGAAATCTGGACAACAGCTCTACTGATTTAACCTTGCCTTTTCAGTATGCAGATCAAAACCGAATTTTAGTTTCCAGGAATCTGGAGCCTTCTGAATGTCAGACTTGAATAGCAGTAAAATTTCCACCTTCATCCTGCACTTTCCAGTACATAGAGGGACGGTGGCATTCATACAGGAGTGAATGAAGTTCACTGGAGCTCACAGGATTTTTAGTACGTGGAGCTAACCGGTTACTCAGAAGTGAAGGTTTAATACCGCTGTGTGTTAATAAAAGCAGTCTTCAAAGCTGGTCAACTCGTGTATCAAAAATAGTCTTGTCAATGTAGCGATCAGCCTAATGTCAAAGAGATTATTAAAGTTGAGCTCTCAGAGTACTATAAAATGTCATTATTAATTATTCTTTTATGGAAACAATTTCAAAACTGTTTCATTTTTTATGCAGATACACTCATCTCCTCCAGCTGTTGCGCTAGCTTAGACTACATTGTCACGTACCTCTTCAAGCACCTCGCTAAAGAAGGCAAGAAGACTCTAAGAGGTAGAGAGATTTCACAGGATGGACAGAGATTTCTTCATTTCATGCAACAGAACCCCGAAGTTCTACAGCAGGTGAATTAGCAGTCTTTTCTATGGGGTATTGTTACATTTCTGAATTTTCCTCATTTTCAAACCTTGTGGTACTGAACACCAGGGTAGCACTGGCTGTTTAGGAACAGAACAAACCTCCCCACGCTGGTATGCAACCCGGAGTACCTTCAGCCGTGTTCTCATGACAGCCAAAGATTGAAGATATTTTTTTGTCATACTGAAAAGCATAGATACTATATTGGGCTGTACAGTATCTTAAAACTTGGTGTTTCATTTTTTGCTCATAAAGGAGGTGTGTGAAATCATCAATACATTTCTATAGATAAGTGGGAAGGAAAGCTCTCTGAGGCATTTTAGGAGGAAGCAGAACAACTTCTGGCATTGAACCACACATTTTGGTAATGAAATGTGTAAATTGAATGGCTGTACGCTATCGAGTTTGAATATTTTATTTTGCAGTAGGTGACTCAGTGGGATTTTTTTTCTGTTAAAGGTAAATACAATAGAAATTAAATCTCATGCTTCTAAAAAGGAAGTGGCCGCTGCAGTGCTGAGGAGAGATTTCCCCTTCCCAGCTCCGTCAGGTTTATCACAGCCCAAGTACATTACGGGGAGATCAGGATGTTCATAGCCACACATCTCCACATTTGCTCCGTACAACATTCCCTTAAAATCTCATTAAACTATTTGAAAATACATATTTACAAGAATCTCTGGATTCCTAATGCAGTTGCAAAGATGCCGTTTCAGGAAACTTGTTTCGCAGGTCTGGAGGCTTTTAATGAAAACAGAAGTTATTAACAAAATGCAAATGGCTAGTGTGATCGTCTTGGTGTTCCCCTAATAGGTACACTGTCATTTGGAAAAAACCTGACAGACAGTCACTACAGTTATTGTTATATTTGTTTACTGTTCTAATTGAAGGTGAAAAGTAACTAATGGTAGCTAATAGATTCCTGGCAGTACATAGCATATTGTGAGAATATTAATGATGTTTATTATTGACATCGTTATGAGAATATGATGATTCCCTTGTCATATTACAAGTTCTCACGTTTTACTTGCCTAATAAGGGTTTCGTGGAAACTAGCAGTGAAGGTGGCATTTGGGTATGTCAGATTTGCTCGGTGTTGTGCCATTCGTGTAATGATCTGAACGTGAAGGACAGAACAGCCACCTGGGCTCTGGACTTCCCTGCATTTGTGGCAATCTTGATGTGATACTTTGTCTGTTAATATGCAGTAATCTTTCAATTCACAGCATGTGACCAGGCAGTGATCTGTCTTTATTAACTTCAGATTCTGCGGAATACATTATATTTATTTTGAATGCAGGCTTTCACATACTCTCTTAAATATTAATGGCTGGTCTCCAGTAGTCAGCATAAATATGATTTGCATTAGCACTAGTCATATCATATTGAGTGCCTCTGATGTCAACTACTCAGTGTACTAATATCTGACATCATCTCCCGAGGTCACTGACAACTTTGACCTTTATTCTCATGCACAGTTTCTGTAGTCTCAGAAGCTCTTTTGAATTGATTTGAAATTTTGACTCTTCCCTTTATGAGGCAGTAAAATTGATAATTATTCAGATGGGAACTGAGCACTGAGTGAAAAATCAATTCCACCCGCTCTCTGCTGCGTATAAAATTACTTCTGAGTCTGCTGGACTGAACGGATGGCCAAGGTAAAAGCAGCAGGCAGAAATAGTAGAGAGGATTAGCTGGACGAAACTAATAGCCTAAAGGGATGGCTTTTGAGATGAGGGAGTGGGCCGGTTGGGGGTTATTATCAGCCATGATGGGACTCATTGATCATATGTTTACATCAGGTTTCCATTGGGTTATAAATCAGCCCTGAATAGAAACGGAACCCAAGGCCTCGCATTTTACCAGGGGGATGGTGTATTAGATTATTCTCACTTTCACACTCAGATGAAAAGTGAGACATTGATTATTCATCGGCTGGCCATTAAACACTGGTTTTATAGATGATTTGACTATCATGGAAGCTAATGAACAAGGTTGCTGCTTCCTAACCAGCGGTTTCAGTTTTCAAGACATCTGTGTCGGTTAAGTAATGCATAACCCTATTAAAAGGAATGGGTTACAAATTGCTTAACAGTGCTGAAAAACTAGACCCTAATGACTAATTGTGCTTCGAGTTTAGAGGGGTTTGTCAGCTCTTTAAACTAAACTGATGCAAAGATAACTGCAATTATTTACTAGTTAGAACATTTCTTCCAAGTTGGGCCTCTGGAAGTAGTTGGGTGATGACAGTTTCCACCGGCACTGGAGGATCAGCCCGCCTCGGGCTGGGCCGGTCGCGGGGGAGCTGCGCAGTGCCCGGGTTCTCTCTGCCCCAGGACAGAGGAGGCTCTCTGGGCTCCTCGCCTGCCCTCCCAGGAGAGGCTGGGGGGTCCTGTCGCTGCGTGTGCCTGCACGCGGGGCACGTTGGTAGTTGTCATCAGTAACAGCAGCAGCATCATGTCAGTGCTTTTCCGCGGGTGAGCTCACAGCTCAGCGCTCGTTTGCTGTTAACTGAGGCGGTTCAGCATCTGAATGCAGTTGGGTGAATAGGTGTGTCTCCATGGCTGGGGCTTGCATCTGCATTAGCCTCTAGAGTAGCACAGTTGTATCATTAAACCCTATTAATTCTTATTTTGTTTGCTTACATATGTCCTACGGCAGCTCTGTTTTTTTAATGGGTTGATGTGACTGTAGAAAGACTGGAGCAATAGAAAACGCAAAACTGAAACAACTTAATGTTTAGGAGCAAGTTACGGCATCCTTCTAAAGTGTGCAGTGGCTGTTGGCTTTGGCCCTGCTTTTTGCTGTGCCACGGGCTTTGTTCCCCCAGGCGAGCTACTTAGGCTGAGCTTAATCTGCAAACAACTGCTTCATGATGGTGTCTTACAACTAAACTGAATTAACATGTGTAAAGTAATATGAGATATATGGATAGAAAGCAGTATTAAGTTTATTATATTCAACTATTGCTGTTACGTTATGTTGTGTTATAAGCACTTTAATAAATAATTTTGAAAGGCTTCTACTTTGCTGTTATTCTGGGGTTGTCAGGCAAAGCCAGTGTTTTGCTCCACTTTATAAATGAAAGTGTAATTTTTGGTTTTAAGATGCTACCTTTATGTTCTGTTAATGCTTATCTTGCTGAACTGTACGCATTAGGCTGTTAGTGCAATTCTGGTATGGTAAAGTGTTATTCATGTTAGTTCTTTCCAAAAACCCATCAGTTTTGTAGCATCTTTCACCCGTAGTTCTGACAAATGTTCCCAAGAAAATGGGCAGGGGTGTGGGGAGAGCTGGCGGTTGTTGCTGTAGGGGAATGTGGTGGAGCACGTGGGCTGGAGAGGGATCCCTAGGAAAGGAGGGTTGCCGTAGGTAGGTGGGAAGGTGTGTGGGTGAACAAAGAAGTTTGAGGGCGTGGGTGATGGTGAGTGTGGTAGTGCTGAAAAAGGGAGCAAGGAGGGGGCAGCACTGCGGTAATAGGGTGTGTGGCTTCAGGGCGATAGGTAAAAGCTCATGGGAGCTGAGCGCTTGTGGCTTAGAACTTCACTGAGTGACGAAGATGCACTAAACGAAGCAGCACAGCAGCACTGCATAGCAAATGTAAAACAGATGCCAGGTGCAATGAAAAATCAAGTGGCATTACTAAAATAAAAACATATTATAAATTGCTACTTTCCTTTTTTCCCTTTTATGTAGTAAAATCAGTGATGTTTTTGTTTTTTAGATAAACCTCAGTGCCATATACAGCTAGTGTAGAGTTACACACGGTAATTGAAATAAAACCCTGAAGAGGAGATGTGTTTATAATGCATGCTTCGTGTCCCATGCAGAAGCACTTGCATATAAGCACAGCACAAAAAGAAATCTGAATTGTACTGACAGAGGGCAGTTGTGCCAGATGTTGAGTACCTGAGCACCTTGAGCCATATATGTGAGCGTATGCTTAATTTAAGAGCAGATCAAACCCCCAGGTGCGATTGTTCCTGTGCTTAAAATTAAATGTGTTTAAAGGCTTATCTGAATTGGGACCAGAGTGCTCAGCTTTTGCCAGCTTGAGCCTTGAAAGGCTTGGTACAGCAGTGAGAGGGATTTTCATTGGGGCATCTGGTTGCAGCCCCTTAGCACGATTTAAAAATGTTATCCAATACTATCATAACTTTCTTTATTAATTGAAAGGGATGGAGCTATACCAGCTGTAGCCCAAGCCAGCAGAGACTTGGGTGGCTAAGCAACGGAAAAGGCACCATATTGAGTGAGCCAAAATTCAGTCTCAAAGTCATTTATTTTAACCAGTGACAATACGTTTAGACTCTAGTGTTTCGATTTGATTGATGGTTTAATATCATATATAATTTTTTTAATGAAGGGAACCCATTTAAATATGTTAACATTTGCACTAGTAGTCTCCCATGTACATAACTGCATTTAATCATTACTGTGATTGTTTTTGTGGTTGTGTAATTTGTATCAGCAAAATAACTATGTCAAAGCCATCTTATCTTAATGAAAAATATGGTTACTTCTCTTTTATACGTAGTTCTTACTGCGCGTGCCGAAAGGCAGCAGCAGCCGCAGTCTCAAGTATGTTGCTAAACCTATAGCTCTCACTACGAGTGCTGTCAATTAAGAAATCAAAAAATATTAATGAGCTTAGTGTCTTCTCTAATTCTGCTTTGTTTAAAGCCTTGTTGTGATTCGTTGTCATGTGAATCAAGTAATTTAATTTTAAGACTTTTAATGTTAAAATACATCATCATTAGCGATGTATCTGAAGATTTCACGCTCTTAATAATGGCGCTAAATCAAATTGGGACGCTCCTCTTAATCATTCAAGCTGTGCTATAGCTTACACAAACAGTTTTAGGGACAGAGAGAAGTTTAGTTCCGCGAAGTAACAAGTATTGTACAGAATTCATGGCTGGAAACAAAAAGGGGCTATTTGGCCTCGCAGCACAAACTGCTGGAGGTGTCAGTGTTGGATGTGCCCCCTCGGGCTAGGCAGCTGGTGCGTGTATGCTTTTGTTTATCCGTTACTGGTTTATGTAGCCTTTAGGCCAGCACATGAAACAATCCTTCCTACAGGGTCAGCTGCTGGTCAGAAGCAAAGTAAGAAAAGACTTTGCCTTAAAACGCGTCAGCCATCATTTTAGTGCAGCTGGCACCTGCTACTGGTGCGCAGCGGGAGGGTTAGAGGTCAAAGAGGCAGTTGTTCTAAACTCAGTGATGGCTTAAAGGGACTTGTAGATTAATCTGCTTTATTAACTTCTGTATATTAGATAACTATTGCAGTGAATGACAGTCCGTCTTTCTGAATAAGTCCCTTCACCTCTTTCGCTTTTAAATTGGCTTTTGAGTAATGAATATTAAATAGAATACATTTCAGGGTAATTAAATGAAAACATTAGGATGATGTTGTTTTACAATCGTATCTATAAGTTTCTTGTGTATTTATCTCGCATTATTACTGTTCATTGCTTTTTGGTAGCAGAACAAAAAGCATAAATGTTTCAATTAAACAAGAGGAACTGGCTGTATTTCTCAATAACCTCGTGTCTTCTATGCTGCATAAATATTTTCAAAAAGCGAGTAAATTTAAGGAGAAGTATAAAAATGTTTTATTCCTTGTTTACTCGGTGCAATGCAATACTTTACATTACTTGGAAATGTTCGATTTCTGCTGGCTGTGGTTGTTTCATATAAAACACGAAGAGGTGCTGGTTTGGGGAAGGGCAAAAAATATTGCCGTTCTGTAGAATCTAACTAGCGATATGAATAGCACCAATAATTTTGTAAAGTTCACATTATAATTCAAAATCCAGTTAGAAGTGATGCTTGCAGTCTGGAAAGAAAGCAATATCTTTACAAAATGGATAGGGAAAGGTAACAATCCATTGCATGATCTACTGGCAGATTTGCCATGTGAGTAATGACACTCGCTCTCAGTGAACAAACACCCTCCCCTTCCCCCATTTAAAAAAAAAAAAAAATTTAAAATTCTAGAATAGCAGCAGCTTACGAGGATGCTTAATTGCTGTTGGATACGATAGCAGTGGCCCGTCGAAGCTTATAGCGGAGGAGATGATGCTTGTGTGGAGATGCGGTGCCTGACGAGGCGATTGCCGCGGCGCTCTGACCCAGTCCGTGCTCGTTTTGAGCAAATAGAGAGGTATGTGTCAGGTGAAAAGGGCTGTTTCTTTGTCAAAAACTCGCCAACGACTGGTGTACGTTAAATACGTGTCCTACTTAACCTTGGCAGAGTTCTGATTTTCAGGACTCTGGAACTGAACTTCAAAATCCGCATTTTTCCGAGGCTAATAACTTCCTGTTGTTTTTGTTTGGGATCCTGAGAGATATTTGTGTGCTCAGGGTGTCTTCTGAAATCATGAGAACCACAAACCTTAGTTTGGGGTTTTTTCCCTGGTGTTTACTTGTTGGGGTTTTTTTGCTGAAAATTGAGATTCTTGTGTAGTTACGTGTCTCCAGGAAGCTGCACAGTTTAAAAATAAAATAAAATACATTTTTAAAAAATCCCAATATCACAGCCGGTTGATGAGATTTGGGAAAACTGTTAGTTTATGTCAGCTTAGCTTAGTATAGTTTAGGTTAGCTTAGTTTAGTTTCAGCAAATCTTCCCAATGCTTTGCTGGGCACATCAGAGACGAGACAGTTTAGCTGTTGAAAGATCACCACACACAAAGGACTACTACACAACACGGGATTTGACCTTTCAGTGTAACCGTGTTTCTGAAGTCATGATTCGTTTCCCCTTAAAAAAATAAGAAATAAAAAAAAATAAAAATGAAGTGTGTGCAACTATTCTTTAAAATCTTTTTAGCGTGACAAGTAAACTAATCTTCCATTGATACTTAAAAGTCCATCTGCAGAAATTCAGGCAGAATGTTAGAGAGACGCAATATCTATTGAAATGTTGAGTGTCAAACTGCCAGGGTAATGTATTTAGTATGAAATATAATATTCAGTGCATTTTGTTTGGATGACTGCATGAAACGGCCTTGTGCTCTTATCCTTTGTTGTTGTTGTTGTGAGGGATGAACACTAAGAAGTGTTGGTGACTATCCAGGACACAGTAGCAATATGCTTATTACCATCTTTATCATCTGTCTTTTGTGTTTATTTGCAATAGCTTTGGTTACAGTTGAGTTCATCAGGATAACAAAAATACTTTTAATTGTTCTACGGAAGAAATTAGAATCCATTTATGAACGGTTTGAACACGGAAGAAGTTTGAAATCTTATAGGCAATGGGTAATTAGTACTTGGATTAGTCCTTTTAAGTTCTGCGCTAGTACGCTGCTCCGCTCCAGTACAGCAGAGTAGGTCGCTTTGCTTTGTGGACGATCCTTGAACAGTGGGTAGAGCCGAGCTTCTGGCTTTCTTATAACTCTGATTTCCTTCAAGGTGTGGCTTAAAAGCCCAGCCTGCCTCCCTGTCCCTGCTGATTATCTCCATATGAGTGCTCAACTAAGGTAAATATGGGTAAAATAATTACCCTGGTTCTAATTTTCTCTGTACTACTGGTTACTGTTGCTGTGTGGGGGATGCCTCTGGGTCTGCTGCTGGCAGACATCCACCCGGTTTGAGCCTACACTCGAGCTGCCTGCAAATCCCAGCTGCCTTGTGGCAGGCAACATCAGGGCTCCTGTAAAAGAGACCTACACATCTCTTCGTGTTGCTGCAAGGCCAGGGGGATTGTGTGAGAGATGTGAGGCTGGACTTGACTTGCAGGTGAGAGCAAGCTTGAGCCCAGTTTAAGGACTTGCTCCTCGGCCTGTGGGGATTGTGCCCCGAGGGTTGCACTGAACACACTTCCACTCAGTGCTGGGATTGAGTCTAGTTCGGGGTCAGGGATAAATGCACGCTCAGTCTGAGATACCTTGAAGTTCTTTGGACAAAAGATTGAGAGCTGATCGTGTGCTCAGCCTTTCCCTCCATGTGCAGCTTTTTATGTTTCTGGAACATTTCTGTAAATTAAGTTTGAGATTAGCCTCAAATTGGTTTTAGACAAAATTATTTTATTATTCCAGTAATAGCATTTTCCCACTTTGTCTTCCCTCCCAATGCGACTGGCATTTTGGAAGGCCTTCCTGTAATAGAGATTTCAGGAAAGTAATGATCCAGCAGGTAAAGATCCCAATTCCTAGGCTGAAATCCAGGTGCAACATTGCAAATCTCCAGCTTTTTTTGTGTGTCAACTCCCAGCACTTGATACAAAGGGAAGGCACTGGTGAATTTCTCAGGAGCTGGAGATGAGAAGGGTGAAGGCTCATGTTTGAGGAGCTTAAAGAAGATGCACACACTTAAGTCCTATTGTCAGTTAAGGGGAAGACTGAAAGATTTAGACATAGGACCATTTACATTCCTGACTCTTGCTGGAAGGCATTGGTGTAGGTGAAACTGCTGTTGCTTCTTCATATAGTGCTAAAAGCAGAGGGGAATATGTATTAATTTTTTAATGAGATTTTTAAAGAGCTCAACATTCTATGCCAAAGCAACCTGAAGTTTTTGTTATGAATTATGACAAGTTGTGCATTCTGAAAGTCCCAGTTAATCACAGTTCTGTCATCTTTAAAAAGAGCTGTAATGCTGTATAGTCATGGCCACTTGTTTAGAAATGGCTGAATCTTAAATAAACAGCTTAGGTTAATTTAAAATGATAGTCTGGTATCTGTAACTGAAAATCTCTGAATGCTACCAGCTAGAAAATGCAGATTAAGAGTTGATGTCACAGTCTTAAATTATTCCAGCCTGAGGTGGAATAATTTGCTGTCTATCAGGGAGCACAGATGGATAGGCAGAAAGAAGCTGTGCAGATACACGAGTTTGTAAACATCTGTCAGCTACACCAGATATCCAACACAGAACCTAGCACTTCAGGCAGCGCAGGAGTATGTGACATTCAACAGAGGGTTTACATGAAATTCAGCAGACAGAAGCAAGTCAGCACACCCTGCAAGGTAATAATTAATGAAACATATCCCCTCCTCCCTGCAGAAAGAGGAGGTATTTCATTCATCAGGCATCCTCAGCGTTGCTGCAGTTAACTGTTCCGCTTCCAGTATTTGATGTCGCCAACCCTTAGACAAGGCAAAACTGCTCCGTCCCGTGAGACTTGCTGCTTTACTATAGAAGAGACTGTAGCAGCAAGCCAGCATCTGTTCTCCATCCCTGATGGATGCCAGCTCACCCAGGAGCACAATCTCCCTTAGGATAGACGGACCCAGTTCTGATAGGTGAGACTGGACCGAGTATCATAGTCCTTCACATAAAAAACTCAGATGCAGCTGTAATTTGAAAAGAACCTGCTCTGTCGTGTTAGAGTATGCCCTCGCACTAGAGGGAAGACATTAAAATTGCTGTTTGAAAACGTGCTAGTGTAGGGCAGGGTCTTTTTGCTGTGAAGCTCGCATGCAGGATGTAGCTGCTGCCCGTGTTCCAGCTCTGCTGCGGTTACTCCCTGGTGTAGCACAAACATCTGCTTTGTGATCCTGTCAGCTGCTTGAAAGGCAGTTCACTACTGGCTAAAGGTAGGACATTATCAAAGTAAAGTTTAGTTTTGGGAAGTCCACTCTGCACTACTGGTCTATATTATTGTGCTATTAACACCCGACAGTTTATTTTAACAGTGGAAAAGAGAAAACTGCAGTGGATCTGGTGCGGTAAATGTGATGGGCACATTGCAGGTGCTTGTCGTTAGCATTAAGCTGTCATCCTAAATGTATCAATTTGTGTACGTGCTCATGTTTCTCTTTCAGATACAAAGTCAGGTTTGACATAAGTTAGTACAATCTTATTTCATTATTATTTTCGCTGGCTGGTGATTTTGGACCTACTTCAAGTGACTTCTCCCACACTCAGCCCTTTGGCCAGTTCTAAAGACACATCCAGGAAAATGCCAAGCTCCACGCTCCCTGTGACTGTTACTTTTTCACATCTATAGCCATCCCTTTTCCATCACTTCTGAACCTTGGGAGAAAAGACTCTCCTGATAGGAATACCCTGTGAAGGATACACTTAAATCATATTTCTGTCCATCAGCTGTAGGCATATACTAGTTCATGGTGTGCAATGTGTCACCCAGGTGCCTCGTCATGACATCAGGACTGGGGTTTTTTAGCCATTTATACATTAATTTTTTCATAAAAGGAAACAGAAAGGCCAGACCCAATTGAACTATTGAATCATGATATTTTAGTTACTAATGTTGGTTTACATATATGTATATTGGAAGTATGTATAAATAGGGTGAAATGCTATATTCTGTGAACAGAAATCTGGAGGAATCTAGCCTATATAGGCTGAACGAGAAGCTTGGTCTGAGGGTAGACGGCTCAGAGCAGAAAGGCTGTTGAGAAGGTTTTATGGACTGTCTCTTTTCTGTCTGATGCCCTCTTCTCTCTGTCCCACCTTCCTTCCCTCCACAGCTCCTCTCCTCTTCCTATACATGTGATGAAAATTAGCAGCAGGATGGGAGAGGGTTGGGAGGGTGCTGCCCACATCAGCCACAGCACCAACCCTCCGTGCTTTACTGCTCCAGAACAACTCATTTAAAGCTCTTTATTAGTCTAATGTAATGTCATAATGCAGGGGGACAAGACGTGTGATTCTTAAACTCTTATATGTTGCAAATCTCAATTGATTTGCTGTTTCTGACAGCTAAATATTTATTTCAGGAATAATGGGCTGGTTCTCACTTTCATAATAAATAAAGGCTATAGTTTTCTTATTTTTGTCTGGAAAATCTAGCTTTGAACGTGGAAAATACCAATCTGAAAGGCTTTCTAGTAAAATAAATATTTTAAAACAATAGATTAAAATTTAAGGTATTTAATAACCTTGCAGCATTTAAATCTTCCTAATATTATTAGTAAATGATGATCCGTTTATTGATATAGGAAGAATTGATGATGAAAGAACTGAGAACTCCAAAGGACATTTAAATTAGTAATCACAGCTCCTAAACTAAGAGCAGACTGTCTGAAGCTAGAGCTATAAAAACCTACCAAGTTTTGTATGCTAAACAATTCAAATCTAAATCTTTTTCAGATCTGAATGGAAAACACGAGTGTTGTGACCAGCCAAGTGTTTGGTTAAAAGCCGTATATGTTCTTAGACCATTCTAAATCTTTTGTAAAGGAATACATACTGCTGTCTCTGGTGTTAACACGATGTTCTTTATGTCAAAATGTGATTAGTTGCAGCAAAGTAAAATATTCATCCCAACGTATGGGAGAGGGAGGTGAGTTACGGGACCAGCAATGATGCACATGCTCTCTATTGACAACATGGAGCGGCAAAAAAAGCCCTTTTAAGGGAAAGGCAGCTTCGTCTCCAGCCTCCTTTAGAAAAAGTTTTCATAATTAGGGTTATCTTGACCACCATTTTCCTCCTCCACCCAAGAGAGAAAGAGGCTCAGAAGGAAGAGAGGCTCTGAAGAATTAATTTATTGGAAAAGCAGTTCTTTATTCTTGCCTGTTCTGTCAATAGTTCCTTTTGTAAAGAACAAATGTGTCAGGAGAAACATTATTGAACCAGATAAAGTGATGTTCTACGTTTAAGATGAGAGAACAGTGGCAAGGTTGCTGCTTTGAACTAAGTAGGAAATAGCTTGTCTGCTCCCCCACCCCCTTCCTTTCTAATGTCTCCCTCCCCACCTTGAGAGCTTGTTTTCTGCCTGCGTCAGCATGAGGACTTGTGCCTGCCCCACGCCTCAGGCAGCTGAGCACCGCTGCGCTGCAGTGGGTCTGTGACAGGACCTGAGAAGTCATTTTCCTGAAACAAAACGTTTCCATTTCTCCCAATAGGGTATTTTCCACCTAGAAAATAAAAAAATCCATACGTTTGATCAGTTCTGCTGCTGTGCTCTGTTTTGCCATTGCGTTGCTTTTTGATGGCCAGTTAGATGGTGAGACTTTTGGCGAAGGTGGAGCAAGGAGGGTGTACCATAGCATGGGTTTCCCTCTGACACCTGCATGATAAATACATGCAAGTCCACCTGAACCCCACCAGCTTCTTCTGTGCAGTAGAAGGGAATGCATGTCTCTAGGAACAGCATGACCAAGGTTGGGTGATGGCTGGAAGGAGCTGAGGAAGTTGAGGGGATGGCCCAGGCTCAGTCTGTATCACTGTGGCTTTGCATACAGACTTTGTTCCTCAGTCAGCCCCTCTGTAAAATGTGGTGGTAAAGCTGATGTATCTCAGCAGCACGCTTTGAAGCTAACTAACATCTGGAAAATGCTCTGCAGTTCTCAGAAGAAGTGAAATAAAAATGCAGACAGTGCTACTGCTGTTGGCTGCTGAACGCTTGCTCGTGTACCTGGTGCAGCTGATGGCCTGGGAGCGAGCAGGGCCGCTCTGGGGCAGCAGTGCCCGCCAGGTGACTGCATTCAGCTCCGCATTTGTAGGTGTTATTGGGCAAGATCTCATCTTCAGAAAATTGCAGTTATCATTTCTGTACATGTTGCCGTCATAAATACAAATATATGTAAATGTGTGTCAGCAAATTAAATATGAAGAAGACGGCACATTATTTCAGAGCCTTCTTCAGAAGCTTAAAGAGTTTCAGGTCCTTCATGACCTGAACAACCCAGGGGAGCAACAAAAATGGGCATATACATGGAGCTGTGTGTTCAATTTTGGGCCCCTCACTACAAGAAAGACCTTGAGGTGCTGGAGCGAGTCCAGAGAAGGGCAACAAACCTGGTGAAGGGTCTGGAGCTCAAGTCTGATGAGGAGTGGCTGAGGGACCTGGGGGTGTTTAGCCTGGAGAAAAGGAGGCTGGGGGGAGACCTTGTTGCTCTCTACAACTGCCTGAAAGGAGGGTGTAGCGAGGTGGGGGTCAGTCTCTTCTCTCAGATAAGAAGTGATAGGACGAGAGGAAACAGCCTCAAGTTGTGCCAGGGGAGGTTTAGACTGGAGATCAGGGAAAATGTCTTCATGGAACGGGTTGTCAAGCATTGGAACAGGCTGCCCAGGGCAGTGATCGAGTCACCATCCCTGGAGGGATTTAAAAGCCGTGTAGGTGTGGTGCTGAGGGACATGGGTTAGTGGTGGCCTTGGCAGTGCTGGGTTAACGGTTGAACTTGATGATCTTAAAGGTCCTTTCCAACCAAAACAATTCCATGGTTCTATGATTCTAAGTATCTAGAAATTCTTTCCTGCATGGGTCCTGTTTCTCCTGATTACAACAGAGTGAAATCATTGATCATGTGGGGTCTGAATGAGGAAGCTGAGGATGACACTTGTCATGCAGGAGGAAGCTGTTCTGTATTATATGAAAATAGTAGAGAGGCGGGAGAGGGAGAATCGGTGAAATTAAATGAAAGCCTGATGCCTCTGCCCAAGAAAGAGTTAAGGTCTGGTCCATCACCAGTAAATGTGCTGTTTGCTGAGGCAAAGCTTCATTATAAAGTGGTGTGAGGCTCCTCTAGACAAGCTCCGTTGCCTTGCAGCCGGATCTGTGCAGGCTGCCTCCCCTAGACAGAAGTTCTTTCCCACAGGGGTGGTCTCCCAGCACTTGTTTGCCCATGCAATCTCTCTTGGAGTGTGTCAGCAGCGCTGTAAAATGAAGGAGGATCTGGAATGCAGCTTGCTGTAGGCTTATGCAGAAGTAGCACAGGAAACCAAAGCTACGGAGTAAAACAAAGCAGCAGCAATAGTGGTGAGAGAGAAACATGGAAAACAGGAAAACAAAGTTTAAGGCTGGTATCATGGATTTCGGTGCCCTTCATCTTGGTGGAATTATGCTCAGTAATTGCTTATTGTCTTCTGCCTATGCCGTGATGCACTCCTGACAACCTCCAACAGAGGTCTTGATGTGATGGATAGGTTCGCCCCGATTTTATGCATGCAACTCTTAATGCCAAGCCATACACCTTGATTTTTTTAAAATCTTTGCCAGAAGTGGGATGTCTAAGACATCTTCAAAGGCAACACAACAGGATTCTGAATTGTCCACCTCTGCAAGTAATAAACTTACATAACTTCATGAGAGGCATTAATCACTGTTCCGGAGAGCGCATGGGCAGATGTTACAACCTTGTTCATATTAGTGCAGTGGTACTACTGGTCCCAGTAGTTCCTTTAAACAGAGGCAGTGTTGTGTGAAAGCATTAGCGCTTGGTGGTGGTGTAACTGTGTAGTTTAATTGAAAGGAAGGGAGAAAATGGACGTACGCATGTCCAGGTACGAGAGCTAGCTAAGTCTTGAATACAGTGGTGTTCCCTACACGGCTAATGATGTCTAAAAGGGTTCTCTTTCATTAATCCTTGGAGTCAGAAGTAGAATTAAAAATGTTTGACAGTATGATCTTGTCAGAGGAAAAGCTTGGAAGTGGGAGGGAGGCTTTTGCTGTTTCCTCTCCTGGTTGGCCAATATCAAAACACACAATTAATAGCTACTGTTATATAGATTGCTTTATGTTGGCTTTGTTTTTATGAATTGTAGCATTCATCATATTCCTCACTTCTTTCAGTACTGGTTGTACTACTTACACACAGAGACAAATAAGGGTTTCCCAGGTGAATTTTGCACATTTTGGTCTTCTTCCATATTTAGGCCAAGAACTTCCCTGGAATGTTTGCTTTGCAGTTTGTTTGCAATTCAGTAGCGATTCTGGGCTAGACACCTTAAAGACATCTTCATGAGTTGTTTGGTAAAGCTGGAGTTCAAAGAGGTGGCACTTTCCCTCTGGGTCAGCTGTGAACTTGTTGCTGAGCATGCCCTTTTTAGATTTAAGCATCACATTGAAAGTCTTTCTACATGCATCACGCTTTTTCTGAGAAATATGGGTATGTCAGTCATGGTGCTCTGCATCACAGCTTGATTGAGTTTGTTTAATTACTTTAAAAAATGCTTCTGTCCTAACAGCTGGCTTTGTCACAAGCTGCAGAAATGAAAACCTGGCGATGAAAAAATTATAAGAAGTTGTAATTATTGTTTGTGTTTGGAATACAAGTCTCTATTAGTGCTTGTGCAGAGGTTTTGAATTGTTTGCCTTAGTTCCAAGGCAGTATAGAACTGGTTTTGTCCTATGAGTAATAACAAATAGTTTGCCTGATATATGAACTGTGAAGTCAGGTGAAGAATTGGCCTTTCCCATGCCAGACCGTGTGTTCCTAACTTGAAAGCTCCAATAATTTGTGGATATCTCTGTTCCAGGTGATTTGTAGTGCTAGGATTCATCTTTTTCCTTTAGTGAAACATGCTGTTTGACTTGGCCTTGGTCAGTTATTACAGGCTATTTGCAGTGTGGCAGCTCTCTGGAGACCCTGCTCATAGCTCCTCATTGGCCTAGGAGAAAGGATTTAATGATTTTCTACTTCCTCTATGTTTGGTTTTAGCGGGGAGATATTTTATAAATGTGAGTCAAACTATTTACTGGTGACATTTTACAAATTATCACTCTGTTTAATCTCTGAGTAATGTTTTTAGGTTCGTATATGTTGTGGCCTTTGGCATTTTGGACTAACATATCTCAAGGATATCTTAGAGCATTTTATCTTTAAATGGATTCTATAGTTATTTTGTAATTTCTTTTTTTACAAAAGTTGTGCCAATCCCTAAATAAGTCCTACCCTTCCTAGCTGCACACACCAGTGGGATAGATGCACAGCAAGACCAGAAGCGGCCTCAGAAGGAGAATACTCCATGTGGCATTAGCTGAAGACTCTGGTTACATAGAATTTTTGCCTTTTTAATTTGAAACTAATAGAGATTACTGGTTGCATATGTATTGCTCTCCTAGTAGCGTGACAACAGGGCAAATCCCTGTAGTAAAGTCAAAGCCTGTACCTTAAACAGCTCTAAATCTCAATTCATATTTGTTTTAATGTCAACTTTTTCTTTAGAGCCGAGCTTTGACATCCATTTTCTTTAACTTTCTTCACCTGGTAGTTTTGGTTATGGAAATATTTCTTTGGAAGAATGACTTTTGTCATACCATGCTCATATATGATATCTCAGTGGTTTCGGCATGGTTGGTAAAGGTTTCATTAATTTTTCCTTCTTACCTCATCACACAGTATAACAACAGTATCCATATTGATGTAAACTGTCTGGATTTTCTTTTAGATTATGTCGATCCTAATGAACACCATCATTTTTGAAGACTGTAGAAACCAATGGTCTGTGTCAAGACCGCTGCTTGGACTTATACTTCTCAATGAGAAAGTGAGTATTTAAGACATTGCACCAGATTCACTCTTCACATGCCCAAATAGTTGAAATAATTGTTTCACATAGAACAAAACTGCCTGTTGCCCTTCAAATCCCCCATCTCTTTCCTTGGGACCTTGCTCCATTATGCTCACATTAGGAGTGTAGAGTAGTGTTCAGCTCATGTACTGTATAGGTATTTTACACATTAGTTTGCAGAGGCTGAGTAGGTTCATTTTGATGAAAAATCCTCTCAAACCTTTACCCCAGCTTTTACACCCAACCTTAGATCATGCAAGTATATAATTAATATTATATAAATTAATCTAAAATTAATAGTGTATAATTTAATATAAATTCTATGTCTTTGCTTTTCCAGAATTAAGCAGGAATAGAAGTTATGCAAGCTCATGTGGCTTTTAGATAGAAATATGAAACAAGAACACTGTGGAAATCACAGCAGAAAAAAATGCTTCCTAGAAAAATAGTTAACCAGTTTCTTTTTCCGAAAGGTTTCCCAGGAACAGCTAGCTGGGGTGGGGGGGGGTATTATCTGAGCGCTTAGACTTAAGTACTCGCATTGATTGCGATTTGGATTGTGTGCATCTGTGGCAGGTTCTGTAAACCAGGAAATACTCTGCAATTTGCCCTTTCAATAAAATCTGAAACTATGAATTTGGATATACCCATCATGTTTCCCTGGTGACTTAATAGAGACAATATTGTCTGGAATGGGAACCATCTGAGTAAATGAATGTGAGGTAATCTAAATGTGTGCATTTTTTGTATGGCAAGGCATTGTTTCTGAAGATATTGACCTGTTGTATTTGCCATACTGCAGAGCTAGCTCTAACTTTATTCTGAATTGCTTTATCTCTTGGGCAGTCACAAGCCTCAGTGTATTACTGCTTTGGAGAATGAATTGTCTATACAATAAGAGGGTGCTGGAAAAAAATAAGACACTAAGATTAGCAGCAACCGCATACATTAAAATTCAAACTGAAATCCCAGCTATGGAAGGAAACTAATAGAAGAAGAAAATATATCAAGAAGAGAAGCGCTGTCTCATCATTCACCTGTGCTGAAGGATCCAATTTTAGCCATATCCAATAGCACTGTCATTCATCTTCTCGGTGTGTTACTGTGATTTAAATCCAAGCTCTATAAGAGAGAGCAGTTCTTTTAAAATGATTGAGAGGGAATAAGGGCAAATTCAGTGTTTAGGAAAACTTTATGACATCACAATATTATACTTTACAGATGGAAGCAATATTTCCTACTTTGGAAGGAAAACTAATCATTTTCTATCTGCTCTGAGTCACTGCATCATTATAAAAGTGGGAAATAAGTCGTTTTGTGCATTCCCAATCTTGTTCGAGATGACACTTTTGTTTATATAATGCTTCTGATTTATAGTGTTTAAGTATTAGCCTGACTACATATTAATTATGTGGTTTTGATGCTTCAGTGTAAGAAGAAATTAAATATTTCACTTGAAGATAAAACCATGGAGCTGTAAATCATAAGGAATAAATTTGTGAGTGGCAGAATATTCTTTTTACTGAAATTAGACTAGTTATAATGATCATGTGTTTTGCTTAGCAGACATGGATGTGTACAAGCACCTTTACTTACGAACAAGCCTTGCGTTTCTTTTGGAAGGGCGGAGAACAGGAAATAGAATATACAATATTTGTATTGCCCCTTTTGCATCAAGGTTATTTATTTCATGTTTGGAAAAAGTAGGACACGTACTTAGATATGGCTGTAAAAGTCACCTTTTCTTGGCTCATTGCAGGGCACTGCTGGTTTATTTATTGGAAATGGGTTCCTTTATTTCAGGTAGGGTCTCTGTCTCTACAGTTCCTGAGATAGCAAGCACACATTTGCCATGTTTTACTGCTTGTTCACGTCTTCTTTTGTTTTAATGAGATATTCTTTGCCCATAGTTCATCTCAAAGAGTTTACTTGGGGACTCAGAAAAATTGGGATTTAGACATGCTTGCACCAATAAGGGTAATTATGCCAAAACGGGTATCGTACTCAGAGTCCACCCTAAAACAACGCTAAATCTTTTGAGACAGCATCAGCTTAGTATGAAATGGAATGGTTGCAGGTGGTTCCTGGTGCTGTTCTCATACAGAAGTGCAGCAGCAAGTTTAATTTAAATCCTAGTGGCAAGAGGCTGGCAGAAAAAGCCCTCGGTATCCTGATAACGTAGCAACAGCATCTCCTCCTCGCTGCTGTCCTTCAGCTGAAGAACACAGGCATTCGAGCGTACAGGCGAAAGTGGTGTTATTGCAGAGGAGCCCCGGAAAACCCAGGGCTCAGAACAGCTCCGTAGTGTTGAAACAGTGATGCCAGGGGGATGCTGCACTCGTTAATGGTAGGCAGCGATGTTATTCCTTGCTGTTGCTTGAGGATTCTGTTAATACTTTCCATTATGGGATTCACTGACGTTCTTGGAATGCCTCTTTTCTAAAAACAACTCGTGGGCGCTGGACAGGATCTCGGGGTTGTGGCCTTCTCTACGTTGAACTCTGCAGTTGTCACCTTGAGACAGGGCTTCTGGGAACACGCTTGTTGCAGGCAGATACTTCATCTTTCACACCAGCTCCCAGGTGATTTTCAGTTTTGAGTTCCTAAGTAGTTTGGGACCCAGCTATTTGATCAGCGGCTGCCTTCACTTCCAGTACTGCTGCAGTGGTCAGCAAAGATGCGTCATACAGGATGTTTCTGGTTTGAGGGCAAGTAATTTGCCAAGCAGACGTTAAAGCAAACACTTCCTATAATCCTGTTGAGTTGTCAGGGCTTAGTGTTAGAGTGCTATGGTTTTACTATATTTTCTTTTGTTATCCTGTATTTTCTCATGTGTACAGGAGAGCTGTAGTTTTGATGGAAAAGTTGTGTGTTTCATTTGAGATTTGTTTAAGGTTTAAACAGCTTTAAACCTGTTAAAGGTTTTTTAAACAATCTAGCAAACAAATCACAGACTTCTGTGGTTTCTGACACTCTGTACAACACCCTACAAGTTACATTAAGTTCAAAAGTCTGCTAAATTTTGCTTACTAAAACCTGATTTTCATCCTACCTTTAACAAGTTCTCTTGTTATACACCTGAAATTTGGGGAATACCAGCAATATTATTCTTGACTACACTATCAGACTGCTCAGAAACTCTGCCAGGTACTTGGGCACAGGTTCATCAGAATGGTTCATTCTCTTCTGAATAATTGTATATATTGGTGCTTATACCACGGAGGTGCTTACTCCCAAGGCCATACGACTTTGACACAGCCAATATAATAAAGACTAAACAGGTTTTATGTGACTTGCTTGGCTGTAGTAGAAGGGTAGTGGATAACAGTGGAGGTCCCCTCCTGTTCAGTGTATCTGGACTAAACCTAGATTTTTCTCAGATGATAAAAAGTTGTATTTTAACTAGTTCATAAATCTGACAGAATATAATGGGAATAGTATATAGAAAATCGTATAGATTACTTAGCTTCTAAAGAAGCAAAGGTGAGTCTGTCTCATCACAGCACTGAAGTGATTAGAGCCCACAGCGAAGTGCACAGATTTGCACCATTCTGAAAAGACTTGAAAAGTCTTGAAAAGTCATCAAGGGTGCTTCTGTCACCTCCCTCAGGTGGCTTTCTGTATTGGAACTGGTTAGGTAGCCAACACCAGCTGGTAAAGTGGCACGTCGCCTGCCCGCACTGAACTGCAGTCGTGGTATATGGCTGAGGCTGGTGCCCTTCAGGAGGGCAGCATCTGATACCCCATCCAGCTAGACCTCTGCATGCTGCTTGCCAGACTCCTCTCCCAGAGGGCAACGTATGAAGCACTTACTCGAGAGTTGCTCCAGATGTAGATGAGTAACTCTGGGTTTAAATTTCCAAACCTTATTTTTAATATTCTCTGCTTTGCTATCGTAGTACTTCAGTGAACTAAGGGCAACCTTGATAACCAGCCAGCCTGAGAACAAACGTGAAGTCTTTGACCGATGCTTCAGGAACCTTATGGAAGGAGTCGAGCAAAACCTTTTGGTAAAGAACAGAGACAGGTAAGTTCATAACACATAAGTAAGCTGAAAGAATAAAAGACAAATGGAAACTTTAAATGGAAAAAAAATATAACATAGGAATTAGTCCAGGTTGCCTTAAACTGCAGTACCTTTTGAAAGGAAGATAATATCCTGTCAAAGAATTCATCCCTAGACTTAACAGTTAGAGCCTGAACATTTGATAATTATGTATTTTCTTGGTCAGAAATGTATTTCCTAATTTAATCCCAAAGTCAAGGTTTGCCAGGCTGCAGCTGCCGTTTTTTCACTAGGGAAAAACTGCCTTATTTCAGCAGGTGAGCCTCAGAGATTCCTTTTTCCAACCTTAAACCTCGCTGATAAAACACTTGCTTCAGCCTCCAGCAGTGCTGTCGCTCTGACAGAGCCTTTTCTTGCTGGTGCTGGGGTTAAGCCACTGCTTGGGAAATGCCAGAATGAGAAGGAACCCAGTGAGGCCACTTACACATTGTAGATAAATGAGGCAAGGATTTTTTTTTTTTGAGATTAATCACAAATTCACCCAATCTTGCCCTCATTTGGAAAATGGAATAGAAGCCTTCATAAAAGAAATGTCAAGTTTGTCTGCATTTAAAGTTCACGCTGACTTTTTTTCTAGCTAGCTGCATTGTCTCTTCCATGTGCTTTATTCAACCAAAGCAGACCTTGAAAGTACAGAGACACAATCTAAGTCCAGACTGTGGAACTTCCTGGAAAGCTTGAAACAAATTGGGAAGGGGCTTGGAGAGAAGTGATGGCTAAAACCTTTTGGTGATTTTATTTCTCTGACTTCTTCTCCCTTTGTTGGTGTGAAAATTATGTTGAACTTGTTTAATTCTTAAATAGTTTTGAGTTAGTTATGGTCTCCACAATTTTGTTTCATTTTCCTATTAAATTGTGGTATTAAAGGTGTAAGTTCCTTATGGCCTGACTGCGGATGATAGCCAGAGACAGGTGAATCTGGAAGAAAACGCAGAGAAGCACGGAGATTACATCCATGGCACTAATAAATCAGGCAGACTTTCTGTATAACTTCTGATGTATTATGGATCAGCAAAACACCTGGGGAAAAGGCAAAGAGCCACTAGGAAGCAGGAAAATGCTTGTTAAAACAGATTAAAACTGAGCTGGCAGTGGCAGGCTGTAGGACATAGTCTGACCTTAGAGCTGTAAATGCCAAGGGGAGTCATTTGACTCAACAGTCCTTCAGGATTTAAAAAAAAAAAAAAAAAATTAAAAGAAACAATTAAAAACTGAGTAAAACTCATTCGTATAACTAGATAGTTTCTTAGTTCCCTGTCTATATTTATTGAAGGCAAGAAATCCTTAAGACAACACTGTTTTCTGAGAAAAACATACTTTGATGTGAAGTTCCTCTGAGCTGCCTTACTCTGAGAACTCGCCTCGGCTCAGGGACGGGGGACGGGCAGGAGCTCCCCAGGCAGGCAGCGAGGTGTGGATGGGTAGCGTGGGGAATCCAGCTCTGCTCTCCCTGCGCAGGGCATGGACAGAGGCTTCCATCACTTGGGCTGCCAGCAAATATTAGATTCAGCAAGTGTTGATTCAACTGTCTGTGGATTTAAAGGGGATTTTCATCTGGAAGCGCTGTGGAGCACTCGTGCAGAAGCTCTTGGAGAGCTTTTGTAGAAGTGCAGGCAGGGAGGGATGGGTGCGGGTGTGACGGGGGTAGAGAGAATTCGGTCGAAGGAGCAGGTCGTCTGTCTCGGCAGCATCTGTCTGTCTAACTTGGGAAGACTTGTAAGCTGTCGCTTCCCCAACAAGCAGCATGAGTTAATACGATGGCTCTTCTGTTTTCAGCTCTTGATTTGTAATCCTTCTCAGATTTATTCTGTGGAACAGGAGGCTTCTTTTAACTCTGATTGTTTAAAATTGAGCAGAAATCAATTTCCATTAGTAAGGAAATAAGCACAAATGTCAAAAATTATGAATAGAATAAAGAATGAATGCATAATTGCATCCTGTATTTCCCCACACAGCAAGCCCCAGTTTACCACACTGCTGCTAGACGTACCCATAAAGTACAGGACGGTGGAGGCAGTCGGGAAGGATTATTACCCCTGGCCCTGCAAAGAGCCCTTTGCTGAGAGCCCATCAGTTCTGCAAGCGCCTCTCCACCAGTCCCATGCAGGAAGGAGCCCTAAGGAGCCATTTTTTGGGAAACTTTATTAGCTTCACTATAGTGAGCCAGCAAAGTCTGACACAATCAAAGCAAAGAGCATTGAGGCAACAAACAAAAGAACATTTCAAAACCCCTAAATGCAGGGTGCAGTACTCGTTTTTGACATTTAAATCATTTTTGTGTAATTTTTGTTGGTTTTTTTTTAAATACATACATGAGATGTGATAAATGGCAATTAAACTCTTTGTTTCGGGTAAGGATAGACCAAGGGAGTAGATCAGATTTGGGCTGTCGTACAGGCTGAGTCAGAGTTGTCATTCAGTCTCAGGTGTGATGACACCGAAGGGATTTCCCGTCCTACACCTGCCAGTGGAGAACTGGTGGGGAATATTGTTGTGAATTCATTCTGTGCCAGATGGGTGATGGTCCCGCGTTTCACTGAGAGACAGGTTGAACTCTGACACCGCTCGTGAGGGAGGAAGGTAGGTCGGAGAGAGCCTGGCCTTGATGACCATCTGGACACGTCCCAGAGAGCCCTTGGCTGGAGGTTTGGGAGAAGGGACATGTTCTGAGTCACGTGAGATGGAGGGGTCTCTCGTTGCATTCATTTCCCAGCTGACTTTTAAAATGTTTCACACTGTTGGTAGGCTGAGTTTATAGTGCTGCCCATACGTGTTTACGTGCTCATTGTTATTTTATAGGACTGTTTTGAGGGCACCTAGGGATTCTGTTTGTGAGTTTTCCTCTCGTTTTCTTTCAATTTAAAATTTACATTATAGCTGTTCTTTTTACCGATTCTTCAAATACATCTCTCAGTATCGGGTCTGCTTTAACCAGACATCTGGGTTTGCTTTTTCCGCAGGTTCACTCAGAATATGTCAGTCTTTCGAAGAGACATGGCTGAAGCTCTGCGCACCGAAGGGGCATCGGATCCCGGCAGTTCAGACATGATGAGTTGACAATGACTTTGGAAACAGAGCACTGACTAACCAACCAGCTCTGGAAGTTTTGGGACCCTGTTATATTGTTAGATAGATTTTTGACCCTGTGAAAACTATTTTTTTAAGATATCTTCTGCCTTTTTGTATCTCTGGCCTAAATGTAAGGATTTATAATAGCAAAAACAATGGAAAATCAGCTTTAGTTTGAAGAATGTTTTCAGCTTTTCTTATCAAAATTTATTATCCTGTTATTTTATCTTTCTGAAATGGTGTAGAAGCAGTACTTAACCAAAGAACAGAATAAATATGCATTCCTTCTAAACTTGTATCAGTTAATGATTCTCAGTTCTACACATAATAGTAAATAATATCTCATCAATGAAAAACTCCAAGCTCACTCTGAGGTCATATTTGTTTGAAAATGAGATGAAAGCCAGTACAAATTTTATATGACATCTTTTTGAAATAATAAAAATTACTATTTTTCTACAAAATGTTATAGATTTCTTTTCAGCACTGGAGATTAATGACAACGTGGACAACAAAGTAGACTAAAAATGAGCATTTTAGGCCATAAGTATAGCAAGAAAATTGAGAATGCTGCACGTAATAAAATAAGAGATGATGGAGCAAGCCTTAATGAAGTACTGATAATGTTGTAATTTCACAAGTACACATTTTGCAGGTCTTTGGGAATTGAACAAAACACAGAAGAAAATAAAGTTGTTAAAACAGTATGTAAAAAGAAAAAATTCTCTCCACCACCACAAAAAAAAGCAAGCAGATAGATAGATAAAGACTTATGGCCCATATTTAAACGGTGTGTGGCACAATGAAGATGAACGCCTGCATCTGAAACAGCAAATTCAGCAGGTCTGTCTTCGCCTCTCGGCGATCATAAAGAGTTCGGTGTGTACCAGAACTAAATCCCTCCTCCAGCCCAAAGCTCACGCTCGCTGCTCTGGTTCTGTGGGGAACAATTCGTATCGTTGTGTGGTGGGCAGGAGGTGCTGTGTGGGCTGAAGAAACGCACAAATTAATTGAAGCCAGATCTGACAAAAATTAGAACTATTTAAGCAATAAGCCAATTAGTTTGTAATGTAGAAAAGCTATTAAGTGCAATTACAAGCTATTGGTATTGGGTTTGAATTGGGTTGGGTTTGTCCTTTTCTTATGTAAATACTGGATTTCATGTGTTTTTCGTGCTTGCTTACATTTGCGTGTTTAGTAATATTTCACCCCTGTTCAGATAAGAGTGGGAATTTTTAATTGTGGCCAACAGGGAGGAAAAGTTCATACCTGTATTTCTTACAACTTTTTTTTCCCGTTTTTTTTCTTTGCAACTGTTACTTTTCTGCACATTTTTAAATTGCGGGAATGAAATCTGAAAGGAGGTAACTTTGTTAAGCAGTTTTCTGTTTACGTTGAAGCTCAGCTGCAGAAGTGTTTAATCTGCAGCCAAAGGCTCTGCTTTCCAGGAGTGCCGAGTACTTGAGAAAATAATCAATTGGGGTTACTGAAGAGCTGCAGATTTGGGGTGTTTCCACACGTGGCCCGATGCGACGTGCCGAGGTTTGAAAACTTTTTGGGAAGTGCGTGGTCATCATCAACACATCAAACACGTACGAATTGATGCAGTTGTTCACTTCAATTTTGGTCCTTAGAGGAACCTGGAATCTGTGCTGCCCAGTCAGGTGTTAAAAGCTGCAGCACTGAACTCAGGGGCGCGCGTGCAGGGCTCCGTGTGAGCTGGGCTTCGGGGAAAGGTGTCTCCGTGTCGCCTGGCCGATGCCGCAGAGCTCGGTGCCGAGCCGCGCCGCGTCCTTCCTGGCTGTGTAAACCCAGCCGTAGCCTCGCAGCTCCGTGCGTTGGCATTAAAGGCTCCGAGGAAAGCTAGTGGGCTCTGTGACTCTGTTTGCTTGGTATTATGGTGGAAACAGTGGTTGCATACCAGTGAGTGGTTGTGTACCATCAGCGTGCGCTCACCAGCCAGTGCATTGACTGGGTAAACTAGCCGCTGTGCTCAGAGCTGGAGTTCAGCATGAGAAGGAGAGGACGGTGTGCCCCTGTAACTCAGACTTTAGGGCTTGCTTTAATATACGGTACTGACACCCTGGAGCGCTCAAGTACTGTTCTGAAATCTCCCTTCTAACACATCCCTTGTTGTAACTTCCAAGTGAGATTCTAAAGAGCATCTTATAAACTGGGCAAACTCAAAATGCTTATTTGAACAGGGTTTCAACCTTGGTTAACAATTGACAACAGAACTTCGTTTAGAGTAGCTGGTCGTATAAATAGGCTTGCTTTTAGGTTAGGAAATGGATGGCATAGCAAATAGAGAGGGTGTTTTATGACTCCGGGTTCTTTGGTGAGAGTCTTTACTGTCAGCTTTTTAAAAGGGCGCTGTCAAAGTGGGTACAGCCCAGAATGTCCTGGTGTGTTTACAAAGCACATTTAATGCCTTATATGTTTTTTAAAAAGACATAATTGCCTTGGAGGGGGTAGAATTTTTTTTCCTCCTTTAAAAAAAAAAAAATGGAAATGATGGAATGGGAAACGTCGTAAAGGAGACGCTGCTCAGACCCTGAGTGATTTCATCTCAAGAACCCGATGCGAGCCTGCCTGGTGATGCAAACAGCGTGGGACTGTAAAACAGGCCTGATTCTCCCTGAAACACATCTGACGTTGTTACAGTGACAAGCACCGACTGCTGAACCTCAGGTAAGCACCTGCCCCTCTGCGAGGGAGAGCAAACCCCCCCGAGCAGCCTCCCAACAGGCGGGCTCTGCGTGCCTGAGCTGCAAAGGCAGCTCTCAAGGGGAAACACCCTGTTGTGATACCTTGCCCTGCTCGTTTAAGGAGGCTTTGAAACTCAGCCGCCAGCATGTGCACACCTGACAAAATAATTCCTGAGACTTGTTAATGTTTTATTGTAGTACGAGTTTATGATGACAGCAAACCTTTCAGAGTGCAGAGGGATAACGCGCTTCCTTGCCGTATTAAAAAATAATGTTAGTGTAGATTTTATGTACCATAGTTTAGACTGCTGTTAAGAGGCGCTTCTTTGACAACGTTCTTCTTGAGGTTTACAGAAAGCATAATAAAATATGTAAGTTACATTTCTACAAACAAAAGCCATAACATAAGTTATTTATAAGCGTGAGATCCAAACACTATCACGATAAATAAACCTTAATGGATACCTGCGGCATCCATCCTAATGTAATTTGCCCAACAAAAGTCGTATTTAGGAGAAAAATCTGGCAGGAGCTGCTTGTTGGTAGGTAAAATAAGAATAAAAGAAGGAAGGCACATTGAAACACCAGCTGCTTTCCTGGGTTTACGCGCAGACCTGCGACACTTTCCAGCCTTCTCCTTCGAGCTGGGCCTGGCGCTGCTGCCCAGGGAGACCAGATGTCTGTGCATCTTTCAGGGTTTGTCCCCAGTACCGGGACATTCCCCGTGGGCTTTGCTACAGCCTGATTTTATCAGAGATGGCAGAAAGAAATCGAGCCTCATCTGCCTGTCACCCTCTGGGCTCTCTTCCCTTTCAGCGATGGTTCCTTCCCCAGCGCTTCCCTCGTACCCTCCCCAGCTCATCTAGTCTCAGGCGTTTGTGGACCAGTGCGAACTAAAACTGAGCTAAACTGAACAAAACTGAACTAAAACAAAGTTTCGGCTTTTTTAATAGAACGGTTAAGGTTACCAACCCCATAAAGGTGTGCTTTGAAAGGTGAACTGAAACCGCTAAAGCACATTCATCCATCCGAGGCTGCGAGCCACCTTTTAACTGTTTGCGCTGTGAGTTGGGTTTAACTGTTTCCTCCCACCAGGACACGGAGAACAAGGAGGTTTATCGGTGTCTGTGTTCAGCTGATCAGCCTCCACTCACGGGGCTGGTGCCTCGAGCTCCTCCGTGGAGGGGGAGAGGGAATATATGTTGGTTAACAGGGAAAGGGCTGCTGAGGCTGGACCTCAGCTCCCCCCGGCCCTCCCCTCTGCCTGTGTGAGGTGAAGCTCTCCCAGCTGGAGCCAGGAGAGGTGCAGCCCTCCTGAGGTTAAAGGAAGGGGCAGAGGGGAATGACCTTTAGACTCCGCAGCACCAGAGCTCTCGCCTCGGAAAAAGAGCAGCTGATTTAACCCTTGTGGGCTGGCAAAACTGCTGCTCCGCTCTGCTGAGCACCGAGAGCCAAGTGCCCCACGCTGGCATTGCTCCCTGGGGAGTGAGCTGCCTGCCCACGGGAGCGTGGCCACCGGCGTGACACCCCGGGGTCCCTTTCCCTCACCAGGACGTGGCAGCGAGGCCAGTGCTGTGTCCTGAGGCCTGCTGGCTGTGGTGGCCCGCACCCAGGGGGGCTCAGCCCCGCCGGGGAGGACCCACAGTGTCTCACAGGGCCCTGCGGAAGGTACGAGGGACAGGACCGCATCACCCTCCTGTGTGCTCACCTCAGCCCCTGCCTGCCCTGTGTGTGGGCGCAGCTGGGTACAGGCAGAGAGCTCAGGCAGCAGCTTGCCACCCGTAAGCTGCTGTCGATTGTCCCCTCCTCCTTCCCCTTCCTATGCCAGGATGCAGAGCACCCATGTCCCTCTCCAGCCAGAGCACCAGTGTCACCCCGCCGGCCCCGCGAGGATGCTACTGCCAGGGCTACGGCTGAGGAACCACTGCTTTGTGTCCTCTGTCGTGCTGACTTCCACAGGGATTGTATGTCCTCAGTGATGTGCTAAACGCTCAAAAACAGGTTGGGTTTATGCAGCAATTTTATTTAGTGTGAAGCCTCACCCCGCAACATCCATCTAGAAAAATCTGTGGAGAACAGGACTGGCCTTGCCCACTCTGAGATCCTCTGCCAAAACCAGGAGCTACAGCAGAACCATCTCAGCATCTACTGCTAATTTCTCATGCAGCAAGATGTCACCGTTCCCTGTCACTCTCTGGGAAGAGACAAAACCTGAAGCAACGGGTGATGCCTTTGGGGAACGGCACGTCCCCGCAGCCGCCGGTGCCTCCTGCAGCAGGCTCAGGCTCACGAGGCTTCCCGACGGCCGGGGACAGAGACCCCTTCCCAACCCGTAAATTCCTGCATGTCTGCGGACAACAGAGGAGTTTGATACGTGAGAGATGACATGGCCTTTGGTGTCCTTTAAAGAAGGAGGATTTATTTGTGGCAGCGCGACAGCCAGCAGGGCAGCACGAAGACGCCGCTGAGGCCCAGAGCTGCAGGTGAGGCGCTGGGCAAACCCCTCTGCCCCCAAGCACGGGCTGGCGGCTGTCGGGCAGCACCTCGGGCAAGGGTCGCTGCGGCCATCGCCGGTCCCAGGCCCCAGAAGAAGGAGCCTTTGGAGAAATCTGAGCTTCTGGGCACCTGGATACACAGGACAGCGTGCTGGGAGGGCAGCCCAGGATGCGCACAGCCGGAGGGTTGAGGGTAGGGCGATGTGCGAGGAGCTGGAAATGCAGAAACGCAGCTGAACGGATGCGCTGGGCTGGGCAGTGCTCCGTGGAGCTCCTTGAGGCAGCACGAGGGCCAGTGCTCCGCTCGACTAGAGCCCCAGTGCAGCAGCTGAGCAGCGGAGGAAGCGAGTGCTCAGCAGTTTCAGGTGTGATCCAACCCCTTCACTGCCTGGGGACCCTGAGCCCGTATTTGCACAGCTTTGTCAGAGCCGAGTTCGCTGCTGTCTCCGGAGATAAGATCTGTGGGCACCGCAGCCCCGGGGACGGTGGGGGCACTCCCCGGGCACCCCTGTGACCGGCCGGGTGTGCCCTCAGCGCTTACACCTCTACCCCTGCAGCCCCAGCCCACACACCGCGGCTGCAGGCTGTAGGGCTGTGTAAGGCGTGTGGGGCAGAAGGATCCCCAGCTCCGGGGCGGTTTCTCCTCTCCAGCCGGGCGCAGCGTCGCAGCCCATGTGTGAGCAGCCGCGCTGGGTGCAGGGGGGTTATTTGCAGCCCCCCCAGCCTCCACGCAACCTCGCAGCGGCTGCTCGAGCCCAACCGAGCATCCGAACAGCCCTCCCTGCCGCTGGGTTTCCTGCGAGAGCATCGATCACGCTGCGGCCCCCCGCGCTCGGCAGGAGCTGCGCAATGATGCACCATCAATTAACGGCCCGTTATGATAAAACGCTGCCCACTGGTTTGAAAAGGCCGGAGGAGCCCCGCAGTGGCTTCTCTTGGTCTCATACCCAGAGACCTGTCCCTCTCACCTTAGAAACAAAATGCCTCATTTTAAAATAATTAATGGTAAACATTAAAAAAAAAAGTGTAATGGATCATTTGGCCCACGCTAAATTTTAACAGTAACTATTTAACCAGGGCTACTTTACAGCAGAGCTGCTGAGCTGCGTGGAGGGAGCCAGGTGTGCTGGTCGGGGCTGCACATCCCCCCGGGCCGTGGGGCTGAGCCCGTCCCTGGGGGCTCTGTGCCGTGCCGGGGCTGGCATGGGTGGTATGGGACCCTCTCGGGATGCAGCTGGATTAAAACCTGTGGGCTGCTCTGGGTCCCTCTTGTGCCATCCGTTGTTGGCCCCGAGGTGGTGGGAGGGTGACAAGGAGGATTGGTCCTTCTCTGTTTGCTCTCCAGCTGCTCAGTGCTGGGTCTGGTCCCAACAGGGACCACTTGTCTCTCCTCCCGTGTGCTGTGCTCGTTCTCGGGGAACCTCCAGGGCCTCTTGGTGGGAAGGAGCTGAGTCCCTCTGCACAGTTACCCACCAGCCCATGCCACCTCCCTGTCCTCACCACTCCTGGGCCCTAAATAATGTCCTGGCACTGCCAACCTCCTCCCAATGGAGATTTCATTTTCCGTGGCACTGAGACATGCCCAGGAGAGGGAGACCATCCCCATCACTCCTCTGCTTCCCAGGAATGGCTGTGGCTACTGGAGCTGCAGCCCTGTTTCTTTCCCTTAGCAGCGCAGCCCGTGGGCTGGGCCGTGGATGTGGCACACGTTGGTGCCTGCGGTGCGCAGGAGCACATGCCGGTGGCACAGCTGGGGTCACCGCTGGCCAACGTGCTCCAAATGCGGATACAGAAATGCCCGGTGCTGCAGTGGAAGAGGGGTGATGGCGGTTTAGAAAGGCTGAGGTGTTTGAGGTTGGGTCGGTGCGTATTTCATCTCGTGTTTTTATCATCTCATCCTACAGGAAGCACTTGAAAAGCTGAACCGTGGTGTTAGCCGCTGCCGGGCACGTGGCAGGTCCTGCGAGGACGTGGGTCCTGTGAGGACGCCCTCCCTGCGGGGCCCTCTGTGTCTCGAGCCCCAAGATGTTCCTGGGGCCGAGTAGCGCATGTGCACACCATAACCAAACCCAGTGACCATGGCAGGCTGTGGCACGTCCCCCTCCGTGTCCCCCCATGGCAGCCAGGCCTGGGAGCAGCTCTGCGTTTTGGGGATGGGTGAGGTAGACGCTGCTTTTCTGCCCCTAGTAACTCCCAGTGACAAACTGGGCAAGGGTCCCTCCTGCACAGTGGTGTTGGGGAGATGGTCACTCCTCTGACATAGTGTTACTTTTTGTCCCCTCTTAACTATGTCCCACACCTTTGCAGGTGGCTGGGTGCAGCACGCTCTGACCCCACGCTGCCGTGCCATGCCTGGGACACGGCTGGAGCCCAGACGAGTGCAGGGCTCTTTGCACCCAGCTGCAACCCTGTGATCCGGAGCTGCCTTGGTGCAGGGTGGTGGGGATGTGCTGCAGGTGCCCTCTGCCTGCACGGAAGGGGGGGGGGGATCCTGCTGCCTCCTCCTGCCCAGCGGGGCCAGCCATGAGCTGGGTCTGGCTCCTGACGGTGCGGAGCAGCCCGGGTTTGGGAGGGCACGTTCATCCCCGCACCGCGGTCACCCCAGCAGGCACCCCCCCCCCCGGCCCCGGGCGCTGCTGGGGGGCGCAGCACTGTGCCGTGCCGTGCCGTGACAGGGGGACCCAGGGACCCGGCTCCGGCCCGGGCCGCGCCGTCGGGGCCGCAGCTCCGCTCGCTTCGCGCCGGGAGGACGGAGGGTCCCGGGGCGGGGGGAGCGGGAGCGGAGCCCGACTCGAAGCCCCGAAACCTGCACTGGGCAAAGCGGAGGCGGTTTTTGGGGCCGTAGCGGTGCCGCGGGGCTGCGCGGGGTTGCGCGGCGTTGCGCGGGGCTGCGCGCCCCCCGCCCGCGGAGGGGCGAGGGAGACGAGGCGGCTGCGGGAGAGCTGCATTTAAGGATACCATACGTCCCGGGTTATTAATTATAAAACATAATTAAAGTAAAACTGCAGAACGTCAACATATTAAATTTAAAAGCTAATATTAAAATAGAGTTAATATTTAATAAGGTAGCCGAGCGTTACAAAGCTGTACGCTGATACTCTACATTTAACTGTGTAAAACCAGGAGAGTTTTCCCAAAGAAAAATGTATTGTTTAGCTGATTATCAAAGACTCTGTGATATATTATCCATTTCACAAAAATAATATAGATATCTTTTTAAATATAGTAATAAAAACATACTAGCGCCTTTTAAATATACTATTACTTACCACCCCTTTTCATATTGTACTATCACAGACACTTTGGAATTGGTTTAAAAGCACATCATTCATTATTCAAAGCTCATCTTTGCATATTATTCCAGCTCAAGTCTGCCAGGCTCCCTGTGAAATCGTTCACAAAATTGATAACAGCAGACACACACGCAATAAAAAGATAGCCTTGGGCAGCCCGAGTTCCCATTATGCAGATCAAGCTGCAATTTTCTCTAACAAAGCCTGCCCTGATTCAGGACTGGGTGTCACTTTATTTATTTATTTATCCTCCCCCGGTTGGCTTTTTTTTTTCTCTTCCCTTTTTTCCCCTCCTTTTCTCTCCTTCCCCCCGCCCCGCCGCCTCCCCGCCCTCCCCGCCGGGCTGGCCGGAGCAGAGCCCCAAGGGCCGGCCGCCCGCGGCCGTTCCCGGTGGCGCTGGGCGGCCCCGCACCATCTTGCCGGGATCGTGTCAATCCCATTAGCTCCGCTCCACGGGGAGCGGGGGCTGATGGCGGCTCCGCTCGCCCCCGCCGCACCGAGCGGGGACAATCCGATTAGGCTGCCCCGGGGCCGGGGGTGGCACCGGGCGGTCCCCCCGGGGGGTGTGGGGGTGTTTAATAGCCGTGTTAATGACCGCCGGGCCGGGCGGGGCGGGGGTCCGTCCATGCGGGGAGCCGGGGAAGCCCCCCCGGGCGGCCGCCGGCAGGGACGCGCCTCCGTCGGGGCCGGCGCTCCCTGCGCCGCGCAACTTCAGCCGGCAGCTCCGCAGCAGCCGTCGGGGCCCGTCGGGGCCGGACTCCGCGCCCCGGGGGGGAGCGGAAAAGGCACCCCCGGCCCCGCCTTTTCCGAGGGGGAAGAGACGGCGGGGAGCGGGGCGGCGGGCGGGCTCGGGGCGGCAGCGGGTCGGTCCGCGTTCGCTGCCGTCGGAAGGATCCGGCGCGTTGCGGTAATTGAATGCTAAGGTTTAAAAACTAATCAAGTCCCTCCTGTCACCGCTCCGGCATCCCGGGATGGCCCTGCCAGGTGCTGATCAAATACCATTACATTCTATTAACAGGGAAATTCTATTCCCTGTTTTCATTTTCCTTTATAAGAGGGAAAATAAGTAAATGCGGCTGAACGTTATTTAATTTTTAACGCCTTTAGTCCAATTTGGACGTTAGGGAGCGTCTGCAAACTGCCTCGGCGGCCGCGCCGGGCTCCCGCCGCCCGGGCGCAAATTGAGCCCAAACGGAATCCCGCCCCGCGGGGCGCCGGGACACCCCCCGCTGCGGCCCGGCCCCGGGCACCGCTTCGGCCCGCCGCTCGGCGCGGCCGTCGGGGCGGGCGCCCGGCATCGCGGGGTGCCGGCACCGAGCCCCGGCCGCGCAGGGCCACCTCGGGCGGGAGCGGCGGAGCGGCCGTCGGGGGGCGGCAAAGGGCAGGGGCGCGGGGAGGCAGCGGGACGGCGGCCCCGACGTGCCGGGCGGCCCCGACGTACCGGACGGCCCGTCCCCGCGGCCCCGTCCCGCCGCCCCGGCCCCGCCCGCCGCCGCGCGGCCCCATTGTTCGTGCGCCCCAGTGATGTCACCGCGGCGGCGGCGGGCCCCCCGCGCCGGGGCGCGGGGCCGGTGCCGAGCGGCGGGAGCCAATGGGAGCGCAGAGGCTGGGCGGCGGCGGCCAATGGCGGGCGGCGGGGGCGCACGCGGCGCGGGGCGCGCGGCGGCCCCGAGGAGATGACGGGGCGGCTGCCGGGGCGGCGCGCGCTCGGCAAAGTTTCCGCGCGGCGCACGGCGGGGCCGGCCGGGCCCGCGGAGCGCGGCGCAGCGGCGGCGCCTTTATAGCGGGCGCGGAGGGGCGCGCGGCGGCCGCGGCGGCGGCGGCGGAGGAGGATGGATCCGCCGGCGGGCGCGCAGGGCCAGCACCAGCACGAGCCCATCAGCTTCGGCATCGACCAGATCCTCAACAGCCCCGAGCAGGAGAGCGCTCCCCCGCCGCCCCCCCGGGGCCCCGACGGCGCGACCTTCCTGGGCGGCCCCGGCGGCCGCGGCGGCGCGCCCTACCCGGCCCTGCCGGCCCCCTTCCCGGCCATCGCCGCGCCCTTCGAGGACTCGGGATCTTACAGTGTGAACCTCAGCCTGGCCCCGGCCGGCGTGATCCGGGTGCCGGCGCACAGGCCCATCCCCGGGGCCGTGCCGCCGCCCATCTCCAGCGCCATCCCGGCCATGCCCGCCGTGCCCAGCCTGGGCAGCCTCAACTTCCCCTGGATGGAGAGCAGCAGGCGCTTCGTCAAGGACAGGTTCACAGGTAAGGCGCCGGGGCGGAGCGGGCGAGCCGCGCCGCGCCCCCGCAACCCGCTCCCGGCAACGAACGGAAAGGCGAATAAAAAATAGAAAACGAAATAATAACAGTAGTGATAATAGGAATAAAAGCACAGGCGGCCCGCTGGATGTTTCCCTCCCCCGCGCTCGCAGCGAGCCGAAAAATCGCTCTCGTCCCGGCGTGGATAGCGCGGCCGCCGCGGGGCCGGCGGCGGGGCGCTCCGGGGGGCGGCCGGGCCCCGCTCGCCTTCGCATCCCTTCGGCGAAACGTGGAAACGGGACCTCAGGGAGACGCGGTCCCTTTGGGGGCCGGCGGGGCGGCGGGCGGCCGTCGGGCAGAGCCGCGGCCCCGGGGGGGCGGCCGGCACCGTGCGGGCGCGGCGCTGACCCCTGTGCTTCCCACCCGGGCAGCGGCGGCGGCGCTGACGCCCTTCACGGTGACACGGCGGATCGGGCATCCCTACCAGAACCGGACCCCGCCGAAGCGCAAGAAGCCGCGGACGTCCTTCTCCCGGGTGCAGATCTGCGAGCTGGAGAAGCGCTTCCACCGGCAGAAGTACCTGGCCTCGGCCGAGCGCGCTGCCCTCGCCAAGTCCCTCAAGATGACGGACGCGCAGGTGAAGACCTGGTTCCAGAACCGGCGCACCAAGTGGCGGTGAGTCCCGCGCCCCCGGGGCCTCCCCGGCCCGCCGCCGCCCCCGGCGGAGCTCCCCGGCCCGCCGCCCCCGGGACGCCCCGGCTCCGGCCGGGAATGCACCCCTCGCCGGCTCCTGGCAGCGAAACGGTTGCCGGGTGGTGGTGGGGGGGAGAATTTTTATTACTAGAATATTATTATTGTTATTTATTTTTATCTTTTTCTTTGTTATAGTCCCCCATTTGGAAGACGGGGGATTATTCGTAAAAACGAGGGATTATTCGAAAAAACGAGGGATTGTTCGAAAAAAAACCGGGGGATTATTTGAAAAACGGGGAATTATTCGAAAAAAACCGGGGGAATAGTGGGCAAACGGGGGAATATTCAGAAAGGGGGGATTAATGGGAAACGGGGGGTTTCCAGGCGTTTTCCGCCGCCCGGAGTCCCTCCGTTAGAGGCCGAGCGGCTGCCGCCCGCCCGGCGCTGCCCGGCCCCGGTGGAAGCGGAGCGCTGCCCCGCTGCCCGCCGGGGATGCGCCGGCCGCACCGCGCCTTGCTCCCGCGGCCGGCGGCCCCCCGTTCCCGCGGCCGCGCCCCCGCTTCCCGCGGGCTGCTCCGCCCGGGGCGTCCCGGGGCGCGGGCTGAGCGTGTCCCCTGGCAGGCGGCAGACGGCGGAGGAGCGGGAGGCCGAGCGGCAGCAGGCGAGCCGGCTGATGCTGCAGCTGCAGCACGACGCCTTCCAGAAGTCGCTGAACGAGTCGATCCAGCCCGACCCGCTGTGCCTGCACAACTCGTCGCTGTTCGCGCTGCAGAACCTGCAGCCCTGGGAGGAGGAGAGCTCCAAGATCCCCCCGGTCACCTCCCTCGTCTGAGCCCGGCAGCCCGGGCACGCAGCGCACTCGCCCGCGGAGCTCGGCCGGCGGCTCCCCCTGCCCCCGGGGCCGCGGCTCGCCGCAGACGGGGCGGGCGCGGAGGCGGCGAGCGGGGCCCGCGGGGCCGGTGCCCGGGGCGGGCCGGAGCCGGGGCCGGGGCCGCCGCGGCCCTTCCCCGAGGCCGGCGCGGAGCGAAGCCGCCGGGCGCTGCCGTCTCGGAGCCCCGCGCTCCGCTTGTATATTCGTGTCGATGTTCCACTAGGAAGGGAAATATGTCACTTTTTGTAAGAAGTGTTAATAATTTAATTTATTTATGCATCGAGATTTTGGGCACTATTAATATGGAATTATATAAAACCTCGATTATTTATATCGAAATCTGAACATAGGTATTTTGTGTTGGCTTTGGAACAAAAGGCTATTTTTTTTTTTCCTGTTCTGAGGATAGTCTAAAGAAAAAAAAAATACCTACCTATTACTTAGCGGAGGGGACTAAGTGGAGCCGGTGATGACTCATTAGCTTAGGAAACCCTATTAAGCTGAAAAGCGGTAGCTTCCATCTGTCCCAGGTGAAGTTAATGTCAGCTGTAATTTATTCACCGTAGTAACAAGGGCTCCTTTCAGGCGACACACGCTCCGTTTTGTCCTCACCTTTCCAGCCGATGAGCTTTAGCGCACCGAAACAGCACCCGCACCCTCTCCTTTCGCCACCGACTCTAGAGAAAGCGCCTTATGTTTCATAATAAAGAAGATTTGGGGTTGACACGGACCATGTATAATACTTTGTACTTGCCGAGACGTGTAAATAAACGGTTTCTTTAAAAACGCCTCTCCGCTTCCCTGCCTGCCGCCGCGCCGGGGAAGAGCCGAGCCCGCCGCCGGGGCCGGGTCGCTGCGGGACGGGCAGCAGCCGGGAGGCCGCCGCGGTCGTTCAGCGGAGACGGAGAAGGAGGTGAGGAGTCGGCCGGGGCCGGGGGGAGCGGGGGCAGCGGGCGGGCTCGGAGCAGGGCCCCGGGGGCGGTTGTACGCGGTGCTCCCGGTCGCTCCCCTCTCTGCCGGTACCGGGGGAAGCGGGCAGGAACAGCCCCAGGTTTGGGACAACGTCCGAACCGCCGCGTGGGAGCGAGCGAGCGGCCGGGCGGGACGGTGAGGGGCCCCCCGCTCCCCGGGACCGGCCGCGCAAGGCCCCACCGGCCCCCGGTAGCGTTTCCACCCCCGCCCCTCGCTACCCAAACGCCTCCCGGCAGGCACCCAACGGTTTTCGTTGTCCTTGCCCTCGCTGCGCGCACCCGGGCGGGCAGCAGGCCGGCGGGTGACCGTGGCCCGCCAGGTGCCGGCTCCCCGGGCGCTCGCCAGCACCGGCTCCCCGGGCGCTCGCCAGCACCGGGGCTCGTTTAACAACCTGGGTGCGGGAGAGGGGGTAATTTTTAAGAACAAACTCCCGGAGTTCTGCGGGGGCCGGTCCTCCAGCAAAGGGGGGAAGCTGCACAAATGCCACTTTTAGAAGGCAGCGGCATTGCGGGTGGGTTTCCCCCAGCCATGGACAGGACCCCCGGCACCCCGTGAGCAGCGGCGGGCGCGGCGCAGCCCCGGTCACCGTGAGGCTGCCGAAGTTTGAAGGTGTTCCCGGTCCTGGGCCCGCTGTTTCCCACGGCAAAGGGCATTTTAGGGGCAATTAGTCACGCAGGGTAAGGGATTAAGAAAGATTTCCCTAGCTGGTCCTTGTCTCAGCGGTAGCAGGGCACAGGCTGAGGTTGTAGCCGGGATTTGGTTTGTCAGGGGAAGGTTGCGGCGGTCCAAAGGCAAGGGCCAAATCCTGTCACATCGTGGGTGATGGTGCTGGGACCGTGCAGGTGGCTCGACTGGTATCGCTCACCAGCCGGTAATATGCAGTTTGAGCTCGAAAACACCGATCGAGGGGAGGTGTCTGTCAGGGAAAGAAAAAAAAAAAACAACGGGGAAATCTATACCTGGCTGCAGGGTGTGGGGAAACCCCGCACCCCCGCGGTGCGTGGCCCTGTCCCCGTCCCCACGCACAGCCCTGCAGCCAAAACCCCTTCCCCGTTCGTGTCATTCGTTTGGCGGCGCGGCGGTGCGGGGCGGCTGGCGCCGCGGCTCCCGGGCGGGGGCACGGGCACGGCCCGCAGCCCGGCCCGGGGTCCTGCCCTGCTTCTCCGCGCTGGGTTTGGCACCTGCTGGTCGCTGCTGCTTGGGCACAGCGGCAGGGGTTGTGGCCGCGTTGCTCTCTGCGTTAGCGGCGTGCGCGGAGCAGGGGGGAGAAAGGCGAAGGACCGCATGGAGAACAGCCGGGAGAGAGCCGCCTGGCAGCTAAAATGTGTGAGAGCCGAGCTTTGAACAACGCAAGGGGGTTGGAATAAACGGGTACCCATATTCACGTGTGTATCCGATGTTAGGTTTTAGCTGTACCCCCTAACATCTGTAAACCGCGTTGTTTGCAAGACAGCCTTGTTCGTGTTCTTGAGCGTCCCATGACCATAAACTTCTGTATTCCTGATTTCCCGGAGGTTTTTCCCAAACTGCTGTAAGCCAGAAGCTGTGTATTTGCAGAGAACATAATGATGCTGCATATTGCAGTCATCAGCTTTGTGGCATGCGAGGATCTAGTGCAAAGCCACCGAGTGTTTACAGCCCTATTATTAAAAGCAGCGTGAGTGGGTCTGAACTCGGCGGTGCCAGCCCAGGCAGGGCTCAGGCTCTCCTCGCCACCCCAGGCAGTGGGATCAAGCTTTGGGGTGCACTGGCCTTCCAAAGGACTTCAGAAAATAGGAGCTTCCACTTTAGCCATCTGAATAGCCACCAAATAGTGGGGCATATGTACTGGGAGCTGCACGCTTGGGCTTGCTGGGGTTACAGCTGGTGTCTTTGTTTCGGAGGAGCTGGTCTCGAGGTTTTGAGATGTGCTGAGCTGCCTTGTGCATCCACGTCATGTAAGACAAGGTTGCGTGGGCGGTACCGGGGTACCGATGTGAGTGGTCATGCTGAAGGGGACAGAAGTAAGGGTTACCTCCAATTACTCTGTCCAGTAAACCCAGTGTTTATAGGAGCCTTGGGGAAACACCAGTGGGAGCAAATACACAATATTTCCCTCTCTGTGGATGAGAGCAGTATTCCCTGCCAGCCTGATTCAGGTGTGACAGGGCTGTCTGGTGGTCCCTGCTGTGTGTCTCTGAAGGTCCATCAACAGACAAAGCCACCCGTGGGGGCTTGCACGGACTTTAGACCCTACCAGCTCGAGCCTCTCCGTCCCAAGGGATGTAATCCTGGGGGATGTGGGTGCCTCGTGGAGGAGAGGGCACCTTTTGGGGGCGGGCTGGCTGTTGTCCTGATACTGTTGATTGTCCTGTCCACGTGCTGCACTTGGGCTGTGTGGCGGACACCTCGAGCTGGGCTGTTGTGTACGGCCATCAGTTTGACTTCCTAATTTCTGAAACAGCCTTCTTGAAGCGTGGGCTCTGGCTAGTTGTGGGGGAGTGTGGCTTATCCCCCACCCTCCCACTCCTTACTAAAAGCTCCTTTACCTCCATGGGAGAATTCTTATAACACTCCCCTTAGCAGAGGATAAAAAGCAGTGGTGTGAGGGCAGCAGCAGCTCCTGCAACTGTACGCAGCACGGCTAGTTCAGGGGGAGTCGTTTGAGCGTGGGCAGTGTAAGTCCTGCGATAGGGATGTGGTCTGAGAGTGCTGAAGATGCTGCACATCCCATCAAGCTGAGGTTTGATATGTCGATGCTGCTATGAAATTGGTAATTCTTAGAATTTGGATGATCTCTCTAAAACAGTCTTAAATCTGCAAGTGCAACGTTGTCTCCGTGCACGTGCACTCTGGGGAGCCCACGCTGCGTACTCACATTCCCTCCTGTTTGGAAGTTTTAAGCCCAGGAAAATTCGTGTTTGCTGAACAGGGATGGAAGAAGTCAATGAGAGTTAAGGTTTATCGCATTATCAGTGGGACTTAACTTTGGGCAGGTCACTGCCTTAACTTTGCTTAATCACGTGCGTGAGTGATTTCCCACGTCGGGCTGAGTAGCCGAGCGGGTGGATGCACAAGGCAGAGCTTGGGGTAACTAGAGCCGCGTGGAGGAATGTCGACCATTTCCTCCAAGTCCCTCCTGACTTTGCTTTAAGCCCAAACCCAAAGCAGCCCCCGTACCACACTCGCGTGCACAGGCACGAGCCCTCTCAGGATAAAAATGGCTCCAGAATTTGCATCTCTCAGCATTATTTTGTGCCCAGGTTATTAGATGTTACAAAGTAATGCACGGTGATCAGATCTGTATAGGCAATTCTTTTCCTAAATGGGCCTTAAAATCAATGGGTTATTAGCTCTCCTTCTCCACTCCGTGATGAAAGCCCGATCCTGTTAAACATGCAAACTACACAATATTCAAAGCCTTGGTTTACAAAAGTGTTTTGCTCAGCTAGGTCATAATTCAGTTCGTTTCAGGCTAACGTAAATAATACTGAGATTTATGCTTCACTTACGCCTATTAATTTTACTTGAAGCATCTGTTTCTGCACCGCAATCCTCACCACTGCTGAGGAGGAGTAATTTAAGGGCTGTGACTTAACCAGGTGGGCGCTTGCTTGTATAGCTGCTCCTCCTCAAGTGCTGGAATCCCTCCTCAAGTGTTGCCTGAGCAAGTTGGATGAAAGTATTTGCTTTCTGTGCAGGGGGGCATTTTTGGGAGAGGGGGTATACACACCATTTGCTTTAGGCTATTTGGGGCATTTCCCTTCAATGTTCTGTGTTTCCCTTGCCCACTCTCTCGAGTCCATTAAGCTCCTAACTTTTTCCTGACTCACAGCAGTGGAATAAATATTTCCATTCGGTGCCTGCTTGTTTTTGAGGATCTGAGTTTGCCTCCTGGAGGTACCCAGTCAGCTGTGGGCAGGGCTGTAGTACAGCTGGTGGCAGTTTTGTACCTATGTGCTTTCCACTCTCTTTTGGGGGGTCTCTCTGCATTTCTAGGCATTTCAGTCCTCTTAAAAATCTGCTGCTAAGGTTAGAACTACAATGGTATTTAGATATTTTACTTCTGTGAATTTTGTTTAAGGGGAAGAGATAAAATACTCCTTCCAAGTCATAGTGGAAAATAGGAGCTAGCTGCCTAAAGGCATCTCTGCATCGTGTGTTCAGAAATGTCCATGCATCCTTTGTAGGATGTGCCCAGAGCTGGAAATGCTGGGGATCGTGGAGCAGAGATGTTTGAGATGGGTCTCACGCTCTTTAGGCAGCACAGATGAATGTTTCATTGCTTCTGTGGGAGCGATGTGTTGCTGCAGTCTGTGCTGGGCGGTCTGAGCCCGGCAAACTGCTGCGATGTTGGATATCCAGGCGCTGTGCTCCACTGAACGGTGGCCTGAGCTTGCTGCGGTGCTGAGCAGAGCGCTCTCTAAACACCCTCACAAATCCGAACCTTAGGCCATTCTTCAAAATAATGTCAAAAATTAAAAAATTGGAAAAAAAAAAAAAGTGATAACTGTCTCTGGATTGTGGACTCACACAGCAGATCCCCTGATAATCCCCATCTGTACAGACACCAAGCGCACCGTGTTGACCCCGGTGTCCTCGGTGAACTTTCCAACCTGAGTCTTCAAGAATTTACCTCCTGGGAGCCCCACCGAGAGCTGCTGCTTCGCTGTGGAGCATCACGCCCTTTCACATGTCAGAGTTGGTGGGAGCAGGACCTGCGTTATGACCAGCACGGGGTGTTTGCCAGGTCCTTCACCGCTGCTCTGCCCCGTGGCAGGACCAAGCGGATTAGATCCAGCTGCTTCTGTCCCCGTGCCAGCCAGGCCTGCGAAGCTGTACCTGTGCTCGCACCTGTGCCTCATCCCAGTTTGGTCTGTTTGCCAGAGTTCGGGAGCAGTCTGCTTTAGCACGTGGGGAGGGAATAGGAACATGGGGGAAAATGGCTGTGTCTGCAGCTCTGTCACTCATCTGAGCTGCTCGAATGGATGTCTGCACCCTGTCAGGTAATTCTGGATATAATATGTTGGCAGTAAGATGCGTTTCCCTCCGTGCTATGACCGGCTTCCTTCGGGAGCTGATCCAGGTAGGAAGCGAACACCACGGAAAATCAGTGCGCCCCACATGGCCCGGTGTAGGTCTTCAGGCTGAGCAGGAAGGTTGGGCTGCACGTGCACAACTGGCAGTGTCTGGTCCGTCGTCTGTGCGCCTGAACCTCCAGCTCCCTGCCCAGGTGAATTGGTATTTTAATATATTTTTTTATTAAGGACACTAAGCACTGTCTCATTGTTTTGATTTTATTGTCTTTCAGCTTTGGACTAAATAGCAGCTGGATGGAGGGGATAAAATTCATTGTCATGTTTTGCCTACAGTTATTCCTAGGCTTCTCCAGCCTTTTGAAAATGGAAGGTCATCAGCCCTTGCCAGGCTCCTTAAATGACTTAAGCTCGATGCCACAAGTGTTCCAGAATGCCCAAACGATCCCATTAATTTGGCATCCAGTGTACGCTGCATTATACATCCCGACTGCCATTGGCACATGCCACATCCAATCCATTAGTTGTGCGCAAATGCACTTAAGATTTTTATTGCTCTCAGTTTTGTGTCATCAGCAAAGAAAGGTAAAGTTGATCTTCATCTAAATCACTGACATGGATTATTGCAATTGATTATAACGAAGAAAGAGCTTTTCAAGTTTCAAAGTTATGTTGTCTTTTATTTCCCCAAGTAGTAATCTGTACTGTTTAAGTTATTGCACAAGAACTGTCTCTGTAAGAGCTGCCCATATTACGCTCCTCGCTGAGAACATTTGTGTTAGCAGGCTGTCGTGATTCCCCCCAGTTCTGTACGGCACACTGCTTTTATTCCTTCTGGTGGCAGAAATGCAAGAAATGTTCTTTATTCCATCCAGCTACAGAAGGAAGGAAAGGAGCAAGCCGTGTGCCTGCTGAAGCTAACGTATACCGGTTTGGGAAGCTGTGTTTTAATGGGAGAGTAAATTATCTGCGATTGGAAAAATAATATTTTATTTATAATTTAATCTGACATGCTTCTCAAGCTTAGCTCCTTTATTAGGCTGGCGTGTTTAAGACACCCGAGTATCCATCGAGAGCGGCACACGAGGGAAGGATGTGGTCCAGCATCATGCCATTTTTCTGCTCATTGATCAGGTACGTACAACTGGAAAAAAAGATTAGGGAAGCCGTTAGTATGTCCTTCCAAATCTCCCCCGTGCCCTGTGCCAGAAATGCTCTGTGCATTTAGGCAGTGCTTTAGACCTGAAGCATCCCTGGTGTTTATGTTGTGCCCTTCTCAGGCAGATACTTGCACCCAGGCTTACCTCTGCACTGCTCAGTAGCCTTGTTAAAATCCAGGAGGTCATGCAGGTAAAATCAGCTCTATTTGCAAGAAAAATGCTTTGGCTTGAATTCTGTGTGCGTAACTCCCAGGTACTTTCCCAGGGCAGTAGGTGCTGACACGTTTGTGAGAAGACCCTCTGCACTGTCGGGGGCTGGATCCCCCGAGCAGCCTGGCAATGCCTCTCCTCTGCTTCGTTCCCACCACTTCCAGTCTCTTCAGAGTTCCCCACCTGCCCTAAGGGCAGCAGTTCTTAAAACCTGACCGTGAAACTTCACTTGAAAAACTAATTATTAGTTAATAAAGCTTGTGGTTTATGGACTGGAGTGATAGCAAAGCCTGGCTAGAGTAGGAAGCTGTTAAACACAAAGGCTGCTGGAACGGGTTGGCTGTTTTAATCCGAGCAGGAGAGGGCCAGCTCTTCGTTCGGTGTAAATCAGCAGAGATCCATTAAGTTCCGTGGATCTCATCTACTTTACATCAGCTGAGGACGTGACCCTGAGTACTTAATTGGTGGTATAATATAAAGGCATTAGACTCTCTTCTCTCGTTCATCTGCACACGTCGTTCCCATTAATGGTAATGGGAGCAGCCTGTAAGGGAATACGCAGCCGCGCGTGGGTACGGCTGGTGCCGGTGCCGTGGCCGGTCCCATCAGGGCTGGCGCTCCGTAAAGCTGCTCTCCGGCCTCCAAAGAGCTGGTGCTCTCAAGTGGAGAGGGAAAACAAAGCAAAACGGTTAATTATTAAAGAAGTCTTCAAATCTTTCCCCTGGACTGAGGGGAAGGAAGGAGTGAGAGCTCGGAGGGTGCCTGCATTGGGGCTTGGCGCGTGCCGCAGCTCTCGCTGCGCCGGCACCATGCCAGGAGGGGATGGGAGAAGGCTGGGTGTGGGAGCAGCATCTCTCACCCCATCGCTGCGGGTAGCTATGGCACGAGCCATGGCGTGAGCTGTGTTTTCCTTGGAAATCTGGCAACTAGAGAAATTTGCCACAGTGGAAAATGTTTTGAAGTCCAGACAAAAGGCATCCCAGGAGCAGCCTGGGATGAAGCCTCCCGCCTGTAGCCCATGGGCAGAGGCTTCAGGCTGTGCTGTTCCTCCACGCCAGCTCTTTGCCTGTCTTCTCCAAATGTGTGCCCAGCACTGGCTCTGGGAGCAGAGGTGAAGCAGAGAGGACAGGGACGCTTTAGTTGGCACAGAGCTGCAGGCCCAGGAGAAGACATCAGTGCTCCTTCAAGGCTTTTTGTCAAATCTCCAGTCCTACGCCTTTTATATGCTTGAGGTTCGCCCACAGGCAGGCAGGTGGTGGTACCGGCAGAGCGTGGCTACCTGCAGGGGTGATGTATAGCTGGTTCCTTCCTAGGCAGCAGAAGACGTCTTGGTAATTCATCTCATTTTGGTTCTGGCATTTAAAAATAGGTCTGGGGAGCTGCAGTCCTGCACCTGCTTCATAGATGCTCCTAAAGTGTGCTCCTGAACAGAGCTGCAGGGCAGTACTTGGCCACGCTTCTCCTGGAGTTTCTTAACATATTCTTTCTCCTTCTCATGGCATCTGAGTCTTCTGCAGCCGTCCTGTCTCCGTGCTGCCTCTCTGCTCCAGGCTGCCGCACGCGTTGCCCTCTCTCAGGTCATGGCCTGTGTCTTTCTGGTCTTGTGCAGTTCCTCAGCCTTTACTTTCGGTCAGTCCTTTGGTAGCTGCTGAGCACCCTGCTCCCAGCTTTCCCCTCTGCACAAGCACGTGTTTGCTGTCCGCCTCAAGCCTGGAGCCCCTTTACTGTTTTGCTGCTAAAATGGCATCTGAGCATTGCTGTGCCTTTTTGTTGGGTTGCAGGAAAAAAAAAACCCAACCAAGTGGGATGTTGCATCTTGCCCAGAAGAGGCTGAGATGGGTAATTGATTCTGAAAGCAGTTTGCACAGTCGGGGACTCGCTCGCTGAAGCTGTCGTGTTGCACTGGGGAGCTCTGCCATTTCGGTGCTCCAGCAGAGCAGCTGTCGTACCCGGCATCGCTTCCAGCTTGTCATGAGCTGTGGAGGTTCCCGTGTCCTCAGACTGTTCATCAGGAATGCTTTGAACTTGAATTTGACCCCTTTATTCAACAGGAGGCCAATGACGAGCGTGGGGCTGGTGGGTAAGGAGGCTTTTCTGTGCCTAATTTGGCACATGAGGGTTAGTCGTTTCACTCTGAAACACCATTTTAGAGTCATCAAGCCCAGTGCATGCATACCTTGTGCTGCATCTCTGCAACAAGAGGAGATTGCCTCTGAGAGCCCAAGCAGGGAAAAAGCCTTTTTCACCCCTCTCAGGCTGAAATAGTTTGGAGTACCTGGAATAAGTGAAGTGTTCAGGAAAAAACACTTGCAGGACCTTTTTTGGAAATCTGAAACGTGATCCTCCTCTTAACTCATCAAGGATAGAAATTGTAGGGTTTTAGTTTTGTTTTTTTTTTCTGCCTTGTCATGCTTGTGGCTTTCCTACATTGATCTTTATGAAGTTGCCCTTCTCCGTTTTGATCTCTGCCAAGTGCTCAGAGGGGAAGGGATGTAGTTCTGCTGTATGGGGGGTTAGAGTAAAATCACTGCACTATTTTCAGTGCCATACTGAAGAAGGCAGGGAAAATAAAGCAGCCTGTGTCCCTTCTTCATGTCAGGACTCTCAAACTGCAGACACAAAAACCTTCTTAGATGGAGCTTCCAATCTCCTCTGTGTGATTGGTGACTCTCAAACTACTCCTAGGGAGAGGAAGATCCTGTCTGACACAAACCTCCCGTTCCCCAGTTCAAGCTTTTATCTTCCTGTGCTGTTCAACATTCACATGGACAACTTACTTTCCCTGGTGACTCCACCAGGTACTCTGACAGGTCTGCAAAGGCAGTTGTCTTCTCTTCTGTATGTTACATGCAGCAGAGTCTTTCAGTCCTTCGTCCAGATCTAGGCTGTGGTCCTACAGCTCAGGTGGGACTTCCACGAGTGGGAGCTAAATCAGAGGACACCGGGTCGAAGTGCACAACACAAATCACTGCTCACTATTTCAGATGGGAATAAAGAGAACCTGCCTCAGTCGTGTCCATCTTGGTTTACTTCTGCCTCCTTGCCTGCTTTTGATGCCAGTCTGCAGCTTTCCAGCTGCAAACTGAACGCCTCTCCATAGCGTTGGCTCCTCTTCGCAAGGCTGCGTCTTGCTTTGCTCTTTGCCTTCTTCTCTGGCCAAGACTCTTCCTTCTTATTAATTAGAATTAACTATGGCCATCACTGGGGCAGAGGCAGAAATGTGCGTGAGGTGTGATCCACGCTCTGGCCATGTTGGTCACGGCACGGTGAGTGATGCGGGAAAGCTCTGGTGGATGGAGCAAGAGCTGGAGGGGAAGGAGCAGTGGAAGTGCAGCAAGTGGGAAAGATGCAGGGGAAGATCAGCAAGAGGAGACATCCCAGACCTCTGTCCATGAACAGAAACGTGAAAAGGAAGGAGGAAGGCAGGAATGGAAACAAAGAGCAAAGCTGGAGGTAAGAGTGATGGGAGAGAGCAGGGGAAGGGCTGTGCAGAGCCGCAGCAGTGGGGAAGGGACACAGGGCTGCCCGGAGCAGTGGGAAGCTCTGCTGTGGGACTCTGCTGGACTTCCAGCTGGAAAAGAAATCCTTTTGTGTTTGAAACCACAGTGCAGTGGGGCTGTATGTGAGCAAGCAACCAGGTATTGCTTGGAAACAGAGACGGTTTGGTGTGAGTTCATAGCGAGGTGCAGGGAGGGAGTAATTTCTGTGCACAGTGTTTTGGGGTCCCACGGGATAGCGAGCACTGGGACAGCTCCGTGGTGACACCACTGTGTCACTGAGCATGCCAGAAGCCAGCAAACATTCTAAAACACGGCAAGAATGGCTCAAAAATCCTGTAGAGTGGAGAAAGCAGCGGTTACACAAACAGCAGCAGAAGGTGGGTGGAAAGAAGAGAAATGGTGCATGAGCAAACCCAGGCGAATACCCCTCTGAACAACAGGGTGCTCCGAAAAACGGCCCCGCCAGCGACTCGCAGCGAGCGGCTGCAGCACGCGCGGGTGAAGCGGGGCGCGGGCCATGGCTGCCCGGCCGACATCTGTGTTCGGTGACAATAGCACGGCCTGACAAGCTCACTGCAGCTCGGCACGGGGCAGCAGGTGGGAGAGGCAGCGAGCGCAGCCACCTGCTCGGCCGCCTGCGCGCCCGTCCCCCGGGGCCGCGTCCCCCGGTGCCGCTGAGGATGCTCTGCTGCACCCCGGCCCCAGGGAGGGGTGGCCGGGGGGCTGCCCCCAGGTAGGGTGAGGGGTTCACACATGTCAGAGGGGGCTCTTTAATTAACTGTGGAAGGGTTGTGCTTTTACCTTTTATAGATTTCACTTGATTCGAGAGCGGTACATTTTTTTTTCTTCTTCATTACAAAAAAATAGTTCTGTTTTAAGATAATTTTTGTGTCTGGAATTTAGCAACGTGTCACGGAAGGCTCAAACATGTATGAAAATAGACGAGGAAAAAACAAAGCAGCCGAGCCAAATCCTACACCTGTAACTCTTCCTGAACCCACCAGGCAGTGGGCGAGCTCAGCTGCTCTCAGCACTTGGCTTGTGCTATCTGAATGTCATTATTGTACAATAGGGTTTGATCTGAATTGGCATCGCTCTTGCCGGGGAGTGAATGGACTGAGAGCGACTGAGAGCAGCCGAGGATCCAGCCTCCCGCGCCGGTGCTAAGTAAGTACTCGTGCAACGGTCAGCTCTGGGTTAGAGGCCAAAGTCAGTTCAGAATAACACCAATAAACTCGGGCCGTTCACATCTGATCGGCCCTGCCGTAACTCGGGGGGAGCTGACAGGGAATTATTTCTTCTCTTTTTCTGTGAGTGCCAGCTAGGAATGACAGGTCTGTCTGATTTGGGGCAGCACGAGGAACTCGCTGTGTTTGCTGTACGAGTCTGTTTGCTGAGCTCTTCGATAATTACTCGTACGCTGGGACAGAGCATTCACGGAGCTGTTCTGATTGACTGAAAATCTGGCTCACGGGTACCATTTAACAATCCTGTTAGTTGCCAAAACGCTTCAGCGCACGTTTCTGGTTCGAGTTTTCATCTTCATAACTGCATGCATTTAGTTTTCCTGATTGCGTGTACAAACGCTTGCCTAGACTGATGGCCGTGTGTGCAGAGCGGGAAAAGGCAGGTCTAGCTGAGAGGTGGGACTGAGCTGTGCATTTTTGGCTGGCTAGGCTTCGCTTAACCCCCTGTGTGGGCTTTGTGTGCCATGCGAGTGCCGTGCTGAAGGTGATCCCTTCGGTCTGTACCGCTTACAGATGCAGGGAGTAAACACGGACCTGAATGCAAAGATACTGGTCCTATAGCTGCACTAAAATAGCGGGCTCGCTTCTGATGCGACAAGCCAAAATATCTACTAATGTGGCAGGAAAAAAAAGAGTAGCTGGAAATGTCACTGTCTTCGTGCAAATGCCAAGCTCCACGTTGCTCGGTTTGGTGCCAGATAGTGAGTGGCAGAGCTGGTTTCACAGTCGCTGCTGCTGGGAGCTGAAGGGGGTGCAGCACCTTTCCAGGGGGTGGCACGGCATCCCTGGGAAGCCTGTCTGTCTGTCCTCCTGCCCACCCAACTCTCCAGTCTTAAACTGGTCTTAAAATGGGCTGCAAGACTCAGCCCTTCAGCTGAACTTTCCCGGCTGACGGAGCTCAGCGCCTGAGTTCTCTAATTAACAACATGTTGCCAGTTTTCATGGAAATCTCAGTGTTAAAATTTTTTTTGGTACCTACCTCGGGTGTTTTAAGGTGTCCACTTAGAACAACAGGAAGATTTAAATGGATGCTTAAAAAAATCAGCCTAAGGTATTCAGAGATTTGCTTTTAATTATGAAGAATAAATTAAAATATAGTTGTCCCATGGCAAGTTCATCTTAATTCAGTGCCTAATAACACAGGTATTACGTTTCTCCTGAATAAAGCCTTATTTGAGCTAAGAGATGTTGTTTAAAAAGTAATCCAGTCTTGAATGATACATTCCCCATGATGGCAAATCGATTTGAAATTTAAGTGCCTAATCACAGTCACAGTAAAAATGGATCTCTTGCTCCTGTTGGTTTTTTTTCCCTGAATTTGTGTAATTTTAGCTTTTAGCCATTCGAATCAGTGGCACACTTGTTTGCTCGATGCTGCCATTTCAGAGTCCTACATAGGAGACTCAGATTTGCTTCACCTCCTGGTTTTCCCTTTGTTCAACCTCACAAAAAGTGCTCCCATCCTCTCTCTTTACTTCCAGAGGGGTCTCTCCCGCTGGAAATGTGCTTCACTGGAGGCCAAGGCAAAGTCCTGGAGCAGAGGATGCTCTCACGAATTAGTGTAACACTTCCCCCCTTCTTACATACTCTGTTGTAGAGCTTCAGTTTTCATGCCGAAGCTCTTCTAGTTATTGAATTAATCTTCCCAACTTCAACACAAAATCAGCAAGAGTCTGTTAACCGTACAGCTAGAATTTGTTTCCCCAGGAAATAATACAAGTGACCTTGTTTTATCTTAGGGATGGTGCATAATCACGTCATGACCCAGAAATTATTGGGGGACAAATGGACGAGCTGAGACTCCCAGCAGCGCTGGAAGCACGGAGGAGTCGGTTTGGCAATGTGGGATAACCACTGTAGTTAGATCTTGATTATGCTAAAGTGGCCTGGAGTGAAATAATTAAAATATTGATATTTGCTTGCTCCTGAGTTTCAGAGTTAACAACCCACTCTGCTAAGCAGGGCTACTTCATGTGTCAAGGATCTGGGATGCTTCAGACACCAGAAAGCCTCAAGAATATTCATCTCTCTTATTCTTGAGTCACAGGATTAGTCTGAAAACAATTAAAATAAATTTTAATTCTTGAGCTCAGTTGGTTTGCCAGTTCTGTGAGGCACAGCACCGTCAGGGTAGAGCCTGTGCTCGCGTCTGTTCTGCTCGCTGCCCACCGGCACGGCACCGGGGGAACGGGGGCCAGGAGTTGCTGGGGAGATACCTGGGGGGCCGGAGGCTGTTCCCCGCGGGCCGGCTCGGATGTGGCATCCCCCACGGCCCAGCAGCCAGGAGCTCCCCCCGCTCCCCAGATAATGTGTGTGCTGCCACTCGCTCAAAGGGGCTCTTGTCCTGCCTGGCCAAAATTTATTGGTGCGAAGGCTGGTAGTTGATGGCTCTGAAAGCTGCATTGTAGGCTGGCCTGTGGCTGGGCGAGGAGGCGCGTTAATGGGGTATTGTACGGGCCGCTGTGATCCTCGGACGCTTTGTCAGGGGTGAAAAGTTAGCGAGGAGCAGCCTTTTTCTTCCGGCTGCCGCCCTCTGATTTACTGCCGCTCCCTTCGCTTCGGAAGTGCCGCGACATTCCCCAGTAAAGAGGGACGGACGAGCGATTTTCTCTCCCTCCTTTTCCTCCTCTCATCCACTCTTCCCAAATATGTAAACTCTGAGCAAGCTTTATTCTTCAATGATCATTCAGTTGTCTCCAGGCTGTATCTTTTGGTAAATTTATTGCTGGCTATTTAAAAAAAAAAAACAAACCCACCCTCAAATGCATTTTGCATATTAACACGTAACTCTTGTTCCTGTCTGCTCAGTTTGGCAATGGTTGGATTGCTTTTATAAAGAAAAAAATGGCTAATAAAATTGGCCTCAGCACCGTTGCTTTGCAATTCTTATGAACAGTAAAGTGCTACTTACAGTCATTGATGTTAAAAGCTATTTCTAAATTATGGTGCCATTTATTATCTCTAGTGTCCAAAGTAAGTTTAAATGATGCTTATAATTCATGTTTTACCAAATTTCCTTTTCCCCCCGAGGATACCTCTGATTAACTTATGCACATTTAAGCGCTTTTTAAATTCTTCTTTTATTGCCATTATGCTCTGAAAATCTCAGCGATTCTCAAAAATGGGTAATAAACTTGAGATAAAATGCTGCAGTTTTAGATCAATGCTGACATATCACTGTGGTGATTTCTTCAGAGCTAAAGTGATAATGCTTCATATTTACAGAATATATACTAGGTTATTACTACAGTATTACCATTTTGTTCTAAGATGAAATGAGTAATTTACCAATTTATTAAACAGTTACATTTAAGTATTGCTTAGGACATTACCACACCAATCTGTTTACTTAGCTTGAAGAGTTACCATTAAGAAACCCTGTTTATTTAGGTAAAATTTGTAATGATCGTGCCCTCCATTAAGAAACTTATTTTTCTGCAAGCCTAATTGCCTGGAAATGAGTTTCTCCTTATTTACTATGGTGCATTCTGCTAAGCCAGCTAAAAACGTCACCCTCGCAAGTGCTGGAGAAATTAATAATACATATATGGAACAGTTTTAATTAGTATAATACCAAATGTTAATAAAAGATTTATGATCCAGTTAAAAGTTGTAACGATCACAACAGGAAAAGGTCTGAAACGTGGCAGCGATCTGTTAAAAATAAACAAATGCTGCCAAACTCTCCAAATTGAGGACAGAGGAGAGTTTTTTTAATTTATTTTTCCTGCTCCTGTCCTTATGTGAGTCCTGGCTCAATGATCTGGAAGGTCAGGCTCTGACCCCATGGACACCAGAATGCCAAGAGGATAGCTGTGGGGAGTGATCCTGGTATGATGGGAGGGGATGGAGAAGCCCATTGCAGTGGAAGAAGCTGCATTTAATTCAGTTGGTGTCACTGGGGTGTGAGCAGACAGCTTGTGCCTGGGAGACACAAAACACAGCTGGCCCCAGGAAGGCTAGCAGGAGCTTCAGCATTGCTGGCACAACCTTCTAGCTCAGCTCTAGGAAAAATGTCCATGTTTTGAGCAGCTCAGGAGGCCAACAGTGGAGGATGGAGACAGAACCAGCTTGGCTCCAGCCAAATGTAGAAGTAATAAGCAGTAGCTCAATTTCCAGAGGTTAATTCCTCTAGAGGAGCACATCAAATAGTATCTCAAGTCACAAATATCTCATATTCACCTTGCAGCTCGGCCTCGTGTAGCACAGGGACGGTCTCTGCCGAAGGCTGAGCCTGCAGCCACCCAGAAGTGAAGATGGACGAGTCCTCATGGAGTTGGGCTGGTTGCTGCTGGTCGGGTGAGTGTTGGTGAGGGAAAGCACTGAATTGTCCATCTCAGATACAAGTCTTTCATGTTGGAATGAGGTTTTTAAGTGAGTGACCCTCTGTAGCTGCGTGGGTGGTGTGGCAGGGGAAGGAGGTGTGCTGGGTGGCATTGAGGGACACCGGTCACTGCTGAGACCCGCTCTGAGTGTCTTTAGTCAGATGAGATAAATTAAGATCCTGCCTTAAACTCTGTGGAACATACCTGGCTAGGAGTCTCACTGGGGTATTCAAGACAAAGCCCCTAAGTGGTGTCAGGAACATTAGCCTTAAGAGTTGGAGCTTGAGCCATTTGCAGTGCCACTAGAGAAGGGAGAACTGTAAGCCGCTTCCCAGCGCTGTTTCTTTAGACCAGGATCACTCTGTGTCCATCTCATTAGATCCCGGAGGGTAGACCATGAGTAAGAAAAAGCACTAAACACTCTGCCCCACCCAGAAGTGCCATCGTTCTTGGAAGTCCTAGCAGAAGTGCATATTGCTTTCTTGGATTTGGGAGATTTTGGGGCAAGAACAAGCGCTGTGATCTTTATTTTTTTCTGGATTTGGTTCCCAGCAGTACTGACAGGAGTAGGCTTCTCTCTTCTGGCACGGTTTAGGGATACTCCAAGTAAATATCAGAAGCCAGTCTTGTCCTACATCCCATCAAGATGAACATTTAGGATGTGTAGGATGAACATCTTGCTGGTGGGGCTGGACTTCTTTGCTGCATTGGGTGAGGCCATTACCCTAGAACAAATAATTGGTGGAAATGTTTCTGTCCATAGTAAAAATGGATGTCCCACGCCTGTCACAACCGATATCTTTTGGAGCAGTGAATGGGTTGAGCTGTATTAAATCAGGAGCACTTTTTCATGCCCTTTTGCTAGGGTGCCGGGCTACACACAGGTCGGGAAGGTGCTGATGCAGGGGCATGGGCGTAATGCAAGCTGTGAACTCCTCTTGTTCTTCAGTGCTAAAAACCCTCCCTTGCTCAGGGTGTGAAGCCCTTCATCGTGAGATTCAGGATGCTGAAGTGGATGTACACTCTGTACTGGGGCCTGTTGCCTTTTTTAAAACTCCTTTTAGGAAGCTCTCTGTGAAAAAACTGAACCAGAGTCCCAAGCTGAGTGTCTGCGTGCCGCCTGCCCAGGGAGGTACTTGCTTTGCTCTGGAGAACAAATGAATGTCAGAGATTTACTGAATTGTCTGGGAAATGTGGAGCTTTTATTCATTCCTAAACTTCATAATGTGACTTCCCTTATTTGTTCTTTCCAAGGCCAGAAAAGGAAACACCATATTTATTCTTGCTAATGTAGCACTATTGATTAAGTCATAAAGCACATATAAATACATATTGACTCATATTACATTAAAGTATCTATCACTTACTACTTATTCCTCAATAATACTATAGTTATGTAAAAAAATGCATTAAAATTGGCATTACCCCAAGGAAAGTAGGATCTACCATCATTATTAATATTAGGTTTTGGCAAATAAAAACTTTAAAAAGGATGCAAGTGTTAAAAATGGAAAACCACCTCCCTTCTCCCCCAACAGTGACCAGGTATTTCTGGCTGTACCAGTCATTCAGGCACGGGTCCTGACCTCTGCTTATTGGGTCAGGACTTTAGTTTTGTTGGAAAACTTTGTTGTGGGTGATGTGCCAACCCATGGCATGAGAGGATGGGTATCTCTTCAGCATCGGCATATCCCCTGCCGAGCTGGGGGCTTGTATCTGGCTGTGGCTGGAGGGAGAGCAGAGATCTGTGCTTAGCTGGGTGTTGGAGCAAGGTGGGCAGCTGCCCGCCTACAGCTGTGTCCACATTGCGGCTGCTTCCATCAAATTGATGTTTGAAGCCTAAATTCAAAATAGAGATCCTCAGAACCCCCACTTAATTCTGGAGGTTCCTCACACTGCCAGGCACCCAGCTTCCTGCCTCCAAAGCCTCTCAAGTGCCAAGATTTTTGCAGGTTTCAAACGTTGTCACAGATAACTGCACTCTGGTTGTGCACCGCCCCAGCAGCAGGCGTTCAGCCGCATTCACGACGGCACTCGTGGTGGTAGGGTGGCCCCTGCTTTGGGATCTCCTGGGTGCTCGGTGCCTGTGTCCCAAAAAAGCTGATGGGATCTTGCAGGTTGGGTGGGCACAGAGCAAGAACGTCCTGTATTCACTGGATGAATGTACTGGCTCTGCAAGGCAACGTGTGTTTAGGGCATCCTTCAGAAAACAGGGTCCAATTTCTGTTGTAATTTGAGCAGAAAAGGGATTTCAGTCTGGGTCTTCAGCATCCTAAGGACAGCATCACTCCTCTGTGTTTTGAGTGAGGAAAAGACTCATGTGGTTTACACACCTGGGAGGAGGGAGAGCAGCCACAGCCATCACCCCTGGTAGGAGCAGACTCCTCTCTCCAGCGAGCACCTGAGAGCTCTGGTCCTTTCTGCCATGTCTTTTTCCTCTTGGGCAGCTTTTGACTTGGTATATTGGATTTTGTCTCCTGGTCTTAAAAGTTGAGCTTTTTCCCCAAATATAACCTGGGAGTGAAATGTGTAAGGTGTCAGGACAAGGGGGGCATGCAGCTAGAAACCATCCAGCTGGTGGATAGCCGTGGGAGGGTAAACCTTATTTCTAGGAGTGTAAACAGGGCAGAAATTGCAGGAAGGGTGCTTAGCTTCTTGCTGATTAAAATTAAGCACCTTTGGACTTCAGGGCTGGGCAAGGTGACCCTGCTGAACACAGCAGAATCGGCAAGAAGTTGAGTGTACCCAATCTCCAAAAATGCTCCGGAGCTTCTGTGGCTGAGCAGGAGGAGGAACGCAGCCATGGCGAGGGGGTGAGCGGGAGGTGCGTGGGACGGGCTGTGCTGCCTTGCTCCTTCTGTTGTGCAAAGACTCCAAGACCTGGAATTGTGCAGAGATTTAAGGATTTCTGTTAGGTTTAAGAAACTTGGTGCTTATTTGGATTTGGTCACTGCTTCACACAGCCTGCAAGGCTGCGTGCGTGTGCGCTGCCTTCTCACGTACAGTACTAAATGAATAAAACCAGAAGAGGAATTTTTTTAATACATTTCTCTTTTGCAGAATGTGTTTAGCCTTTTCCCTGCAAAGAAAAAATCCAGCAAAATACTGTCCACATGGCTATTTTATGCTTCTGTTTGTCTTTTCTTCTCTTTATAATTAGCCTAATGTGATATCTGATCCCTGCTCTTTTTAGTGTTTGTGTGCCAGCCTGACAGCACTAGCGCTGTTATTTCTTAGATAAGCTAATCACTTCTTAATGACTGGACAAGGTATCTTTATTTAACTGCATAAAGAGATTTAACTTTTCCCGTTAAGATATGACCGCTGGTTTATGTTTCGTTAATGACATGTAACATTGGTGTAAGACTCAGGTGGTACACACGTGTCAAAGCGGGCTTGGGCGGCTGGTGTCGAGAGGCTGTGAAAGGGGCAGGGAGAGGAGGAACTTGTTCTCTATTAATCAGAATTTATTAAGAAAGCCCTCTTGTGAGCCTGGCTGGCTGCTGCTGTTTCACGGCCTGGTGTGTGGCCATGGGGCTGGTGCTGCAAAATCGGAGGTGGGTTTAAGTCCCATCACCTCCCTCGTGCTTGTGGTTGAACACATATGGAAGTGTTTATTTGTAAGATTGTTTTAAGTGCTTGCTGTAAGATTATTGTAAGGGCTTGTTTATAAGATAAACACGTCCCTAAAATGTGCAAGCACAGGGAGCAGGGCTCAGTTAGAGCCATATGTGAGCAGTGCACATATAGGTCCATATTTCCTCGTTAACCTGCTGTTTCCCCCCTTTACTCTCAGAAGACGAAGCGGTAGCTAGACGAGATGCGATGTGCAGAGCTCTGCCCTGCAGCCTCCTGTGTTCACAGCAGAACCCCCTTCAACCTGGAGCTGGCTGAGGCATCTTGCTGTGGCGGGGCACAAGAAAGTCCAAACGACACCAAGCTACATCGTGCAAGGGGGCAGCTCTTGTCCACGCTAGCATGGTGCTCACAGGGAGGGGATCTGGCCACACCAGGCTGGTGTAAGCTGGAGCCTCAGTGTGCGCAGGTTGGGCACAAGACAGCTGAATTTCAAAGCTTAACCCTCAGTGCCCTGAGATAAAGCACCGAGACACAGAACGGACTGTTCACCCCGTTGTGCAAAAATGTGCTTTCTGGGAAAGGTTTTCTCTGTGCAAAATGAAAGAGGAGAATGAAGCCAGAGAGACTAAATCAAAACATTTATCTGAGTTCCGAGAAGTAATTGGAGATTTGGCCAGGAGCAAAACTCCCAGTACCTCTGAGCTCAGAGGTTGTGATACCTCCTGCTCTAGCTCCATGAGCCTGCAGACATCAAGAGGAACTGGCATTTGAATTGGTTTTATCTATCAACGCCCTGTGCACATGTGCCTTCAAGTTCTGGATGCAACCACAAGCTCACCATGGTGCTTCGAGGCTTGCTTTCTCTAGTATCACTTAGACCAAAGTTTTTTGGAAGGATGCAGAACCACAAGATGCTTCCAGCCCGGAGCCCACTGCTGCCAGCACCTTCCTGCGGCTGGGTCCTCTTCTGGGCCGGGAGGGTGAGTGCTCATTTGGAAAGCCAGGCCCTTTAAAGCAACTGAAACTGTTCTGCCAAAACTGAAGGCAGCAAAAATCCTCCTCTTTCTTTTTTTGCAAGTTTTGTCCCTAACATTTATGAGTATCTTAAAGTGTTAGTTTGGCAGAGAATCTGTATTCCTGCCTGACAAGAAAAGGGCTAGGCCAGTCCTTGGGGTTTTAATTTTACTGGCTGACTCTAATGTCAATCTTATCAATGATATCTTTTCTTTCCCAGTAGCATGTTCTAATAAGAAACTAAATCACGAAGACAAAAAGCTTCTGGCATCTCCATTTTGTTGGCTCCTACCTCCATCTATGGCATGTTTACAAGAAAACATTTATCGCTGGAGCACTTGCCTGCAATAAGAAAAGAGCTGAGAGCAACATCTTTTAAGCGGGGTCCTCCCTGCTCAGCTGGGCGGGCGCAGGGGGCTGGAGTGCTCTCTGCTGCCGTGCTGCACAGCCCCGTCTCCTTGGGACCAAATCTGGATCAGCGCTCAAAATCACCCCCCCAGCTGTCTGCCTCCTCGCCGGGCTTTCGGCAACGAGAAGCAGCCCAGTGAATCACTTTGGAGGAGTGAGGGCTCGGCTGGCTATAAATGTGCAAGTGGGTTGTGTAGGTATGGAGTAGAAATGTGTTTTCTTGGTGGGATTTGCAAGGGCTTCGTACGCGAAGCAGTGAGGATGGCGGGGTCGTCTGAGCGTGAGCGACTGAAAATCCTGTGCATTTCAGAAATACAGACTGAGGTTGTGGCTGATCCCTACTGAGGGCAAAGGTATGCAACAGCAAAGGGGAAAAAAAAGCATTTGACAAGTGTTTTGTATCATAAAGAGCTCTCTAAACCCTACATAATGGGGTATCTTATGGTGTTTTTACGCTGCACCGTTGCAGCCCCCCAGTGAAGCTGTGAGCAGGGCTAGGGCAGCCCTGCCAGCCCTTGTCAAACCCATCCGAGTCCCCCTGACTGCCTGGATGTCAGAAGTGTTAATGCCCTCTTTGGCAGATCGGAGAATGGGGGTAGCAAGAGGTCAAGTGGCTTCATTGGGCCCCAGAGGATTTCACTGTCGGAGCTGAAAGCCGGAGCGTGGCGTGGCGGTGAGGGCTTTGTCCGGCGCTGGGGGCTTCAAAGGCCCGTCCCTTGTAAATCCTCACGTGCTTTGATCCTGCACTTAAACTTGCAGTTAACTTTGCCCCTTGCAATCTCGCTGCTGGTGCGGTAGATGTTTTCTGAACGGGGTCAGCAGGCTCGCGGGGTGGCTTTGTCCTCCCTCGCCGTGGGGGGTCTCGGAACGCTGCCGGTCGTGGTGGGATTCGGCACCAAATCCCGCAGGGAAGCGAGCGGCAAGAGACATCTCTGGGCAATTCTGGCATCAACTGCAATAGTAATAACAATTAGCAATTACGCAGAGTTATATGCCTTTGGTGCCTATTACAGGCATCAACGAGGAGTTCTGTTTCTGTTTTCTACTTGTAGCTTGGCCCGATGCTTGCGTTTTAATAGCAGATGCTGTAAGATAATTAGAGCCACTGCAGATAATACCGGGGGTGATTTGCTGCCGCACGCGGTGTGGTGTGGCCAGTCAACCTTCCCGGCCACCCAGTACGTGCCAAGGCCTTTGATGGTTGAAAGCCACGTGCCGTGTAGAGTGTATTTTGGAGAAGGAGGGGAAAGAATGTGAAATAGTTTCCGCTGCCCACAGCAGAGTTGTGCTGGGATCCATCTCTGGGTGACGGGATGGGGATGGGGTGGCGGGTACGCCTCCGGAGCCGTGGGGCCCACGGGGATCGGCGTTACCGTCTCCCTACCTGGTGTGCTCTCTGGAGTCAGAGCTGCTAGAAACAAACTTGGGAACGACGGCTGGGAGGCTGTCAAGGCTCCCCCAGGCTCCGCGGAGCCGCAGCGCTCCTTCCTTGCCGGCGCCGGGGAGCAAACACGCTTTTACTGAGGAGATGAAATGCAGATCTGCGCTTCAGCTTCTCCTCCGTTTCTCCAATTCCCCTAGAAAAAAAAAATGGTTAATATAATATTACATCAGATTGGACTCTGAGGAGCAGAAAGCCAATTTTGGGGGAATGTGAGCCAACCCACATTTAACTGGGATGCTGATATTTACTGTTGCAGTGATCTGGGCCCGTACCATGGGTGAATTCGCTGGCTGGGGATTCAAAGTCCAATTAGGCAGTGTTAATAGAGGAGGCGGTGATGCTTCATTGAGAGAAATTACTAAAATTGTACTTTTAGGACAGTCAATTAGCTGTGTTTTGACAAAGCAACAAAAAGATGAAACTGAAGCCCTTGAAAAAAGAATGAGAGAATTCAGAGGGAACATGTCTGTTTGGGGAATCCTAATATTTTTTGTTGAAATCATTAAGTGAAATTAAATACTATTTTAAACCAAAGGGATAGAATATCTAATTAAGATAGAAAAAAGGTTTGGGGAAGGGTATTGTTGAGGGGATTAGAGAAATGGTTTACAATTCATGTCGGCTGAGGCGGGGCCCCCTGAATATATTAGTTATATTAGTAACGGGGAATGGGAAAAAAATCCCTCGACAAACTGATCTGAAGTTGAGGGAGGGTTTCTTTAGGGTGACTCCAAGGCTCCCAGACTCCAGAGTGAAGTGTGGGACTGAAGCCAGGGAAATCAGGGAGATTGAGGACGAGGAGTGTTTTCGGAGCCGTGCCAGGGCTCCCATGCTGTGACACGGTCCCGGTGCCAGTGTGGGAGCCGCTCGAGCGGCAAAGGGGGCTGCAGGGCCCTGGGACGGCCAAGCAGCAAGAGGGGAGGAGGATCTGGGGAGTCCAGGGTAACCTGGATGGTGGGAGCAGGGGAAGTCAGTGGGGTGGTGCAGACCGTGGACCCCATGGGGTACACCCAGTGTCCATGGGAGCTGTGGGATGCTGCAGGAGCCCAGCCCTGAGCCCTGGCAGAGTCCCCCTGGACAGCATGTGGCAGGATGCTTGGGTGCCTTCATGTGCTTGCGGTTGATCTGGTTGTGTTTCTCCTAAGACTTAAATCTCTGCTTTGCCATTACGTTTCCAGGAGTTGGTCTCAGACTGGTGTGTTCCTCCAGAACAGAGGCCAGAGTGATGGGCTGGGGGTCCCTCCCGGCCATTTCTGTGGTGGTTCGCGAGACCCTTGCCACCATCAGCCCTTGAGCAAAGCCCCAGCATGTGGTTGGCCCTGCCCTCGGGAGGACACAGGCTGGCTGGGAAGGGCAGGAGGTTTCTCTGGCAATTTCTCTGTAACTTGGGATGGTTTTCCCATGATTTGCATCCAGTGCTCCAGAGGCTCCCACTCAACACACAGCTCCAGTAACACTCTTCTGCTTCAAGGCCTCTCCTTAAGAACTCCACTTTTGACCTATATCATCATATTGTTTAATCCATTTGATATACAGAGACAGTTAGTGAAATATGCACGCTATATTATATTAAAGAGAAATGTGACCTTCAATTGGTATCTGATGTGCACTTTGCAATAGCTGCTATTAGTTGTCTATAAAACTCCTAGACATCATTTGATTTTATTACCATTATATTATTTTACTTGGGAACATATAGAAGGGGTGGTGATTGCAGGTCTTCAAGTGCTTACTGGGAAATATTTAACACGGAATGTTTTATTTATTAGCATAAAGAGACACAATGGATTGTTGGTGATTAAAGTGATGATACTGCTGCCATACTTGTCAAAAATATAGACCTAATTCAATAGAAAGGCGACAGTCAGTCTCCATGTTGATCTATGCTGAAGAAAACTGCCTCTGAAAGCAGTACAAAGCCTGAATTGGCCTCTTAATTTTATGCTCTAGGGCATAGTATAAAAAAAGGGAATTCTTTCTAAGTGCCTGTAATTGCATGTTACCAGAACCTAAAATATAAGCCAAATTTTTTGAAATTATAAGTGTTAAGCTTTCCATTTCAATTCCTTCCCCTCCTTCCAAAAAAAAAAAAAAATTCATCAAAACAAAAGAGCTTTAAAATGCCTCGCTATCCCACATCATTAATAAAATATACAGTGTACTTAGCCTTTAATTGCAAATGTACATTTTGAAAGAAAATACTTTTTTAAAAAATAAATGGTTTTCCGTCTCTCCCAGCTGTCCAGCGCCAGAGCTGGGGACCCGCTCACCCCAGCCAGATGTGCCACCCTCCCTTTTGAAGTGGCGTGTTTCAAACAACAGCAACATCTCCTGCGTGTTTTAGGTCTGTTTGTGTGGGCTGGGATATTGTTTCCCTCACTTAGACGGGTAAGGCGCTGAGTCAGGTAAGCCGTGCTGGTCAGATGGGCCTTGCTAAGCCCCCAGCTGGGTTTGGGGTCTGGCAGGCCTCTGCCCAGGCTGGCGATGCTGATGCTCCTGCCGGCTCCTGGCTGTTGAACCAGCGCCGTGACACCAGAGAGGTTTGTCAGCAAGTCCAAAGCGTTCAGGTGGAGCACCTTTGCAGTGGGAACCCAAAGTGGGAAGGGCTTGTGTCCTTCCTTTGCCCCGTGCTAAAATGGGATTCACTTTGCATAGACACGCTGCAGCATCTGCCTTGAAAAAAAAGTCAAATATTCCCCCCCTGCTGCCCTTGCCTGGGTTTGTGTTTACAACTTCACTCCTCTGAGAAGACAGCAGGAAAAAAAAATATAAGATTAACCATTTTGTACACTTGATGGCTTCATTGGACAGGCAGTAAATCAATACAATTGAATTGGAGAAGATAGTGTTCAAATGCTATTATCTGTCTCTCTGTTATTGAGCTGGGATCCTCAGACTGACTTACAGAGATCCCTCCACCTCCAGGATTCCCTTCCCCGGGAAACCTGCAGGATTCAACCTGCCCCAGGGCTCGCCTGAACCCACCGGGCAGGCCTGCACTTTCCTGCAGGTTTCATCCTTTTGGGGTTTGTTACCCAAAATACGTCCTGTTTGGGTTTCCTGTTACACGGTGAGGTTGTTGGAGTGCAAGCAGGAAATCATCTTAAATGCTGATGCTGGTGCAAGATACTGTACCCACGGCGCTAGAGGAGAAATCTGCCTGCAGAGCCGAGGGTGGCAATGCTGTGTGCCCCAGGGGAGTGTTGCCAGGGCTGGAAGCAGGGCCTTTAGAGAGCTCATCTGGTCCTCTGCGGATTTGCTTTTGCCTTCCAGCAGCGAGATCGCCAGCGAAGGTTCGGCTGCCGCAGTCCCTGCGATCGTGGGCATTTATTTATTCACGGCTGCTTGGAGAGCACAGGGATTTTACCCGAAGGAATTTCCTGGTGCTCCCTGCCTGATCCGAGTGCCCGTATTTCCACAGCTTTCCAGGAAAGATGATGGCACAGTGAAGCTTGTTTTTTGCAGAAAAGAAGAGTCGTCCGTAACAGATTAAGATATTCAAAAGGCCAGATGTAATGTTGATTAAATGGGTCTGACCCCAGCAAAGTTGCTGCTAAGTTATACCTTCGTAAATGAAAGGTAAATTAAGCCATAAGAAACGCGGTAAGGACTGGTGCTGATTTCCAGACTTAAAACATATTTTGTTAGCAAAATATTCTGTTTCTCTAATACAGGCTTTAATATTTTAAAGTCACCCTTACGTGGTGGCATAAAGGTTAAAAATTCTTTGTTTACAGGTGAAATCCCCACTCCTGCTCTCATAGATCTTTTCCCAGCCCCAATAATTTGCTCAATTTTCACTTCGACATCTGTAATTTCAGAGTGCCCTCTGGTGCACAGACATCTCTGGTGCACGGCCCTCACTCATGCCTCTTCCCTCTGACACATCCACTTCTAAAAATTTGCTTTTATTTATCCCTGTTGTTTCACGCTTCCTACAAGGGGTATCAAACCCAAATGCGAGTCCCCATTCTGTAAATGCACTGACGTGAACGTAGTGTGAGTACCCTGGGAGCTCCCAGACTTCACGTTCGTTAATGAAGGGTTCTGCTTATCTGATGGCAAAATCAGAGCCCAAAACTGAGATTAAAATGGTCTCCTGTTGCCACCAATGAGAAAAACACCTGGGGTGTGGGCTCTTGGTTCAGTTTGAGCAGCAGCTTGTGTAAGCGGTGACACTCCTCCGGTGCGGTGCCACCGAAGGCGGTGAGCCTCGCTGCACAGACGTGGCTGCAGAACTGATGCGTGTTTTCCAATGTATTAACAAGAAACAAGTGAGCCAAAATAATCCTTGCCTTGTCTCCCGTGGATTTAACATACCTGGAGGATGAGGTTCTTACATTGACTAACAACATTTCTGTCTGATCTCTTTTTTCATTACATGGAGTGACTTTTTTTTTTTTTCCCAGTTCAATTAGTTTTGGAAACATGAGTCTACAACGATGCTATGTGTTGTGAAACAAAACCAGTGGAGCCTCTGTGAACCAAAGGCTACACACTCTTCAGCACTATGGGGAGGAACAGGCGCGTTATGGGATGGTGCTGGGAGGACCAGTGGAGGTACCATGGCTCTGCAGGGACCTTGGATGCTGGCAGCAGGTGACAATAAGACATGTCAGGTCTAACAAGTGGGTGCCTGGGAACCCCTCAGTTGACCTTTGCTCCCCTATGGCCAACATACACATCGTGGGTTTGTAGCTGACTGCGACTGGTTCCGTTTAGATCAGGTCTGATGCAACCTGTTGGTGGATGCCACAATGACTGTGACAGAGCACAAAGGGACAGCAGTGTGGACCTCATGGACCTTGTGGAGCCCACCCACCTGGTCTGCTCAGCTCCAGCACAGCTGTGTGCTGCTTGCTCTGACGGATGCCCGGGCACATGGGAGGTGTCCCTGCCACATGCCAGGCATGTTTGCTAGTCAGGAAAGTACAAGAGTGACAAACCATTCTGCAAGCAAGCGCAACACAGTGACAGCACATGGGCGACACTAACTTTAGGAGTGCCAAGTGCTAATTGACCTGTCAACAGCTAGCTATTATTAAAGGTGTTCCTGGGACAGACCTTCCCACCTCAAAACTCTGCTGGTGAAGAAGCTGGAGGGGTTCTGGGCTCTTGCTAAGGTGACAGAAATGGCAAATGATAAGTAAAGTGACTGACGAGTGCTGGTTTGTAATTAAATGTTAAAAGGCACCATGACCAAGGTAAATTAAATTGATGGGCCCAGCCTGGCAGCAGCAGGAAGCTGCTGAGATGTGCACAGTACATCTGGTTGTGTCAGACCAGTTAATGTTTTTTACTTAACAAAACAAAGCGAAGATCTTGGCAAAGAGGCAAAGAGCTCTGCAGAAGCTTGTTAGAGATTTGCAAATAGAGAGCGCAGCCTGAAAAGTGCAGTACAAGACAGATGGGAACTCTTATTTTGAGGTTGCTGTCAGCACTCAAGACTTCCACATTTTAGATGAAATTGAAGAAGTATTGAAAAATCATCTCTTCCTGAGGAAGCTGGAAATCCTCTTTCTTTTAAAGGAAGTTCTACATTCTTTTGAGAACTAACATCTCAACCAGTGGTAAACCCATCGCTTTCTTTTTAAAAGTCTGAATCACACAGACGTGCACCATTCGTGACAAGAGTTCCCAACTGGTATGGGCAATGCAGAGAATTAATTAATAGGAGGTCCACGTGGTTTTCCTTTGCGTCATCCAGAAGTCAAGTGAGTTGGGTAACTTTGCCATTGTATGTAGCTGCTCTGGGGACTAGTTTTCCCCACTACAGGATGAAGCTGTGCGATGAGCATCAAGATGATCATGTGAATATTTTGTCACCTTTCTGGCTCTTGAGCTGCAGGTCTGTTTGGAACACCTGGCATTGAGCCTGGGCTGAGGAGCCCCTTGCCTCTTCCCTGTTCGGATCAGATGCGATGCTCAGCCAGCCCAGTGTCTGGCTGCCAAAAGTGACTTGAAGAAGTGCATGAGAGCAGGTTAAGATTACAGTGATATTTTCCCCAGAATATCTTACCAAATCGTTCAAGGACTTCTCGAGCCAGAGAACGTTGTCTTTTGTCCACCCTCCCTTGCCTGATTTTTCTTCTATGTGTGTGTCCAATGCACGTAAAGTTCTGGTGTCCCCAGCATCCTGTGGCAGTGACTTCCACAGTTCTGCTACGTGTTGGGTGAGGATCTGCCTCCTCCTTTTTTTAATTTAATCTGCCACCTACAAGTTTATGCCCTCTATTTCTTGTATTAGGAGAAACAGCAGACAGTTGTTTCTTGGTCTCCATGCTTCTTGTTATTGAATAGCCCTTTATTTTGTGTCTTTTCACAACAGGACTATTGCTATTTATAGCAGTCAAGATGTGGTTGTACCCCACACTCATACACCAACCTAATGATATTTTCTGATTCTCTCCCAGTGATTCCTAACATTCAATTTGATTTTGTGACCTTTGCAGAGCTTCAGACAGATCATTGAGCTGTGTGTTACATCTCTAAAGTCACGTTTGTGATCAGAGATCAGACCAGAGCCCATTGTTTCATCCACAAAATTTTCACAACTGTAATTTGAAAGTATGATAAACATTCATTTGTTCAGTAAATATCTTTGTCCAAAAGCCTCCAGAAGCCTATAAGCTGGAGACTGTTGTGAAGAGGGTGAAATGCAGCAGTGCAGGAGCTGGCATGATAAGGAAACATCAGCCTCTCCAGGTTTGTGTGTGGATTCTGCAGATTTTTTTTCTTTTCTGCGGGTTTTTTTCAGGGAGGGGTGGTGGGGAGAAACACAGAAGGGTTCATTGAACGCTGGAGATGTGGAGCTGCCTGTCTGCCTGTTGCTCTGAGAGATCAGAAATAATGTTGGCCATGATTTTGACTCTCTTGACATCGTATTATCAACTGCGTATGCCAGTGGGATCTTGGGGACAAAACATGACCTTTGACTGGTGTACTTGAGGTCCTTACACAACATGTGAGCAAGGTCAAACACAGCAGAGAACCAAGGGAAGGATAAAGTAGGATTACTTTCTTTCCTGAGCAGATTTCTTTTGAATGTGGAAGCTGCGAGAGGTGTTGAGGAAGGCAGAAAAGATTCTCACTGAGCCAAATGGGGTCTGGCACACACCTCAGTGACGTTTCTTGGCCTGTGAGTTAATTTGGATCATGCCACCCCAGCTCTGAGGCCTATGACTGTGGCTGAGGGCCCTCAGCCTCTACCACGCAACACTTCTAGTAAGCGATCCTCTAGCAGGAAAGGTGTAGATAGGAACAGAGACAACCCTCATCTGGGAGACCTGGAGGACTGCATGCAATGTGGGAGATAATGCAGACAGGTACGTAGGCAGCTCATTTGGGGTCACTAGATGGTGCTGTTGATCTTGAAATGAGAACAGACAGTTCGGAAGAGGGAATCTCTGCTGAACTTGTACCCAGAGAGTCTGCCCAAAATTATGGTTGACTGGCAGCGTCTTACAATGCTTCCCAAACGTGAAATGGACCTGCACTTCAGGCTCTGACAGTGAAGCTATAGAGTCCAAGGAGTACCACAAACACAGGAGAATGAGGAACTGGACAAGTGTGTGCTGTGGGCCCACCCCATGGCCTTAGCTCTGTCCTTCCCTGAGCCTGCGGGAACCACGGGGCACAGGGGAGATGATTTTAAAGTACTGCAGAAGCAGTAGATGTGAAAAGTGATCACCAGAACAGGCTACTTTTATGTGGAGTACCAGGTATTCTCTCCCATCTCCATGGCCTTGGTCGCCTGTAGGTGGTCAGCAGAGCTCACACACTTCTCCAGTGATGCAGAGCATGATTTTGGGATGAAGTTCATTGGATTTAACAAGCAGAGAAGTGCATTGGCTGGCAGCAGGTATAGCAGCAAATGATATTCCAGGGGAGGCATTACAGACAAGCTCATGGGGCAAGGGCATCTGGCATCATTGGAGCAGAGTAGCTGAAACAGTGACATGTAGTCTGCATCGCCAGCTTTACGAGCACATGGCTTATGGAGCTCTTCAGTGACATATTCCTTTCTGAAACATCTCAGCCCCACCAACTCCAAGCTTTTACTACTCCTTCTACTGGGATGTGGTCTCACCTTTGGGACCAGCAAGACACAGAAAGTTTCAAGGTATGTTGACTTTTAGGGACAATTTTTTTCCAAGAAAAAAGAGCCAGGAAACAGTGCAGGTGGAGAAGCAATCTGTGTGTAAGACATGCCCTGGAGCCATGGTTCCCAGGGAGGAAACAGCACCTGGGAGTGCCAATAGGATCCTTGATTTAAAATGTTGCTGCAAAGCTGTGTATGTGCACAATATGCAGAAGCTGGTAGAATTCAGTTTTTGTGCTGATTATATCCTGTTTAAGGACCAGAGACCCTCATTTGGCAAGGACTGTCCTGAATATTGGCAAGGGCTGGTGAAAATGTTCAGGATACTGTTTCTCCTTGAATTGTATCCGGTACGCAGTTTTTCCCTCTTTAAAAGGAATGGCTCTAACCCATGTCCAGCATGGAGGCAGGCAAGGAGAGACGCCTCATCCCTGCATCAGGTCATATAACTCAATGGGAGAAGCATCCTTCTTTCTTACACCTTGTCTTCTTTCCTCCCTCCCTCCCCGAAGTGTGGCCATGCGAACGCAGGTACTCCAACATCTAGCTCCTGGTCCATGACCAGGATATGGTCCAAGTCACCACAAAAATCCAACTTTTACTGTTGACTATTGCAAACACTCAGCTGAGATCCAGGCTCGTACCACCACTTGGGCATGCGTAGAGCCATAGCTGAACCTCAGCTGCATGCAAAAAAACCCAAGTGTACAATTTTGCTGTCTTTTTGATAAGGGACCTATATTCAGATACACGTTGTATTATTTCTAAATTAGAACTAATTATCCCATACTCAAGGCTTGATCGTTCATATCATTCATACCAAATGTTTAGATCCTGTGTCTGTTGGTATGGCTTTTAGAGTATTTAAGAAAAAAAAAAAAAAAGGAGAAAAAAGAGAAATTTCAGGCTATCTCAAGTTTTACTGTTGTGATGCTAACACCTGGTGTAACCTGTCTGTGTAACTTCATTTCTTATCATCACTGTGGTACCTGAGTGACCTCCTTGTGGACATCCTGGCTTGTCTGTCATTTCTCCCTTTTAGGGATGAATGTCTGAAATCGGGCCCTAACATGAGAAGGATCCCTTGACAGCTATATACAAGAATATAGAAGAGATGGAGCAGCACCAGCACATGCTTCAGAAGCACATGAGCCAGGTTATCAGCCTCCCTTGGCTCCCCTTCCAGTACGCAGCTTTCTCTGGTGCTGAAGTATCTTCTGATGCAGACCTTCATGGTGCTCTGCATAAATACTGTGTTACAGGCAAAGCTGGGGATAGAACAGACAGTGCATTAAAGAAAGATGATGAAGAAAACTTCTGGTGTTCACCCATGGCAGGATTAGCAGTAAAAAAATGGACTGCAGGTAAGAAATAAGACAACTAGGTAAGGACGGTGTTCCACCACATCTCCCTGTCCTGAGCTGGCTGCAAACCCACCTGGAAGTGGAGGGAAATGATAACCCCGAGGACAAGTCTTCTCAAAGCAACCCCGCAGCTCTCAGCTGTGCTGCACCTCCGAGTTTAGGGCACAGGTTGGCCTGACACTGCAGGACAGACAGCTCTGTCCTCACTGTCACTGCAATGCTGGAACAGCATCCTGCTCCTGCTAACGGTGTATTAATGGTAATAGCTAGTGCCTCCTTTGTGCTGCCCCATCCGATGATTGCAATCCGCGGTTATTTCGGGTTAAATTGAAATATTTTGATTTACAGGTTTGAAATCAGTCTTTTTGATATCAAGGAAGGGTAAGTGTTTTGATGACTTTTAAGATTTTGGCCCTGAGTTCTTTGGGGCAGAAATTATTGACCGGTGAAAGGAGGAGGAGCCTGGTGAAGATGTTATGTGACAGCTATGGGGCAACACAGCTAAAGATTATGTCATTATGTCACTATGTAAATTAAGATAGCATAGGAAATATTTATTTGTGTCTGTAGCTTCTGATTGCTTGACTGCAACTGTGCTGCGGCTCTAACCGTGTTTAAAATGCGATTTCCTAAGTTTTGTAAAAGCTTACTAAAAAGAGAATTACATTAAGGGAAACCATGTTGACTCCGATTTCTTCCTCAGTTCTCCCTGTACAGCTATTTCTAAATCACTCCGAAGCTTTTTCAGCTATGCTGAGTATTACATAGCATAGAGTATGGCAGAGTAAAATGATCGATATTGTAATGGACTTCTCAGCCTAGTACATGACAGAAATAATAAATGTTGTGATGTATGACAGCCCTTCTAAAGCCCTATGGAGCCAAAGGAGATGCAGTAAGCATATATCTCCTCCTTCCTACCCCTGTTTTGCTTCTCTGTGTCTGTCCTTTGTTTCCTCCCACATTTATTTCCTCAATAATGGAAGACTGTAATTGAATTAAAAGCGACTCAGTACGCACAAGAACATGCTGTGGCTGCAACCACTCCTCTTCGACAGCACGGGGTGGACTTCTGTAACCGTGGACTGCTTTGTGAGCTGCCAAGTGCTGCATGGAGTAGGGTTTTGACCAGTAGCCACATACTCCTGTTGGCATTACACCGCGTAAATGTACACGCAAACAGCTGCAACCTCTTTCACTATTAGCACGTAGCAGTCACCTTCCCGCTCCAGTCTGTTAAAACTTAATTTTAAATTTTGATACCAGTTCCCATTTTCAAGCCAAATCAAACAAATATCTTCATCTGTACAGCTCTTCTTGGCTGAGATGTCTGATCAATAAATGATGCCTTTCTTCCGCCAGTGAAGCTACCACACTCGGTGAGTTTCCCTGCTTCTGCCACTTCATGAATCCCTGTGCATATCTTCTCTATACTGCATTGCCAAACTGCCACTCTTTCTCCATTGCTTCTTAAAGGTAATACGAAATGAACCAAACCAAAGGTTAGTAAATTAAATAAACGTTGTTCCTGTTTCCTAGGGAAATTTCAAGTGGAGTAAATGGGAAGGGTGGTTCATGACCCTTAAGTGATCGCTCTGCTCTCCCCTTTTTGACTCGACATCCATCAGGGTGTTATTTCTATACAGGCAAGTGGCACACAGGTTGCAAATTAACAATGTCTGTACCATAGAATGCAAAGGAAGGAAAAAAAAATTTGATTGTATTTCTGGTTTTGCTTAAATACTGTTGTCACATGCTACAAGGGTGTCACCCTATATTTAAGTAAAGAGAAGAGCTGGTAGGAAGGTGAGAAGCAGAATGGAAAAAAAACCCACTAATTTTAACCTGTATCAGCATTTCCAAATCAGCTGTTACTGCACCAGTATAGCAAACTGGCCCAGAGAAATGGCAGAGATGGAGCCCTCACAGCATTGGTGTCATGGTGAGCAGGGTGCTGGACCAGGTGGCCTCCAGAGGTGCCTTCCAGATGGAATTATCCTGTGACTCTAGAAGAGGGCTCTCACAGCAGCCCAAATCCCCCGTCCTCCCTCACCTGGTAAGCTGCACTACTATTTATTCCTATACCTTGTTTTCACACACAAGTCAATTTTATTATTATTGTCTTTTAGTTAGCCTGTGGCAATCCACTTGACAACACCTCAGTAGAAGATCTGCTTTAATGTTAACAGGGTTGTAGGGGGACATATCCCGGTGAACCTGTGGCTTGAGTAACCTTGTATTGGGAAACCAGTCGTGTCTTGCAAATAGGAGACTTTACATTTGACAATAAGTTGAATGTATATGTACTGTGGAACTGTATTTACTGTTTTTCAAAGGAGTGAGCTTTTGGGAGAGTGAGAAAGAAGGTGACTGCCACGTTTTGGCAGGTAAGATTTATTTTACCACTGCGTCAGTTCTTTTTTGTTTCAGTTTGTCTCATTTTCTTACTTTATGAATATGAACGTAAGTGTTACGAATACAAACCACACATTTCAAATTAATGGAGGGATACAAGCACTAAGAGGCTACATACTTTTATTTTTGAAGAGTGGATGTTCAGGTAAAGAAGTTTTGAGATTAGCTAGTTTATAGCACCCAACACATCTGACTTTTACAGATCAGCCCCTGGACACGAGGACAGCCTGGAACGGTAACTCGAAGGTGTGCCCTGCCCAGGGCCAGTGGTGGAGTATCTGTGGTAATGCACATGTAAGCTTCTTCAGGGCTTGTGGCTGTCAGTACAATAAAAAAACCTGACTTAATTCTGTTGTGACACACTGATGTCCCCACGTGCCAATTCACATGGAGTAGTTCACTCCCATCACATACCAGCTGAAAGGGGGTTCCCAAAATAGTGTTGGTCTCTGATCCTCAGAGCCCAGAAGCACAGGGAGCAGTAACTCAGGATGGCAGCTCATCTTCATAGGTACAGACAGGAAAAGGGGCTGCCGTTTTGTTTTTTTTTTTTTAATCAAAGCTGACCGGGGCTGTCAGCTCATGGCACACACAGTAGAACATGGAGAGTATGTTTCACTGCAAGGCGGCCTTCCTCGATGGGGGGAACACTGGCAGATCCAGCTCCTCTGGCCTGCAGGGCAGTGATGCCTGCGGAGGCTCTGGGGTCTGTGAGCCGCGCTGGGCGCGGAGCCCCCCGAGGGAGGCCGCCCCGGGCCGCCTGTCCCGCTCACCGCCGAGCTGGGCGGCCGGCCCTTGCGAGCGCTGTACATTCAGCCGGCCAGGGAGGCATTCAGCCACCGAGCGCCCAGGCCGCACCTCCCCCGGGCCGCGGGACCCTCCGCCGCCGGGCCCTGCCCGTTCGCGCCCGCGGACAGCCATTTCACGGCGCCGCCCGGCCGGTCCCTTCAGGTAATAGCGGCAAGCGGGCACCTGCCTGGGCGGCGCTCGCCGCCCTTTCCCCGCTGGGCGCGCTGGCGAGGCCACGCCGGCCCCACGCGTGACAGCGCGGCCACCCGCGGGCGGCCCGCCCCGGCGCTGCGGGCCCGCAGCCGCTCCGTGGGGCGCGGGGGCCGCCCCGGCCGCCTCCATCTTGTGCCGGCCGCGGCCCCCCGCGCGCGGCGGGCGGCACGGGCCGCGCCCGCGACCCCTCCAGCTCTGCGCGCGGGGGCGGGGCGGCGCGTGCGCAGAGGCGAGGCGTTGGGCCGCGGGGGCGTGGCCGGGCTCGCGGATCTCGCGAGATCTCGCAGGCTATATCTGGGAGGGGGCGGGGGCGTGGCTTCCTTTAGTGCGCGTCCGTCCTCCGTGCCGTACGCAGTGCCGCGCAGACCGCGCCAGCAGGCCCAGAAGATGGAGGACAGCGCCATGGACATGGAGAGCATGGGTCCCCTGCGCCCCCAGACCTTTCTCTTTGGTAACGGCCTTACCGCGCTCCCGGTGCCCGCCGGCCCGGCCCCTCCGCTCCCTTAGGCCTCGGGGCCTAGCGGGAGGTGGCCCGAGGCGGTGGGGGCCGCGGCCTGGGGCCGGCCTTGCGCCGCGCCTCAGCGGGGAGGCGGGTGGGGGACGGGAGGGGCCTTGTCGGGGGAGGGGGCGCGCCGCGGCCGTGACCGCCGCGCGCTGCTCGGCGGCGCGCACCCCACGTGGCGGACCGCTGGCACGTGGCGGCGGCCCGGCCCGGCCCGGTGCGCTTTTGTCCTCCTGCTCCCGACCGTTCCTAAGGACGCGGCCGCGCTCGGAGCGCCCAGCCGGCGGGCGGCGGCCGAGCACATGGCAGCGCGGCGGAGCACGTGGAGGGCGGCGGGCCGTGGCACGCCTTGCCTGCCGCCGGGCCCTGGGGGCAGGCCCGGCCGCCGGCGCTGGGCGTCCCGGGGGATGGCGTACCCGCGGGCAGCGAGAAGGCTGAAGGGGGGTGGGCTCGCAGCGGATGGGCTTGAAAGGGCCGGGCGAGGAGCTGCGCGGTCGGCAGTAGGCCGCGGACTCGCCTGGGGTTTTCCCCACCCCACGTGCTTCTCTCGTGGGCCTGGCGTGCCGTTGGTTTTCTGTGCTAGTACAGAGCCTCGGAGCATCAGGTTTTAAAATAACTGGTTACAAATACTTGCATCTGAATTAAACTGTGTGCTTATAATTAACTGGTCTTTTTACAGGCTGCGAGCTTAAAGCAGATAAGGAGTATCAGTTCAAAGTAGATGATGAAGAAAATGAGCATCAGTTGTCTTTGAGAACGGCAAGTATTTGGTTATTAAGTAGCGGCATGCAGTGTTGTGAGAAGTGAGCTTTTTAACACGCGCCTTTATTTCCTTAAAGTTGTCTTTTAGTGGTAAGTGTTGTTACGTGAATCTGTTAAATACTAAGCTCTTGTTGGGAGTGGAGCCTACCATGTCACTTGAAATATTTGCTGTATTGGAAAAAAAAAATTAAAATATGCACTGATGTTTTGTTGTTACAGCAAGCAATACAGATCTGGAAAAGTTTAAAAATGAATTCACAGTAGGTTATTAAATTTATACTAGATGGAATTAAAGGCCAGAATATATACACTGACATCTCTAATGCAGTAGTGCAGAATGCTACAGGAGCACAGGAGGGAGGAAAGACTTATAAGGATCATGTGTGGGCACATTTTAGTAGGCTTTATTAAAAACATTATTTTGAAAAGCCTTACCATATATTCCCCAAACATAATTCCAGTGCTTTTTTCAGTAAGCAGCTAATAACTAAATCTAAAGAAGTGAGGGATTATGTTTTATTGTCCTTAGTGTAGCTCTCTCTAAGCATGTTTACTGGCAAACTCTCTGTTTCATTCAGATAATGCATCTAATAGGCTATTTGCTGAGCAAGATACTCCTGGAAATCAGGATCTGTACACTGGGAGTTCTTAGATGTGTCCTTAGGTCTTTCTGCTGCCACAGCAAGCAAGACACAGTATTTCCAGGCTTCTGTTCTGGGCTGAGCATGTTACTTTTGATTAGCAAAAAGATAATATGCCACAACTTCATGGGCAAGGAATTTAGAGTTGTAGCATCTGTCTACTTTGTTTTATTATTGTGTTTATTGAAATACAACGAGGTACCTTGATACCTGGAAATGAGAGTCTTGCAGTTGTGGATTACTTCCTACAGCAGAACAGTTTCCTACATTGCATAATAATGCTCTCCAAACTTACTGACAGTGATACTTAAATCACTTTAATATAGGTATTACAGTTTTGTGAAGCATGTGTCTTCAGTTCTTACATTTTATGAAAATCACAGCCTGGACTTGACAATGACTAATTTGTTCTTAATTAGAATTTCTTTTGAGGGAAGAATATAACCGTAAAGTATGCATAGGACAAGTTCATGCAGATAGTTCTCATATCTGAATGTTTGTCATGCAGATGAAATTTGTCACTGAGTGGTACTTGAGTTGTATGTCTTTATCCAAAGATCTTGGTTTTGGAAGATTGCCTATGGCATCTCTTCTGATGCTGTGCACTCTTCATGGGGAATGAAGGAGATTGGAGGCATACCAGTACTTAGTTTTTAGGGTTGGGGGGGGAAAAAAAGTCTTAATTCAATAACCTGTCTTTAAAGACAAAAGATGATACACAGGAGAAATGTGGGCTGAAGTAACAAATGACAAATGGGAAATGTCTTAGGGGCTTGGAAGATATTAGACATGGCTACAAACAGAAAATGCATTGGCAAGCAGAAGAAGGAGTTGATGGAAGATAAAGTGTGAAGGTAGCAAATACCTTGTGCATCTGATAAAAAACTAGATATATAAAGATTGACTGACAGATGTCAATTAAGATACAAATGTGGGGATGGACTTGGGTGTGAGGTACAGAAAGAAGTGGGGAGAAAAAAGGATAAAAGTGAAAAAGGAGGAGGATTGATGCATGTAGAGGTAGAAAGTGGCATGAGGGTTTCTGTAGATATCTTACTAATGATTCCTGAGGACACAGAGGGATCGTCACTGCTTCATTACCTATTTATTGGCAGTGTGCATTCCTTCAGTGTAGAAATTAAAGCACATGAATGGATACTTGCCAGACGTTCAGTAAATAATTAATAGCAAGTGCCGTGGTATTGCTTGAACTGCTGCAAATGACAGGAGTAACTGGGGGTGGAGGGTGTGCTCTGACATTCCTGTCCTGGTGGGTAGTTCCACCAGCTGAACGATGCAGTGTTGTCGCTAACCCGTTTGAGAGGTGAGATCAGAGCAGCGATTTCATGTCTTTAACTTGACAGTAACAAAACTCGCCAGGACCAGTGAATCCTGTATCCTGGTTCTCAGCCTTCAGCCTGATACATCTTGTCTGGGTCATTATGGTCTGCCCAAAACTTAGCTCTTGGACAATGCAAATTTGAGTTGTATACCTCTGCCTGAAGTGTTTACAGCCACGTCTTCCATGGAGGATGGAAAGCTTTCTTTTCATGGGCCTTGGGAAAGGAAACAAGAGCGCATTGTTCACTTGTCTTGGGAGTAATTGTACTTCAAGGGATTCTTGGTTTTCACATCTCATGCGTGTAATTCTGACTCAGATGCCAGAGGTTCAGAGAACTGGAATTTCAGACCTCTCCCATGTCTCACTAATTTGCCTCCCTGCAGCTATGATTTTTGACTCTTCAGAAAGTGCCAGACTTGTACCCAGTGTAAGGAATCCAGACACTTGAGTTTTGAAATGCTCTGGGACAGCAGCTCTCAGTCCTTGGTGAATTAACGCAGAAGGCGTATGCATAAATGACAGTACTGGACTGAGCAGTTGTTATGACTTAACTCCTCATTGAATGTCAAGCAAAGAATGTAGTGTGATGAAGTGAAGCAATTGGCAGATGAAACATGGCAGGAAGGGGAAGGATAAAGGCTGTGATTCTGTAGTAGTGATAGCAGTTGTTTCCCTTCCTCCAGGCATGTGCTTGTACTTCTTCCTTCGGGCCAGCTTCAGTGCTGACTGGACTTGTCACTGACCCATTTCAATGCAATAATCCAGGAGCAAAAGGTCTCCTTTTCACTCTCAACAAAACACATGCCTTGAGTTGCACCTTACAAGTGCCAGTGTTGTGGGGAAAGAGAGGACATTGGCTTGGGGAGGAGTGCAACTGAATCAGCAGTCAGAAATACAAACTTCAGTCTTGAGATGCGAAATGTTGAATGGAGTTTAAAGACTTCAGAATATTTGGGAAGATTCTCAGAATATGTGCTGTTTACTTCACAGGTTACTTTAGGGGCTGGAGCCAAAGACGAATTACACGTTGTAGAAGCAGAAGCATTGGACTATGAAGGCAACCCTACTAAAGTAGTACTGGCATCTCTGAAAATGTCAGTGCAGCCTACGGTAAGTACAGGAACTTAAAAAACTCTACTATCACTTGGGTCTCAGGTGAGAAAGACAAGTTAGAAAAGGTTTTGGTTGACTGAATTTTAGTGAAACTGCACAGTGGGCAGTAGGTTCAGACAAGTGTCAGTCTGGCATGTGTAGGAAATACAAGCTAAATATGAATGTGATTTTTTTTTTTTTTGTGCCTAGTAGATTTTACTCTAGCCATCGAGAGACGATAGACTTTTGTTCAGATGACGTGGTTCTTTTTTAAGAAGTTATAGTTATGCATGCCATCTCTGCATATAGAAATGTGTTTGCAAGCAGATTATCTACAGCCTGTGTTGCGTTCTTTGAGCCTGAGATGAGAAAAATCTAGTTTTACTGCAGGTCCCAAGCTCTTAAGAGATTTGAAGGATGACTGCTATCCTTGTTTTAAAGGCACCCTACTTGTCATTCCTGCCATCTGGAATGTAATTTGAGTCTGTGTTGCTGATGTTGTGCAAGTGGAACTGCACAATGCTAGGGGCAGGTGTGATGGATAATGTTCAAATGGGCATTGCTGCCAAGAGGAGTTAGAAACAAATGGGGATTGGTCTGGCTTTGAAAAATGTGCTGTAATTATGATAAGCAATGAGAGTGTAGTAAACCGTGTTGTGGCTTATTTACCCTGATTTGACTCACTTTTGGGATATTCTGTCAGATGAAAACTTGGAGTAACTGTATTAGCTTTGGCATCCATGGATGTTGGTGCTCCTGGTTTCATTTGAATGGATTGTCTGTTAAGCACGTTTTGCTTGAATAAATTACAATGCTTTTTTCCTTAGGTTTCATTAGGTGGCTTTGAGATCACACCACCGGTGGTCTTGAGGTTGAAATGTGGTTCAGGACCTGTTTACGTCAGTGGTCAACATCTCGTAGGTATGTATTACACTGGTTACTAGTTTGTGGTCTTGCTACCTGCCAGCACCAGCAGAACTTGTGTGATATATCTGGTATTTCAAGCAGTACTTTCTCAATACTGACCCTCTGACTCTTTAATTCACTGTCCTCAGAGGCATGAGTTAACTGTAGGACAAAGGAGTTTGGAGAAATGCTTGCATACCTCTTCTTGCCTCTTGTTTTGTATGGATAAGGGCAGTTCGTCAGCCTTGCAATTTGAGTTCTAATTTCTGTCCTTAAAAATAGGTGTTAGGTTCCTGGTGTTAGTGTTTCACAGCAGAAAGCTGTGAGCTTTCTGTTTATTAGTTGAGAGTGAGAAGACTGCCCATGAAATAGTTTTGAGTTTGCACTAAAAACTTAAGCTAGGACTAGCCTTCTCCTTTGTAGAATTGTCTTTGAAACTGATTTTTAGAAGTTCTTTTAAATGTGTCTCCTTAGAAATGGAGAAAACTTTATTCTTGAGTTTCTATGGCTTCTTTTATGTGAGGAACATTACAGGCAGCGTATGGATGGTTAATCACCCATTTTTTATTTCAGTGTAGTAGTATCTGCATACAGTCAACAGGAAGTTTCTGATCTCAGTGGTTAGGTTGCTAGTAGGAAGCTTCCTATCATTTCAGGACCTCACTAAGACCTTGCCTGTTTAGTTGTGGGTGATACTCTTCTGTTTGTTCTTTACTAGCAATTGTGTTTTAACTGTTGTTAAATGAGGTGAGTTTTTTACACATTGTCATCCTTTTATCAGCCTTAGAGGAAGAACCAGAATCAGACGATGAGGAAGATGATGCAAAAATTGTGAACACTTCAACAAAGAGACCAGCAAGTGGAGGAGGAGCTAAAACACCACAGGTATGTATGCTTTCAACCAGCTTGCTGCAGAATTTTCTTTTGGTTTGGTATTAACGCTGCCATTAGGAGTAAGCAGTTAAATGGCCTGCTATGATTTACTTAATAGGTGGTCGACTGACATCTGTGGAGAAGAATTATTTTGTATTTGGGTCTTGACAAATACTAAATTAAGAAGTGTAGTTAAGTATGGATAGTTTCCAAAGCTTTGCTAGAGGGGCTAATACAGAGGCCACTTCTATGTGGAAGTTTTGTCCACTACAGTGACTGAGTGTGCAGATTCTAGTATAAACATCAGTGCACTGCAAGAGTTCAAATGCTGATTGAAGCTCTGTAGTGTAGAAGGAAAGGTTCATAGCTCCCAGTGTGCTGTAAATTTGTCAGTAGCTTTTGACTTGTCAGCTGTAACATGTTGATTTTTAGCTAAATTGATGAATGATAGTCTTGTAATTATGCCACAAATTGTTGTGGATCAAGGTTGCTGTTTATTAAGACAAAATGGTATTGACACTTCACATACTTACCTGTTTTAAGAAAAAAGCAAAATTATCAGAAGATGATGAGGAGGATGATGAAGACGAGGAGGAGGATGATGATGAGTATGTATTCTTTTTTTTGATAATGCATTTTGAAATACCAGGTTAACTTTCAGAATACAAATTGTGTGACGTAACTGGATGTGAGCAAGCTACTTTATCTTGGCTACAAAAAAAGCAGAATTACCTCAAGTTTATCTCAGCAATGCAATCTAAATTAGTTACTAAAATATGTCTTACTGTGTTATAATACTTAGTTTCATGTAATTCATTAACTTCTAATAAATTTAGAATGTCTTTATTAGTAGTAGTGGAAGTCCTTAGATACATGTCTTCAGTATTGAAGCAGAAGGGAACACATTTAATGGCTTTAACAGTAGAAGTGGAGTATTTGGCCAAACACCTTGCTGTGTGTTAAGGTATAAAGTAGATTTGGGAAGATTACTTGCTTCCTTCTTGAATAAAACATTTTATTGGAGGTGAGGGGGAAGACTTAATTCCTAATGTGATTAAAGCTGTGAGCATGAATCTTGAGTTATGGTGACTGCCTTTCTAATTGTAGTGATGAGGATGACTTAGAGGATGATGAGGAAGAGATGAAAACACCAATGAAGAAAGTAAGTGGCTTATATGTACACACACATTGTGACCCTCTTCACTCATGAAGGATTAAACAGCCTTTTTAATGAAGTTGAAAGGAAGTGAGTGATAACACCAGATGGACTTAATATCTGCAGCTAAGTTAATTCAGACAGAGCAAGTGCTAACACCTCAACTTACTAAGAGGTGCTAATTTACTGTCCTGATTTTGAGTCATCTTTGAGGATTCGTATGAAGACCCCTAAAGCAGAAGGTGGGGGGAGGAAGCTGTGTTTCTGTGAGATAGCTGTTTAAGTTTGAACTCTGCATTTATTGTAATGCAGAAGCTAACTGAAATGTCCACTTTGTGTAGTGTTCTGTTTCATAATTGACTGGATACCAATACAAGGGATGACAGTAACTGGGCAGATAGTCCCCTAAATCAATGAGTTCAAGCACAGCTATTTGGAACGTGTGAATGGGGTGATTTTGATTTAGCTTAGTCTGTGTGAAGAAATTGTAATAGGACATTAGAATGCTTAAGTGTGAATGTGCATCCAGACCATGTTTTATTTACTTCACTGCAGAGGGGTGGCCGGGTTCCTAGCAGCATGCATTTGCTCATGTGCGGTTGTCAGACCAGTGTGATCTGGTGTATGGCTATTGGGCAGCAAATAAAATCCTGCTCTAAGATGTGGGTTGTGCTTTGCCATTTCGATTAGTCGTGCTTGCTGTGCAAAAGATCTTGTTAGCAGCCTAACTTTCAATGAAAAAGGGATCTAAATGTGTGAGCCCATTGGAAAAGGTTCACTTCAAGTGGCCAAGTGCTTGAATGTGAAGTTCCATCAGCCCTTGAGTGCCATCTGGTGGTAAAATACACTGTGAGACAGCTTGGCAGCTGCAGAGGTAGAAGGCAGTATTTTTTTGAATTTGTGTACTGTGGCTTCAATTTATATTTACATATCTCCTGTTTAGAAACAAACATTTAATGTTCTACTTCACTATATGCTGCTTTGTTCTCATGAATTTCTATAGGTGATAGTGCACAATAGTTTAAGGCCCGGTAAAGACAATCTGAGCTGCAGATTTCCTGCCATCTAATCGAATCTAGTGTGACTGGAAGAAATGGTCCCTTGATTTATATAGGAATATAAGAATCCAGTTCTTAAATATACATGTGACATTGCCCCCACACATCCCAGATGATGTTTCTATATGAAATGCCAAGCAAGAATGATTGTGTTACAAAAACAAGGAGCACGGAATCAGATCTTGGAATTGCAGTGCTGTATGGAATTAGTCACATGCAATATCTGCCCCCGAGAGTCTGCATGATAACATCTAAGGAAAGATGTAATATGTAAGGAAAACGTAGTGGTGGTCCCCCATAGTTGCATGGCATCATGATGAAACTTGATCTTGGTGATGTTACGTGTTGTGCTGCACCACAGTTTTTCATTTGAGTTCCTGCAGCATACATGCTTTTTGGTTAAATAATGGATGCTGATCGTGTTGCATGGGCAATGAGAATGCTTTTTGGTTTGTTAAATAGTATGTATTTGTCACTAAGTCTTGAGTATTATGCTAATGAGCTTAACATTTACTAGCAGTTTTTCATGGCCAATGAACTGAAGTGTTTTCTTTTCAGCCTGTCCGTGATACTCCAGGAAAAAATATGCAGAAAGCAAAGCAAAATGGAAAAGACTCTAAGCCGTCCACACCAGCATCTAAATCAAAAGTGAGTGAAGACAAATGAGTAAACCAAATGTAAATGTTTATTCTAGCGTGGAAGCTAGTTTTCTTGCCTAAGGGTAATATTAAATAATGTCCTAACCATTAAATTAGGTTTTTGAATCTTGAGATGGAGCATGCTGGGGATACTGTTTGTTGCTTCATGTTCCCCTGTGAAACTTCAGTGATCAATGTATAACTACAACAGCCAAGACTGGAAATCAGACATGCTGTCCCTTGTGAGGATTGGTGTCCAGCCGTTTAAAATACAAGCCTGTTTCTTTTTTTGTGTAGCTGCTTGTACAAGAGGATGAGTGTACTCGAACATGCATGCAAGGAAGGTTGGTACAGTAATTAGTGTGGGATGGACGGATGGCAGGATAGCATCTGAAAGGCAGAGCAGATGTGTGCCTTTTAAAGCATGACCTAATCTGGCTGCAGTTACGGGTTAAACTCTAAATCACTGAATGTTTGGGCTATTTTCAATTTCATTTCTTTTGGGAGAAAGAGCTGTGTAGGCACCTGCCCAGAAGTATAAGATACTAGCTATGCTAACTGTAGTAACTCCAAATCTAAATGTTTTTCTTTTCCTTGTCTCTGAGGAATGTGCTGGAAGCACAGATTTAACTTGAACTATTTGAAGTATTTATGTGATGGCTAGTTGGTTTATTCCATAAAAATTCTACAGTAGGTTTTAACATTCTTGTTTTTAGAAAACTTGATCTTGTATACTAAGCGGCTTTAGGTATGTGCAAGTTCCTAACAAAATGAATAATTTTCAGACTCCAGATTCCAAGAAGGATAAATCTCTAACTCCAAAAACACCAAAAGTCCCTCTGTCGGTAGAGGAGATAAAAGCAAAAATGCAAGCGTCCATAGATAAGGTGAGTTTTCAGAAACTTCAGGTTTGTCAGCCTTATTTTTATTTACACTTCCACAGATCAGAGGAATTGGATGTTTTTGAGAAATGGTCACACATCACTGCTGTGCTGTCATCGGAGTATGTTGATGTTGAGGCTCAGGGAAATGAAAACTCATTTGGGGACAAAAGCCTCTGTACTCATGAGAAACAAAAACGCCTACTTTGTTTTCCTCCAGTAGCTTCTGTTCCTCCAGTGGTGGTGACTAGTAATTTGGTATTTTTTAGTGAACTGTCTCAGTTAAAATTTTTTTAAAAACCACAACAAAACAAAGCAACAAACTTCAGGTGATATTTATTCTAAAGTTGTCTTTGCTAGCGTGCACGTTTTATTTTAGGCAACTAGAGTAAAGCAGAGTTCTTCACATGCTTGGAATTGCTTGGTCGTAAAGCAGTGTCCAGCTTCGATATCCAGATGCTTGTAAAGCTTTATGACTTCCAGAAGGGGGAGATAGGTGCTTGTGATATGCGTTAATGAATCAATGAAGACCTGAAAGCATTTGCTTTCTGAACTGGAGATCTGGTGTTAATTCAGTCTTCTCTCAGTGGATGTTTCATCTTTTGAAGGTCACAGAGCAGTCACTCGGCCTTCGGTTGCTGTCAGCTGTGACTAGCACTTCAAGGTTGTACATATGACTAGTATTCTTAGCTGCTATTTAAGTATAAAAAAGAAAATGGCATTTTAGTTATAGACTGGTTGGGTAAAAGTGTAGTGGGTAATAGCAATTCTTTCCCCCTTAGCCAGGTTTGGAAACCTGTGTGCTAGCCAGGTGTGCAGTTCCGTACACACCTGTACTGTAGAATAGGTGGTTGTGAGGATCTGAAATCTAGACTGTACGAGTTCTGGTTTTACTTCACTAGCTCAGGAGTGTGCTTGTAAATCACATGCTCATTTGCGACTGACACAGATTCTTCACTGGAGATCTGTTTTTGGCTAAAGCCTACGCTGATGTTGGTGCTATGAGGAATTCTGTGGTTTTTATTTTGGTCAGAGATGATAAACTTCTTCTCTTTACATGGGCCATCAAGTCATCCACAGAATTAGGATTATCTTCTGCTTAGATTCTTGATGTTTTGAGGCGGTTTTGTCCCAGGAATGCAAAATAAGATAAGAAGTGTTTCAATATAGATTGGATGCAGAGTGAGCAATGACAGACAGCTTGTGATCAGGATCGAAATGCATATCCCTGAATTGTGAACCTGACAGTGATGGATGGTATTCTGCTAGGTCAGACTAACCTCTTGGGTCTCGTGGATGCTAGGGTGGTTTTTTGTGTGACTCGGAGGAGCCACGATTAGTGTTGTTTCTGCAGTGTAAGCAGAAGTGGCAGAGCTGCTCACAGTAGGCGGATGTCCCTGTGGAGGGAAGCATGCAGACCAGATAACTGGCAAGTAGCTTTAGAATATCTGTTGCTGAAGGGTTTTTAGTGGGAAATGCTGCGCAAGCACAAATAATGTAGAAGCAGTAGCAGGCAACTTAATTTAATGTTTTCCAAGGTGGTGCTAGAGCATACCTTAGTAAGCAAAAGGCTTGTGCGTTGTCATATACAATAGCACTTCTAGCTGATGGCAAGTTAGCACCTTTGGAAATCACTTTTATTATTTTATTAAATTATTAGAGTGGAACTGCTGTATTATGTAGTAAGTAGGTGTCAACAAGCTAATAGAAAAGCATCGGTGCTTGACAGAACCCAGGGGTAAGACATCGTCCAAATCCGAGCTTTCTGGTTGCTGTATTGCAGTTTCACATATTCCTAATGTAGCTTTGTTTCCTTTGAACATAAAATTGCTGTCTTCTGCAATGTGCGGAGTAGCAGCTAAGTATACTGTCATAATTGGCTAGGTATATTGCAACTGATGTACCTGAAAAATGGGGAAAATATTACTCACGGGGCATATGAAAATAAATTGATGCCTCTTAAAAGTAGTGTGCTGTACTATTTTGCCTGGAGATAGGAGAAGACGTGAAGATAAACCTAGTTTGACAAATTACTCAATCTGCTTTGTGCATTTGAGTATGTCCAAAGATAATTTCAGAGATACAAGCAAATGTCTCTAGAACAATTCTTTAAATCCATAGAACTAATGTATTAGAGTGAGTCTTAAAAGGTGGGTGGGAGATCAGTTAAGTTTTTGCTTTAGAGAGCTGAAGTTGAAAACCTACCTGTGAAGGATAGTAATGTCTCAAGTTGCATGCTGTACTAAGAATCCATAAATATAGAATTAGTTTAGTTTATCTGAATAGCACATGAGTGTTGACAACACACAAGGTTATCTTAAGTGGTGAATGCTTGCTGTTCCTTTTTTGCAAGCATCTTTGGTCATGCTCGCAGCCATTTGGGTGTGTAGGCACTCCTGTGAGAAATACCTGGGTAAAGAAGCAAACTTTTAAAAATGGTTTAAAAGCAGATTGGTTTGGGATATTGCAGGGTGAGTCCAGTAAAATTCCATGTGTATTGTAAAGGGGTTAAGCTTCATAAGTTATTTATTGGAATTATTAAATGACCTGCATACACTAAAGCTTGCTTTTTTCAACATAGGGTTCTTCCCTTCCTAAGCTGGAACCCAAATTTGCCAACTATGTTAAGAATTGCTTCAGGACGGAGGACCAGAAGGTAACTGAATTTATTGGAACTTGATAAAGTCCAAAAACTTTTATAACCTGACTTAGGGATTCTTTTCCACTTCTTAATCTTTACAAGCTTTGGACTGTTTCAAAGGGTTACAAACCACGAACAATACTTCAAATTAAATAAATGGGAATGGTTTTAAGGGTTTAGTTGGCTAAGGTGGGAAAGCTAATATTTTATTACATTTTTCCAGCTTTTATATGGTTGGTAAATTATCTCTTGCTTACTAAACCCACAGAATTTTCCTTTTGGCACCATATTGGCAAAGGAAATGAGCTGTGGTTTTTCTTGCTGCTGAATTTGGCCACCTAGGCCAGTCTGCTGCTCAGCCTTTTGTTGGGGAGGGTGTCTGGGAGGGGGAACTGTTTTGTGATTGAGATTATGGCTTTCTTGCTACATTTTCTCCCAAAGTCAACTGAACTCTTGTGCGAGGGCAAGCCAAAAGGTGGTATCAGGAAGTAAATTTCTGAATTAGTTATTACTCAACATATACTAGGCTAAAATGTGTCTTAGATTTCCCTATCAAAATTCCTGTGAGTTAAAAACTTTCTTCCAGTGACAGAATTCCTTATGCTTTCCTGCTTCCTTCAGTGGTTCAGAGTAAACTTGTCTGATAGGCAAATTGATAGGTTCTTGAAGGAATGTTTAAAAGCAGTTAGCCTCAGCTACTGGAGTTGGTCTGACATTAGCCAGGGTAGGCAGAGTTCAGCCAATATTTGCCTAGCCGGTCCACACCCATCCTCTCACTTACCTTCACTGAATTCTTACTATTGTGACTTAGAGTGAATAAATCTTCTAGCAGAAGGACCTAAAGTCTTGCTTTTGACTTGATTTTCTCTGAAAGGAATGCATTTTTTGTTGTAATTTAATGTCAATATTTTGTGGAGTAAGTGGAGATAGTAAACTGAAAATAATTAGAAAAATGGATTTCAATTTCTAACTTTTTGTGTACACTTCCAGGTCATTCAAGCTCTCTGGCAGTGGAGACAGACTCTGTAAGAAAAGAAAACAGTTTAAACAGTTCATTAAAATCTGCAGTCTTATTTCTGTAACCATTATTTGGCTGTCCTTTTTACAAATGCTGAAAGAGCTTTCCCTACCATGTCTGATAAATGTCATCCAGATTACCTTGCCAAGAATGTGTTGTCCAAAATGCCTGTTTAGTTTTCAAAGACGGGACTCCACCCTCAGCTTCATTTTAAGTATGTATGGAATGTTTTGATAAGGCATGGTGGTGGTGGTGGTCAGACAAATGGAAATGGTGGGGAGACTAAATGTATGTGGAAAAAAATAAAATTTAGTATTTTAATAAAGTACTATCGTTTCTTTTTTTATGGGTTGGGGGCAGTCTGCATACTGAACCTGGAAGATAACAGGGCTTTAAAGTTCTCATAGGAACTACTGCTAAGTATTTTAGCTACTTCTCTTTACCAAGTACACAGCAGATAGTCTCATTTATGTTGTGAACTTTAAAAAGAACTTTACTGCAATTCTGTGAGCTTTACAGCTACAGAGCAGATGATTGGTGAGAAGACATAAGCGGTAAGCGGGACTTTATTCTTGTCTGGAAGTGACCACTAATTGTATAATTGCCTAAAACAGCCTTTCCTGCATCTCGATTTCTGACCTGCTTCATTGCTCCTTGGTTTATGGTTTCTCTCTAACAACTTGAGTTTGCAGGGCTTGTGACTCCACTTGTAAAATGTAATACTTTTGATTTGGGAATTGCTGGCTGTGCCATTCCTCTGAGGGGCTGCAGTCTCTGAGGTTGTCTCACGTAATGACTCTTTTGAGGGTTTTGTGGAGAAGAGTATTAGCTTGAATGCTGTAGGGGTGTGCCTAGAGACCTCACTGAGGGAGATCAGTGCCAGTGGATAAGTTCCTGGGAGTGATGAGGAGCTAATCTCCAGCAAATCCCAAAAGCCCAGTTGGGCAGGTAGTCATGTCACAGTTCTGTGGGTCTTTTCTGATTATTGCCTGGGGATGAGACTAAGGCTGAGTTAAAACAAATTTCTGGACCATTCTTGGTTGTCATATAAAGTAGAAATGCCAAGGTATAAGGGCCCTTCCAGATGAAGGGGAAGGAAAAGATGGATATCATGCCTGGCACTGAACTCTTCCTCAGGGCTTTCGGCTAAATGCTGTATCACTTCATATGCTTGACTGCTAGATCCGTGTGTAGTAACTGCAGTAATGGTATGAGGACAGAAAGAATACTTAAAACATTTAAGAAGTTGTATGGTAGCTATTAAACTGATTTAATCCTTGCTATGTGTGAGAATTAATGCAACTGGCTTCTGTTTTTCACAGAAAAATCTTGAGAACAGAAGGGCGTTAAAGCAGGCTTTAGCAGGTTGAGTTTTTTTCCACTTGAAGGAGTTGCACAGCTGGGGTCCTACAGCAGTTGCCTTCACAAGACATGGTAAAAACCTTTGGGTTTTGGTAATTGGGCATGGGGTCTCTTTTTTATACTGGATATTCTTTTTCCATGTTGTTCCAGAAGCAGAATGTATAATTTGGTTTGTAAAATTGTCACTGGAAACGTTTTTAAAGGTTAGCTATTATAAAAACTTTAATTTCTATAGTTGAGACTCTGGGAACGACAGAAACCAGTACAAGTCTCCAGAAGCAAATATTTCTTTTTGGAAAAACAAAGCCAAGCAAAGTGCATGGTGGAGAAGCAAAACACAGTGCAAGTCTAGTGTCAAAGATTCATTTAAGCTTGAGTGTAATTGCAGCATGTGAAATGGCAGAGTATAAGGGTTTGAAATGCCTGTTTCGGTGGGGTTATGTCAATAGATGATGTCATATGCACAAGTGAGAGCAAATTTCCCTGGTGAAATAGAGCTAATGGCACAGACAGGCTTATTTAAGCAAAATTGCCCTCAATTTTGGCTGAAACAAGTGAAAATTGTACCGTAATTTCAGTAAGAGGCTATCTAGCCAATAAAATATTCTAAGTATTAAACTTTCAAGAAAAGCCAGGGTGTTGTCTGTATGTAGGTCGCTGACCAAAGCAGGCCTGCGGGGCGCAGCCACGCTGGGCACGAGGATTGCAGGGGGAGGGAAGTCTGTATGGGCAGTTCTAAAGGAAAATGTATTCCTGTGCTGTAGCCAAGGTATAATGTAAGTCAAGTCAGTGTCAGGCTGCCGTTGAGCATCATGAGGCATCTTTGAGACATCTGCATCATGGCATAAAAATGATCACTGTACTTGGCCCCGCTTGGCTTGCTCGCTCTGCTTTCTGCCAGTTCACATTCTTACAGCTCGAGCTGTGAAATGTAGTCAGTGTGGCTGCCGACTGCCCAGCTCCTGGCTGCGTGGTGGTCTGCTTCATCCCTCCCAGGAACAGACCTCGCCTGTTCCTGCCAGCCATGGCTCCAGACACTTTGCTCCTCTTGGGACTGGCCTTCTGATGACTCCTGGGGGGCTGCTGGGCTGTGCAGCCCTGTCCTCTATCATACTCACATGGAGCTGCTGGTTCTTTCACTTTGAACAGAGCCTCAAAAGTTGAATTCAAAAAATTTTTGTTTAAGCCCATGTGTGAAAATACCTGTTGAAGAGGAAGATACTAAATACCAGATTTGGGTTATTGAAGTACTGTTCTTGACTTTCTGTAGAGTTGAAGTATGTTTTTACTATGGTAATAGTGGTATGATTGCAACAAAGCTGTAGTGTTTTGATAGCTATGTTGAGAGTTATAAGCCTGTGTAATCCTGGTCGTTCAGGATGGCTTACTGGAGAGCATGGAGGCACATCAAGTGCATTGATGCAAATACAGGCTTTCTCACTCTACTATGGGAGAACTCTCCTTTACAGGATGGTAGAAGGTCTCTACAGGTGGCTGTCTCTTGACCTCTTCTTTCTCCATGAATTTCTTCCCCTGCTGCCTCTCCTCTTCTGCTCCTTGCTTTTTCCATGCTTCCCCTCTTCCTGTGAGTGTTGCATTCCTTAGAATGAACAGGCAGCGGGTGGTGTTCCCCTGCACAGGACGAGGGGAAGGCCACACAGCTGGGCGGGTGTGCAGGACCATGTGGGGTGTGCAGCAGCATTGTCCTCTGCTGAACAGTGTTGGCTGCAGATACAGCTTCTCCATATGGATCTATTTTGTTTCCAGATCTGGTGTTTCTGGACATTGATTCCAGAGTAGGTGACAATAGAAGGATACTGTCCTGCAGTTAAAACAACCTTTTCCAGCTTCAAGAGGTCTTGGTCTGTGTCTTATTCCTTGAAGTGTTCAAGAAAAGTGCTTGTGGCTGCCTTAGGTCTGTTTCTGTTCGCTCCTGTGAATCAAACTAGCTTGCCAAAATGGTGTCTCAGACCCCAAGTGCTATGATGAGTACCGGGCTCTTATTTTGCCCATGCTCAGTGATTGTTGCAGCCTTTGGAAAGGAATGACTCGAGCATGGCTGGTGGGAGGGTGGAAGGGAGTGTGTGTGGGCTGAGGTAATGGCAAACAGGGCCAGGGTGGGTGGTGGTTCTGGGCTTCTTGCCACCCAGACAGTCCCTCAGGGGCTAAGTTCATGCTGGAACACGCTCTCTGTCCTCTCCTCTAGAAATCATACCCAGATACCCCAAGCTATGTCCTGTCTCTTTCCAATTTACCATTACTGTCTAGCAGCCAAACTCCCAACTTTTCCTTCCCTCTTTCCCTGTGGAACAAGCACGTAGATCCTTATTCCCCTTTCTGTTTTCCCAAAGGGGAATTAAAGACTGGATCCTACTTATGAAATGTCATAGAAGAAGCTGCAAATGAATGGGGTGGTTTGGAGCTAAGTGTTAGATGGAGCACCCGGCCTTGGCTAATGGGCAGTAGGTCCTGGCAAGCAGCAGTGAGCGCAGTTGGTTGTGTTGAGTGAGGTTTGGAGGTTTTGTGATCTGGTATTTATTAAGGGTTGCTTTGTCTGAGTCCTGACTCTTGTAATCTGAACAAGGAGAGCTGAGTTTGCACGATTGGGCACAGAAGTGGTACAGGGCTTTGAGGTGTGTCTGAAGGGGCCTGACTTGTCCTTCCTTCTGCAGACAGCAGAGGGAATCCCCTGCTTTCTACTTGCTGTTTTTTTTTATCTGTATTTACACTTTTGGGAGCAAATGTGTGTGGTGTGTTGGATCAGCTCTTCAGTGGCTGGCTGTTGAGTTGTCTGTTATGCAAATGGATTTTAAGCCATGCCTAATTTGGACCAAATAAATTGATCAAATATATATTAAATGTTAATTAAGATGATATAAGTGTGCTGTGGAGACCACTGGACTCTTCTAACTATGTATGCATGGCTTGTGGTCAGTTGTATGGGGATGACTTTTGCTCTGTTCCCTTACTTTCTTCAGAAGCTTTCTTCTCCCACCACTTCTATCAGCTCTCCCATACCAAGCGAGAAGAGCCTTTATGGGAAAAGGATCCTGGGAGAAAACAGAACAAGAAAGGGCAATGAGCCAAAAAAAAGAGAAAAAGGTGGTTGAGGGTCAAAAGTGAGAATGGGAACAGTGGAGACCCTCAGTGGGATGCTCAGCAGGTGACAGTGCCTTCCAGAGGTGGCTGTGCAGGCAGTGATGTGCTGCTGCCCAGAGGCTTGTCCAGCTGAGGGAATGGAGATTGGTGTGCTTGAACAGCAAATGGCAAAAGGAGGGACAAAATGAGGACACTCAAAACACAATTGATGTGCCTGGTTCATCTTAGACCCAGCGTTTGGTTTATGCTGATACTAGAAACAATCTTCTTTAAAACTGAAGGCAATTTTGTTGGAAATGTCCTGCAGTCTTACTCAAGATCCCTTCAGCTCATTGCTGGGGCCCTAAGCATGCTGAGCGTCATCCAATTCTGTTGACTTACCTGGTATTTAAGAGAAAATAACTTCCTCATTCAAGAGGATACACGTTTTCAAAGCTGTCTTCAAATTAAGCCTAATTTATTTTTTCCTGAAAAACTGCAGGGAGAGTTGGAAGGCATATTGTTGAGGTACTTGACATCTCGCTGTTGTAGCGACCTTTATCTACGCCTGATTCACGTAACTTCTTTCCCATTTCTCCTTACATTTGTGCCAAAGCTTGTAATTGTGATGTTTTCCCCAGAATGTCCTTACTGAGAGACTTAGTGACACAAGTCACGCTGTATTGAGGCAGTGGTGGTACCTATTACCCCAGCACTGCTTTGAGTGTTGCTTCCTGAAGTACCTGCTGCTTTTGCTGTTCCCTGTATGTAAATGTGCGTGTGTGGACTCTGAGACAGTGGACAACTACAGCTAGTAGGTAAAGCTTTCCATTTAGGCCTTTAGGACACTTCCCTACCATTTAGGCCTTTAGGACACTTCCTCTTTCCATTTCTGGCCTTTAGGACACTTCCCTACCCCTTAACTCTTTCTGTCACATACTTTTAAGCATTTCCTTCAAATTTTCCACATGGGGATAGCTTTTAACTAAATGACACCACCCCTCTGCCATAGCTAAGGGCAGTAACGTGTCATGGGATCACTATAATGAAGGGGACCCAGCCCCTGTGATTTCCAGGGACCACAGAAGGACAAGGGAGACTGGGGGATCTTGGTTGCTTTTTTTAGGGTCTTAAACTAGGAGAGATGCTTCTGCTTGTTTCTCCTAGCTATATGGTTCTAGATCGTGCCTTCCAAATCATTCCCACTTCTACATCTTACCACAGCCTTCTCCGCCACTGCTCCTCAGGCTTCTCCTCTGTCTTACTACTTTTGATCCCTGTCAGTTCTTCCTCTGGTCTGTTCTGCCTGTTGCTGCTGTGAGCAGCACTGTCTTTCCCTGGTCAGTCTTGCTCTCTTGTCTCTTGAAAATCTTGAACACTTGCAAACCTGGTGCTCCTGTGGGAATCTGTTCCCCCTTCCGTGTTGCCTGGCTATAGTGTGGCAAAGTGTCCCTGAGAGCACAGCAGGGTCCGGTGCCCTCATTTCAGTCATGGTGAAGAATGACGATAACAGCCCAGCCCTGCTGCACTTCTGAGTGGATGGAGCATTCAGCCTTACCTGTTTGCAGGGCTGCGAGGTGCTCCTGTGTGCCCCAGGAAAATGGAACCTCCAGAGATGTCTCTCTGCTGGCCTGGGACACTGATTTTTCCAGAAAAAAGCCATGTTTGGGTATGTGTTTGTGGAAACATCAAAGAAGGTGACCCACCCATTTGTTGTATTTTTTGAGTTCTTGTTCAGAAGCCAGGTGTGGCCTATGGCTCCTCTTCAGAAGGATCAGTAGAAACATACACTTTTTTCACTGTTTTCAGAAAGAGCTGTCCTGTGCCCATCTGTAGGCTCACCTTGAGTTGTGCCATGACTGAGGACAGTGATGGGGGCACTGAGAAGTCCAGGACATCACCAGTGGATCAGTGCCTGCAGCTGTGTGTGCATCAACCCCAAACTGCCCCAGGGGTGGCACGTGCCAGCTGTGGGGACACGTGGTCATGCAGCCTCCGTGTGAAGTCCTGTCTGTGAGACAGCACCTGGAGCAGTGCAGAGGCAGTGGGCAGGAGCCCACAACGGTGGCATGGGAAGGGATCGGTCATCCCAGAGAGAAGGAGGCTCTGCAGATGGGGGCTGAGGTGGTGGCTTACTGGAGACAGCTTAATTCAGGAGACCAGTTGAAGAGGTTTATGTTTAAGAGCTGTCAAGCTGAAAAGCTCCAAGTTAAGGAAATATTAAGTTTTGAAGCTTAACAGCTTGTGATTTTTTTTTTTTTTTTTAGGGAAAAATGAAACCATGGAGGAATATAAATCCAAGAAGCCAAGCCCTAGGATTAATTGCAGTGCAGAGGCTTGGAAGTGGAATTTCCCACTGGTTTGTGTAGGGTTTGCTGGTTCTTGCCTCCCTTCAGAAGCATTCAAGCAGCTGCCACATGCTTTCAGAGGAGAGCTGCAATGCTTCTGGGTGGTGGGACCAAGGAAAGCCGCCAGGCTGGGAGACAGGGGGTGGGGGCATGCACTGGCTGAGGGGCCCTGGGCACCGCAGGTGGGCTACGCAGAACAGCGTATGGAACTAGTCCACTGGTCTTTCCTTTAGCCTGGGATGTCCATCGTTTTCAGTGATTTCGTTTTCCTTGTTCCTCTGCCGATAAAGCACTGAGATTTAACAAGTGTGATGGAGCTTTCAGAGGAATCTGAGGTTTTGGTTCCCAAATCCCATTGAAATTCAGGAGGTGTTTCAGTGGAGAAAAACCTTTGCAAACCCTGAAACCCTGGCTGCTGAAGAAGAGGCTTAGTTAGTTGTTTTCTTCCCTACCAAGTAATGATACACATCAGAGTAAGGGTTGTAGCATGCTGGGTTGTCCCTTTGTATGGGGCCATGAGACATGCATATGGTCTAGATTGCTGCTCTTGCATCCATTGCCAGGAAGGGCTGTTGGCTGCAGCAGCTCTTGGGAGCATCCCTGCTCTCTGGAGCTGGGGCGGCCTGTCTGCAGTGCTGGGCTGGTTGGTGACGGCTTTTGGGATTTCCTGGCCACCTCCGTCCTCGCAGGACTCGATGCTCTGCCCTGCCCCAGCTCCCTCCCCTCCCAGTCTGCAGAAGACTGTCCCAGTTTGTTGTCCCTCTTATTAATGCTACAGAATGAAAGCTGCTGTGCTTGATATCCTTTTATTTGTATTTTTCATTTTATATTATTCCATTATTCTGTTATTTTATGTTTGTTTATACTTGACATGCATTATGTGCTTTTTCAGTCTTCGTTCTCCAAGGCAGGAGTTCTGGTGGCCAAAAGAGGCCTCCCCTGGTCATGGCCGGTAAAACTGGAGCGGAGCTGGGCTGATCCATCTGTGTGAGTTCTCACTCATCGTTGAGGGACTTCAGATCATTCCTCACAGCTACTCTCTCCTTAATGCTGAATGGTGGATGTGTTGTCTTTATCCAGGATCCAGACAGAGACCTTCACCTCTTTGCAGCTGGGCTTCCCAGCAGCTATTAAATAGCAAATTTTTCTTGCTAAAAAGATGGGGTCATGCCACACCAGTAGTGCTGATATTCAGGTCTCTTGTCTAAGCCCCTAACCCACCCAGGTCCTGGGTCACCGCATGGGATAGGTGCTTCTGTATTTGCAGGATTAATGTCTCTAATTCCTGGTGCCATCCCCACTGGCTGGCATGGTGCAGTGCACGTGTGCCAGGGTGGCATCTGATTTGGGGGGGTTATAAAGCACAGCTCAATGGTCACAAGTTAAAAGCTTGGTGAGCTTAAGGCACCCAGCAGCAAAAGCACTGGTTTGGGTTCTTTTTTTTAGTGAAGGAAAGCTCTGTTATGCATATTCTGATTTAGTGTTTCAAATGCTTGATGTGGGAATTCAGCATTTCTGCCCTCACTGTATTTACGCCTTTGCTCAGCGTTTCGGTTCATTTCCTGTGCCTCCATGCGTTTGCAAAGTCCAGGCAACCAGCAGAGCGATTGCAGACACACATTGGGTCTGTGCTGACCTCCCCAGCTCTTCATCTGTCTCAGGGCTTCGTGAAATCCCAGTGTAAAAGCTGACGACGTATGGTTTGGGTTGCTTTTGTTCCTCCACACATAGTTTATGGCCAGGGAGAAACTCCAGTGTGCTAAAACCTGAATTCCATCTGGAGCTAACTGGTAAGTGAGCCTTCTGGTATGTGGTGACATCTGGGACCTTCAGGGGCTGAGCACCAGCACCCAGCAGCTTTCCAGCCTTGCAGCTGGTGCTTGATGGCCTGACCTGAAGCAAGGTGCTGGGGACCAACCATGGGTGCAAAGCACCAAAATTGTTAAACACCAAATCATCGCATGCTCTTAAATTCAAACTGTGCTGATGCAGGAGTACGGAGCTGCTGCTTTCTGCTGCTACCTGTACCGTGTGGGGGAAGCATCGCAGGGTGCGTTAGTGCTGTTAGGGGCTGAAGAGGGCTACGGAAAGCAAACCAAGCTGCCCATCTCTGCTGCTTCTGGCTGCTCTGACCTGCCCTGCTCTAAACACCTTTCCCATGTGGTTACTTGCAGGGCGTTGTCTCAGGGGATGCATTTTCTTTTAGAAATTGCAGCTTTGCTTGTTAACCTTTCGTATGGCCTTTCCCTCTCCTCTCCCATGTGTATCAGCAGGACTGTTGGCCGTGTCGCCAGCTACCACACTGATGTATTGCAAATTGCTTGCAGAATTCTCATGATATATATATATATATGCAATATATGTACATGGCTCTGTGCTTTGTGCTTCCAGTGCTCCACGTCAGGGCTTTAGCCTGGCGCTTTGTGGCTGGCTGCATCCGAGTCCTGACTGCTCCTCGCTGTGTCCTTTCCCCAAGGCTGAGGCTGAATGTAAACTGGATAAAGACAGAATATGCACCATAGCCCTTCTAAAAGTTGTCTTGCCTTTTACTGAGGGTTTAAAATATAGAAATCCTCTTCAAGCTAATTTTCAATAAGACCTGCTTATTGAAACGACCCAAGGCTGGAGATGCAGAAGATGACAGGAGCAAACGGTGCACAGATTTGCTCACCAGCATCAGGGCTGAGATGTGGAGCTGAACTCGGTCTTTCTAAAATGTCAGCCTGGGTTTTTTCTTCTTTCCTTTAGATTCAAGATTTAAAGAGAAAGGGCCCCGGTGGCACGATGTGCCAGGTGCCTTTGCTGGCAGCTTCTCATTCACATTCCAAAGGGGCGTCCAGTGGGTGGGAAGGTTTCCCACTCAAGCGTGCTGCTCAGTCCTCGGCCCCACTGAATGGGTTTCGTGCTGTGTGAAACGGCCACTAGTTGGGTGATATGGACCACTGGAGCAGGCCAAGGGCAACTCCATAGCCCTACAAGTGAAAGGTCATGCTGCTCAGACTTTGATTTGAGCTGCTGAAGAGCACTCCCTAATCCAGTAAGCCACTGAGGCACTGTAGGATATAGTATCAATTCAGGTATTTGCATGGGTGAATGAAAGGCAGTAACCTGGGACATCCCCAGGACCATGCTGCGGTGCAGAGACCCTACCTGGACCGCGTCTTGCTTTGTAAAATGTGAACATCAAGCTCTTGGGAACACGCTGCGCCAGCCTTCACATCCCAAGTGTGCTGTATGAAAAATGAACAGCCTAAAATGGAGGTGTTCATTTTCCCGTGGGCATTGGCTGTGCTGCCTGGCTTTGTGCTGGGAATCAAATAGCTTTCAGCAGTGAAACAACAGGCATAGGTGCAGAGCTCTTTACATATGTACTCATGTATGCATACACACATGTATTCATGACATGCAGCTAAGTGATATTTCTATTTTTCCACAGATACATGTGAGCTGCCTCATCTATTTTCTGTGCTCAACTGTCTTCTTCAAGGCTGGTAGCCCAAGATTCACTTAATATTGGTATTATTCTCCAGGTAACTGTTAGGATTTTAAAGATTAAAGTGCTTTGTCACACCACTGAGACGCAAAACATGGATCTAGCTTAGATAAAGAACTCGTGTGTGATCGCAAATGAAATATTTTCATAAATGAAAAAAGAAAAATGCAATGTGCCATCTTTAAAACAACCCCCCAGGTGCCACCCTGGCAGTTCTCGCCGTTTGCCGTGTCCAGGTGCCTTTTGCTCTGTGCAGATCAGGTCCCTTTGGCTGCCAAAGCCCCGGTTGGGATGTGGTGGTGGGAGGCAGCTGTGCCGCTGGCACATGGCATGTTGGCACTGCCTGGGGCCACCGTTGCCTGGGGTGAGTTTTTTCCATGTGTAGCTCGCAGCTCTGCTGTAACTTTCCCTGCTCTTGGGGGAATTGAAGTTATAAACGTTAGCGGCAGCTTCACAAACTACTTTTCTATCTGGGCGCAGCAGCCCTGGACTGGCTCGGCTGTTGGGCAATGCCATCAGTCGCTTTCTAAGGAGCCTTTTCTCAGAGGTGGGCGACGGGGCTGCCACGATGCAAAGCTATGAGGTGGTGGGACGGGTGCTCACAGCCACTGTAGGGACTTCCATCCCTTCCCCAGTGCATCACCAGTGGCATTTCTACATCAGACTGGTCTTGTGAAGGCACACAGTAGAAAAGCATGAGCTTCCTGTTAGATACCATTTGCATCACTGGGGTGTACAGGTGTAAAACATCATCCTACTTAAAGACCCTGAGGTCCTCGAGGCCAGCCCAGGTGTTGGTAATGTAAAGCAGCTGATGTGCTCAGCGTGTTGAAGGCTGTGCTTGTGTGGGAGAGGGGGGCAGGTTGTGTGTGGGGTGCTTTGGATTTGAAAACCTCACTGAGAAATCCCGACTTCCATATTATGGTTGCTGAGTGTTTTCTGTCCTCGTGGAAGGAGGAAAACACGATGCTTTCAACTGGCACAAAACGTCACCTGTATGAAAGGCTGAGGCTTGGCAGGATGAACCTAGTGCTAACAGTGCAGCAGCTTGGCACTGTCACGGCAAGGATGGGGACCAAGTTTCAGGTACTCATTTCCTGCGTGGATCCTGCTTCCTCAAGGATAGCTCTGGGGTTGGGAAGAGAGAAAGGTGACATGGGCTGTTGGTGGAGCAGGAGAAATCTGGCTTCAGCTGAGGATGATGTCCTTGGTCTGGTGCAGTCTGTAGTGCGTTGGCTATCTGTGGGAGACTTGGTGACCTTTTCAGGAGCTCTGCTGGGCGGAGAGGCCATGCAGGCTTCTAACAGCCAGCCTCTAACATCTTCCCCCTCGGCATGTGATTTACGACAGGTTGATTTTACAGCCTTGCATTTGTGCCTAAGAAAGAGTTAAAGGGAAAAAAATTACCTAAGGAGGGCCAAAGAAACCCATTGGGGCCCAATCCTGCCCTGGGCCTGTTTCTGAGACAGTTCACATTAATTTTCTAATTGCTCTGAGTTTCGGTGGTCAGAAAAGCTGAGAAGGAGCAATCAAAGTTCATGCTTGCAGATGACTATGGGGAGGGAGGAATTCTGGCTTTGTAGAACTGCCACGTCTGTTGTGCAGAGTCACCTTGGGCAGCAGATACTGGACTTAGTGGGGTGCTGGGCTGATGCATGTGGAAATGCTGGGCTTGACCCCACACCGTGGTGTGCCTTTCCTGTGGGTGACTGAGCAGTGCCCAATGGCACAAAGTGGTGTGGGCTGGGTTCCTCCCCACCCAGACTGCTTCAAGGAAAAGAGACATTGGTGACGATGAGGAATATATTGAATATTTTCACATCTTAAGCTAAATGTTCTTATCCTGTGAGTTCCCAAATTCTGTTTGTACCGTTTCTGCACGGTCATCTCTGTGAGCTCAACTTGCAGGGCTCTTGAAAGGGGCTCTGATGGTCTTGGCCATCCTCGGAAACAGCCTTCAACTGTGGCAGGGTGCTGTGGGACCGCTGTGATGGGGGTGTGTGGTGCCACTGATGTCGGTGGCGTCAGTAATCAACAGTGGTTCGGATTTTTGGGGTTTTTTTGGACTTGTGGATCCATAAGGTCAGAACTGCGAAGTCCATTCGGTATGAACGTGGATTAGTGCTGGAGGTTTTATAAGAACTTGCTTTGGTCACTGTTTTCAAACTTCTTAACGTTTTCTGTGCCTCTTGGGCCTGAAACTGTGGGCTGAAAACCGCTGTGATTCGGTGTCTGAAGGGTCCCCAGTGATGAACTCCAGGGATTAAAGATGCTGCTTGATTTGTGGCTGAGAACACAAAGGGGGGGGTGAGTGCTTTGGTCCCCACAGGGCCCGGCACGCTGCGCTGATGCGCGCTGTTATTCGAGTGGAGAATTTGGAAAGCTCCGCGTTATGAGCTATGGTTATGTTCTCACTTAATAAGGTGTTAACTGACGTTAGGCTCTCTTCGGAGAGTTGGACTATGCGTGGAGGTTAACAGTTCCTGGCATTTTGTCTGCACTAAACGAGCTTTCAGAGACGGGGAAAGAGTTCCCGCACGCTCTCAGAGTGTGGATTTTTTTCTTAACCTAAAAAAAAAAAAGACAAATAAGGAGGGGGCAGCCCGCTCGGTTGTACCCCGGGCTGCGGGAGTGCTCCCGCCGGGCCGCAGCGCGGGTGCGGAGCGGCGGCGCGGCCGCTGGAGGGCAGGCGAAGCGTGCGGAGCGGCGGGGAGCGCCGGTAGGGCCCGGCAACCTGCCCCCGGTGCCGGTGCCCCGCCGCGGGAGCCGTGCCGGGCTCATGGAGCCGGGCGGGCCCGGCCCTGCCCGAGCGGCGGCCGGGGGCCCGGCCCGCGGGGGCCGCGCCGGGGCTGGCGGGTCCCGCTGCCGCCCGCCCGGGGCCGGGACGCGCTCCCGCCCGCTCCGAGGTAAGAGAGCACCGGGCCGGGCGCGGGGTGGGGGCGGCCGCGGCGGGCACGTGTCGGGGCGCGGAGCGGGGCGCAGCCCGGCCGTGGGGCAGCGGCAGCAGCCAGGCTGTTGGGGGGTTCATGTCCCCATGCGTTCGGGGCCGGGGCAGGCGCGGAGGGGCCGGGGCGGCGCAGCCCCCACCCCTGCTCCCCCCCCCCATCCTTTTTTTTTTTCCCCCCTTATTTTTTTCAAAAACCCTTCCCTCGCCGCCCCTGCGCTCCCGGCCGAGCCGCGCAGGCGGTGCCCCAGCCCCGCGGGTCCCGCCTCCCGCTCCGCGCCCCGCGCATCGCCATGCCGCCCTTGCGCGGAGCGGCGGGGCGCGGCGGCAGCGCTGTGCGGGCGCGAAGCCGCGGAGAGGCTTTATCCGGCTGGCAGGGCTGGCCCGGGGGGGCGGCGGGGGGGCACGGGCTGATGATCGGAAGTTACTGACAATAAGCACCTTCATCCCCCCCAAAGGCGGAGAGAGAGAGAGAGGGAGAGGAGGAGGAGGAGGAGAGACAGGGGGAGAGGAGAGCTGATGCCTAAGCGAGTCACTCGGAGGAGGCAAAGCGGGCGGTACCACAACTTCTCGGCGGCGCGGAGGAGCGCGGAGCAGCGCGGAGCGGAGCTCGCCGGCCGGATCGCTCCCATGTCAGGGCGGTGGTGGGGGACTGCACTCCGCTAGCGAGAAGCCACTGACCTCCCCCCTCTCCTCGCCCAGCGATGTATTCACTGCTCTCAGCCTGCACTTGCCTGTAAGGATTATGGCATATTTTTAAATATTTTTTTTTATTATTTTTAAACATTTTTTTATTGTTTGTTTTTTTTTTTTTTTTAAACTTTCATTTTGGAGGCTCCGGTTGCATTTTCCTTGCAATCAGGTGGTAATCGGGACCCGAGCCTTTTTATAAGCAGAGCATTGCTCTGCGCCCTTTAAAAAAAATCACAAACAAAAACAAAGCAAAAAAAAAAAAAAAAAAATCAACTTTAACCATTTTACCGCATCATTTGATCTTTTGTTGCTTTTTTTTTTTTCTCCTCTCCAGATGTTTACATTTCCTGCTGCTGTGCTTTCAGGTACAGGTACGTGTCCTTTCTGTCCTCTTTCGCTTTTGGTTGTAAAATAGAAACAAAGGCGGCGCGCTGACCTCGCAGTGCCAGGCAGTTTTGGCTAAGGCTTTCACTTTTCCCCCCCCTCTAGTTTTTATAGCTGTATTAAACCGATCCCCGTGCCAGATGCTGGAGTGTCACTTGCCCTGGAAAAGGGGCTGCTCTTCTTGCTAAGCTCCTTCTCCATGACCGCTCGTGCCGTGGCATCGCCGCTGCGGCCACTCGGCCGCCCGGTGCGGGTTGGGGTGCGCCGGTAGCCTGCCATAGTGGGATCCTCTGGAGTGCATTAGCCTGGCTAATGATGTGAGAGGGAGTGCTGGACTCTCCTCCTTGCACAATGTTGATTGATGCACTTGCCTTGGAAGAGCAGGCGCTCTCCTGCTCGCCCTCCTTTTTTTTTTTTCCTTCTTTTTAAATCTTTTTTTCCCCTCCTAGGGAGCTTACTCCCAAAAACTGATACTTTGAAAAACACGCGTTTCCCTAGCCAGGAGAAGGAGGCTGTCTGCTCCCTCCCCATTATTCAGTAGAAAGCCGTCCAAGTCAGATCCTGCCTTTGATCCTGCCTCGGCAGGAATGAAGCCGTTGGAGGAACACCCTGAGCAGTGAGGCTCTGCAGCCCGGGTGCCCGCGGGACGGTGATGGTGGCTGGGGGTGACGAGGTGACTGCTGCCCCCTGAGAGCCCCAGGGTCACGCATCTCCCTGGGATGCACATTTTAGCTGGGCATCCCGGAGCAGACCCACCTGCGGGGCCAGGCAGAGCAGGTGCTGCTGCCCCAGTGCCTCCAGCCCGCTGTCCCATGGGGGCCGCTCGTGCCACCCCCTCGGCCCCGCACGGTGCTTTGGCCGGGATTGCACCTGCTCGTCCTCTTGCAGATACCGAGGGATGGTCCTGGCTGAGCACAGCCGCAGCCTTGGAGGGGGGTCCATCCCTCTGGCCAAGCTCAACCCCAAACCAGCCCCTTCCCCTGCTCCACCACCCCCTAAAAAATTCCTGGTCACATTTTTTTTTCTCATCCCATCTGAAAACTGCATCTTGAACCTAACACCAGCAGAGCCTCCCCTCAGCAGAGCAGCCTCCTCATCAGGAGAGGACCCACAGCTGTAAATTACCCTGCAGTTGGAAGGCGTTTGCTGTATTTCTCCAGTGCATTTTTTTTTTTCAAGCCCAAGGAATAACAGGCTGCGCAGGGCTCGCAGCGACGGCACCCTTTGCAATGGCAAGACCTTTTTTTTTTTTTGTGTGCTTGTGCGGTAACTGAAGTTAATCAGCCCTCGGAGCCCCCTCCCTCTCCCCCTCCCTTTGGTGCTTTTAGTGAATCAGAAAAAGTTTGGCTGGCTGCCTGGAAAGCACTTGCTAAAATCTGATCTCTTACTTCAGCAGCCTTAAAACTTGGGAAGTTATTGGCATTTATACAGTTGGAGCTTGCAGGCTTCCAAAGCAATAAAATAATAAAAAAAAGGCATTAAAAAAAAAAAGCTCTGCTCTCTGGTGCTATTAGAACCATACTTTTCTCCGTTTCGTGCTGATTTTGCGGGATTTGAGGCCGGGATTCTCTGCGGAGGTGTCCTGGGCCGTGGCAGGAGGGGCGGTGGGTCTCGCTGGGTGTTACAGCGAGGCGCGAGCTCTTTGGGCGATGAGCGTTGGGAGCCAAGACATTAGATTAGTCATACTCGAGGGCCTTCAAGTGAGTGTTTACAGTATTAATGGTAGATGAAAAGATGTGAATGCCGTAAGTTTTTATTGCCCATTTTGTTACACTTTCTTTCTGGATTTATTCACGGGATTACATGTTTTGAGCCTGAATGGGAGCGAGGGATTATAGGATTTCTTTTATAATGATCAGTTTAGGTAGGAGTTAGCCTTTGGTGAACTGAGTAAATTAATGCATCGCTTAGGTTTAATATTTATTTAGGCTAAAGGAAGTTGTTTAGTTTTGCTTAAAGGGCTCTGAATTGTATTGGGGAGATTTAAGAGCGCCTGAAATGTATTATATTCTAAGGCTGCCTTTCGCCCTCCCATGCAAGCCATGATCAGCGGGTCGTCCCATGTGTTAGTCTTAGAATTATGCTCCTCTGCTGCTGTCACTCTGCGTGCAAAGGTAAAAATCCCTCCAGTGTGCTTTGGGGCTGGAGGTATTTTGGGGCGAAATACCATGGCTCAGGTATGTTGTAGCTTATGTTAGTTCCCCGTGTACAACGACTGGGATGCGCTGATGTGCAGGCTGCCTGCAGTTAGGTGTGTGGTAGCTCAGCTGCTGGATAAAAGCTTTCTTGTAGACCCCAAGCCCCCCTCTGCCGCCACCCGTAGGTCACCCCATTGGGTGTAGCATCACCTGTGGGCAGGTTGCGGCAGCACTGGAGAGGTGTTCTCTGGTCCAGACAGTGGGAAAGTTGGAGGGATGGGAGTTTTCAGGAGCAGGATTTAGACTCCTGGATGAGTCAGACTCCTCCAGGGCTTTGCGTTGGGTGACATTTCTGAGGGACACCGGGAACAGTGCGTGTCAGGTCAGAGGGGAGCACTGCTGGCGAGGAGGCGAAGGGTGCTGGTGGCTGCAAACCGGCTCGGCCATGGGAGCAGCCCTGTACCGTGTAGGGCTGCGAGAAGGACAGCTCATTCTCCAGTCCCTTCCCCCGTGGCAGCAATGTCCCTGTCTTGTTTTCTTCTCTTGAATCTGGGAAAGTTCCTCTGCTGCTTGGTGTTGCTGTGGTCCCAAAGGCAGCAGGGACACTGGAGATCCTTGGGGACACCAGACAGATTAACTTGTCCATGCAGGTTGTTCTTAGGGATGCCCTTTCACCGCTGGTTACTAAACTCTTTCTATCGCTTGTGTTCAGCATCCTTCAGTTCAATTCTCCTGCTGCCTTTTCACGCTTCTAGGAGCAATTTGTCCTCCACGTGCTTTTTCCCTCCGTATGTCCCAGAGCGGTTTCGGGTTTGGCTTTGGAGTCAGTCCCTGTTCTTCATGCGGGCGAGAAACCCCAGGAGTGCCTTGTGTGGATGGAGGGGATCTCCCGTGCTATGCTGGCTCTGGCAGCCCCGGTGGCCCTTAGGACGTCGGAGTCGGGGACATGGGACCTCAGGAGCTCAGAGGGGCAGGTGGGGGCTGGAGGCAGCTTTGGTGTAGGCTGAGCAGTAGGATGCAAGGTGTTGGGTGCTGCCCTGGTTTGCAAGAGCTTCCATCTCTTCTACCCCTGGGCCACCTCCAGCACATCATCAGCTGGAGTGTGGGGCGATGCCGGCGCAGGCTGCCCCGGCTGTGCTGTAGAGCGGAGGCTGACGCTGCCTCTGTCTCTTCCCTGCCCTGATAAACCTCGGTGTGTTCTTCTACATGAAGTGCATCTGTCTTAGATTAGGAAGAGGTCCTCGATAGGGCCAAATCCTTTGCGTTTATGGCTCATGTAGGTTAAGATCCAGCTTTGGAATCTGATCCAGAAGCAAACAGGAGGTCAGGGAGCGCACAAGGCAGCACCGGGCTATTTTCACATCTGCTGGTGTTGTGTAAGAGGAAGGCTCCCTCACGCCACGCCAATAGCAACTTATGTTTCTCCTAAGCTCCTGTGCAGTGACAGACAGTTATTGTTTGGGCTTTGGAAAGTGAGACACAGAGAAGTGTTGCTTCCACACATTCAGCGAGCCAGATCCTGCGGTCTGGCGAAGCCGCGCGCAGCACATGGCGGAGGCGTGGGCCTGCCGAGAGCCTCCTCCCCTCTCCCCGTCTGCTCCTCCGCAGCCATCCTCCCGAGGGCAGTCGGACGCGAGTGCCACTGAACTGGGCAGGGGACACTGTTCTGGACACACCAGAGCGTGGTCCTTACCACGGGGCTCCTGGCCACCCCTTCGAGCGTGAAGTGGTGCTGGGGCCAAGGGTCCCTGCTCGCCCTCCCAGCAGCAGTGCTGGTGGCCAGCACCGAAGGCAGAGCGCTGGCCCCATGGCCCCAGCGGGGTTATGCTTATCTCTACCCTCTCTGCAGATCAGCACCCACTCGCCCTCCCCGGGTGGCACAAGCATCTGTCTCGAGAAGGCGGCCAAGGCTGTATGTGCTGCTAGGGATGGAGGCTCTTGGACTCGAAGCCCACGCTGTGGGATCGGGCAGGTGCTCCTTCGATGCGGCTCCTCACAGCAAAGCCCTGCGTGCTGAGACTCGGTGGTGGCCCGGCAGCTCCCGACCTGGGAGATCCTGCGCTTGCCGTCTCTGCTCAGCCTGAACCGGGACCACCAAGCCCTCGGCACAGCGTCCCCATGCCAGCACCTGCCTCCTGCTCCACGAGAGTCTCTGAACTCCTCAAATGAAGGTAGCGCTTGTCCATGAACACATCTGGGGTCAGGTCTGTGTTCCAGCCGTGCTGCAATACCTGCCTGAGCTCGCCCACCCTGCGCTCGTGCGGGGCTACCAACGCGCAGGGTGCAGAAGTGATGGTGTGAAGGACAGAACACGTCAAAGGTGGCCTGGGAAAGGCTGGGAAGCTTCCTGATTGCAGCCAACTCTTAATTATTAGGCAGTGAGAAGACAAGAGGAACTGCAGGAGCAAACCCTGATTTAATTAGAGGAGGAGGAGCTCAGCTCAGCGATGTTGATGAAATGCATGACCCCATCACGGGCTGGAGTTGATGAGGTGGCCCATGGCTCTGGGTCTGTGCTGCTGCTGGACTTGTGACGGAGGATGCAGTGTCTGCTCGTGGGGCTCGGCTAGTCTGTGACCTGCAGAGCCAGGATTTGGTTGCGTGTTAAATTGTTTGTTCCCATTCAAAACCTCTTGCTCTCCAGGAAACGACCATGCTGCTTGCCACGAGGGATTTTTATTTCCCCCCGCTGACTCATTGCACCAGTGTTGTGTCCTGAAGCTGCCCCTCGCGCCCTGCTGCTGCCTCCCGCTCTTTGGGGGGGAGGCAGGAGGAACAGGAGATGCCTTGGAGCAGCGGCCTGGGCTGGAGCAGGGAAGCATGGCCCTGCTGAGCGGCACCGGCCTGTTGCAAGCTCTGATTCTCCCGTGGGACAAATGAGATGAGATTAACATGGCTTGAGTGCAGATGTGGGTCTTGCTCCTATGCAGATGGGGGTACGCAGCCCATGCCCCCGAGGGTGTCTGTCAGCTGCCTGCCCTGGGCACACGCTGCCCTGGTCCCCAGCCCTTCGATGTGCTGGGACAGGTCCTCTGCCAGAAGACCCCTCAAATACATGTTGAGCAGGAAGATTTGCAGGGACAGAGCCATTTCCAGATTCTTATCCCAGCGAGGCAGAAACAAACGTGAACTCTTTCAGTGTTTCGGGACTTGGCGTTTTCTGGGTGTGTTGTGGCAATGGGCAGCCAAGCAGAGCTGCTGCTCAGAGGCTTCGATCTGTGCTCCTGCCTGTGTTGCAGTTTGCCTTTTCAAAGCTCTGGAGACGTGCAAGATGCTCCAGAGGAACAGAGAAGGACTTAGCCCTTGTTGAGGAGAGCACATAGAAAGGTATAGTAGGTGTGGGTCAGATTTCCCCTGTTTGAGATAGCTGACGCAATATGGTTGTTATATTTAATTCATATTTTGCCTTCCTTATCACGCCTGGCCCAGCCAAGTCTGGACAGAGGCGAGCTGTGCTGGGTTTGGAGCAGTGCTGGGTTTCGCAGGAGGGGCGCCCGCTCGCCCCCCCTTGTTTTCTGCCTGTAGAGCAGCTTGGCCATAGCATATCGAGGCAGGAAAGAAAAGAGCAGGACAGGCAAAGGGTGATGCTTCCCAGGCTTGTGGGTGCACTTGGGCCATGGGGATGCCACCCGTGGTGGACCCTTTAGCGAGGGGAAAGCGGAGGTGGCCGCCGAGGGCTTCTTGGGGCTCAGGTAGGGTGAACAGCGTCGGAGGGACTCAGGTGGCCACTCAGAATATCAGATTTTGCTGTAAGCTGATAGCACCAAGCTGGTCGGCTGAGGGAGCGGATGTGTCCCTCTGCTGCAGGAGTCTGAGCTTGAGAGAAAGACTCCCCTGGGGCCGAAAATAATTTCTTTGGATCTATAAAGCTACTTCTTGTATCTTTGGGAGTAATTTTGTGTGTCTCTTCCTTTCCTTAGGAGCTGGGAAAACCCCTGTTGTGCTCTTTCCTCTCTCCCCTCTCCCCTCACTGAGCAATAGCTGCTTTCACTTTGGTTTTCCCCAGATGTGGACACTTTAGATATCAGTTGCGGTAAGAGCAGGTGAAAAATGTGTTCAGGGAACATTGTGATTTTAAAAAGGAAAAAAAAAAGAGTGGCTGCTGTTGGTGCCTGGGCAGGGGTATGTGAGGATGGATACCTGCTGCCAGGGCCTCCGCCTAGGGTCTCTGCGAGCTGCTCCGGTCCTGGGGAGGCTGGGGGGGTCACACCACGCATGCTGGGGTTGGTGGAAGCTGTCGGCACAGGGAGGGACTAAATACCCTCCTGCCTGGGAGCCCAGCACACAGCCCTGATGGGGCGGGCGGGCAGGAGCCCTCAGGGTGCTTCGGAGAGATGCTCTGCTGCAAAGTGTGACCTTCCCGGGCTCTGCTGCTGGGACTGGTGGGGGCTTCTGTGTGGGAATCTGCGGCTCTGACAGGTCTGAACTTTGCATTTTTTCTTTCCTTCCCTGGGTTTTTGTGTTTGGATCACCTGCTGTGTCCTGACAGCAGGTACAACCAGAAATCATGCAGAGCTGTGCGTGATGCTGCGTACCTGGTATGTCGCTTCTGTGTCCTGGTACCTCTCCAGATGTCCACAGAGGATTAGGCATCCAGCGAAGCAGCTGGAGGGAAAGTAAGGAAAAAAAAAAAAAAAAAAATAGAAAAGACTGTCTGGCTCTGCCAAAGTATTTTCCCATTGGCATTCAGCAGCCTCACCATAGCATGAAGAGAAAGAAAGGGGAACAGAGGGAGGAAGGAGGAGGCTTAGCCTGTCATGGTCTGCGTGTTTCCCTTTGTGCGAGCTCCTGGCCTCGCCGGGGGCTGCGGTGGGTGGGAGCCGCTGTGCCCATCTCCCCCGCTGGGCCGGGGCAGGCTGTGGGTGCGTGCCCCCGGCGCAGGGCTCCCGGCTCGCTTAGACACAGGGCTGGGCTCCCCTCCCTGCCTGGGCTGCCCACGCAGACAGCTGGGTTTCACACTCAACCACCGGACAGTGTTTTCCGTGTAGCAACAGCACATCCTACCCCGTCCCCTTTGCCAAACCCCCCTTGCACCCTGCTCGCGTTTGCTTTTTCATGAGGTTATCTGCTTTATTCTGCTGCAGCCAGCGGAAAAGGGGTCGTGCTGCTGGGAAATCCAAAATGCTTTTAACACACTGATCTTAGAGTGCAATGACAGCGTCTGACAGCATCCTCCTGTGTTCTGTAGCCGAGCACAGGCCCGTCGAGGCCGGCTGAGGTGAACTTCACTTTGGAGGCGAGCTGGGAGGAGAGGGGGAAGATGTGAGGCTGCGGTGATGGGTAACCACAGCCCCTGCCTCAGGGAGCGGCTGAAATGGGGTAAAGAGTGGGTAGTGGGGAACAGTTGGGCAGGTCCTGCTCACTGGCTGGTAACGATGGGAGATGGGGCAGAGCCTGGCCCGCCAGCTCGCCCCACACCGAGGTGGAAGGTGAAGCGGTGCTTCCCTGGTTCCCCGGGGCAGGCCGCGGGTGCCGGGGCCGTTGTTCCCCGGGGCAGGCCGCGGGTGCCGGGGCCGTTGTTCCCCGGGGCCGTTCCCCGGGGCAGGCTGGGGGCGCAGGCAGAGCCCCAAGCCGTGGCCAGGCTGAGGGGCCAGATCCTGCAAAGAGGGAGGGGACGGCACTGAGGGGAAGCGGAGTGGTGAGGGGCTGCGTGTGCCCCATGATTCCTCTGTTAATGTGTTATCATCCAAATCACACTGAGATTGGTGAGTGCTAAACCTTGGTGAAGGTCCCAGGGAACTGCATATTGCATGGGTACGCGTGCCAGAATGCAGCAATTAATTAATAACGGATTGCTCTTCCTACAAGGTGTTTCCAGCACTCCTCATTCCTCCCAGTTCCTTTTTCTCCTGCTGCGTGTTTCAAATCCCTTTCTTTCCTGCTAAAATACTATCTTTGGCATTATTTTTAAGGACAGCTTGTTACAAAGCTGTTGGTGTCTTTTGGAATAACCTGAACTACTCTTCTGCAGAAATCCAGAATTAACAGAAAAACACAGGGAGCGGTGGCGAGCCTGGGAAAGAACTGGGCTTGCTGGGTGACTGGGGGCATGGCTGGTGGGGTATTGAAGCCCTGGGAATATAAATTAGAAAATGGGATGAAGTACAATATTGATAGAAGGGCATTTTGTGGCTTCTCTGTTGCTGTTCATCCATTTGAAGAGAGGGGGGGTCCGGAAAGCTGGTGCTGCGACTGCACAGGTTCCCTCACCCGCAGGTGGGACGGGGGTCACCTCCTTCCCTGCCAGCCCTGGGCAATCTGCTAACTGTGCTTCTCCTGTCGAATTGGCAGAGATGAACCTGAATAGATACAGATACTAATATTTATTTTTCCCAAGTTGGATTCAAACCATGGGCAGAATTTGACTCAGTTATACAAATGTACAAACTAACAGAGTCGGGTGCGTGCTCTACTTCCAGCCATGATTTCCTACAATAAAATAAAAGCTGATTTTTGACCTCCTTAAGCTGCCAGGCCTGAAGGTTACAATCCCGCATGAGTAGCATCAGTCCTGCCACGTGCGGCTGTACTGTAAGATTGCATGGTGCAGCGCGGTATTGATTATCTGTAAAATAAACTATGATGTATGTTGTGCAGGTTTCTGACCCCATGGTCGCGACCTTGCTGTGATTGGGGAGACTTCCGACCAGCTGAGATCAGAATAGCAAACAGCCCCCCAGCAATCAATAGAAAAACCAGCAGGTCTGATCACTGCGGCCTTTTACAGGAATAAGGTTTGATGCTGCGTACACATGGCAATTTTATCCTGGGGAACAGGCTATTCTTCTACAAACTTCACCTAAAATTAGGTGTGAAACTCCGTGTTGGGTGTTTTGCTGTGTTAAGCCAGCCTAACCACGGGGCGATCAGGGACACAGAAAACTTTGCAGTACAAAAAGGAAAATGTGCGTTTCTACATCGGGGTTTTCGATGATCAGCAAAGCTGGTACGTCTGGGGTGGGAAGGGAGGAGCGAGGGCAGCTCTGCCTGGCACCACTGGCCAGCCCCAGCTGCGGTCTGCGGGGCGGGCACGGAGGGTCTGCCCTGCTTAGGTTGTGTATTTACTTTATGAGTTCGAAATAGCATTATCTCAGCCCCTATAAGAGAACTTGTCTGACCTGCAAGCCAACCTGACCGATTAGTGGCAAAATTGATAGCAAGATTGCACATGTCTAAAAATTCAGCCCCGCAGATGTGGATGCGGTGAGCGAGGCGCCTGCTCCGGTGCGTTCCTGGGGTTGCCCCCCCTGACCTGTGTAGGTGCAGCTGAGCCACCAAAGCACTGGCAGGGTGGGGGACGGGACTGAGCTACCCCCAAGGCACCTCTAGAGCATCATCCTCACTCCTGACCCTTCCAGCATGAGCATCGTGGCAGTGCCTCTGGCTCCTGGGTCAGCCAGGCTGCGTTCACTGGTTTGGAGAGGGAGCAAATAGATGGGACTGGTGTGCCAGAGAGGCAGAGGGCTTGCTTTTGTGCTGTTTATGTTGAAAGAGTAGGTAATATGAATTTAATTTACCTTTGAATTCAGCAAATGAGAAAATGGAATTTATTTGTGCAGTTTTTGTTTCTTTCTGAGAGCCTGATTTCCCCAGCGTGCGCCATCACCCTGTTTGCCAAGAAGCTGAACGGCACCAGGTTAAGTCGTGGGGTTTCACTTCTACAGAAAATCTGGGCTAACTCTGACATGGGGCCAGCAAGGCTGAGCTCGCAAAGCTCCGCTCGGTTAGCGGGGAGGTGAGGAGCTCTAGGCATTCCCAGACCAAACTCTTTGTACTTTTTCATTGGCGCCGTTTGCGTGCCAGGTGCCCGTGACGCTCTGGCTGGCTCCTGCAGGTCCCCTTGCCAAAGGATGCCCGGTGAGCAGAGGGATGGGGATGTCTGGCCCAAGGCATGGTGCTTTACAGCATCCCGTGGCTGTAGGCACGGATGCCGGTGGTTCAAAGGAAGGGGCTGCTGGGGAATCTCCACCTTCATCTCATAAGGTCTCCTTTCCGTGTTTGCCCACGGCTGGCCTGAATTTTCCCCCCAGCAGCATTTTTTCCCACTGATGGTGACTGGTGATGGATGCAGCAAAACGTATTGGGCTCTCCCTGGTACCCGCAGGCTGCGCGGGGATGCAGCAGCCCAAACCTCGGAAGGTGCTTTAGTGATTGTGACGCCTCTTTTTCTTTTTGCCCCTATTTAAAATGTTTCAAAAAGGATTTGTTTTCCAAAACTGTTGAGAATTGTTCCCTGAAAATAGGAAACCTGCAATTTAAATTAATTACAACCAAATGAAACTTTTCCCTAACTCAACAAAGCAGAACGATAAGAAATCCGATTTGTTCGTCACTTGCAGTGTAAAGATTCCCGGGCAGGAGCACAGCTAATAGAGATCAGTACAAATCTTCTATTAGCAAACAAACCGTGCTTTTCATTTCTGGCCCTAGGCTCACATGTTGATTATATCTGATCCTGAAGGCAGATTGACAGTTTGGTTTGGATTAAATTCAACACGTGGTTTATGCCATACTTTTGATAAGGCTCAGTATTAATCTGATTTTTTTTCCATGCGGTCTTTAGTACCTGAGCAGCAGAATTGTCTGTTCCTAGGAATATCTTCACAGTGAAAGCATCGAGGAAATTATTTCTGGAGGGAAGATGAAATTACTGATTTTAAAAACTCAAGATCCCAAGTAAAATTGAAAGCTATTAACTGCGGGCAGTAAGCTTGGCATGACCTGGGCAGGTTTTGAGCTATTTTATTAACTGATATAAAAAGCATTTTCTTTAAAGATCTTTGGAAAGGCAGCAGAGGGGGAGACTGGCTCATGCAGAAGGACCAGGGCAGGTTCCTGTACTTTTACCACCAGCGTCAGCTCACAGTTCTGGTTAGCCGGGGATGAAGATCGTCACTGTTTGCACCTGTATGTGCTTGTGAGCTTGGGTTTCATCATGGGAATAACAGGCATTGCCACTGTCTGCTGGTTCCCTGAGCAACCTCCTGCGGTATGTCCCAAAGATGGGCTTTTAGGCACATTGACCCATTAGGTATAGTTATTTATTTGGATAGTATGTATTCTGTTTATAAATGGGCTTCACTTTCCAAATCTGGTGTCTTTTATCATTGCTCTGTTCATGATAGAATCGTAGAATGGTTTGGGTTGGAAGGGACCTTAAAGGTCTGTTCCCTAGAAAGAAAGTGGGGAAAAAAGGTAGAAGAATTGGGAATGGGGAGGGCTGAAGGGGAAGAGAGAAGAGGCAAGGGAGGAATTGCTTGTCACCTCTGAACTCTGTGGCTCAGCAGTTGTGTGCCTGGAAACGTGGCTGCAGAGTTTTGTGTCTGTCCTTGCTGTAGGATGCAGTGATCTGTTGTGGCTAATTTTGGTGCCACCTCTGATGCAAGCGTGGTGGCTTGCAAATGTGGTTATTTTATCAGGGGTGGAGTTGGTCCCAAAGCTTGGTTTTGGTACTTGAAGGTAAGATAAGATGATAAGATGACCGGTGCTGGCAGGACCTGTCGGTTGGTTGTACAGTGCTAGAACTGGGCACTGGAAAAGCTCTGACTTGATGGTGATGCTGAAAGCAACTGAGCTCCTTATCCTGACTGTATATTAACTTTATAAAAATGAAATTAATAGAGCTGGAGATGAACATGGCCTGGGTCTGCATTCATTTGAAGCTGCCTCCAGCAGCGAGATGCACCCAGTGCGGTGCTTAGGTGAGCTCTCCTTGGAGTGATGGAGCTCCTGGGGCACGTGTCTCGGGGTGAAGTCCTTGTTTCTCAGCAAGACGGTGTGAGTTGCCTGTATCCATCCGTGTTGGGTGAGCTGGAGGTCTCCAGCCTCAAACGGAAAGTGTGTGTTTGCACAATGAGCGCGGCCCCTTCCTTCCCTGGGAGCAGGATGGTTTATTGATTTCTTTGGCCCACTCGCCCCCACCTATTCAGCAATAATGACCCTTCCACCCCAACTCTAAATCATCCCAGCCTGCCTCGCCCGTAAGCCCTCTAATCTTTTTGGGTCGTTGTTGGTATTTATGCTCGTGGAGGTTTATGATCTGTCGGTGCTGGCTGCTGAAATGCTTTATTTATCCGTACGCTGGGCCACACAGGGAGCGTCCTTATTCTGGTATCATGTTCAGGATGCCGTAGTTAAGGTTTGTGTCAGCACTTCCGTGCACAAACCTTGTTATTCAGGGGTTTTGCAACTCCGTGGAAAAGAAAACCAGCGACCTGGCACGGTGAGGGGAGACTCAGAGGCACACATGAAAGCCCGACAACCCACTGCCCATTTAGGGATTATTAGATGGGCAACCTTTTCCCTTGAGGAAAATAGCCAAAAACATCCTCCTCCTTTGGTTTGATTTTGTAAAAAAGAAAACCCTCTTTTGTGTGCTTGTATTGGTGTCAGATGGGGGAAAACACAGCGGGGTAGGACACGGGCTGGAATCCTCTCCGGATACTTAAAAAATAAACATCGGGCTGATGCGGAACAAACCCGCCTTCTCCTCTGAACCAGCGGCGTGCTGCGGAGGGACGAGGGTTTGGGGAGGGCAGGGGCTGGTCCTGCTGCCTCGCTGTGCCCGGCCCTGCAGCCCTCTGAACGGTAGGGTATATAAATGTGATTTATTGCCCTGTTGGCGCAGGAGCTTGTGGGCTTATAAATTACTTGGAGATTTCTCGCTAATAGAGGGAGTGTGGTATAAACAGGAGAGATGAGAGGGCTTGAGAATGTATTTCAAAGACCTTTTTGGGGAAGGAGAAGTTTCGTGGCTGTTGGCAGGTACGGGGTGGTGGCTGGCTGTGGTGGAGGGAGAGCCTTTACAGACCAGCCCAGCCGGGATATTTTTTTTCTTGCTCCCTGTGAATGGCTGATGGATTTTGTGGGTGCTCCATGGAGCAGAGCTGGTAAGTCAGAGTGAAAATGCTCACGGAGCCCGTTAGCCCAAGACAGCAGGCTGGGGGTTGCGTTGGGTAGCTTGTTTAAGCAGAATTGATCAGGCACTTGTGTCCATGAGCAGGAGCAGGCAGTGAAAAAGAACCCTCCAGCTCCCTCAGAAAGGGAACGCTGTGGCAGCAGGGTTTTTATACAGGGAAACTGGGAGTGCCAAATAGATGCTTATCCCTTTTGTTAGCAGGTACCAAGCTGGCGTGACTGGCATCCCCATGTTACTGCTCCAAAGCAGTTTTTCTCATCCCCGAGATGGTGCCAACCGGTCTTGCAGCACGTCGCCACGTGTAGCCGAGGGGACTCTGCCACCATGCACAGCAGCATGCGGCAGACTGAAAGCAGTGGTGATGGTACAGGAGCATCGTTTTGGGGAGGGCGTTCCTGAATTGGGAGGTGCAGAAATACATCTCCTCCAGCATGCCTTCAGGCTGGGTTTGGGGGGTGCCCAGCTTTGGCACTTACCTCCCTCGCAGTTCCTGGTTTGCTGACCACCTTTGGCAGGGCATGAGGGGAAAGGGCTGGCAGCTTCTCTGCAGGCTTGCGAGGGCACTGGGCTTGATGAGGAGCATCTTGGGTGCTGACACTGAAACAGAGGTGGTCCCCGTCTCTTCTGTTTTCCCTTGAAGCTTTTGGAGCTGGCCATACGCTTCGTTCGCTGAATGTGAGCTTCTAAGCCATTTTTGAACATCTTGGTCTTACGTTGGGGATGTTTTTGGTATGAAATCGTGCTTTGCTGATCGCTCCTGGAAGCTCTGCAGTGTGTTACTGTGCGGCATCTCAGTCTGGTTTCAGGTAGGGACACCCTGGAGAAATGATGGGAAATGGAAAAGGTTGTTGTTTATGATGACTTTAATTGGGTTTTGCTAAATGAAAGTGGTTCTTCCCAGGTAAGTTGATTTGAAGAGATTTATTTGGAGTACGTAGCACATTTTCAAATGAAAAATGGTTCTGTCCAGCTCCTGCATCAGCAGGGCTCCCGTGGTGATGTATTTGGGGTTCAGAGGACATCCAGAGAGCTCCATCCTGCCTTACAGTTCATGAAATAGTTTTGCAAGGCAAGCAAAGCTTAAAGCAAGATCAAAAGAAAATATCTCCCTTGCAGAGATGAAGGAAATTTTGCATCTTATGTTTCAAATAAGTGAATTACTGATCAAAATAATCTCTGGAAAGCCCTGCTCCAGAAATAGCTTGCAAGACTTTTGTAAATAAAGATGTTTCTCATGTACATGGGAAGAGAACTATGCAGGAACGACTCTAATATTGCAGGTGCTTGGTCACGGTAACTTGGGGAGCAGAAAAGGAAACTGGTCAGCAGTGTGTTGGCAAAGTGTGCAACTGAAATGGGGAAAAGCTGTTTGAAGGACAAGGGGGTGCTCGTCTCTGTGGCTGTGATGTCACAATTTGCCATTTATTTTTAGCTAATTTGCTGCCCTACTCCACTTTTCACCTTGACTGCTCTTCCTCAACACTGTTACCCCAGGATCTTGCCTTTAACAAGTCCCAGTGGGTTCAGAGAGCTCCAGTGACTTGTTGCTGGGAGCTGGTCTCTTGCTGGATTGGGCTGTGCTGTTGTCCCAGTTTCCTGCTCTCTCCTGTTCAGGAGCCTTCAATGTCATTTCCAAACCTGCGCTTCCTTGTGGCACAGCAGCGCTGGGCGTCTCTGGGCCCCTGCATGAACAGGGCAGATGAATCTTATGTCCCCTCTGTCCCCTTTCTGTGAATTTTGGGTTTTGATACAGCTGTGTACTTTGCTTTTCAAAAAGCAAGATTGTGCCCCTGGCTCTTCCAGCAGTATCCCAAGTCAGGGCTCATCTGATAGATTATTTGGATGTGGTGGGTGAAGTCCAAGGACAGAGAATATGTCATTACATATTGCCAGCATCGCTGACGAGTGGGAACTGGAAGGAGAAAAAGAAATGCCCAGTGGTGGTTGGTATTTTATTGGGTTTTTACACCTGAGAAGTGACTGTCTCTGTGAACCATAGCTTGAAGTTTGCAGAGATCTTCTTCCCGTACAACTCCTTTTCCTGTTTTGATGCTAAAAGCTTCAGATCAGCCTGGCAGTGGGGAAAGGCAGATCCACAGTGACCCCTTATAATCATAGAACCATAGAATCGTTTTGGTTGGAAAAGACTTTTAAGATCATCAAGTCTAACCAATGCTGCCATGCGTCAGCCACGTTCAGCAACACCAGCCCTGCTGTCACAGGCTTTGTGTCACTGGGTCAAGATGAAGAGCCCGGAGGGGCTGTCCCCCAAGCTGGGCATCCCCATCTCTCTGAAAGAGGGATCAGCCCAGAGAGACAGGACTTTTTCCCCCTCCATAACTAGTATTAGCAGGCTGGCATTCAGCAGACATGTAACCACTGAGGCTGCTGTGTATTTACTAGTTTCCAGTGACGTTTTGGTAGTTTCCATAACATGGATTTGATACTTGCCCTGAACCTGCAAACATCTCCCTTCAGAGCAGTGCTGTTGGAGATGGTGGGAGTAAAGAAGATGCTCAGCTGAATGGTGGAGAAGACAAATTTTAAATGTAGGAGGGGAGGGTGCAAGCTATGAGAGGGATTTTGGGTCTCAAACAGCTAATGTCAGCTAGTCCTAAAAGCAGGCATGAAAAAACTGGAGGCAGGCTAGTGGGACTGAACACAAGGCAGAAGTTGAGGTATCAGCAGCACAAACATTCCCAGCAGACTGACTCCTGCAATTTCAGTAAATCCCCTGATTGGTCTCCAGTTATTGTTAGATGGATTAACCTCTCTTGGTTGCAACCATTTTCTTAGATCCCAGGGCTGTGTAGAGGCTGCCAAATCGTGGGCTGAGTGAGCAGTGACACCTGAGGAGGTCCCTTTCCCCTTGGCACCATTCCCATGGAGGGTCACTAGGTGTTATCTTGCCAGAATAAGCAGGAGCGGGACCAGTTGGAGCTTAGTTAAAGGTTTCCAGAGGGAAAACTCGATTGAGGAAAAGTGGCTTGGATAATTCGATAGGGTCTGTAGGCATCTCTGCTGTGTGCTTTTGGAGAAGTCACCATTCACGTGAGATCAGTGCTTGGGAGCTACTGTCCAAGGAGACAGTTGTTAGCCACATCTCTGTTTCCTTCGCAAATGCAATGGAAATGTTTTGGAAATCCTGCCCCGAACTCGTGTGCGCTGCTCGGCAGTTGCCATGCTTTACCCTAGAGGGAGTTGCTTTTCTGCAGCGGGAGCAGGGATCTGTGTGTTCCTTGGACGATGTCAGGGGACCGGGATGAAAGGAGCGACCAGGGTAAACATCGGATCACTGCTGCGGTGCTGCCACTGCAAATGTTTATTTCTTTTGTGGGGAGATCGGTCTCTGGTGATCTTCTGTCTCCTGACAGCGGTGTTTTCCCCTGTATCGCTTGGGTTTCCCACAGCTTGTGCTTTTGCTCCTGTTTTCGTGGAGATCCTTGCTGGGCTGGTATCGAGCAGAAGAGCCAGAGATGTCACCTTGGACCTGATGGGCCCGTGTTTTAAAGCGGTGTTGTAAGTCCTAGGGGTGAATGACTCTGCCTTTTTCCAGGGTTTGGAAACCCCCTGCCCGGTTTCAGGGGAGTGGGCTGGGTGTTCCTGCTCTGCCCCACTGCCGTGGCCAAACGGGTTTGCAGCTGGAGCATCTGCCCCGGGAGGAAGTTGCTGTTGATGGAGGGAAGCAGGGAAGAGGTCAGGAGTGCTTTGAACCTGGCAGGTTTTTCAGTAACTGGGCTCAGGTCTCGTTTGAAGAGACGATCGAATTGCTGGTAAGTATTTTTAGTGGGGTGCCTGCAGCTTTTGTCCCAGAGCACCCCGCTGGGAGGACTGCCCTGGCCTCTGCCACAACCCAACTGCTGTGGCCAAGCTGGGCTCCTCCACTGCTGCGTGTGAAACGGGGTGAGGAGCGGAGGGCGATGGGGACAAACCGTGTGCTCGGCTGGCAGCACCCCGAGGACGAGCGGGGCTGGGGGAGGGCAGCCCCCTCACCCTTGTTTCTCACCTTTGCGGAGCTCCCTGTGCTTTGTGCAAAGGGTTTTGAGTTGTTTGGGAGCAAGTTGGCTGCTGGTGCTGGGTCTGCTCCAACAGGGCCCTCCTCTGTGTCTCACCGTGCGGGCGATACGTGCTCGGAGATGGATGACTGTGCTGCTGCCTTGTCGGGGACCGGGTTTGCTCTTCGTGTGTGTTGGGCTGGAGAGACTTTACGGTTTCCTCTCGAGGTTTTGTTTCTTCAGTGCCTGTTTGAACTTCTCAAAAACACTAACAGATAGCTACTTGCAACAGTTTGAATTGCTGAATGGTTTTAATTCTTGCATATCAGGGCAGTTTATTTCAGCAGCAGTATTTTCTCCATAAAGAAAAGGAACTTTTTTTTTATGTTAAGGTAGTGAAGGCAGTTGTAGTGTGTCAAGCTCCCCGAATCCAGCTGCTGGCTTTGTGGATCCATGATCTCACAGAGGCTGGTTGGGGCTGTTCTGCAAAGCCTCATTGCAGGTTTTTTTGCAGCAGTACCTGTGCCATGAGGAGGGACACAGCATGAAGCTACTTCTGAAAAATATTTAGGTCCTGGTGCTAGCAGCGAGGAGCAGTGGCAGCAGCACAGAGCCATGCAGGGATCCTGGGTCGTGCGTGGCCCGTGAGAAGCCTGAAGGACGTTGCCACTGGTCAGCAGAGCGTGTGGGGAATTAATGGATATTGAAACTTCCCCCCGAGCAGGGAGTGCATCCCTTGGGAGGCACGGCGGGAAGGGGGGCAATTGTTTGGGTTTTTTTTTTGCCCTCCTTGACTTGCCGGTGTTGGAAATAACTGTGGTGAAGTGGCAGCGATGGGGGCTTAGCTCTTCCCCAGCAAAACCATCTGGGGAGAAACCACGGTAGGAGATATCAACAGTAAAAAGGAATATTTCGGAAAGCTTAGGCCTGTGGAAGCAGTGAGTTTTGCAGATTAGGACTGTTGTGAAGGCTTCTCCAGAGGCAACTCTGTCTTCTCTCCATGGGTTGTGTGTCTCAGGGTGGGTTTGATCTGCATGGTAGGACATGTCCAGAGCAACGTATATGCAGTGAGGTCTCGGTGCTAGGGAGATGCAAGGGTTTCTGCTGGCACCAAGGTTTGTGTTGCTGAGACCATACACTGTCCACGTCCAGGCCGTGTAGTTCCAAGTCAGTGCTGTTCAGGCAATATTTGGCACCAAAGGGGAAGGGACCCAAGTGGGTGGCTGGAGAGGGAGGTGGCAGGTGGGACAGTGCCTGGAGGGGATGTGGGGGCTTCACCCTGTCCCTGGATGGCTCCACCACGGTCTAAGGTGAGTAGCAGAGCTAAATAAACAGTTGTGTGATACTAGTCCAGCTTATTCCTATGTTTCTTCCAGTAAAAAAAAAAATATAAATAATTAGCACAGTAGTAAATGGGAACATTGTGCATTTTGGAAAACAGGGCGCTGAACGTGGGAACAAATTTGGAGCCCTGAAACCCAGCCTATCCAACTTCTGTCTGGCGAGTTTAACAGCTACAGCATGAGCCCTTGCAGCTTCCTGCAGCCCAGGCTGCACAGAGATGCCCTGTGGAAGCCTGAGGTGACCTCATGAAACCACCATGGGAATTTAATGTATTGCAGTAAGCAAGGGAGGAATCTGTTGAGCTGTTTGGTTGTATTTTAACATCCTCTATTTTTTCCCCTACTTATGTTTTTGAAACTCCTGTTCTTATTATTCTGGAATTATCACACTATTTCCTAAAAACATAGTTCCACTAAGATGTGGCTGGATTTTTTAAAATGGAAAAGCAGTGGTTCTTGTGTGAGAGAGTTGTAGTACTCAAGCAAAGCTAAACTGCTTTGCACTCGCGTGGGCCCTCAGTCTCCCTGCCTCAGTGTCTCTTCCTGAGACAAAATCACTTGGATAAACGACGACTTCGAGTCAGGATTGCTGAGATTGCCTTGAACTGGTATCACAGATGTCCTACAAGACCACAGGGCTGGACATTTTAAAGCTGTGTCATGATCTGCTGTCCCAGTTTGGGAACCCCAGAAAGGACAACCAGAGTTACTTGACAAAGGTTTATTTCAGTGTTTCCATCTGCTACATGGAGGATCTCAGTTTTCCCCTTGAGACCTCTGTCGACTGACAGTCGGCCAACGGTCAGAGCTGCAGAACTGAGCACCTGCAGATCCCTTTGGGTACATGGGGAGCTGCAGCGACCCTTCGAAATCCTTCTGGGGCAGATGAGGTGCCAAAGCTGTAGTGGTCACGTCTGCGGGGCGTGGGGTAGCTTCGGGTCGGACCTTCCTTCAGCACCGACCTCCCTCACAAGCCCTGGGCAGTGGCTTTGGAAGGCGACGTTTTGCCAGTCACTGTGGAAGTCAGAAGGACCACCCAGTTCTGATAAGGGCAGTTTAGAAAGGAAGGGGAAGATTGTGAAAAGAGGGGCAAAGGGGCACAAAGGGAAGAAAAAAAAAAAACCCCACGGCTGAACAAAAATGAAGATCAAGACCGCTGTTAAGCACACTGCCTGTGAGGGAGGTCTCCACCGTGCCTTTTCTCATCTAGAGCCAGCAAGGATTGCATTAACAGCTTCAACGCAATGGAACAAATTAATCCCTGATGTAATTGAAATCGGTGAGGTCTCACAATAGGTGAGTTTGACCCAGTGGGATAGAAATAGAACAAGTATTGGAATGAAGGAGTGAAATGAAGTCACACTGTTCAGCCATTGGTATTTCATTCCTAGAAACAAAGGCCAGACAAACGCAGAGAATACATGGCTCTGCTGGGCATGGTTGAAAGCTGCTCAATAATATCAAGCTTTGAAGGGATATTTCTGTGTGGAGAGGAAGTATATAGCAGAGATATAACAAGCATTAAAAAGAAAGAAAGACAAAGAAAGAAAGGAAGAAAGAAAAAGCTCTGCTTGCTCATTGCCTGATTGATAGCTGTGGTAAAATACTAGCCCTGAACTTAAAAAAAAAGATATATCACAACTGGAGAAAAAGAAGAAAAAGAATTAAGGTCTGAATTGTATTTCTGGAGGATCAAAACTGTCAAGAGCTCGTGGTGAGAGGCGTCATCGTGCAGATACCCCCACAGCTGAGATGCACAGGGTTGGTTCGCTTTGGTTAGCACGGATAGCAGGAACTGGTTCCACAGGGAAAGAGGTACCTTTGGGTGCTGGGAGGCGGCTCAGTCTTGGCCCCTTTGGTGCTGCTGCACCACAGCACGATGCAGGCTCCTGCGGGGGGTAAGGTGGATGCCGGAGAGGTGGGCTCCTGAGCTGCTGTTGTTCATGGTAATTATATTAGTAACGTGACTTGGGGGCTGCAGCCAGTGACCTGGTTCTGGATCGGTGAGAACGGGCAGATGCAGGTGGAGAAGTGGAGGACAGGGGTGTTGGGGCCCGTTGAAGAGAGCTGCATTGAGGCACTTCAGCAATGCTCTGTGCTGGGCTTTGCACCGGCAGGCAGCATGGGCCGGAGGCGCCTTCCCGTCCTCTGGTTGCACGCGAGTATGACTGGGGTTTAAAAAGTCATTAATCAAGGCTGAAACCCTGCTCTTCCCCAGGCTGAACCGTTTCCCAGGGTGGAACAAGTTTAAAATGTCGCTGTCTCACAAATGGTGCGTTTTCACAGTTCTGGCTAAGGCTCGCTCCGTCATCAAAAGGAGAAATTTGGGTTTCTCGAAAGCGGCATCATCTTTCTCTAGAAAATGGCCAAATACTGACTGATGGGCCATAAAACATTCGTTTCCTCAAACTCTCTCAGGTTCCATTTTTTTGGCACTGCCTCCTGCCTTCCTCATCGTTTCATACCAGCTCAGTAACTGTTGTCTGCCGTCCGAGGGTCGATGGACACGTTGCTTTGGGGGAGCTGGGTAGCGGTGGTGCATGGCTTGGAAAGCTGTCGGGATCTCAGGGAGATGCTGGGGGGTTTGGCTGAGCGATAGCAGTGTTTCTCAGGGGCTGTGTGTTTCGGAGAGAAGGAAGGTCTGACGCTGCCTGAGGAGATTTAATGTATGGCCTCTCTGAATGCGGCAGGCTGCTCTCCGGAGAGAACGAGGCTCCACTTGCAGAGCAGCTTTTGGATCCAAGTATGTGTCACCTCGCTGAGCTTCCTGTCCCCTCTTCCAAGCCCTGGAAATGTCTTCTCTTTGGGTCTTGTTTAACATTTCTGAAATCCAAAGGGACGGGCAGGCTCGACCCCCTCATCACCCCATTTCCTTCTCCTTTCCAGCTCCGTCCCTACATGCACTTCACTCAGAGTGCATTAAACAAAGAGCAAACATCATTGAATTTCACGTACTACAGCAACTTGAAAGTGCTCAAGTCAAAGGAATGAGGGGCTCAATTTCAGAGCGTATCTGTGCCGGAGCAGGGAGAGCTCTGGGTTTCTCCCCATGATGGGCTGACGTCTCCTGCATGGGCCCATGCCGAGGGAGAGTTTGACACCCGTCCTTGGTGTGGGCAGGGGCTCCTCTGCGATGAGGGCAGGCGCAGGAGGGGAGGTGGAGGTGGTCTGGTGCTGGGCTTTCTTCCTTTCCCAGCATGATGAAATGGAGGTTGGGAAGAGGGTGGAGAAAGGGGATAGCCTGAATGCATTGCAAGGAGAAGCACAAGGGGGAGAAGTATTATTCAAGCTGAAGGACACTGTTGGTACAAGGATAAACAGATGTAAACTGGATGTAAGTATACGAGGTAGAAAATAAAGGCAAAGGATATTAGGGAAGTGTTTCTGAAACAGCCTTCTAAGAAAACAAAGAGGATGGTTCATGACTCGATTTATGAATGGGCTTATAGAGTGGTATGGCTCTTGTGGAGCGAGATCTTTTGGCATCTGGGTTTTAAATAGGACATTCGTGCTTGTCCGATGAAATATTTTTTTCCCACCAAAAAAAAAAAAATCAAAAAGCATTTCAAGTTAAATGCTTTGTAAACACTTGGTGGAGTCTTTTGTGGAGTATCATGTCTGTGTCGTTTTGAACAACCACTTCCATGGTGCACCGTGTTCCCTTTCTCACAGTGCATCCTGGAGGGTACACAGTCATCATCCAAGGTGGCATCTCCCAAGACTGAGAGTGCAACTTAACTGTTGGGATATTTATTTTTCAAGGAAAAAATTTTTTTTTGTGGATAGCAGGAAGGAACAAACACCAAGGGTCTAAGTTCTGTGATTTTGAAAGGCTTAGTTACGTTTGTGCAATTCTGGCACTGTCACACCATAGCCTCTCTCCCATTGGATGCACAGAGGTTCACTCTGAAGTGCCCTCTCCCTTTGCTCCAGGTTCCCGCTGCACATCTGGACATGGAGCCGCTTTGTGTTAGATGAATTTCCAAATGTGTTTCTGAGCCCTAGGAAGTGAATACGTCAAAGCAGTGCACATCCACTTCTGTCTGGCTTTGCACTAGGCTCTGTAGCCTGAAGGTAACAATATCTTGGCGATGGATTGACTTTGCAGTTAAGAGGAGGAAAAAGCAGCAAATAAGGAGTGCATTGTGTTTCACTATGTCGAGGATGGCTGTCGTGGTGAGCTAGCAAATCCTGCTCTAATTGGCATAGAGGAATTTTGCCAAAGTCATGGAAGCAAAGTGGTTTGTTACTTGCCTTTGTGGACTTGAGAGAGATCTGTCTTGGATATCCTCTTGTTGACCTTATTGAGTTAACTTTCATGTGTTTAGAAGGTCATGGAGAAAATCATTAATATTAGGTTGATTTGATGGCTGAAAGGTAATAAGTATTTCCTGCTTATCAGATGGGGTTTGAAAGGACTTTGAATAGCTTGATTTGTTTATCTTTTGCAATCGGTACGGCCCTTAGCGAGAGGGATTTTGTATTCCTAGTTCGCTTTGGGGAATGACATATGGTTTGCTCTCTGATGAGGCTTGGAGGGCTCCGTAGGATAAAAAGCAAAAAATCAGGAAATTCTGAAGTCCAGCTCCCAGCTGACTTGGCCATGCTGTGGGCCTTGGACGTCTCATGCTGTAATGCTTTATGACATGAACAATAACAGATTAACATCCCCTTTTACTGGAAAGCTCAAAATAGAAAATTCGAAGTGCGTAGAGGTTGGTTGGATGGAAAGCCAAACCCCGTAACCATGGCTTGGCACCGTGAGGGTTTCATTGACCTTGGCGGGGCTCTGGTGGCTTTCTGTTCCCAACAAGGCATCGGTGTTTGCAGAGCTGTGGCACAAGCTTGTGTAGGACTAACATCGCGCTGCTGCTGTCGGGGGCTTTTGCCGTTCTTAAGCATTTCTTGGATTACTTAAGGGTGAAACCTTAGGCTGCATCAGCAAAATGGTCTTCCCCTCTCCCCCCATCTGGGATTTAACAAATAGGAGAGTCATTCTTTAAGCTGAAGGATCGTTGTAAAGCCATTTAAAATGAAATCCACTCATTGTTTGAGAATCATTCGGCAAGACAGCACTTGAAAATCTCCCAGGGTGGCTGTCTGAAGACAGATGTTGTTTCTGGTTTCTGTGGCTGTTTGGAAAGGAGGTAGGAGTAAATGCACCTACCTTGAACGATTGGGCAAGTACAACAGAGGAGGGAGAGCTGCTTATTTTCAGGAGTGAGGCATTTCTGATGCATGAGTTGCTTGAGGCGATGGTTGTTTTTAAAAGGAATGCTGTATATTCCCTGGCATAAGCTCTGTATTGCCCACTGTATTTTTAGGATGTCTTTGTAGCTGTATATTATCGCTGAATAGATGTAGTGATAAATAAATAGTAAATGGATGAGGAACTGCTTATAAAGAAAAAGAGAGGAAGAATAAAAATGCAAGTGGATTTGATGCGCTCTGTTTTAACGACTAGGATTTTGCAGACTGTAAACCACTGGCAGAGAGTTACATGGAGTTACATGAAACCCGCTATCCCAAGATGCTCAAGTTGTCCTGCATAGACAGTGGCCCGCACCAGTTGGATAGACTTGCAGAATAGACCACAATACAACCTCAAACCCCAACAAAATGCTGGAGGAGATATAGCAACGCAGGAAATCCTTTTGCTGTCTCTAGAGAGTGTCCCACAGGGCACAGTGCTGATCTGGAGCTCGAAGGTGCAAGCGGCCGTTCATTTCAGGGACCTGTTGAGCTAAGCTTTGGATCCAGAGTCTGTAGGCTTTGCTACCTATAGCATGGATGTGTGGATGATCAGATTAAAAGGCCAAAAAAAAGGTGGTCATTTTGTGCATGATGTTTTTGTATGCAGTAATAACATGTTAATAGTAAAAAAAAAATATTTCCATGTGCTTTGGTGAACAGAAGTGAAAGCCCCTAAGTTTTCAAGCGGGACTGGAACTTAAAAACATTTCTGCATTCATTTTTGTGTGGTTGTGATCGTTACAGAAATGTATTTGGGGGTGGATGGACTTGGTTTCAGGTGACCTTCTTGAGTGAGTGTTGGCGATCAGTTACCGAAGGAGGCATGTGTTACTAATTTTTTTGAGATTTATGAAAGAGTCTCTCTCTTATGGTACATATAAATGGACTTTCTTATCTCAGTAAAGTTAGCTGCTTGGGGGACTATACTCTTTAGGGCAGGGACACTGTGAGAATGGATTTCAGCGGTGATCAAATAGGTTTTATCTCATGAAATCGACACTGCATGAAATTTTATTTTAGAGTATTGATAGTCTCTGCTGTGGGCCAGATGCAGCCCAGGCTGGCACAGCTAATTCACCTTGGCCACACTCCAGCAGAGCATCCTGTTTCCACAGAGTGATTAAGCATGTGCTTATCTTTAAGCAGGCAGCTAAATCCTGGTGGTTTCACTGCTGCGCTGGACCAGGTCTTCTTGACCAAGGGACAGGTCAGCTGCAAGGAGAACCTGTAGCACATTCATCCTCCAGGATTTCTTCCTCTGGGTTAGAGCTGGAGAAGTGGAGTGATACACGCTTGGGCTGACTTTATGTCAGGACTCGGTGTCCCCTGCTGATGCCTGCATCAGGCTGCAGCTGGGCTTGGACAAGGTGTTGGGGTTGTGGGTGATGCCGGCCAAGCCCTCGGCTCGGGGAGGAGGAGATGTCATCCCTCTGGGCTGCAGCATGCCCTTCTTGCGATGGGAGGAGACGCTTCTTTAGCTGATCCTGGGCAGGAGACCTGTGACAAATGTGCACAGGCAGGTTCATGCCTGTCTGGAGCTGACTGCAGCTCCACGGGTGCTCCAGAGTCCACCCGGGCACTGCGGCTACGGGCTGGGGCCTCTGTGGTGCGAGCGCTCGAGAGACCATTAAAAGAGACAATTAAAACATGTTTTGGAAAATATATTGCCTTTTCTGTTTGAAGTTTCCAAGAAAGCAAAGCAACCTGCCCTTCCCCCCTCTTCAGATCCCACCTGTTTTGTTTTTTTTTTCCTAGAAAAATGTGAAATTCATTAACATGTGGTGAACGCAATGTAACGACGTCATCTTGATTTAAAATCTGTTTTAAATCTTAAAACGCTGAAGCCAGAATCTTAACTGCAAATAGCCTGGCTTTTGTGGGTATGAGGCAGACTGTCAACGTTACTCGAACATCTCTATTTTTAGTAGTTTAGCATCCTTTGCGACAGTATCATTTGAGAAGAAAGCAAGAAGAGATGTAGGATGAAAAAAAAAATAGACATTATTCATGTTAGAAGCCAAGTCCTGCTTGCTGGGCTCAGTCATAGCTGCGGTGCCTCCGGGGAGGAGAGCAAGCAGAGCCTGGCTCGGGCGAAGGAGGTGAGCCCCACCAGCATCCCGCCATGCCCTCCTGGCAGCTGCCCTGGCTGCTTCTCCTCTCGCATCCTCGGCTTTGGGTCACGGCTTCTTGCTGTGCTGTTTTCTAAGAGTGGGGAATAGTGCTACGATTAAGTGCATAATTCTTGTCTGTCACTTCTGTCATCACCTCCAATGTCTGTTTAGACCCAGTGTTGCCCTGAACCTCCTTTGGCACAGCCTGCGGGTTTAGCTCCTGCGGTCTCCTCCTGGCTTCGGACAGTAAAATAAGAGAGTTAAATCGGTTTCTCTCCTAGGACTTGGGATTCAAATAGCATAATCCCAACATTTAATAAGGGCGACAAAGGCAATCCCGCAACGTCCCTGTGAAGCTCGTTGCTGTTGCCACTGTGTTGAACATCGTGTTTTTGTTTGGGTTGCTTAGTGAAGGTCTGGTGCTAAGCAGCACTGCCTGCCCCAAGTTTTCCTCCTGCTGCTGATCTGTCTGTCTACTCAATAACTGGAAACGCTAAAAAGTTCTTTTGAGGTTTTGACTTTCAGGGAGTATTTGACTTTTAGAAATACTTGCTGGTATGAGATGACAGATGCAGGAGCGTGAAATGAGGCTGTTTTGCCTGTTGTGCCCACTTGCTTTTATACATTTTAGCCTGGAATGGACCTGAACGAGGATTTATCGACCCTTTTTCATTTGCATTGCCAGCTCCATCCCCACACCGATATATCAGAATACTGTTGCTTCCAGGCTAGGAGGACAAGCATGCCGTAGTGGGGAATGTGTTAGGAGAAGTAGTAACTGTGCTAGGAGTAAGTGTTGTTCGTCTGCCAGCCCCAAACCTAAGCATCATTAAATTCCCACGTGATTCTTATTTTGTGGTGGATTTTGTCTCTTACGTGCAAGTGCTGCACAGCATTAGAGGTCACCAACAATGAACAGTCTTTGTCTTGGTCAAATTAAAAATTGCCTATTGTGCAGTAGTTTCGTGTGTGCCATTTGATAATCTTTTGGTTTTGGTTTCCAGATCATTTATTGTCCTGTGAAAGGAGTCTGCCACCAAAATATTGTCCGTGAGTTTGGAGTTGGGCAGCCTGGATGTTGTGGTGTAAATGCTCTCAGGGACAGAGCATGGAACAATTTCTGGGCTTTCATATTGTTTGAGTGTGAAGTGCTGTTGGGTGTGTGCTGCCCAGCCTCCCCTTTGGAGAGCATCTTGAGAACATCTTGGTTGTCTGGTCCTCTGACCTTGGGCAAGGTGGGACAACTCTCTGGAAGCAAAAGCAGGAATCCTGTTTTGGTGTTTCTTGGGAACTGTGAGTTAAGATAGGAAACAAGATCTTCAGAGAAGGGCAGATGTGTCAGTGAAAGTTTCTGGTAATATTTTAAGGCTGTAGTGAACTGAGGTTAATTTAATCAATTGGCCAGAAAAAAAAACAGATGAAGTGGCTCAAGACCCTGCTGATAATGGCCTCGTGGCTGGACGTGCTGGTTTGGCTCTCCCTGGTCCTCGTGGTCTCTCCCCAAGCCGTGGCCCTGTTGAGGCTAACAGAGATGCATCCATAGAGGGTCACCAATGAGCTGGCTTCACTTAAAAGCAGAGCTGGCAAAAAAGTTAGGCTGAAGAGTGGCTGTGTACAAATGAGACTTTTATCTTAGTAGATTTTATGCCTGCACAAATCTAGAGACCAGTCTGTTAACATCAGCGTAAATAGGTTTTTGCCTTGACTTCTTCCCTGCAGTTAGTCCGGGGAATCAATGCAGCTGCTGAAGGTGAAGCACAGACTCTCTGGAGTTGTCCATTCCCTTTCTCCCATATGTGTCCGCATAACCTGGTACAGGCTATGCATGCGCAAAGGAGAGCCCAATTTATGGGCAGCGTGACTGACTGAGATTAAATCAAAGCAGGACCGAGCAGAAGTTTTTACTCAAAAAAAAAAAAAAAAAAAAAAAAAAAAAATCCCTCACAGTTTGATTGTAAAAACCCAGGTTTGGTTTGCTGTGAGCTGGAGAGCCAGCTCTGGCTAGAGTTACACATTGAGTGCCTGATACCGCGGCCGCAGCTGTCAAGTGAAGGGCAGCCAAGTCTGAGTCCTCCTGCGCCACGTGCCCCTTGGCAGGTCCATGTGCGATCTTGCTATCCAAGATGCTTGTTTGGTTTCATGGTCTGTTCTGTCCTCTCTCCCCCCCTCCCCATCCGCTCTCAGATGTTTGCTGCCGAGGAGAATGTCGATTTTCGGATACACGTGGAGAACCAGACGCGAGCGAGGGACGACGTGAGCAGGAAGCAGCTTCGGCTCTATCAGCTCTACAGCAGGACAAGTGGGAAACACATCCAAGTGCTCGGCAGGAGGATCAGTGCCAAAGGAGAAGATGGAGATAAATATGGTAAGGATATTTACTGGGATCCCTCAGGCTCCAGGTCAAAGGCTTTAATCCTGTATGTTGGGCTGAGAATCTCGTGGGAGAAAAATAAGAGCAGCAATAAAAAACAGGATAAAAGGGAAAAAAACCCTTTCCAGGTTAAGAACATGGGATTTGTTGTGTTGGAGGAGGCTGTCAGCCCTGCTCCCAGCTGCAGGCAGTTCCCACAGTAGTGTCATGCCCCAGTTTATTAGTGTGTGATAGTGCTTGAAGAGAAAAATGTTTTTCTGCCTGACGGATGATCTCGCAGTGTGTCTACTGTAATTCATAAATGGTAGCCAGGTTGGTGATTGGGGATGTTCTTTCCCTGTGAACTTGAGTTTGGGTGAATCTGGTGCTTCAAAGAAGCACTCTCATCTTTCTAGGTGGGGAGGTTACCTGGTTTGAACTGAAATTAAGTAGACTTTGGAGCTTGGAGAGTACCCAGAGCTTAAGTTGAATCTCAGGGCGCGTGGATCCTGCAGGAATGCAAATAATTGAACTTCCCCTGGGCAAGCAGCATGTTCAGCTATTCTCATTGTGATTTGCACACAAGCAACATGATAGAAATGCTGCTAGCAGGCTGAATTATGAAAAAACTCTAATTCTGGTAGATTTTGAGATGGTTGCGGCAGAGATGCTTTTGCTCAAGTTGATTGCTGGAAGGATTTTAGGGCTGTTCAGAGAGCTGGTCGTTCTGTTACAGATGTAGATGTTCATGCGTCGCTGCAGAGCTGTGTGTATTCATTGGCTAGTGTCCACGTTCACGTGAGGTTGACTTCACGTGCGGCACTGGTGGGGCGGAGGTGGGCTATGATGACGGCAGGTCAAAATCTGCTCCCTCGGGGGGCTTCAGGCAGGATGAGGTACATGCCGTGCCTGGCACAGAGGGCAGCTGCTGCGGAGGAGCAGGCTGAGCTGTGCCATGGGAGGTGACAGCTAGAAAACACCTGGCTGGTGTGAAACGAACCCACACTGCTGTTGTGTAGGGTCACCCAATCTCTTGGAGAAAGCCCTGCCCCAAGATCTCATCGACCACGTCCTTTGTCATTCCCAAATTTCCAGATAAAACAGGAGTGGAAAGTGCCACTTGGCTGCTAATTATTGTGTCATTTTATTGCATTCATCCTCTTCAGGTTTGATATGTAAACTAGTTGCTGCGTGCTGGCTGCTGGCTTCCCAGGAAACGCTCTTGCCCACAGTAACTGTCAGGTAACGTGCTGTAGTTTTCCTCTCCATAAAAGAAGGCGGCATTTACAGTGGGGTGCAGCAGGGAAGTGTGCCCGTGAGCAGCTGACAAGTGCTAATTTATGTGTCAAAGCCCATCTTGTCCCCTTCATACATATGCAATCGTGCCTGAACAACAAACCCTTGCAGCGCGGGAGCCTGCTCGAGACCGGTGGAGATGCTGCACAATTGCAGAGCCTGAGGTTTCCTGTCTGGGGAGCTCCCTGCCACCGAATCCTCTCCGCTCCTGGTTGCTGGCATCCTTCTAACAACCCGGAGCGCTCCGGCCATGGAGGCCATTTGCTGACCCCCCCCCGCCTGCTGCTTCCCCCGCGCCTCCTAATAAAACTCCTTGATGCGTCAAGCTGCAAAGCCTTCCCGTCCCTAGCCGTGCTGAAAGGTTATGGAAATCTGTTCATCATCCTGCTTGGCACGGGAACAATTAGAGCATGATAATCGGGGAGACAGTGAGGTGGGGCGTGGAGGGTCCAGGATGTGACCACGCAGAGCTCCTAGCTGTGATAATGAAGGGGGGAGAGATGTTGGAGTTACTGAAGTGAGAACCATCTGTGTTACAGCCAAAACTGGATACAAAGGCAATGACACAGGATTCATTATGTGCTGGGAACCCCTCCCCCCGAGGCATTATTATGGAGTAACCTTTGATCAAGACCAGAGAGAGGCTTAAAACCAGGTCTGGGGATCTCAACAGTTGCAAACTTTTGATCCACGTCTCCGTCTTGCTGGTTGGATCTGCCTCTGAAGGAGGACACCTTTCCTCTCGTGCAGCAGACGGCTGTTTTTCCTCCTGCCCTTTTTCTCCTCTTCCCTCTTTCACTGCCTCTGCGCTGGCACAGTGAGTCAGAGCCAGGCTCAGCACTGGGGCTCATTTCTTGGCTATGTCGCCCTTGCAGACGGTGCAATCTCCCACAGCTTCTCCACTGACTTAACCCTGTCCCCACTGACAGGGGAGATGATGGTGGAGGTGATGTGGGTTGATGTCCTAAGGAATACAGCCCAGGGAAGGCTTGGGGAGGACAAGCAAGAGCCAATGTCTGAGAAAAGGTGAGAGGTGTGGGAAAAGTTCTCCCCACAACTCAATCCTGTTAAGAGAAGGTGACATTAGGCAAGGGCAACACAACGTGGGAAGCTCTGTGGAGCGGGTGGCTGTGGCTGCGGTCCATAGTGCTCATCACCAGCAATTACCACTAGCCAGTTTTAAGGATGGAGGAGCTAATAACACTTTAGCACCTCTTTCTCCTCTCCTCCCATAGGCTAAAGAACAGTGTCCAAGTGAAGAGACACTTTTTTTTCCTCCTTTTTTTTTTTTTTGCACATATACAGCTTCCAAATGGCTGGCGTGGGAGGGTCGCCCTGCCTTTGAAGGGTGGTTAGTTTTATTGCAAGGTTTTATTGACTTCTGTAAAACTTCTCACCTCTTGGTTGAAGAGAATGCCCAGAAAAGAGGGGAAGTGGCAAATCTCAGGCAGTGAATTGCTCGTTTCCAGGCAGCCGTCATGAGTTACAAGCAAAATGACGGGCTAGCCCTGGCTCAGGGAGAGAGGGTACCGCCAGGCTGGGGGGATCCGGCCGGAGGAAGCACCCTCGGATGTTTTATCTAGGTCTGCAAATACCACGTGCAAGGAAAAATGCATCCTTTGCAATGTGTAGTTTTGCTGGCATAATAATTCTGGTACGTAATTTTTGGTTTATGCATTCTTTGGAGCCAAGATCTGGCCCCATGTGTCAAATTATTAAATGGCAAATTAAGTCAGTTAATAGAATTAATTGAGTCGATGTAATCCTTTTAATCAGATGGATTTGATCCCTTCTCAGATGAATTAGAATCCATTAACAGATAAGTCAATTATTGGACTAAATTAAATCTAATAATAATGCCTGCTGCTCACAGCAACACTAATTAATCTAAATACACTTACCTATCTCCCAAGGTTGTTTTTTTTTTAAAGGCTTAATTGATGTTCCTAAAGTGCTCTGAGATCTTTAGATAACAGACGATCTATGTGAGCAAAATATTATCTCTTAACAGACTATAAACTAATTAAAAGCCTGATCTATTTACAGATTGCATTTTTACTTTAATCTCTTCAACCTATTCAGGAGGAGTTTGCACTGGCCCAGAAAAACAATATTCCTGTTATAAGCTTATTATTACTTTACAGGTTCCTAAGTGGTCCTTTCATTCAGAAAATGAAAGGAGGAAGGAGAAAAAACAACCATTAAACTGCTGACAAAAAAAAAAAAGAAAAGGACCTGGAACCTTTATATTCTACCTCTGATAAATGGTACAGATAGGGAAGAGAGGGATCAGTGACCTGAAACCTTAGATCCTTTCATTTATTTTCATTTCACAAAAGGCAGAAGACATTCTATCCTGTTTGTTCACGATCTTTGTATCCGGCGCAGTCGGGGAGACAGAGCTCTCTTGGTTGCGTGAAGGCATTTTTTTTTGCCTCATTTGTATTTCACAGCCGTGTGATTTTTGTTTTAATTTGTCCCTGGCTACTGCTGTCCTGTGAGGTGATGAGAAGTGATAGCCATCAGGAGAGAGGCGAGGGGGGTGTGAGGGGTCTTTGGGCTCGCCCTCTCTCTGGAGGTAACTTTTATTTGTGGCGAGTGCTTGGGTGTCCTGAAGGCTGGGATGTGGTATGTCTGGGTGGGTTATTAGTATGTTCCAGGTTATCAGCCGGTGGTATTGTGTCCATTGACACTGTCTATCACAGTTTCAAAAACTCTTGAGTCCCCTGGAAGGTTATAAACCATCTGCCTTTTAAACCTTCTGGTTTATAAACCTGTTTTATAGCATGGGAGGCTTTGTTTGAGGACACCTCACAGCATGCAGGTATGACCTGTCTTCTCCTCAGCATCCCATCACTGCCAGCCTTTTCAGCCGCCTGGAGGGATGGACCCTGAGCCAGTGAAGTCTTCTCAAAGACTTCCCCTAGGTTAAGTGGGTTTTAGCTCAGGACTCAAGAGATGCTCCTGAGACAGGAGGTCTGGGGATGTTAACAAAGCATGGAGTTGCTAGCAGGGTGTTGACAAATCTGGGGTCAGGCAGAGCAAGGAGGGAAGCAAATGCAAGAGGTGGTGTGTATGCATGATCAGAGAATCATAAAATCATAGAATCGTTTTGGTTGGAAAGACCTTTAAGATCATCAGGTCCAACCATTAACCTAACACTACCAAATCCACCACTAAACCATGTCCCTCAGCACCACATCTACTCCTCTTTTAAATCCCTCCAGGGATGGGGACTCCACCACTGCCCTGGGCAGCCTGTTCCAGTGCTTGACAACCCTTTTGGTGAAGAAATTTTTCCTAATATCCAATCTAAACCTCCCCTGGTGCATGATGCCAGACATTGCCTCCACGTGTCACGGGTGTTCCTGGTACAGAACATCACTCCCCGTACAGGTGTGCTTTTCGGGTGGAAAATAAAGAGCTTGGGGAGACAGGTGCTGCCTTCCTGGGGCCACCCCAGCCTGGGTGATGTGCTCTGCAGCTTGCAGTCCCCACCTTCTCTTCTAGCTGGAGCTTCCCAGAGATGCTAGTGGACAAACCCACGGAGAGCACATTACAGCTGTCTAGACATCAGCCACACTCCATCCCGCCAGAGATTTCATTTGTGGTAGAAGTGGGCTCTGTTCCATGAGGAGGTGTAATATGTGTGGAAAATATTATTGTAGCGAAATAGCCTCCTTTAATTGACTCTAAATTTTGCAGGATTCCTTCCTAGGTTTGGGTAATCCTGTGCTCTCCAGAATTAATGAGCTGACATAGCACTTCTTGGGGTTTGGCAGCCTGACAGCTAATTTAGAACTCCCTAAACTCATTTCACTAATGACTCCCATTTGTTCTATATCAAAGCCTGGAAACAAATGCAAAATACCAGTGCCATTGTCCCATCTTTAGCAAGTCATTCTTTCCCCTCGGTATTTCTGGCACCTTAACAGCCAGCTGCCTTGGGAAACCTGATTAACCCTTTCCCTCCCTCGAATAGTTAAAATCAATTTTGATCCCCCTCCTGGGAAGATCAGGAAGAAAAAAAACCTAAACTCATTGTGGCTGGAAGGCGCAGAATTAACCTGCAAGAAAGATGGGATCTGTAGCCTCAGTGGCAATTGGGGTTAGTTAAATATAGCTGTATTTCCACAGGCTGGACATTCAGAAAACTGCTTTTCTTCCCAGGAACCAGGTGTGTGCGCAGGGGCTGCGGGTCCCGGCGCAGCTCAGCCCGATACCCCGCATGAACTGCGATTTGCTTTGTAATTTATTCCGCTGAACCCTCAGGATGGCTGTTTCCTATTTAAACGACGTATAGCGCTGACTCCAGTCTCTTCCCATTACAGTTTTGACATGACAACAAGACAAATAATTTTTTTTAAAAGACCTTTTATCTTCTGAACCATTTATTTTCACTTACTTAGCCCGGGGGCAGAGCTGACCTCGACGTAAGGGATGATCATTCACCATGGCAGCTGTACAGTCATATGGGTCCTGGGGACTGGCCTGAGCCCGACAAGCCTTCGCTGTCCAGCTGCTCTGTTGTGGCTCTGTTTTTTTTCCCTTCTTGCCCAACGTTCCCTGATTGCTTTATTATTTTTTTTTCCTTAAAATATCTCCCCTTCTTACATGCAGTGGTGAAGTTTTCCCTTGACAGCAGGCGTGGGGATGAACTGAAGCGCTGCAGCTCACTGCTTTGTTGAACCATGCGTGGGGCGGCTGGAGCTGGATGGAGCTCCCAGGCTGCGCCGGGCAGCAAGTCACCTTCCAGGTGACTCTGAAAGGTTCAGCAGCCATTTGAAATGTGCTGTAAGCATCTCACACAAACCATTTGTATGCTTAAGTCATTTTTATTTTTTATTCTGCTGTATTCTGTGCCTGTGGTAGGGTAGGGTTAGGTGGGATGAGAAGGATGGGTAGAAAAATCCCAGCCTTTTGCATTTTGATTCATGCCAAACCTATTTCAAACAATGTATTTGTTGCCAGTTTCCTTTACTTTTGGGTTTGATAGCTGCTGCCCCAAACTCCCACTGCGGCCAGGTTCACACCTGAAGTTCAGCTCTTTCTGCAGCGGTCCCTGGTTTGTACATGTAGTACCAGCAGAAGCTGTTGATTATTTTTCCTCTGACGCTACAATGATTTTTGATTCCCGATTTCTGGACCTTGAGACAGCTGAAAGAGCCTTGACTTTCACGGAAAAAAAATAATCACTTTTTAGCTCTGTGTCCAATCTGCAGGTCTCCATAATCACTGATCAGGGTTCAGCAAACGTAGGCCTGTCTGTCAGTAAATATTAGGGACCCAGAAATAACAAGGAGAAGTAGTTTAGAGGTTGTCTGATAATTTGTCATTTTTAATTTCTGTGTGGAGTGGAAATTGAGCTACAAAGTGAAAAATCTTTATTTTCATGCAAGTCATAAAAGGGTTTTTGTTAACAGTTTGTGTGTGTATGTAATTCTGTGCTGTGATTTAAGTGTTCCCATTAGAAATGCAGAATAGGAAATAGGATCCCATCTGTGAGCAATTTAAGAGGAAGTGAGACAATGGAGTCGATTGCTGCTTCAGTTTAGATAATCAATACAAATATTATTAGTAAAGTGATTTATCTTCCGAGACACTTTATGAAAATGTGAATGCCAGACCCCGAAGACAGGTCAATATGATATTATCTGTTCTTGCCTTGCTGTGATTACGTTTTTTTCCCATGAAGCTCGAGCAGCTGCTTTGCTCAACGTTCTTCCCTGGTTGTGATGAAATAATGCAGAAACAAAGTTAGGGCTTCCATTTCTCCTCCGTGACTCTGAAAATGCACTGTGCATATTAGCACAGAGATTACTTTTATCTGAAATTTGTACCTGGGGACTGCTGGGTGGATATTGGGAGATGATCTTTAAGGTCCCTTCCAACCCAAACCATACTGTGAATCTATGATGAAGTTCTGGAAGAAGTTTGCAGAATCATGAATATATTTCTAGGCCATGAGTGGTTCTGTGCACAAATGCTGAGAGCACTCCTTTGAGTTTATTGGAGTTGGTTTATATTAGTATATGTTATCAAGCCTTGTATTGTGGTTTTGAGGTTTTCCCATATCTAAGTATTTGGGCAGTCATGAATTCAAGTCAGTTCTTGGGATGCAGTTAAAAGTACCCTGCAAACAGGGTAGTCTGCATTTCCGAAAGGATGTTTTAATTGCTTTTACTTTTGAGAGGGGGTAAGGAAAACTGTCCACAAATTGTCTTGTAAATTTTGGCTTTGGTGTACATTACCATGCATGTTGTCAAGTGGCCACTGAGATTTGTCCTTCATAAGAAACATTTGGAGGAAATGAAAAATGTCAATAACCTTATTAAGAACATGCCTAATTAAAGACAGGATGGGAAATTCAAAACTAGGTGTGTAAAGAGCACACTTCTGCTTGAAGATCACGTGGGATCTCGCTAGGCTGCCGTTTGAGAGACCTAAAGTCAGTAGCTTGCTTTGCTGGAGACTTAACGTTGGTGGTGGTAGCCAAGTCGCTCAGCTGGACCATCTCCTGCACTCCACTTTGCCCAGGTTCAGTGGTGGGACACTGAGGCTGGACCCTTAAACAGTGGACAGAGAAGGACCTTTGCTCCTCACGTATAATGAAGTGGCACGGATTGCATCCTCTCAATCTCCTTGTGTGTCCCTCCCTCATCTCCAAACAAGGGTTGCACCAATTCCCTCTTATGCTTGTGCCATCAGGATAAAAACACTGCAAATGGAGGGATGCTAAAGAGACGGTGGTAATGGAGACCACATTGGTAGCCTGGTTAGAAGTAATTACTTGGTGTTTTTAGATGCTGTGAGACCATTCCTGTTTTTGGGTTGGGGTTTCCTCAAGAAAATTGTTAGGCTTTATAAAAAAATAAGGCACTTTAATTGCTACGATTTCACCTCAGCTCGTTTTAAAAACCAGATAGTCAGGAATTTCCGCAGCTGCGAGGTGGAGCACAGCAAACATTAACAACACCAGTAGCTTTGCGTGGCCGTCTGGAAGAGCAGGGAAGAGCCCGGTCCCCTACAAAACTGCACTCGGCGGAAAGGTGAAAAATAATGAAGCTCCAAAGAGGAGAAATTGCTGATGCGTGACGCTTGGAAATCTGGAAGAGTCCAAAAAGGGAGCTGAAAATACCCCCCAAAAATGACTATCTGTGGCTTGAACGAAATAGTGTCCGATCAGCATTCAGAAACCGCTGAATTCAGGCCCTTCCAATACTGGCATTTTCCAGACTGCCTGCCAGTCGGATGGAGAGGAGAACACGTGTAGAGTGTCTGCGGTCTCAGCGCTCGCAAGAAGGGGAAGGCGAGCTGGAAGTAAAGGCAGTCAGAAGGCCCAGTAAAAAAAACCCTATTTTTTCTTACTGTGAGGAAGAGAGGGGGGTATTGGGGTTGGAGGGAGATGGTTGCGTGGCTGCACTCCGTGAGCATCCCTTTCAACGAGCTGTGCCAGCAATAAATAGCGCACGCTTTGGTCCCTGATGAATTTTAAGTATTTTCTGAATGCCCATAACAGACAATTCATGCTTTTATGGTGACGTAGGAGGTGAGACCTTCTAAATGTCTCCTGAGCTTTGTGTCCCTCATGTCTGCTGTAGTCGGTTTGGGGATGTCCCTATCCTTTGCTGATGCTACCTGGAGTGGTTGAGCTTGAAGAATCCCTGAGCAGTGCTCAGATTTGTTTTGCCCTTGTCTCTGAGAGCTGAAACGAGTGCCTAAAAGGCCTTCTCCTCCTCTGCGTTTGCAGCTGCCAAAAAGGGCGCCTTTCTTCCCAAAGCAGTAAGAAAAAAATCCTGCCATCAGCTGTCACCCTGCCTTCTTCTAGCTGTAATGAATTTTGTGTCTTCTCCAACAAGCAGTTTCCCAGTGATCACAACTGGATGGCAGCTGTGCTGGCTGGAAGGATCCGGCCCCAGGTAGTGCCATGGAGAGCAGCCTTTGTTCTCTGGTGCTGCTTGGCTGCTTCTGTTCCTTACCCAAGAGCTGGGCTGGTGGGACGGAGGAGGAGCAGATGTTGTGCCTGAGCGGCACAATGGTGATACAAGCCATTGGCATTTGAGCATGTGGTAGGTGACACAGGCTTGGAATCCTGGCTTCAAGTTGGCGGAGCTGGTATGGTTTGGTTTATACCTGATGTTCTCAAGTGCTTTTTGGAAGGACAAGCAGGAGAGAATGTGAGAGGGGAGCTTTAGCAGCAGGGGACATCACCCACAGCTGCTGGAGGAGGTGAAGACCTCAGTGTGGAGAAGCAGCAGGGAAGGACTAAGAATAGGATGGCATGTAAACACCAGATCTAAAAAAATAATGTCCAAGTGGCCTCAATGCTTGGCCAGGGACAGTCATGAGGCTCCAAGTGTGTCTGTGCCCCCCGTGTGGTGTGAGTGTGAGGGGTGGCCTCACCACAAAACCCCTGTTACTGCTCTGGCGGATTTTTGCAGGGGTGAGTGCTGAAGCAGACCGAGGGGTACTTTGGGTTCCTAGTTTCAAATCACACATTGTGTCGAGGCAGAGGGTGAACTCTGCAGCTGCTGAAAGCTGGTCTTGTCCTGTTGGGATCAGTGATGTTGTCCCAGGTTCCAGCAGCAAAGGAGCTTGCCTGAAGGTAACTTCAGTATAAATCCCAAATAATGTTTCTGCTGGTTGCACGGAGGGATCACAGGGCTGGATCTCTCTTACAGCTGGGGCCTGATTATCCTCTTTCCTACACTCATGAAACTCCACCGCCTTCAGCAGAGCCATTCCTGGAGCTCCTGTGTGAGACTGAAAGGAGATTAAGTGCCCAGCAGTGCCTCCTATTCCTCCTGTGTCTCGCACCTTTGTTAAGACCTTGCATTTCAAACCTTTTTAGCCGGTGGGAGGCAAATCAAAGCTGTTAGGTTTTAGCCGGTGACAATGGTGGGGTGCTGCGCGGTGCGCCCAGCCCCTCGCCTTTGTGCCACGTTTGCTCAGCGGTGATTCTTGCCTTTATTTCGTTGCTTCTGCATCTGCATTTGTAACCCTTTTTTTTTTTTTTTTCAAGTTAAGTTTCTGACTGGTGACTCATTAGGAGTAAATAGGCAAAAGGATAATGACTTTACACCGACTAATTTGGGGGTGCTAACAAGCAAATGTAAGAGCTGGGTAAATTGTTCCACCTAGGAGGACTGGAGGAGGGGAGACAAAAAGCATTGCAAAGAAACTGCACTTTTGTTTCTAGCTGCTAGCCTCGGTGGTGCTTGCAGCCATAGTTTGGGTGAACATTTGACTGTCACCATTGCTGTAACCTGTTTTGATCTTCACCAGGATTTTCTAGCGCTGGAACTGTTAGACCTGTGTGGGCACGAGAAGCCGATATCCTAATTAGAAGATGCTAAATATGTTCTCTCAGAAACGAGGTGCCCGTTACAGTGGCTGGTGGAACAAACCCTTCTGCCTGCGGCATATGTGAGTGCAGGGCGGTGGATGAGTCAGGACGCGTGTCGCTGCCGGTGCTGGCGTGCTGCTCTTGGAAGGGGAGTTAGAGACATGTCGTAGCTGTACTATAGCTAGTATGGGTACGGACAGCAGCAAACATCAGCCATGTGGGATGCCCGCTAGGTAAATGTGAATCAGTGTGGCTGCAGGGACAGCAGAGGCTCATGGTCATGGCCATGGGCAGCTCACTCCTGATGAGGTCTGTTCTCAGTTTTGCTGGTGCTGGGGCCCAAGTCAGCCGCAGATGTGTCTCTCCAGCGACATCTCTGACGCAGTGACCACGCACCCTTAGGTACACTTAAATCAAGACAGGGATGTCAGCTTTCTCGGGAGGAGGAACCTGTTGCAGGGGAGCTGGAGCACAGCTAAGGAGAGATGGTCTCTAGCCCTGATGGTCCTGCTCTGAGCAGAGGGTTGAGCTGGATGACCTCTGGAGAGCCTTCCCAGCCTAATTTTATGATTTGGTGAGTCTTTCAACATGGATTGTCAGAACAGAACTGGCAGGTAGTCATCAATGATCCGTTGCTTGGAAGGCAGTGATTCTTCTTTGGGTGCATTCAGTGGGACCCTTAGGAAGTGTCTTGTCGTGGTTTGTCCCTCCCTTTTCTCCCTGTGATTTTTGTATTGAGATTTTTAAGGATTTATATTATTTTTAAAAAATTGGATATAGGCAAAGTTTTCCATTCTACTGCTTTAGTCCTTCTGCCCTATCCCTCAGCTTGGGGTGACCCACTGACATGTGTAAAGATGATACCATCTGCACAAGGGTTGTATAATCTGTAGTTTATCTTAAAAGGTGTGTGCTGCGGAGTGGAGAGGCACACTTTGTACCAGTGCAATAACCAGTTACCATCTCTGCTCCTTTCTGGACATGAATCCAGTCTACTGTGTACTTTGAATGGAAGGAAGGAGTCCCCAATCCTGCTGTATCCGATGCCAGGCTTTCTTTCACCAGCTCCCGCGCTGCGGCTGTGACTTCCAGCCTCACTCCTCCTCCTCAGGGCCTGACCTAGCTGCAGCCAATATCTGTCTCTCAGCAGGAGGAATCTGAGGAAACGCAGCAAACTTGAGCTCCTGGGGCTAAATTGTTGTGCTCTGTAACAGCAAACTGTGTTGAACTAATTGACAACCAGCTTTAAACGTACCCCGATCAAGCAAATACATTGATTTATTTTTTCCTCTCTTACCAAGTGCTAAGCGGCTTCCAGCTTGGTTTCCTCCCCAAGAACTGGATAACTCATCTATTGTGTAGTAAAACTGATGGGCAGTTTTGACCTCTCTACAATCCTTTCAGTATGCTGAGGGAGTTTCTTATACTCTTATGAATGTTTGACCACTTAAAAAAAGCAAAACAAAAAAAAAAGCCCAACCCTAAACCACACACACCAACAAAAGATGATCCATTTTCTCTGGATGTCTTTGAAAGAAGCTTAGTTTGGAGACAGACTGGAGAGAAAGGCTATTGATTTTGTTTGACCTCCAAACAGACTGCGGTCAGTATATTTTCCCTGTTGGAAGCGGTTCAGGGCTCTGAATTTCCATGTCAGCGTTTGTATTCTGAAGTGCACTGGAGCTTTTGCTGCTTCTTCAATAAATAACAAGCTGTAGGGAAAGGTAATGCTGGTATACATGAGTTTCCCTCTGGATCTGCCCTTCCTTTCTTTTTCTTTCCTATGTAACTCGGTGGTGTTGCTGATTAAGCATTTACACGTCCTTTTCCCTGAACGTCATGCAGGTTAGCGGCTTCAGCTGGGACTACAAGCAACAGTTTTGTGATCCCTGTCTTGCTTTTTCCAGTGCTGAACCAGGTCCTTTCCCAGCCTCTTCCCTGCACCAGCACCCGTTGCCATACCAGCACCCATTGCTGTACCTGGCACAAGGAGAGAGACGCCATCATGTATGCAGTAATAAACCCTCTAAAAAATACCATCCCCTCTTCTACCCTGATTATTCTTGACCTTTACATAGGAAAGCCTTCCTGATTTGCACTTAGTCTCCTGCAGTGAAACAGGATATTCTGTTTGGTGACTCCTGTAGTAACACTCCGCTCCGTACAGGTTTGCGTCGTTTTGTAGGTGTTCTTGTAAAACGGCTTGTGACAACTGACGTGCCTTTTCTCTGGCCATCGCCTATCAAAGAGTGGCTTCAAGGGATGCAAATACCTGTAGGATGTGTTGATTGTCAGGTTGCTAAATGAACTTCTCCGAGCTCCTTTGAGTCGAGCAGCACCCGTCGGCATCTCTCTGTGCTGAGGTGTTGACTGCGTTATCTCCTCCCAATTTAACAGTAATGTTTCACACGGTGTGGTTTTGGATTGTGTGCTTCCACCCGCTTTGCTGCAAATTCAACATGGCAAGTTTGCTGCTGTGGGTACATCAAAGGGTAGCCAGATAAACCTGCCATGATGTGATCAGGCTGTAGGTAGAGGGTCGCTGGTGCTGGGTACCAGTTGCTGAGCTCCCCTGTTGGCTTTGGCAGCAGGAGCTTCATTTCTAACCCACATGGAGAGACGTTCCTCTTGGTCCTAATGCTGACGCCCTTTTTAGAGAAGGGGTTGATCTTCGTTGCCACTGCCAGCCTCACGTCTGCTTCTAGCTGTGTTTTGGGTCAGGGTGGAGGCTGCTGGTGCGGATGTGTGAGAGCCTGCGGCATATGTGGTCTGCTGACAATTATACAGTGTCAATTTGTAACGTAAGCGCTTAATTTCCCAGAGAGTAACAGCCCACTGCATCCCTGAAAAATAATGAATGGTGGAAGATGTATTTGCACAGCCTGTGCCAAGCCAAGCTGAGGTTGCAGCCTGTGCTGGCGTGTGTAACTCCAGTGACTCCCTGGAGCAGGACTTTAAGGGTTCCCCAGAACCTTTTTGTGCTGTCTTTAGCCCAACCCCCCCTCTCTCTACATCTGAATATTCAATTACATTAACCCTTTGCAAATGGCTCAGCAAACACCTCCAAGAGTGGTGAGAGAGAGGGACATGTGACTGTTAAACCTCTGCACAAACGTGAAGGCAAGGAGCCAATGGAGGGAGGTTGTGGGAGGTGAGGGACTTGCTCCCAGCGATCCCCCAGCCCCGGGCAGGGTGTGAGCCTGCCCAGCAGAGCCCAGCACTGTTTGCTCTGCGCATCCCCATGGCTGGAGCTGCTGGAGGTGGGTCCCACAGCGGCTGCCTGCCAGCCTCCCCAGCTGCCCAGCCACGTTGGGTGCTCATGTCTACCTACTACTTGTCTTGGGAGTAAGTAGCCCTAGTGTTGCAGGCTGAGAACAGACTGGTCTGTTTAGGTATTACCCACCTCAAGGCTGTCATGAACATATGTTAATTAATAAGCAGAAAGTTTTGCCAGAGCCTTGAGCAGTGGGTGATGTATCAGTAAAACATGTCACTGGAAACGTAGGTGATCACTGGGAAAGCAGCAATGCTCTATGTTACCCTATTCCCATGGCTTCCATAGGTGATCTCCAGTACATTGTGGTGATCGATCAGGAAGATAAGTTTCTTGTTAATGGTCTAAATAAAAAAACTAAGCAGGCGTAGAAAAGCAAAGATGTCCTTGTGTTTTAAGCGCCTGTAATCTGTTTCTAAGAGCTGGGTACCAAAATATCCCTTTGATTCTCAAAGGTAATTGTACCTCTTAATTAGCTGGAGAAAAAAAACCCACACAGCCTGAGATCTTGCTATATAAATTATAATTAACCCCTTGGCACTGGAAGTTGAGATTTCCTGCCCCCGAGCACAAATGCAAAACGCATTAGCAGCACTTAACGTCAGGCACTCTCGCCCACCGCAGCCGAGGGGTCAGCTTGCTACCCCATAAATACTGCTGCGCTCCAAGCCCGGTAGGAACATGGCAGGGAAGCCGCGGAAACCCGAGGGGGAAGCACTAAATATACCATGTGAGGATGTTTGACCTGCTTTTTTTTCTGAGCTGCAAATGCCCCAGCAGGAAGGACAACACAGAAAAAAAAAAAAAAAACCACCAACCCAAACCCTGGTGCAGAGACGGGAGCGAGGAGAGGGCCGCTTCCTGGCGAGCGGTTTTGTTAGCCGACATGGCTGGTTGCCTCACCGTGAGAAGGGCTCTCGGCGCTCCGGCCTCGCGCACCTCCAGCGGGATAATTGTCTGGTGCCAGACACACTTGGCTGTGCCTGTTGTGTGCAGAGCGCGGGGCAGGGGCTGGCCACCCACTGCTGCCATTCACCAGCATCCTGCTTTTTTTTTGTCTCCTTTTCATTCGCGCCTGTTGGGGGATGAGCTTTAACTCCTCACACCGGAGGTGGACCTGCGGTGGAGCTGGAGGTCGGGGCAGCTGGAGGCGGGGAGGAGGGCGGCATGGCGGCGGCTGTGGGAGGCTGGAGGCTGGCCTGAGCCTGCCCGCACCTGTGGCCCTTCCCTTCCCGCTCCTCTCATCTACAGAGGGGTCTCTTCATGACCTCGGTGGAGGGCCAGGCCTGGTGGGCACCTGGATGTAGGGAAAGCCATCTGCTTTCCCCACCAGGAGCTTGCACAGAAGCTCCTTAGTTCAGGTTAGCCGGTTCCTTTGCTCCTTTGGGGTCCCCCGATGGAGAAATGACTCTTCTGCCATGGGTCAGTCCCAGGGTGGCTGCAACTCTGCACTGGACTACAAAGCCCTTGCAGATAAGGTGTGGTTTGCCAAGGGCTGTCTCTTGCCCCATGGGCTGTGTGGTGTTTCCTTGGGCTCCCTCGTGGCGGTGGCTCTGGCGGTGAGGGGTGTCGTGGGCGCCGGCAGCACCTCCGGCAGCAGCAGTGGTTGGCTGAGCTCGGGTGGTGGCAGCAAGTGTGGGGTGACATGGCCACCCTGGCAGGTTTCTAAGGTGGATTTGTCCTCCTGTGGCGAAGGTGAGGGGCAGCCCTGCTCCTTGGGCTTGGCACGGAGATGTGGCCGTCAGGACTGCCTGCAAATGTTTCAAGTCTGCTGTGTATAAAGAGCAGTGGGGAATTTCCTTCTGTCTGCTCCAAAGACTGTAGCGGGAGATAAAATAGGAGAGTAACAAGGTGTCCCGGCGGGGAGGAGGGACGGGCTCAGTGGCATAGGGTAGCGAGGGCTGGAAGGAGGGTTTGTCCTTTGGGTTTTGTCCTTTGTCAGTATGTCTGAAGATTTTTCAAGTGAATTATGTGCTAATTAAAGAGCTGGCCGAAGAGCTCTCCAAGATAAATGAGCTCTGTCTACCCGTGTTAGGACGGGTACAGGCTGGACACCTACAGCAGCGACATCACCTGCCAGCATGGCACCCACCGCCTCGAGGGACCGTCCCCTGTGCAGGTCCACGGGGCCAGCCCCCAGGGTGTGGGGAGGAGGGGAGGATGCTCTAGCGCAGGGAGGAGAGAAAAGGGCTAAGAAAATTTTGGATGGAAACACGGGGCTGAGCCTGAGCTTTATGGATGACCTGGGTCTCTAGATAAACTGAAACTGGGATAAGTAACAAATAATATAATACAGATTTTATGCTGTCAGCGCTCATTCTTTACACCCAGAATACCCCAAAATAAGCTTTGCTGCTCTTGTTTATAACGCCATAGATGAGGACTGGCTTAGTTCTGTACTCTATTTACTTTTTATATTAAGATTTAACAAGGGATCTCCTTTTCTTAATCCAAACGCTTATGGTTTGAATGCAGAATTATATTTGAGATTTTTAAAGTACCTTTATTAAAACATAAAACTTAATTTTACAGTTCTGACAGGTCTTATTTAAATACCCAATGCCAGATGCCTTTTGTCCCAAATGACTCTAGGAAAAAAAAAAGAGACTTTTAAAACTTCTCATGCAATTAAAATGCAATAAAAAGGCAAGTAAATAGTCTTACCTATGCTGTGGACTGGGGGTAATAGTTTAACTCCCATGATTAATGTGTTTCCAAAAATAAATATATGAAACCAAAGGTGCTAAAGGCAGAGTTAATGTGATATCTGATTTTCTGTTATTTCTGTTGCTGCTGCTCTGAGAATAGTTGAAAGAAGTGTGCTATGTCTGTAGGGAGAGACCTTTTCAAAGGGGCTGATGCAGAGGAGCCTTCTCCGAGGTGCTTCTCCTGAGGGACTCACTGTGGCTGCAGTTGGTTCCAGAGGATGCGTGTCCCCAGCTGCCACAGAAGATCAGTTCTTGTCCACCTCTTTCAACCCTTACCCAAAAATAGTCACACTCTCATATTCTTACCTAAGTGACAATTTTTTATACTTCATTTAATAATACATTATCTTTTATTTGGCACAAGTGAGCGTCAGCAGCACAAGCATTAAAAAGTGAGATATCTTTGAAATTGTGTTTGCATCCATGTGTAAGAGCAAACCCTGGTTAAAGTCTTAAAACATAGACAAATTTTCCCCATGTGCCAGAACATTTTTTCTAGTAGGTTGTGCTGCTGCCTCTGCTCCTCTGGGTTCCAGAGCCACAAGGATCCCATTGACAATACCGGAGCATGCTGCAATTTTATTTTGAACGTATTTTTCACTTGCTGGAAAAATGGAAAGTTACAATAAGTCCCTTTTAAAAAAATGCATGAGCATGCTTATATTCCTATCCATACAATTACTTGTCATACTTTCAACTTCTACTGGCACAGAATAAGAAACCTGCTCGGTAGAACTTAGCATCTTCGTGTATCAGGCACGGCTGATAATCAACTAACACTACAAATGCTTTATGCGTTTCTCCTGATTAGCCCCGTTCTGGAGCACTCACAAATACAACAGTGGAACCTGGATGGACTAACTTTTGGAGCATGTGAAACCATCACGGTGTTGGCATATGGGAGAGATTTATGCGTTTGGGGCTCCTCGGTAAGAGGATATTGTGGTGCTGACATCACACCTACTTCATTGCTGAGGATGAGCAGCCAACGGTTAGGTTGCCCAAGAGAGATGGGCGAGTGCTTTGGAGTAAACGTGGTCTGTCCTACGCTTCTGGCTGCAGATAAAGCAGCTCTGGAGAAGCAAGAGTACGTGGGGTTCCCATAATTGTCGTTCTCCGCTTATTGTTATTTTTGTGTACATTGGTATTTTTTTTGGGTTCAGCTGAGACTGGAAACAAGAGAGTCAAAATAACTTCAGCAGGGTTTGTTCTTGTGGTAATTCTAACCCTCTGTGGGACGGGAAGGCTTCACGCTATTTCCAGTCCCAAGAGACTCCAGTGCTTTCGATGCGTTTCAGCTAGGTGCTCAGGGCCAGGTTCTGAGGTCCTTGTCTGTTGGGCTTGACCATGTCAGTAGGAGTTTATTCAAATGAGAATGATCAAAGACATCAGGGTTTGGCCCTTTATTTTTCATTTTAGGTGCTTTTTCAAGCATAACAGAGCTTCTGAACTTTTTTTGAGGCTCATCCTTCACTAATTCCAGACTCGGAGCCTGGCAGCTTGTCAAGCAGTTTTCCTGCCTCTGTAGAAATACTGTCTACTTTAGGCTGTGTTTGGAGGCAGCAAGACACCCTGGTGAGATAGAGGAATTTCTGTGCTAACATCTTTAACGTTTCTCTTTCCAGGGCTGCTACTTAGTCATTGGGAGCGTGCAGGTGGCAAAGTTCAGCGCAGAATTTGTTCACTGCCGCTCCCTGCCCAGGCGTTTTTAAAGCACACAACCTATCGCCTCCAGTTTTACTGAGTCTTGTCTAAATAAGCTTATTCACCATGATTGAAGCAACTGCCAAAATATTTTTAGTGTCTCTTATGGTGAATTATGTATAAAACATCTTCAAGAGGCCAAGTCTGATTCCCCACTGCTTAATCCTGTTTTCTTAGATCTACAAATGGGTGCAAATGGCTCCGTGTCAGAATGACAGTATTTTACATTCATTTTTCACGTGGATAAATGATGACCAGACCCTGAGTAGTGCAGGCTTGGACCAGTAGTATGGTACTTATAATTTTCATGTTGTCCTCAGATATTTTTTTAGTTTTTTTGTTTTTCACGGATTCAGGGTTTTATTACATTTTTATTTCAGTTGGGCAAAATCTCTACGACCTACCTTGGTGTTTATTCTGGTCTTAAGTCAGCTGAACTATCAAACAGCTTTCATATGCATGGACTTATAAAAGACTTCAAATTAGCGAATTTTCATTTAAGCTTCTCCCAAGCTGTGGTAAGTAGAGTGAGTTTATAGGGACTGTGTCTGGAAGCTTTGTCATCCTTTAGGAGCCTGGGCAGTCCTGAGAAGAGTACTACTTTGCTGCAGAATCTCCTTTTTTTCCTTGATATTGCCATTCTGGCATAGGCAACACATCTCTTACAGGGTGGGGAGGCAGGCTTTCCCCGAGATGGTCCCTGAGACGCTTGGGGAACACCATCACCACCATTCCCTGGGCATGTTTTGTTAGCCACTGCTGAACTGGTGGCGGGATTTCTTGTGTGGGTGTCCCTACAGATGAGACCACTGTAATGCTGTGACAGGCTTAAATCGTGGAGGTTTCACTGGTGTGTGGGTGATATTTTATTACCCGAATATCTCGGTCTGTGCACACCGTGGGGTTAACGGCTGCGGCAGTGTGTCATGCTCGCACATCTGTCCTGGACTGGGTGCTCAGGCTGGCGGGGTTGGCACCAGCGTGGATATTTCCGCATGTCTTGGCCTCGTGTCATGTCGACGTGCCCAGTGAGCACCGACGGGATAGCTCAGCGTCCTGGAAATGGGACAGGACGCCTTCTCGGTGTTAGGTGGCTGTTTGCAGATGAGAGTGCCTGAAAGCATCTCCCGGAGACCGAAGCTCTTATCAGCTAGTGCAGAGGTGAAATCCAGAGGAAGGCGTCCCAGAGTGTGCCAGGAAGGGGGACCTTTAGCCCTTGTGTCTCTGTTAAAAGTGCTGTGATCCTGCACTTTTCTCCATCACATCCAGCCCTGGGGGCAGTTGCAGGTAGGCAGGGTGAGGAGGCAGCCCTGGGGAGGGGGAAAGCTCACACCTCCGTGTCCAAAGCCATGCTCCTGGCGTGTCCAACCACGCAGCTGGTGGCAGGGGCCGGACCCTGAAGCCATGTAGGGGTCTTTATCAGCACTCAAGGGACTTCCGATGTGTGTGAAGTCCTTTGTGTGGAAGTATTTGCAGGATCAGGTTGCTGCACTGCAAGTGCCTTTGAGGTCTTTCCTGCATTATAGATTTTCTTCTGATGTCTCCCCTGCAAATATTTAACCTGTCTGGTTCCTGAGAGCTACTGAGGCTGTTACAGGGGTGGCAGGTTGTCTCTGCAGTCTTTCCTTTGTTCGCATAGGGCCCTCGGTCCTGCTCCCCTTCCTGCCCTGAAATCAGGCATGGAGAAGTGCTGTGACTTGGCACTTGGTGTGTGTTGATGCTCTCAGGGGCTTATTGCTCCAAATCATGTCTTTTTCCCTAACTGCATGAGCTGACCGAATAAAATATATGATGTTTAAATGAGGTTTAAAAGAAAACCTCATGCAGAGAGATGGCATCTTTAAAAGCCCGGGTTGAGATGGGTGTGCTGCTCCCTGTGCGTCCCCCTGCTCTTACACCGGGTACTTCCCTTGATTGTGCAAAGTGATGGCTTAAAAAAGAAAACACCTGGAGCCTGGATCTCGGAGCTGCTCTTACCCCACCTCCCCGCGACCATCCCTTTTAATAATTTGGCATACATATCCTATGCTTGCTCAAGACAGGCTCGATGAGCTAATTGCAGAGGTATGTGGGTCAGAGCTCTGCCCTCCTGAGCACCAGCTTTATTGATTTCGGGAGTTACTCCCGATTTGCACCTGAATAATTGAGAAGGGATTTGGGTTGTATGGGTTATAACTATTTAAAATGGTACAGTTTGGAGGAGTATATGAGTGTGCAAACAAAACCAGAGGATGCAGCCTAGATTCCCTCACTTGTTCATAGGCTGTGGGCTTTATTGGACCCTCCAGATTTTACCTAATTTTGGCGTTATTCCCTCTTCATTATGTCATGGATGTGAAGTGGAGGCAGGGTCATTCTCTCCTGTGTTGTGGTCGTGTAAAGGATTCACGTGGTTTTGGAAGGGGACAGGTTGTGTTTGAACAGGTTGCAAGTATTTTAAGCGCCCTTGGCCATGATGGGCTTCACACTGCAAGATTCAGTCTTACCAGAGAGTGACTTTACTCTCCTGTCAGATGCGGGAGAAGTTTTTCAACGCTGTGAACTTCTGAAAGTGCTTTGTCTCGGTTCATAGCTTCAGAATTACTAAACTGGAAAGCTGCTCTCCATCACAAACGCTGCGGTCCCAGCCTCGGCGTATCTGTACGTCCTTCCTCTTCATTAACTGGAAATGGTTTCAAGTGCTGAGAATGGTTTCCCTGACTTCATAATTGCGTCAGAAAAATAGTGCAATCAAAGCAACAAAATCTCAGTCCCCTCTGAGAGCCTTTTCCCCAGGAAATCTCTTTTAGCTGGCCTGCTTCAAGGTGCCCGTGGGCAGTATAAGTGGCTGTAGTTTCTTTTTCTCTGCAGCTCCTTTTGTAGGATTTATACCTGCAAAAAAAACCCCAAACAAAAAAAAGCAATGGTAGATAGGCTCAAAGTATCCCGTCCTTCTGCACCTTCCTTGTGTTTTCCCCTTTATCTCTTCATTTATCTGAAACTGGCTGGTGCTTGGGCTTTTGCGATAGGTACATGTAAACCTCACGGTTCTCGGGTGCCCCATTTCTCCTTTCTTTCCCTGTGCTTCGCTGGCTCCCGTCCTCCCACTCCCAGGAAATATTTGAAAGATAATTTGGCATATTTTCTGCCACCTTCACATATCTCCCTGACTTCATGTTTTCTTAGCTGGAAGATAGCTTTTCGACGTATATATGCAATCCTTTTCACCTAGACATGTGAGGAATTCCAGTCTCTTCCAGTGGGAGTTTTCAGGAAGGTTTAGGTTAAATGGGCCAATAAGGCAAAAGCATGTAGCAGAAGATCTCACCCTCTAAAGACTTCTTTTCTCTTTAGCTTTTTTTTTCCCCCTTGGAAAATATATCAGAATATCTAGCTGTCAAAGAATTTAAACAATAATACCTGATCTGAAGGCTAGAGTGCAGGGCTTTTGAAAATAAAGATTGTAATCTCTCTATGGTGTATCCAGGGACTAATGGAGCTGGAAGGCAGGTGAAGTCCTGAGCAGCAGACTGCTGTGGGGATGCTGATCCAGCTTGGTGGGACTTATTTTACCTGAGCTCTCAATGGAAATTCCCTTGGATTTTCCTTGGCGCTTTCATTGTAGCTATAGCATCTTTATCAGAGAGACAAATGAGACAGCAAGCCAAGCTCAGCTTACATTTATTTACATCCCATTGGTGGTGACTGAGCTCTTCTCCTGTCGCGTGTGAGTGGGGTGGGAGACCTCAGCAGCTGGGCCAGCCTCCATCCCCCAGAAATTCTTGTTGCAGTGTTCAGGGCTGGGATTCATCCCACCTGATTTTAGCAAGGTCCCTATCTGGGCTCCTGAGAGAATTTAGGGAGAGAGGAGCAAATCCTCCCCCATTTAGATGCCTGTGGTAAAAAGGAGAATGACCTGCAAGGGGTGCCTGAGGCTGGAAGCCAACTGGTCATGAACCCAACCCTAAAGCCACACTGATATCTCATAGGAAAGGAGGTCAAGGATCCCTAGAAGTAAGAACACGTTTCCAGTATCTTAAGACTCAGATTGTCAGAGGTGGGTACCCGTGGGTGGCCTTAGCCTGTACTTCGGCAGCTGGGATCACAGCGGGGAGCAGACAGCATCTGCTGACCTTCCTTCCCTCTGCTCCCCACTCCTAGACATTGGGTGCAGGATGGTCTCTGGGGCTCGTGAGCCTCGTCGGGGCTCTGGGGTATGTATGCCGGTGTATTTACTGGTGTGGGTGTCGGGCTGGGTGCTTGCCCATCTGCTGCTGCTCTGTCTGCACTGCGGCACTAGCCTGGGAGGGATCTCAGCACTGGCGTAACCTTTGCAGTCCGGAGGAAAGGTGACTTCCATTTAGTTCTAAATTATGACATTATTTTATTAGATCTTTAAACTTTATTTAAATTCTTTATTTAAAAAGGGGGAGGAAGGTATCATATTTTAATTAGTAGCGGTGTCAAAGGAGACCTAGATTAATTATTTGAAATCACTCCATCCAGATGGTTTTAATTTTCACAGCAGGGAACCGGCATCTTTTTAAGGTGATATTTTTCAAATTAAAATCAGCTTGGATATTACTCACACCGGCTGCAGAGCGAGGGGGTGGGGAACGCCAGCCAGCATGCCCCGTGCTTGTCCATCTGAGTGTGGGCTGCGGGGGGACCTGCCTCGGAGAGGTGCGGGTTGCCGGCTGTCTGGCAGGACCGTGGGTCGTGGCTCTCACATTGGAGGGCTTTATCAATGTTAGCTCCTAATTTGGCTGTCTAAAACCTGTGTCTGATGTTCAGCGTTATTCTTAGCAGCTTTAGTTGCAGCACTGAGGCTGGAATGGACGAGGAATGCCTTGCAGCTTAGACGGGAACTTGCCATGTCCTGTTCTTGCCTGTGTGCAAGCTGTGAGGCCCTCACTTGACCCCTTCACTGGGTGGCCTTGGGTGGGTTTGACCCTGTAGATTTGTGGACAACTCCTTGGTGCAGTGGGTGTTGGCCATGGTTCTTGGGCCAGTCTTTGGGACCTCTTGTGCTGGCTCCATAACCTTCCCTCATGTGCGGGCTGCTGTTCTCCCTGTTTGAGGTTGACTATTAGTCTTCTCTGATGCCTTTGTTCATTTGCGGGGAAGACCTTTCACAGTCACCTCTTTAAATATAGTCCTACCTCTGGCTATTCCCTGGTTCGTTAATGCTGTGTTGCATCTGAGCAGCCTCCCTGAACTTCTTGAAGCAGTGGGCATTCACCAAGTTATACACCATCGTCCCCTTGAAGACCTATCATTGACCCTGTGCCATCCTCCCCCATCCTGGCTTTGCTCATCTTTATGTCCTTACTGTGATGGGATCTTTCTGGTTTGCATGGCCCTTCCTCACTGAAGCGTGTGGGTAGTCGCTGCTTCGATACCACCGTGGCAGGTGTGGAGGGAAAGCACCCGGCTGTCGCTGGCAAGCTGCTCTCTATTGCAGATACCCAAACCCGTGGTGTGTTTCTGAAAGACTTAGATAAATATCCATATTTATGCGTGATTGCAAGTAATATACTGCTATAATACAGGCATTATCTCACTTGCTGTCAGAAAGAAGTTATTCTTTAAATATCCCCTGAGGTAACAGGTTTAACAAATATATCTACATAAATGTAAACAGCTAGTAACTGGAAAACCCCGAACTTGCACATGTGACTGAGCTGCAAAGGGAAAAACTCCGTTTAGGGCCCTTGTGAGTTAAAGGTTTGTGATTATTTGCACTGCTGCAGAAGCCAAAAGCTGACTTTACAAGTGGGAAAAATATTAATGTGCTTAAATGAAACAAACTCCTATTTCTATCCCCATGGTAAATCCTCACAGTGAACATATTTGCTCTTAGAGGGTTTTAAAGTTTGAAATATGAATGCCAAAAAGAATGTGACTTTTTGCAGCACAGATCAACATTCTCCAGAGTTTGGCAAAAGCTGTGTTGCTACGGTAAGGCTCGGGTCTTACAAGCGTGAGTATTTCCAGAGCAGGACCGTGGATTTGCACTTGCTGACACTTACACATTCTTGCATTGTGTTTCGGCCATGTCTCCTTTCTCCCCCTCTGTATCGGAGATGGATCTGAACCAAAATGTCCAGTCTGCCTGTTCCTGCCTCTCCAGGGAAATTCCTGGAATCCGAACCTCGAGCATGACTGGAATTCGTGTTTAGATCAGAGATGGAATAAAACAGGGAATTTGGATGTGTCTAGGTTTTTGAGATGATGAGGGCACGCTACATATCTGGGTGGCAGATCGGCCACTTCTGCAAATACAATTGTGTCGGGGCAGGTGGTTTATGAAGATGCAGCAGAAATCTGTCCTCTACCATGGCTCCTGGCAGTGCTGCAAACCAGCTCTGGCCTCAATAAACATGCGAAGCACTATGAGATTGGCTGTATTTCTCCCAGCTAGAGCAGGAGTCATGGACCTGGACTGTCAGAAAGCAATTAGGGACCTCCTGGGAACATAGCTAGACACACAGGGGGTGTCTGCAGGGCTGGTGTTCATCAGAAAGAATGAGCAGCACCAAATTTCTCCCCCACTAGCTGTTGCGGTGATCTTCAGGAAATCACTGCGATGTTTTGCACCATGAGCATGTGGCTGGACCACTTCTGTGAAGTGTTTGAGGGCTGCTGGCTGTGGGGAAAGGATTTTCATTCTTGTCCGACTGATCTTTTATTTTCATGTGAATAAAATCCATGTTCTTACCCTCTGAGAACCCTCCTGTAGCGTGAAGGAGAGCACCTAGCTTTATATTGCTGATGGGGTGGTGGGGTTGATGTGGACTGATGGAGCACATGTGTGTATATGCATATTCTGTGCTAAACTGGTGTGAAATCTGGAGCATCCGCACAGGAGTCAGTGGAGACGTGCCAGACCTGCATGTGTGACCAAGCCTGGAGCTGAGCCCCTGGGGGGTTCCTTGGGCTGTTCCCTTGCAGAGCATCCCAGCGTGGTGCGGTTCAGGTAGAGGTAATAGGACAATGCGCTGATGAGCTTTGCACACCCTGACTTCATAGGACCACATTGGTAAATGCTTTTTTTCTTTTTTCCTTTACAAGCCCAGCTTCTAGTGGAAACAGACACTTTTGGCAGTCAAGTCCGGATCAAAGGGAAGGAGACAGACTTCTACCTTTGCATGAACAGGAAAGGCAAGCTAGTGGGGAAGGTAAGTGGTTCCTATTAATTCATTTGTAACATGAGTGTTACCTTCAGCAGCCTCCTCAAGGCTGTAATGATGTGTTGGAGCTTCGCCTGTCAGCCTCAAATGAAAAGCAGGACGGAGGGGATGTGGGGTTTGGGAGGCAGCCCGTGCCCTGCCGAGCCCTCCCCCGCGTCCATCAAATGGAGCTCTGCAGCCAGCCCTGGGGTTCTGTGGTGATGCTTCGGATGCGGATGGGTTTGAGCTTTACAGATGCGTTAAATTGACGTGAGATGTCATCTCGGCATCCCAGTGCCGTGGCCACCTCCACAATAACTTCGTTACTTGGTCTTTCTTTGGAGGGCAGTGCTGGGGAGGTTAGTGCTGGGGAGGCAGGCAACGTGAGGCTCCTTCCCGTGGTGAGCCAGGGGATGGTGTGGCAGAGCTAATACTGGAATCCGAATGTCGTACTGGGGCTGGGCCTCACGGTTCTAGCGTTACAGGAATATTTTATTACTTTGGATCCCCCGCACAATGGAAGCATGTAACGAATTACAGCGTGTTCACCCATCTAGCTTAACTGCTTTGCTGAAGTCATAGGTTTTATGTATTAGCTTGTTTTTGTAACTTAGGCAGTTCTTCTGTTTTGTTGGCGAGCCTAGAAGCTTGCTAACCAGGCAGGAGCTTGCTCAAAGCTGAAATAGCACCAAAAAAATAAATATAAAATAAAATATCTCAGCCTTCAAAGGCCCCCTCCTGCTCTGCCCGCACTTTGCACCACCAGGAATTAAAATCTGGCATCTCTGTGGCTGTGAAAAGGGGAAGCTGAGTTTTGTTTTGAGTCAACACAGCAAAAGCCACGCTCCCAAACAGAAACCAGAAACCAAATTGCTCTGATGAAACATTATTTACTTTTGTGGTCCCGAGAGTGACACTTGCGGGACAAGCGCCATCCCCAGAGGATCCCTCCTGCCACGCTGGTTTTCCTCGCGAGCCGTGCAGATGCTTCTGTCGAGACCGAGCCCAGATCTTCCTCCGGCGGCCCACTGCCGAGCTGCTTTGGCAATGCAGGCAGCGTCCAGGACGCTGCTCGAAATCAGTGGGGACTTGGAAATGGGTGCTCTGGGAGGACTGGACCAAAGCAGCCGGTTCTCTGTGCTTCCTGCACTTCTGCGGTGCAATTACTGCTCTGAACCAGGCACCATTGTTTGATCTTGGACATTAGTTTTTTAACAAACCTCCCTGGATACACATGGATGCTTTTGAATATTGCACTGAACCCAAATCTGGCCTTTGGTTTTTTTTTTTTTTGGCCTTAATTTTCCATCCTTTAAATGTGATAATAGCATTTTTCCCTGAAATGTTACAAGGATAATTTTGTTACTGTTAATGAGGTGCTGATGCGATGGTAATGGAGACCTTAGAAGCATCCAAATTAGATGGGGTAAAAGGCACATGAAGTCTTACCTAGACCTTACTTCGGGGTGGATCAGCGGTGGTACATGGTGCAGCCACGTCCTTTCCTGGTCTGCGCTGCGTGTCCAGGAGCCTCCTGGAAAAGTCAGAGGCTGCATTTCAAAACATATAGTATATTTTGGCAAGGTTCATCCCTTGATTTGGCCCACTGGGCACCAAGGCAGGACGGTTCTTTAGCTTGTTACCTTTCATGCAGCATAAAGCTTTTGGTTTCTTTCTTGATGTGTTTTTCATAATGTTAAGTTGGCAAATGGTTTGTTATAAAAAAATACTAAATCTATTCTTGTAAATATGAGCCTTCCCACCCCAGATTGCTGACAAGTTCATAAACCAGCCGACCTGAGCAGGAGGGGGTACGGAGCATGGCGTTTGGAAGGAAAATGTTCCAGACGCGTTGCCCATATTAACAGCTTCTCATGAGCAAAAAAAGAAAATAATAGCATGTCTTCTTGATACCAGTGTGGTTTTAATTAGTATCATAGTTTCAGCTCTTTTTGTGGAAAGAGTTTGAGGGAATGCTTTTTAGCCTGAATGCTCTAAACAGCTAGTAAACCCCAAGGAAAACGTTAGATAAAAGTTACGCCTGGGCTTATACAAATATTTAAGTTCAGTCTGGGGGTGGAAGGGAATGGAACCCATAAACTGATTGTTTCACGGTCGCCCCAGTGTGTTCATTTGGCAAGAGAGGAGCCATGGGACCAACCCGGGTCTTTTTCTCTGCTCATTTCCTATTGCCTTACACTGCATAATCCCTAACAATACCAGCATATGCCATCTGGCTTTGTTCTCCTCCTCAGTCAGCAGTTTTGGATCCCCCCCAGTTGAAAACCTGCTTTAAATTTAGTCCTTTTTGTTTCCCATAATCACCTACAAAGGGTATTACAGACCGGAGCAGGTTGTTGTTCTCAGCTGGAACTGGTGACGCGTGCAGGAGCTCCGGAGCCAGGGCTTGCTCCCCACGTCGGAGCCCGTTGTGTTGCAGGCCAACAGACTAACCCACGGGGCTGAGACAAGCAGCATTTGTGTCTTTTTATTTATTTATCAGAAATTGCACCTACACCAGCGTTTCTGAGCAGAAACCATCTGATGGAGCTTTCTCAGGAGCCCCAAACCTTGTGTTTTTTCCCCTTGCTTGGTTGTTACTGCATGTGTGTTCCTGGCCAACATTGGCCAAAGGGCTCGGAGGTGTTTTGGGCAGGCTTCTACCATTATTTATTGTCACAGCATGCAGCTGCTGAGGTCACCAACGCTCTACGTGCTGCTTATGAAAACTGGAGACAGGGCAGGTGTTGTACAGGGAGTGACTTTTCTGTTAAAGGCGACCAGCGCTGGGGGAGAACAAATTGGATTGAGTTTCTTCGTTGATTCTTGGTGTTATGTTGAAGGCCCAAGAAAGACTTAATTTTATTTTTTTCCTTCTGACCGTATTTTTTTTTGCCTGTGGGTTTTTGGTGCCTCTATGTATACACACACAGAAATTGTAGGTCCTGAGTTTTCTGGTTTTGCTGAAGTCTTCTATGGACCGTTGAGCTTTATGGTGGAGTTATATTACGAGGCGAGAGATTAAAATATGAAAACTCAGAACAGGAATACTAGCTGCTTTTGTTAAAAACTTTTTTGTCTTTTATTAAAATTATTTTAACTGTTTATTTATCTCAGGCTTCTTACAAACAGCGGGGAGAAGGGGGCTTGGAAAGGTTCAGCTCTCCTTCCAAGGAGAAGCACAAATGACTTGCCCACTTGTGACAAGACGCAGTGTGACTGGTCACCTGGAACGCAACTCTGAATATTTGCAATAATTCTGTGTTAGGGAAGAAGAGGAGCTAATGGTCTCTTTGGAGGAGCTCTGAGTTTCTAACTGTGGTTCTCATGGTGAGTCCTCCTGTGGTTTTTCTCTCTGCCCCAGCTTCTCTTATCTCATGCATTGAGATAAGGACATCAATAAAGTAAGGACTTGGTGTTTGTAAAAGGCTGTCAAAGATAAGTCTTTTAAGTCTCTGGAGCAAGGAATAGCAGCCTGGGGTGTAAGCAGGTGGCTGCTGATTAGCTTGCCCACCTCTTGCACCTGTCCTTACAGCAAATTTGTGCTATCTAGAACTGCAGGACGCTGCACAGATTTCCTTTCCCTGCCCCATCCCAGTCCCCTCATCAGGAGAGCATTTGCAAGAGGTCAACGATCTCTGCGAAGCTTAAACTGGATCTGTCAGCACCATTACAAGATGACCAAAGCCCTGCCCCTTACTTCAGGCACTGCTACGTGGGGATCAGAGCATCTCCTAATCCTCAGGCACTCTTGACAGGGAACTTCCTGTGGTTCTCTACCAGCTGCCCACGGGATCACACAGTCTGGTTGGCAGTGGCACTCAGGTTATAGCAGGTATCCCTAACGGGAGTGTTTTGCACTCCCAGCTATAAAGGGAGAGGAGAGAATAAGCTTGTTTTTCTGGACTGGCCAAGGGCAGAGGAGAATGGACCTTGGCTTCCTGCAAAGCTGCCAAGTGGGAGGAGAGGCTGCTTATTGCAGACTGTAGCGAGGGAGACAGTTTTCAGAGCAAGATATAGAAGTAGGGAAGGTAAGTAATGCCTGGAAGGAATCCAGAAGATTTGAGAATGGGGAAAGAGCTAAGCACATCTTTGATTTGATCCAGAAATTTCTTCAGAAGATGCTCCAAGCAATCCCACTAACGTTCTTTCATGGCATTAGGTGAATTACATCTTTTCCAGGTCCATCGGCAATATTGTTCCCTGTTGGTTCTCTCTGTTGTTCTCTGTTGGTTTCATTTTGAGAGCAGCTTCATCTCTCAGTGCATGGAGTCAACTCCTTGAGCTCTTCCAGGAAGGAGAAGCAGGTGGTGGGTGCTGAAGCCACCTCCTCAGGGTGGGATGGCACTCAAGAGGGCAGGTGGAGTGGGGACAGCATGGCGACTGCCAGTTGTGTGCTGTGCTCCCGTGTGATGCTGCTCCACACAATGGAGCTGCAACCTTGACACTGTGAGACTGCAGAAAACTCCTGTAATGGGGGGTGTAAATGGGGGTGAGTCCTTCTTCTGAGGTAGGAAAATAGGGGCAGAGGAAATAGGGGCAGAGTTAGAAAAGCGATAGACGGAATGGTGTCTATCACAGGTATCACCCTTGTGATGATACCTGCCAGCTCTACAGCAAGTGAGAGCAGTCAAGTTGCATCCCAAGAAGTCCCTGCTCATTACATCAGTTCAGCTCCTAAGAATTCAAGCCTGAGAGCATGCGATACAATAAAATAGGTGATTTCCCACCAAATCCACATGCTGACTTGCACCATCTCTTTGTTGTTTTTTTTTTTTCCAAAAATCCTCAGTGTTCTGGTATATGCACACTCTCAGAAAATCATTATAATATATATGCATTATATTTGAAAAAGCATTTTAATGAGTTTGGTTCTATTTCTCCTTTCTCTGTGCTTAATGTGAACAGTGGGAAAAAGCTGTTGATTGAAAGGTGGGAACCCACTGGCCATTTGGGGTGGCTGAGGCATTGCTTCAGCTCCATGACAAGTAACTCGGGTGCTTTCTGGCGACAGCGTTGCTGACGCCATGTCTGTAGCGCTGAAGACCTCCCGGTGCTCACAAAGCACAGATGAGCTGTGCTGGGCTTGTGTGCTTGAGCATGGTCCAGCTCCTAAAGAAAAGCTCTGCCAGCCGAAGCGTGGCTGTGCCAGGGGCACGTCATCTGCGCCGGGGACTGGTGGTGGCATGGCTCTGCTGGCCACCATCACCTCTCCCCCACCCCTGACCAGCACCACTGTGCTGATACCACTTTCAGCATAGACCTGCCTCCAAGATGTAACATTTTTTCTGGTGTGATAACTGCTTTCCAAGCCAATATATTTCTTAATGTTACCAGAAAGTTGCTAATACCATATGGCAAGGCGCTCTGTATTTTTGCAGGACGATAAACAAATTGTTGCTAGATGCCAGACTGCTCTGGCAGAGCTTTATCACTGATGCCTGCCAGCAGTAGCCTTTAGGGGATAGTAATAATTTGGGGTTGTTTACATTACAGCTTTAAAATAGGGGTTTTCTTGAAGCATGTGTGCATTTAGTCAGGAAAGTTGGCTAAAAAAACTCTGATGGCATCAAAGAGTGAAGGCGCTCGCTACGGCCCATGTATGCGGTCTTGGCCCTTTATAATACCTCTGGCCTTACAGGAGAAGGAGCGTGTTGTGTTACAGGAGCACCAGATGGTTCAGCAGGAGCCACCCCTTGTAGGACAAGGGGACTTACCTGGGTAGGAGACACCAGGTGGGTTCTCCAAAGCCATATCAGTGTATCTGGACCAGCTTTGTCATCGCTTGGCTTTGATCAAGGCTGAGGTTGAGCTTTCTTGAAAAGCTACCTTTGAAACGCTGGTGGTGGGAAACCAGGGCCTTGCTGTAAAGCAGAGGTCTGTGTTAGCCTGAGGGAAGGAGACTTAGGCACGAGCTCCCAGCCTGATGCCCTTCACATGGCTAAGTCCTGCATGGCATTCGGCCGTGAGTATTCCCCAGTGCCTGCCTGCACCAGGGTCTGTCCCAACAGCCAAATGTGCTGCAAAGACGTCGGGAGGTGGCGAAGGCAGAGAGGCACTCAGAGGTTTGCAGTTTGAAACTTCGATGCAGTAGATGAGGTGTTTGCACTCCTCAGCTTGTATATTTAAAACCACGCCTAACTGCATCTTGGATTTGGGGCAGAACTCTGAGTTTCACAGGGTTTTGATGCTCATCCAGAATTTTTCCCGGAGCTGCACAGTATTTGGGTTGTTTGAAAGGGGCTTGTAAAACCTAACAATTTCTGGGGCTGAATGCTGAATTTGCAACAAAAACACGACCAGAATTAGTGGGGTGTCGGGTTTAATAGCATGCGTTTTGCAGATCTGTTTGTGACACGTTCAGCCATAAACTATTCTGACTTGGCATCTCACGTGAAAGCAAAACTTGACATGGCTTTTGCTGGATCTCGCTCAGGTCTCGTTTTGGACTGTAGTCTGGTTCTTCATGTAGGGTGAGATTCGTCCTTTTTTGAAGTGAATGGTTCCCAGGCTTTTGCTCCCCTGGGAGTTTGTTTTAGTTTAAGTCATCTAAATAAACACGTTCAGTGGAACCTGCAGCCAAGCAACCTTGGACCCTGTTGTACTTTGAACAAGGACCTGATCTGAAACCAGCCTCAAGTGTCTGAAAATCTTGAAGCAGGGCCTGCAGGATTGCAAAGGTCTTACTTTCGGTTGAACCATTAGAATCTTCTGCATTCACCTAATCAAGCTTTTTCCTGCAACCAGTGTAAAAACTTTTGAATTATTGTTCTGAAAACTTACAACTGAGATTCTCATGAAATTAAAAGCAGAAGCGGAAGTTAAAAATCAGCAATAACCGTCCTCCGTTCTCAGCCCCTGAATATCATGAGGCTTTTGATGACACTGCAGCCTTTCACAGCTGCTCCTTTCCCATTGCTGGGCTACCTGAAGCATCACATTAAAACTTCTGTGGACACTGGTGGGATTTGTGTCATCTGGTTCATTTGTTGCAGGTTCAGATCTTTACAGTACTGGGAATGTGTCAGAAGAATTCCCCGAGGAGGGGTTGCTAGGTGTTACGGTAGGGATGTTGTTATCACGCAGTCTCAGGGTAACTGGACACGATAATTTGTCATATTGCTTCTTGGTAGGTGTAATGTGCTAAGAGCTGGCCAGAACCCATCGTGTGCCTTCCCTAAGGGGCTGCGGTGGCTCTGCCCTCCATTGTGAAGCTGTGGGCAGCGTCGGGATGGGCTGTCGCAGCCTGAGGTGGGTATGGTTGGGTTGGGTTTGCGCGGAGGCAGCTGTCAGACACCGAGCGTTGCGCGGCTTTTCCAGGAGTCCTCACTCTGGATGGCACAACCGTGTAATGATCCCCAAGAAGCCATTTATGGTTGAGCCCAGTGAAATTACTTCCCAGTGTTTACTGCGCTGAGGCTGCCTTGGCACTGAAGTGGATAGGCTTCGATGCTGCGGGGCTTCCTTCAAAGCGGTGGGAGTTTGTGTGAGCTCGCTGGACCTTTGCAGTGTTAATATTTGCTGTGAGCAATGGGCCTTGTCCTGGTTCTGTATTTGTGACAATTTATTTTGCACAGAAGTTTCTCTGGAGGTGGGGAGGAGAGGGGAAAATGACATGAATGTAGGTAATGAATTTTGTGGAAGAAGTTTAGATGTTTTGTGGTGGTGTGGAATGGCAGGCGGCTGATCTGGGTGTTGCAGGGAGAGCAGAGGTCGTTTTGAAGCTCTGTGTGTTCAGAAGAGCAGTTTGGTGGCTACTGATAAACACTGAACAGCCTCAAGGCTTGGGGAGGAGAGACAGGAGAGTTTGCAGAGGGAACGGGGGTGGCTGGGGAACACTGGTGGTGCTTGAACTGACACATTACACCAGAGGCTGAGGAGATGGAAGAAACGTGCTTATATGGAGAAGACCCCTTTATTTCACCAATAGTTAGAAACTGCATCAATTCTTAACAGATCATGGCCTCAGGGGGTGTGTGTGTGCATGTAAGATCGAATGCCAAAGCCCTGAAGGCTGAGCCAGAAGACTCTGGTATTCATGGCACTGAATGGGGAGAGATTATGCCACCACAGTTTATCCACGACTTCTCTTTGCCGGTCAGTTGTTAGTGCTGTCTGTACACTTTACCCACATGGTCTGATGGATTTAGGTCGTGGGTTTCATAAATGGAGCGCATCGTTAAGCACATTTAAGCCCACACTGTGCTGCTGGGGTTGAATTTGTATTTTGCTGCTTTGCCAGACAGAACATCCACAGTGTTCGCTGGACATCATTTTATAAGAATAATGTGAATATTTAAGGTCTATGCTGAGTCCTCCTGTGCTACCATCAGTTCTTGCAGTCTTGTAAGCACCCCGGATGGATGCTGATCCTTTCAGGCTGAGCAAGCAGAGGAGGTTTTGCTTTAACCAGACTGTGGGTAGAGGAGCTGTGCGTGACATGAGCTGTGAATCCTGGGAGCAGGGCTTCCTTGGATGGTAGTGGGAACATCCAAGATGGGACTGGTGCTTAGTACATCATTTCATGGGCCAGGCCAGATGGTCAAGAGGTCCTCATAGTCACGTTTTAGCCATACATGAACATCTCCAGTTAGCTTAAGCTTCTCAGCACAGCCACAATGCTTTAAGTGTTTACTCTAAAATAAAGCAAAAGGTCCTTTTTTTAAAAAAAAAAATTCTTAATGATATCCATTTTATGCTAGGGAGTCACAGTTGCTCAGCTGAGGATGTGAGCATTGGACTTTGTCTCTGGGCTGTGTCTGGTCACCAGAGAGCTGTGTAACAGGTTTATGGATTTCTTGTGATTCCTTTTTAGCAAACTTCAGTTGGGAATTCTTAAAAAAGCGCCAATTCTCTCTCTCAAATTGGAGTTTTGCGAAGTCAAGGTTCACATTGCAGACTAAGCTTGACCTCTAAAGCTTTTTCTTATCCTGTGTTTGGAAGCTGTATATCCCCTTCCAGTGAAAAAAATGCCACCTTCTTGAAAGATACATGATGATTTAATTTAATCCTTTCTGTGTTCAAGGAGCAAGTGTCACCATAAAGCTGCTAACATTCTGTCCCCTGTGTTTCTGGGTGGCTGCAGCTGTGCGTCGTGTTGGAGTATTTCAGTTCCCTAGGGTTAAATGTTAATTAAAATTATTGAGAGGGGATCCTTGAGCCCTGGTCATGCTTCACCCTGTTTGGGTAGAGAGGGTGTGCTTTATGCGTCTTGTGCTGACCCTTGTATCAAGTTGAATTTAATTGCTTTCCTCAGAGCATCTTATCTCTCTCCCAAGTGCAATTTTTGTTGGTCTCTAAGATGATGGTGATGTTTCTTTGTAATGTTGCTTTGCAAATACACTAATGTATTTAACTTGCAGCAAGCAACAAAGCGATGCAGCCTTGTCTTCCTCAACTGGATGCAGTTGAGATGCACGGTCAGGTGGATCCTGCTCTTCAAGGACTGTTTCCACTTGACTCAATTCGTTTTTGGAGGTGAAATGAGAATGGAGGCTAGTTCTGAAGTGGAGAATAAAACCTATGCTCCAACAGCAGCAAAAGATAGTCCATTTGATATGGCCATTACAATGCATTTAAGGGCAAAGAAAAGTAGATCTTGCTTAAACATATTTTTGTTTTTGACATTTTCTTGCATTGTCTTTTGGGTACTTAAAGATATTAGGTTTTCCTAAAGGAGGACAAGTCTCAAAAGCCTTGCACTTCTTGTATACAGAAGGAATTTGTCCTTCACAGGCTGGAACAATTCTTGATGATCATTTTTTATGGATGGCACTTGATTTGATCATGGATTTCTCTTTTTTCTTAGTAATATAATTTGACATGAAGAGAACTAATGCCATCCTGCAGATAATCAATGCCCTTTCTTGGTCCTAAATTCCACTGATGTAAACTTGCCCGAGGGAAACTGGTGTCACTACCAGAACATCAGCTGAATGAGATTGCACTTGTTTGAAATAACTTAAAAGTCAGTATACATGTTTGTTTAATGTGTATAAACTTGGGGTTTACCAGACCTGCTATGGGGACAGCAACTGTTATAGTCCCGTGTTTTTGCTCCACTCATTGCCTAGACCTGGTGTTTTAATTTTTTTAAAATTTTCCTGCAGTAGCATAGATCCCTATATAATGAATTTAAGCCTAGATGAAATATGCTGCTGCTCTTTAGTTGGTTTTTATAGAAAGTTCAGGAGTAGCCTGTGAGCCTCGGTGGAGGCTGAAAATGACTGCTCTGAAAGGAAAGACAGCGAACCCCTTAACCAAGAGGGTGTGCTTTGTGTGGATGGGTAGAAATGCCTTCCCAGTTCTTACTGTATTTAGCACCTAGAAGCATACGTGCAACTGGGTCAGGTAGGTGCAGGTAATGGTAGATGTCTTCGATCTGCTCAGATGTCACGCCTGAAACCTGCCCATGGTTTCAGATCTCCTGAAGCAGTACCTTCCTATTGCAGGAAACATGCTGTTTTGACTTAAATTTTCCTAAATTTTCCATTGATTTCCTAAATTTCATGTAAAAAGTGATTGACGTTTCTCATGATTAATAGTAAGTACACATAGTTCTCTGAGATGTAGTTGGTAATTTCTGTTAACCCAATGTACATCTTTCCTGATGAAGCCAACCTAGTTTGCCCTGATTATGGATATGTGCTGCCCTGCCGTACTGGTGGCAGTAAATGTGCCTGTGATGGAAGGAGCAGGTTAGGAGGCATGTCCTGGCGTAGCTTCAGCCTTGCTTGGCTCATCCCTGCAAACACTCCTTTCATCTCTCTATCCTCCTCTTCATCCTGTGACAAAATGCTTTTCCAGGGCAGTGTGAGGGTTATGGAACAGATATTAGTTAGAAAAGTGGAATTTCTGAGTGAAAGGTAGAAGGAAAGACAAATTTTAAACCCTTCCTCTTCCTTCCTTGGTTCTTGCAGCTTGTGCTGTGTCCGGCACAAATGGGGACAGGGCTCTGCGAAGCCTGTAGGTCCCATCCCACGCATGTGAGACCGTGCCCAGTTTTGCATGCTCTCGGGAGAGACGGGGTGTACCCCCAGTGCGTATGGGCAGGTGGGTGCAAAAATGGGCAACGCTGCTTTGAGACTGGGCTTCTGAAGGGAGATAGACCCCCTCTTCGGGGAATCTCCTCCGCACGGGTTTTGTATTACTTCCCCTGCTTCATGAGTGCACTTAGATGCCCTGTATACATAATTAACCTCTCCGCTGCGCTGGCAGACACTTTTATTGACCTGCCCATCGTGACTCCTAAGTGTTTTCCTCGGAGGATTGTGCAGGTTCAGAGGCCAGAGAGCTGGAGGAGACGCGCACGAAGCTGAGTGACTCTTGGCAGTTATAGATGCAGCTTCCCCGGTTTTCTAGGAGCAAGAATGTGCATTTGGGTCAAGAGGTGTCTCTGTGGTGAGGGTGCCTTGCCATAAATCCAGGAGGCTGAGCATCAGGATGCTTATGATGGATCTGTCCTCATAATGCCTGTAAAGTGCATGAGGATGGATGGGCCCAGCTTACCGGCAGCCGGAGCACTCAGGTTTGCCGTGCTGCGAGGGGGTAACATTTCCCATGGCGCTGCTGGATCTGGCTGCTGCCGTACCCACCTCGTTGTCACGCTTTGTGACCTACCTTTGAAAGGTGTACGTGTGAAGAGGGAGAGGTGGCAGTGCTAAAAGCTGCGACATTAATGTAACTCCTGCCTTACCTTCTTCCACTCGGGATTTTCCAAGCCTTGCAGAGTGAGTCTGAGCTGACTTTGAGCTGAGCTTGTGCAAAACCACAGAGAAGTAATATGCTTCCTGAAAAATCCTATCTCACTAGGTATGTGCTGTGTAAACAGCTCTGGGGCTTTATAGGGGGTATCAGCAATGCTGGGTGCACCAGCCCTCGGTCCTCAGCTGGGGATGCTTCAGGAGTGGCTTGCTGGGATTGCTGAGCCGCTCACCTCCCGAAAACCCAACCCTCATGTCCCGAAAACCCACGCTGTCACTGCTCCGAAATTTAGGAAATACAGGGCAGGATTTCTTTTGTATAATGCAGTGTGTGAATCAAACAGTGCCAGTGTTGGAGGGGAGTTTTCAGCAAGCCTTTGCAGTAATTGCTGAGCTCAGTGGGTGTACCTTGCGCCTGGGGGTGGTGTGAGATCCAGCACAGTGGGGTACTGCTGCTCGGGAACCCCCTCTGTCCGTCTGTCTGTCTGCGGAGGGGGAGGGAGGGATGCAGAAAGGGTCAATTTTCAGCTTTTTTCCTTGCAAAAAACATAGGTGTGTGCACCTCTTGGAAAACTTTTCCTTGAGAGGTAGCTTTCCCTGCCCCAGGATTTTTAGGAAGAGGGGGCTGGCTTTCCTTGCAGAGGGAAGCGACCCCGCTGGTATGGAGAGCTTGTATCTCCCCAATTTGACTTGGAGCCTGGGGGGCTGAACTTGCAGAGAGGTGATAATTAGACAGGAGAGTCATCCCCGGCTCACTTGAAAGGGTGAGTGTGGCTGCGTCCTGTGCCAAGCCGGCGTTCCTGGGTCGTCACAGAGGTGTTTCCTATGGTTTGGTGTTTGGTATTATTTGCAGCACATCATCAGCGCATTCAGTCGCCTTACCCAGAGAGCTTCTAATTGCAGCATCATTTGAGGAGGGGGGAAGAGTTTTAACATAAGCTTAGCTAACAACAGCTTAACACAGCATCACTTGTAAGGCTTAATTTGTGCCCTGATCTTTGCAAACAGAGAAACCTTTCAGTCTTGGAGGCATCTCTCCCCGCACCGTTGTGTTAACCAAGCTGCTTATTGTTGCCGTAAAAGCCGAGTGAAGTTTGGATTTGCCGGTGCCCACTGAGCCAGATTTGTGAGGCATAAATGAGAAAACCTGCCCTGGCCTCCCTTTCCCATAAAAAGCTGCTCAGGTGGCTGAGCGTGGCCGGCTAATAGGGAGGAGGAGGCGGCTGCTGCACCTGCTCACGCTTTGGCTCAGGCTGGTGGCATAGGGGCTGTGGCGAGTTCCCCCCGAGCAGCAAGCTGTTAGGGGCAGGAACGCCTCGCTCCCAGGAGCGCTCCTGCTACGGCAACAAAGGGCCCTTTGATCCTTTCCATTTGGAGAACTTAAAACGAAAAAGCCAAACTACAATAAGACCCAAGTTGGGTCATAAAAAGGGAGAGCAGGAGCACCAAAGCGCACCGGAGTGTAACTGTAGAAACAGCAAATGCTTTGGCACTTAATTGTGCTCTAGTGTCAGTTCAGCATGTTTCACGTTTAATACTGGAGAGCCTGTCACCAAATGCTCTGCACAAACAACCCGGTGCTGCTCCCTGGTAAGCTCAGGGCGCTCGGAGAGCCCCTGACTCCGGCGCAGCTCCTTCAGCTCCGCTCCGCGTGGGGTTGGCCTGTGGTGTGTGAACAGTCCCACGCTCGAGATGTCCCTGTCCGGAGCGGGAGCCTTGGGCGGCTGCTGCCGCTCTAACCCCGCTTGGTGAAGGGACTGGGAGCGCTCGGGTCCAGCGCCTTGTCACGCCGCTGTGTCTGGGGCTGGTCCCCAGCTGTCAGCTACCAGAGGTGCCCCGCCGGAGCCAGCGCTTCGTGCTGCCAGGCTTTACCAGCGCGGCTGCGCTTTCCCTCGCCTCTGCGCAGACCTGGGTGATGCCCGAGGGGTTTCTGTGGAAGGTGGTGTTTAGATCAGGCATTTTATAAGATGATTATCAGAAGTCTGGCTAACAGCTGCTGCATCTTCCCACGGCTCCTAGGGGTGTGTTTAAATAAAAAATGCTCTGAATTATTTCTGTGCTAAGAACTGAGCTGCAAGTTGTTGCCTCTGCAGTGGCACGGCCTCATTGCACGGCCAGGCAGCAGCTCCTGAGAGCAAAATCGGTGATTTGGGGGATGGCTCGTCACAGATACAAGGAGGTGCCAATGTGAAGACAGCCCGTGCCTTTCGCAGGAGCAGAGTTGTGCCTCTGCGATGGCTCTTGCCCTGCTCTGAGAAGGGAGCTTGGCTGGAGGTGTTGCCTGTGGGATGATGGTGAGCAAAACACAGGAGCAGCTCATCCCTTGAGCACGTGTGGGACACCCCAGGGCCACAAAGCCCTTGTGCCCGCCCTGCTCTGAGGGGCAGACAGGGATGCGGGGCTGGGTGCGGGTCCTGCCCCATCACGTGGCAGTGCCATCGCACCGGGCCAGGCGGCTCCTGTGCAGCTCCGAGGCTTTCAAGATCTCTTCTTTATTTTAAAGAATCCATTCAAAACATAAACCTCCACGTTTTGAAGGGCGAGCGCTCTGCGAGGTGCATCCTGACAGCTGAGTATGTACGAAATGCGTCTTGGCAGCATCTCCCGGCTGACGTCGGCACAGAGGGCGCAGCCTCGTATCGGCAGCGGGCGTTTGCACCAGGAGCTCCTGGGGAAGGGCGGGCAGGGGCAGGAGTGACGCTCGGCCAAAGCCATCTCCCTTTTCTCTTCCACCCTCCTCTCTTTGGAGGAGCAAGGGGATGGGTGACAGATCCAATGAGTGTTTTGGTGTCGCTTAAACAGGGACATGATTAGACCCTAAGTGATGGGCACCTGGTGAAAACAAGGTGACACTGAAAAATTACTGAAAACCCTTACAAATTGCTTTTTCCCCTAAGAGATTACCATGGGTCCTGCTCTCCATGGTGTAGGTGACGTGTGCGAGTGATTTATTCTATTGGAGATTATAAGAGATGCTGTGAAATCATCTTGTAAGTAGTCGAAAATCATTTGTCTGTCTCTGACGTGTCTTAGCACGTACAGGAATGCTCTGTTTGGGGAAGTGAGGTCCTTATCCTGATTTATCTCGAGGTACTTGTAAATGTTACTGTAATTTCATGTTATCAAATCATTTAGCTCTTCCTCTTCCAGAACGAAGTTATTTTATCTCATGCACCTTGTTTACTTCAAATTAGCCCTGAGGTTGGCCTGAAGTTGCACCTTGTTATTCCTCCACCTCCTGTCTCTGTCTTAGGCTCTGTCGGCAAATTTGAAGGTATAAGTAAATACTTTTTTGTTATTAATAGAATAACTTCCCCCTCCTACACACACGTTTTATTTTCATTCCAGTCTTCGTTTTCCGTGAGAAACTGACATTGCAGTACAAGCGGAAACCTCCCAAATTGCATGAAAATGCCTTAATTCTCCTAGTAACAAGGTCAGGGCTCAAATCCAGGACCTTTCCATGAGTGTGGGGGAAGCGGCCCTTCCAATTACCTGCTCCCCCTGCGGTACGGATCCGGTCGGTTCATCAGCACCTGGGTTTGGGTGGATTTGAAACTCAGCCATGGTATTGTTTGAAAAAGTCTCCATTCATTGGGGAAGGGTTTGTAGTGGGCTGAGCCCTCAGAAACCTGGGGCTGGTTTTATGGCTTCCCATTGAAACCTGGTGGAACCCCGTGGTGTTCACTGATTTCCCCCTTCCCTGCTCATGTGGCTTTGATCAAACCCAGGGCTTGGAGAATGACCCCCCCCCCCCCCCCCCCCCCCCCAGGAACTGGAACCACTGAGCTTTGCCCAGTTCTGCTGTTCATGAAAGCATTTGAGAGCTTCCAAGTGTAGATGATAAAATTAGGACCTTCGTGCCTAGCCCAGTACGGAGATTGCCAGTCCTATGGCAGAGCAGGCTTTGCCCCCATATAGGGGGCACGTATAGGGAACGTGGACCCTGGCTTAGCATGTTTGATGCAGAAGTTGCCGTGAGAGTTTAATACTAAGCGTAGGCCTGCGGTACTGAAAAACTCATCATTTGACTTTGGGGGGAGTTGGATGGGGCTAACACTACGATGGAAAACCTTCCTTTGGCTTTGCTGAGCATTAGATTAAGTCCTGTATGATGCTCCATGCTGCGCTTATCCCTGTCCGGAACCCATAAAACACCCGGAGCTGAGACAACATCCAGGGCTGAAGTGAGCCTGTATCCACTCCCCAGTGCATTTGGACTCATAAAACAGCGTGCCGGCGCACACAGCGATGCGTGGCGTTCGAGGTGCGGCACCAGTAACTCAGCAGTTAAAGGACAAAACATATTTTCTGGCAGAAGGTTGTAGGCGAGAAGAATTTCCCCTGTGCTGAACCACTTCAAGATGCTGTTGTGTGATGCTGCAGCTCCCACCGGTGCTGTGTGTGCTGTGTACATTGGAGTCCTGAATCCAGCCCAAGGTCCGTGTGCTGCCGTGTCCAAAGTCCAGCTCCAGGTCTGCTAGTCTAGATCCCCAAGCTGAGCTGAACCCAGTGTGGTGGGTTGACCCTGGCTGGGCATCAGGTGCCCACCAAAGCTGTTCTGTCGCTCCCCTCCTCAGCTGGACAGGGGAGAGAAGATATAACAAAAGGCTCATGGGTCTCTCTCCTTTCTCCCAGCTGCTGTTGTGCAGCAGTTTTTCCCCCTTTCTCAAATACGTTATCCCAGAGGCGCTACCACAGTGGCTGATGGGCTCGGCCTTGGCCAGCGGTGGGTCCGTCTTGCGGCCAGCTGGCATTGGCTCTGTCAGACATAGGGGAAACTTCTGGCAGCTTCTCACAGAAGCCACCCCTGTAGCCCCCCCGATACCAAAACCTTGCCACGCAAACCCAGTACACCCTGTTTGCCAATATCCTGAAGCAGCGAGCGGCTGGGGAGCTAGCAGCCCGGGTGCTAGCTGGGGAGGTGGGTTTGCAGTGGGAGTGGAGTCCCAGGAGGGCAGGCGATTTGCTGCAGGGTGGTTGGGGAGCAGTGCTTGTGCTCAGGAGCTGCTGACCTCCAGTTCTGCATCTAATCCTGGCTCCCTGTGCAGGGAAGAATGTCGTCTAGGGCCATGGTTTCCTAAGCCAGGTACTTGAGATCTGGATGGCTGCTTATAGGCTGAGATTGAAAGGTAGGGAAAGGGGAAGGACCACGTCCCCTCTGCCACGAGAAACGAAACCCTCTTCCAAACAAAAACGAATCCTGAGAGAGCAGAGGTGTTAAATCAGGCACTTGCGTCACGCCTGTGGCAGCAGAGCTGGGGTGGGTCTGGTGGCTGAGGACACTGCTGCCCCGTAGTCCTCCAGCTGCCGTCGCATCGGGATGCCGGGGGGATGCTGGCCCGTCCGGGGAGCTGCCCCAACCTGGAAACGGCCCTTCCTGCTGCTGTCATTCAGGGATGCGAGTTGGAGCCACGCCTGGGGTGTGCAACACAGCTCCGAAATAACCGGTTGGATTCAGGGACCAGAGTGGGGTCGGGGACCCCGATGCCTGCGGCGGCCCTCCGCTCATCCCCGAGATCCACGCACAGGTTATTTGCCAGGTGTCGCGCCCAGGGTGCGGCGGGGGAGAGTTTTCAAAGCTCTGGGAAGACTTAGACTAAGGCTTGTAATGGTTTTAGTGGGATTTGGGTAGTTATGGATGCAAGCCCATAAGGTATTTTGGAAAACGTATCAGAAGTGAGCGGCAGAGGTGGCAATGCTGTTGTGTGGCCCAGATGAGATTCTGATTTTTAAAAATTTTTCCTGATTAAGTATGATGTCTCCCTGGCATGGGTTCAATTCATCCTCCTTTCCTAATAGAAAAAGCCAAGCTAAATGTCTTGCTTTGCTTGCAATTGAAGGAGCTGGACTGGATAAACTTAACTGTTGTCTTTGAAAAACTTTCTCTCCTTGGATAGGAGCGTTTAAAAAAAATTGAAAAGACGACCTCATGCTTCTGTGCTTTTTTTTAAAAAATTTATTTCTATTTCAGCTGATGTTTGTTACAGCTCCTATTAACAATGTTTGAACTAAAAACAAGGTCCAGATGTGATGATTTTATTTATGCCAAATTGGGTTTTGGTCACTGAGCTTGCATTTGGATAATGAATTTTTTCTTTTTTTTTTTTTTTTCCTTTTTCAGCCTGATGGCACCAGCAAGGAGTGCGTCTTTATTGAAAAAGTCCTAGAAAACAACTATACGGCACTGATGTCAGCAAAATATTCAGGCTGGTATGTCGGATTCACCAAAAAAGGGAGGCCACGGAAAGGGCCCAAGACCCGGGAAAACCAGCAAGACGTACATTTTATGAAGAGGTACCCAAAGGGGCAAGTGGAGATACAGAAACCTTTCAAGTACACAACAGTCACCAAGAGGACTAAGAGAATACGACCCACCAACCCCAGTTAAAAATAGACAAAAACAGTGTCACAGTAATAAACCACAAAAAAAAAAAAAAACTGCACCAGAGGAATATTTTTACATTAAAAATAAGGAAGAAGCTCTATTTTTGTACATTGTGTTTAAAAAAAAAATAAAAATAAAAAAAATTAATAAAAGACTAGATGGTAAACGCTGGGGAAAAGCTGTTAGGGATTTATTGTGACTTGAAAAACAAAACGAACTGCTCTATTTAAATTGACTTCTTGTTGTTGATGACACACAGGTGCTTATTTCGCTTTTTTTGGAAAGGACAACTTTTCAAGCATATCCCCAGAGGAAAGGAAAAAAAAAAAGTAATTATTAAAAATAAATAAATAAAACCAAAGAAAACCAAAGTTCTTTCCCAAAGTTACTGAGACCCTGCCCCGCAAAGTGCCGGTTTTTGCAGTAATCTATTTATTGTCTGCTGCATGCCGGCCCAGGACAAGATGGTGTGTGCCGCAGCGATTGAGTTTCCGTGGAGTTCTCGACGCATCGATCTTCTGTAACCTTTCTGACGACATAAGGTGTCACGGCTCCGTGATCCTGCATTATGCTCAGTTCTGGAGAATGCTGCTAAATACATTCAAGTGACTACAAGATGACCTAGTACACCAATGATAAGGGAATATTTTAAAACCAGCTATATTATATATATTATATATATATAAGCTATTTATTTCACCTCTCTGTATATTGCAGTTCCATGAACCAAGTATTACTGCCTCGACAATTAAAAAAATTATTTAAAACACATGTACATATTTTTGCTGTTCACACTTCTTTTCCCCCCTTGACTATTGTTTTTTTTTTAATGCATATTTATATTTTATGTGAGGGCAGCAGGATATGTTCAGGGTAGTTTCCCCACTCTAAGCTTCATTGCTAATTCTGTAATTCCTCCCTTTCCTTAATACTGTCTTCTTCCTCCTCCTTTGTTGTTCCCACAAGGAACAAGTCTTGTGTGGGGTGGTGATAGGCTGAGAGTGGGGGGATCCACAGTGGCATTTTTCAAGAGCAGGAGTTAAATTTGATACTTTTCAGTCCAATGAATAGTTCCTAAAGCTTTGGCCACGCAGAAGGTAAGCTGGAAAATTAGTGTCTGACTCAATTAACACGTACTTACGTGTGGCTTGTGTTTCCTTCACTGGAGGTTTTGAGAGGGGCTATTTGTTTCAGCTATTTAATTCAATATTGTATCTTTCAAAACTTGCCCTAGACTGACCAAACCCCTCTCCCTCGCCCCGCGTAGCTCTCCCAGCCTTGGTGACTTGCTCTCCTGGTCGGTCCAGCCAGCTTTCCTCCCGGGTGTTCTGCACAGGACTTGGACGATGCAAAGCCATGAGGTATGAATCTATATACAGACGGACCCAGGCAGTGGGTTGGGTGAGACAGTGTTAAACCAGGAGTGGGAAAAAAGAAGGACGATGAAATAACTGACCCCAAATTTTAGCTGAAATGACAACTGAGCCCAAGTGAAGCTTTAAACTTGACTTTTTCCTTCTCTTGCTACACTCCCTGATTCCAGCCAGGGCTGAAAACGCTCAAAGCCACTAAGAAAGCTTTTTCTTGTTAATCAGAAGAAAACGACTCTCCCCAGAACAAGCTTTCTCAAGATAACTTTGAGTGCTGCAGCCAAATCCTGCAGATCAAAGCCGCTTGGGAGATGGTGCAGATAAGCGTGCAAGCTTGAGGATGCTTATCTGAACCAATCTCCAAACCTTGCAAGCCTAGAGAAAAATGAACAGTGCTAAACAGGGTCACTTCGTGCTGCTCCACAAAAAGCTGGGCAGCCACACAGGTGCTGCCTTCACCCCAGCTAAGCATAGGCAGTCACTTGAGCAGCCCCTCTCCCGGTGAATATGCTGGGAGCTGCTCTCCTGGCGCACCTGGAGACCAGCACAGAAGTGGGACCTGATGGCACAGTGGTGGAATTGGTTGGTGGGGGCTGGAAGGCTTTGCCAGCTTTGCCTTCAGATTGATTCATGTGGGAGAGATTTGGGGAAAGTTCAGAGGAGTGCTGGGCGTGGGGGATTGGGAGTGGCTGGAGATTTGCTGTGTTAGTGCCTCCAAGAGGAGAAACCCAGTTGATTTCCAGAGTGAGAAAGGATTTATGGTTGCCTTTTTTCCTCCTTGAAATACCACCATGGCCCATGGCGGTGATGGTTTCACTGTCAGAACGACAGGGTTTTTTTGCCATTGGGGAAATTTGAAGGAGTGGAGGCGGTAAATGCTGGTGAAAGCTGGGCAGAAGGGATCTCCTGTGAGGCCGAGAGCAACCAGGGGGGATCTGTTGCCTGTCCTGCAATGCCCACTGGCTTTGGACACTGGCACGGAGAACTAAGGGCCATGCAATTGTTTCTAGGGGCCTCTGGTATTTGTGTTGTTGGTTTACAAGAATATTTACTGGACAGCAGTGAAACAGGTTCCTTGGGCTGTGCAGTCAGTGTGGTAAGGAGATATGGTGCTCACCTGAGTTAGGTGCTGTCGGGGAGATTTGTTGGCTGAGAATGGTCTGCGTTGAGTATTCATGTTTGAACATTTGCTCTTTAGGCTTTGTTAACAACAAAAGCAGGGGTAAAGATGAGAAGAATTCACACCAGGTTCCCTTCAGAGCACCTTCATGTTGGGCAAAAGTGTGCTCTGGGGAGGAGATGTTCAAGCAATGAACAGAAACAGGGGAAATCCATCCTGTGCCCAGTGATGGACAGCCTTGTACTTGTGGCCACCAGGCACGTGGTGTTTCTGTGCCTGGGTTGTGCTTGGTGGTTAGGCCAGAGGTTGCAAGTGGTTGTCAACATCCTCGTTGGACAAGTCTCTCTGCTGACCTCCAGGCTAAAGAAGAAGCTTGTCTGCGGTGTTTAACATTTCTTCCTTTTGGAAAGTCTTCTGCCTCCGTGAATACAAGCTGAGATTCCCTGTGTAGGCTATTATGTTTGATTGACTTTATAATTGAAAATTGTTAATGAGGATTTAATTACTGTTGTGGAAATAAGCATAACGCTAGGCGATTGCTTGAAGCAACTGATGGCATTAATGTGTGTGGAGCTCTGGGTGGGCACACTTTAAACAAATACACTGCTTAATCGGATTTAATAAAAACATGTTGTAGCTACTGTTTCAGAAATACTGAGAGATTTGTAGCAATGTTTTTGTAGCTGAGATCAGACAGTGGCACACTCTGGTAACACCGTGGTTGGCTTTGCCATGAAGCTGGGTGCAGGTGCCACTGGGCATGCCGAAATGTAAGTCCATCCCAGGAAGGAAGCTTTGTAGGTCCAGGGAAGTTTCTTGTCAATACTTTGAGTGTGTTGCACAAACCAGACTGCTGTTTGGTGAAACCTTCCAGGTGGTGGGTCTGCCATGCTGTTCCTGTGACAGTGAAGGATTGTCAGTCAAAGCTCAGCTGGGCTCTGTGTCTGGTTCAAGTAGGACAAACATTTCATCATGACATTGTCATGACCTGTGTGGGACTCATCACTGTCTGAGAAGACAAAGGTTGTCCTGGTCCCTGTGCAAGGTGTCTTCCAGCTCACCAGGGACCTTTCCAGGACCATGGAGCTGTCAGCGAGTGGGAGCGGTTGACCAAGTTGAGATCCCTGCAGCTAGAGCCCCAAAGCTGGCATGGTCTTTCCTGCTCAACAGCTAGTAGTTTTGTTCTGCCTCTGCCTTGTTGATGCAAACGCAGGTGCCATTGCAGGCTCCACACCGTGAAGCCGCTTGGTTGCTGCACCTGGTCTGCCTGGTTTGAGCCTGATCTGCCCCTTTTGCCAACAGTCAGCTGTGGCAACGTGTCTTTTGGGAGCATGAGCATGTGAAACTCAGTGCTTGTTTTCTTGGGCTGTCCCTGCAGTCTTGTTTTGCTTGGGTTCGCCTCCATTTTATGTCCATGACTTATGGAGTTAATGGCATAGCCTAAATGATCTGGATGCTCTAGAGCCCGTGAACCTGGTGTGTCTGTAGGGAGATGCACGTGGGAGCGGAGCAGAGCTTGGGGAGGTTCCTGGAAAGCACCACGAGGCCTGGGCTTGGCTCACACCCGCCGGCTGCACCACTTTGAATCGTCTTAGTCTTTGTAATAGCTTATTTACCTTGGCTCATGGAAACACGGCAAGGTGGAAGTTAGGTCTGGTTTAAGCAAATGCCCAGCCTACACGAGCTCTTGGAGCAAGGCTTGACAGGCACATGTGTTGTGCTATGGGCAGTGTTTTGCCATGTGGATGTCCATCAGCTTTCCCAGATTCACTGAGCAGTTTGGTGTCTCCGTACTTTCACAAAAGCAGTGGAATGAGATTTCAGCCAGGACCTCATCCTCCAGCTGGAGAAGATGGTCTAGCGGATTGTCTTGTCTAGGAGAGTTTGTCCACCAAGGAAGATCTGACTCTGAGCAAACGGAGTCGGCTCTAGGTGGGATAGGTTGGGTAACAGAAAACATACGTTAATTTGGCTCTAAGAGCACGCTATGTTACCGTGCCTGCCTTTGGAAAAAAAAGGCTGCAATATGTGAAAAAGTGTGTGTGTGGAGTGGTGGTGGTTCTTTTCTAGGGTACTGAATTACTCTACAATGCAGGTATCTCCTGATGGAGGAGGAGGAGGCGTGCGTGTGTTGGCGTAGCTGTAAATACCCCCTGCAAAGCCCTTTGCCTGTCTTGGCACAGCCCAGAGCCCTGCTTGGTCCCGCTCGTCCCACGTAGCAGAAAGGGCCAGACAAAGCGTGTGTGTCGCCCAGGAAAAAAGCTTTTCTCTCTGGTCCACTCTCAAGGTATTAACCATGGTGATCTTTGCCTGCGGCAAGGGAAAGCAGGTATATTCCTATGCATAATTTCCTGGTGCAGTGCCAAAGGGTGGAAGTTTATACTTAAGATCCACAACAGCTGTTTAAAGTGCCTATGTCTCGTGCCAGCCATACCACCTGAATGGCCAAGGGATATATATAAAACTTCAATTATTTTTTGAATGTTTGTTGTTATTCGTTTGGAGATGGATGAGAGGAGATTCCTCAAGCATGATGTAACCTACGTAGACTCTGTTATTTCCAACGGTGTGAGCTGAAAAATTAGGGAGGAAAAATCAGGTCAAACTGAAACTTTTCTTTTTTTAAGTGAGACAAAGTACTGGGTGGAGAGATTTGGGTTTACCGAAAGCATTTAATTCACCCTATTTAACGATTTACTTCATCTCTTTAAATATAGGTAATTTTAAAAGGGAAAAAAGTGAAATCAGAAGCTTCACTTTGAAAGCAAAAAGCAATATTTGATGTGTACAAAGATCTCACCTGCCTATTTCTCAGCTGACACTGTTTTCAAAGTCCCTGAATAGATTTGAGCCCCCCTGTAAAACTCCACCTCCGTGGCAGTTCACTGTTTCTTTAGCAAATGCCACCTTGCTCTGCTGGCCGAGGCCCTGGATGATGACTCCCACTGCCTTTCTCTGGAGCTTGCTGAGGGGTCCAGAGCCCAAACCTTCGCTGGGCTGGCCACGTCTTACCCATTTCTGCTGCCCCCGTTCTGCCAGCCCCTTTTCTCCAGAGCCTGAATCCTGGCTCATGGAGGGAAAAGCTCATAACATAATTTCCTTTCTCTCATGGCATTTTAAGCTTGCAATGTCTGCATTAAGGTGCCAATCCAAGGAGACATAGACTGCGAGCATCCCCTTTGGTGCATCACCTGCAGCATCCCTGTCCCACAGCAAGGTCTGGCACATACCGGGGTCTCCCTGTCAGTCAAGACCCATGGATTCAGTGGTTACCCACAGAGAAAAGCCAAGCCATGAGCTCCGGGCTGGTGGTGACTGCTGCAGTACCTGGCCATGTTTGTTTTGGGTGGGACTCGTTTCTACTCAGAAAGTTATGGAAAGTTGTAGTCCAACCAGGGCAGCCCGAAGGTGGCCGACACCTCCCCGGGCAAGAGCTGATTTCCAGTTTCAGACCAGACAAAAGGGTAACTGTCTGCACATCCCCGGTGCCTGCCAGGCTGGTGGACCCGTGGCTGAGCCACAGGAAGCATAACCGAGTTACACCGGGCTTGGGAAACGACCGGTTGAGTTTCCCAAGCCACATCAAACCAATCTGAAGAGAGATGAATTGGTCTGCTTGGGCCTAAAGGATAGAAAACACTGCCTTTGTTTTGAAAACAACAACCGTGGCGGCCAGGAATAACAGAAGATGTAACCGCATCGAAGCCTCTAATGGGAGTTTCTTCCTCGGTTAAGCAGTGCAAGTGTCATGAGATTCCCGGTGTGTTTTGAGGGATGTCCTGGATGAAGGACAGCATGGCCTGGCCGGGTAAAGCACTGCAGGTGATGCTGCAGTTCCCCCTTCCCAGATGGGTGCCGAGGACCCACTCCTCCCCAGGTTGTGTTTTCACCAGCTTGTGCAGTCCCAGGCTTGGAAGGGCCTTTTTTTTTTTTTTTTTTCCCAAAAGAGGCAGTTCTGAACCTGCTTCCACCCTGAGTAAATGAAAGGAGCTATGGGAATCTTGGGAGAAATTTGTAATTGGGAGATTTCACCCCAAAACTTCCCAGGTAGGGGATCTGGAGACACACACCCATTTTGGGGTACACCACCTCTCCATCAGTACCCGGGAGAGATGTCCCATCAGAAACTTTGCCATGGGTGGAGCAGAAAGGACACAAGGGACGGCTCTCCAAGTGTTTTGTGAGAGCCAGCTTGAAGCAGACCCCGTCCCGGCTGGTTCAGAGCCAGCTGTCTGCTTGAGGGATGTTGTGTGCAAGGACAGGAGGAAGCAACGTCAGGAACAAGGAGGGAAAGCGATGGTGTGAGATAGGCCATGGCCTGCGGCACACCAACGTTTAGTGCATTAGTTCCTGGGAGGTAGCACATGTTACTTTGATCATATGATCGTATTTGCATGAATCAGAATGTAAAAATCCTGGCTGGGGTTTACAAAGGAGCCTAGAGGAATGAGCTGCCTATCTATCTATGTATCTGACACGAGCACAGAGTGAAAACCCTTCCACTCCTTCGTGGGACTATTTTCCAAGGAGAAACAGCTATGTGGAGCTTAAATGTTGTTTACAGCCATGGCAGGCTTTAGGGCTGTGATCATCTCTGCTCGAGAGCTTTCAAAAGGATAAAATGAGCCTCCTATTATAAGGGCTGAAAATGATCCTAAATGAATAACACACATGCAGCCTTCACAGGCACACATTTCTGAGCCATTGGAAATGTTGGCACATGCAAACAAACAAAAACACATGTCTCGGGTCTCTGGTTTTCATAGATTTCTGCATGCCATGACATTTTGGGGGGTGGCATTGCCAAGAGCTAATGAACCAGATTCCCAGGCTTGGCTCGCAGAGCTGGCTCAGTGATGCAGGGACTAAGAGGGGAGGCCTTTGGGCTGGGGACGGGCTCTGGGGACTGGAGCACTCTGGGCAGAGCCTTCGAGGGGTGCCTTCCCGTAGGAGGACCAGGCAGTGGGGAGGGCTGCTTCCTCCGGAGCAAGGTTTGCGATGGGGAGGCTCTCTGAGGGCAACATGGGACCAGGGACCTGCACCCACCTCTGCCTGAAGGCAAAGAGGTGATGGAGAGCAATTGCTCTGAAACCTGCAGCTGATGGCATCACCCGAAACACTCCCTGGAGAGAAAGTCTGCATGAGTTGCATGTGTACGGCTTCACCTGATCCCAAAGTCGCAATGATGGTGACATTGGCGATCGCCATCAGAGCCAGCACCAGTCCCCGGGGACCCCGAGGCTGAGCGTGGGGGACAGGGACCCAGAGCCTGCAGAGAGCTGGGCTTGTCCAGGCTGTGCCCTGAAGAGCAGCTGGTGCGACCCGCAGCACTCGCCCAGCTCCTGTGCACTGTCTGTCCCCTGTCTGTCTGTCTGGGTGGTTGGGAAAAGGTAAAACGCTGTTTCCTGCAGGGTCAGATATTTTGGAGGGGGAAGAAAGCAATTTGTGGCTGTGTTGTCTGCCTGATCAAAAGTGTTACCGGACTCGGCTACACAATGTGCACTCTTTAAACTGGTCCCAATTAGCCCTTCTTGCTAATGCTGCGTTTCATTCCTGGGAGACTGCACTTGGAGAGCTGTTATGACTTTGTGATTGTGCACATACCTTTATGTGCTTTCATTCTTAATCCCCTTTTTGCAGAAGCCAAAAGGTCTTCCAGCCAAAAAGGAAATCAAAACCTTTTGTTGGCTGCTTCATAAGAATTAAGGGTGGGATGAAGGTTGTAGCAGGATCTTAATTAGCCATTGTAAATAACGAGAGCGGCAGTGCCTGCAACCATATACCACCTTGGGTTGAGATATTGTCAGACCACACAAAGCTAGGTGAATGGGCAGCACAATGGCAGATAAAATTCACCCCTGACGACTGCAAGGCAAGGCACGGCAAGGAATAATTCGAGCTATGCATGCACGTCAGCGGGCTCCAAATTAATTGTAATCGTTTACGCTTTTATTGAGCTATCTGCAATGACTCCGGGGTCTTTTTTCCTTTTTGCTGTTGGGAAAGTAAAACAAAATATTAGGATGGTTAAAGAGAGGGATGTAAAATATTCCTGAAAGCCTGCGTGCTCACAGCAGCGATCCGGAGGAGAGCCTTGCTAACAATCCGGGCTCCTCTCTGGATATCTGATCTCAAAAGGGGATCTAGTGGAATTAATAAGTGTTCAGAGGCTGACAATGAAAATGATTAGAGGCCTGGTGAGGGAAGGCTTTATGGGGGTATTGAAAGGACTGAGCCTGCTTCATTTAGAGGCAGGAAAGTAATGAATAGTCTAGACTGCAGAGAAAGTAAATTGGGTTCTCCCGCTCACCTGCTCTCCTAACACAGGCGGGGAAATTCAATGAAAGGCAGCAAACTTCAAAACTGGTGAAAGACAGCGGTTCTTGACTTGGGAAAATTAACGTATGGCATGGTGATTAACCTTTGGGTTCAGACTATGAGACCCTGGAGACCGGCCTCGGAAGGGAAGGGCATTGGGCAGCGTACCCCCCTACAGGTGGGTGCTTCTCCCATCCCACCCAGTGAAAGCCATGGTGGTTTGTTCTTTTTTTATCCATGTTAAACAGCTCTGAAGAAAGCACAAGATACCTCCAGGTGTGCTTTGAGTCCTTTCCTAGTGCTATCACATAGGCCTGTCATTTCTCACACTCCTGTGCTGGCTGAAGGGGCAGCAAATGGCTCTGTGATGGCCTTATAAGACCCTCGTGGGGTCTGTCCTCTCCTTGTTGCCTTTCTAACCGCCCCCAAGAAGCTCCACAGACACCTCTCCCCAAGGAGATTTTTGCCCAGGTGCAGCCACCCTGCACGCAAACCCTAGCTTGCATTTTTCTCTTGGTGCTTTTTGGATCCCAAAGTCCTTTCCACGTCGCACAGGCACCATCCCGTTTGCTCACCATTGCACCAGCGCTGGCACGTGGCAGTGTTGTATGGCCACCCTCACCAGCTGGTTGGAGTTGGAGAGAACTACCAGCCCCTGCCTTCACAGGGTCACCCAGGTCTTCTCCAACGCTCGCTGCCTTTCACACCAGCCATGCCAGGCAACTAAGTGCAAGTGGTCCCATTCCGGGGGTGGAGAAGTTGAGATTACTCGTTTGATCTTGAACATGGCAAGTTTTGAGCTCAGTGTTTCGGAGCCTGATTGTACAAGCTCCTTGCGTGCATTCACGCTGAGATCTTTCCTCGCCCGGAGGATCTGGGTGTTCACGTCCCATCCATTTGGCATGTTGCAGCCAGATTCCTCCCGTGATTTCAGGAGGAGATCCGTGCACGCAGTGGGCCCTTTGCTACGGGAACTTGAATGGCTGCACAGTGCCATTTGCTGGGAAGCATCAAAAATAGCTGTCTGGTGGGAGGCGAGTCTGGCTCTGAAGGCTCCAGGGCACTGCAGAGTGACTGGGTGTCCTCTCCATCGCCTGCACGGGGAGCGGGTTTGGCCTGGCCGGCCCAGCTGTGGGGTTCTTCTGTCAGACGTCGCTGTAGGTGGTCTGAACCCGGCCCAAGGTGCTCTAATCTACGATCTGCTGTAGCAGCCAAGTGATTCAGGGCTGGATGTTTGCTTCGTACCTCTTCAAGGTGTGATCTGAGATCACGTCATGTTCTTGAAAGAAGGCAATGAAAACAGACCCTCACCCTTCCCAGCTGGCTTCTCCAAGCAGACAGTAGCTCTGCTCTGGTGGTGGGACTGACTGCTGCCAGCTCAGCCACAAGCCCTGGAGAAGCCCTTCTCCCTCCCCAGGGCATCAGTCTCTAAACGCATGGGACAAGCCAGACACCAGCTCATGGCCACACGAGGAGGCAAGGATCTCCTTCAAAAAGTGACTGACTTGGGGAATAAACCAAAACCCTGCCCTTAGGTGGAATTCATGACATTTAAATTTATAGGTGGCTTCCGTGTAGTGCTGCCTTGCAAGGGGACTGGGAGCAGGACTTTGTGATGGGGTGCATACCTTTACGGTATGTGCTTCGTTAAACACCTTTCCACCCAAGCCAAGTGGTTGGTACACCCGAACAGCAATCAAAGCCTTTTCTGGCAGCTTCACAGACAGAGAAAAAAGGACCACACTGGTCCCTGGGACATGGGGAAAAACCCCAGGGAAGGTTTGGCAGCAAGTGGATGGGAGCATCAGCACCTGGAGCAGCCCCACTGCAGGAGCCCATCTGCACAAAGGGGTGGCAAAAAACATTGTTCCAGGAGAAATTACCCCAAGTCCTTGAAAATGGCAGCAATGGGGGAAAGAAAAATGGCTCAAAGGAGCATGCAGAGATGAAAGATTAACAACATTTATTTGGTCAGTAATTTTCCAGAGAAGTGGTGGGTATGAGTGAAAACGCAGCTGTGGAGAGAGGCTGGAGAAGTATGGGAGGGCTGCGCTTGCATCTGCTGGCAAACATCCAAACTGGAGCATTTTGTTTCGTTATCTGCTTTTTCAGGTTTTATTATCAGCTTTGCATCTGTCTTGCAACTTCTCCTCTACTCTTTGAAGGGTGTTGCTAGTTCCAGACCAGGAATAGCTGCATCTTCCCAGAGGGCACAGGGACACCTGCTAGAGATGTCAGGTCGGATGTGCTCGAATGATGGAGAGGAAAATGTGAGCACCCATGGCATGGGGAGAGCGCTGGGTCTCCGGCGGGGTCCCTCGCTCTGCAGTATCTCAACACACACGTGCGGTGCCCTGCACCGATGTGAGGGGTAAATTGAGTCAATTATCTCCCACCATCTCTGTTGAAAGTGGTACTTAATCCTTTCCTCTAAACCTTTTATCTGACATTAAATGGTCATTAGTTTAAAAGAAAGAAGTTAAGCTGACTCACTTTCCAGCTGGAAAAACCTTTATAATTGCAGTAAAAATGCACTGAGGGCATGTACTGATAACATTGTTTTAGGGAACAAACAAAAACCACCATCAGTTTTGCATTAATTATTTTTCTGGGCAAATGAATTAAACAAACAGGACCGCTGATTTGTAACTTGTGGGCACATTATCGTGTTTACTATTAGACCTTCCTGGAAATTTCCCGAGTTAGAAGAAACATTTAAATTACAACCAGCTACACGTTTCTGGTGGGAATCGTTCCCAGTCATAAATAATAAAGAAGTCTTTAGGCTGATGAGAAGGAATTCAGATTCATCTCCCTGATGTTTCCAGTCAGAATCAGGAATCCAAGCCCCTGCTGCTTTGGGTGGACGCTCTCGGGTTGGGGAGGGATGCTGGTGGGGAGCCTGGGGATCGATGCTCAGGCAGACGAGAGCGGGAGACTCAGCTCACCCGCCTGTCCTGCTCCATAGGCTCGTTAGCGGTTTGCATCATTAAGCAACCAGCCTCTGTTCTCAGCTTGGCACCTACACCGTGCTGCCTGGAGGAGCTTGGGTTTTCTACCAGGGCTTCTCTGCCTGGGCTGTGTCCTGCTGCTGTGGGGCAGGTGCCTCCTGACACACATCTGATGCTTCAGACCCTTGCGCTGAGGATGTGACTGGGATCAGAAATGTGGTGCAGGAGCTGGCTCGGGCTCTCTCCCGCAGCGCCGTGATGAGAACAGGGGACCTGTTGGGCTTTTCCAACCCCGAAATTGGAATATTATTAGTGGCATCAACTCCTCAGCATCCCCCCTTTGCAAAGCTGGAGAAGGAGCGGTGGTTTCTCTGTATTAACTCTTTATCACCCTGCAGCAAGCCTGTGCTGCCTCCGAGCCCTGCCACGGTCCTCCCCAGGAATGGGGAGGGAGACAGAGCTACTGGGGGTTGCTGGAAGAGTCGCTGCCGTCTGCATCCCTTTCTGCTGGAGTCTCATGGTGTGACCCAGGACTAGGAGATGGCAGCCTGTGCCCCGTGGCAGCCTCCCCCCCTGCCATGCACCCAGCGGCTGCCAGCCCACGGTGCGTAGGGACATCCTCGCTTGGTGCCTCGTGCTGGCACCCACCGCAGGAGACACCTTCACCAAGGCCAGAGCTGAGTCTGGGACTGGACTTGGGTGGTTAAACAAGGATTTAGCATTAAATGAGGAAGTAGCTAGGGGGTTGGTGAAATGTGACTGGATATATTTATCTTTTTGCCTTGAAAAGTACAGCTAAAGGACTAAGGTTGTGGTTTTATTTTTTTTACCCAGATTTTTTTTTTCTGGGAAAGTTCTTTGCATTTTTCCAGCCTAGAAAGAAGGTCTAGAAATATTGAAATGTGAAAAGAGTGCATCACAGGTCCCAGTTTTTCTACTTTTGATAAGAATAACTGTTTCCTTTAATGCAAAGTTTTTGCTTATCTGTAAATGTGTGGAAATTTCCAGCCAGCTCTAACACAGATTGTTCAGTTTGTAAATTTTGAAATAGAAATACTGTATGTTCCCATGGTTTGAAGTGCAGTGCCAGGACCTCTCCTCCTGTCCCCAGCATTGCCTCACCCGTGGCAGGGCGGCACGCATCTGGAGTGGGGCACAAGTGAGGAGGTCAGCTTTGGATGCATCAGAACTGTGCTGACGTGGCCAATCCAGCTGCTGCCATCCAGCTGTTTCCGACCCCCTCATCTGAAGCCCCAGAGCAGGGTGTGCTGTGACCCCCTTCCCAGGACCTTCCACACCCATGCCCTCGGCGCTGCAGGCATCGCTTCCAGACAGCAATACTGGTCGTATTTAATTTACTAGTAAATTATAGATTGTGCGGTCCATTAGCCGCTGCGCTTGTGCTGTTGAATTTATGTGAAAGGGGTAAAGTTTCTGCTGTGAAAACCCTCCTGTGGCCGTAGGGAGGTCGTGTCATGGGAGGTCCCACTGATGCCCAGGGTTTGCCATGGGACAAGTGAGGGGGAACTGGCTCCAGCCTTTCAGGTTGCACCCTGTAGCCAGGCCTGGGTCCGTTTTCACTTGAGGATATTTTATTAACAAGACTTGCAGCCCAGCTGTGGCTGCCCCATTCATGCCAGGGTTGAGGTGGTAGGGTTATTTGCAGTTGTTTGGATGTTGTGCTCATGCTGGCAGCAAGCCCTCCATTGCTACCCGCTCTGCAGGCAAAGGAGAGCGGCCGCGGGCATCGTCTGCGATAGCCGGGGAGCTGGCAGGGCCGGTGGCTCATGTAGCACGGTGTGTTTCATAGTCAGTCTGCAACGCTTTATGTGGCAATAACAGCAATAAAACAGACAGGCACGAGGCCAGGGGCGAGGGCAGCCCCTGTTCAGGTGCCATTGCTGCTTGTGTGCGGGTGCAAAGCTCTCCGCTTTGGGCTGTGGTTTATTGAGGCTCAGCTTTTTTTGGGCTGGAGGTTAGTACAGCATTTAGCACACCAGGGTCTTGGCATGAGAAAAGTCATCATAACTAAAAGGTAGGACAAAGCAAGGAAGAAACAGCGCAGAGTGCGAGCCCCTTCTCTCTGCAGCGAGAGGCTCTTGTTTGCATAACCAACTAGCTCAGCTTTTTCTGTCTTCCCGACTCGTTTCTGCTTTGCTACAGCTCCGAGCCTCAATCCAGCCAGACTTGACATTAGCAGATGCCAAACGAATATTTGCACAAATGTTCACCAGCGAGTTTTCGTGCCGCTCCCTCCCTCAAGGTGGCAAGTGTGGGTGTGGGGAGCGCTGCCCGTGTTTGCGAACATGTCCCTTTGAACTCCCCGGCGGGGAGGGTGAAAGAGAGGGGAAAAGGTTTTCCAAGCAAGAAAATAAAAATAATTAAAAAAAAAAAAATCATCTGAACAGGTTCCAGCCTGTGTTATTTTGTTGTTAACCCAGAAACCTGTGGATGCTGGAATCTGGGAAAGGAGCGGAGGAATGGAAAGGGAGTCAGCGAGAGTGGGAATGCGACGAGAAATGAAGCAAACCCAAAAAAGCCCCGAATCATGACTTTGGTTTTGTTGATATGAAAATGAGACACATACAAATTAGCTAGGAAATATCCTGTTTCTTTAGGGGGGTTGGGAGAGGAGAAGGTATTAACCTTATAAAGGGAACTCTCCGGCCACCCCAGGGAGGGTGTGAAGTAAGTGTTGGGTGATGTGTTGACTTTAATGCAGGAAAGGAGTCTGCTGCCGAGAGCAGCATTAATCCCACGTCTGCATTTCGGCTGCAGTCGTGAGCATCCTTCCTTGTCTCCTAAACTTAAGCGCCCCGTTTAAAGGGGTGCCCGGAGGATGCTGCCCTGGGCACGGCGGCCCCCACCCTGGCTGGGGCTGGCTGGAGGGGCTCAGGTGGGGAGGGGTTTCCAGCTGAGGAACCCAAATCTGCTCATCCAGGGGCTGCTGGTGGTGGGCACACCAGTGGGTACTTTGCCACAGACAGGATCTCGCAGGGATTTGGTGGTGACCTCCCCATGGGAACAGGACAGATCCTCCCCATTCCCACACCCCTTCAGCGGCGCAGGCAGGAGCAGCTCCCTCCCAAGGCAGGATTTGGCCACCTTCCCCAGACCTCCTCGGTGTGGCATTCGCCAGGTCCAGCTGGGTCTGTCACGAGAGGCGAGCAGCAGAGAAGTGCCTGAGGAGGGAAGAGTTAAGCGCACCCTGGCAGCACTCCCCTGCCTCCCCTCCCCAAGCTAATCTAGCAGATGGGGGAGATACTAATTATCCCCCAAGCCGGTAGCTGTGCAGTGAGGGTGATGCTGTCCTGGAGCCGTGCCACGCAGCGCAGCAGCGAGGAGGCAGCGCTGCGGGGAGAGCGGGGTGAGCCGTGTCGGGGTGACCCGCGGGGACACGGTGTGAGCCGCCTGGGAAGAGGATGCTGCTGTGAAGCCTGCGTTCAGGAATAGAGGCGAGGTGCTAGCAGGGCTGGGGTGGAAATAGGCTTGGCTTTTCCCGTCTCGCCGTACCCTTGCTTTGGGCATGCTGATACCCGTAATTCCTCCTGGGAATTCCCAGGAACCGCTGCAGTACGGCATAGCAGGTAACTAGAAAGCTGCTCTGGCAGAGACTGTTTCCTTAAAAAACAAACAAACAAACAAAAAATCCATGTATTTAGCATGTCTGAGAGATGCTGAAGGTGCCTTGTCAGCAGGCAGCTTGTCCCTGGTGTTTGCTGGGCTGGGAGGACTGGTTCCAGCTCTGCCTTTTGAGTGAGGGTCTGTGCAACCAGCTCCCTCCCATACAAGCCCCTCGACACCGCTCCAGGCTTTGCAGATGAAAGCTGCGTTATGAACGAAGCGTTATTGATTATTATCCCCTCGAATTTCAGAGCGGGCTAGCATTTCATGTGCGTGGCACAGTCCGTGGGCTTGCTGGAATAAATAACACATGGGAGCTTGTTCGTATGCCGAGTCAATAGGGAGCTGTCGGCTTACATGCGATTTCACACATTTTTTTCAGCTAGCTCAGCAATCCAAATGCAAAAATCCGGCAAACAGGGACATCGTGTTTATTTCTGACAATCCCTGGAGAGGGCTGTATCCGTAAACCAATGAATGGATTACACTCATCCATAGATGATGTTTTTTTTTCCATCTGTGACAGATATTATATGGAAAACCTCCATTTAATATCTGATCCAAGAATAATTCAATACAAGTGAGTAATATAAGTTAAAAATATTGTAAATTTTTCTTAACTCTTTCAGGGCAGCATGTGTGGGTGGAAGGCAGAAGCCAGTGGAAATCAATTGTGAAATGGGGGAAGGGGAATCATGGAATCAAAGAGTTGTTTTGGTTGGAAAGGACCTTCAATATCATCAAGTCCAACCGTTAACCCAGCACTGCCAAGCCCACCACTAAACCATGTCCCTCAGCACCACATCTACACAGCTTTTAAATCCCTCCAGGGATGGGGACTCCACCACTTCCCTGGGCAGCCTGTTCCAGTGCTTGACAACCCTTTCGGTGAAGACATTTTCCCTGATCTCCAATCTGAACCTCCCCTGGCACAACCTGAGGTTGTTTCCTCTCGTCCTGTCCCTTGTTACTTGGGAGAAGGGGCCAACACCCTCCTCGCTACACCCTCCTTTCAGGCAGTTGTAGAGAGCGAGAAGGTCTCCCCTCAGCCTCCTTTTCTCCAGACTAAACACCCCCAGGTCCCTCAGCTGCGCCTCATCAGACCCGTGCATCAAAGAATGATGCTTTGCAGGTGGCATCTCAACTCAGAGACTGAACATCCATACAGCTCTTTGGAATACAGGTTGTGTCAAACTGATCAGGTTTTGACCCTTCTGATGGGCATCCTAAAAGCCTCTCTGGGAAATGAAAGAGAGGTCTGAAATGCAGAGGTCACAGGCAGATCTCAGTCGATGTCATCACAGCAGTAGCTTTTCTGGACTAGTCCACAAAGCCATGCCTGGATGGAGCACCCAAGGTATGGACCAGCAGCCGCAAAATAGCAGTAAACTATGAATATGTGGTCATCAGTTCAGAATAGATGCTTGTGGATAAATAATTGTGACGTGGGTTGTGCGATGTTGGCTGGGGCTTTGCCCCTTCATGGCATGGCTGTCAGTGTGGTGATGCCAGCGATGCCCTGCAGACCAAGACGGGATGATGAGGCTGTTGTATGAGATTCCTGAGCAGCAAAGCACTAAGCAGAGAAGCACTCTGAGCAGAGAGAGGTGATGCTTCTGGCCAAAGGCTCAAAATATTGTGTTCTTGTGCTCTACGCACCAGCTCTTGCTTTTTGGGTCTTCCAAAGGCGGCTTCCAGTAATTCCTGACCTGGTTTGGGCTGGTCCAAAGAGGCAGACCATGAGTAAAAGACTCCAGGCCTTCTCCTGAAAACTCACCAGTGTGTCCTAGAAGCAGTGACAGTGGCTGAGACACGAGCTGGGTATCAGAAATGGAGATGGAGGGCATCAGCTTCTGCTTTCTGCTCTGCTAGCCTAGCACTTTTTAAAAATTAATGTAGTCCTGAATTTATACCAGCATGAATGAGATCTGATCGTTAACAAGCACATAATAGGCTGTCACTGTGTTTTTTGGCTCATACAACCATTAAATGATAGTGGACTGTTCCTGATGTGCTCCGGTGCTGGTCAGAGGGACAAGCCAGGACAGTCCTTAACACGCACAGTTATCAAGTGACTAAAAAGCCACTCTGGGGTGCAAAGCCCACACCGGTGTCTCCGCCTCGTGATGGCAGGAGGTGCAGGAGTTGTACGGCAGCGAGCTCATGCCCCTGCTCTCCAGCCCAGCCTGTCTGTAGCCTGAGGAGCGACGGCCGCAGTCTCCATGCCGAAAGAGATGCCGGTAGGTACGGACAGTGAAAATTCAGAACATTGAAATTTCTGACCACTCAAAGAGCTAAGACGAGTTCCATTATCTCGTGCTATGTCAGGGCACGCTGACATTACTCAGTGTGTCTCCAGAGCCACTGTGAGGGTTGGGAGTGTCTCTTGGTCCAGCATGAAAGGAAACACTTCGATTTTCCTGCTAGAAGAAGCTGCTCAAACAGAGCTCGCTCTGCAGACGTTGCGATTTCAGTGAAGTCCTGTTTTCTGACAGGATTTTTTTCTTTTTTCCCTCACCTAGCCAGGAGAAACAAGACACTGACTGCCGAAGGCTGGACCCCACTGAATACATTAGAAATAGAAATAGAAATAGAAATAGAAATAGAAATAGAAATAGAAATAGAAATAGAAATAGAAATAGAAATAGAAATAGAAATATATACATACACATGCATATGCATACATATACATGCACACACACACATATACATACACACATATACATGTCTGTTTGTGCCTCTGCCTTTATTGTTACCACCACGGCATCCCAAAGCTTTTGTCCTTGACCTAGGCGACATGCAGTACCAGCGCTCCGAACCCGAGCAGGAGAGGAAAGGCAGCAGATGGGTGCAGACAGAGAGCGAGCGCGGGGAGACGATGAGCCAATATTGCTCAGTATGATAGACAGTGGTCTTAGCACACCAGCAGCCTAATTCAGGTTTTTTTTTTTGCTGTCAGTTTTTCGGTAGATATGCTGGCAAAGGACGGATTTAAGGAGGAATGTGAAGCGGCAGAGCTTGCTGCTGTTTGCAGAGATCCCTCTGGTGTGGAGAGTGGGCTGGAGGAGGGCACTGGGGCCCGTCACGCTCAGTGGAAATGGGCAGGTGTGATGGTTTACAGTGCCTGACACCAGCATCATGTGGGTGAAAGTCCAGCTGAATTCAGTGTGTGTTTTACCTGCCTGGAGACTGGATCCCCTTCAGATAAACTGGGGGATGAGATCTGGCGCTAACTGTGGGGAAAAACAAGGAGAACAAGGAGAGCGAAACAAGGAGAAACAAGGAGAGCGAAAAATAGGTTTTGCTATAATGGTGGAATTTCATATGGTATAGACTTACTATACCAGTCTTACTATAGACTATGATCTTAAGAGATCATCGTATCAGTACATACATGTATTTATAAATACAGAATATAATGACACAGCTTAGCATTCAGAAATCAAGATATGAGTGAATTTCCTCCCAGGACAATGTCCTTCTCTTGGTTCCACTCCTCAGCCCTATGTGCTGGGGTCTCCGATGCACAATGAAACCCCCTCATCCCTGCCAGTCACTTGCCCTCTTCTAGTCCTGGGTGCTGCATCCCGGAGAGGTTCTCTCTCATCGCTGTGCGTGCCAGGTGCCTCATGCTTTTTATTTCATCTTGGTACCATCTCAGGGACACAGCAGCATCCTTCATCTGAGATTTCAGCCCTCTGGATGTTTTAGCTCTCCCCAGATGTGTTCACTGCTCTCACCCCAGAAAATGGGCTCAGGATGTGGGATTGCTGCCTGGGCTGGATTCTGCCATGAAAGCCTCCTCTCCTCGAGGGAAAGCCCCTGGGAGCTCTCCATGTACCCTCCCACCACCCTGCTGCTCATTCCCTTAAATACCTGCAACCTGTTTGAGGATATTTAACTCTTCCCAGGGCTGTGCTGGCCTCTGGTATAATTTCAGCAGCTATTTCCAGCTCTTGTCCTAGCTGTCCCAGCCTGCAAGCTGGTTTGGTTTGACCTGCTAAGAACAGATGCTGTTATGGACAACAAATGCTAGATTCTGTTCTCCTCTTGTCTCCATGCCCTTGGTTAGTGTTTTTTCATCTTTTTCTACCTCAAGCATAATTCTTCACATCTTCTGATTTCAGAGGCGCTCAGATGACTCCTAGGAATTTGTCAATGTTTCCCCATTTCATCCTGCCCCACTGCATTTTGATATCGTCAGTGTGTTGGACAGTATCCTACCGTGTCCTGTCAGCCACGGACCCCAAATGACTCTGCAGAATTCAGGAATATTTTGGAACATATGTTCCCCCAACTCTCCAGGGCAAAATATTTCATTTTGCTTCAAATATCAGGGAGGAAGTAATCGATTAATGTGTTCATTACTCATTTCTGGTACAGCTTAGCCTAAACATCTTAGGTATAATCCATGCTTTTTGTGGTGAGTGCCATATAAACTCACATTAAGAGACCAACGGCCATTGCAGCATAGCACTTGGTATTTGAGAAATGAATCCAATTTTATGTCTTCCCAGTAAGCAAAAATTTTATCATCATTACTGTCATGTAGATTTGGATAAACCTGCTGCTGCCTCGAAGATGCTTGTTTACGGTCAGAGCCCTGCTGACTCTTGCAAGGCTTGTATTGCAGTTTATGGTGCAGTATAATGTTTGTGTGTGTCCTTATACTTTTACTGTTTGATCAGTGAGCAAAGAAAGAGGAAATAAGATTTGTTAGCAATAAAGCAGTATACAATAGCTATTAAAATGGGGTAATTACATAATTAGCATGGTAGTGGTAACTCACCCAGCATGAACAACAGTAAAACAGGCCTCTGTTTCCCTTGGTCCGACTCGAGCCGGGACCCTAACAAAACCTCCAAAATGGTTATTTAGTTGAAACACACACGAAAAACTTAAAAGCCGTCGTAAAACTGAGAAGGGAGGCCCAAAAAACCACAGGGAAGCCAAACACTTTCAAAGAAACAATAGTAAATTAGGTGTTAAAGATATAAAAGCCTGTTCCCTAACAATTTAATTAGGTAGCATGTCTGTTACAGACATTATGCTGCTAGTTTTGGAACCCATGGCAGGGCCTCACAGCTCTCAATTCACACTAGCCCCCAAGAGAGGAGTTTGTTATGAAGGACTGATGTTTTTGCTGTACAGAAAAGTGTGATGGTAATCAAGTGAAAATGGCAGGTAGCACAAGAAATTACTATTTTTCTTCCCCTTTGCAACTTTCCTTGACATATTTTTACAGTAATTAAAAGCCCAGTTTGAAGAATAGTCCTGGTTTTAATTAGCACCTGCTTTGGTTTCATCTGAGCTCATTCCCTCGAAGAAGGAACAAAACAACAAAACTCTCCTGGAATGGCTTGAGTTTGACCAGCGTGAGATAAGCCTGCCTCCAACTTCTGTCCTGCATGCTGGAACAGGACCCGGCAACCAGATGCAGCGACAGAGCCCCTTCGCTGGGGGGATACCAGCCTGCGAACGCACCTTGGCTGAGGTTTCATTTACCTCCTCATGCAACCACCCGCCATCTCTTGTGCTTGGAAGTGAGCCTCTTCTTGCCCCATCCTAAATCTGTCTGGTGGGGTTCTGGCTCCACCAAATAAAATGACAGTCCTGGTGGCTTTGCCTGGGCTGAGTCCACCAGTAGTGACTTTTAAGATTAAACCTGTTAGGTGGAATTTTAAGATTAAACCCGTTAGGGACAGGAATGCCTGAGGAGGGGAGGGGGTTGCTTATTAGGAGGTTGTCTTAAATTGAAAGGACAGTCCAAGTGCCTCTCAAAAAGTCACCCCATCACTAGATACTGTGATAAACCCTCTCTGGAAAGGCTGGCTTTTAACTCTGAGGTGCAGTTTTTCTCTTCATGGCAAAGATGGTTGCATTTAATGACTGATATAGGAAGAGCAGGATCTTGTGGGAAGAACCTCCCTGACTTCTTCTCAAAGGCAGGATACTGAGCAGTACTCCTGCTGTGCTCAGGGTAATTTTGAGGGATAAAGTTTCCATCGGAGTGTTGCTTGACGGTTTGTTCTTCCATCACCTCCCAGCAATGTTTATATCCAGGAACGGAGAGTCCATCACGAGCTGAGGGATCATGTACTTTTAGTGGAGCTTCTTTGCTAAAAAATGATGGCACATCCCTGATGGAGTTAACAAGTGGAGAGGTCCTCGCGTAACCTTTCCGTTGGTTTGCAGGATTTGCCTTAACACTCAATGTGAGTTTGTGTCGTCTGATGGTGAATGTGCCACCCAGAGCCATGTGCTGCCCTGCCATTAGCACACCATTTCGATGTTCCCCTGGCCAGCTCTGAGTCATTGCTTCCCTACAGCGCTGCTTCTCCTCCAGCAGATCTCAAACCAGTGACATGCAGTCACCCATCCAAACAAGACCAAGCCCCTTGGACAACTGGCCCTGCTCTCTCCAGAAATGTGGATCTTCTCCTCCAATTGGATGTTTGTTCATGTCAGGATGCAGAGACATGCAGGTCCACTCCAGCATCGCCAGCTGAGAAGAAATCAGAGCTTTTCACTTTCAGAGACTGCACAAGGATGCACAGGAGTTGCTTTGAGCACTCAATGCACTCCAGAGAGGGGTGATGGCACTTCTACGTCGTTTTTTTGAGGCTTCTAATCCTTACTTATGCCTTTACATGCACTTCCAGACCTGTACTGCTGTGCTCAGCTGGAAAAAGGAGTGACACTTTAAAACAGGATTGGGTCTGCTTCGAGAACTTCTTTGCTTTTAAGGACAGGGTGATGGAGGAAAAGCAGCTCTCTGGGGGAAGAGCCACTCCCCGTAGCCTGAGCATGGTCCCCGTATTTTGAGAGCATGCACCCCCTCACTGGGTTATGTGCCGAGAATGAGCTTGGGCTGAAGTGCCTCCGCTCGAGACAGGCACGCACACTGCCAGACCTGGTCGTGCTCCCGTGGAGCTGTGGGGAACCAGCACAGGCAGAACTGGTTCTCAGTGGTAATGACCAGCCAGATCAGATGGACGGCTTCCTCTGACCCCATGTGGGCTGCTCAGCTGAGCTGCAATGCTGCAGATAAGGAGCAAAGATCCAGTGACTTCTCTTACTCTGGTATCCGTGTCCAAAATTTCCTCCCCAGGCCACCGAGATTCCACTTCTCCTCCCAAAGTAGCTGGCAGCAGCTCCCCTCCCCGGGGAGCGACGGCTCCCGCATTTCCATGCTGTTGTGTGTGTGTTTGTGAAGGGCTTTGGAGTGAAATCTTTCTCACAAGGCGCTGTTTTTTTTTTTTTTTTTATTAGCACTTCATTGTTTTTTCAGGGCTGGAAACATAAGCTCAGCCATCCCGATGCTATTTTGGACCTCACACCTCTACTTGACCTAAGAGAACTAAGGACAGCTGCAAAAATACAAACAAACAAATAACTTAGAGCATTGGATATGCTTTAAACCACTAATGAGCTAAGCCTAACAACCCCCCTAGGAGGCATATGTTAATTTATATGTTTTCATTAAGTCTAGTCTTCAGCCTCTTGATTTGTCTGTGCAGTGTGCAGCATTGCAGGGTCCTGGGTGAGCAGGGGAGACAACAGTGGGACTGCAGCTTTGGCGAGAGCGTTTGAGATCAGAGCATTTTCTCGTATTAAACATCTCCTGCTGAAAAAGGACAGTGACTGTGTCATGGCGATGTGACGAGACATTCTGATCTGCGTGTGCAGATAGAGCAAGCGAGGCTGCAAAGAGCTGAAATACCGCACGTCATGTCGGACAGCAGGGAGGAGGATGGCACAGCTCCTCAGCTCTGCGCGGGAGCCTCCGCCGACCTTCCCTCTGCAGGACTCTGGGCCAGGGGCTCATTTTTGCCAGAGCTGCAAACCCCTGCCCATCTCGCTCCATCTTATTCCAGCTGAGCTCAGATTTCCCACACCCGGGCACTGAAATAGGGGGAAAATAAACCCTTTGACAAAGGGACGATAATATTCCCGCCTCTTGCTTTTCGGTGTTACTAGATGTCAAGCGGTTCTGGCATAAACAGCATGTTCCCCCTTCGTAGCTCTTTTTTCCAGCTCGTTCCCGTGAAGCTGCAGTTATTCGTGACTTCACTCCAGATCTATTGCTCTGGGATTTGGGAAGTGCTGCCACTCCCTCAGCCCACATCGCTGCTGGGGGGTGGGGAGAAGGAGAAATGGGGAGTAAACAGGGCTGTCACCTTGCACGAAGCGGGAGATGGAGCCTGCCTCCACTGCCCGACCCAGCTGCAGCCCCCGGGGTGGGGACTGAGGGCTGTGACCGAGGGGCAGGGGCGTGCGGAAAGCCATAGGAAACTCTCTCCTCCGTGTGTAAATAGCAACATGAGATATTCACATAGCAGCTGCGATAGTAAAGCACTGGATGCATCCATGCCCTGCAGCTCCTCTGTAATTCCTTGAGGCTAATGCTGTGTGTTGGGTGGTGCAGCAGCAGGTCAGCGGCTGGTGAGGCGATGGGGCAGGCTCCATCACACCTCCAGCTGCCCTGTTGCAGGCTTTGGGCTCACCATGGGCTACTCGACCCATGGGAGATCATTCACAACCTGTCTTGCTCCTCTTACATAGGGCAGATATATGTCCACTGAGATTTTTGACCCAGGTGGTCTGACCTGTGGAGGCAACGCTGATGATCAGAGGGGTGTTGATAGAGTGGGGAGCCAGGAGTGCTCCTTGCCCAGCCCCACAGCAGGCAAGGGGACACCTCCGGAGGCTGGTGGTGGTATGACTTGCAGCAGAGCAGAGTCCACTGACTTCAAGCGTCTCTTTGGTTAGAGAAGCGAGATGGGTAAAAATAGCAGCTTACTGTTGAGGAAAACTGCTTCCTGTCTGGGCCTTATTTCATCGCCCAGGCCAGTGCCGTGCAGCTGCGAAACCGCAGCCTGGCTCCATCTCTCTGCTCCCTGGTTGTACATGGTCAGTGCACTCCAATCACAGCGCTTCAGGGGGGACCTCTGGTCCTCAGGGCTCTGCTTGAGGGTAGCCAGCCGCAAATATGCGGGGCTCCACATCAGTCACATTTGAAATATTCTATTATTTGTTTATTGCACTGAAATTGCCCTAAGAGGCTTCCTAGCTCTGCTAGGAAGTTCCCACCCTGTTTTACTTATGATCTAACCTTGTGGTTTGTAACCCTTTGGCTGGGGGTGGGCATCTGTGGGCTGAAAAACTCAGCGACCCTGCTCTTGTGATGGGAGTGTGGTCATTTTGCAGCCGGACTCATCTCCAGTTGGATGACAAGTGGAAAAGGCTGTACGGCCCTCAGGAAAGCGGACAGAAGAGCAGTTCGTAGACTGGACACATTCTTCTTGAGCGTGATCCAAAGGCTGTAGCTTAGGTACAACCGAATATTGGTTGGTACAGGAGCAAAGGCTGAGGGAATTGGAACAATTTGGTCAAGATCAACCCGGAATTACCTGATCTTCTAAATTCTCTTACCAACAGTGGGCAAGGTTCTTCAGCTCCTAGGACTATAACACCACCTTGGCTTGCCTTGTAGAGGTGAAGTCATTTACAGGTGATCTTAGAAACAGCCCTAACCCTTAGGACAGGTCCAGAGTTTTTTTCTAAAGCAAACACTCCCCTGAGTACTACTGGATTTCTGGGATGGCTCCTTCAGAGAAGTGTGGAACCTGCAAGGACAACAAAGGACAGCAAAGGGGAAAATGGTGGTTGATTTGCCAACATAATTTTGGATCAGATCTCACCTTGCCAACTCATGCTTCATCTGTCTTTCTGCAGATGACTTTCACTCTGTGTTGCACCAGCCTATATGGCCACCCTCTCCTTCACTGCACTGTCAGGTGATCACCAAATGCACAGGAAGGAGCTACATCATCTGAAACCAGTAAACTTGAGCTAATGGCAGATGAGTTCCAGCAGTCAAGAAGGTATCTTCAGAAAGAAAGGAGCATCTCCGTCTAAAGGAGTGCTCCTTTGAAAGAGGAGAGACTGGCTGAACCTTACCCTGATACATCACTCTGCACTGAGTGGTCTCGTGTTTCACAAGCGCTTGTGACTTGACTCACTCTAGGAATTATTTCCTCTGCTTGTGGTGGGCTGCCTGTCCAATGTCACATGGTATTATTACTCCAGTGGCCTGAATTTCTTCACATTCCCGTGCTTCCCTCATTTTTGGTCAAACTACATTCAGAATTTTTTTTCTCCCATCTTAGGAGTAAAATAACTCTGAGGATTTATTCCACTACAATTCCTCTTCCCAGAAGAACAGTAGATAAATATTTCAAGCTGCATCTGATTTCTGTTGCTGAGGTACATTTTTCTTGCAAGGAGGGCAAGCTGCATCAAAGCCATGATGATTCACTGAGTTTCGCAAAGGGCTGGTTTGCCAGTTGTGTTCTCTGGTTGTTGCTAGGCTTATGAATAAAATCTACCTTGGACCTTCCCACAGAGCCAAGGTTTTCAGCTGGGTGAGGGCTGAGTGATAATGAGAGCTGGTCAGAAAAAGGAATTTCTGCTCCAGGAGAAGCTCTGACACTCCCCAATTCTTTTTGTTACGAATTGAGATGAAAAGGTGAAATTTGGAAGTTTCCCATGAAAAATGAATTTAGAAGCTATTCAGAAAAGAAAGCCTAATTTAAATGATGTTGGTTTTGTTTTTACTTTCCTATTATACAAAAATGGAAAAACTAAGACATTAGGCCGTGCAAAATATAAAATCTGTATAAGATTTGAGTCAATATTCAACTATGTGCAGCAGTGGAAGCAAAAAGACCAAAATGAAATGAAGCACGTCAATGGCATTGAAAAGAACCACTGCGGCAGTGATGAAATACCATGTTTTGACATTCTCCTGTTGTAAAATTTCATTGAAATTGACAAACTGCCGAGAAATATTTTGATTTTTGAATAGACTTTACTGGATGAGAAATTGCTCTGTTGAAAAATTTTCAGCTGGCTCTATTGCAGACTGAGTCAACAGCTGATGAGCAGACCATCGTCACTGCTGGAGAGGGCCTGGAGACGTCGAGGCAAACATGCGAGGGTCAAACCCTGAGCATTTTAGCAGTCACTTATCAAAATACCATTTGATTTGAGCAGGAAGCTGGACTAAATAAGAACGACAGTGTTTGGCACTTTGGGGGTGTCCAGATGGCCTAGCATTAGGCGCTGGCTTCTAAGAGTGGATACGACCCAAGCTGTTATCAAGGCTTCTCAGCAGCAGCCATTGCAGAGATTGACAAGTCAGAACTCTTTTGTTAGGAGCCAAAGGCAGGTCTGCTAACTCAGCCTCTAAATTTCAAGCAGATGCGAGATGCGAAAGTAGGAGGAAGATGGCAGGAAGAGTTGTTTGCTGGAACAACAGATGTACTGGAACGTGCACTCGTGTCTTCTGCTGGAGGGGTGTCTGCCAAAGGGGAACATCAGTTCTGAGGAACAGTTCAAACTGACATTTAATCTCCTCAAAGAGGATTTCATGTACACCCGTGGCACAGGGCTCTTAACTGCCTGGTAAGTCCAAAAGCCCACATCGTTCTGTTGTCAACTTCAGAGCAAGATGAAACAAAAACGCTGAAGTCCAAAATTGCCTCACTTCCAGTAATTCCTTTTAAACTAAAAAATACTTGAAGTTCTAAAAAATAATAATAATTTAACGCTTAAGAGCAGCTGTGTGCTCTTCTTAAAATGTGTGCCCTGTTTTTGGGTACATAATGATATGCTGCTTTGTCTTATGTGCAAAACTCAGCCCAGGCTCAACTCAGCCTGAGGAGCTGCAGCTGCCACATACACCCCCCCACACTGTACTCTCTGATCATGGCTGCACTGGAAAAATGTAGGAAGACAACAGATGCAGGATAACGCCTGACCCTATGGTTTCCTCAACTGTCATCCTTTGGACTATTACATGACAGGAGGATTTGTCTTAGGAGTTTCACAGTTGGAAGATGTGCATGATAGATTTATGGCAGAAGAGATAAGACCTTTTTTGGGTGCATGAAGAAGGAAGAATACAACTCTGAAATTACACAAGTCTTGTTGTTTTGTAAAATCCTCATGCTCTGTAATGCTGTGACCCCAAGGAACGTGTGTGTTTGTGCTGAAGCTTTGGCATGCCTCGTGCCATTGATGGTGCACAGGAGCTCGGCAAATCAGGACCAGGAGATGGAAGTTGCTACATGCCAGTGAGCAGCCTGGCTGCTGCCTTCATGGCGCTGAGATGAGGAAGCCCTCATAGTGATCCCTCTGTGGGCTGTGTTTTTTTTCTGTTATGACTTTGGCATTGCAGTGAACAACGGTATTACAGCAAACATGAACAATACTGCTTGCAGATAACCTGCGTTTCAAGGGGGAAACCTACAAAGCTTTGCTCTGTTTTGCAATGAAGTCCTATTGCTTTGCTTCCACTGACCTTTGGGAAGCTCTCAATAAACAGGTCATTTATCACCCAGCTTGATATTACCTGGTCTTTCTTTTTTTTTTTTTCTTTTTACTTCGATGTGCTGGGAACATGTTGGGTGGCTTCTTCTGGTTGCCTCTTGACGTGGATTGAAGGTTAGAGGTGGGCACGCAAACCACTGCTGGGCAAAAAAGGAGAGTTTTGGTGCACAGCAATGGGTTGTAGACCTACAAAAGAAGGCATCTATGTACAAACATGCACACAGACACACACGGGCTATCTTCCAGTTTCTGCTGTGGCTTCAGTAGCACTCTGTGCCTTGCCCATAAGGTTCTCCCAAGGCAGCAGATGCCCCAGTCTCAGAGTGAACATCTGCTGCTGAGTTTGCTAGAGAAATTAGAACATACATTGCAAAAGATGGACTTACTGGTTTTAGCTAGCTTTGCGAAGCAGCAGAGTGGAGCTATCCCTTTCCCAGCGACAGGTTCTCTCTCGTGTCAAACCCTCCTCTCACTTGGTAGCACAGTGCAAACATGAGAGCTGTGCCTTCTCCTGCCAATGCTCTCGCTCTGCCCCATGATCTCCAACAGGCTGTCCAGCTTGGCTTAGCTGAGCACGCGAGCTGCCCCTCTACCTTAGTCAGCTGGGCTGGCCCAGGTGTGCTTGAGTGGGTGAGGGGAAAGCGGGGGGACATCCTCCCATCCTGATGGCAAACTGGGTCCCAGTGACACACGCTGTGTCAGGAGGTCCCACAAGCAACTCAGTCTGGCTGGATGTCACACGGCTGGTTATAACGACCCTTCCCCTCTAGCTGAAGTGACGCTAACTTGGCTTTTCCACAGCTCCAGGTACAGGAAAAGCACCACTGGCTACAAGGACTGGGTGAGTAATTTGTAATGAATAATTTATGTGAGTAATGCTGCCTTTTTTTCCGGTATGTGAGTTGTCTGTATGAAAAGGCTGGGCTTTTTCCAGAGAAACTTGTTATTTGGAAATGTTTTTTTCTAATAATCTCTGAAAAAAAAGAAAACCTTGATCTGCAGCTTATTAGTGAGTTGTTTGTTGTGAGTGTTTGATAGTCCAAATCCAGACTGTCTTGCATGCATTCACAAAGCTCACATGGGCCTGATTAAAGTCCGTCTGAAGTTGGAGGGAGCCTTTGCGCTGGCATTGCCGGGCCCTGGGGTGGCCCATGCAGTGGCCCTCCTGATCTGAAGGGTGCAGGCAGTACTCAGAAACAGGTTTCTCCCATGCTTGCACCTGGCTGTAGGTATCCATTGTGCTTGTTGAGACTCTTCAATAATGGCTTAAAATCTCTCGGTTCAGGGAAAAAAAAATCTATTCAGTAACTCCTCTGGCAATAAGCACAAGTGAGCTTTGGGTAGCATCCTTGTAAGCTCAGACTTTAACAAGAGAATTTTTAACAGGTTTTGTGAAAACAACTTCTTGGGCAGAGGAGAGAAGACAGCCTGGTATTTAGAGGACTAACATTATGTAGGATAAATTTTTTGAAAGTGCTTTTCAGTTTCAAAGCACAATTCCCACTTTCTTTCCATTCTCTTACGTCAGTTTTGCCCATTCCAGCTCTTATCATTGGCTTTTTTCTTGGCTCATAACCCTTGGAAGTACCATGCTGCCCATCTCTCTCCTGGAGCAATCAGAAGCAAGTGGGCATCCATACGTCTGGGCCACAGGGCCCACCCGTTACAGTGAGGTCCTGAGACTTGCTGGGAGTGGAGCTCCTGGGACATCCAGTCCAGTGTGGGCTAACTCTAGTTTCTAGGGCTAGAAACCCATTTATGAACTCCCGGTTGGAGCTTTCTTGTACCTTTAGGGACCTTTGAAAGTCTGGTTCTGCTCCCTTCAACCGTCCCCAGGAGTACGTAGGCATTTTTAAAAATCTCCCTCATTCCCAATTCTAGTGCTTTGTCTGATGGGGCTTTGGCTGATGGAGCATGTCAGACTCCTTGCAGCCCACAACTCAACTGTGGTAACATTTTATAGCAGGTCCTGAGAGGAGCTGTAACTACACATGGGGTACAGCTGGCCTCAGCTAGCCTGGCCAAGGTTACTTGGAGGTCAATGCACCATACGCTCATGTGCGCGGTGTGTCGCAGAGCAGGGATGGTCCCCATGAGTTCACGGGCAGCACAGCATCATTCCCCTTCCAACAATAGATCACATTCTGACAAACAAGTGTATCCATTTCTGAGAGCATGGGGTTGCTGAGAGCCAGCCTTGAGACTGATCGCATCCAGCGTGAGTTGGCCAGGACCTTGTTACGGCGAGGACACCGGGAGATTCCCGATTTCCATGCTGATGTCATCTTAGAGAACAGAAATGCTGAACGAGAGCACGAGTGCTCGAAGTTGCTTCTTGAAACACTGTAAGCACTGAAAAAGCGACCGATCTCTGAGGGAGGAAAGGGGAGCTCTTGTAACCCAAGAAGGTTCAATGGCTTGTTCAGTGGGTTGCACAAGTCCCTTCTGGTTCACGATCTTTCCATCACTTCTGAGGCTTGGTTGTGAGTCTGGTCCCCACCACAAGCAGGCTTCCTGCTTCTTGCAGGAGTCTCCTGGTTTGCTCTCATGATGCAAACTCTGCCATAGCTGCTGCACCCACCCTTGTCACCACAGCCTTCTCTAGCAGAGCCTGTCCCTTGCTCTCCAGAAAGCTGCACCCTCTCCCTCTCCCCAGAGTGGTTCCAGCTGGCCTGGAGCACAGAAGCCAGGACAAGGTCTGCCCAGTAATAGCCTTTTCCATAGCAGGCCACAGATATAAAACAGATCTGAACATGAATGACATGTTCCAGCTTTCGCCTCAGAGCAGACTGAGGGTTTGCCCCACTCCCACGGCACAGCTTGGAGTCCAGACCCAAAACCATCCATGCTGTATCACTGTCAAACACCTCCAGAGTCCAGCTTTGTTTCCTTCCAGGCTTGTCTGCAAGTAGAGGAAAGAAAAGGGGTGAAGAGGAAGCAGAATGGGTGATGTCTTTAAAAACAGAATGAGGTGGTATTTTTTTGGTGGAGTTAGTGCATGCGTATCCAAGGAGGGACTGAAAAATAGGAAAGGGAAAGAGCCCAGCCAACATAGCTGTGCAGATAGCCATGGGTTAGCCAGCACGGAGCAAGAGCACTAAGCCATGACAGGAGGCTGGCGTAGTATCATCTTGGATTATTAGTGCCTCTTGTTTTATAAGCTAAGTTCTGGGGGAGGAAATATGTAGTGAAGTGAAACTGGTGATTGTACAGGCACGCCGGCGATTAAGGTTGAAGTGGGTGGGCAGTCTGTGGGGGCTGGTGTGTTAACTCCAGCCAAGGAGAGGCACATGCTTTCCAATCTATGCTATCTCAGTTTCAGTGCTGCAGACAACCCATCAGGGTGTCATTAACAAGCAGTTACTCTGCTCTCGTTGCTGCGCTTTAAGGAAATATGTCAAAGGCATTTCTGGTGAGCGAGGGCTCGGTGCGATCAGATTGCTCCAGCCTTCTCACAGCATTCCATTCAGATTATAATACACAATAGTTCAGACCCTGCTGTGTCCCATTACTCAATTATGAAATTGCTTTAGAAGTTGGGAGCTTACTGATTGGCTCCGAATGATTTCATACCCATCATATTTCTGTGTGTTTGTGCTCTTGGGCTGATTGCTCCGTCTAGTTGGTTCAAGCCGTTTCACCCTTCTGTTTCATGCACTAGAATATATTTTATACCGCTCTGTATCACTAACAATGGCTTTGTGTCTTTAAATCAGGTGGTGGAAGTGCAAACTACCTGCGAGGTCAGTTGTGGGTTTGGGGCCTTCATGTTAATGCCTAAAACCTAGGAGAAGTGGGAAGGTGTAGTGAACCGAAGTACAATCCTGTAGTGCAGAGCTCTTCGGCCTTACCTGTCTGGCAGATGTGCAGCTGCCTGTGAGGGAGCAAAATGGAGAAAGAAGGCTGGAACAGCAACTGAATTATTTGTGCAGCTTCTACCCCTCAGACCGAATCCTAAAGCATCATAACCATTTAATCCACTAAGCATCACAACCAGCCTGTAAAAAATTTAACTTTGTTCACAAATTACATGCAAGAGGCAAGGAAAAAGTTATATTGATAGTTTGTGCAGATATGACCTACTTTTGTGTATCAAATCTTTACGCATCTGTTTGCCTTCCTGCCTTGTTTGTCACAGGGTAAACATTTCTCAGTGGTGGAAGACTTGATGGAGAGCTGCACTACTGCTTTATGTGTAAAACAGGGATTTTATACCTGTTTGAAATAAACCCCACGAAACCTGAATGTATGAGGTTTGATTCTACTGAATGACCCAATTTATCACATCCTCCATAAAAGGGGAGCGAACAAGAATGAAGTCAGGAGGACTCAGCTTGTGCATCTTTAAGATGTTCAGTCCTGTTTGTATCAATCCATGGAAGAACTGAAGCAAGGTCCTGTTCTAAATTAAAATAATGTTATGTGTTCTAGTTTGGACAGCCAAAATAAACTCAGTCTTTGAGCTTCTCTAAAAATTACTGCAAGTCATCACTTTGAGCACCTATTGTTAATAGCAGTGTCAATTTTCAGGGACATTTTGTATCACCCAAAGCAAAAAAGCTGAGGTTGATAAACTGATAGTACGATGCATTGCCAGAGCCTATTAGAATCAAATTGTTGACATCTTCTAGGGAGATGCTGAGCTTACAAAAAATTTCTGGATGAAAATGTCCTTGGTATGCAATTAATAGTTTTCTCCCTTGTCCATCAGTAAAGGAATGTGATTTAGAGTCAGAGCGAACTGCTCAGGGGGCTGGATGAGTTTAGAAGCCTGTAGATATGGCCAAGCAACTGGATGCCATTGACCTTGTGCTCAAGCCCTCGACCCGCTGTTCAAAGGGGAGAGATTTCTTAATAAAAAGCCTGAACTCTGGTGGTCCCTCAAGAGTTTCTCTTGGGCCAAATCCCGAAATCCTCTCTAGGTTAAGTCCTCGCTGGAGACGTTTAGATACATGCACAAATAAAAATTAAATGAGGACACTGGATCTGTCTGGCTTGTTTTTAAGGAACAATTTCTTTCCCAGAATCAGCATTTAGCATTTTTTTTCCCTCCTGTTCAGATTAGACCACCAGCAGGTTTGTTTCACCCTCTAGGTCTTAGCAGGGAATTACTGGAAAGCAGCATGACTTTCTATGCCTTTGATGCTGTTAAAATGATAGTCCCTTTTGCCTACACAGGGATGTTGCTAGAAGGTCTTTGAAGGGTTTCAGGTTATGTTTCCAAGAAGAACCACTGATTTGCTGATGAGTTAAGGCTTTGGCAAAGGCAACAGGATTCTCTCACCTGCCAGCAGATAAGGATCATCGTAAATGTTCACTATTCTGGGCTATGCTATTCAGTCAATTGAATACTCAAAAAAACCCACCCCAGTATTGTGCCATCTGAATTTTCCCCTTTCAGACTTTCCACTGGATGTGATTGTTCTGACAATCTGCCACGCCACTAGCCCACAGAGGTGCTTATCTTGCAAAGTTATTTCATGTATTTATTAACTCATTGTGTTTACTTATTTAAATATTCTCTGCAGATGAGACATATGGCAAATGCTGGCCAGCTTAGTCTAAGCTGCTTCTCAGATCCAGATGCTAATATCATTTCATAACTTGGCTTGAGCAGTTCAGATCTGTACCAAAAGACTCCGTTTTGAATTACCATTATATTTGATATTAATACTAAGCATACTCACAGCTGTCCTACATTGTTATTTCCACCCTCTCTGGGATTCAGCTCTCAGACAGAGGACATAACACTCTTGTATGTCTGCCTCTCAGGCTTTTAGATCTGTCCTGGACTCACAGTGTACTGTCCACAGCAGAGAAGATGTGCTAATTGCCACTGCCTCATTCTCAGCTCATGAGTTTGATGGCTTTTTCAAGGTCAGACCTAACCTGGAAAGTTTTTCTGGCATCGTAATAGTGATTTTCAACTGGGCAGCCCAGGAAAGACTCATGTGCAGACCGTCCAGAGTCTCTGAGGGTATTTGAGATGGGATTTCAGAAGTATTTAGTCACCTAAAGATGAGGAATGGTATCTAATGGGATTTTCCAGACCACATAAGGCCCAGATCCTCAATGGTATTATATGTCTTTTCTCGATGAAGGCAATGGGAGGTAAGCACTGAAGCATGCGGAGGGTGTAGGTCTGCATGGCCCCTTCTCTTGCACACATCAGCACACCTATCTGCATCTTTAGGAGCACAAACACTTTTACAAGCCTGGTGATGCTAAGCCCCAACCAGGCAGCTGAGCACATGGCTTCCCCCAGCTCCTGGGGAACAGTCTCACCTCGAGACCTCGGTCTTGCAGACGCACTGAAACGAAACTTCCCAGCTCACGTGCGTTCAGCTGCTGTCTAGGGAGCCGATGCCCACCCCTTGCTTGGGGTGTGGAGGGTGCACAGGAATGGCATTTCCAGCTTGCTAAGGGCAGTACTCTACCAGCTGAGACTGCGTAACACCCCTCATCAGTGGGAATGACACTTGGGTCAGTTGTATGACTCAAGTATTTTCTTTTTCCCATAGAGGCAGAGTTGTTAGATAGAGGAAAAACATCGAAGAGTTCAATTCCTTGTGCTCTCTGGATCCTGGATGAGCAACACTGAGAGTCACCTTTTTGTCCACGGCCACTGATGTGCCCTGGGCACTGTTTCTTTAGCACAAGAGCAGAACGTGGTCTTCTGCTAATGAGCAGGTCAGCAGTTACTCTTTTCTAGAGAGACAGGGTCTTGTGCCTGTACTCACTAAAGGCTAAATATTTCTGTTGGTGACTAACTTATCAACTTTTATGGATGAAAATGGGAGAAAAGCTGTAAATCCCATGTAAATCCTACCCTCAGCAAGCCCCTCAGGAGTCAGCTCAGAGGTGTTGGGACAAAGGCTAGAAAACATCTTTGGTGACTTTCAGATTTTGAGTAGGTTGGCAGCCTTGGCACGAACACATTAAAATCCACAGCATTGCAGCAGGCATAAATCTGGCCCCAGCAGTGAAATGTCCTGGGCAGAGGTGGGTTTGAGGTGCACCTCGCCTGGGTGCTTTCCAAGATACACCGAGATGCATGCTGTGCAGCGGAGAGTCAGCTCCTCTCCCTCCATCTTCTGCTTTCTCCTCTGAGAGGATTCAAGTTTATTTAATCTCAGATTTCTTGCTGAAAAACGCTCAGTGAGCATGAAATGCCTTTGAACTCTGGGAGTATTGCTACTGCCTGTACTAAGGGCGGGTAGCAGGAGACAGCTGCTTCCGTAGCTATTACAAACACATCTGCACAACGTGATGCAGGAAGCATCTAAATGCCTCCACAGCCTCGCGCACGTTCGCGAGCACAGTAGGAAACACGAAGGACACAGTTTGTGACCCGCATGCCCCGCTCACTGGCCCGCACACAGTATGCAACAGCGGCAAATCGTTGAGCTTAATATAAAAGTATTTCCAGCCCAGACAACGATCAGCTGCGAGGGACTTGGAGTACATTAGAAAGTGGATAGCCAGGAAACCCTTTCCATGAAGTGAAGAGAGGATTTAGTTGCTGAGCGCTGCAAAGATGCATACGTTTTCCTAAAAAAACATTCATGGTGCCAACATGAAGATTCAGTGCATTGTCAAAACAAGCCAAGATTCTTATTAAAACCAATTGCTTTGGTTTGTTAGGCTACTTTACTATGGTGCCTCTAAGCCAACATATGTATTTGGGTTTAGAAGAGCTGTTTCAGCCAAACCTTAGGTGGCTAGAAATGAATGTGAGCTGAGCAGATGCAGGGTATCGTTTGCCCACTACTGTCCTTTGGAGGGTGTTTCATGGTACATGGTACGTCAGATGTTGGCTTTCTCTGTGAGAGCAGATGGCCTTGCGATGAAGCTGTACAGTGTAACCGCCTAAGAGGTGCAGGCAGTGCTGTGGGAACCCTCGGTGCTCCTCATTTGCATACACAGTAACATAACAGAAGAAAATAAGAAAAAATACACATGCTATTTATTGTAATCTGGATTTCATTTGACTGAATGTCATAAATAAGACCATTTTGAAGAAAGAGGTAGTATCTTTTATCAGGCTATCTGTGATGACACCAGAAAAGCAGAAGAAGCCCTTGTACTCTTGAAAGCTTCTTTGTTTTTCTCCAGCTATATTGGTCTAACAAAAATCCATCGTGGGTACAACAATACTACTGCTAGCATAAGAAATAAACACTGTGTGCTTCTGAAATGCAGTTCTGCTCTTTATGGTAACAGGGTTGTTCCACCCATGCTGATGAAGACTGGTGTGCTAAATGAAATTGGAACCAGGCCTGGTGTGTCTCTGGTGGATGTGCTAACACAAGTATTCATTTACTACCTAAGCAAACAAAAAACCCCCTTGAAAAATCTCTTGAATGTATATTTGAAGCTAGAATTATTAATTTTTACTTTATTTGGAATATGGTAGAAGAAGATTGGCTCTGTTTTAACAGTGCAAGCCAAATAAAGGTTAAGAATTAAGGGGGATGGGTAGGGATGGCAATTCCAATAGTAAAACACATCAACAATCAGGAAGCCAAGAAACAGGATTTTTTCTTTTCCTGTTTCTTTACTGAACCTCTTAGTTCCTCTCAGCTCACATCTATATTGTGTTGGTGCTAATGTGCTCCCCTGGACACTATTATTTCTGTGCCACAGTTCTGCTGCTTTCATCATGGCAGACACAGAAGGAAACCTGAAAGACCTTGTTTGGGGAAGAGACTGGCGAAAGCAGAAGGGTCTTTGGTTTTTCAGAAACAAGACGAGAGTCAGAAACAGCAGTTAAAAAATATTCAGCCTCAGCCTCCACGGACCTCTGTCTCCGCAGCCCCTATGTGTGAGTTTGGCTCCTGACTCTTCCTTTAACATTCTTCGTGATCCTGATCCCATCACTCTGTGCTGATTATCTATTTATTTGCTGAAAGAATTTAACGAACCAAAGATGTCATAATGAGTTGGCTAGTGATGCAATCATCTGCACCAGGTAGCGTGTGGAGCTGCTCCAAGCTGCCCCATGGTTAACACTTTGGGAGTACTTAATTTTCAGGCATACTGAAGCAGACCTGAGAATCCCAAGGGGGGGGGATGTGTTTTGCGACAGGGAAGTGTTTGTAGGTCGCAAAATAGTGACTCTCTGCTCAGTGTCCTTCATGTGTCTACATGTGCTGTGAGAGGTGAAGACCCGACACCAGACTCGTGGGTGTTCCTCCATCTCCGGAGAGTGATGGAGCACTGGCACCTGCCGTTCCCATGGGCTGCTGAGGGGCACTCAGCACCATCATCTTTTTAAGAGCAAGGACATACAGCAAGTCCTAGATTCCCATGATCTGAGCAAAACCTCAAATTCAGCCTGCCTTCCGTGAGTGGTATTCGCACATCTGAGCCTCAAGGCAAGCTCCCAGCCTAACTATCAGACTCTTGGCAATAATTTCCACACCGGTTTGTTGTATTTGGACTCAAGATTCCCCCTTGACCCCAAAAGTCATGCTAAAACGCTAAAAGTATTTTCTTTACTTGCTAAAGAAAACACAGAGGACTTTATTTAGTTATTGAGAACTCCTCAGCCATTCTTCAGTCACTTCATGATTTCCAGAGATTGTATCTGTGCTGTTGTCTCCCGGCTCAGGTCGCTCGCCGTGGCTCGGAGGGGAAGGAAAGCTGTTACATTTCATTGTCCTCAAAAGAGGGGAGAAAAATCCGACTCGTGCGCCCAACCCAAACAACTCCACTGCCTCGCGCATTCTTGACAGCCAGCAAGGCTCCATTGAAAACCGTCTGTAGCCTTTAACTCCCTTCTAACAAGTTGGCCATTTCCATAGAGAAGATTTCTTCTCCGCTGATTTACGAGCTTTAATTTATATGCAAGCCTGGAATACTTGCTTTGGGAAGAGTTCTACCTCAAGCCAAGCGAGCACTGAGATGCACAGCACTTTGCATGGTATGTTCGGTATTTTCATGGCCCAGTCTGTAGCAAGCCAAAAATATCCCAGGTTAGGAACAAGCCTGGTTGTAGGTGGTGCTGAGGACTCTTGCTTCCTGGCTGGGCCAAAAAGGTGCGTTACTGAATTGAGTGGATTTAAAAGGTTTGGAAAGCCTCCACGTGACCCAGGCAGGCACAGGCTGTAAGTGTGGAAGCTGCAGCCTGGGCTCCCGTGCAGCCCATACGTGATCTGGGAAATTGTTTAACAGTGTCTCAATGGGTGGTAATGGGATTTTCCAATCTGGAGCTGACTCGCTGGAGCCTGAGTGTAGGGAGGATTGTGCTGACTCCGCCGGTTCCTTTGGAAGGGATTGAGAGCATTTGGCACTTTTTTGCATCAGGTCAGGAGCTCCTGACTTCTGGCTCCTCAGCTGAGATACAGCAACTGGTGACGTGCACCCTGAGCCGCAGTAGTATCTCATTTTGCTTCACATTTGTACCTGCTAGGAGGATCCAAATTGCTGCTACTACATCTCAGCTGAAGCTTGCTACCTCCTGGCTGAGGGGTGGTGAGTTTTATATACGCTTTACTAACTTCATTGCTTGCAACATTGGAGCAACATGCTTTTCATCCATTGGTTTGTTATCACCATTTGTTGCACTGTGTTATACATACAAATGAAGGGGTTGGCTTCTGTATACTTAAAACCTGAGGAGCCATGTTAAAATCACTGCAGTTTGGTGGAGCAAGGAAGCACACTTGTTATACTCAGCCCTTTCTGCCCTCTCAAATATAAGTTGTAATGCCCAGGAAAAGTGCCCTGTGGGCAGCCCTGTTGCTTCCACAAGAGGAGAGACATTTCACGCTGGGTCCGGAGGAGCAGGCTCAGCCTGGAGGCTACTGGGGTGGCCGAGACCCCCATGGGCAGCACTTATTGCAGGGAAGGGACTAGCAGATTTCATTTTGCCAAGCAGAAATTGTCAGGCAGCAACATCTTTCAGGAGTGCCTTCCTTCAGCCAGGTGAGCAGCATAAGTGTGGTTGCAACCCCATGATTGCTCAGCTGTGTACACATGCCCTACAAGCACTTGTAACTATCCCCCAGATGAATTTTGCCTACCCACGGCTGCCCCACAGGGAGCTCCTGGTTCGCCTTACAATGGCCAGGTGTGCACACAGGTAGCAAGTACATGAGCACCCCTCAGGGCAGAGACGTATGGAGTTACTGTGGTTGGACAGGTTATGACAGGTCAGCTCAGGCCTCGGGGAAGGTGATTAGACCTGATGAGCTTGGGTTTCCCCTTGAGGGCACACACTGGTGGTTACTGTTGCTCAGTGAACTTAGCTGAGGTAACAGTGAACTTAGCTGAGGTAACGGGACCACGGCTGAGCCCTCAAGGGCTTGGTCCAACAGCATGGCAGAAGGCATGCAGAAAAGCACTTAACTGCCTGAGTAAGTCCTTCCATGCGGGAAAACACTCATCAACATGCTGACAGTGCAGCACATGTTTAAATGTTTGTCTAAACACCGTGGCCTTAGGCCAGGATTCTCAAGGATGTTTAGCTCCCTAATTCCGATTGATTGCACTAAATACCTTCAAAGCCTTGAAACTTGTTTGTAGCAGAAGGAGGCATGTTGGCTTTGGAGGATGGTGACGATGCCCCGTCGGTTGGATTCCCTGACTTAGCACTGGATGGTGATGCTTACACATCCCAGAGCTCGTGAGACCTGTTGGCCCGGTGGGTGACCTACGCAGAGCTGTGAGCTAGCAGCATCAGTGTTTACACAGTTGTGGTTGTCTAATCTTGACTGTTATCATGCATTCACATCAACTCTTTCACAAGCCTCAAAATGCTTTATCTAGCACATTGAGATTGGGATCTTGCTACCAACTGTTACAAACCTCCACCTTCGTAAAGGAATAAAGAGAGAATGCTCTAATGTACACTCTGCTTCAAGTAAAACCAAGAAGGGTCTGGGTAGATGGGAAGAGCTGTTGTCTTCACAGATAAAATGGTGAGGAGTTCATGCAACAGTGTTTGGTCCTTTGCAGCAGGTTTGTTCTGCTCAATGCCCAGCAAACTGGTCAATGGCTCAGTCACCTCCGCCCCTTGATGACAGAATTAATAATTGATCACTAACTGGATCTGAAATTTGGAAGAATCCTGCTACACTTGAGAACCTCCTTTCATCTGCTAGATTGCTTCTCTGACTATGTAGCTCATAGGAGCCCGCCAGCTTACCACTGACGGTAGGAGAACTCACTGATGCACACCTAGAAGGTCTCCCATGGAAAGTAGTGTGGGGTTTATGGAACAGCCCATGGTGGGGGTACATTAAAGTCCTGAGGATGCATGTAGCTCTGAACGGGATAGCGTGATGGACATCCCAGGAGGCTGGGAGTGTAGATTTGGATCCAGGCACCAAGGCTTACTCACACCCTTATGATAAGAAGGCTTGGGGGAGAGGCATAGGGTTATTTATCTATTTGTTTGGCTGTAGACAAGGCAATAAAAGGTGATCGTTTAGAAAGCTCAGAATAAAGAAACCTGAGTCAGAGGCAGACGCAGCCTCCTTCGCTGTTATCTGTATTGCACTAAACAGAATAATTAATCGCTTGCTCTGGCTTATATAAAATTGCACTCTTGGATGTGACCTCCCTCCCGGGACCCACTCCACCCACCAGTACCTCCCTGACCTCATCTCCCCTCTCCCTTCTCCACCCGGCCCTCGCTCCTGCAGTGCTGGCCTCCTTGCCCCGTCCCTCGCCGGCAGCTCCTCGCAGCGGGGCCAGGTGCTCGCGGGTGACTGAGCTCGCTCGTGCAAAGTTTGGCTCTTGTGTGGTTTCTCAGCTCTGCCCGGGAGTCCCCTCCCCTAGCCGGCTCTCACCTTACGCCTACCTTCCAGCTTTCCCTCTCTACCTCTTCCCGATCCTCCCTCTAAAAATAGGCTCTGTGGTTTGGGAGTTTCCAAACAAACAAACAACCACCAGCGGAAGGTTGTGGTTTCTGCTGCTTTTCTTCTGCTTACCTGGAGTGAGAAAGCACCTTTCACACAAACACATTGCCATGGGTTGCACAGAACGAAGCCAGCGAAGAACAGGGCAGGCACGGTCCTTTGGCACAGCCATGGGCAAATGTCATCTGAGATGGTCCTAGCAGAAGAGGGAGCACAGTCCTTGTAATGCCTCTCCCATCCCCACCCTTCTGAGCTACAGCAACACATGAGCTCTGTGTTATTGGTAAAGAAAAACAAAACTCAGAGGTGGTCATTATCAGCAGCTTGTTCACCATGTGAGGAACATTGTTCTCCACCACCTTAAGCAACACAAGATGAATTGAGCACTCTGGGTTGCATTTGCTGTTGGGAAGCAGATAAAATGTTCATTGAAATGCCCAGGAACTAAAATTGTCTTTAGGTGCGACACCTGTACTGTTTGATCAGCAGCTGGGTAATGGGGGAAAAGGTCTCAGAAGCAACAACAAAAATCTAAAAATAGTGGTATGTGTATAAATATATCCATATTATATCTCAGAAATATAACTTGTCTGATATTAAAATCCCATATTCTGTGTCCTGGCAGGGTCTCTCCCAGCAGCTTTCCAGCTCTCTGCTTCCAGGGCTGGGCAAACGTGGGAGTCTCAAGGACTCTACTGGCATGACACGGTGCCACCGTGTCTACGCTGGCTGTCCAGAGGCTTTCACGCAAGAGGCAAGCAGTGACTCCTCACTAAACAGACCAAATCCTGCTCACCTTATTCGCACTAGCTCTGAGTGAAAAAAAGAAATTGGCCAAATAAATTGCTTTGATGTTACTGTCTGATCATGATTCACTGTCTGGCTGCCCCAGTTATTAGGTTGGTTCTGCCATCTCTTGCTTTTCTTTACAAGTTCCACAGCACTTTAATTTCCTCCTTCCTTTAGCCTTTTGCTATAGGTCAGTGTCTGGCAGGGATAGATTCGGCTACGTAATGGCTGTGCCGGTGCTCCCTCAGTTGGACCATCAGACCCCTACAGGTGTTGCTGCCTGAAGTGGGGAGACGTTCAACGCTCTGCTCAGACGCTTTCCTCTAGGAATCCGCAGCCCAGAGTGTGCTGGAAAATCTGATTGGTATGAACAGGGTTGTGCTAAGTGTGTGTTTGTGTACAGAAATAATTACCCTGGTGCAATGCTCACTGCTTGCAGTCAGACTGGTGCTCCTGTGCCTTTTCCAATGCTGATTGGTCCCAACCTGCATGCCTCTTTGTATCAATAAACCCAAATACCAGCCCGGAATCGTTTGTGGTGCGAGTTTTCCACATGGATTACGAAGATTTCAAACACAAACCAGACTGCAGATCCTTAGAGAGAACACGTGCTTCGGGTTGCCTCCCTCACAGGTTATTCCCTGCTCTGGTTGATGCTCACTCACAGGAAAAGCCTTTGAACTGGAAGGACCTGTTTGCTTTTTGTGTAAGGGAGAAGGGTAAGAAACCCCCTGTCCTAAAGCATCAGCAGTTGTGTTCCCACCACAATGGGCTGGGGGAATAAAAACCCAAACTTTTCAGACAGAAGTAATATCTTACTTATCTGTCCTGCAGGCCTGAAGGCTTGGCAGGTTGTTTTCATCTACATCAGTCTGATAATATACACCACCTTTATCTCTGCAAAACTTCCTTTCCAGAAAGGTGCACTGCACAATTTCCGTAATTCATATGGATTATGGGATTAATGGAGCAATCCCCGGCCTTTGATGTGTGGGAAACCAGGAAGGTATCACACCATCCTTTGTTACGTTCTTGGAGTTCCAGGGATGAATGCTGCTCTATCACCTATACATTGTCCTCCTTGTATGTATTCCTTCTTTGCAGCCCCTGAAGTCACAGAGCTGCATGTCTTAGATTTCTTTGCATTTTGCAGCACGAAGAAAAAACCCCAAAGCCTCCATTCAAGCATCCTGCATCAGTCTCTTCCTTTGCTTCCCCGTCAGGGGTCTGTTTTCACATGCTTCCACGAGAGCTGTGTCAGCAACTGAAGCAGCTCCGTGCACCGATAGTTATTGATGAGTATTTACGGTGCACTTCCTAGTGGAATGCCAAAATAAAGGAATTAGAGAAAGACAGAGGAATGATGAGGAGCCAGGTCAGGATTTTTTGTTCCTGATACCTCGCACGAGCCTGTGGTTGGATAGAATTTTATTTTTCTTAAAGAACCACTTTCATTGAGATGGGGAAAATACAAGTCAGGCTTGTCCCTGGGTTAAATTTTGTCCCTTGGAACTTAAGTAACAGGAATAATCTCAGATGAGTTTGTGAGCGCCCAAAACCTTATCGAGCTCTGAACTGTACTGGCTTTATATCTTACCTGTGAAGATGAAATACACTGAGCTAGAAATCAGTTGATTTTCCACCAAACAGGAATACATCTGAGGATCCACGCCATCCCCATAGCCACATTGTGCTGGAATGTCCTGAACGTTTTGTGGATTTGGGGAGCTCATTTGCATACATAGTTAAAGCAAATTTGGATTTTTTTCCTGCTAAAAACATTATTATCATGTTTTTAGCCATTGGTTATGATGCTCTCTTTCAGAGCAGGCAGCAGTGATAGTTGTATGGCCATAACTGTGTAACTACAGTACCTGGGAAACATAAAATGAAACTTTTAATGTTTCAGAGACTTGAAGCATAAAATGAAAATGTGAAGTGAACTGGGAGAGAAAAGGGTTAACCATTTAAAGGATTGAATTAAACAAAATATATCTGTGCAGGAGTCTCCCCAAGGAAGTGGCTGAGACCACATCGCTTGGATCATTTAGAATTGGACTGTACAAAGCAACAGAGAAAATTCTGCAGGGAACAATCCTTCACTGGCAGGTGGGATGGACTCAATGACCTAATAAGTCTTTTCCATCTCTAAGTCTACGAGATGAGTCTATAACTAGTGCAATATGGTTTTGCCCCAAGTTCCCATGTGTAAGTTATGAACAGAGCTAAGCTGCACCAAACTGTGTCTTGTTTAAGTTAACTATTTATGTGGTTCTTTTGCCCCACACTGGTTCCTTTTTTAGCAGACTTGCTCCCCAAACAGATGATCCTTTTATATTCACTTAATTTTTGGTACGTAAAGCATGTTAAATCACATACTGTGTCATATATTTCTCCTTAAAAAGAGAAAAAAGCCCCTTTCTCTTCCATTTCTGCAAGTGATCCCGACTCTCATCTTGGGAAGGATTTGGACCACCCAGATCCTTGACCCAGTTGTCCATCAGGCAGTTCTCAGCATCTTCTCAACCACACAGCAGAGAAATGACACTTTTTCTACATGTGCCATGTGGCACCAGTCAGAGCCCTGCATGTCCCATGTGGCACAGGGTCACTCCACCCAGATAGTGACAATTTGGGGTCTCAGAGCTCGAAGCGCACTTGCTTTTGCTCTCAAGTGATTGAGTCTAGCTGGATGAACTCAAAGTCTGTGTTGTCTGCTCTCTGCACCCAAAAATCTCAAATTCATGAAGGGAAAGGCACTGGGGATGTGCAAATGGTAAATTTTGGGCTTGCCAACATACCTGCAGGCAGGAGTTTCAGCCCTGCCTGGAGTTGGGGGGGAGGGGGCGGGGAGCTTCAGGAGCTCTCTGCCTCTCCAAGATCTTCTGAAGAAGCCTATGGCTCCAGCCAGCCCTGCCTGGCAGAGGGCCTGATCCTAATCCCACAGGAGAACAAGTGCTCCAGACACTGTATTTGACTCCAGGCTTTTTCCCCCCTCCATCTCAGAAGCATATTGGCAGACCGCAGGCAATGAGTTTGGATGGGCTGCGAGATGATGGGACTGACAGACATGATCAAAGGATTCCTGCTGCAAAACCTGGGGCTATGTTCAGCTTTCTGTGTCTCCACGTGCCAGCTCTGGCTAGGGGGAGGTTTGGGCAGAGGTGGCCAAGCTTGGGACTCTTGTGTCCTTCCCTGGCATAGAGATGTTCCACCAGAGGCATTGAGAAACTGGTGTTAAGCGGAGAAATCCTGCTAAGCCATGACAGGATTGGGTGGCTTCCCAGGTGCTCACTGGAAGGGGAGGTAGACATGGAGCTTACCAAACTGCAGTCACTCCTTCCTCCTGGGGATCTCAGTTGCTTGAAGCCGCATCTCATCCCAAGGGGATAAAGCAAACTTCTCCTGCTGAGCTAGGTGGCAGTCCTTTGGGAAGAGGGAAGGAGATGTGACCTTCTTCTGAAGGTCTGACACGTCTGTAATATCTGAACACCTCACAGTGCATAATGCTGTGCATCTGCTGCTCCTGTCACAGCAAAGGATTGTACCTTCACCTCACAAACCTGAGATCTGAAGAAGCTAAGGGTTAGTTTGCTGATTTTTAAAGGTAACTGGGAATTGAGGTCCTTCTCAGTTCAGTAAGAGCCCAGAGCTGTATGGAGAAGGTCCACCTAAGCCCCTGCGCATACTAGTGGTTAAGGTTTCTCTGAAAGTTTAAAGCCAGCCAAAAGGAAATACTTAAGTGAAATATAAATCAGGGCATAGCATCTCTATTTAGCCCACACCAAGGGCTAACCAACAAGCAGTTGTTCTATCACCCAAGACCCCTCCCCAGCTGAGAAAGGGAACTGGGAAAAGGAGGGAGACTCATGGGTTGACATTTAAACAGATTTAATAAAATAAGAAAACCAATATCAATGCTAATACAAAACACATAAAATTATACCCACCCCATAGAGTGGTGGCAAGTTCTTCCAGGGATCACAACCATTGAGAAGAGAGAAGGAGCAAGAAAGGAAGAGAAGGAGCAAGAAGGGAAGAGAAGGAGGAAGCAAAGAGATCAGAGCAAAGAACCCCCTACCCCCAGCAGCTTTCCCTTTTATAGCTAATTTGATATCAGTGCTATAGAATACACCTGTGGGCCAGCCAGGGTCAGCTGCCCTGGATTTAACTGCTGAGGGCCTTGATCACCAGCCCACAGCTGGCCACAAACTGAAAATACATGGAAAAAAAAAGTGATTCTGTAAATTTTATCCCTGCAAAACCAGGACACACAGGTACCTAAACATGTTTAAAAAGCTAGTTCTAACTATGGAGTGAGAAGACACTCAGGGAGTCTCTGGTTGAGCAGAGAATGGATATCCATTTTTCCCTGGCCGTGGCTAGGGTCAACCAAGCTGCCTGGGCAGGCTGTGGCACAGTATCCTGAGAAAGGAGGACTGAAATGGAGAGCCTCTGGAGACCTCCTGGAGATGCTGCTCTGGCAGCATGGAGTCCTCCTTCCTCCTCCTTGCCCCGAGGTGAGAGTAGCTGGGTTAGATCAACAGCAAAGCATGATGTGCTTAGATGCAACAGGAAATGGGAGAAGGAGATAAACTAAAACCTCCTCAAATTCCCCACTGTTACTCACCCATCTGACCTAAGAAGTAAATCAGGACGTAACATGCAGGTGCTCCTTGTCTAGACCTAAGGTCCGGACAGCTTGTGCGGGGCAGCGAGCCTGTGTGTGGCAACGTGGTGTGCTTGCACAGGCATGAAACCCACGTCCCCTCCTCACCTGCCGAGTTCAGCAAGGTCATGGGAGCGCAACTGTGGGGAGGAGTTCACCCCGGCACGATACGCGATGCAGGAGCCCACTCACTCCTTCCCAGAGAGCTGGGTTTCCCTCGGTCCTGCGCAGGGAGCCGGCAGAGCTCGCTGACGTGAAGGAGATGCTTTCCATGGGCGCGGTGGTCGCTGGAAGAGGCCACAATGAGCAACACCAGATACTCCCAGGCTGCCTGCACTGCCTTCATCACTCACACTATTTATTTCTCCTGTTTGCTCAGGCGTGGAGCTATTTTCATTTTTATCATCCCTGCTCCTGGCCAGGGCAGCCAGCCTTTCTGCTTGGCGTTTCGCTCGTTTGCTACGTGTTTCCCCGCCTGCTCTGGTAGGGTATTGAAAGCTCATCCTCCACTGCTGAGAGACACAGCCCAGCGAGCAGCTGTTGCTAGAACTGCATCCTCGCTACCTGCACCAACATCTCATCCTCCTGTAGCCTCTCTGCTACGATGGGCGCTCCTAGAAGGGTTTCCACGGAGGTGGGATGGGTGGGAGGATGCAGGAAAGGAGTGATGAATCAGGCTTGTTGTCTGATGCTCCCCACACAGGGACACCTCGCCCCAGTCCCCTGTAATTCGTGATCCTGAGTATGATTTATCAAAAAGTGCCCTGGGGCTCTTCAGGGAAGGAGACAGTACCCCTGGGTGCAGTAACCAGACCAGGACTGGTCTTGGCACCCAGTACAGTACAGTAACGATATTGATCATTGGCCTTTTGCAATGGCCATGAATATCAGAGTGCGAGCTCACACGAGGAGGTGTAGCCCGGTGGGACTGGTGACAAAGAAGGGTTTGGGCTGTTTGGAGTCAGGGCTACAAAACTGCTCTGGCATCACTAATGTAACTCTTTGGATGCTCCAAGTTCACGTTCTGGGACAGTGCCACAACCGACACCACCCAAGTCCCCAGGGCTGTGAGGACCCCTTCCCCACCAGGGATACCTTCCTACCATGAGGTTTTTAAGGGATGCTGAGGCTGTTGCCTGCTGTGCCCATCCCTAGGATATATCCACTATCCTTACTCTTTTAGGGTCTAGTAAATACACATAGGCACACACACAGTGGAAACCTGGTAAGAATAAAGGTGTTGGTGTTACCCAACTGGCCAAACACCTTTGGTTTCTACCTGATCCGATGTGGGTGTTGGGGAGAGAGCTGCAGAGAGTCTCTCCATCCTGCCTTGTCCAAAGCCCAGCGCTGGAACAGAAATGGCTCAACTGTCCTGGTATTCGCTGGTGTCTTCCTTGGGGCTGCTGCACTGTCTTCAGCAGGAAAACTTCTACCCTCTGCTTGTTGTTGATGGTTTTTCAGGCTTTATTTTATTGGAGAAAAAGCTTTCCTCCCATCTGGAGGCAGAGCTAAGGGAGAGATTGCAGTGACCGGAGTACAGACAGCACCAACAGACCGCGTGTCTAGAAATGGGCCAGCAGTTGAAAAGGGCACAGCAACAGGACAAGGAAATTCTGCTTTGTACCAAAATCTCCACCTCCTGCCTCCGTACTCCAGCTCACGCCATGATTACAAGAGCCCGCAGTTGTGTGAAGTGTCTCCAGCGTGAGTCATTCATGGCAGCACTCTGTTGTGCACGGAGCGCACGAGGCACGGGTCTGTCTCCTAGGAAAGCAAATTTCCCTTCACGGCTTTTTAGACCTTTTAAATATTTGTTGTGATTGCGGTACTAATTAAATTCAGCTGTTGCAGGTAATATAACTCCTAACAGCTTTTTTTTTTTTCCTTTTTTAAAGTTATTTTCTCCCTTTCAGAGGGCAAGTGAGCAGCACTTAAAGGTATAGGGGCCTTCCACTGGGATGGCTGCTGGCAGAAATGCAGAGCTCTGATTGAACTCTGAAATCATTGCTTTAACCATGCCAGCTTGCCTTAGCCCTGCACGGAGAGGGACGGAGGCACAGTGCTCTGACGGGAAGGCACAGACCACTACCTGCCTCGATTTTCCTTGCCCATGCCTTGGATCCTGATATAGACCGAAAGGCCAGTGCATAAGGTGGGAAGGGAGGGTGTCCATCGTCTAAGCTCTTCACAGCTTGCTTTGGGTCTTTCTGGACCTTGGCACCATCTCTTCTCCAGCTCGCTGAAGCAGGCTGTGCAAAACAGAGGCTCCGCTGCCACCTCTGCTCCTTCGTAAGGGTTATCCAGCATCTAAACCTTCGGCAACGTGGTTCAGATTTGTGGGCAAATTGCGTAGACGAGAAGTCGGTGTCTTACGAGAAAACTGCATTTTTGTGGTCTTGTTCTGGTGCTGTGCTGCGCTGTGTGTGGGGTTCAGGGCTGCCCGGTGCTCACCTTTCAGGTTGTCAAGGAGAATTTCTGCTTGTCAAAAAATGATTCGAAACGCCCTCTCTGTGTGTCCTCCGATGTTTTGAATTTTAAAGAGTAGCCCCGGGGCAGTATATTTAAAACATGATCTCAGAGAAACTGGTTCATTGCATTTGTAAGCCTAAAGAGCGAGCTCAGAATGACAACGATAAATAGACATTAGGGTTTGTGGAGTCACACCGAGGTCAGGCATCCCCCCCACCACTCCCCCTGTCCCATCCCCCATGATTTGGGCCAGTATTGCATTTCCTCATTCAAAACCAAGCCTGTTCCTTTGTGCTTTACAAGTGCTCATCCCGTCAGCTCTTCTAACACGGGCACCGTAGCCGCTCCTGATGCAGGTTAGTGCCAGGGCTCTGAAAGCCAGGTACCCCGACCCAGGCACAGGGCTATATTTAGCCATCTCTACAAAGCCCCTTGATCTTCAGAAGGCTGGAGCACCTGCAAGCCCCATCGCTGCCAGTGGGACCTGCAAGCACTCCCCAGCCTTTGAAAAAAATCAAACCACTGCGTTAAAGACTAGAGATGGGGATGATAGCGGGTGATTGAGTTATTGCAACTTAATGAGTTGCCGCTCATCTGCCAAGCCACAGCAACCCTGTGTGTGTGCGTGCACGCACGCTCCTATTCATCTCAGCCGTAGGATTTAAACTAAAATAGTTCCTGTGGATTTGCACTGGTTTGGCAGCAATCCTGAGGCCAGTTACCAGGCACTGCTGATAAGCCTTAACCAGTGGTGTTTAGAGCACTTGAGTTTGAACAACCCCTCTTGAAGCACAGTGGGGTATTTTGTGCTCCAAAGAGCAGAATTAGGTCAGGGGGACGGGGAGTGGGTGCAGCTCATATAGGTATTAGGTGACCTGGCCCTGGCTTATTCTGAGTTTTGGAAGAGAGCAATGAGCTCGGAGAGAGCTAGAGCTCCTCTGGAAATGCGAGTGGAGCTACATTTGCATTTAGCAAAGTGCCACGCTGCCCCAGCAATGCCAGGGGGTAGCTAAGCCTACGAACCGAGACCTTGGGGCTGCCTTCATGTGCTCCCAGCGCTTAGGTTTGCCCTCAGGGTTTTAATTATGCTGATGAAGAGTGAGAGGCCTTTTGTGAGAGTTGGTCCTGGCTCCTTATTCCAATTTTCCTTCAATATGGCTCTGAGCTTTTGGTTAAAGCCCATCCACTAGTGAAATGGGAAGAAAAAAAAAGCCTTCTGGTCTTGCTTTCAGGTCCCTGCAGCGCTTGGCTTTCCAGCACTAGTCTCCTTATTTAACCACCACACAAAGAGTCAGGGAAAGGAGGACCTGTCTGGATAATAATTTTGTCCCATGCTTAAAAGCAGCTTTCTGTGCTCTGAAGAGACAAAGTAACATTTCCCCCCCATATTGTTTTAACTTTGGGCACCTTTGCAAATGACTCTGCTGGCTGGGATGGAGCCCAGGAGTGCCAGAACACCATGGGAAGAGGTTGCTCTGTGATACTGCCAACCTGAGGAGGAGGAAACGCTGGAAATCCCCTAAGCACGCCTGTTTTCTTGAGATTCCCGACTCAATTTTGCAAACTCAGAAGATTTTTACATAATTTGGTTTAGTCAGTTCAGAGGTTTAAGGCACTTGGCTACACATCTGGATTGCATCTTGGGGGTGGGTTATCCAAAAAAGAACTCTGAGGGAACAGTTGGAAATTCAGCCATTGCTAGCAAAGCTGAAGGAAAACAAGAGAATGGGAAGGGAGTTTCTACTTTGCTACTTGATGTGCTGGACTCTGGATTTAAACCCGTGATCATCTCTGTACTTGTTTGAGCCATCAGGTAGTAGAGGAAAGGCAGGGAGTGCATCAGCTGGCTTGATGTGCCATAAACCACCATCATCTCATCTGATACCCTGCTTAGTGCCAGTCAAGGAAACCTAAACTCCCTCTCTAGTCACCTGCCTGTGCCACCTGAAGAGTAAAAAAACCACCACCACCACCACCACCACCACAAACTGATATATAATTTCTAAATGTGCAAATAAATCTCCCATGAGATGTGCAAGGGGAACAAGCACAGCTCGCTGACATGATGGTTTCTGCACAAGCGCCAAAGGGCTTTACTCAGGCTTCCCAGTCTGCAAATGTTGGCCTTAAAAAGCCCCTAAATGAAATGTGTCAAGTTGAAAAGTCCAAGTCGATTCAAAATAGAAACAAAGGAAGTTAATTTTAAGAGCCCTTTAATTTTTTAGCCTGCGAAAGCCAAGAAAGTTGCGTATCGATGAGACAGTGCCTCGAGACAAATGAAACAGCTCAGCACCCCGCTGCTGGTGTTGACTATCCTTAGGTCTCGTTGTCTTCAAGAGCTGATAGAGATCAGCACCTCCTAGGCCTGAACCTTGAACCATTTGCCATGTTTTGCCTCAGAGGCAGCTGCATTTCAGCGGTGGGTGAAACGATTCCTCTTTGTCTGAAAGGGCGAATTCTTCCCTTTAGATGTTTGTGCTCACCTCCCATTAACTTTGGTATGAGCTGAGCTCATGCCTCCAAGAGCAAAATTTGGCCTATAATTTCTGCATGCTTCAGGATCCTTTGGGTACCATATAAACGTAAGATACTGTGATTCAGTGCTAAAGAGCAGAGAAAATGCAAACCCCCAGGAGACACTGCAGGAGAAAATCGTATAGAGCTTTTGTTTAACACAAAAAAAAAAAAGGGGGGGAGAAAGATTAAGAAAAACAATAGAGATTGATTCCAAAGCTGATTTCACTGCAAACCGAGGACGAGAGCGCGCATCTCTTACTTACATGACCGCTTCGTTGGCGTTGGTGAGTTACGGGCCATCGGATCAGGCCGCTGTTTCGAAGGCATTATTGAAAACGTCTTACCTCCTATATTTCCTGTTTTTTAATCAAACTCACTGCGCTGCCAGAGGTGTTTCATTTACCAGGAGAGGGGTCAGCGAGGCAACCCCGAGCAGCAGGAAATCACAAATGCAGAACAGTTCCTCCATGCTTGGAAGCCCTCCGAGGGCAAACAGCGCTTGGATGCTCATTATTGTCTACCTTACTGCACCCCTCACAAATCTGGGGCATCCTGCTGTCTCTGCTGGGGTGGAAGTGGTGTATGGGGGCGGGATCAGAGGCTGCTGGGTTTCGGACTTTCGGTTATTAACTTCTGATTTCATCGACCAGCTCTGTGCCAGTGAAAAGAGCTAACAATGCATAGATTTTATAATTTTACTTTCTATCTGCTTCCATTTTATAGTTTCTTGGCTTGTTACAACTGTCATAAAATGACTTTATTATATTTTCCCATCTGTTACATTTTTGCCTCTTTACAGGGGGACATTGCATGATGCACATAGGCTAATTTAGCTTTAAAATTGTTGTATGACTGTTGTTCATGGAAAAGCACTGTACTTGCGGAACAACATGTGGTTTCTCCATAGCACCAAGGAGAACCTATGAAGTCACCAAACACAAATGTCAGCAGATGGACATGGCTGCCCCCTCCCCTCCCACCCCAGCTCCTTCGCTTTGATTTGTGGTCTCGTCTACCTAAGTCAGAGCTATGATTGCTCATTAATTTAGTCATCTACTCCGCATTCCCACTGCCTGGTTGAGGGATCCCCGTCTCCACCAGAGAGGTGCACCGCGTTCACTGGTGGTGAGGCCATTCAAGCTCTCTGTGCAGACTAAGCCACAGGAGAATTGATTTCACACACACAAAAAAAGACAGAGGAATAACCAGCTGGATGTGCTTTCCCTACCTTGCTTTTCTTCTGTTTTCATTGCTTCTTCTGTTCAATTCAGTCAAAGCCTCTTGGTTTGACTATTCTTTCTCATACCAAGTGTCTACCTAGAAGTATGAGTCGTCCCCTGATCTCCTGCTCCCACCATGAAAACTGGGCTGTGACACTACGGTCTGGGTAGCAGAAAGGCCTGGGGATGCTCTGAGCACACACTGGGGGTCTAACAAGGCTTTCTGAAACTCCTCCTCTAGTTTTTTTTCTCCCCCCCCAGCTTTTATTGCACATTTGTACAGCCACTGATGGCACCAGCAGTCCATGTTTTTCAATGTATAGGAGATGTACATTAAACACGTGGTACTGTTAATTTATTCCTATTGTTAGATGAAATTGAGTGTTTAATCTGGAGTTTGGTGATCCCAAGGGATTTCTGAATACACAAAATCTTTTTTTAGGAAAAAAATACAGTGAAGTTTCAGAGTCCTATTTATGTCAAATCCCCCCCTTCACCTCTCCTTCCTGCCCTCAGTTGTAATACTTTGTAATTTTTAAATATAAATTTATCTCCAAGAGAGGAAACAATAATTATTCTTAATGGTGGGCCAGAGCCTGTTCCCACCAGAAAAGGCTGCCCAGTACACAGGACATGAGGCAAAGAAATTCTGCACACCTGCAGTTACCGGTGGCTTCAGCAGAAGCCAGGAGAGCATTCATGGAAGGCACCAACTGCACTGGAAGGCTTCAAGCAATGATGTGAGTGTGCTCTCTCTGTTAGGATTGGTGAATAACATGGAATATATTTTGTGTGTGATTTCAATACATAACTGCAAAATATATGGATGTAGACAATTAGGTATGTTTTGATTACAGCTGTCTAACTGGAAAGTCTGGGTGAATTTTCAGTCTCTACAGTTGCCCAACTATTTAATGGCAACAGTTTTGGAAAAGGAACTCCAGGTTTCCCATTTAAAATGATTTTCATATCTGTTCATTGTAGTAAAAAGGTTAAAAAAAAACACCAGAGAAGATATGTCAATATTATGTCTGACTACAGCAGTGCAAGATCCCTTCTGTGTCACCTCTCTGGTGGCTTCGTTCCTCCAGCAGTAGATACTTCTCTGGTGGGTGCTGTCCTTCAGGCGTAGGAAAGGGAACAAACAGAATTACACATAAAATCACAGCATGTACTGGAATTGAGCTTGATGAAGACCTCAGACACAACTGGCAAGTAGGGTTTGTTTGAACTCTGCAGCCCCTATGCTCGAGTCCTTATTAACTTTCTCAATGTGTTCTATTACAGTCAGGCAACAATATGGGAGCTATCTTGCAGCTAATTTAACACCTGTAAATTCCCATGGCTGGTAATGAAATGTATAGGCTAGTAGATGAAGCATTTGCTTCACATATCAAAGGTCATTAGTTCAGTATTTGTTAATGCTGTAGCTTTTATTAAATTTTTTTCCAGCTTTTTTTGCATCAGTGTACTTACAGCCTGATTAATTCTTCTGCTTCCCAAAGCTAAACACAAAAAATGAGTGTGATCTGACCCAGAACACTGGGGCTAAATTCTTTGTTGAAATCTCAAATTAACCTGCTTGAAATTCTGCTTCCAAAGCTCCTCTCCCTTTTAGTCACGTGCAGTCTGGGAGGCAGCGTGAGAACAGGGGAAACGGTGAGGTGAGCATCACCCTTGCGAGCCTGGCCCCCATGGGAGAAGGGCTGGTAACAGTTGTGCCCAGCTTTGCATTTATATCAACTCCAGACCAGACAACCTTGTGGTTTTCTGTGTCTGAATTAGTAGTCTCCACTTAGTGGATACAATTCCTTAAGTGCTCAAAGCCAAGTGCATACTTTGGTGCTCTGCTGGCTGAGGTCACAGCAGGTACCATCTCATTGGCAAGGAGCAATGGCTTTAGGTAACTCGTGTGCCTCCCCACATTTAAATTAATTCTCTTTGTGGCACGTTCAACAACTAGACACCTCTCTAGTACCATGTACATATTTTTTATTTCCTGGCTTTCCCATTTCTGCTTGTATTTTGTTACGGTAGTTTACAACTTTTGGCTATTTGGAGGCAATCAGTGGAAGGCAGAAGATGGTGAAGAGGAGACACAACCCACCACAACCAAACCAAACCATCTGCCAGTAAGCGATGGCCTCCCTCAATGTCCTTGGCCATACTGCCTGGCTACCACTTGGTGGTGCGGGGTGGAGGCGTGAATGCCCCTGATTTAGAGACGGGTCTCCACCAGTGACTTCCTTTGGTCAGGTTGGTTGGTCACGGTTACACAAGTAACACCACCGCCTTACCCTGTACTGCTGGTGAAAGCACAATTGCCCTCTGCTAAGAGCGTGCTGTGTCATCACTGCTGCACTGCCTGTGCTAAAAAGAGCTGACACAGTGAGCTGCGAGCCCCGCAGCTGGTGTTTCTGGATGTTTTGTATCTAAACTGACCCTTTCTCAACCCTGTCATGGGTTGGGTCCACCACAGTAGCCAACTTTTCAAAACACAACCAGCACAAAGCAACATTATAATGAAACCAAGCAGCTTCTGAAGATGAAATCACATGAACTCTGCATCCAAATGTGATGCTGCAGCTTCTGGGAAATGCTGAGCGCGCGCTTCTTCACCTTGAAAGGTCTTGGCATGTACGCTGTTTATCAAAATAACAAGTCATTGAAATGCTGCTGAAAGTATTGCCAGAAATGCTGAATGAACCACTGTTGTTTCCAGTCTGCCATGGTCTCTACTGGCTTTTCCAGAGAAGGGAAATCAGTGGGCTCAAAGAATGAACCCTGTACACAGACTTCCCCCAACTGTAGCTGCATCTCTCGTTAGCCGGCAGCGAGTGCTGCCCCACCATCAGCGGACCTTGAGCGGAGCTCGGATGCATGCAGCTCACTGCAAGAGAGGGACCTTCTCCTTCATTCGTCTTGACAGTCATTCTGGACATTATTTTTAATAGCAGGTGCCACTCGTCAAGGCTCCCCCCAGAACATGCTGTTTAATAATTCTGGTTATCAACAGAGAGAAGAAATTCTGTATGTATTCCTGAGACTCACTATTAATTTAATCTGAAATAAGCTGTGCTTTTTATTAACATCTTTATGCTGTAGCATTTTATAGGACATGGGGTTCTTTGTAAGACACACATGCTGTTTTCTATTCATATCTGTGCCTGCCTCAGAGCTGGCTTTGTGATGCAACACATTAATTCAAGATTGAAATGTCTTTCTTATTCTACGACATTTAGATGCCAGATATTTTCTACAAAGCTTATTAAAACGCAGTTTTGTACTTCATCATTCACTGTACTACCAAACAGTCACATCAACGCTTTCCTGTTGCCTGTATATTCCTCGGGACAAGGTCTTATTCAGCTTGCAGAGTAAGAAAAACACACCCTGGGGCACACATCTTTTTTAGACAAAGGAAAAAAGAATTGTTAGCAGGTCAGAGGTGCTCCAAAATTAACAGCAGCTTCTGTCTGTATTTTGAATAATATAAAGATGATTTGCAATAGCATATATGCACAGATAATGTCAAACAATCTATTCTCAAATAAGAAGCATCATTCTAGAAACGTGACTGCTAAAAACACCTTAATGCTAAACAGCAATAAAGCCTGTTTGTGTGATGGGCTCGGGTCTTCAGGGACGTGGGCTATTGCACCCATCGTCTTCACAGAATCAGAATCACAGAATTGTTTTGGTTGGAAAGGACCTTTAAGATCATCGAGTCCAACCCTTAACCCAGCACTGCCAAGCCCACCACTAACCCATGTCCCTCAGCACCACATCTACACGGCTTTTAAATCCCTCCAGGGATGGGGACTCCACCACTGGCCTGGGCAGCCTGTGCCAGTGCTTGACAACCCTTTCGGGGAAGACATTTTCCTTGATCTCCAATCTAAACCTCCCCTGGAGCAACTTGAGGCCGTTTCCTCTCGTCCCATCACTTGTTACCTGGGAGAAGAGACTGAGCCCCCCCCTCGCTACACCCTCCTTTCAGGCAGTTGTAGAGAGCAAGAAGGTCTCCCCTCAGCCTCCTTTTCTCCAGGCCAAACACCCCCAGGTTCCTCAGCCGCTCCTCATCACACTTGTGCTCCAGACCCTTCACCACCTTCGTTGCCCTTCTCTGGACTCGCTCCAGCACCTCAAGGTCTTTCTTGCAGTGAGGGGCCCAAAACTGTACCCAGGATTCGAGGTGCGGCCTCACCAGTGCCGAGTACAGGGGGGACGATCCCTGCCCTAGTCCTGCTGGCCACACTAGTGCTGATACAAGCCAGGATGCTGGTGGCCTTCTTGGCCACCTGGGCACGCTGCTGGCACATGTGCGTGTGTAGGGGTGTGTGCGCACACGCTGGGCCCAGGGGACCAGAAACGCCCCTGTGCCAGCAAACGCTCACAGACAGCAGGTAGCTGGAGCACAACCAGACATTTTCCTTCTGAGCTGTGCATGGAGCAGCCCCACGGCCCCAGGACTCCCCCGAGGCTGGCAGCCCCCCAGGCCTGGGTACCAGGCAAGGCCGCTACCACGTGCTTGGGAAGAAAAGGATGAACTCAAATACCGACCAGCTGGGAGCATGTTTCCCTTCATTAGGGTACCAGCTCCATTTTCCCAGCCCTTCCTACTGCTGCCACATGAAGAAACGATGCTGGGGCCAGAGCTGGTTAGCACAAAGTTGTTAGCTAGTGGATACAAATTACCTTTACAAAAAAAAAGAAATTAATTGAAATAACGAGCCTTCAGTGCAGGGAGGCTCGACCCAGCACAGCAGCTTCCCCACTTGCACCTGCACCCAGCAACTCCGCCCCAGGGCCGCAGGATCGGGCTCTTACAACAGCAGCTACAGTGAATGGTGGTTTGAGGTTCTTTTTTATTGAGTTTTGTTGCAATTTCCCCATATTTGTTATAAAAAGGCCTGAAACAACCCAGGCCAGCCCTGCCACCTCTCCATGGGCAGAGCGAGTGCTGTGCCAGGGCCGGCCCGAGCATCCCGCCTGGATTTGGACGGTGCCTCCTCCGCGAAGCTTTGATGTGCGCTTCTCAAAGCATTTAAACCGAGACAGAAAACTCGTATTTGACAATGTTTCTGTCTGTTTGATTGAACTTCTCAAATCTCTCCGTTTCTCTTCAGACGCACAGAGCCCGTGAGCTAAAAGCCAAGCTTTTTCCACAGCTTATGTTCTTGTAAAAACAGCTCCAAGTACACACATTCTGCTCCTCGCTCCAGTCAGGGCTCCGCATGCCAAGTCAAGTATTTATTTTCTTTACTTTTGAGACCACCAAAATTAATGTATCTTTCAGACAGGAAGAATTTTATTTATTATGGTGGATTTGAATCCAAGAGATGAAAGAAGAGCAGCGTGCATCTCGAAAGCAACCGACGCTGGGAGCGGGAGGAGACGGTCCGACCTGAGCTCCCCTCTCTCCCCAGCACCAGCTCCCACCTGTCCCGATGTGTTCCCATACGGACGGACCACAGCATCACAAATCCTCCCCAAAACACCACTGTAAATCCTGCCACTGTTACGGCAGTGAGGGCAAGTTTCAATGTTTTAATGAATTCCCCTTTTTCCTAAGCTGCCGGTGTAGTTACTGGTTGATGGTACAGCTGGGTGGGGTGGGAGCTGACGGTTGGAATCTGCTTGTCCCTGGGGAGCGGCACCCAGTGAGAAAACAGATTATTTTTCCCCTTTTTCATGTGCAGATCCATGAACTCCACACCATGAGCATTTCCCTCGAGGTAACAGGTTAAATGGCCAAGCCAAGCCGTGTCTCTTCGGTGCCAGCTACAGCCCCACCAGCTGTTTCCTTTGATAAGCTTCACTCAAACTGCTTAAATTGGCAGTTCAGGATCAGCCTGTGATGCTGAAGGAGGATGCAGAAGCACGATGGCTCAGCTATCAGCATGAATTCAGATCCCGTTAACACAGAATCATAGAATCGTTTTGGTTGAAAAGGACCTTTAAGATCATCGAGTCCAACCATTAACCCAGCACTGCCAAGGCCACCACTAACCCATGTCCCTCAGCACCACATCTACACGGCTTTTAAATCCCTCCAGGGATGGGGACTCCACCACTGGCCTGGGCAGCCTGTTCCACTGCTTGACAACCCTTTTGGTGAAGACATTTTCCCTGATCTCCAATCTAAACCTCCCCTGGGGCAACTTGAGGCCGTTTCCTCTCATCCTATCGCTTGTTACCTGGGAGAAGAAGAGACCGACCCCACCTCGCTACACCCTCCTTTCAGGCAGTTGTAGAGAGCGAGAAGGTCTCCCCTCAGCCTCCTTTTCTCTAGATTAAACACCCCCAGTTCCCTCAGCCGCTCCTCATCACACTTGTGCTCCAGACCCTTCACCACCTTCGCTGCCCTTCTCTGGACTCGCTCCAGCACCTCAAGGTCTTTCTTGTCGTGAGGGGCCCAAAACCGCACCCAGGATTCGAGGTGCGGCCTCACCAGTGCCGAGTACAAGGGGACGATCCCTGCCCTAGTCCTGCTGGCCACACTAGTGCTGATACAAGCCAGGATCCTGGTGGCCTTCTTGGCCATCTGGGCACACTGCTGGCCCATGTTCAGCCATCATCATAACATGATGGACCCCAGCACGTGTTCCAAGTTACTTCCAACCCAACCTGCTCCACTTGCCCCGGGCTGTCCTGGAGCACGCGTGTCCCCCCGGGCTGGCTGCAGCTGGAAGGACACACACCCTGGGTGTTTCGTTTGTGTTATGCTTTGCTCAGAAGAGGAATAAATCATTGTTTACTTGCATCGGATTGCTGTATTTTAGAAAGATACAAATAAATTATAAAAACCACAGACAAAATTTGGGCTTGCTCAAGCATTTCAGCCAAGAGCTTGGAGGCAAACTGGGCCTTAGTTATTCTGAGAGAAATCCCCACTGAAATCCTGCTCCCTGGCTATGTACATTGAGGATCCTGGTCCCAGCAGCTGGCTTTTCATTTGCTCCCTCCCTTTATTTCAGCGCTTCAGTGTGCTCTGACAACCAGACTGCAGTGCCAGAGGACACTACTGAGCACTCTTACTGAAGGCTCTGTTGATATTAAATGCTGGATAACTGTGGTGGTTGGTTTTGCTAATTGGTGAATAAAATGCAATTCAAAGTAACCAAACAGTCGAGTTGTTTGTATAACTTACATTCTGGTTAGCTTTCATTTCTCCTGACGACAGCTGTCTGAGCTTCGTCCTTCACGAGAGCCGACTCAGGAAATGCAAGGACACACCTGCCCTTCGTCCAGGTCCATAGTCACTGAAGGTTTCCTAATGAAGCACTGTGGGAAGTGCTACGCAGCTGATGTCCATTCCACCTGCTTTTCAGTGCACTTGCAACACAGGATCCAGTGCTTCCCATGCACCAGCAGCTACAGGAGCTTCTGGAGCTTCACTTGACCAGACCACTGTCCAGTTCCTGGGGTCTAAAGCATGTTACGAGTTCATGTGGAGGGACAGAGGAGTTTTGAAAAGCTGGATTTGCTGGAGCAGGAACTGGTTATGTCCCTGCAGTCGGTTCATACTTGCTGGCAATCAACGCCTCATGGTTTGCACAGCGGCCGATGAACGCATCAAACCATAGTGCCCCAACGTTCTTCTCTTGGGAAGCTTCCCCCCACCTTGCTGCTCGGTGAATGAGTGTTACCTGTTTTATATAGGTGTTGTGTAACATTTTTTGCTCTTCGTGGCAGTACTACTGTGTCCTTTGTGCTCTCCTCATCAAACCCACCTGGACATTGCGGTGGTGCGAACTGCTCGGTGCAAAAAGAGCGAGAAGCTGTGTCCTTGGACCTAACATCCCATGCTCTCCAGTGCGTTTTCATCTGGGGAAATCCAGATCCAGCAGGATTTTGCCTATATTACTTAATTGTTTTGCTATGGATCCTATCATGACCTTCTTTGAAAGTGCAGAAGTGAAATTTTAGTTTGTTAAAGGAAAAAAATGCTGCTGCTGTTGCTTTCCAGTGTGTCTGGAGTTCCACCAAAATGCTGCTGAAGTCATCCTGCCCCTTAGGAAGAAAATGGGTTACATCTCTGTAACAACTTTTTAGAAAACATAATTTCACTTCTAGACCAGAGCCAGTGCAAAGATGGATCAGATTGGTCATTGGCATTGGTCATTTTTCGGCAAAAATATCCTACTGAGAAACCTCATTGATGCAACTGCACTTGAGGCTCTCGTACAGAGGGAGGCAGCCAGGTTATGTCATGGAGACAAGAAGAAAGTGTGGCGAGACCGAAAGTAAGACAAAACCGTGAGAAACTAGGCTTGGAAGTTCAGCCTCTCATACAAATTGCTGCTTCTTCCATGACGCTCACTAAAGCTTCAGACGGGTCCTAAATGTGTTAACAAGGCACCTGGCCCCCGATGTACTTGCCCGAAATAATGCCAGTTTGGAAGTCCTTGAGATACTGGATCATTAGACAGGTCAGATCCTTTCCAGCCTGTATTTGATATCATTTCTCACTGAAAAACCTGAAGTGGAACTGTAATTTTTAGTTGCTTTCATCATCTCTGACAACACCTCAACCCCGAGTCCCAGTTCTTTAAGAGCGCAAAGAAAAAAGCGATGTATTGGACACCCAATAAAAGAGAATTTGTCCTATCCACAGTCAGTCTGAATCCAACTTAATTGTTTATTACTCTGAGGTCTCTGAAGGATAAAGAACATAGAATAAAATATCTCTACCACCTCAGCCTTTGTGAAAACATTCACAACCTGTTAAACACCAGGGTCAGTAACTTTGAAATGATCTCACAATTTGATTTCATTATATTTTAATTGTAAATGATAGACTCCAGGGCTCATGGAGGGTGAGAAGCTGGGACTAAGGGAACATTAAACCCCTGCTTTTTTTTTTTTTTTTAATTCTCCAGCCAGATGTACTGCAGGCAGGTGCAACACAAACTCCCAAACACCCTGCTAATGTAAGGAAAGCCTGACCTAGAGGGACCGATGTGAACGGGCTTTTCAGCCTGCATGCTTATTCAATTCGGTCTGCGGAACGGCTGCCAACCGGGGGACGCGGTGCCAGAAGCGCCGTGGTTTTTTTAATGCAAAGTTGCAAAACCACAAAACTCATTTTTACTAGTGACCTTTTTACCACTAATTGTCGGGGTACTTTAAAAAAAAAAAAAAAAAGAAAGAAGTTACTTTGGTCAGGGCTGAAATGACATCCCAGAAGCTCTCCTCCGGCAGCTGCTCCCTAACCCGCGCTGTTTTCCCAGTGTTTGCATCCAAACTAGACTGGGTCCTGCTCAGATGAGTCAGACAGCTTTTTGGGTGGTTGTTGTATTTTTTTTCTTGCAAAGCAGCTTTTGATTGTGAAATAAATCACCAAAAAAATAGCTGGAGTGTTGGAAAGAGGGAGCAAGGAGTAAGGGGTGGGGGGTACAGACAAGGAGAGGCTCCAGGCCGTGTCTGCACCAAATGCTGCATGAAGGTGGCTGTTTTTTCCCCTTGCCTTTGCTGTTTTTTCCCTCTAAGAACACACAGGTCTATTTTACTTTATTTCTATGGCTTTTTTAGACATGGACTAGTCAGTAGTTACAGCTGGACTCACTCTCCCTAGGAGAGTTCGACCAAGTTTTGATCTCCTTTGCCCAGGTTTTAATATTGATTCATTCCCTAATTTCATTAGAATTGGCGACATGTAAGAGGTGTATTTGTGAGCAGAGCTTGACCTACTTTTTCCACCTCCTCTGCCGAGCATTTTACGAAGGGATTTAGCTGATGCTCAGCTGGGGGCAGTGGGACTCTCAGCTGGGCAACCTTTCAAGCCCGTACATTTCTGTGCTCTCCACACACCTCTGTGGAGAATCCCAATTTCAAGTGAAAAAAGGAGACTAGTCTACTTTAATGAGGCCCAATAAATTAAAACAACTCAATGTTCTCGGGCTACTTTATTTATAATTTTGGCCATATTGCAGTTTCAGCTAGAACAGTGTAAAAGATGGTCTTCTTAAATCGTTTCTATGCACAGAAATACTTCTACACTCTGGAAATGCCTTAAAATGTAGGTAGTATTTACATAAAAAGGCCTAGCAGAAAGCGGAGCAGCAACCTCCCATGCTAGCAGGTACCTCACAGGAAGACTGTGCTGCTGCTTCAGCAAAAAAACCCCCAGATTAAAGAACAAACCCTCCCACTGGATCTGGCCTCCTGCTGTGCTCGACGGTCCCAAGGTGCTGCTGCAATCGGCAAAGCTGCACCACGGGCGCAAGGTTGGGTCTGCTGGAATTTATGGCAAATCCCTCACCACTGTCAACGGGCCCAGCCTGTCACGACGGGGTTCTGTTGTTGCTTTTATAGAGAGTAAACTGAGACACTTCCAGCCTAAACGAGAAAGAACCACAACTTGCAATAAAGCATCTGATGACTTAGCAGCTTGGGGATTGCGCTCAGTCACATCCATGTGAACCCACCTCCCCACGATGTAGGAAACATCCCTTCTACCGAGGGCTTTTGTTATTTTCAGCCTTGGTCTCCACAAAATTTTCATGTCGTCCCAAAGTCCTAAGGTGATTTCCTCTCCCACTCCAAAGCCACGTCTTCACTAAGCCCATCTGCTGCGGGATGGCTTGTTTGTAAACACGGGGTGAAAGCACTTTGCTCGGGTTCTTCTTTCTGTCAGCACATCCCAATTTTCTCTCTTTTTTTTTTCCCCCCCCCCTCACTTCCCAGTATTTATAATTATCTCCGGAAAACAGTCTTGGCCACTAACTTGTCCAGGCTGGTTTATAGCAGCATTTAACATTCAAAACCAGCCCTGTTGGTTGGCTGGTGGCTGGATCACATGGAGCACGAAACCACCCGCTAAACTGTAACCGACAGCAGCTGCCGACAGCGCTGGGCTGAACGGCTGGAAGGGCAGGACCAGCCCTACGAGCACGCCCGCATCTTGGCTGATTTCATCCCCATCCCACCATGCTGTGTCTTCCTACACTTGCTTTTGAAAGCTCTCTGCTTTCGGCAAAGTGATTTTAGCAGTAAACAGTTTACGGAGTTATTTACAGCTCAATTTACTGAGCATCCTACCGGAACAACGACGGAATGCTGCGGCGAGTGTTGTCTGTCGAGCGCGGTCAGCAGGAGAGAAGTCTCCTCTGAGTTTTTAAATGCATTTTGAACCCCTCTCCTTCCTCCACTCCACAACCATCTAACCAGCTACAACGCAAGCCTTACACATGGCAAAACTGAATGTAGAAAATGACAGGAACCCAGAAATGCAATCAAAGAAAAGCCAAAAATGGGTAGCCTATAATTTTCAGGTTTTTTTTTTTTCTTAATTATCCCAAAGGATCTACACTTGAGCCCTGCCAGAAGCCTGGGTAGATGGGCAATTTGTCAGGGGAAAAAAGCACCATGCCACCACCGCCGTGTTCAGAGGGAGATGCTAACAGGGCAGGCTCCTCATCCCGCACCAGCAGCTGGTTTTGCTTGGACTGGATTTTGAATTTCACTTTTATTACCTTTGAGCCTGAAATTTTTCAAGGAAGCCCTCCAAAATCTTTGAAATTTTGCTCTCATTTGAAGGCTGGGAAAGTTTTGCCCTCGATTTAAGTGAGTACAGAGACAAGAGAGCCCAAGGCAGTTTGGAAACATGTAGCTGAGGTCTCCTATGATCTCCATCACAGAATGGGGCTGCTCAGCATTTCCTGGACAACTCTGTTAATCTGAGGCTTAATTCGTTGACGTTCAGTGTCTGGAGCTCCTTAACTGAAAGCATCTAGAAAAGTACAAATGGCCTCTGCCTTAACAAAACACCAGATACAACAGAAGTAAAGAAAGGTGGAGATTGCTTTCCAGGGAACAGCTTTACAAAAGAGTTCTCCAAAGCCGCAACAGTACCATGGTCGCACTTGTGGTTTGGGGCTCCTCTAGAAGCTGGTTCCTCCAAAGACAGCAGTGACCCCGTACCCCAGGAAAAGGGACTATCGCCCCCAGCAAGCTCTAAGGCACAGCGCTGCCTCTCCAAATCACGACCGAGATTTCTCAGACCCCAGACCTAGTGAACACACGTTCTCTAGATGGTGTGACAGGCACTCCAGATCCCACACCTGGGAGTGATGGCTGTGCTGGGTGAATTTGCAAAGAAGGGTCCTTGGGGCAGGAGCAAAGCCCAGCGCTGGCTGCAGAGTGGTGGGGCAGTGCGGTGCCGGTTCCATGCTCTGCACACCAGGCACATCTCGAAGCTCAGCAACAGCAGACACTGGGTGCTGGCACAGCAGCTGAGGAGCAGCAATGGCAGCCAGATGTATGAGGTCTTTAGGCACCCTGCAGCTGCCTGGTCTCCGCTGGCTTTCCTTGCCCTGGGAGGGGACGTGGTGGCATTCAGCTTCTCTGCTTGCTGTGCATCACTCGGATCAGTGCAGGCGTCTGAGCTAGTTCTCTCTAAAACCCATCTTGTTGCTCAATTCAGCGAGCGTATTGCTCTACCCAGCTCTGCCCGGCTTTTAGCACAACGTACCAGTGCCACCATGAAAGCCTGGCACCCGCCACGCACACACAGCCCGTCACAGGCCATCCAGCTATTCCGTGTGCATCTGGCTCCTGCAATGCTCTCGGAGACCAGCGCTTGCCCGCACCCTCCTGGCATTACAGACCCGGGCAGGAACGCCAGCCCACCTCCTCAGCTGGGCTAGGACCGTGCGTCGCTGACATTAACAGGGTTGCATCATATTTTGCCAGCTGCGGATACCGCCCACAGCTGTTGTATGTGACCTCTCCTCCCTACACCATCTGAATTTTCTGGGCTTTCAGAAAGCATGTACTCCTATAAACAAAACCAGATACAGGAGGAGAGGAACCTGTTTAAGATTTGAGATGACAATTCTGCCCTCAGTTACACTTTCTTGAACAAGAGCAGATTTGGTTAGTAACAAGATACAGACCTAATTCTGATTATTTTTACACCAGCAAAGCCAACGACTCTGGGAGAATAAGAAGTGCTTTACACTGGCACTGGTGCAACACCAACCACTGCTGCTGTTTAGTGCCCTGGACATTTTCTCTGCAATACGGTTTCAAACGCTTGCGAGAGCTAAAAACAAAGAAATGAAATACCAGCCTCGTGCAGACTTCTGAAATGAAAAATAAAATGGCCAGGAAATCCCTGCAAGGTTTTGGACTGAACAGGAAGACACATTACAGAACTTTTTCAACTTTTTTTTTCTTTTCAACTTCCAAGCAGCAGAATGCCAAAATGCTAACAGGCAGGGCAAATTGAGCAAAAATAAAATATTCTGTGGACTGGGTTAGAAATTAAGGCAGTGTTTATTTTTTTATGCTTTACACTTTGGCCAGCATTTATCCCGAATGAAGGCAGCAAATGTTATTAGATTTCATGGAATGTAAATAAACAGTTATTGGTAAATACATTTTGGTGGTCTGCTTGTTACACTGCATGTCAGGAAAACTATAGGGAACTGGCAGGAGTTCAGACGTCTTCAAGGAACACAGCAAACAGACATATTTTACTAATTATAGCTAACAAAAACACTCTGAGATTACAGTTAAATTACATTAAAACATAACTTGTTGGCAAAGGCTGTGAGCATAATGCTTTGCCTATATCTTTCTGTATAATGTTTCATCGGAACAGAGCAGTAACATCAGGAAACCCTGGCACAGACCAAGCCGCAGCGGCCCGTCGGGGCTGGTCCAGCCGGTCACTTTGTTCCCTGCAATAAGTTTCTGTAGGTCCAATGTAGCTTCTAAGAGGGCGAAGACCTGGGTTTGCCCAGGCAGGTACTGCAGAGGGGTGACCTGACGTCTTTGAGCCTGCGCAGATGGGGAGGGAGGAAAAAAAGGCACCTGCTAAATGCAAAGGGCTGTGTTGTCCTGGGGAGGGCTGGGAGGGCAGAAGCAGTGGTAGGTGGAGGGCTGCATGGCTGCAGCTCCCAACAGGAGCTTTTGTATCCACACCACCTTACCTGGATGGGCTGAGCCACCTCCAGCCGAGTCCTCGTTGAGCTGTGAGCCGGCTGCTGTGGCTGCACCACAGCAGTTCTCTGCTGCACCTTTTGCTTCCGTCTTCTGGGTCTTCTCTGCAACACATCTATGGGACAAGGAGAGAAAGCAGTGATGGCTCTGGTCCGGAGTCTTCTGTGGGGCACAAAGTCACGTTTTGGCTGTGTCAGTACACAGGGCCCTCCAGCAGTCGATCGTGTAGCTAAAATCAGAAATAGGCCTTGACCCAAGCCTGGAGCTCCCATATGCATTTCAACTGACTTATCTACCTCCTTACAGACATGGAATTGGGCAGACCATCCCCATGCCTGAGATGCCCAGGCAGCACTTGTGGCATGGCTGCTAAGGTCCCTGGTAGCCTTGCTCGCTGCCCAGGATGGTCTCCGGCCATGCATCCCCTTGCCGCCCCGCAACTCCCCTGGCCCATGGCACTACTGCCCCCCCATCAACGCAAACCATTTCTGCAAGAGCAGGCCCGTCCTAGCCACACAGGGCAAACGAGGCCTTTCTGCAGCAATCCTTCTGTTTTGATGATGTCCAGAGTTTTCATGACAAACGAGCTGTAGTGAACGCTGTCCCCCCCATCCTCCCCAAGCACCCCCAGCAAATGACCCGCTGCATGGGGCGTGCATGAAAATGAACTGCAGAGATGCTTGTGCTACACTGAACTAGATTATAAACTATTCACTTTAATTTTTTAAATGCATTTCATATGAAGTAACTCAATAAAAAAGACGTTCAGAAGTGTTGCACGGGACCAGCATTCGGGTCATAGAAAAACCAGGTGCAACGTGTGGTTGTTCTCCCATGGTTGTACATCAGGAGATTACACTATTGTTACTTTACAGAAAGTCTCTAAACTAGAGCAATTTCCTTCCTTCTGCTGCTGGGATATTAACGCTGAGCAGTCCCTGGCAGGGTGATGCAGCGGGGCTCGTAGCTCTGCTGTGCCATGTTGATTATCCATTTTAAAATCAGGTAAATCAAAGTGGCCATTTAATCTGACCACAATTTAGATTACAAGAAATGCAATCTAAATTTGTCTTTGCCTGCCAAGTAAATGAAGGGGAATATACAGGTTTATCTCCCAGAATATTAATAACACTCCAGCCACTGTGCCCCACTTCAGAAATAGACGGTTCCCGTGGCTCGGGTTATTCTTGCATCCATGCCCGCATGTAAAGAAATCTTCTAATGAAATCATGCTTCACGATTACCCCATGGTAATCTCTTCCCTTGGACTGTCTTTGTGTCACATTTATGGCCCATTCTTTGCTGGGAAGATTTTTACAGGGGATCTGAAGTTTAAAAGAAGACAGATGACAAGCTGTGATCGCGAGGAGGAGAGGCTCACCATATGGAAATAGAAAGCTCTGGCTCCCTCCTCTATCCCTCCTCCCCCCTCCCCTGCTGAGTTTCTCTACTTCACATGGTGCTATTGGGATTTGAAGATCAGAATACAAATCAAATTATTAAACGAGGAACAAAAAAAAAAACTCGGGCCTTTCCTCTCCGTCCTCCCATGTGATCAGTAATTAGAAATCAAAGTGGGGAAAACAGCCCCGCTGGAAGCTGGCCTTTGGGATGTAGCCCAGTTGCCTACAGAAGGCTGTAATGCTCAGGCGACACGTATGTGCCTTTGCATGCTATGGGGGGCTCATGCACGCATTGGTTCTATAGCTAAGAAAGCACTTTAATGGCAGAGACTCATTCACAGGGCATATTTATGACATTATTTATTATTTACTTACTGGGAAGAGCAGAAGCACCACTCCTCAATCCACGACATTGCTCCAGCATCGGACTCCCGGTCACCAAAACCCACGCAGTGTCCCAGAACAGGACAGTCGAACCCTCGTCTGACACTTTTTAGCCACGAAGCACCGCAACTTTAATGCACGTCAGCAATCCCTGAAAGCCCAGGCAGGCAAAGAGAAAGGAATTAATGCACTTCGGCTGGGCAAAACTTGAGATGTGCCAGTTTGGGGGTCTACTTTGGTGTGGCAAATTTTAAACAAGGTGGTGACCTGGCCGGTTTCTAGCCTATACATCAAGGGTGGTCATATCAGACAAGCGCAGGCAGAGCAGGCGGGACCCCTTGCAGGGGCAGCCGCTGAGGGCTGAGCCTGTCCTGGGGCAGAAAACACGCTGGGAGCCCTGAGGGGCCTCGCTGCTCGTGGTCCGGCTGCCAGCCCTCACACCTGCACCCTGGGCGAGCTGCAAGGGGATTTTGCATGTTCAAAAAACCCCAAGCACACACTGCGGGTCCCAAGTTTTGAAAAATTTGGCCCCGATTTCAACACTGGCCTTGCAAGGCTTGGCCTCAGCTGCTGACCTCAGTAGCCAGACTTATAAAATCAGCACTTAGTCCCCTTAGTGCAGGTTTGGGCTACGGACATCCCATTAAGGCACCCATGTTTGAACACTGGCTCCTTGTAGCCAAAATAAATAGCTGAATCAATGCTACACAGAGTTTAATCTAAACACGCAATGGAGTCTAACTCAGATATACACTGTATTCCATCGACAGGTCCTGGAGATGGCAAACTGAAGCCTGCTTTTATAGTGTGCCAGCTCAGGGACCTGTTCCCAATTTGCAGATTTGGCCTGTTGCATTCTAAAAGATGTTTAATATACACGATGCCTGTTTGTGTTAATGTTTACCATTGAAGTTTTTCATTATTTGATGTTATATTTGGCCACAGCATTAAAATTCCATTGGACCGACTGAAATCTAGTGTCAAATCAAAGCCAAAGAAGCGTCTTTGTGATAGACCTTCAGCTCCCATCCAACCATGTTGAAAAAAAAAAATCTATTGTAGGTGTTTTCTTTGTAGCTTTTCTTCCTTTTGCCAAAGAAACAGCAAACACTTTATTTATTAGCTGTTGGTTTTATATGCGCAGCTCTGGAAGAGCTGAGCCCAAAGCCATGGACTAGCAGGGAGGCTCAAGCCAGGTGGGCACAAGTCCATCCCGTGCCGGGGTCAAGTGCAAGCAGGATGGCTGCCACCTCCCTCTGAGCCCTTCGCCAGGCCTCGTCATTTGGGATAAACAGGATTACCTATGGCCCTTCGTACCTACAAACCGAGACACCTTGGGGACAGCTGACGGACTACGCTGATTTTTCTACTGCTTGCAAACTGCTTGTTCCTTGGATCATGCTCAACCTTTGAAGCCCGAACACAAACCAATTTCCCACGGTGCCAGACCCCGGCATTGCAGGGAGAACAGTCCTATCCTGAGAAGTCTAAAGCCTTGATTCACAAAACTACTTAAGCCCGTGCCTAAAATGAGATAGCTGCACTAGGACATGCTTAAAACAAAGCGCTTGCATTAATTCAGCACCTAACGAGATAGCTTGCCTGACCTGGGGCGTCTGGCTCTCGCTCCTGCCCTCCCCTCTCTCACCATGCCTGCCTCTGCTCGCAGGCTGGGGGGAGGACTTTTTCATGGAAATCCAGTGACAGAGGATCAGGAGTCGATCACCAAGTGCCGTGGGGAGTCACAAGCCTTGGGGGGATGCTGAGCACTCTTGGTGCTCGCAGACTCGAAGCCTGCAAATCACGCACACGCTCACAAAACCCCTGGCGTGGCTCAGCAAGTCCGGAGTGCAAGTAAATGAAGCAGGCTTGCCTAAGTCCAGATGTGTCTGAATTCAAAGGGACCTGGAAAATATGATGGCCGGGACAAAAAGCTGGGAAACAGCACTTGAACATAAAGCCATGAGGGTAGGTTTGAAAAGCAGTCAACAGATACTCTCTCAGCTAGTTAAAAAGGGGAGCTCTGTGAAGAGCCCAGTTTGCAGTCCATCAAAGAACTGCCAAAGCAGACAGCCATGTTTCAAACTGTGTCCCCTTCTCACAATATTTTCTCCACCTTTCTCATCAAAATTAAGATCAGATATTTTGTATTTCAGTGAACTTTACCTTTTTTTTTCCCAGGATGGTGTTTTTAAAGATTATAAACTGTTATGTAAAAGTCATCTCGGTACATAATAGCATTTATTTTGACAGTATTAAAATGGCATGTTTAGATTAATGAGGAATTCCCACTTAGCTCCCAACTGGATTTCTTTCTGAAATGCGAAACAAAAATCTCTGCCTGCAAAACTTTGTTCAGCTTTAGTTAAATGCTGAGACACTAAGAAAAAAGATCTGCAGCATTATACTGAAGTAAACATTATATACTTATAATATATAGCAGCAGTTCTGAAAAGCATGCCTAACCCTGGGATTACTCATATTAAAATATCCTCTTTAAGAGGTACACAAGAAGTTTGACATTTTGGGGAAAATGAAGCCACGTTCCTAAGAAGTCCCAGTGGTCACAGGCCCCTCAAACAATCCTGGTTAGCATCAGACTGAGATTTTAGCATTTAGCCCATTAGCATGGCTCACTGGACTGTATATATTTATATATACAGATCTATTAATCCTGCGTGGCGTGATCTTAATATATCATTCTTGAAGGAACTGATTTACTAAAAGCCTTTGAGATCCCAGTGTTCTTGGTTGAGATGTTACACACTACGGGTGCAAAAGTGAAACCAACTTTCTCCCACCATTAGTATCGATTGTAGTGATGGGGGTAGGATGGTTTACCAGATCCTCCCACATCAGCCTCCCAATTTTTTAATGTTTCTGCTAAAATATGCTGTTCAAAGGGATGAATAGGTTAAGGTTTGCTTTATGACTTATTGCTGCTGCAAAAAGTATCTGTTAGTCTTTGAAAGTTCGGTAAATTGTTCCCTTTAGGAAAAAAATCTTTGACACTGTACTTAATGAGGTGTGCAAAGCTGCTAACACTGGTGCTGGTGCCCAGCGACAAGCTCCTCTTCTCACCATCACTGTTGTCTCCTCTCGCCAGGTATCTCATTGATGGCACCTCACGCCTAGAGCTGAACCCCTGCTTCTGGAGTCACCCACTGGCCTTGAATGCCGTCCCCTGGTTTAGCTGGTGACCACTTGGGTCCGTTTGAAACCACGGAGGCTCAACACCATTTTCCTCTCTTGCTTCTGTATTTACCTGGCATTGGTTTCATGAAAGGACAACTTGCCTACTACAGGATAGCCTTAAATAACAGATTGCCCACTTCCCATAAGACTTAAATATAGTGATGGAAAGGCCATGTGCAGCAACGAGATGTCTTTACACCCTGCTAATGCAAATCCATTTTGTAAAACCACAGGCTGCACGGGCTGGGGGACAGCAGACTTCTTTAGTTAGAGCAAACAGCCTTGGCCACCACCGGCTGTTTCACCTTCTGGACTCTGGAGCTGAAAAGCCCATCTCTCATCCAGGTCCAACCCCTAAGAGGCTGTTCCTTGCTTGACGCAAGCCAGAAGAGAAGGGTACATGCTGCTTTACAAGTAGGAGGCACTACTTTCCCCTTCTAGTAAAAGAACCACTGTCCTTACAAGGGGCTTGAAGCAGCTTCTAGCTGAAGTCAACAGAAAGTCTTAGGGACTTGGAGCTGGCCATTATAGAGGAACAGCGCAATAGCTGGGCCAGGCTCTGCCATGTAAATTGGATTGCTCCACTGGCTCCATCGAGCAAACTCATTTATTATTAGCAGAGGATCCAGACCACATAATATCAGAGCTTGCTGCAGCCATCCTGAGTCGCATCAGCTACGAATCTGGCCTCCAGACAGAGCTGTCACATCTGCCACTTCCAAATAAAATGGGCTCATAGTATCAATGAAATGGCATCAGAGAAAGCTTATAGCAAACGTAATATGTTAAACATTAACCACAATGCTCACAGTCCTAGAAAGGTCTGATAAGCCACGATTAAACTTAATTATGGATTATTTTATATTACCTACCTCCAAGCACTGTGGAAAATTGCTTCCTTTTAACTGCCTTGGCTGGCTTTCTCTGACCACACACATACTGGGGGATATTTTCCCATGATTGATGTATTTGTTTACCGAGCTCCTTGCTCAGATACAGGCCAATTCTCCCTTTAATCAGAGGTGTGAATACCTTAATAGTTGTCAGAGCCCACATTAACCTCTTGATTAAAAGACATCCTCACACTTACCATTAAAGATATACACGGAACAAAGCAAATTCATATTCTCAGTATAAAACTCATGATAGGCAAATAGTTATTTTATGTTCGTGTACTTGGCCCATTGGCATTTCATCAAGTTGTATCTTAAAACAGAAACGTTTTTTCTTTTTTCCTTTTACCAATGAGTAGATGGAAGGGTTTTGGTGGGTTGGGGTTTTTTTTGCCTTTGCCTAAGGGCGAAAAGCTCCATGAACATCAGTTTTCACTTGACTTTCTTTAACTGCTTACCTACATTGGCTATTATGCTCTTTCGCTACAGCAATATTGCCAATAAAATAAACATGTCAAAATTCAGAAGCACAAACAAGTTCATCTGTGACACTAATTTTGCCTGGCAAATAATTCTCCTTGTTTCTGCAAGGGCTTCAATTTCTTGTGGATTCAAAGCAAATTCATCCTTAATTTGATGCCTCAGTCTTATTTTTCTTTCCCAACCTCATTAGAGTAAAAATAGCAAGGATATCCATATGATTAAAGACTTCATGTGCAAGAAAGCAATCTGGTCATAGTGCTCCTTAGCTTTATGTACTTCTTTCTATTTGACAACATTAATTTGCCATCTGTCAGCTCAGTTACATAGTTTACTTGCTGCTTGCTTGGCGTTCACCTCCCCCTTTTTCGTTGTCAGCTGTTTTTAATAGTTGGGCCTCCTTGAGTGGGCCATTTATGCAGATTTGAAACAGGAGAAATCCTAAAAACTGACCAGATGGGAACCCACTTTGTACTCCCCAGGCTGACATAGCCATGCACAGACCTCCTCCCCCTCCCATGCACTTAAAAAGAAATCACATTTTTCCATACCTCTGTAGCACCTCTCATCCAGGGGACTCCAGAACATCACACAGCAGATACAAACAGCTGAATTTTGCTCTCTTGGGTACATCTGCTGAGGTCAGCTGCATTGTACAAGATCTCCTGAGAGCTGCAATCAAAGAAATGGAAGAGATCATTACGATCACTCAAGAAAGGTGGCCAGTACAAACCAAGCATGGCCAGGCAACTCCTAACACAGCCCTCTACCACCGAGGGTATCCTACGGGGCCATGCGCTTTACTGCCTGCTCCCATGTGCAACATACAGCTGGTATTTATCTCACAAAGACATAGAACCATGGAATCATTTTGGTTGGAAAGGACCTTTAAGATCATCAAGTCCAACTGTTAACCCAGCACTGCCAAGCCCACCACTAACCCATGTCCCTCAGCACCACATCTACACGGCTTTTAAATCCCTCCAGGGATGGGGACTCCGCCACTGCCCTGGGCAGCCTGTTCCACTGCTTGACAACCCTTTCATGAAGACATTTTCCCTGATCTCCAATCTAAACCTGCCCTGGCACAACTTGAGGCAGTTTCCTCTTGTCCTATCACTTGTTACCTGGGAGAACAGACCAACCCCCACCTCGCTACACCCTCCTTTCAGCTAGTTGTAATGAGGGTTACGGATATAGTCCATAATCGATTCTTCAATCTTTTGTGATAACTCTCTGAATTCCTCAAAATGTTCCTTTTTCATCTAAAAGCCTTAATCGTAGGGGGGAAAAAAAAAACCAAACTGGGAGATGGTGAGGAGAACTGGGAGACGATCTTTTACTACCAAAATATGTAGTGTTTTGGAGAGGAATGGAAGCATCTAGTTCCCAACTTTCAACTGCTACCAAGCACCCAGCAGAGTGGCAGAATAAAAGCGGGCTTTCATCTGGAAAACCTGATTTTTTAGAAATTTCCCCAAAACTGCAATTCTCAGTATCATCTCTCACTGCTACTACTTCATCATTAATAATGCCCACTTAGTATGTGTTGTCTCTGAAAACGCTTCCTTTGTATATTTTTAAAGCGATCTTGCAAACACTTCAGCATGTCTGTAAAAGTTCTGTTGTTACAATTAATATCTTCTGTCTTCCAAAATGCACTGCAGAGAGCGGAGCCCGGTGGGCAGCGGCTCAGCCTCCGTGTGAACGATCTTATGTCCTACATGACGAGGCTGAGAAGGTGAAAACTGAATACTCTCCCTTTTCTTGGAAATGCCCTTTTTTTGGGGACAGGAGGGTTTTAGGGCAGCATCCTTAGAGCGTCTGGGATGAGGGACTGCCGCGGGAGGTGAGCCTGGCTGTCAGACTGACAGGACTCCATCAGCAGGGGCATTTTTTTCTAGATCCCAAACATTTAACCCTGAAAAACTCATCTGATATTAAGAATTATGCTTATAAAAGGAAACATATCAGCTTATATATCTGAAATCCTACTAATTTATCTGAATATACAGCAAACCCAACTCTGTCCATTGTCTTCCAGGTCATGTTTCTGCCAGTTGAAGAATTTCAGGATCCTTGGAGGCTCTGAAATGAAAAGATGAACTTTTCTCCTGAGCAGAAAGCCAACATCAAGACAGATTCCTGCTGAATTCCTAGGGGAAAACAGAGCCGTGCCCAGGCAGTGCTCTGGCCAAGGGCTTCATGGCTCACCCGCCACGCCAAGAACCCAGGCTGCTGAGCACAGCCCTTTGCCAACCAGACTGGCCCAGGCTCTTCCTTCTCCACCTAAACTGTGTGAGGGGAAGTAAACTTAAAAGGGTTTTCATCCTCAGGAGTAGCTAAATTGCCTGCAGATAAGCAAATTAAGCGGTTTGTATCACCATGAGAATTCATTACACTCCAGAGCTGCCGTCTGCTTTGTTTATGCCCCATTTCAGGAAAAAAGTGACATTATCAGGGCTCGTGACTAGTTTGCACTGGTGTTTTGGGTTTTTTTTTCTGGTTGCCTTTTCAAAAACTCATTTCCAAGTGATAAGAGAAAAACATAAAAGATTAAAATCTTTTAAACTGAAAAGACAGTAGCAGACTGTAGATTCATAGAATCATGGAATGGTTTGGGTTGGGAGGGACCTTAAAGACCATCTAGTTCCAACCCCCCTGCCACGGGCAGGGACACCTTCCACTAGACCAGGTTGGTCCAAGCCCCATCCAACCTGGCCTTGAACACTGCCAGGGAGGGGGCAGCCACAGCTTCTCTGGGCAACCTGGGCCAGGGTCTCACCACCCTCACAGGAAACAATTTCTTCCTAAGATCTCATCTCAATCTCCCCTCTTTCAGTTTAAAACCATTCCTCCCTCGTCCTATGACTCCATGCCCTTGTACAAAGTCCCTCTCCTGCTTTCCTGTAGGCCCTTCAGGTACTGGAAGGTGCTAGAAGGTCTCCCCAGAGCCTTCTCTTCTCCAGGCTGAACAGCCCCAACTCTCTCAGCCTGTCTCCACAGCAGAGGGGCTCCAGCCCTCTGAGCATCTCCATGGCCTCCTCTGGACTCGCTCCAACAGCTCCGTGTCCTTCTTCTGTTGGGGTCCCAGAGCTGGACACAGCACTGCAGGGAGGGTCTCACGAGAGTGGAGCAGAGGGGCAGAATCCCCTCCCTCGCCCTGCTGGCCACGCTGCTGGGGATGCAGCCCAGGACACGGTTGGCTTTCTGGGCTGCCAGCGCACACTGCCGGCTCATGGTGAGCTTCTCATCAACCATCACCCCGAAGTCCTTCTCCTCAGGGCTGCTCTCAGAACAGTATCTCAGTTCTAGATAGTTTAAACATAAGGGGCCCTGATCCGTCCTCACAGTCATGCAGGGAGGGTGCAAGGTTGCAAAGAGATGTTAGGCTGGGTCACCTCCACCCACTTGGAGCCTCTTTGCTAAGATCAGCCCAGCAATCCAGCACAAAGGCTGGCCAACATCTGCAGAGGGTGACTGAACTCAGACTGCGCCTGGAGCTCAGCTGAATGTGCTTTTTCTGTTTTTGATCCACACCCCAGGCAGAAAAAAAGCCAGCATTGGGGCAGGTCCTTGTCAAGGAATCCAGAAGAGAGCTGCTGGTGATGGGGAGAGAAGGGTGATCCTACCTAGGGCAGGCTGGTCAGTGAGCTGATTGCAGACAAGAGGTCAGGCACAGAGGGTGAGAATACTTTACATCAGGATTAATATTTCCAGAGAAGCAAAGATGGAAATGACTTCCTGGCTCTGATAGCTCAACCCTGGTATAAGCAGCCATGAGAAGATCACCCCAGTAAAGGGAAGTCCAACTGTGAGACAGAGCCAAAGTAATACCTCCAGCACCGCTCCCCCGATGGGAGCCCGGCCAGATGTGTGCCTGCCTCTGGGGCTAGAGCACTCTTGTAATTTATAACAGTCTCCGGGCTGCTCTCATTTACGTTGGGGGCCAATGCACAGCTCGCTTCAGACACAGTTCAAAGGCTGCCCCGAGCTGCTCTGCACGCGGGCTGGCCACTGGCTGGCACCCAGGTCAGCAGCTGGCACCGGCCACTTGCCTTCCAACCCCACGCTGGGCTATCTCATACAAACGGGGCTGGCGACCAGCTGGCTGCTCTAAGGGGCTACCAAATTGTCCCTCACACCTCCTCCAGGTACCCCGACAGTACTGCTTCGCATCACCTCTCTGTAACGTCCAGATACGCCCACACGCAGCTGGTGCAAAAAAGTCATCCCGCAAAGATAGCCAAACCCGGTTTTAGGCTGACAAAGCTCATCCCATCATTGCGTGGCAAAGACACTTAACTTAAACTTGGTACCAAAGGCAGCACTTCATAATTTCAAAACATAACCACTGCTCCAAACGTTTCCCAGTATCAGCACATGTTGGACTCAGATATCCAAATATTTAAGAGTACCTTTTGGGGCCATAAGCTCTGCACCACTGGCTGAACCCTGACTTGCGTAGGCAGCATGCTGGTATAGATGACAGAAGCTATAATGGCAAAACAAATCCATCAACACTTTGACCGAAACAGAAGTAGTGGGAAAAAAAGAACATCAACATGATGCTGTTGGCAAAACTTGGCAGAAATGTTCAGTTTAAGAAAGCTGAGCCATTTACATTTACAATAAGGCCTGACAGCTTTTGGGACACACTGTCTTTACAGAGGCTGGATTTATTTTAGAAGCTCATTCATTTGCACGGGGGTTTAGTGAACCAACCAGTCCTCCTCCTTCTCCTCTCTGGGAAGACTCATTAGCTAGAGGGAAACTCAGTGTGAATGGGAGGTGTGTGTGGGGTACGGCTAATTACACAGGCACCTTAGAAATAAATCACGAACCTACTGTTGATATGACTACAAACCTGGAACTGATCCTCATTTCAGCCTGGGAGAAGGTCTTCAGCAACACTCCATAAACTACAAAGAAAAGAAAAGGAAATTGACTTTAAAACCAACATTTTAATAATACTGAGGTGTTGACAAAACCCTCAGAGAGTAAAGGAGCTCCATCACACGGGATGGACTCACTGCCTGGGAAGTGGCCCTGGCATCTGCTTGGGGTATTGTCGGGGCCAATGTTTCATTAGCTCAGTGGCTACTGCCATTATCATGTGTCTGGAGAGGATGCTGTGGGGCAAAACAGGCTGCAGGGATATAGACGCTGGTACTGGCTATCACACCAACTGGATTCAAACACTGCTCCCAGCAGGAGCAACGGCAGAGGCAGGACCGCTCTCACCCAGACGGGAAGCTGCAGAGCTGTGGTGCTTCGCAGCATCATGTGATGGGAGATGGGAGGTCAGAGCTGCTGTATTTCTTAACAGGGAATCCCAGAGGGAATGGGGGTGTGCGCTCCTGAAGCATGTGTGCAGTTAGCCACGTGTGCCTGGGATGGAAGCGTGAGCGCAAACTGCAAATCTGCTGCCTAGCGCATGGACTTTGAGTGCGCAATATCCAAGACGCACAAGCCTGTACTGTTCCGTGCGTGCAGCAGTGACTATCCTACCCTGGAAATATATAAGCCAGGCTCTTGGTCACACTACGCATCCCAAAATACTCTCAAAATCCCCCTCTGGCTTTCAGCAGGCCACCTGACATCCAGATGTCCTACAGGTGCAATGCAGTGTCAGTGCTAACAAGGACACAGAGATGCTGGTGGAAAGGATGGGCCTGCGGAATTCCTCCTGGTTACACCAGAAAAATTCAAATCTAGGAGGTTCAGGATGCCCTTCTGAAAGCCTGGTTACATTAATTCAATGCCCAGAGAACATCTGTGCTAGCCCCAACTGCAGAAGCTGTGATTTCTTGAAAATCTCAGTTATTTCTAGGGCTCTGTTCTCTTCCCTTAACTTGGGACAATATCTTTTAATTCCTTTTCGGCAACGACTGTCTCTTACACTGGAGACACACAACGTCTCAGCCAGCAGATCTGTAATCTTTACAGAAGCCAGCCTGACGGTAATGTAACAAAAATCATATTGATTCTGTGTTAGACTACGGTGCCGAGTGCTCGCGTTGATGCCCTGCTCTCTGCAGCAATGCAGCCTGTTCGATCCAAAACCACGAGAGGCATCGGAGTCCCCAAGTGAAAACCTGTGTAACGCAATAAATAAAGCCACAGAAAAACTCAACAGAACACGGTGGCCCAGACTCACAGCTGATGCACCCTGCTACCTCTTGACTGGTTTTGATAAAGCTGCTGTTTCCAGCCAGCTGAGAGTCTCCCTCTGGTCCGTGGCTCAGGCAGAGGGTTTAGAGGCACACAATAACCCCAGTCATTTCACAAAGACGAGCTGCTGAGCTGAGCACGCTGAGCCAAGAGGCCAGGCGGCGATGGCTCCAGGTAGCCACCTCACCATTTGTCATGTCAGTCATGCTTAGGTGGCTCAAAGGAATTAGTTTTCCATTTAATTTGGGAAATTTTCCCAGAAAGTCTCGACTCCTGAATACAAAGAAGAGTTGCTTAGAAAATACCTCATTGCACTTGGCTACTTTTGGGCACAACGCTGAGTCAGACGAGTAGCTGCTGGGCAGACCAGCCTGGCTCACTGCTGCTGCGGACACTTCTCTGCATTTACCCGCAGCCAGCCAGGAGTTCAGCCCGTGAGGAGCCAAACAGGCTAGAGGTCTTTTGCAGGTATCTGCTAATTAGCATTATGTTTCCTAATCCCGACCCATTTTCTCAGCACCAGACTCTTTGAACATGGGGTATCAGGTATTTACAAACAGGACTGGTGTCATTCAAGGAAGGAATCGCTGCAGAGCTGACCCTTACAATCCATTGCCTCTCACCTAAGCAGCCTGATGCTGGCGTGCGCTGCTACACGCTGCAACCCCAGGGCAGCTCATGCGGCCAGGGTAGTAGTGATCTCACCAGCAGAAATGTGACTTCAGGCCTTGCAGTGTAATAGAGCAGATCATAATCTAGAGCTAAGGAAATGTTTAAATCCAGTCTCTAGAGTCACTGGATATGCAGTGGATTATGACCAAGCCATAATGCTATAAAGCAATTTATTTATTGCGGGTAAATCACAGAATCACAGAATCATTTTGGTTGGAAAGGACCTTTAAGATCATCGAATCCAACCCTTAACCCAGCACTGCCAAGCCCACCACTAACCCATGTCCCTCAGCACCACATCTACATGGCTTTTAAATCCCTCCAGGGATGGGGACTCCACCACTGCCCTGGGCAGCCTGTTCCAGTGCTTCACAGCCCTTCCATGAAGACATTTTCCCTGATCTCCAATCTAAACCTTCCCTGGAGCAACTTGAGGCCGTTTACTCTTGACCTGTCACTTGTTACCTGGGAGAAGAGACTGAAACCCGCCTCGCTACAACCTCCTTTCAGGTAGTTGTAGACTGCAATAAGGTCTCCCCTCAGCCTCCTTTTCTCCAGGCTGAACAACCCCAGCTCCCTCAGCTGCTCATCAGACTCGTGGCCCAAATCAGGCTGTGCAATGGATATATGCTACTAATAATGAAGAATTTTGTGGGGGTGATGAGTACGTAGGTGCTGTTGCAACCTTTGTTGTTTGTAGCTATTCAGGTTTACGGCAACTAAATGCACTAATCCCTTCAGCCTCTTAAACATACACAGTCCAGTAAAACGCACCATCCATGTTCCACACTTGCACATCCTACCTAATACCACAGGTGCCTCTGCTCGCCTCTCTCCAGCTGCGACCCACCACCACGTACAGCACAGGACGCCTTCCAGTCCCTGACCTCCACTAACATCCACAGCACCAGGACTCACTTTGTTTTAACTAGAGGGACAAAGGAGTTGCACTTACACATATTTTGGTCATGCCCTGCTATTTCAACCTGCTAAAAGGGAACTAAAACCCCTTAAATAACTGAGTTCTACAGATCTCTCTGTCCTTAACGCGTGCTGCCTTCCTGGGTCACCTGCAGAGCGAGGTCCTGGCTGGGACTGCACGGGAGCGGGGTGTGAGGCAGGCAGCAAAGCGTGGCACTGCTCTCATCCTCTGCTCCTCGCTGCCCGACTTCCCTCCTCATGGCTCCCTCTCAGCTTTGCTTTCCTTAAAAACTTTGAAGTTTCTGTTGCATTGTGGTTTGTTTTCAGATGCACCATAAAAATCCGCGTGCTGGGAATACTGTGGTTAAGACATGGGAATGCAAACATTGTGGAAATAACTCGGGTTTTGTTTTTCTTTTCCTTCCCCTTTTTTCCCTTCTATAAACTAACTTTTCCACTTCTTCAGTATGTTGGCACTTACAACTTGTTTGGCCTGTTAATAGAAACAAGGGGTCACATAAATGATCTGTTTTGAAAAATGAGCAGAAGTCTGTTGCAAGCTCTCAGCCAGGATTCGAGCAGGTAATTTCGGGTGTAAGGACTTGCACGTCTGAGCGTTCAGCTGGTGGAAACTCATGTGGCTGTGACTCACGGCCCTCCATCCCCAGCCCAGCTGCCAGTGCCCTCACACCCTGCTTGTCCCCCAGCCCCTGCCTGCCCATCCCTCTCCCCCAGAAGCCTGCCCTCACCCATCCCTGACTTCTCCTATGGCTTTTTGATGGCTCTTGTCCAAAGGTCCTCTCCCATGGCACCTCCCTCTCCCAGCTTTGAGAAGATGACCATTAGCTCTTACTGCTGTCCACAATCTTACCCTCCAAGGTCCTCGCTGCTATCTCCCTGCATGGCTGATGCTGTGCCAGCTTTTGTGGCCTAACAATATGTTTTGACAACCACTGGAGAGTCACAGCTGCTGTAGATCTCTAGACAGGTCAAGACACCGCGTGGTATCACCACAGTGAGCCACAACCCATCCAACTCAATACTGAAGACTCACGGTAGAACAAGCAAGGTCACTGTACCGGCTCCACGGCAGCTAGACATTCACTATCAGCATACGCTGTCTCTTTGAAAAAACCCCAAATATTTTAATGTCATTAGGGTTTGGGTTTTTTCAGTGGTTCTTACAGATCTGTCCCAGATCAGATCACAGACCATTTTGTTTTTGAAAGAGCAAATTATTTGCATTGAATAATAAAAGACAAAAAGCATTTTTTTAGGAGTGCATTTTCCCTCAGCGGCTCCTATTACCACATTATCAACCACTACACAATTTTCACCCCACCACACCCTGCCTTTGTCTTCACACATGTTGCAGGAAGAAAAGGCCAATATTCCCATCCCATCACCTGAAGACCTAAGACTCAAGGAGCCTACACAGCCCACAAGGGGCCTTGCAGGAGAGCGCATGCTGCTAAGGGCCAAGCCAAGTCCCCAGCCACTCGCCTTCTCCCAAAGTCTCCCTCTGCTTCCTAGGAAGTGGTGCTTTTCAGAGAACAGAACTTCATTTTTTACCTTTTTAGTAAAGAAAACATTCCCATGATTTTTCAAAAAGGACTCAAGATGTGATATCGTTAAAAAAAGAAAATTAAAAAAATCTTACGGTTTTTATGATCTTGACCTGTATCTCCTGAAAGTTCTGGTTTGGTTGTACTGTGTTGCTCTTCAGTTTTTCACTCTCCATCAATGTCTCGGAGACATCTGCATACACTCTGTTTCTAATGGCTTTGGACACTGACATCTATTCCAAAACGCTTCTCAAACAGAGTAACACGAGGGTGATTTGAGCTCCTAGTCTCTGGCCTATCTGCAAAGTGCCTGGTGAAGTGCTGTTGTAGGCAGATCATAATTAATAATTAGCATTATTTATAGTAGGGCCTGCAAAACAGAATTGAAAGTGTCATCAGATTTTACATCCAAAATGTTGTCTAAGTCAGTCCCTTTCTAATTCCCAGGCATTGCTGTGGGAAGATACAATTGCACATGTAAATACTTTCCCATGCCTCCTCACCATGTGCATATTTCGCATGTGTAAAGCATATGGGAACGTACGTAGAGCCTCGTTGGAAATGTAGTGTGTGTGTAAATTGTTGCTTGTCTACATCTGTGTATCTAATTGCATGTGAAAATCACTACTTTAGTTGCATCAATGAAATACAACTTTTTGAAAATATAGCTTGCATGTGTTTCTCATTCCTTTTAGTGAGGCACAAGATGATCCAGTTGAAAAACAGTAGCTAAGACCAGATGTTCTTCTGTTCCTCCAGCGTGAGAGAAGCAGCTCAGCCTTAAGAAACACAAAGCTGCTTAGCTTAGGATACTTGCAGTATCATGGGAGAGAAAGATCATCTCTTTCAGTGGCCTCCCTTTCCAAGGACTCAAACCTACACCCAAATGATGTAAATGGCTGAAGTTCACCTTTGCTTCCAGTAATATAGAATCAAGCACCAAGTCTTCTTCAAGTGCTGAGGAGCAACGGCTGGAAATGCTGCGCTGTGGTCATTCGGTGGGTTTTGAGGCAACCAGGGGACACTCCTGGCCAGCTAGGACTGGATATATGGCAGAGGTTTAATGTAATACATGATGGGAAGGGTAACTCACCCAGCTTTGCCAAAAAGTCATTTTTAAGCTATGTGTCTAATTTCTAAACAATTGAGTTTTAAAGATTTTAATAACTTCTTGAATTTTTCCACAGCTCTGCTCCTGCTGTGGTCATATTTCCAAATTCAATGTACCTCTTACTCCTCCACTTAAAACATTCACTTTTCATTTAAACCTGCAGGAAAAACAAAATCTGGATTACTTTCAAATTATTGGCCAAGCTCAAAGAGACATCCCAGCCCTTTATGGGGTGCAGATAAAAGAGCTCACAGTCCCTGCTCTGCCAGGAAAAACGTTCACTTTCTGTGAAAAACATTAAGAAATCAAATTAAGAGTTTATTAAACTTTTAGATGCAAGAATTTGCGAATTGGACAACGATGCATGTATATGTCAGACCCTTGAGATGAGATGGTGCCTGTCATAAACTGCTGCTGGATGCGTAAATAAGACTCACTGTGCTCTCCCCAGCCGTAGAGTATTGAAGTAGGAGCTCGGCCTGAAAGCACTCTTTGTGAGGAGCAGCTCCAAAGATTTATGTGGAAGAACCTTTTCTTTATTTACCAGCTTGCTGAGACTGACAAAGTATTTGATAGCTTGGAGCCTCCAGCCTGAGAGCCTGGCTTCTAAGAGTATTTGTCAGTGATTGTACCTGCTTTGCTATTTATTTTTCAGTGTCCCACCCTGCAAGTGCCCTCCCGTCCCACTGATGAAGCACCTCAAGTGAAAGCAATCTACTCCATGCTCTCTTCCTTTCCACCTCTTCCAAAAGCCTCAAACAAAACCGTTCTGAGTGCTTTATTCTAGGGCATATGAACCTAATCCTCCACTTTTCAAAGCAGCATTAGTTATTCTAAAGTATTAGTTATTCTTCAGAAGAGAGGTGTTTTAGTTGGCAGAGGTGCTCACTGGCCATTGCAGGTGTTGGAAGTGTAGTTGCACCCGAGGGAATGATGACTATTAAAAAGTGCTCCTTCTTACCCATCAGCTCTGTAAGGTTACTTTCACAAATAATTGTAAGCTATACAGGGAAGACAAGTCATCTCTATGCTTATCAACCCGATGGACCTTTATTGCTGCTACTGTTGAGCAGCGTTGACTTGCAGAGCCCACTGTGAGTTTGCAGTTAGCAGCTACAAAAAGCTTTTCACTTCTGACTAGCAAACTCACTGCATTTGATCTGTAAATGGAGACAGATCAATGTCTCAATGTATAAATGCAAATATGTGAACAGGGCTGCTGCAAATAAGGGTGTGCATGACCCCAGGTTTACATCCAAAGATGCAGCAGACTTCTGCCAAGCTACCCTGGGAGTTGAGTGAGAAAGGCAGTTTGTATTTTCTCCTTGATCAGGCAAATACAATACATGCACAGCTAGAGGTTATTAAAAATAAATATCTATTTGTAAGTCTTCCTAAGTGACCACCTTAAACAGAGATCTTGGGTAAAGATTTGCATCACAGCTCATACTGTTTGCCCTCAGAGTTAGGTGCATGGGTAAGAAGACTGAGAGACCACTTATCTTGGAATATGTTGCTTATGATACTGCATGCTTTATTCTTCCTTTCTCCTAGCAAGATCATATCCAGCTTACTGATGAACTCTGTTCGAAATACAACTTACACAGAGCATTTGAAATATTTGGAAACTTATCTGCATTTTTGTGCATGTTTCTGCTCCTCTATTGGATTTCACCTAGCGTGCAGGCAGCGAGACTATGAACGGGTAAGGTAGTAAAATGTTTGAGTCAGACCACTGGGGATCTCAAATACTCCACAACCACCTGATACAAACCCTAAACCATCACGGATCAGTCTGCTCTGCTCACATCAAACTCATGTGTCTGTAGATTCAGTCAGGCTCTTCTCAGCCTGTTAGGTCCTGCAGCATAACTGACTGCGTTTGGAGCTCCCATGGGCTCCTTGGAGCAAGATGCTGTCCTCCTCATCTTGAGCATTTCAGTGTTCCCATCCTGCACAGCCCTGCTTTACAAGACGGCTGGGGACAAAAGTCTCATTTTTGCTCAAGGGCTTTCCTTTTGAAACATTCCTCAAGGCTGTCCCAAGCCCTGAACTCCGTAGCCCGCACCTTCCATGCTAGGTTAGAGAGCAGGGTCCCAGGCAAGACAGGGCTTGCGCCATGGATCTGCCCAAAGCAGCCCTGGGTAAGAGGTCTTCTTTGATATCACCATGTGATCTATTTAGGTACCTCTAGGTATCCTCTGATAGCACAGAGAAGATCTCAAAGCACCATGCTTCCAAACCGCAGGCAGCAGTATTTTAGGGTGACCCCTGGTTAGTCTCCCTCATCTCCTTTGCAAGAAGAGTGGCACCTGGATCCAACAGAGGACTCTGGATGAAGGACAGTGTCCACAAGAGTATTCCCTGCCAAGCTTCCATGTCTCTGCGTCCCATCTGAGTGTTTTGCCATATATTTCTTTTCCCAGTTTCATGTGGCAGTTCATATGACCTAAAATCATCTTTAAATGTCTTGGGACACTTTCCATTTGCTGTGCGTGACTCAGCAATCCCACAATGATGAGGAAAAAAACACCTTCAAAGTCAGCTTTCCCCAGATGCCCACCTGGCTGACTCGATCTCTCTAGTGCTCCGAGTGACGGAGTGCAAACCTGACAATGCCATGTACCTCCAAACAGTGCATTAATTTATTTCACAGTGATTTCCTAAGACTCAGCAGCCTTCAACCAAGAACCAAGCAGGCTCTGGCAGAATGGTGGTCGGAGTCTCCCTCCGCTCATTCAGAACATGTTATTGCTGGTGCGGGAAGCAAATACAGCCGACCAGTACTGCCTGCTTCCAAAGAAAACACTTGCTTTACTGTATCTGGTGTTTTGAAATGTACGAAATTAAATTATTTATTATCATGACTTTTGGGCTGAACCTGTTTATATGGGCTTGCATCTGTCTGATCTGAAGACTGAGTCACTGACTGACAGACACCCAGTTGGCTGGTCCAGTTACTTACATTATGTCCATACTGTTCCAACAGCTTAAATAAAAATAGTGAGCTTGAAACTTCTCCTCTGTTGGCATTTCTTCATAGAGACGGGGTGTTGCTTAAAGAAACATCAAATCACTCTTAAAGAGGTCAGATCTGCAGGGTGAAATGGTGGAATTAATGGTGAGCCTCCTTGGCTGCAGATTTCCAGCCCAGCTTTAGACCCCTCGGCAGCTGTGCTGGATGCCAAGAGAACGGGCGAGGAGGTTTGGACGACGTGTGAACCGCTTCGGGGCTTCCCGCAAAATATCACTCAATGAGAACTAAAAATCTGCTGAAGTCCAAAATTTGCAGCCCTTCTGCCACTGCCAGCGACTTCCACGTCTGGCAGCTGGGGCAAACTTAAGAGTAGTATTTCCACAGACACCACTTTTTCCTCCTTTTAACTTTCTATCCCCTCAGACCCAGTGAAGACTGAAGTGAGAGCTGCAGATGAGCCTCTTGGAGAGGGAGCATGATGGAGGTGTAGGACTGCAGCAGGGACTCCCATCCCTGTGTTAAGGGGATTCTGTTATATCATAATGAATTGTAGAAATGTGACGCAGAACAGAAACATTATTTTCTTCACTATCCCACCCAGCAAGGTACAAATGTCTCACCTCTCAGTGCAGAATAAGGGGACTCGAGGTTGAATTTGAGTAATTCCAGGCTTGCAGACAGTTAAGGCTTTGTACCATCAGTGCAATTTTCTCATTTCCTGACTTCCCATTAGTTTGTAACCTTTTAATCTACATTTCCTGAATTTATTTTGCATCTCATCATTACATCAGCAATGGTGCTTGAAATAATCTGATGCAGATCCTCAGGTGTGAGCTAAAGAAAGGCTACCTGGATGGACAGAGAGGTAAAAAGGCCTGAGGCAACAGGTTAAAATGTTGGCCCTCCTCCTCATTTGCTTGATTAGGTAGGAACTGAAAGTGGCTGACAGCAAATGCCGCGTCCTATAAACAAGCTCAAAGTCCTGGCACAACTGGCAGACCGCATCCCCATGGGGCCTGGGCCCCCAAATGGCTTTTCTGGGATATACGATAGCCATAAATGCTGCTAAATCCTCCTAGTGCTGCAGCCAGGAGCTCTTCAAGAAGAGCCTTGGACGTTCTGAAGGTCAGAGGCAATACTGCCATCGCAGGGCAGAGGTACGGTATTAGCAGAGGCATTAGCCATCTCATAGCCTCTTCCTGGAGACCTTAGTACAAATACTAATGATACCGTGATAAGAAAGGGATAGTCCTGGGGCTCTAGTGATCCTTCTGCCTCTCTCAACACTGTGAAGGCTACAATTCCTTACCAGGCAAGTCCTTTTGATAACTACTTTTGCAATATCTTGGGACCACATAGAATTAACCATACATATTTATGCTGAAACACACACCTGAGCGTCTGTCTGCCAGGAACCAAGCAAAAAAACCAAATGATAGTCATGTCTTACTATTATTAGTTTGAATTGTTCAGCATTTTCATTCAAAACACTCTGATCAGGATTAGGAGCCCAAACACATCAGATGGTCTACAGCAAACACCGTGACTTGCCTTTTGTCTCAGGAGAACTCTTAATTCGGTGAGTATGGCCACTTGTGGGCTAGAATCTACATGTGATCAGACAGGTTTTTTCCACCTGAAGGTGATACTTATTTTTACATAACTGAAACAAGTCTCTAATCACAGTTTCTCTCTTGATTTCACAGATTATTTTTAAAGAAGAGGAAGCAATTCAGTACAGTCTGGACTTCTGTGACCGAGAAGAACATGCAAAGATGAAGAGGATCTGCTGCTTAGCACACATACCTTGGAGCAAAAGCCAATATCTAAGTGAAGTATAATATTCTCCACTCGCTCTGCACTTGCAAGCATGGAAGACCATGAGTAGGATGTGTGTTTGTGGTCAAGGAGGTATGCAAGCTATGCTCTGTGTGGATGGAATATGCCTGGTGCTGAAAGCTGTGGGATGGAAGAATGAATGCAGTTGTATTGGGAGAAGGAGGAATGCTTGCAGTATTTTGTGTCCTCAAATGTGGATTAGCTTGGACAGGGATGTAAGGTGGGGAAGACATATCCTGAACACCTGTTTCTACATCTGTATTTTTTTTTACTCATTTTGGAGCCAGCATGCCTTGCTTCACGCTCTCTGTCCTTATTCTGCACTCAGGTCCTTTCCATTTCATGCAAAAATAGTTTCACCTCTCATGAAAGTCAGTTCTAAGTGTGTTTCTAAGCGGGGAGAGGCTGAGAGGGGAGTGGTGTCCATGTGCATGCCTTAGGGCTGAAGGAAACTGGGCACACATCTGCCTGCGGAAGCACTGGGGAACTGGAGCAGCAGAGAAGCACCTATCCTGGGACCCAAACCTCCTGCTGCTGCCCTCAGGGCACTCCATGTCTGCTGACTGCCTTCGGGCTGGTGTTTGCTCTTGCTTTCCTTCCACAGCTCAAGCTGCCGCTGAAGTCCGTGGGTATTTGGTCAAGTCAAGGTATTCAGGACGGACTTTTTGGGGAAGGCAATTAAGGCAGCCGCATTCTCAAAGTCCCATGCAAAACATGCATGCAATGAGTTGGCAAACAGTGCTGTTCTGCCTTTTGTCAGCAAAAGGAAATTTAATTGATTTATCAAGAAGCTAAGGCTGAAAATCCCTCCAGAGGCAATGGAAATACACGCACTTTCACTGACCTCTGAAAAGACATGATTTATGGGAATACCCACTTATTTACCTAAATTCCCACAAACTGCCCTGAAAAAATTAGCCCTTGATCTGTGATGGCAAGGGACTCCACAGAGGTAAAGACTCCACAGTCTCACTGAAGGAGAAAGAAGCAAAAACAGAATCAAAAGAAAAAGCATTACTTAAAACTAGAAATACACTGAAGGGGTAGAAAATAACTTGTACTAAGTAGTGTAACAGAGTATCACTTGGCAATGCTGTTAGGCTGTGGATGGACAGAGAGACTTAGGGCTTCAAGCTAGTTTGGTTTGGCTGTTAGTAATTAGGAACTTGAAAGGAAATTTGAAAACTTGGTAATAATAATTTCAGCTCGGAAATGCTACAGTTCCACAGACCTATAGCCACACGCCTGACCTCCGTTCCCAGGGAGCCTCCACGCGCAGCCCTCCGCAGAGCTGCTGGGCTTGATGAAGTCACATTCCACTTTGGAAATTAATTTTTTACAGGATGGCTACCACCTCTCAACACTGTGCTAGGTCTCTGGTTGCCAATACTTTCTGACGGATCACAGAAACGTTTAGACTGCAGATTTTAAGACAAACCCCCTTGTGAAAAGCTCTATGTTCTCTCATGGTATTTCTTCAAAGATGGCAGAATCTTGACTCTCAAGATGTCCCACGAAATAATTTAACGCAGTGGACTGGACTGTGTGTAGTGCCTCTGTCTTGGAAAGATGAGAGTTTTGTTCGTTCTGTTAGATTTGAACCTGAGATCCAGAGGGTGCAGATGAGATCCACAGGTCTGCTTAACAACCCCCATAGCAAATGCTAGTTCTTAAATTTTCTTTGAAAAAAGGCTTGATGAAATTTAACCTTCCTCCTTGCAGTCCCAGCACAGCCAGCTCCCCTGAATTCAGTCAAGAAATATGAAGAAAATGAGCTATTTCAGGTGTCAGATCCAAAATGCATGCTGCTCCACGCGTAAAGAAAGCATTGTGAAAATAAGACGGACCACCATCAGTTCTGATGTGCAATGCTTGAACTGATCTAAGATCTTGTACGGATCTGGGAACTGAGGAAATGAAAAGTGAAAGCCCAGAAGTCATCAAAAGTAGATCAGAACAAAATTTGTAAGTTTGTTTGTCTAGAGAGTGAAAAGTTGGTTAGGCCATACTCTGTGGTGGCTCTGAACCAGGACTGGATGTTCTGTCATGCCTCAGAGGTCTAATCTGAAGTTACTCTCCGATGTCCTCACGGTGTTTTAAGTAAAGAAGCCATAGAGTCCATCAGAATCAGGCCGTGAGAGCCTGAAGCCAGATTTGGATCTGGACTCTGTGGGTTTGGCTCATTTCTAGGCGTAAGTGAAAATGTGTTTGGTGGTCTGATTCAAGTCTCCAGCAAACAGGTGAGTTGGCTTTGTTCAAAACCACTGTATAATTCTGCATGATTGGCACCTTTCACTTAAAAGAAGCCTGCGCTGCATTAGCCAGCAATGAATTAAATTGGCAAAGGCTTGGGGAGGTTTGTAAAGCAGTTGGCTCTGTTCAAGGCTTAGATTCTCTATTTTCATGAACCCAAACCCACACTGGAACAGAAAGCAAAAGAATAAACTACCTACCCAGCATCTGATAGCAAGAAGAATGTCATTCTTAAAACAAACAAACAAAAATCCCTCTTAATGTGATAATCTTACAATAACTAATTATTTCAATGAACAAATGACACCAAGACAGAAGGATCCTGGAGTCAGAGGCATGAACTTTTAGCCGGTAGGTCAACGGTAACATATCTTGTTTGAACAAGCCTGACAAAGATCTGCTGAGCAATATCCATTGGGGCCAACAGTGCTTGGCTGTCTGCGTTGTGGGGGAGAGATAGACTTGGATAACAGTGTCACTCACTCCTTCGCTGACACCAGCCAAGCATAATGAAGCATGGCCAAAGTCTTCTTCAGCATGACGGCAAGAGTGAAATGCTGAAATGACCTAAAAACGGTTGATATGGATGAATTAGAATGAAATGGTTGCAGTAACAATGATCTGAGACGGCACATCCAGCGTTGAAGCCAACGTAACCCTGTTCCAACCCCCTCCTTCCTCTCTAATGGCCTTCATGCTGTACTTTATGGATGCCGCAAAAAAATATGCAAGTACGTCCAGCCCACAGCGGTGTCAAGGGATGTCTACACCGCAGACTACAGCATAACGCCGAGGTATCTGGATCAGCTGTAAATGAGCTCATCGGAGTACCTCTGGCCATGTAACTGCAGCTTCAGAATTTGCTTTGCATAACTAGTTCCTATTGTTATTTTTAGTGCTGATAATAGCATTAGTATTGTAACGGAGTTGAGGTGTCTAAGGCCAGGGACCTGCTGATTTAAACACAGAACACATCTGCCCCCAAGACTTCTCAAGTAAGATCAGACACAGCAAGTGGATATGGAGAGATGAGCAGACTGAGCACAAAGAAATCAACTGAAGATTTGCACTAGCTTAGTTCTCGCAGGAAATCCTCGCTGCTATTAAATCCAAGTATTAGCTGAAAATGAAGACAAAAGGGAGAATAGAAAAGTACATCAATTTTTTTTCTATTTTGAAGGAGAGTTTTGCCTGGCTCTCATCCTGAAACAGAGAATGAACATTTCACTGGATGCATCCAGTAAATTCTAATCTGTATTAGAAACTAAGCTATGAGGAGGTGTTTTCTTGTGCATAAAAATCCAGCCTGAATTTTTCAGGAGCAATCATGATTTTAGCCATTTCACAAACCTGGCCTAGAGCGTATGACTTTTTGGCAGTAAAAGAGAGCTCTACGATATCACTCAGAACACCTTAATCCATTTTCAGAGACAGGTTAGATCATCAGGTCAGCATCAAATTCCTGGGACTAGACTCTCTTCTAGACCATATTCTTCCTGCAAACCCACTAATGACAACGTTGTGGGAGGCAACAAATCATATTGGCTTTGGCCAATGTTTGTGAGCAGGGTCAGCCCAAGGGAAGGGCAGCCCAGCCCTTGTAAGCTCCATGTTGAAATAGGAAGAGTAGACTCAACCCAAGGAATCTGTTCACCCACAGGCCAGTAGATATCTTTTAAACCAGTTAAGAACATCCCTTCCTCAGCCATGAGAAAGAACTCAAAAAAAGGCAACATGGATTATTTTTTTTTTTTTTTGCAAGCAAATTGAGAAGATGTAAGACCACAATCATCATGGTCCAGGACAAGGAGGATGCGATGGCTGAGGATGACTTCCAAGCGTAACAAGAGAAGTAAAGGGATACTGTGCGGCACAGCTCAGTGATGATAACAAATTAGTGCAGATCAACGCGCTTCTCAGCTCCTAGGTGTTGGTTTGGCACTATGAACAGCCCAAGAAATAAATCTTAACATGTTTTGCGTGTGGAATGTACTCAGAAGCTGAAGGAAGCCACAAAAAATAGACTTATACTTCTCTATTTATAACACTAGCTGATGGCTGTTTCCAGTCCTTCTCTTTCTCCAATGAATCTTAGAAAATAGCTTCTGAATTCATCAGATCTTGGACATACAGCATGGGTAACGTTCCAGCAAGTAGCCGTTTATTTTATAAGGGGATTTAAATATTGTAAAACTGAATAAAATGCAGGTGTTTGCATTACAGACAAGTGAACCTTGTGAAAGCTCTACAAAGATGTGACTTCCAGATTAAAAGGGCTTTGCACAGTTTGTGCTGCCTCAGTGGAAGACGTGGATTTTTGGATCAGCTAGTGGAGCATCTTCCTTTGCATTACGACGTCCTGGATTCAAACCTCCGCTCTCTTTGCACACCAGGGAAACGCATGCAGTGAGACAGATGGTGGCCATATTTACAGCTGCACAATTTTGTTAACCTTGAAATTTGGCTGAATGAGTTGAACCACCAGATTGCCCAAACACGAATAATTGCCATCTAGTGTCTGGAGCTGCCATGTTTTCTGAGAAGGATGGACACTAACCTCATATTGTGCTACTACTCAGATGACCCAGCCCAGGCTGCTACCAAGGGATGCTGGGATTAACCAAAGCAGGAACATAAATACTTGTGAAAAAGAGATCCACTGGTTTTCACACTGGATTCCAGTAGCAAGGAAAGAATTATAGCTACCTCTTGGAAAGCTTCCCCAATGATCACACCCAAACCTTCCGGCCCGTACAGAATCAGCCTCCTCGAGAAGAGAGATTATATGGAAAACCTTACAACAAGGTTTAAAGACAAGGAAACTCTACCTGTGTCAGGTCATTGACTCCTGGTTTACACCAGTAAAAGTGAACAGATAGCCAAGGTAATACTAGTTAATTATTAAATATATAATCAGTGTAACCATGCCCTCTAGAGGACTAAGTTTACCTTCGGAGAGTCAAAACCAGCCCTTGGGTCTGAACACTCCTAAAATTTGGGGGAAAGGCATTTGGATGGTTGTATTTTCCTTCCACATCTGAATCTAGACGTGAATCATGACTTCCTCACCGGCACCATACCCTACAATGGGTTGAACCAACCCCCCAAAATGGCACTGATAGGTGACTTTTAAACTTTTGTACCCACCTGGTGTCTCTGCCAAACAATTAATTCAGCTAATCCTCACCCAGAGACTGAAGGACTCATCCGAGGTCTTATTCTCTACCAAAGCGAAGGTCACTTCCACAGACATTTGACCGTTTTGTGAGGCCTGACCCAAACCAACATGTTGAGTATTAAATAAACAGCGTTCATTTTCTTACCTCCTGCTTTCCACATCTTCCTTCCTTTTCTTTTTTTCTGCATTCACTGGCAATTTCCCCAACTTCCCTTGGTCGGCGCGGTTTACATTCCCAGTTGGCTTGAGCTGCAAAAATGAGAGTGAAATCAATCTGTGTGCAGTGTGTTTGTCGTGGCTGCGATCGCCCTAGTTAGACGGGATCTGGTGGCAGGATCAGCTAGCTGTGTTCGTGGGTACTCGGTGTAGGCTGTAATATGGTCCTGAAGGAGCCAAGAAATGCTTGTAGAGTTAGGTCTGAAAAGTTTTTGGCCTGAAACATCCACATTTTGAGATCAGGAACCCACCGCTGTGAGCGTGTGAGCCACACACCACCAGCTGTGCGGGCAGCTACTTTCAAAAACAAAATCTGGAAAGGAACAGGGAAAGGGTCAAAGGTATGAGCTAATGGGAGGCAACAAAAAGGAAATTCTCCCTCATCAGTTCAGCACGTTTCTGCTGGTCAGGCTGGTCTATGCAGAACTGCAGACAGTCCCTTGAAAGTCCTGCAGACCAGCCTAGGGATGCAGGGCTAGAGCAGTGGCCTCCGTTCAGGCTGCAGAGGGACAAGCACACAACAGAGAGGACACCCACTTGTTTTCTACCAGAAAATATTTTGACATCTTTTCCGTGGCACCTTAGCTTACGCCTCAAGTTAGACTGCTCCCCAATAGTTTAAGGAACAAATGTAATTAGAGCGCAGCTATATTTTAGTAGCTCTATTGAGTAAACCCAAAATAGCTCAGACGTGGGAATTTCTGAGCCTGTACCACTGAGCTGTTGGGATGTTAGACACCGAATATACCACAGCTGTCAGACGTCGGTTTTCAAATCCACTCTCTGGATGTTTTCTTTTTTTTTTTTTTTTAAATCCCACTTTACTGTATTCATTTTTTTCCTGACTTTTCTCCCAATACAAGACTATGTGTTTTTTTCCTTGGTTACTTCCACTCTGCTGACCTGGTTTCTTGCCTTCCTTTGGAAACGTTTAGGTGTCTCGGCAATGGAGAGGATGAATCAGTGAACATACAGCGGGTCTGGGAAAGCCCCGGCAGAGAGGAGCGTGTGGGGAGCAGAGAGGATTGCAGAGCCTTTGGAAACAGCTCGGCAATGAAGGGTGCTATCATTTTCCTTTTCTCTCTAAATTCTCATTAGCAGCCAGTATTGCTGCTCTGAGCAGATGCTGCCCTTGCTCTTAGTTCAGGAAGACCTTTGTGCCCAGTTTGGAGGACAAAACTCAAAAAACATTTTAGTGGCATCTGAAAAATACATAACATACTGCAAATTTTCCAGCAGTAGGAAGGTCTTGGCGTATTGGAAACTGAAGGAGGATTTGTTGGGAAGGTGCAGATCTAGCCCTCACAGAGGGCTGAGCACGGAGGCACTCACTTAGGTTTTAGCTCATTCTCAGGAACACCAACTGCCTCATCTCGGGATCGTGTCTCCACGGTTCAGTGCTTGGTCACAGCACGCTGGAGATCCGGCCATTTGCTTCGTCAGCAACAAACGCACCTGACAAACAGGCAGAGATCTGTAGATAGTTCATTCACAGAAAAAACAGGCCACCTTTGTCAAGTCAATTATATGATATAAAGGACATTGAAAATCTGACACACACATGTTGAATAAATGCAGAACAATGTAACATGATGATCTAATTATTTAATTTCTGAATTAAAATTGAGATGTAACCTTTAGACACTCTCCCTACCAAAGGCTGGGAACAATATTCTAATATATTTGCTATTCTTCCTTTTAAAGAGTCTTCCAGAGAAAAGACTGAATGAACTGTAACTTAGGCAAAAAATGTTCCCCCCAGAATTAACTATCCTGTTTCTTGGCCCTGGGGCAGGGATGCACATAATTTTAAGCATTTTGAGTCATCCCACTGATTTCAGCCAGATTAGTCATATGCTCAGCCTAAGCACAGCGCTAAGTACCACGTGCGATCAGACTTTTTATTTCAAAAAAGAATAGATGGTTCATGCTCAGATTTACAGCAGCTCCCTCCGTTAAACCAGCAACACGTGCCTGTACCCCGAACATCTGAAAAGTGCTTTATAACAACGCATGTAGACTTATTGCAAACAAATACTTTTCCGCCTAGAATCAGTTGAATCTGAATCAAATGCATGGGTGTGTTGAAATGAAGACTGAAAAACAAGGGTGAGTTGCGTAAACTGATAATACTACTATTAGGGCTGAGTAACATGCGAGACCTTTTTCTGAAAGTGGTAAATATTTTTCAAATTCTGAACGTTTGATACAGCTACAGTGACTGACATTCTGTTTTACAGCATGACTAAATCACATCATAAATGAAATTTAAAGGTAGTTAACCAAATAATCTTTATGTCCAATGGGTGAAATACGGGTTCACCAGTTGAAAATGTCATTCTTTGGTTTTGTAGTGTCCCTTAAAGGCTAATCTAAAAGAAAATTAAATTAATCTCATGCTCACCACCTTTAAATTGCAGAAGTGAAAACCTTTCAGGACTTGCCAATTACTAAGGAAACTTCATAGCTGGATTATTCCCAAATTGCACACCCTTTATTTTAACCACTAAAGGCAAACACATGGTTTTGATGGGTCGTAAAAGAACAGGTTGCTTTTTCAGTACTGAAAGAAGCTGTAATTACTTCCCTTGTTCGGTGACTTCCTGATTTACTTACGTTGTTATGGGTGATACTATTCTGCCAAGGTAATTGGAGCTGCCCGAGTGAAGCTGATGACCTGAGGGAATGACCAGCGGCTTTTCAGTCTAGGTGACTCTCACCTAATGAGTAGAGTCGTGCTTCCCAGGAAAAGAGGACACCATAACCGCCTTAAGTGCTTGGTATGTGTACTTTAAAGGCTTATGTTTCACAGTCCAAGCAAACGATGTCTCTGTATGATATTCAGAAACCAATCTAAGTCAGTTCCAGATACAGATCAAATAAAGGTACTTTCCTCAGGCAGAAATATGAGAAATAGCTCATGCCAGGCAGGTGAGCTTCAGATATTTCTCTAGACAACCAAACGCCAACATACCAACACAAGGAGGTAACCAACAGTTCCTGAAATCAGTTCTTGTCTGGAACATCATATATAATAAAACATGGTTGCAGTGATGGCAATGGGTTATTCTAGTAAGGATCAGACTACGTAACTCAAGAGTCAGAAATGAGACCACAGAAGTTTTCACCGGCTAGCACTGACTTAGGGAGAGCATCGTCCCTGAGCCATCCTTGGAGGAGAGAGAGAAAGCTGCATGCAGTTAGACTCTCGAGGGGACTGGCCACCCCCTCACCAGAGGTCCCTTTCTTCCCCCAGCAGATGAGACAGGCAGCCATGCAATATCTTAGCAGTGCTCTCCAGAACAGGCATTTTGCTCAGCCGGCAAAGGGAGTGTCTGGGTTTAGCTGTAACAGTTGCTTGGTTTGGTTTTTGCACATTTTTTCAGACATGTGTTATATTACCTTTCTGTTCAGAAGGACCAACTTTGACTTGCTGCATTTTGGCTGAAGTTGAGATACATGATTTAAACCTGTGGTTCCTGAAAGTATCCTAGATCTCACATGTTTGGAAACTAGTGCTGGCTTGGCTTATTGTGCAATAGGCTAGTTGCTCCAAGTAAACTGATGGAAGAGGTTAAATCAGCCAACTCTGAGGATAAAAGTCCTGTACCATGAATCATACAAAGCTTTCCCCTTCATGTCCCCTGTATAGTTGGATGGATCCATCCAGATATGAAATCTTGCAAGGGGTGTGGGTACATAGAAAAGTTACAGTGAGATAAACACAATTTACACCATTGTGTAAATTCAATTTACAGCACCTTATAGCTGTCTGTTACTCTAAGAACAAAAGCTCATGTACTTTTACTTCAGGGGAAAAGCAAGCATGGGCAAAGACGGAGGAGCAGCTAACATGCTGATGGTTAACACCTAAGTTAATCTCACAGTAACTCAACCGTGTCCACAGACTCATAGTCTCTGCTAGAAGATAACACATGAAGATGTGAGTATGCAAAGACAGCCCCAAACCTAGGTCTCCAAGACACTCAGCATCTATGGCCTGATGTTAAAACACCGACCAGGACAGCGTTTGGCTACGGCACCTCTTTAAAGCGGCCAGAATATGCTAACACTTAAACTACCCAAATCTTACAGCATCTTAATTTCAGAAGTTATTTCAAGAGACATCTTGCCTCTTAATGCAAGAGACTGCAGACAAGTACATTTACAGCGAAGGTTCTTCAACACCTGCAGGCACCAACAGAAAGTCTCACATACGGTATCCAGATGTCCTGCACGGCTGGAAAAGGCATAGAGAGCCCAGCATCCTCCAGGAGTGGCCACGGAGGGCGCTCCTTAGAGAGGCACAGGGCCAGTTTATCGCTGCAAAGGCTCACTCCCCCATCTCTTCTTTCCCAAAGTTCAACTGAAAACCTATGCAAAGTATTAGAAAACCCGCCTGTTTCTTTGAAGTATCCTGTCAGTTTAATCCTTCCTTGTGAAACACAACCAAATTGCATTTCCAGGGGCTGGTATACAAACCGGATGCCAGAACAGCATTACGTAGCATTTTACTTGAACCCCAGATCAAAATGAATGATTGAGGAGAGGCTTTATAACGTGGGGAGCTCCAGGAGCCTTTGTTAAGCTGGTCAATTGAATAACATCATCATCAAGGACCTAAAGATGATCTGAAGAACAAATCATTTTCATTCATTATGGATTCTGAAATAGCAGAAACAGAGCTCCTGCTGATGATACTGGAATAACAGTTATGGAAGGCAGAAGTTAAAGCTAGAAACCGGAGCCTGAGCTTGGGTGGGCACACGTGCCTCCAAACACACACATTGAATGACAGGGGAAATCTAGAAAAGTGATAATGCAGAGAGAGACAATAAATTATAGCTTGCAATGCTGTGTTGGGGAAAAAAAATCCTATCTATTAATTGGAACAGATAAAATTTCTTTCCTGTGTGAAGTAAAAAGGCACGTCCGGATACCCTGTCGAGCTGGGACTGACAGCACCACCAGGGCCAACACCATACCTGAACATGTGGGCAAGCGGCGGTGAGTCCGTGAGATAAGGTGCCACCCACATTCTCTAGTTTTTTAAAAGCAGAGATCTCCACCACCCGACTTCCATCAAACTCTCAGGGATCATTGCCATCAAAGCTCCCGGCCTGGCTGAGGGCTGGGGAAGCAGGTCTGTCCCAGTCTCCAGGATGGACTGTGGGACACCAGAGCTGTGTGTCAGAGTCCTGGTGTCATTTCACCTGAGAACACTCCCACTTCCCCCTTTCCCAAGTCAAACAGCCCTATGAAACAGCAACGTCCAAACAGAATCGGGTGAGGACTGAAACATCAGCCACACGTGGGTGAGTAATTAGTGACCTTAAAGGATACATGGGGCATTTTTGGATTATCTCATCTGGTTGCTGCAGAGTTCACAGCTGACTGTATCAGCTCATGTGGTCAGCTGTGTCAAAAGCTACTGGAAATCACACTAGGTATGCAGTTACCTAGGATCTTTGTGGCCTTCAAGGAGACAACCATCAGCAGCCAGGCCAGCTGGGACTCAGGCTGTGCCCAGAAGAGGCACGGCACTGGCCAGGAATGACGCAGCCTGAGCTCTCCAGGACACCCACGGGTTTGCCATGGGGTCCTCCTCCCTTTTACAAACCTCCCTGAAGGAAAATGCACTGCCCAGCAGCGCTCCTGGGGGAGTTTCCAAGTGAGGGAACAGATGCTCTCTGCTTCTCTGCCTACCTCCCCTCCAAAACGATCTGACATGCCCAGAAAGCAGAGTAGGGGAGATGATGATTAACGGCTTTGTTTACTCTTTTCCGATATGTTGTAACAGGCAAGGAGATAACGTTTGTTGAAATACAGATCTGTCATAAAAATAATCAACCACAAATACAAGTAAAACAAAACAGTCTTCGCTTCTTAACTTTCCAGATGTAAGTTTCTGAGTTCCCACTTGGGTTGTTGTTATCATTATGACTATTATTACTACAATAATAGGATTCCCAGTCATGGAGCAGAACCAGCACGCATATAGAAATGTGAAGACTGGAGACAAGAGGTGAGTGCCGCCAGGCAAGGGAGCAGATGTCACCTCGCCTGCTTTTTTTCAGCATGCTGAGCCCTCGTAACCACCACGTCCACAGGGGAGCCCCAGCAAGGCAGGCAAGCTGGTGAGAGACCTCACCTGACAGAAGGGACTCCAAATCCTTTTATAGCCACAGATCATGAAAGTATCATCCACAGTTGTTAGAAAGGAGGAGGAGGAGGTTCAGGAGCAGCCTCCAACCTCTTTAAGAAATGGCCCATCCCTCTATTGCTTTACCTTCAAAGGTGGGTTTAAGCTGCAAGAGTTGGAACCAGGCTCAGGTGGTTTAGGGCTCGGCTTTCCCCCAAACCCTGAGTCAGTTTGGATTTAGGGATTTGGCCCCTGTTTGTCAAGGAGAGGAGGGCTAGCTGCAGGCTTTGGATCTGAATTCAACCCTTCCCAAACTCAGGCGGGAATGCTCCGACCCATCTCTATTTGTCTTGGGTAGGGGAGGCACTGTGATGCTATCTGCAGTGGAACTTTCCATTAGCAACAACACGGGAGACAAAGAGCTCATGCTCTGACCTTTATAAAACTATTCCTTAACAAAATTTTACTCAAGTAAAGAATCCACAATCCTCTTTGGTTTTACTCGTTTAATTGATATGGACGTAAAATATTTTGCGTTGTTTTAATAATAGTTTGGTTTTCTGCTATTTTAAAAAAAAAAAGTTCATTTCTCCGAACATATTTTTAGCAAAAATATTTTGCTTGAACTTTTTTCCTCTGCCTTCAAAGGCTGCTGCACAGTTCTGGGGTGCTAAATACTAAACTCACATTCTACCACTCCATCTCCTCCCATTTGGATGGTAATCACAGGATCTTGATGCCAAACTCTGGAAGATATTTTTTCCAGCAGCAGCATCTGGCTTCTTGGCAGACCCCGCGAGCAGTTGTGTTGGCAGCGGTGGGAGCTGCTTGAGTCTGTCATGTGTTTAGGCTGCTGCAGAGCTGTCTGAACCGCCTTGTTGCCTTAGACAGTATGTTCTCTTGACTTCCATTTAATTTTGATAAATTTGTACTTTCTGTTGTCCGCCTGGTAACGAAACTCTGTCGATCCTGAAAGGATCTATATATAGTTTCGCTAATCAAGAATAATAACGGATGTTTGCGGAGCGCTTTTCTGCCCACCAGACCCCAGCTCCGGCTCGGTAGACGAAAAACTGCTCCGTGACCTCTGCAGAGGGATCGTTTTGCACACTGCTGAACTGCAGCCACCCCTAGAAGGGATCGCAGGAGCCATCCAACTCGCAGGAGACCCTCGAGGTCCAGGCACTCTCTCCGCTGTCCTGCCACATGCCAGGAACACTCTGACTAATGCTTGTCACGGGAAGACCGAGACTCCAGCCTGCAAACTGACTCACACAGCTCGTTAGAGAAGCCCCTTTTTGCCTCCTGAGTACCTTGAATTCTGTATTCTGGTGAAGGCACACCAGGAAGGATCTGCCCCTCCTGCTTTACAGACTGGCAGTGGCATAGCTTTGAACTTGACTTCCTTTCAGGCTCAATGAAGAGAGAAGTAAAGAATGGATTTCTTTCCCACAATGCAAATACTTAAACATAACTCCTGGTTCTGAAGAAAGATGCAGATGAAAAAACTCTGCTCAGCTATATATGCCCTTGTTAAGCTTGAATTTCTCGCTCGATTTCATCCACTGAAAAACCCACCAGGGTGCTCGTCCGGCTCTCCAGGCTGTGAATCAGTGCAAGACTTTGCCCTCCTGTTCCCGTTGCTGGAAATCACTGGTTTAGGAAACATATTTCTTTAGATATGCACTTTTCTTCCCAAGGCTCAACATGTCCCTGTGGCTCAAAATCGCTTTGATTCAAAAGATGACTGTTTTGTTGAGGTAATAGATTTTAGAACTTATACCAGAAGATTACTAGCTGTCCTTGCTTAACTCTAGGAACACAGATGTCTCTCTATGGCCAGGTAAGATCCTCCCATGGCCAGAGCACAAACAAAACCTGCTAACACCTTGCCAGCGAGGAGAAGGTTGCTCCAGTCAAGGGTAGGGCTTTGTTTTACCTCAACATATGAAAGTAACAATAATCTGTGCAGTTTATTACGCCAGGTCTTGGACAAGGCTATAGAAGGATCTGGTGAGTCCTGATCTCCGATGACCTAGTGTGTCTGGGTTGATGGCCCCAGACTTCAGCTCCAAGGAGTAACAACACTCCGTGACACCAACAGCAGGCTGTTAGGGTAGGACATGCAGAGTGCTGCACGCTGCTGAAATGTAACTGGAAGTTGTAATTTAGACATTTTTCCTTAACGTTATTATTTGTCCAAGATCTCCAATTAAGTACCTGAAATCTTTAGAAATGTACTCTTTAATGTATCTAAGAGAAATGTGGGTTTAAGCTGAAAGCAGCACACCTGAGAGCTGGGGGTGCCTCGAAAATTCTCCCCTTAAAGAAGCGTGTTAGAGTGGCCACTGTGGCCACTTCAGTTACACCTATGAGCCTCGCAGCTGCTCCTACAGCTGCCTGAGGAGTCAGGCCCAGAATCACCAAACACCCAAGCATACCCAAACCCCTCCTCCCTGCATTTCCCCTTACAGCATCCTCGAGAGGTACAAACAGGAGACATGTAAAACGGCAGCATACTTGATTTAGGTTTCACAGGGTATCTGGCAGCAAAAAGACACACGACAGGTCCTCTGATGCTTCAACGAGGGCCTTCATCGCTGAGCCATCCCTTCTGTACACCTGCAGCACACAGCACCCATCTGCTGAGGGTTTCTCTCTCCCTCCTGCTCCCACTGCAAGGTTGGATGAGCTGCTTCCCAACAAAACGCTTCAGCAAGTACCACAGTGACCACACGGGCGTCTGCTGGGGAAAATACTGAATAAAGATGAGTGAGCAGTTCCAGATTTCATGGCCTTAAAAAAATTGAAATAAAGATCCTTTCAGGAACTTGCTCAAAGCAGCACAAAGACGGATCCTACTGCACATGGGGACACTGAGCCACAGCTGCTCTCGAACCACAGAATCACAGACAACAGAGGTGAAAACCAGCTTCTGTAAATGAAGTAGTCTGTTCTCCTATGCTGCTGTAAAACTGATCCCTACAGGCATTAAGCTGAGGCCTAGTTGTACACAGGATTATTACTGCAGGTCATTGTGGGGCATCCCAAAGATTTATTTTTGTAACGGGATTTACCTCCACTGGACACAGCTCTCAGTTGCTGGAACCGATAACTTGCCAGATCATGCAGTATTTTTGTTTTGGTTACATGTGTAAGCCACCCTACAAACCTGCTGCCATCAGGGGGATGGCGAGGGGACAGCACTGCAAGTCAGCGTCTCAAACCAGCCCGTATCCCTGCGTGAAGCGGGCAGGTGGGGACCCATGAGCTGTCTGCTGTTCCAGCAATGGGCGCTATAGATTCAACAGCTGCTGCAAACAGTGGCCACTTGTGTGCTTGAAGGGAAAGGGACTCTCTCCTCTCAATTCCCTGCTGAAGGGATGTAGCAGCCTCTAAGTAACCAGCCCTCTCTGTAGGATCCAACCACATAGTAACTTGCCCTCTCCTGCCTGCGCTTCCCCGGCAGACCAGGGCCAGGCAGGAGGAGCACCATGCGTACGGACCTCCTCTCTGAGGTGTACCTGCAAGCCCGTCCATGTTCAGGTCAATTGAGAAGCTGAAATGAAGAGGTCAGAGCTGTGGGAGCACTATCTGCTCAAGAATCATACCAGGAGGATCTCTAGCTTCATGCTCAGGAGAAATACTGTGGCCCAGCACGTGATAAGAGTATCTATCCCCAAAATTTTATACAAAATCAAAACAAAAACATGCTACTCCAACCCCAAAGCTGATTTCTGTACAGAGACATTTGAAAAGCGCTTGTGGTTTGACAGAGCGTTTAAGAAGAAAACAAAACAAAAGTTTGGAAACTACTTGCACTGTTTATTTATTAAGTCTGAATTGGGAACTAATTTTGTTTCCCCTGCTTTTCTATTCCCTTCTGCAGCTTTGGCACGGTTGAGGGATTTGTGTGACTATCTCCAGAAGATCACAATCGTATAAAATTGAGGAACGAGTTTGTTCTTGTTTATTTACCAGTTCAATTCACCACCCCTGATTTCTTAGCACTTGCTGAGATACGACTATACCCAACCTTATAAATCAGGACGTTTGAGAAGTATGTCTGAACCAGAACCCTGACTCAGACTTACTTCCAGGCAGTTTTGCTGACATATGGATTCAGAGAGACCTGATCGGGTTTCAAGCTTGTTCAGTTCCTTTTCTAAGATCAACATCCATGCCAGATGTTTTGTGATTCACTCATCACTAATAAACAATCATTTTACTATTGCAAAACCTCATTCGACTGCTATTTCCAATCCGTATCAGAAATGCCGCTTTAGTAAACTCTATTCATGCATTTCGTCTGAATTCCCAGGAGTTACCCCAGGGGTGATTTTGGATCAATGTATTTAATTTGTTTTGAGGGACGGAGGAACATTCCTTCCTCATATATGCGGTTTATTTGTGTCCATGCATTTTGCAAAGGAGAACATAAGTCATTTAAGGAGCCAGCTTAGGAAATGTAAGGAACCGCATTAAGAAATTAGGGAGATGAATTATTTGGAGGGACTCCTTTAAGCCCCAACTGAAGCTATTTTGTTGAAAACTTTATGAAGAACTAGCCCATGCAGCATCTCAGTGTATTCCCAGAAATTCCAGAAATGTTTAATCAGATATTTAGAACTTCCAGTATTAACCAGAAGCGCTGCCAGTGGAAAGTTGGACTTCTAGCACAAGACTTTTGTCTTATTAAGGCAGGTTTGCTTGTTGTTAAAAGGTGTTACTTCCCGGAATTTTGTTATGGAAGGGATAGAGAAGTAATGGCTCATGGTAGTTGTGGATTTTATAGAGAGCCAGTAGTTATAAGCAAATCCCAAGATGTACAGTTTGTTTTTACTTAACAACACAAAAGTGCAGAGATAAGGTTCTAAAAGGAACTCAAGGGATGCACGTCACTCCCATCGAGTCCGGACATTACTGATACATGCCTCTCCAAATGTCTTTTGGAAATCCCAGTTTAAATCTCAGCATTTGAAACACCTTCAGTGAAGCAACTGGGTCCAGTCTGATAAATTTGCTGAGAGCTATAAAGGGCTGAATGCTTTCAAATGCCTTTTTTTTTTTTCATTTGGGAGTGAAGCAAGGTCAACTCTTCCCAAGAGCTGCTTAACCGCTCACAGATTAGGTGTTTAGACAAGAAATGCTTTTGCAGTATGGGTCTGGCCTGGACAGGAGAAGGGGAAAGAACCCAAGTAAAATCTTCACTCCACTGACATTAATCAATAACCTCCTGTACCTTCAACAGGACCAAGGCTTTGTGCAAATATCTACGTATTTCTTAACGTCAGAAACTGCGTGAATTCCTTTCACGCAGTCGACACAGATTCAAGGTTGAAGTTTTCTTACTTAGCCAGGCAGGTTCACTCCTTCCACTCAGTCAGTTCTTCGGGTCACCATATATTCCCTGCAAATTGAGGGAAAAGTCTTTCTGGATACTTCTAAGAATCCCATCATCTTTTTAAGGGGGCCTTAATTGTTCTGGCAATGCAGCTTTCCATAAGTACGTTCAGAAAAGGCTCAGAGCAATAAATCAAGCACAAACACAGGACAGGCTGGCATTTACTACCTATAAATACAAGCAATGCACTTGATCTCTCTCTTTCCTATTTGTACTGTAATCAAGTGGTGTTACAGCTTTGCTATGAAGATTTACTGAGATATAAAATAGATCATGACTGAGGGATGAGACACGAAGCCAAAAGGATGCTGGAAAACACACAGGGCACAAGCAGACAAACAGAGCCCTTTGGAAATGTAATCACCACCATCACACACATTCTTTATACTGCGCTTTTCATTTGATGATCCCCGAGTGCATTACATCCTCTCGCGGTATGAATCAACACGGTTTCACGGAATTCACACTGACTCAGCTCAGAGGCCTGACCCATGGCATTTTTCTCTTCTCCACCAGTCCTCGGTTTTGGCTCTGTCCTACCTCCAGAGACAGAAGGAAGCATCCAAGACTGTCACCACCGCTGAAAACATTTCTCTAGCCGAATATCTACCCAAAGCCCTGGCACAGCCATGGCCATCACAATGGCAGAGCGGCTGCGATTGCCCTCTGAAGCCTCTCCCAGCTGCAACGCCAGCCCCTACCAGCGGCACTGAGCAGGCGCCCGTGACAGCCAGCCCTGCCTGACCTGCAAAGTGACTACAGCTACGGCTCAGAAGAAGCAAAAGCATCCAGAGACAAGCACTTTTTAGATATTCACCAACATCCCCAGGCCACCCTTGGTTAGCAGGAGTACTTTCAGGCAGCAAAGCTTGGGTAAGAGCATCCCAGGGAGGCGAGGAGTGAAGGCAGTCAGTACCTGTCTCACAGGTCGGGGTGCACATCCAGCACGTGAGGACCTTGGAGCATCATCTCAGCAGTTTTGCAGAAAACAGTGAGCTTCCTGCACAGCACTGCTAGCTTGCTTCAGCCAGCCAGAGAGCCTAAATTAAAGTCTCTGGTCACTGGGAGAGACCTGTGATTTTATAGCAGTCAATTAACAGGAGTTTGATGTCTCCTGCCTGCGACTCTCATGCTGTATGAGACATGAGACAAAAGATACCTCTTGAAGCCCAACCCCAAACTCTGCATTCCCACTTACCTTATGCTACTTTCCCTCCCCAATCTGGGCTGCCTGTCCTGGAGCCCTTGGAAATCAAGAGATTCTACCAGAATTAGTTCAAATAGATTACTCAGGTAGTTTCTACAGAGGGTAATGAGGAAGTTCAGAGGTGCGCTGTTATCTTTTCATTAAATAAAAATGTCTTTTATCTGCTATATTATAGGCTATGAACATCTCAGCTGAGATTTCTTTAAGTATGAATCTAACCTTTTGTAAGCAAAGTTTATCCAGTGTGAACCATCTGCCAACCAAAGTTCGCATCACTGAACTGAGAGAGATCAACAGCCTCAGAACCAGAGCAGCAAGACACAGATTATCCAGATAAAGAACAAAAAAGTATTAAAAAATGTTTCTGTATTTTATGAACTAAAGCTGCCATTGCTGGGAATATTGTTTAAGGGTGAAATAGGAGCAGCTGGCTTACAATACCTGCAAATGGTTCTCTGATAAAGTGGTGTGGTTTAGACATCCTGACACCCCATTGTTAGCAATTACTCTTTCCTATTTTTACTGCACCTATTGCTGTGCATAGTCCATTTATTCAGAAAGGCGCCTATAACTTGGTGCTTGTCTGCAAGCTTGCCCAGGATGGTACAGAGCTATTTTGCTGATTTATCTCTCAGCTAAACCCTTAGGTGTCCAGGGTCCCAAATTACGGACATGATAAGTTGTGAAGGACAGAGACAGGATGCCTACTCTGTATTAGGAGGGGCAATTTTCTCTTCTGTCTTTGTTATAAAAAGAGGAATGTGTGGACAATATATAACAAAGCATAACTGAAACAGATCTGGCCTCTTGAAAGCCAGCGTGGCTGCTCATCTGGGAAAGAGCCCTGGGACAGGCTTTCAGTTTGCTCAACATCCTCTCCTACATGCCATTCGCTTTGGCCATCGCCAGACAGCAGATCGAAGCAAACAGCCCTGCAGCGTGGGGCCACGGTGACAAACACGCATCAAAAGGTAACATACGGCACTGAAGCAGAGAAGGCTCTCACTCCCTGGAGGTGAAAGATCTGCAGCTTTTGCAGAAGGACGTGGACATATATGTAGGAATTAAGACTCATTTTTAAAAAATAATTTACTTGAAAATAGAAAAAAATATTCTCGCAGTAACCTGTTCATAGGCACTGGCTAATTCAGCATTAAATCACATACTCTCCCTGGCACTGGTGCAGAGGAAGGTATTTCCTGAACAGCTCGTTTCAAGTTTCATTCATAGGTAGTGTCTAAAATTAGTCCACCACTTTCATTCAGGTCCAAATCCTTTGCCCAGTGTAACATTTTTTAGAAAGAGAAACTCAGCTAAATGTGCTCCATCATCTGCACTATTCCCCTGAGTTGGCTGAGGGCTGCAAGTCCCACCAAGTGAAGCATGAGAGCTCGGCTGGCAGCGGAGGCTCATAAACCTGTGGCTGAATGCAAAGTACCTGTTTTTATGGGTGATTGCAAACTCAAAAAAGAAACAAACGCTCCCTTTGACTCTGGACAAAGCACATCCTGTGCCACAGAGATAAATAGATGTCCGGCAGCCAAAGTCTCACCCGTGAGCCAGGCTCTGACGGTGGAGCCCTGAAAAGTGGCCAGAGGATGCTCTTGCCTTCATAACGAGGAGCTGTGAGCATCAGGAAGCACTGAACGACACATCCCAAAATGTCTCACTACAGATGATCTGGTTTGCTGGTTGCAGCAAACAGAAAAATCCCTTAGAGGGAAGGGCCTCACCAACAAACCGCACAGTGGCTTGGATTTATTTTGACCCCAGCTCATTAACTTAATTCACGACCTTCAAGCTTGCAGATGATTTTTGTTTCAGAGTCTATCATGGACGTGAGTGGCAAAGTCCTCCGGAAACTCTCCTCTTCCCGCACCAAGGCAGGCCGACGTGGTGACCCTGATGGCTGTGTGCGGCCTGTGTGAGCTGGAGGCCTCTGCACAGCCTCCGGACACCGGTTTCCCCATCCCAGGTGTGTCTTCCCGCCTGCCACACCACGGAAAGGAAGAGCTAAAACCTGGCTCCTTCAAAGCTGTTTTGGTGCTCCCAGAGAGTTAAACCCCCAAGCCCCTTTGATGCTGGAGCTTTGATGACTCCCGCCGTTATAACCCCAACATGAGTGTGGGACGGCAAAATCCAGCCACGGAAGGCGGGTGACACAGCATGCCCTTCGCCCAGAGTCGCAATAACAACACCAGCAACACAAACAAATAACACCGGGCGTTCCAACCCCCTGCCCAGGACAGCCGTGCCCTGACGCGCGCAGCCACTGCTCGCTGAGGGGGAACACGGGCCCAGACGCTGCTGAAGGCCCCGACGGCCGCAGGGAGCACCCGGCATAAACTGCCAGCAAGCCAACAGCAAACAGACCTTTTTTTGGCAAAATCCAAGAGAGCGAGCAAGCTGCCTAGCTTTAGCACTTGTTAATTGTTTTAAAATCCATCTGGCAACAGCTGCTAAATAATTTAGCATTTTGACCTGTATGTTTGAAGCAATAAGTAACAAAATCCCTTGCAATGGCCGACTCGGAGAGGTATGGCTGCGGGAAGCACAAGCATTTCAGCGAGCACGTCGCAGCCACCCTGAGCTCCCTACAGGGTGGGAACTGCACCGAGGGAAAGGTCCTCCTGGACGCCCAGGGTTGGATTCCCCTCACCTGGCCCTTGTCACCTAAAAGTGAGACAATTAGTCAAGCCAGCTGGTGAGGCTCTTCCACAGGACATGGAGAGAGAGATGTCTCCAGTGAAGGGTTCATCCTACCTACTGGGAACACCTCCAAGGACGGGACGCTTGCCTGTGGATACACCTCCTTCACAGATAAGAGAGGGAGTCAAAATTATTAGTGCAGATCAGAAGCTTAAATTTGAGCTGGTGAAAGTCATTTGAGGTTTTTGACGCAAATATTAGGTCAAAGCCCTCGATATCAGCTCCAAAGCACGCTCGAGTGGGATGTTCCTGGGGAAATCCCAGAGCCAGACCGGACGGAGCACGCAGGATAAGACGTAAGGCATTATTCCTGTTCATACGCTCGAGATCTTCCAAACCACGGACTTGGGAAAGGTGCAGCCCGCGGCGTGGCTCGCCTCAGGAGCCTCGCCGTGCGTCACACCAGGACTCCTGCCCTGGCTTTGTGTAGGTATTCATGCACCAATTGGACACAGTCGAGCGTCTGTTCTTTGGGGAATGTGTTTCTCTCGCATTTAACTTCAGATCTGAAAAGCATTCGCCTCCCTCCTCCCTTCCTCCTGGAGGCTCATGAATCACAGAGCCGCCAGACGAATGAGTCACCCAGCCAGTTTTTGGTCAAGCGTGCCAGTCTGGGAGGCTCTTCTGTGATCAAATGTGAGCTGGGCTGGCTTTGTCGGTGACCGGCCATGTGTTGAGTCGGGTAAACCTCTCCTAGGGGTCATCCCCACTCTCTTTGTGAGTTGTCTCCGTCAGGTTGTAATTGCTCTTTTGTCAGGAAAACTTGTGAACGTATTAAGGGAGGGAGGCAGGGGAGAGGGTGGGGGGTTTCTTAGGAAGGAGAGCTTCAGAGGGCTTCCCAGGATGGCGGCGGCGGCCTGAGGAATTGTTCTCTGAAGTCTCAGTTCATTGAGCTTGAACTTCCAAGCAAACCCGGCCCATCCCTCACGCCTGTGAACCGACCCAGAGGACTCGGCTCACGGAGCCTGTGAGGGTCCCACCCGGCCCCGTCAAAGGCTTCCTCCGGTCCCCAGCAGTTCCCAGGCAAGCGGCACGCACTGCAGGTGCCCCCAGCCCAGCACTGAAAACTGAAATTAGGGGCTCTCCGATGGGGACGAATCTTTAGGACTGGTACAGACCACACACGTTTTATTAACCAGAAATATGGCATGCTAAGAAACAGTTGCCTCGATTTATTCCTGACAGGAAACTTGAAATCTGCCACCGGCTCGTCAAAGTATTTTTTTTTTCCTTTTTTTTCAAAAAAAAAGAGAGAAAATAGCTGAGGTTCCAGTCCTCCCATGCTAAAATGCATAGTGGGGTCCCTTTTCAGGCATTCAGAGCGAGTTTGATCTCCCTAGGAATCATCTATTTCATTATTACTAAATTAGGCATGGACTGCGCTGCCCTGGGAAGTCGGCTTTGCCCTCTCTCACACCTCCCATCTCTTCTGCTCCAGCGCCAGCCGTGATGGGCAGGTGCCCCGACTGAGCCACTTTACTTTCTTATCTTTTTAATTTGGTTGCTCAGGTCTGCTTGTGGAGGAGGCAACTGGGAAGGATGACACCTCTTACTGCTTCATCTAAGCTGGAGAAAGGATGGCATATTTAATGCCACCTCTGGGTGCAGTGGATGAACACCCAGTAGTAGTTTACTTTTCGCAGAAGGAAAGTGATACAAAGAGGGATCAAGGAAATGGGAAGAGGCCAAGGATCTTCATCTAGATCGCGGCGTGAGATCTGTGGCCTCACATTTCATGCTATGGAGCTTTCTCCAGCAGTGAACGAGGATCATTGCTTTCCTAGTTTTGTGGTTCCATGAAACACCTGGATATCCAGACAGGTTTCAGCAGGACAGAGTGGACATGTCTATGGTTTCCTCTACAGGAAACAATCAGCAACTTTCTCAAAAAGTCACTTGCAGCCAAACTTCCAAAAGTTGCCAGCAATTCAAGCTCTATCCCCAAACAATTTGGGATATGTGAAAACGTGGTCTCTCTGACACTGGGTCCCTGACCAAAGGATCCAGCCCTTGGGATAGCACCCCTGAAACAAGCAGCTCCAGCTTTGCAGGAAAGCCAGCACAGCTCCTGCCTGAGATCTCCAAACTTCTCCTTGTCCTGTGTTCTTAGGGAAACACGAGTAGCACGTGGTTTTTTTAGTATTACTTAGGGTAGCTGCAACCAAGTATCATTTCAAATACTAAACTTGCTTAGGGTGAAAAACAAGGAGAGGTTATTCCGGCAAGGCCAAAGATTGCATTCTTGGTTGAAAACTTGAAAATACCTCTACAAAAGCAGAGAATACCTAAATAACACTGCCTGAATGGCTGCCCTGAACATCTTTGCTCACTACCACTTGGGACCTTTTAGATATCACTCAGTTATAGGAGGCAAGGGCAGACTCACCTTCTCCTGCCATCCTGAACGTGGCCTCAAGGCTCAGTCTTCAGGCATGTTCCCCTGCCCGACTTTTCTCCTCACTGACCCTCACTCCCCATATAGAACACTTTTGAGCTTCTTCCTGCACATTTTGTTCAACACAGTTCCTCTTTCCTTTTCTTTCCTCTTTTCATACTCACTTGACTCATGTTGCCACACCTGGGCTTTCTCCCTCCTCTGCCCTGAGGGTCACCATGAGTTTTTATTTCTTAGCACATCCCTTCTAGCCCAAACTGTCTTTTTCAATACAGCATTTTAAAGACTTTAAAAATCATATGTCCTACCAAACATCCTCTGTATACATCTTATCTAAACTACAATCTCTAATTTGCCTTTAGCACATCCCAGAGACCGCACATAACGCATTATTCATCTAGGCAAGAGATCTGATACCCAGGAGTGCTTTGCCTAAATCCTCTCGCTCTTTGTCCCTCTCTGCCGCCTTTTGTTAGCTGTGTGATCTTTGCCCATTACCTAGCTCTGAAACAAGCTGGAATCGATTTTCAAAACTGTTCAAATGCTGGTTATCTGTGTTCCTGCCTGCTCCAAAAATGTAGGATAGTGACCCTGTTTCCCACAACAAAAGCTACTCTTCCCCTTACCACCCTTCATACCTCTTCTCTATCTACCAGATACACTCACTTACTCAAGGCTGAAATTAAATATATATATATATATGTAAAAATAAAATTAGTAAATATACCTCAATATGAATATTTTACAGTGTTGGGACCAGGCAGAGGTGGTAAGGGTGCACTGAATATATTTTTCACGCACCCAAAAGAAAAATATAAAATACATTCTGGCTCTCTATTACTGAATATAAATCCAGGAGCAGATTAGACACATAAGAACCTGTAGCTGTGACATCAGAACATGGGATGATGAGTATGTTCCTATCTAGAAAGAACAGTTGTAGTTTTTCCACTTCCTTCATTTGCTTCTTTTCACAGATATATTTTCTGCACGTTCATCTTTTATCTAAAATGACTCGATTCAGCCTGGGAACCACTGCAGCTGCAAAATCTGATGTCCCAAGTCAGAAGTGGCAGAGTGCATTTTCAGTCACATCTAAGCAGTACTGGAGCCACAAAAGCCTCCCTCCCTTCCTGACCTTCCCTGGAGTATCTGCTGAGAAGTGATTCCCTCCTGGCTGCTTCTTGCCAGGCAAACACGAGCTCGTTATCAGTCTGTCCATCTCTCTGCCCACCAGTCTGTCCATGCTGCTATCGGTATCCTCTGTCCAAGGGTAATGGCAATAGTAATGTGTCTCACAAACAATCTAGATCTTCTCCATGTTTTGTCTATAACAGAAAGAAATACTGAAAAACCTCATCACAACAACACGTCTGAACACCATTGATGGCTCAGGATGAAGCAAAGCTGGGTTAATAATGCTAAAATACCTATCCACAAACTGTGATTTTACGTGACAAATTAAATTGTTTAAACCTTTCTGCGTTTGTTTTCTACCAACATTAAAGTGAGTGAATTTCACTGGCAAAAATGCATATAAAAAGCTTATTTCAAAATCATACACAGGAGCATTCACAGAAAACGAATTTTAAATTGCATATACCAGATTTATAAGTAGGAGTACACTCCTCTAACCAAGCCAAAGAAAGGACAACTTGTGACTAACTTGGCCAATCACCACAAAACAACACAGCAAAGATATTCATGGATAATCCACCTGGATTAATTCAAGAATGTATCTGCCAAATAGTTTATGGAAATCAAAAGATATTTGCAAACATTTCATGAACAGAAAAAAGCGACCATGTTCTCTAAACAGACTATTGCTGCACATTATCCTCTCTCTTCTGCGATTTGGTGGCATCTCCCCATGTTACACATGTCAGAAGTTCCCTGATCACCATTCAAAGAAGTTCAAGGGTTAGTCCCTGTTTCAGAAACTTTCTGGAATATTTATGGCAAAGTTTTTTACCACCTACCCTGTGGCAGTCGGTAAAAGTGGAAGACGCAGCAAGAGCAGTATCGCTGAATGTTTTCCTGAGGAAAAAAAACCTAACTTATGAGTCTTAGGAATTAAAATAAGCAGATGAGGGTTTGTTTCTTTTTTTAAACGGCTTCTGCTAATGGGTCTCACCAGCAACCAGCCCCAGGTATCCCCAGGGATTTTAGCTACTCGTGTGAGGTGAGGATCCACGCAAGATTATTTTCTCTGTAAGGTGAGACTGCATAAGCTGACATGTTTAAAAGAAACGAAAGGAAGGTCTGTTTGTTTGTTTGTCTGCAAGTGTAATTAAACTGTGGACTTTCCAGAGAGCTGTATGGAGGCCAAAAAATATAAATAGATTTAGAAAGCACATAGTAACATAGTTCCCAAAGATTACAGTTTTGGCCACTACTAGTCATATGGAGTACGGCTAACACTTCTAAGTCAACCTCTTAAATTAAAAGAAATGCCTTAAGCACTTCGCATTGTCATGTAAAAGACTTCCCATCCCTTAAACCTTGAATCTCGAGCTCTATAATACTGGGAGAATGGTCAAGCCTGGAGTCCTGGCACACATATCACACCACTGATTATTTCTGCCTATTGCTGCTTAAAGCCCACTGACAATTATTCTCCCCTCACCCACTCATTTAAAATAAACCTTTAAAACACAAAGGCTAGCCATCACCCAAACCGAGACAGGCTCAAAGACCTGTGAGGACTATCAGTACGTTGCTTCTCATTCTCAGAAGGAATCACAAAGTACCCTCAAAACCCCACAAAACACTCTGCTAATTCCTCCACAGGGTACCTGACATCTGCACTCCTCCCCTCATCCCAAAGGTGCAGTACTGAAAATGATTAACACCTGCATTGTAGAGCGTCATTTATGTACATTTACACAAAAGTTTGGAGCTAAATGCTTGAGGGGGGTCACAGACAGGAGCAAAATTACCAGTGAGCTTTCTTTTGCTTCTTAGCAAGGATGTTAGTGGTCAGCAGGGCTTAAAGTGCTACATGCACGTTGAACGCATGCAGTCGCTGTTAATGCTAGAAAAATCACCTGATTTGTAATGAACGCTAATGAACACTAAGGTGGTGGATGGAAACTCGAGGTCCTTGAGATCCAGAAGCGAGTCTGGGAGCAGCACAGCAAGTCCATGTAAACAGAGGCACAGTCCGGGGAACGTGGTTGCAGGACAAGGTTGGAAGATCAAGCCAGATCTGTTTCACTGCCCCCTTACATCACAACCATGTGCAAAGTATAAGTAGAGGTTAAGAAAAAAATGTTGTACTGAACTGGTTTCCTTAAAGAACTATTCTTTGCGGAGTGTGACACAAATTGCTCACTCATGCGATGAGCTGCACACTCTCTAGCGCAGCTCCACTTTGTCTTGTCCTTTCACTCTGCACTACAGAGGCCACCTTAGGAGTTTCCTAGAAGATCCTGGATCTACAGTAGTTTATTATCTCCTCAAGTCTTTGGCTGTAGAGATTCAGGAATGTTCCAGAAAAGTTTCACATTAATCAATCTCTATCAATGTTACTAAAATGACACTGCAAGATCTTCACCTTGAACTACATCCCCTAAGCTTGCTTTTCTACAAAGGACCATCTTTCTCATGTTTTTTTTTTTCTCTCCATTTACTGTAAAAATCCAGGTCAAAGGAAGTTTGACAGCTCTGAGATTCAAAGTTTATAAAGACAGAGCTCTGCACACACACGCGCCAAATAAAACTTGCTTTTAAGTAAGAAATACTACCTACACCAGGGAAACTTTTTTAGTGGTGCCTGCCTCCTCTCTAGTGATTAACTGCTTTTTGTCAATGCAAGTGGCTGCTTTATTATCATTTGCACACACAAAACCACGGCAACAATGAAATTCTATAGTTATATTAATATGAATGTCTGCCTGCTTTACAGTGACCTTTTGCTTGGGAAAAGGAAATAATCAGAGCTTCAACTGAGAGTAAAAGAAAATCATACTTAACAGCGCCTAACAGCATCTCTGGCTTGAAGCATCTTCCAGCATTTATTCAGAGATATTTAAGGATGCTCACTGACACGAGCTGTACATTCCCGATACCTTCCTTCTGACAAAAACCATAGAAATGTCAATAAAACAAAATTACAAAGACGTGCAAAGGATCACTGCAATTCGACCTTTTAAACATCCTTTCTGGGCTGAAATTTGGCAGTAAATATTTCACCTTCTGATTAGTGATCCCTACAGCTATGAGCAGGGAAGGCTATGCAAGTGCCAAATGATGTCAGCTCAGCTTAAGACTCAAAATTTTAGTCACTCTCAAAAAAAAATCTCCCTTGTCCCATCTTCAGGCAATGATTTGAATGATGCACAGCATCTGCAGCTTCTACTGAACGTAAAACGGAGCCCCTCGCTCTGTGAGGAGGGGGTCTGCCTTGGTTTTATCCAAGTCGGCTGGCATTGGTAGTTGGACAAAATAGTTTGCTTCGTTTTCTGTTTGTAGCTCTCCCTCCATAGCTCACATACACCACTGTTGTCTTTTGTGCTCCAAGCAGGAATTTAGAACACACCACCCGCCATACTCTCTAATACAGAAATTTTAAATTTAAAAGCAATCATCTCTTCATATTCTAACAGGAAAATAACAAAGTGAAAAAAAAACCAAGTTATTGGTGAATGTCAAATGGATCAAATATCTTTTTTTTTATTTTACTACTGAGCTCAGAGTTGGCAAAGCATCTCAGTAGCTTTGGACATGAAAGCAAAGCAGGATGTTCTGGGGGAAGGGAAGACAGAAAATATGTAGCAATTGTCAACTGATCGCCTTATTGCAACTATTAATTGATGCACTGAAATTGTTACCTAAGAGGAGATACAGGTATATCGTTATGAAAGTACTATTGCTGTCAGCTAAATCTCTTTAGGAGGCAACCGAAGCACCTCCAGAACATTTTCATAGATATTTAGATCTGCTTATCCGGCACGAGATTCTCCTTTTTCTTTGCTCGTTATTGAACCAACCAGATGAAAACACGCTAAGTCTTTTTTGCTGGTGTACATTTTTCTCCTGTGACCAAAAATTTACCTGCATCCAGACTGTGCTCAAAAGTACTCATGACACAAACTTCACCGTCCAACAGATGACCATGAATGTGATTTCTAGTGAATTAGTTTTCAAATCCTTGGTCTTTACCTTTCTCCTAAGTCTTCAGCTGACTGTGGGACTTTGATGTTTTGATGCTTAAACCCAACCTTCATAAAACTGCCCAGGAGAATTCTTTAAAATATGCCGAACATGTCTTCCTTTTCTGTTCCTTTTCTAGTTTATTTTTCAGAGTGGAAAAAAAAGGGCTGGATCATTTTTATTGGAATCTTCTTAGCATTAAATACTGCAATTAAATAACCTTCCAGTGTCAATACACAAAGGCTAAAATCTTGGCTTCAGGGGAATTATGCCTTTGATTGTGGTGAGATCAGTTGTTTTTTTTCCTTAGTCTTTATAATCTCCCCTCACAGGGTGTATAATCATAAGAAGAGGGAAGATTTGACTGTATGTTTGTGAAGAATTGTTCAAATGTGCACCGCTTTGCAAGTAAATTTTGTTCAGCAATTTTTGTCGCTGAGTTACTTTATTCCCAACTAAGATGTGAAGACCCAAGAAAAAGAAACCTTGTCACACAAGAATACATCACTGCTCGACAGAAGTCTCCTGTACATATATATATATATAAATAATTTGCATGAGGGATTTTCATTCTCTTGATAGTATTTCCAGGTACTTTATCTTTTGATACGTCAACTCTAGAAACTAAAGCAACTTCATGCACTTAAGTCAGAGGTGAATCATAAAAAAGTCAGGATTTTAAATGCTTGAACTCTTTCTTGCAACTTCCACAAACCATTAATAGCTCTTTCAGACCACTTGTAACTTGGATTATACGGCCGATGTAAAAAGTATACTGCCTAGCAGGGAAATACAGTAGAAAAATATGATTCCCAGAAAACAGCAAGCAATTTATAGGGGAGCTACTTGACCTTAACTGGAGTTAACAATGTGCAAGCAACTAAATGGATTCAATTTGTAAATCAGGTGCTTATCATTGATAAATCTTGGGGATTCAGCTATCACTTTGGTCTGTCTGATTTCCCATCTACCTCTTCCTCAGTGGTCTTCATCATCTGTCCAGTCTCATATTTCTACATCTCTCTGCCTCATGTATTTTGCTGGTGTCACGGTTTAAGGCTGGGCCAGCAATTAAACCGGTGGCAGACGCTCTCTATTAACCCTCCTCCCTGACTGCAATCTTTCACAGCTTTCACTGCCCCAGTCTTCCTAGTCTCAGTTGCCACCCAACATTTCAAACCTTGGGTTTTCACCAACGCTAAGCTAAGCCAACAGAGACACTTATTGACACCTCTGAACTCTCAAAATGTTACTTTCCTGAGGAGCTTTGCTCTTATAAAATAGATCATTGAGTAACTGGCCTGAAGTACTGGTAAAGGAAATAAATTGTAAATAGTGTCCTCCACCCGTGACACCAGGACTGGTGAAGCTGCGTTACAGACATTACACTCGGAGTTTAAAATAAGAGACTCCTTGAAAGGTTGTCAAGGGTTGAAATAGGATGTGTCGAGGGTTTTTTTTTTTTTGTATCATTAGCTGTTGTGAAAAAATTAAGAGACTGGATGAAAAAAAGATAGAAAATAAGAGTCATCGTGGTTCAAGTCTGGAAGTCAGCCCAGCCCACACTCATTTCAGAGGCAGCAACTAGCAGGTACAGATAGAAAAGGATAAAAAAGGGGATTAATGCAGAACAAGCTTTTCCTAGTGTACAACCTCGTATTAACGCCCAATATGAAACAAAAGATACACAAAACATTTGATAATTCGAGCTGTTCAACAACCACTTATGCTTTCCCACCAATTGATAAATGCCTGCCCTCTCCCTATTTCATACTAAACACACTCCCTGGGTCCACAATGGAAAAAAAAAACAAAAGAAACCCACCAAAAAAAACAAACACAAAAAACCCAACCAAATCTAGTGGCAACCATCACTTTATTATAAAATAGCTTTGGATGTAGGAAAGCTTTTATGCTTATTTGTGTTCTCTTCTCATACACTACAAACCCACCCACCTAAATTTTAACGTACATGAAAAGTGCTGGGCTATAAATTCTGGAGCTTTGGGTCTGCAGAGAAAGTGTACAGCTCTGGTTTCATTTAAGGCTCCCTTCACCTGGAAAAGAGGTGAGGGCAAGGTACCAGGTGAAACGTGACTTCTGGTGAAATGGCAATCAGCACAAGGTCTGGGATGGTCCTCGGGAGTCGATGGGAGCTCATCAGCTCAGCTGGCAGAAGGAACCTCTCTGGGTGGCATCTGCCAAACCACCACAGTCCAGCAGCTCTTATGGGAATGGACACACAATTCCCAATCACCTTTTTTGTCTGTGACGGTGATATCACCAGTCTCATGACCTAGGAGACAGCTGTGTAGTTTTAGCTAGCCCCTTCGGTTCTGTAGGTAGTCAGACATCAGCAAGTGCTCTGCAGAAGGTGATTTAACCCTAAGACAGGCTGAGTCACCTCCTGGAGGTGCCAGCTCTGGAGGGAAACCAAACAACTAGTTCAGACTAGTTGCTTAACTTTCAGTTTTCTGAAGTGAGGGAAGGTGAATCCCACCCTTTTTCTCTTTCTGCACTGAAAACTGGAAAGGGAGACAAACACAACACGCTCTGGGAGGGAGGGGTGTGAGTGAAGAGCTGGCTTGGAAGGCACAACACCTGGGTTTTGTTTCTGGCTCTGCCACCGCCTCCTTTCAACAAGCTGCACTCTCATGGTACCTAAACATTATCTAAATGGAATAAAGAGAATTGTCTTGTCTATTTGGATTATAAGGGTATGTACAACACCTTGGAAGTCCTGAGTCTTACTAGAAGACAAAAAAAACACACTTAAGAAAACGATTTCATGACCGTGGGAATCACAAGGATAGAACAGATAAGGAACAAAACCTGCTTAATGAAAAATGACAATCAAAGTCTTGTCCTTGTTGGAGCGGGTCCAGAGGAGGCCACAAAGATGATCAGAGGGCTGGAGCACCTCTGCTATGGAGACAGGCTGAGAGAGCTGGGGTTGTTCAGCCTGGAGAAGAGAAGGCCCTGGGGAGACCTTATTGTGGCCTTTCAATACTTAAAGGGGGCTTATAAGAAAGATGAGGACAGATTTTTTAGTAGGGCCTGTAGCGACAGGACAAGGGGTAATGGATTTAAACTAAAAGAGGGGAGATTTAGACTAGATATAAGGAAGAAATTTTTTATGATGAGGGTGGTGAAACACTGGCACAGGTTGCCCAGAGAGGTGGTAGATGCCCCATCCCTGGAAACATTCAAGGTCAGGTTGGACGGGGCTCTGAGCAACCTGATCTAGTGGAAAACGTCCCTGCTCACTGCAGGGGGGTTGGAGTAGATGACCTTTAAAGGGCCTTTCCAAACCCAAACTATTTGATGATTCTGATTCTAAATCAACATTTCACAAACAACTGGCAAAAGCAAAAGAAATGAAGCCCATCCCTATTCCACCATTCACCTGCACAAGCTCTGTACACAGCCCGACGTTTGCTAGCTGCACGGTAACCCTCACACAGTTCTTTCAAGTCCACGTTTGACTTGAATCATTTGTAGCTAATAATTTGTTTTTCCTTAAGCTCTTTGTTGTCTTGGGCTTCTCTACTCAGTTTCTGAAAAGAATTTATGAGCAAAAAATAAGTCAGAGCTGTATGAGTGAGAAGAGTACGAATGAGACACCTGACACTGGAAGAACCGAGACAACCATCTGACCCGTAGATGTGCTACGGACAGCAACGGACCATATGTCTGCTGCACGTGTAGTTCCACCAGGTAACTGGGATTCAAGAAGTCTTGTGAAACCAGAGATTCCTGCCTGTAAAAGCAGTCGTAATGGGCAAATGGTTTAAATTAAAGAGTGAGCCAATCCAAATTTCTCTTTGAGAAAAATGAAAGGGATGAAACCCAGCTATCTGAGAGCAGCACTTGGGATTGCTGGACTCAAAACAAAGCACTTGCAGGTGCCTGAGTGAAGGATATTATGCGCTGTGCTGACTTATCAGACCACATGAATTACAGGGATGTGGCTCAGACACTTCTTGAGCCATCTCAAGTTTAACTGGGCTGGGCCCATCCCTTTTATCTCCTGAACAAACTCTAGCTTGGAGTTTCATTCCTTACTAGACATGACTTACACCCTGTGGAAAAAAGGACGGATCCTGTCTGTTCCATTCGAGCTTGCTCATAACCGTAATTTTAGTCAACCGGATGCCTCTGGCTCTGCTGGGATAGAGCCTGGTTCTGGAAACAGGTGTGGGAAGGAAGGAGTATGAGTAAAACAAGGGATTGGAAATATGGAAAGAGAGGAGGATTTAAGGCAGAAGTTCAGCCTCCATGAATCACGGCACGGAGAAAGGGAGGACACACACTTTCCCTAAAAAGAAACCTGCTGTGGTAGGTAACCTAAGATTTCACTGACATAGTCATATTTGGCCATTTTATTAGGATCAGTGTTTCCCAAACAAATTTTCCACATTCAGAAAACACATGCCTTTTTTCAACACCAGCCAAATGGGTGGTGGTGACTGTTGTGCGACTCCTCTCAGAGACGACCAGCAGCGTCAGAGGTTTTCTATCTGTTATTGTCTCAGCTGCTGCAGACCAAATTGTCCAGTTGATAATGATGTACACAGTTTTTCTAACTACTTGTGTTCCCAGCACAGCCTGGGATCTCAATGCCAGGCTGTTTGTTTGTTTGTTTGTCTTTCTCCCCTATTCCCACGTGAGCCCTGCCCGAGGTTGCCCATTCCCTGTTGTTTCGGTTTAGGCTCTTTGGCCATACCCTCAGTTAGACATTCCGGTACTGCACAGATGAGAGCAGCATTTCGATTTTGGAGTTTGATTAAATCTGAAGCGATAAAAGGAAAAACAGCAAACACCCACTTCTGCCAACAGCCTCACTACAGGAAAAGCACTACACAAACACAACGCACATTGAGGAAACTCCTGTTCTCCGTTGTCACTCTGCTGACTGTAACTACACTTCAGGCAAACATTTAGTGGGGCAACTCAAAGATAATGCAACCTTCCACTTTTCTCCTGTACCTCTGGCCTACACCCATATTCGGGTATAAACCACTGTGCTTTCCACATTGTGCTGGTCTTGATCTCCATGCTGCCACTGAACTGCTCTCTGATGACCTCTGGTTACCCTCCACTGAGTCATCACCATGTTCTCCGGGCTGCTCAGAAACTGGGTGGGATATTGTTTAAGTTGGAACTAGATAACACAAATATTATGTATAGAGAAACTGGGCTACACGCACTTCTGCTTCTTTACTGGATTTTCACAGGAGCTCAACAGTTAATTTTTAGAGGTAGCATGAATTCTGCCCTGGGTTTCCAAGACCCAGGGACCAAAGGTTACATGTCCTCTCTCCACGTCCCATACGTAGAGCACAAAGGTTTATTACAGCTCATCGCTGGAGAACCTAACTTCTTAGCTCTAACTTCCCAGCTCTGCTCTTCAGTAAGTCAGTCCAAACGCCAACCTGCGTGGGAGTTTGCACCGAATTCAAAACGCGGGGGCCTCAGACGCTTGGAGTAACCCAGTGGGAACAAGCCAATGCTGGCACAAAAGTCACCATCTAGCCTGCTATTAATGGATTACATATATGTTTTCTTTAGTTATTTTACTAAAGAGGAAAAAGATTTTGGGTGCAATTTTGTGTTAGTCAGTGATACTCACTATTCTCTTGTCATCAATCCCTTTTTCCATGCTGTTGCTATTTCAAAACAGTGAAGGAGAATGGTTTGTAGATTTATCTTCACCCACATGCTGACATCTTAATTTGGTTCTATCCAGGAAAAATGAAATCCTGGGACCGTATCCTTGATATCTTCGACATACCGGCTTATTAGAGATGGAGTCTCTGTTCTGATTTGTCTGTATCAAACCTGGACCTGACATGAAGGGCTTTAGCAAAGGCCACGTCTTTCAAAGGTGACGTCTCTACTGGTGAACTGGCATTGCTAGGACATGTGCTGGGCCAAAGCCCACACTGCTGAGCTGTTACCTGGGACCACAAAGTACTCCTGGTCAAGTGGAGCAATTGGGCACCAAGAAGAGAGTCAGTGTGAGCAAACCCTTAACAACAAGATGCTTGCTTAAAATCTGTTTCAACTTTCTCCACTGATGATAATTAAGCTCTCTGCAGATTTTGAAAGCTGTTGCGACAAGTTTTGTGGAATTTCTTAAAGATAATAACACAGATGTGGGTGGAGATTGCCTGCTGCTTATACCAAGATGAAAACATTTTGAAATCAAACTGGCAACCACTAGCAAAGATTAAAACATGAGAAAGAGGAATTCCCTGAGTTAAAGCAACCGGGAGTAGAAACTGCAGCATGATGCTCACCTTTGCTTAGTCATGAAAAGTTGGACTTTTCAGCAACAAGGACTTTCAAGATTTCAGTTTCACAGACAGCAAAATGAATTTCCAGATTGAAATCATTGTTGCACATGCAGAATAATGTGACTTGCATTGCTCAGTTTATTTTAGAAGTAAACAAAAGCTATTTTCTGTGTTCAATCTCAGTAAAGCCACTGAGAAATTCTGCTTTTCCTGTGGAGTGCACCTTCCACAACATCCTTATGGTATACCTATATATTCTTGTTATCCTCATAACTTCACGAAGCCAAGATTTCACCCACCACTTCTGCAGAAATTACTGTCTAGGTAGGGCAATGCTTTTGTCTGTAGATTGGAATATTTGAATACTCCCATCTTTTATCTCCTGAAGGACAAAGAAGCCAAAAATTAAATAAGTAAAACTGGTAAATACTTTTCCAAATGCTTTTAATGCTGCTGTTAAGAAAGGGAGGGTGTTGGGCATGTTTAGCAACAGTAAGAAAAGAAACCTTTGCCTCAAAGAATAATTTTATATACTGTGACCAATTAGGATGACATGGTAATATTGGGACAGATGCCTCAAAATCCTCAGCCCCAGCTATGGGATCTAAACAGCAGCAGCCGAGCGCAGTCACTCCTGGATGCACAACAGTAGTTCCACCTCACAGACAGTGTTTGTCTATTGAGACTATCTGCTAGAAATTCATCACAATATTTAGCCTGGATTCTAAAACACAATTGAAATTCCCACAAAATACTGTATTACCTAGAATAACACTCCCTGTGCCAGTCAAAAAATAACCATACATTATAAATATGTATTATTCAGATCACCTAGCAGCGCCGTTTAAGCACAAATACAGGGGAGTTCCATGAAGTAAAACCAAGGTTATATTCTGCTTTGGGAGGATCAATCTGTAGGAAGTATCCTGAGGTGTTGTTTTTTTTAATCTCAATGTTTTTCCACTCATTATTTCCTTCTCTTTGAATGAAACAGAGTTGACAAATTGGCCTGCTCATATCCAAACCACATGCTGCTTGACTTCGCGGCACTTGTGGGTTTAGGGGATTCATTGTTTGCAAAGAGAATATCTTTTGCCGGGAAGATCAGACTTCTGATGCAATCCCGTGAAACCCACAAACCACCTCCCTGTTCAAAACTTCAGAGTTGGGGTATTTTTCCTCTTTCTGCTGAATTCTTGGCAAACGGTTCAGATCACAGGCCACAACTAGAATCCTAAAGAAATCTGAAAAATTTGTTTGGCAAAACCTCTGGAGATTATTCTGCTTAATCTGCAGAACATTCGTTTCAGATCCTTCGCTACTGTGGAAAATGGCTTTTCTCTTAATTGCTGTCCCCACCCCTCTCACCAGGGATACGTTTATGAGGAATGAAAATAGATGTGTGCCTGGAATATCTGAGGACTCCAAGAATAATTCTTACCACCTGTATCAAGCACATTCCTCTTCAGATCATTTAAAAGTCAAAGAGGCACCTAATTCCCTTTCCAACACGCCAAACTGAGATTAAAATTCAACAAGTTTTATATTCTCCAAAAGTGCTGGTTGTAGATGCTCAGTGGTGACCAAGCTCCACCTTGACATACGTGGGCTGAGATAACACCGATGCAGAGGATGCTACTCTTGTTTACCCAAGCAATCAAAGTGGTCTTCAAGTCAAGGTAACAGATATGGGGCAATTTTAGATCCCAAAATTGTGTAGCACACCCTACAGCATCCCTGGTCTTTGGACAGCAGTTCACTTCTGAAGGTAAATCTGACATACAGAACAGAGACTTGCTTTTAATTGGTGCCTTTAATCAGCAGCCAGGAATGTGCAGACAGACAAAAGCAGTGATTTTCACACCATAACCTGTGTCCTGAAGAAAACTGAGGTATTTTTCAACGACATTTTTGGGGAAAGGTTGCAGATACTGGTGAGTGCAGCCATCTAGGGATATTTATTTATGAATTTGGTTATTTTCCCTGCATAAACAAGGTGGTTATATTTCTATTCCCTTTTGTTATTCTAGTATTGAAGGAGCTCATTTCTCTAGTCAGGTAGAAGAAACAAATCCCATATTGTTTAAGAGATCAGTCACATGCAATAGATATCAATTAACGAATGCCAGGGTGCACCCGTAATGAACAACTGCTCGCACGAGGTGCATTTGCATCCGCTCTCCTGATACATGTCACTATAGCAGTAAAAATGAAAATCTGTTCACAAATGATTTGCGACACAGAAACCAGAAATGATACATTTGCTTCTATAAGCATTTTAAGAAATAACCTGACGCTATGTAAAACCTCCCAAAGCCCCCGTTCTCTCCACCAAAATTTTAATTTCCCAAGCTCTACCTGACGGGTACTGTAATAAACAGCATCAGGGTGTGGGTGAAGTGAACAAAACCAGAATAATGGCATGTGAGAAAAAGCTCCTTCACAGCATGGCATTGTTCCAAAACTCCATATGGAAATTAATATCCTAATGGGATATTAACCCTAAACCCTAAAGGGTTCGTGAAGCACAAAATGTTAAGGGCAGACAGAAATAGCTGGAGTGCTTCTGTGTCCTGACACACTCGGGGCACACAGATTGGCAAAGATGTCTTAGATGTACAAAAATATTTGGAAATTTTTCCAGCCTTTCCTGTCCAATCCTCTGTGTGAGGATTATATGCAAGTGTCTCACAGCGCTCAAAGCCAACTTACAACGACGTGATAAACCAACTCTCTCCATCTCCAGCATTCTTAGACGCTGATGAAGCAAAGAAACTAAAGGGAAATAAACTGATCAACATGCCAGAAAAATTTTTGAGGGCTCATAATTCAGATCTAGTGAAAAAATTCCTATTTCCTCCCTGTTTTCTAGTTTCCACCAAGAGGCACAACACCCAACAGGTCTGAACAAAGTCAGATGTCTAACTCCTGAGCCGGGGAAATGTTGCCCTTCCACTGGGAACCCACCCAACAGGTTACTGGAGCTCTCAGGTTCTCATGTACCCCCATTCAGGCTGGTTTTCCACCTCAAAAGGACACGCCAATTTCTACTACACGGAGGTTTAGCCCAGACAACTGCAAAATGACAGATACAGCCAGACTGTTTGGGGTTTTTTGTTTGCTTGTTTTGGTGTTGAATTTATCATAGACCGACCATGGAAAATATCAATCCTGAAATACTTTGAGAAAGGTATAGTTATAATAAAGAAACTCTATGGCTGTTCCATGGTAAACCACAGAACCAGAACTATCCTTCAGCAGCAGCTCTGGTATCCACCCAATAAAAATTCTATTACACAAGCCAAAATAATGACTAACAAGAGGCTCAATTCACAAACATGTCATATAGTAAATATTAATCCCATGGCGCAATATGTCCTCCAAATAAAGATGTGCTTTGACAAAGTCCCTCAGGGCAGGAAAGGCTTTTGAGCAGTTGCTCACTCGAGCTTTCCACCCAGCACTTCGATCGCTGCAAAGACAACGTTACGACCACGGGTGGGGAAAGGGGAATAGGAAATGTGAGGTACAATGATCACAACCCACTGTTCTAAAAATCGCTGGGAGGGAAGAAGAGCTGTGAATAACAAAACTACATTAGCCAATGGTAAGGCAAAGGAATCAGAGCTGTAATCAAACAGAAGTGTTTGTATCGCTGGCACCAAACCCGAATGAAGGGAACGTCCTTAGAAGATGGGCAGGAAAGGTGAAGTCAGAAACGCTGAGCTCCGCGCCCCGCTGTCACTGACTCCCTCTGAGCTTGAGCATGAAACTATCAACTCAACACCTTGGACTTCAAGAGTTACGAGAGACTAGAACATTATCTCATGAGATCGGTGAGGCAGGCAAGCATCAACATGGAGATTTTTTGTCATGCTGGTGATGCCAGCTCTGGATTAGCTGGATTAGTGCTGCCTTCTCTCCTGCTCAGGAGGTTAAATGCACCAGGCTCATGACAGGAGTTACTGAACCTCGCAGAACTTGGTTCCCGTAGCCGACACTAACCAAGCCTCATTTTGTTTACGCAACTTTCTATTTTCTTTGAAAGTTCAGCTACTTCCTAGACAGATGCCACAACAAAAAATTTACTAAACCTCTTTTCATGCCAACTTCTTCAGGTTCATTACTCATTCATCAGTCTTGAGATCTCTATAGCACGTCCTACATCATCAGTGTTGTCATTTTCCCAAATTTGAACTTTTCTCCTGTGAGGTGACAGGAATCTGTAGGTAGCTGAGTGTATTCCTTCTATCTCAGAGCTATTCAGGAGAAAAGGATGCTAAAAGTTTGCGTTTCAAGAAGACACTGGACACATATACGGAAGAGAAACCCATGGAGGTCTAGTGCATATGCAGAAACCATGTGCAGTTCAGGAGGAGACTGCAGCTGGAGGTTGGAAGAGCAGAGGAGGAAGCCATGTGCACACTCACCCTGTCTCGACACTCTTCAGGCCTTCCTAACGGCCAGCTTTGGAGAAAGGACCTTTGGTCTGAGGCAGAATGGGCACAAACAACATGTTCTTATGTAGCTAGGCTTCTTCCTACTCTACTTAAGATAGCTTGGCTATGCACAGGCAGCAGTCATTAACTTGCCAGCCATCTTATTTGATGGATGAGGTACAGGAGCCACCAAGTCATCAAGAAATGCTACCAAGAGGCTTCCCACAGGAGAGAATGGGGAGTTGTTGGGAGATACAGGGCAGGAGAGCATGGAGCTACACCAGCCCTTGGGTGCCAACCAGCTGACGGTCAGCAGACAGAGCTGGTGCCTGAGGCTACCTCACCTACAGATGGGCCCTGGGCCGTGGCCAGGCTATCTGCAGAGCTTTAGCTGACAGATCCATCCAACTGAAGCAAAGTGGTAATGATGTAAAAACAGACTGGCAAAGCAAAATAGAAAAAAAAAAGTCAAATACAGCTATAAACAAAGCAAGCAGCTGCTGCAATGAAGTGTGTTAGATTATACTGCCGCTACTCCAGGACTCCTATTCTCTTTTTAAAACTGCTGGTTTTCAGCAAACAGTTTTTTAAAAGTTCACATAATATCACGCTGTAAAATGTCCTATTCACCTAAACCAGTCTTGTAACATTATTTTATGCTGGAAGAAAATCTGGCTTAAACTTAAAACCTCTGGAAAACTTGACACATGTCATTACAATACACTGCACACTGGATACTTGAGCTAGTGATGGGTGAACTGCAGAAGACTGAAGCTTAGCTGATGTTTTAAATCCAGAGATCAGGCTAAAACCATGGGAGTGTCAGATTAATGAGATTTCTGGCACTTCCTGCTTCTGGGGGGGCACAGCCCTTCCTGGGATCTCTAGTCTTCGTTTCAGGAATGATGCCGAAAAGGAATCTCAAACGCGTGTCTATATAATGGTACCTTACCAACCTGGACAGAACGCTCTATGTTAGGTTAACAGTTGGACTCGATGATCTTAAAGGTCCTTTCCAACCAAAACGATTCTATGATTCTATGACTTGACCAAGCCCACTTGCTACCCATGAGAATAGTGCAATGAAAATCACCTACAGAATACTTCAAACATATCGGAGAGCCCTGACAAAATATGTCAGAGGTGAAAGCAGAAGGAAGTGATTTTAGTATTTCCATCACCAAACCTAAGCCTTACCATTAAAGTGCAAATTCTAATCATTACACAAACAATAATTTGGAGAGAGGCTCTTTATAGCATTTCGTGAAGACAGACCTAGGATGGACTGCAGAGAAGACTGAATTTATATCCTAAATAATTCCACAGCAAAACTGTAATCATTGATGATACATTATGGACTTGCTCCAGCACAAGAATAAATCATTAGGTTCTACACATCAGGACTACTCCAGTTTAGGTGCACTTACTTCAACTAAGTATGGTGTATCGGACCCAGCAGGGAGACACTAAAACACACCGACTGAGGAGCTAACCCTGTGAGTTCAATACTTTTCAGCCAAGGGGAACCTCTATTTAAGGCTCACAGGGCGATTACTGTGTCTCCGCAAAAACTTCCAGGTCGTAATAAAACCCACTATATTTAACTAATAAAATACTAATACTAATAACAATGTAGACCAATGGTAATAAGAATGATGTAGAAAGTATTTAGAATCAGAGCATCATACAAATTATTGAATAAAGCTTGGCTAAAACAGCTTCTAGGATGAAGGAATTTAATAAAACTTTTCCAAACCTGACTGTAAGGTCAGTTCAGATTTTTCAGGCTTAAAACTGAATTAAGGCAGATGGGAGATTGTTTTAAACCTAAACCAGTTTCTTCGTTTCCTTCCCAGTATGAGTTTTGCGAAATGAGGGACCGCTACCCTGGCTGCACCAAGTGCTTCATGGCATTCAAACGACTGCACGTAGCTGGGTACTGCTATGGATACAACCGAGTTTCATGGTGGCTATTCCAGTGTCAAACCAAAGTCAAATACTTTCATTCATTGTCCACAGAACAACGTACAAAGACTCTTAAATAACACCTGGAACTCTGGAACGTCATCCGTATGAAATGCTGTAATGTGTTTGCATTCGAAAGACATTTTCCTTCTTCTAGAGCTCCAAACTGGCCAGACCTGGGCCCAGTTGGGTCAAATTTCCTGACCTACTCACCCCAAATTACTCCGATGGTCCCAGAGTACAGGAGACTGCAGCATTTTTGAAGGCAAATGTGCTTAGCAGACTCCTTCCTGCTTCTTACTCTGCAGTTGCAAATCTTTTTTACTTCAGTGTTAAAACTCAACAGGTCCAGCAGTCTTGGATCAAAATTTCAGATAAAGTCGATGTATCAGGTAGAGCTCAAAAATTTTACCACTTTCTGAGAGCAGAACAGCAGACAGCAACCATGACAGGGGGACAGCAATGCAATTTTCTTGGCAAAAGAGCCCAATTTTCTTCTTTTCTAACAACTTAATAAATAATAGCAACCATTGTGCATCAAAAAAATCTCAGAGAAAACAACTTTTTTTAATAGATTATGAAAAATGTTAATAAAACAGTTCCTTTTCAGCTTTGGGATGGACACTTCTTGCTGCTAAGGAAGTTGATTTCTTGTTTTCCAACTGATCAGTACAAGGTATCTCAAAACAGATTGAGGATGAGATGCAACACTTGTCTTCTGTCTGTTAAGGAACAAAAAAAATCTTTTGTTCCTGTATTTTTTTTTTCATTTAAAAATAAGTATTTGTTTGCTGCTTAAGATCAAAATGTATTTTAAACTTATCTGGAGAAGGTTTTTTCCCCTCCAGTCCTGCCGCATGGAGAAGACAGCATTTAATAAGATTGTTATAGCTGAAGGGAGAGAGGGCGTGAAGGCATAGAAGAAATGAAATGGGGAAAGCAATCTCTCCCACACTTCTGAAGCGCTCCATTTCTTACATTTCATTCTCTCCCGTTCCCTCTCCCCTTCATAAGCAGCTCTGTTCCCATGTTCACTTGTTTACTTAATGTGCCACTGCTCAGACTGCGCATTTATTCACTCAACGTGACACAGGCTGTTGTTCCTCCTCGCGAGGGATGCTCCTGGGCAGGGGAGATGGTGACATGGAGCAAGCCACACAGCTATTGTGCTGGACACTCTGTGTTTCTGCCATCACAACGCTTGCCAGCTCTATCAATGTGTGTTTAAATATCATCACATATTAGTATGGAGATATGACATAAGACACAAAGATCTCTTCCTAAAGTATCTTAAGGTCTGGCCTTTCATCAAAACCTCCAGGTGACAGAACCTACTCAGGGTGGACTTCCCTTCCCCTGGACACAGCCCCTGGAGACCTGGGACACCTTCTAGGACATTGGTCTACATGCTTCGCAGCTGGAAGAAAGTTCTCATTGGATTTTTGATTTGTTTTTTCAAATTTCTTTTTTGGGGGCTCTGTAAAAGTGCCCGAGGAGACACAGAAAGCAGCTAGTGAGGAAGAACGAACGACCCACTGGCAGCAGCATGTGAACGTTGTGCAAGAGAATCTATAGTTGGAGATGGTTTGTAGCACAGACACCAAGCACCCTGTAAAATGTTTCAGATCTCCCGAGCACAGCTCCAATAGGCTTTGAAGTGTTGACATCACATAAAATAAAATGCATCGCAGTCCAAATTATCGCATTGGTTTTTCCCCCCTCTCCTCACTTTGATGGCTTCTACAAAGCATTTTATATGGTTGAATAAATTTGAGTAACTCTTTACAAGTAAATCAAACCAAAATGGTTTAAAAAAAAAAATATTGGATGCTTGCTACTAGGCTCCTTTGAAAAAATAAAGTGTGTTTCCAAATACGCTGCGTACAAGATGGTGTGATGCAGCCCGACTGGTAAACAGCAAGGAAGATGAATACCTCTCAACTGCACTGTGATTTTTCATCCTCAGACAATCACTGCTTCCCAAATTAATGACCAGTTTGTTGATTAATTGACAGCCTCTATCTAAAAATCAATTGTCCTTCCTTTCACTTACGTCCTGCCTTTTTGTGCAAGTGGCTGCGTGAGGTTTGCAAAAAACAAAATTTGCAAATTAAGATTAATTTATAATGGGATCCTTGGCCAGATCTCCCTCTATGTTGCAGCAGATGGACTTTTGTGTGAAATATTTTTCCTTAGTTGCTATAGAAACATGCCAACATATTTCTGCTTAAGTGATTTGCTGGAGAGCTGTTTGTTGTGTTGCCCAGCGCTGACAGGAGTGAATCATTTCTAGTCTTCAGTCAAGGCTGATTAAAACCTGGTCTCTGGGTGTCTTACCACTGCTAACCGCTACTTACAGGAGGGACATACTGTTAAAGTCATTATGGCAGGGACATTTGAAGCATGCCTTGCAGTAAACCAGGCAGGTGGAAGGTTAAAGTTACAAAAATGACTAAAAGCTGAGAAAAACCCAAGGCTTACACACAACGTTATGTAAAGAAAAGGCACAGAAGTTATGATGATCTTTAAAAAAAGGTATTTGTAAGATAATTGGTTCTAGAAGCCAATTATGATAGAAACAACCCCCAAATGGTATTTATTATGAAAAAGGAGAGATCACATGCCTTTTCAAAAGGCATTGCTTGACAGAATGAACCAAGTTCATCCATGTCAGGCGCTCACAGGGACCCTGCCCACAGCAAATGGCAGCAGGTCTGGTCCCACGCAAGTCCCACACCACAAATACACAGCTCAGGGGAATCCCACCGGTGACGTGGTTTCCATTAGATCTGTGCTGAAAGCCTTTGCTGTTCGGACTACACCAAACTCAACCTCAACAGCGTCAAGCTGAAGATGCTGGAGGCAGATGGCTCAAGCTATCTGTGCCCATGGTGCTTGGAGGATCAGAGCCAGACTCTCCAAGTATGCGCGTTTCCCTGCCTGACGAGCCAGTCCAGCCACAGCAGCAGTAGCCGCGTCTAAACCACGCAGCAGTTGGGCTTTCTGGGAGGCTGCCTTGTCCCTAAGTACCAATCACGGCACGCCATGCGTCTGTCCCCAAACCTGGGAGCTGGGAAGCCAAGGGAGAGTCAACACATAGGTAATGTGAATGATCATAGAATCACAGACAGAACGGTTTGGGTTGGGAGGGACCTTAAAGACCATCTAGTTCCAACCCCCTGACACGGGCAGGGACACCTTCCACTAGACCAGGTTGCTCCAAGCCCCATCCAACCTGGCCTTGAACACTGGGAGGGGGCAGCCACAGCTTCTCTGGGCAACCTGGGCCAGGGTCTCACCACCCTCACAGAAAAGAATTTCCTCCTAATATCTCATCTCAATCTCCCCTCTTTCAGTTTAAAACCATTCCCCCTCGTCCTATCACTCCATGCCCTTGTCAAAAGCCCCTCTCCAGCTTTCCTGTAGCCCCTTCAGGTACTGGAAGGTGCTAGAAGGTCTCCCCGGAGCCTTCTCTTCTCCAGGCTGAACAGCCCCAGCTCTCTCAGCCCGTCTCCATAGCAGAGGGGCTCCAGCCCTCTGATCATCTCCGTGGCCTCCTTTGGACTTGCTCCAACAGCTCCGTGTCCTTCTTCTGTTGGGGCCCCAGAGCTGGACGCAGCACTGCAAGGGGGGTCTCAGGAGAGCGGAGCAGAGGGGCAGAATCCCCTCCCTCGCCCTGCTGGCCACGCTGCTGGGGATGCAGCCCAGGACACGGCTGGCTTTCTGGGCTGCAAGTGCACGTTGCCGGCTTGTGGTGATCTTCTCGTCACCCATCACCCCCAAGTCCTTCTCCTCAGGGCTGCTCTACATCCATTCTCCGCCCAGCCTGTGTTTGTGCTTGGGATTGCTCCACCCACATGCAGGACCTTGCACTTGGCCCTGCTGAACTTCATGCAGTTTGCACAGGCCCAGCTCTCAAGCCTGTCAAGGTCCCTCTGGATGGCATCCCTTCCCTCCAGCGGGGCGACTGCACCACACAGCTTGGTGTCATGGGCAAACTTGCTCAAAGCATTTGACTTTCTATGAATCTGTGTTCCAGGGTAAGCTGGCAGAACAGACACAGCCTCAGAAACTGAAATGACAAAGCTTTGCTAGGGAGCTGACAAACCCTCCCATTTCTAAGGAGCTGGTACCAAAGACCATTTCACCCGTTCTTCCATCCTCCTGCTCTGTGCCTCAGTTCCTCCACTTGTAAGACTTAGCAGAAGACACTGACCACCCGCCGATGCTGTGGGATCTACCAATTAAAGTTTCCTGTAAGAAGCAGATCTAACTACACAGCGATGGGAGGCTCACAGCATTTCAGGAAGCTGCATGAAAAGAAGCAAACCCTGAGATTAGACTGAGGAGGCAATTCCCAATTCCCAGTTCCCTCAGATACAAAACTGCACATACAGCCACGTTATTAAATCGCTTGTTAAACCTAGAGATAAATTTCTGTTTTGGAAACAATATGATGTCATGGACTGTTAAAAAGTATGTTTCTTAATAAACTTTTACCCAGAGCTGGCTGCCAAGCCTGCCTCCTTTTGTTAGTTAGCCATGAGATGCTGCTGCTCAGTATTAGCACTGGAGCCTTGCACTGGTGAGCCTTCAGAGGTGTTTATAACAGGCTCTTTAACTGGCATTTTCTCTCCATTTTAACATTTTCCTCATTTCTGTCCCTATTTTTGAAGTACACTCCCACAGTGGCATTTCTCCAACTCCTCTTACCTCCAAGTGAAGGGCAGGCTACCAGCTACCTTTATAGTTAAAGCCAATTTTTCTGCTTGGCCAGCTTGCAGGGGATCTTAGTCCATGGAATAGTTGATTCTCTGCCCATGGCAAGCGCATGAGTCATCCCTCCAAAAAGTATAACCTCTGCTGTCCCTCACTGAGATGTCTAGGAGGCCTGAAGGGCCAAAAGGCTCTCTGGATATGTCTCATGTTATTTCAGGATGCCCAAAGCTGTATGATTTAAAGATAACTTGCAGGAGATGGAGGACCAGGGAAGATGACATTTAAAGTAGTTTGGTTCTTGGTCCCATGAGTGTAAGCCTTGAGTAAGCCATGAAGTTATTAAGTACATACTCCAGAGCAACTTAAGCAGACAAAGCAAGAACTAGGGTAATCCAGGTTCCTTCACTGCCCAACTTGCAGTCCTCAATGAGTTACTTGGGTTTTCATCATCTGGTGCCCCCGTATCTCCCAGAACACACAAACTCAACCCTCCACCCTCTGTGCTAAGGAGGAAAGTATATTTTTATGCCTGAGGCATAAGAATCTGGCAGCAGAAGACAATCTGTTATAAAAAAATGATTCGATGGGTCCATCACTGCCTTGCTGAGACCACACGTCTAGAAGAGGATATATTCCTGTTAGCAATAACTTCACCTCACTGCAGAGTTTGTAAAATTATAGCAGGGCTTCAAACCTGGGGATTCAAGTTCCCTTTGTCTGGGGGAAGAGTTTTGGGAGGTTTCACATTTATTAAATCTATTCTCCAGGTGCTTCTAAAATAGTAACAGTAAAGAAGCAAAAATTCCCTTCCAGCCATCATATGATCTCTGTAGTTGCAGAGCATGAACTTTTCTGGAGGCTCCAATACTGGAAACTGTTATGCCTGTTAATTTGGACAGGTAGATAGTGCTATTGAATTCAATTAGACATCCTGCAGATTGATGGAAAACACTGCTCTTTCTTTACCATCGGGCAATAGTTTATAAAGTATCTTTCAAAATACTTTTTTTTTTTTTTTAAGTTGGCTGAATGTCCTATTTGTGAAAAGAAATGAAGCTACAAATGTTCTTCCTCATCTAAGACTCCCTGTTAGAGATGGGGACTATGCAGACCCTCGGACCGATCCAGGATGGGATTCTCATGCTCCTGGGTTCTTAAGTTTGGAACAAATCGATGTGTCTCTTCCATGAGTTGCAGGGAGCACTCGCATTAATAAAAGCGTAGTTCTGTTTTCGTGCTATTTGCCTTTTGACACTGTTGTAGACACAGATGACTACGGACAGATAAGGGGGGAGTACAAAGCAGCAGGCTCCAAATTTCCTGTGTATTTAATAGCAGATCATTTGGAAGGGTTGCGATGCTCCTGTCACAGAACACAAAGCATGGAGTAGGTCTCATTTAAATTACCACAGGATTCAGCTTGCTTTTGAAGGCCCTGCTTGTTTCCTACCGAGGAAGAACGAAAATACCAAACAGCAATATTTGTTGAAAGCTCTGAGGTTTCCCCTTGGCCACAAGTGATAGTAGATCTTGTGAAGTCAAGTTCTTCTTGATCCTTTTGAGTTGTGCTGCTGGGCTTTATCTACCATAGCTGCAGGATGTCACGAACTTCCACGAAAGGACTGACAATTTACATCTCCAGCCTCTTGGTATATTACTGCTCCTAGCCAGTTCTATGAGAAAGGCAAAATGGTTTCCCATCTCCTTCATCCTTGCTCCTCTCAGTTCCTCCCTGATTCTCCAAAAACCCCAAATCAAACCAAAAAAACATCGTGAAAATGCTTCGCCTACAATCCAGTTACTAGGTGGAAGATGAGGGAGCTCACCTACACTAAAAGACTAAGCAAATGTCTCAGTTGTGGTAAGTCTGCAAGGTGAAGGAGCTCTTGTCCATTATCCCAGAAGTCTTTTGCCCACTAGCTGCAGGCTCTTCCTCACTATGTTTCTATGGAAGTCATCCACCCTCCTGAAATGCCTTTTCACTGCCAAGAGGAATGCCACCTCTTTCGACACAAGGTCTCTGTGAAGCAGCGATGACTGTCTCTCGTCCAGGAACATTCTGGATGTAGGCAAACAGGCAGCATGCTCCTAGGCTGACTCGACTTTTTTCCATGAACAGACAAGTCAGAATTGTTCAAGACAAGAGAATACCGCCTTTTTCCATGTTTGTGCCTATCATGGTTAACATTTAGCTGTGAAAATGGCAGTGGAAATTTCATTTGAGAGAAATCCATAAACAAGAATGACCTTATCCAGGGCAGAATTACATAAGTTTTGATAGGTTTTGGAGGCAACTTCATGACTCTTACCACTGACCCTTCAGGAAGGTACAGGTGTAGGGTGTGGGAACGCTGTCCCACCACAACACAGCCCACCAGAGAAGTCTCCCTAGTCTATGTATCAGACATTTACAGAGACCAGCAGAAGGGAATTCTCATTTTGATTTGGGTGGGAGGCTCTGCTATGAATACAAACACTAATAGTTACAGTTTCCAGGATGAGAGTGATGAACAGGAGCAGGGCAAGAGGGATATGGGACTTTGGCAGAAGAGACCCCAGGCTGTAACTATCTGAACCATGAACTGTCTGCAGAGCCAGTGTGACCTGCCTCCAGAAAGGCACATATGGTGTTGCAACGCTTTTATCCTACCTATTAGGACCCACTCTATGTGGAACAGCACCGAGACTACACTGTAGAATAATATCAAGCCCCAGTAGCTGCAGGGATGCTCTACACAGGGGTTTCAGTTGGAAGGCAGAACCAGTGATGAAATGCATATAACACAGTAAAAAGTTATTTTAAAAACTGCTGCTGAGAATAGATGATACTCTTAAAATTGCCAGCTTGCTCAGAGCCAAGCAAACCACCACACGTGCTGCCACGTGCTGAACCGCCACACAGGCAGGTAGATTATTAGAAAAAAAAAATGTAGTGCTGCAATGACGATGGCCAGGTACGTCAGAAGCTGGGAAAGGAAAGCCAGGTACCCATCTGCAGAGCTGGCAGCTTCTCTCCGTTCCCCCCCGTGGCGTGCTGCGAGACAGATGTGCAGATGGGTGGTTTTGCCATCGAGCAGCGCGTGGCACTTAGCCACGTCTCTCCAATGAATTCTGATGCATTTAAACACAGGTTGCCACCACATTTCACATATGTCATCGAAATGAACATCTGACAATCGTGGCAAGAACTGCAAATATTAGTTACTCCCCCTTCTCCCTCTTTGTCACCAATTTACAAATATATTTTAATTGTGCTTATGCTTCTATTGGGTTTACTTTTATATTCACTCAAATGCTCATTAAAAGCATATTTTAGTTTCACGCACTAATATTCACATGAAAAATGCTACATGAGATGCAACACCAGGTTTCACAAAACCTACTGCCAGACTCTGACACAGAGACAAACAATCCAGACAGGGATTTAGCCAGAGCTCTCCCAACAAGAACCATGTACATACATGCAATTACATTGTGTGAAAGCAAAACCCACAAAATTTATTTTAAGCTTTGCTCCAGCCAAAACACTTTATGTTATTAGCCTAATTTTCCTGGATCCCTCTGGGAAGATAGCCTACTTCTTTCCCAGTGCCTTCTTCCAGTTCTCTTGGTTATAATAATTTATCCAGCCTGGGAGCAAGACCCATCATTTGCATTAATCACAACTAACCAACGCACGTGAAATTGCAAACGCGGTATGAATCCAAGCAGCCATCCTCTCACAAAAATATCTCCCAGTGAGACATATAAAACATGCTTTTATTCACCACGTGCTTGTATGGCATTAGCAGAATAGGCCCCACTGGGTTATAAAAGGCATCTGAGCAGTCAAATGTTGGGGCAGTCTCTGCACCAGGGTATGCAGATGAGGCCACCAGAGTTGGTATAGATTCTACAAGTGACCCTCTCCTTCTGAATATGGCCTGTGTAATTGTCCCCAGGCTGGCAAGGGGAGCCCATGCTCCTGATGATGATCAGGGGAAAAAAGTCAGCACCTGATCAGTTGTGGTAATGAAGAACGCCTGTGCCAACAAACCCTGAGTATCTTGGTTGAAGTTTTGTCTTCAGTACCTTGGGCAACCATACAAGGATCAGCTGTATCCTCACAGCGGGTCCCCTTCCAGATGGAATCCTTCCCAGCCCAAGCTGCTGGGAACCACTGCTGGGGCAAGCTAAAAGGTGACGTTCCTGCTCTTATATTTGTACAACCTAACGTGACCTGTTGTTCATGGAGATGCACGTTTGAACCATTTCTGCTCCGACTGGCTGGAGAGCAATCGCAGTGCAGCGGATGTGACACAAGCTGTGGTGCAAGATACGCAAACGCAAAGCAGGACGCAGTGCCTGAATCTGTGCTGCAGGTGTGCTTCCAGAGCTTCCAGAGTACGCCAATAATTTTACTACAGACAGCTCAATGGCACCTGTAAAGCTGGACCTACACTTTTGCATAGAAATGTTCTCCAATGAAGAGTAATCTTGAGACAGACTGCAGTTTGCAAAGTGCTTCCATTTACCTTAGGTTGAAAGGTTTTGCATTATTAAAAGCAATTAACTCATGCTTAACAATTAAAGGGAACAGAAATGCTCCCTTCCCTCTGTTGTACTTCATTTGCCCCGTTCCATTTCTTTAACTTCAGTAACCTCGTGACCATTGCTGCTAGGAGATTAAAATTAAGACACTGAACATATATTCTCCATATGCTTTTGGTGTCTCAGTGTATCCAATGCTTCACATAAGACAGCTTGGGTCCAACAGCCCATCCTGCTACGTGCTCAACGCTCCAGAGCTCAGCCACAACAAACCCTCAGAAATCTGAACACATTAGCAATTAATTTTCCTACCTTTGAACTGAGACAACACTATCCTATTGCAGAAGCTGTGTTTAAAAACATAATGCAGCTTGACACTGTTGTCCGCTGGTATGTACAGATAGACGGTCTGAAGAACTCAGACTGAGATGAAGATACTTGCAAAAGGTTCAAGAAAAAAGTAAGTAAAACAAAAAGCCCTCTTTTGGAGGTAAATCGAGTGAGTTCACAGTGGTGCTCTCTAGAAGGAGGAAAAAAAAATCACATAAAGGAGGATAGTGTCAACTCCCTCATACCCAATGGGCCTCAACTCCATCTTGGAAGAACCAGCTCCATGGATAAGACTGGTCTCTCCATGCTAGTCAAGTTTTTCTATATGACAGTAGCTGATGGTTGGTCACCACTAGCGGGTTAGAAAACAGGGTCTAGAGTCTCTCCCTGTGGTCCACAACAAGCACTGCTGACTCTAACTGCAGAGTTAACCCCCGGCCTCCTTTGCAGCACTTTGGGCACAGTCCAACCACTCTTGATTTCCTTCACAGGTCACCAATCTCCAAGTCACTGGGAGATCAAGCTGTACCCTATTGAACTGCTCGTGTTTTCTTTATTCCCCTGTGGGCTTAACAGAATTATTTAACAGGAACGCAGGATCTCACTGCCTCTGGCTCTCAAGAAAATCTCCTTTTTTTCCTCCAAGAGGAAGATATTTAGAAAAATGGATTCTTTCTTTCTTAAGTCCCTCCCTTCCAGCTTCAGCAGATTAAACTTCATGTAATAAATAGACTCACAGCATCAGATGCTCTTAGATACTCACTGATCTCTCCACAAGAGTTGCACTTTCATGAAAGCCCTGCTGCCCCATGCTCTCAGACCCCTCAAGGCACTCCCTGAGAGCTTCCATGTCTCCTTCATCACAGCACCTCAATCCTGAACACTCACAGTCCTGCGCCAGGGTGTCCCTTTGGGTGCAGAAGGGACACCTCCCTACCACAAGATGAAGTTTGGTTCATATGAAGTGGCTGATACACTGTTTTCTTACCAGCTGGAGCTGCAATTATCCTAATACTCCGTTACGTTAAAGATGGCACACAATGTGGTTCACATTGAACACGGAAGACAAGCTTGAGACAAATCCTCAGCTCATGCAAGTGCCCATGGCTCTCCTGGCTCTACTTGAATTGCCTCCCCTCTTCCAGCCGAAGATCTACCCTTTAGGAAAGCACAGGAGTCCAAGCCGGTGGCATTTACTCTCCAAAAGCCCGAGAATCAGCTGACGTAAATCACTCTTACACTACACTAATTTCTATCAGTAGACATTTGTTTGCCTTTAATTTACATCTCTCATGCGTAAGTGTTACCTGTTACTGAAAACTGAGCCCTCAGAGTGTCCCAAGGTGTTAGAGATAAGCTTAGAGCTAAAGCAATAAAAAACCTGGGTTTTTAAACACGTACCAGTTCAATATGCTGTATTTACTGGTAGTCCCTGAACCCACAATCTTCTACTAGTTTACAAAGAACAGTGAATTAAAGATGGTGATGATACAAATATGCTTCCTTCAGTCTAGTCCTTAAATTCTTCACTCCATCCTTGGAAATCTTAAATGAAATATTATTGATGAGGTTCTGCAGTAAGAACACAGTCCGGGTGTAATAAATTACTAGTAGCAAGCTAATGTTTTCATTTTTTTTTCCCAAACACAGAATCCACTCCGTCCTACTAACTCCCTCTTCTCTACGGCTTCGTCGGAGAGGGCTGTCTGCAGGAGCCTTTCCCTCCCTCGGCCTCCCCTGGCTGCCAGCAGGAGATGCCAACAGCCCTGAAGAGATGAGGCACAGCCCCAGGGGAGCACCGCTTGTAAGGGTAGTATGAAAACGACTTCATAGCGAGAGGGGTCATAAAGCAGCGAGGGAGCAGGCAATGGGAAAGAGGGGAGGTATTATCCCCACTCGGAAAAATTTTCTCATATGATTGCTCGATACATCTCTGAATGCGCCATACAGGCAAAATCCAGAGGGAATAAACACAGTGCTGGAACAGATTTTGGTGGGTATGGCCAGTCTAGCTGCCAACGAAGCTGGGTTTCTTGAAAGCAGCTCACATCGTGATGGGTTTGCACAACAGGAACAAGCAAAGGGCCAGGATCCGTACGTGCCAACACTTCCCTCCACTGCCACCAAAGGAGTTATGCCAGCTTATATTGACCAAGGATCTGGATAGCATTTCAAATCTAATAGTAATATTAAAAATATTCTGCATTCAATACAAATATGAAGCTCTTGTTTGAGAAGCAAAACAAAATTCAGGGACTCTTCTCAGTGGTGCCCAGTGACAGGACAAGGGGCAACGGGCACAAACTGAAACATGGGAAGTTCCATCTGAATACGAGGAAAAACTTTGCTGTGAGGGTGTCAGAGCCCTGGCACAGGCTGCCCAGGGAGGGGGGGAGTCTCCTTCTCTGGAGATATTCAAACCCACCTGGACAGGACCCTGTGCAACGTGCTCTGGGTGCCCCTGCTTTGGCAGGGGGTTGGACTGGATGATCTCCAGAGGCCCCTTCCAACCCCAACCAGGCTGCGATTCTGTCAATAGTAATGTGTTTTAACACTGCAAAAGCATCCCTACTTCTCAAGCAAAGTTCTCACTGAAGCCTTAGCACAAGATGACAACCAAAGCTAATGTTTGGTCCAGTATGACCACAGGAAGAACAATTCACCGCAGGGAATGTTCAAAATTAAGGGCTACTGCCACCTCTGAACGCATTTTGACACTCATTTTTCAGCCTTTCATAAACCATAAGTTTCATTCGTTCTGGGGCTGAGTCATGATTTACTTCCCTAACTAAAAACAGATCACTAAATGATAATATACAGACTTTTCATATTAATTTTTCATTATTTTAATATGGTTAGTATCCTATGTGTATATAAACTATGAATCCAGGTAAAAAAAACAGGAAACTTTCCAAACACGGACATACTTCATATTTCCTTTATTCAATGTGTTTATGAAGTGGGATTCAATGGAAAGTGTACGGGAACCGAAAGCGGAGCGCGTATTCTGCACCCACGTAACTGAGAAAATGTAGGACTGGAAAAAGACAAATCAGACGTATGATGTTTACATGCTCTTGTAATGTAACTTTGTCTAGAGACTATAGAGTTGCACAGTTAAGTTCCCAAGAAGTCAGCTTAAATTCATTAAGCTCATTAAAACTTCCCTGTGTATAAGATGCACTATAACACAGCTGTCTTGCAGGGCAACTGACTGCTTCTAAAATACCATTCTCCTCTTCCCCCTAACGATGAGAGACTCAGAGTAACAAACTCATAATTGACTAATATGCAATTGGCATAACTTCTAGCATGAAAAGAATCGGTTTCTATCACTTATGCAGATTAACTGGTAGGAGAAGATATAAATGTGCCTCATTTCTGGTATAGGACAATACATATTGAAGCAGGCGAGTTTACCTGTGAAAGCATCTGTCCCCATGGAGCCTGTCTGCCAGCAGCGTGAACGGCGCTAATGCTGGTACTGGTATGAGGCTCGGGAGGAGACTCAAACCCCCGATTACCACAAGGTTTAAAGACATGACTTTTTCCTTCAGAGAAAAAAGTACTTTTCTAGGTACTTTACTCAGGCATTGTCACAACCCTGTTTGGTCAGTAAAAAGGTGAAGTCACCATTTCTTCTACGAGTATTTTGGGTTAGCAGTCACAAGGGAAACCAAAAAGCTAAAGACAGGAGTTACACAACTCCTGCTTGTGTGTAATTTGAAAAAAAGGACAGAAGGAGATATCATTAGTAACACCCAAGAGGTGAACGGAAGCTGTAGGATTCAGCTGGGCAATGAACCAAACTCTCCATCAGAGCTGAAGAAACAGGCTTGGAGTCTCCCGAGGACAAGCGGACCCTACAGCAGGATGCCCTTTGGTTTCAGCATGACTCCCCTCGTCCTTGACTGCAGTGACAAGAAGAGCCCTAGCTCAGAGGCAGACAGTGCCACCTGCCTTTCTCCAGGCACCTTGCCTAGAAATGCTTAATCTCTGCCAAGTCACCTCCTTGGCATAAGATATTCCTCCAAAGGAAGTCAATTGTCCACAGACACGTAGCTCCGCTTAGAGACACTTGTTAAAAGAAGCCCACGCGCCCCTCCCCAATATTCTCAAGCATGGTTAGGATTCCAGTATTCCATCTCTATCAAGGTAGTTTTGATCACCCAGGGCAAAATCTTTGCTTAAAAAGAACTGGTTTGCTCCCAGAGACCACGAGCTTTCCTGGGAACTATTTTTTTCTCTTACATTAACTGGGAACCACTGCAAAAGCTCTTAAAACATGAAAAACCCTGAACCTGAAAACATCACTGGACAGCATGAAGATATCTCCACGTGGTAGGTGATGCTGGGGAAGCATGCTGGGCTGATGACAATGTTGGAGACACGGTCCTCCATGTAGCCACACGCAGCTGTGGCGATTCACATCTTCTGCGATACTCTAACACGGCTCACTCTTGCCTTGGTGGCTCAGCAGAGCATGGAAATTCATTCAAACTACTTCTATTACACTGCTTGCTGCTATACAGCATACCCACCCATCAGGAAGAGGAACATTGTAGTTCCTCTTATCCCGTTCCAGAGATATTTCAAATAGGTGGAGGTTTAAATACCACAAGTGAAAGCTGCAGACATAAATGACATATTTGTTTGTGTGAATCCGCACATGGCTAACCTTACAGAATGTAAACCAAACCCGAATAATGGGACCCAGATTACAATGGAAACCAGCTCTCCACAATGAGCTACAGATTCTCGTGTCTGAGAAGTTTGCAGTCAGTTACAATAAAAATCAAGAGCTCCAGCCCGGCCAGCCCCCAAGTCTCCATAAATATCAGTTTTCCCTTTTTTTATTGTTAGCAGAAGCAGCTCGGCAGTGGCATGCCACCACGCTATTAGTAAACACACGTTATTATAAACACAGAACAGAGAGCATAATAAGCATCAAGAAAAAAATGAAGGAAGAAATTACACAACCAACTGAGTCCTAAGAAAACAATTTCAGGAACACAAGGCTGCTCTAGCTGGAAATGCCACGGTGGTACCCCGCACCTGAGGCTTTCTGCCACCCCTCTCTCAACATTGATGCTACTTGTGAAGCCAGAACAGGAGCTGTGAAGAGGACCTGGTGGGTTTCTGTATTCTCTGAAAATGACTCCAGATCAAGAGACAGTTTCTTAACTGCCAGACTGGCAGATGCTATCAGGTTTACAAGAATCAGGCTACGATCTTCCCACCTTTTAACTACCACATATAACAGCAAGATGTGTTAAGAGAATTAAAATAAGACAGTGCTTCTATGGGGTCCGTCCACGCAGGGGACCAGAAACTCTTGGTTATCCAAGCATCTGAGAGAGTCTGATGCTTCCTGCAGAACTGGATTTCAGTTCAGGACTCCAGTGAACTCCCTCAAATTTATAAAGGCTCAAACTGTGCATTCCTGATGCTGATGGGCTCTCCTACCCCCCACGACAGCACTGCTGTGAGAGGAAGCTCTGGGCAGCCAAAGGCAGCAGCACCGTCACCGTGGCTGCGCCCATCACATCCCTCTCCTGCAAGACCACCTCCTTTCTCTCCACGTGTGTGAGGCCATGGGAAGCAATGAGGGAACAACACAGAGCCCACCATACCATCTGTAATCCTGTACCCCATGGTTGTCTTCATCACAGGCAACAGCTGCGCTGTACTTTGCCAACACCAAATGAAAGGAGAGCTTCCAAGTCTTGGTTTGACTTATTCAGGAAGGACTACGTGTAAGATCACAAAGAGTGAGTACAGATCAGAAAGTACAGGGGAACAACACGAACGATACTACCCACTGCTACAAGCTGTTGCACAGTGCATTGATAAACATTTTTAGGATTTTTGTAAGCACCAAAGAAAAGGGACTTTCTGCAGTCACAGTAGGTGTGAGAGGCTGCAGTGTCCTTCTCCAGAGATCAGGAGAGAAGATCCCTACAGCGATCACAGCGCAGACGGATCAAAGTTCAGTTGAGTAGATGCCAGGCAATATCTCTGCCATGGAGAAGTTCTGCAGAGAGACACTGCATGATATTTGACAAATGTAGATATGGAGACCTAGAGTGAGAATAGAGAGAGATCATGGACCGAGTCCAATGGTAGATCATGAAAGGTGATGATGGATCTCTGAGTCTGAGTTTCAGCTAGAAAGTGACCCGTACAGATTTGAGACCATACAGCAAGAAGCTGGAACTGACTAGACAATGCCCAGGATGAAAAGGAACTCAAGATATATAGAGAGCCTTGAATGTAAATACCCAGAGAAAACTGAGAAGTTGAGGGAAAAAAATATGGGACACAGTAACCTCTCCCTTTGCCCAAAGGAGATTGAGAAATTGTTTCATGGAGGTAAAAGGACAGCTTAGAAGAGGGTGATAAACTGCAGCTCCTATTTCTGAGATGGGAAAGAAGTAGAAGAGACTTAAAGTGAGAGAAGGAAAGATACAGCAAAGAGAAGGAGAGATCATACTGCAATTTTTCAGTCATCTGAATTTATCAGTAAGATCACGCATAAGAAGGGGAGGGCAAAAGTAGCAAGTCGGAAATACTTAAGAAGTGTCTGGGATGATGCAGATGGAAGATGTGGAAAGATGTGCTTTGGGGGAAAAGCTACAGTGATTTTCAGTATGATCATTAGAATTTGTCTTGATAAATAAAAATTAGTTCTAAGGCATACATAGGTGGTAAAGTAACTTGTTCTCATTTGGCACCTGATAAGCAAGGAAAACAAGTGTGTTTTACACAGTAACACAGGGCCAAATGGGAGCGTAACAGAAAGAAGGGCGTGGGGTTTGTACTTCTGCTATCATTTAGAAAAGTCTACTCTTACCTACATGTTGCAAAGTCCTTTTGGATCTTGTTTTAAATAGATGGCCTTGCGCAAATGTTAAGCTGATGTCTGTCTTCTACAGAAAAAGGGAGGAAAATATGTCTGAAAATCCTCTCCTCTCTGCCTGGGGAAAAAAATATTCCACGACTTGTCAAAGTTCTCAATATTAGATGCAGATGAGCAAAAATTGCTCAGCAATTTTAGCAACATCTCTATGGAATGTGGAAAAATGGTTAGAAGTGGTAGTTCACAAGAGGAATTGCTAGAGACAGCTTATAAGGCCGGCATCTGCAGTTCAAAAAGAATATCACTAGTGGCCTCGGCCGGACCGGCCCAGCCTCTTCCCTCTGTCCTGCCGCTGGCCCGTGCCGCCAGCAGCAATTTCCTCTGGAATGTCCACTCCAGTGGAAGTAACATCTGGTATGTCCATATGGGGCTGGACAACAAGTGCATTTGTTGGACACCCTGTAGCAAGAGAGGTTAACACTAAGCCTTTAAGTGGTCACAAGTAGACTTTGAAGTTAACGGCCTCTTAAGATGAAGGGGGGAAAATTTCACACCTCTTGGTGCTATTGTTTTAGTTGGTCTCCAGACTCAGGAAGACAGCAGTGGGTTGATTTACATTAAGAAGCCTACAGTAATGTTGGCAACCAAATGAGCTATGGAACTTAAAAGTTCAAAATCTGGAAAATAGAGCATGATTTGCAGAAAAATGCTAAATCCACAGGATCCATAACCTTTCCAGTGCGGCAAAGCTGGATGTCCTCAGCTTCTATTAAAAATAAAGACTAAATAAAGTACACAGTTGCTCAGTGCACGATTTAAGGTTGATATAATGCACACAATAAAGGGGCTGTTGCAGTGTCTAGGCTGAGTGGGCTGAAGTAATAAAGGCAGATGGCAACAGATTAGCAAACGGTTTTTACTACTTAGCAAATGGTGTACGCTTCTGTGAGCAGCTCAAGCAGGCCCAACAGCTTTTCAGTTTCACATCATTTTCTTCTCTCATTCCCTTTGCTGACAAAACTATGGGCAGGGGATATGTTCTTAGTGCGATGCTTATGCTGAATTCTGATCAAAATCTCAGTCAGGCCCTGAGCGTATAAAAATTGATGAATCACGTTAATTGAGCCTTGATAACTATTTGTTGTTTCATGACGTATTTATAGTTGCTCTGACTCTTACAGCAACAGCGCAGCTGGACATTTAGCATTAACTCTGGATTCCAGAAATTTGAATTTTTCACAATTTCACATGGATTTAGCTGTAACCGTTTGGAACAGACTCACAGCAGAATGCGAGTGATGGTGTGAACAGGGAACAAATTCAGGTGTGGTTTCCTGTAAGGACAGCTGCATAAGAGAGAAGGTATCTGGTAATCAGCTGGCCCCGAAACACTTAGGACACAGGCCAGAAGGAGAACAAGTATGAAAATACTAGTGCAATTAAAGATAAAGAAAATAGATTAGTGATTTTTTTTAAAAAAAGTATGCTTGGCTTTAACACTGTGTGTGGTGTTGGTGAGTCACCCAGGATAGCATACCCAGGACACCATCAGTGATAGGCAGCATGTGAAGCTAATTTAAAACTCTCTCAACTCAGATACAGAGTTAAGTTGAACCTGCCTGCCTTAAATTAAGTCAACGTATCAATTTGCACAATAATTTGTGATTTAAAATGTACATTCTGCACACATTTCCCATTTAAGAGAAAAAAAATAGCATCCACATTGAATACCTTTGCTTGTATGAAAGATCCTTTCCCAGTATTTTCATATTCTTCTGGCTACCACAAATAACGTCAAGAGCTGGAAAAATTATTTCTGGAACACGAACATTCTGCCCTTTTTCAATGAAGTCCAGATTTCCCAAACACAGCCCGTTACCGGCGATGCCTCAGCACTCGGGGATACGAGCCCGGCTGGCACGGGCAGCTCCCAGCAGCTTCACCGCAGAGAAGGTGCTCAGTGCCGTGGGACAGCACAGCCAAGAGCAAGATTTTCAGATAGAAGAGATCAGCGTAATTTCATTTACACAAGTGATGCTGTGTTAAGCTGAGCACAGGACTAACTAAAACTGCACACTCCTACCTGGCCCTTTCCTCTCCTGAGATCCATTTCGATACACGAACAGTACGAGGATTATTGAGACTTTTATTTATTCATTGGCATCGATTTATTATTTACTTTCTCTAATAAAGAGGTTAAGATGTTAGCAGAAAGCTACGTTTCTCTCAAGGAACAAGGAATAAAAAAAGAGCGGATGCTTGTGACTGTGGGGTTAGGAAAAGCCTGGCAGAGCAGACAGGATCCCTAATGCCATAATGAAGATAAGCAGATGAAAAGGGACACTGCGGATTGCCACTGGCTCGCAGTTAAGTGGTGGGTTTGTAAAATAATTCCTTCTGATTCATTTTCTGGTTACATTATGGTTCTTCAGTCAATTATATTACCGCATGGGGTTTTAAACCAGATTCCTGAGCAAACAGTGAACACCAGACAAATTAGTTGAAAAACCCAACCCAAGCAATGTTCTGCATCACACAAGTTTTGATGAGTATTACGATTGATAATATTCTGCTCCGCTCTCGTGAGACCCCCCCTGCAGTGCTGCGTCCAGCTCTGGGCCCCCAACAGAAGAAGGACATGGAGCTGTTGGAGCGGGTCCAGAGGAGGCCACGAAGATGCTCAGGGGGCTGGAGCACCTCTGCTATGGAGACAGGCTGAGAGAGTTGGGGCTGTTCAGCCTGGAGAAGAGAAGGCTCCGGGGAGACCTTCTAGCACCTTCCAGTATCTGAAGGGGCTACAGGAAAGCGGGAGAGGGACTTTTGACAAGGGCATGGAGTGACAGGACGAGGGGGAACGGTTTTAAACTGAAAGAGGGGAGATTGAGATGAGATACTGGGAAGAAATTCTTTCCTGTGAGAGTGGTCAGACCCTGGCCCAGGTTGCCCAGAGAAGCTGTGGCTGCCCCCTCCCTGGCAGTGTTCAAGGCCAGGTTGGATGGGGCTTGGAGCAACCTGGTCTGGTGGAAGGTGTCCCTGCCCGTGGCAGGGGGGTTGGAACTAGATAAGCTTTAAGGTCCCTCCCAACCCAAACCATTCCATGATTCTATGATAACAGACAAACCCTCTGCTTCCTACTGGTGTGCTCGTGCCCTTCAGACCTACAAATGCTTTGCGTGCACAGACCCCAGAGCTGATTTTATTTTCAACTACTCTCAATACATTCACAGATGCAGAAACTCCCAAATAAAGAAAAGGATTCTGTGAAATGGGGGAGTGGGGGGAAAGGGGAGACACACAACCGTTAGCTTGTACAAAAATGCTCTCTGGTGTTGGAGGAGCTGGGTGAACTTTTCTTTAGGGGGAAAGCCAGTGAGACCTCTCGCTAGCCTTCCCCCCAAAGGAGCCCTTGTGTCCGTACAGCCAAGGCTCCTCGTTTGGCTCTCTGCGAAGGAGCTTTTTCAGAAAGAGAAATGATCTCATTACTGTAATTCTCTTTGTTTGAAGAACTTTCTCTCTGCTGTAATTATGATGCTTAACTTGCATCGTCTTGCCCTGTGCAGGCTCGGTAGTGTGAACAAGCCAGGACTAGGGGTAAGACAAGGAATGCAGACTAAGGGAGGGATCTCAGCTGGTTTTTGTTTATCCTCAGGGCTGCCAAGAGAGAGAGCCTGGGCACCTGGGGATGTGCCAACCCATCGCCTCCGAGGCTTGAGCATCCACATCCTTTTGGGGTTCAGACAGCTCCTCCTCCCGTGGTGCCCTGTCTTGGTTAAGGGTGCTTTGTGGGATGGGGAACTTGCCCTCACAAGTCCTGCCCATAGAGAAAGAAAAGCAAGAGTGAGGCAGCTCATCCAGAGCTCCCACGTAATGTATTAGCAGCACTTCCTGATGAAAGCATTTGGGGTTTGCACTCACACATTCTGGTCTGCAGCTGAAAAAAAGTTCAGGCTTCCAGGGGTTTGTGTGTGAAAAAAGCAAACTGTAGAAGGCGGGCGTGCTAAGTGAAATTATCTCCATATTATTAAACCTGTTTACTAATACAGGTCTATCTGGGAGCTGCTGCTTCTCGCAAACCCCACAGTTTAAGCTCAGGAGCTATCCTCTGCGATGAGAGCTGTGAGCTGAAGCCAGGCAAACCAGCACGCCCAAAACACATTCCCCTGGGGCATGAGCAACTTATACGGGGCACTATATGCACATCCCCCTGACACCGCGGCACCTTGCACTGCACATCGCTTCGCCTCTCCGTGTACCGGGCCTGGTAGGTGTTATTTCATCCTGTGTTCCCTGGGGAACTGTTTCAACACCATGTTGGAATCTACTCTGAGTTTTTGAGATTGTTTTTTTGTGCATATTTTTCTTGTTCCTGCTGGGAGTTAACATCTCATCCTTATTAAGAAAACATCTCATTTAACGTCTCATCCAGTAGATTTTATTTATGAAGTAGGGAAGCGCTGGTGCATGCTTCTAGCTTTAACCCTGTGCTTCATTTCATTATTATTCAAGAAGGCACTGCCCTTTGGGGGGTCATAATTATATGAATCTAGACCCAAGTCCTGACGCCATCGGGCGTACAGCCTCGCCGCGGGCAGGACACGCTGGCTCCCTGCCCACCGCACGACGGCTGCGTTTAGAGACAGCAGAGCTAATTGCACGCGTAGGTCCTGCAGACTTTGGCCTGCCGGTTCCCTCGACAGACTGCTTTTCGTTCGAATTCATGTGAAATACGATCATTGCAGGACACGGCGATACCTGCTCGCTCCCTGCTCCAGCCCCACGGGGCTCACAGGGTTAAGCCCTGACACACCACACTGTTGCATCATTAACTTTGGAAATCGTAGCTCTTAATTGTTATTTCCTTGTGAAGGGCAGGACTGGGCTCTTTTAAAATACCTGCCACAAACTGCAGTCACTGATAAACCTACAGGGCTATTTTACTTGCACTGCTACGCTAGCGAAAGGGATGCTCTCATCAGTTTTCATTAAATCATTTCCACTGGAAAATATGAATTAATCAAAACAGAATCAGATAATCACCAGTTTTAATACAACATTTAATTATTTTTTTAAGATTTATTGTGAAATTTCTTGTTATTGAGAAAACAAAGGCAGTTTCTAGAATAACCATCTGCTCGTTGGTCACAGTTGTCACCTGGGAGACAGGAGATCCAACTGCAAATTTATTCACTGCTGTGCATCCAACAACCAGGCTGAAATAGCTCTGCTGATATTCCAGGACTGATACTCCCTAACTCAGCGAACACATCTAAAAACACTAACATACATTGGCCCCTAAAAATAATGACCACTTTATCTTCTGTGTGCAAATCAAGGGACAGTAACAGCTCAGCACCAGCTGCAGAAGGTGCTGTCCCTCTCAGGACGTTAGAAGGGATGCCCAGACCCCCACATCCAACGTCCCATTCAAGCCTGCTCTACAGATCAAGATGCCAAAGCTTCCTTCTCTCTCATGGCTGTAGGTCCAGCTCCTAAGTACTGAGTTTAAATGAGACAGCACAAAGGAGAATGGGGCCATCCCCCGGGTCCCGTCCCTGTGTGTACGTACCAGGCGATACACCAGTGTTTTGCCATGGCTGTCAGTTTTGCCAGGACATCACCTTCTGGACCAGAAACCAGGCAGATGAACGATGTCCTCAGAACACACCCTCTAACGAAACAGGGCTGTGAGCTTTACAGCCGTGCCACCAAGGCTTCCCAGGGGGCTCGAAGGGAAAAAAAAAATTAAAAAATGCAAAATCACCTCCTTTCTTTGAGAAAGAAATACCACTGCTATTGACCTGACCTCTCCTCCCCTGCTCAAGTGTCCAACCTCTCCATCAGGCACCCAAGGGCTGCGGGATCAAAAGAGGGTGAAGGCTCTGAGGGGCTGCTCTGCCCCCGCTGCACGAGCTGTACCCACTGGGAAACAAAACAGAGGGAGAGAAACACGATTTCTAGAAAGATTTCTGCAACAAGTGGAATAAAGACTACAGACGTGTATACTGACTGAGAAATAACATGGTTACACTGCTGGCAGGGGACATCCCCTCAAGAGGGGTGCTGTGTTCAAGCCAGGCACTGAGTGGATAAAATAGACCCAAAGTAAAGATGGTGAAGGACCAGGGTGGAAGCATATGGATGTAAACACCTTATTTATGTTAGGAGATGACACAGGCCACAGGGCAGTGTTAAGTCCCTGACAACACTGCACCGTCTGAGCTATCTGCACGCTCAGCTCACCTGTATTGTAAAACATCTTCGATAAATGGCACATCTTCCTTACAAATCCTTCCATGCTTTGAATGGTAGTGCAGAAATAGAGATATCTGTGTTCATGTAAATTATTACCACTTCCCCCCCTTCCCTTGCAGCAATAACTCAAAATAACCTCCCAGTAAAACCAAGAATCTGTTTTTGTCATTTGCCTCGACGAGAGATGGGTCACAGGGATAAGAGAGCTGGAAACCTCCGTGATGCTGCGAGCCGACGGTACGGCTTACGGCACGAAAACCTCCTCCAGAACTACTCGTGCTTACACGCGCTGTGCTGCAGCCAGTTGTAAACCTGAGCTGCTGCACCCGCACAGCGTGCTGCCCCACTGACACACTGCTCCTGGCTGCCACCAGCCCACGGATGCCATGGTCCATGGACAGTCCCACAGCATCTTTCCCCTCATTTACATATGCTTTGCATTAAGACGGATGAAGCACACACAGAGATCTGTTCTCCAGCCATTGCTCCTGATAGTAAACAGTGATTACAGCCTCAGCCCTGACTTCCCGCTCAGGTGTCACAGTCGGTACCGATGGAGCCAGAGCCTCTGATGATGTGATGGACCTTCAGACCCGTGTAAACCTTGTGCCTTTCACAGCCATTTGTGCATGCCCAAGGTCCCCCTGGGGACCTCAGCGGGGTGTCCTGAAGGACCACCGGGCTTCAGCCACGGACCCATGTGGTACCACCGTACGCGGCATCATCGCTTGGAGAGGGTACACATAAACCGAGATCCTCATTTCTCAGATTTACAGTTTTAAAGCTTAAAAGAAAGAAGAAAAGGCTTCACATTCCAATTGTAATTTTAAAAAAATCTTTTCCTATTTCAAGAATGCTGAAGAAATAAAAAATTAAACCAGAGGGCTTGAGGATGTTCATACAGACTTGGCACGACTTCAGCTCCCTTGCTACAGAAATTGGTGCTACATTGATGTTTGCTGGGCTGACCAGGAGGACACGGTCAATCCTCTGCTGCAGCTGGCTGTCAGCAAAGGGGTGGGCACCTCCTGCAGCCCAGCCCTCCGCCTCTGCCACCGGCCAGGGATCCTCCGCACGACCAGAGCACGAACGCAGGGCGTGCAAGTTAATAAATACACACACGATTGCGTCCATCCACTGTTAGACTTCTCAAAACTCAATACACACACGCTGCGCATGTCGGAAATACAGGGAGGAGGGAAGAGTCTCAGAAGAGCACAAGGTGGAGCCAGAAACTTTGTTTTTTTTATAAAGGGAAAGCCTAAGTACACAGACATTTGTGTAAGGTCACCAAGTGGTCACTCGAACAAGGAAAGGCGAGGCTGGTCACACCAATTTGTTTAGACAATTCTGGAAAGCTAAAGTCTGATTCCCATCTACTTTATAAGCCTTTCCTCAGTGTCAAAGTAGGTTTCAAATAAATTAATAAATAAACAACACTGACGGTGGATACGCTGGTAACGTCAAAATAATCTTTACATTAGAAGTTGAAGAATCTATATTTTCCTGCAAAGAATTTTGGTTTCAACAGACTGACATCAAGAGAGCTATGCCTTTTACGAGCACAGGAGGTGGTTTAGTGCTGATGAACTCAGATATTTATTGGGGATCCACAGGACAACTAACCACCTCCAAAACTTTGTAGAAACCAAAATCCTCAACAGAATTTGGATAAAGTCTCCGTTACCCCTTACTGCACATTCAGCAAGTTACCTGAATCTTTGCATAGAATCATAGAAGAACCATAGAATGGTTTGGGTTGGAAGGGACCTTAAAGCTCATCTAGTTCCAGCCCCCCTGCCACGGGCAGGGACACCTTCCACCAGACCAGGTTGCTCCAAGCCCCATCCAACCTGGCCTTGAACACTGCCAGGGACAGGGCAGCCACAGCTTCTCTGGGCAACCTGGGCCAGGGTCTCACCACCCTCACAGCAGAGAATTTCTTCCTAATATCTCATCTAAATCTCTGCTCTTTCAGTTTAAAACCGTTCCCCCTTGTCCCATCACTCCATGCCCTTGTAAAAAGTCCCTTTCCACCTTTCCTGTAGCCCCTTCAGATACTGGAAGGTGCTAGAAGGTCTCCCCAGAGCTTCTCTTCTCCAGGCTGAACAGCCCCAACTCTCTCAGTCTGTCTCCATAGCAGAGGTGCTCCAGCCCTCTGAGCATCTTTGTGGCCCTTTTCTGGAGGGTATCTTCCCGTACATCAGGCAACTCTGGCTTCACTGAAACAGTAATTTACCTTCTTTGCAATCTCATCTATTTTTTTTCCTCTCCTTTCAACCCCCTTACAAAACACAGCTCCTGCCACCTTTACCAGCCTCAAAGCTCCTTGGCTGACCTAGTGCCACCTTTGAGACAAGAACTTCTGAGTAGCACATGCGGGATTCCCAGCCGTGCCCTACTGCACTGTCCCCAGATTAGAGGCCGTCTAATCACTCACTGCCTATTTTCCAAGTCAATGAACAGCTGCCCCATGGTCACTCCATCCTTTTAAATAGCTGCACCGATGAACTTACTACACAACAACAACAATTAAAGTGGGTACATTCAGGAGAAATACTGCAATAAAAATATTGATAAAATATTTTAGAAGGTTAAATGACAATGTGGAAATACTTTTTTTCCTGCTCTTGGTAATAATTATTTTTTTCTTAAGATTCCTGCCTAGATTCCCCCTATCTTTTCATTACATGTTCAAAGTCTTTTACTGATAGTTCATTATTATTAGGGCTTGATAAGCAGGAGTAACCTCAATGCACAGCTGGGAAAAGCCAAGCAAAGACACCGTGAATAACTTTTCCAGTGTCTCAGTGACAGAGCCTTAAGAGTTAGCACTCTGAGTCCCTGGCATGATGTTCAGTAAGAAACCCCTAAATCAGTCATCCTTTATTAAAATCCTTAATTAAAACATTGTGTCTACTTCAGCCAATATCAACATTTGTTTCCACTGCTCATCCAGAGAGAGGGTACCGAGAGTTTCTAGCTCCCAACAAGGATAAACCCAACATCCAGGACTTGCCACCTTGTCTTTGCTGCTGGAGACAGCAGTCAGAATATCACTGCAATAAATACCAAAACACAGAGATTTATAAGCAGGGATGACCTCAATGTCCTTTCAATTATTTTACTGACTCTTCAAACATCCTGGAGATCTTGACTCATCTCTGTCAAATATCGAAGAAGAATAATGAGAACAATAAGGAAGGTGGGTGAATCTCAGGGCAAGAAACCAAGGAAATCCAGGCTGGTGCCTACCTTCACTTCTTCTGCCACAGCACTGTCCTGCTAATAGCTGGATTTGATTTTTCTGTTGGTAGCTGAACTGGAGGTGGCAATGGGAATATACTTAAGAAAAGTCAATCGCTGAACTTTGTTTAGATTAAAGTTGGGACAAAAATATTCAGTGGGATTTGTCTTTTAGGGTTTTTTGAGCCTACCTAATATTAAGACTTATCAGGACAAATAACTGGTGCACAGAATAAAAGCCAAATTTTTTAATGGAATTACATACTTCAGTACCCAGGACCCCACCACAACAGATATGCTGCCAGCACTTAAGTAACACGTATTCATGATCTGAACACGTGAGATGATCCAAGTACTATTTTAATGGAGCAACAGTCACTGCAATGGGACAAGCCAGCAACACAGAGATTAACGGGTGAAAATGTACAGGTAGTTTGGATGGTCCCGTTGGCCTGAGATCAGCGTCGGCTGGTGGTTTCACTCAGGCTGCCAGGGGACTTCTGACACCTGGTTAATCTTGTTATTTCGTTTAAAAAATAACCCCTCCTCTCAAGGTTTACAGGATTGGGCTAGTTAGAAACGAAAACTTGTTTCTCATACAACACTGAAATGGGTCTGACAATGTTTTTCTGATGGCTGATGGCTTGTGACAGTCCTGGATGAGTGAAGGCAGCAGCATGGGCAGGCAGACTGGGACTGACATTAGTCCTTGTTCTGGCCAAGTCATGATTTTCTTGATGGTTTTGAGCCCATCACATCAAATTCCCTGAGCTTCTTTCAGACAAGCAAATTCTAGGCAGCGTCTTTCTTAAATAAATATTTTTCTTTCTTTGTAGAGTCAACGTTCCTTTCTCAGCTGGAGTTTTTGTGACTTGTCCGTATCAGCCTTTTTACCAAGCCAAAGCATTTTATCCCCCTAAGGTTATATCCGAATCCTCAAACAACACTATAAGCAATGACATAAAGAAGGCAGGAATTGCAGAGTGCCTTTGTCATTACTAGTCTGGCAAAGTGACGCTCAAAGACCATTAACCAGCCCAGCCTTGTGCCTAGAAATATAATCTAACCACCTGGAATAATTTGGCATCCTTAACTACACTTTTCTGCCCTAAAACATTCAGTGCAGAACTCGTCCTTGTGAAAGGAATGTACCTGACGGAGAGGCACGCTCTCAGCTGCACAAGGGAAAGGACACATTATAGCACGATAATCCACATATCACTAAAATACTGCTGTCAGGGAGCTCGGGACTGTTACCAGATGCATTTCGGGTGTACAAATGGAGTGCAAAAACGCCAGGTTTTCTCTCTTGTACCCACTCAAACACTTAGACTTCTCTTTTTTTTTTACACAGGATCATTTAAAGCCAACAGGGAGAGACGTGTTGCGATCATCAGATACGAGTGAGACACTTTAATTGCTATTGGCTTCTGATAGATCAGAGTTATTCATACACACATAGTTTATTTTCCTATGGCCCATACTTTTCTGGCAAGCTGGCTGATGCCGAGGGCAGGCTGGGAGAGATGAGGCCAGGGATTCGTTGGCTTTAATGCACAAATGAAAGATGCTTTCAGTCAGCCACAGCCTGGGTGCCAGGTTTTATTTTTTCAGTGCTCTCACTTTGGGGCGGAGAGGGCTGGCCCTCTCCTTCCTCGTGCTTCCTTTGCTCTCACACAATCTTTGTGGAGCTGCAGAAAAGAATTTTCCCATAAATAAACAAAATATTGAGTTACACACCATGTAAGTGACGACAGAAGAGAGCCCCAAGTCATCTTCTTAATTTCTATGCACAACACAACGTGCCAACTCTCAGATAAAAGATGCATGAAATAAAGTTACACTGCTTCCAAGTCCACATAGTTTTTAACTCAAATCACCGAGTCGTCATTTTCCACGTCCTCATGTGCGCGTTAGGGCACAGGGTTCAGCCATCTGCCTGCCCACCTCCACCAGCACGCTCAGAGCACGCTCGCCCGTGCCTTCCCCTTTGCTCCCACGAGCTGTACGGTGCTCTGAGGTCACATTGTGCTCACCAGCCTGCAGATCTCTGCATTTTAACTCTTGCAGGTTAGCAGGTGATTTTTTTTTAAGGGTCGGAAGGCAAAGTGCTAACTTGAGACCTCACGCACGCAACATCCACATCCTGCTGAAATGGCAGCTGCAGTTTTCCTTCCCTTGTTGGAAATCAGAGCTTGGCTCTAGAAACTTTAATTGGGGATTAACTGCTGCAAAGGTCTTTGTAAAGACATTCTGCACAGAGGTGGTTTCTTCAGATTCTACTGGGCAATCTACAATTAGGCTACTCTTTTAAATAATTTTATAGCAGAAACACTTTATTGAATAATTTTAAGGCTTACTACAGATATAACTCATGAGAAAGTGATTCAGAATATTCAAGACAGAAATCTAATGTGACCCTGATGGATTTAGTTGCCTACACAGGCCTTGCTGCTTTGCTTTTGGGCTCTGATGGGATGGGGGACTCTCATACAATTTAGCTGTAAGCAACGGTTCTAAAAGTCAACTTTTTTTGCAGTCAATATTGTTCTTCACCAACCTTTGTGGCAGGAGGGTCTGGGGTAACACTTCATGTAACGTTAATTGAATGCCACAGGGATGCCTCGAGCTCCTGGCAGAAGGTGTGCTGGACCAGCACAGCACACCAGACAGTAAGAATGTCACCACACTGGAACGGTCAGTCAAAAGGTCCAGCACGAGTCCAGGCTGAGAAGGAAAATGAATACCCAGGAAATGAAATCATTTTCAAGTGTTCCCAGAGAGCCTTTGGAAAGGCAAAGGACTGAACCTCTGCAACCTCAGGTCCAAGGCAGCATTTGAAAACCATGCCCTGCTTTCTGCTAACCACACCTCACTGTACTATACCTAAAATCACAAATGGTATCATAAAAGCTTTATAAAAGCTGCCCTTAGTAGGAAACGCTCACATTACTTATGAAATATCAGGTATCGCTTTGCTCTCTCTTCCACAGAAAATGCGCCGCTAACAGGCACTTAGTCCCTGTCCTGAGTGAGCAACTGGGAAGGTTTTGGTGTGCCCCCTTCAGTGCATACACGGTTTCACCGGGGAGAAAAAACCAAGCACACACGCAGGCCAAGATACTCGTCCAGCCCAACGTGGCTCCACGGCAGAACTTCTGAAGGGGTTTCTGTGCCACGGCTCCATAAGCGAAGTCCAGAGGTGACTACGCAGGAACAGATCAAGCAGAAACGGGAGCGGGAGTTCCCTAGATTAAAGCGCTTGGGATGGGAGTTTCATGCTCTTCCCAAGGACCTAAGCAGAGATGGAGATGACCAAACAGAGACAAATACATGTGGTTTATTATCATAGAATGGTTTGGGTTGGAAGGGATCTTAAAGATCATCTAGTTCCAAATTATCCCTCATGCTTACCAGTAACTTGCTCCTTATTAAGTTTTTGAGTTACAGCTTGAGTTCAGTAACATTTTACTCGTGTAGTCCCCAGAACATCACAGGACTATTTGAGAAACATATTGGCTGTGTCTCATCTCCAAAAGACCACAGGAAACCCCCATGGTGGCACCAGCTGGAGAGGACAGAGCTGCTGCACCCCACGCTCAGGGGTCTGATGTCCCGTCACGGCAAAACCAGTAACTGCTGCCAGCTTCAAGAGCTCACGAGCCAGGCTGCAAGGAGCTCGTCACTGATGGAAAAGAAACTGATAGGAAAGGAAACCTATACTCACTGATAGGAAAGGAAAAAAGGAAACCCCAACATTTTTTTATGATTTGTTCTAATGGTTTCTGAGCTTTCAAGACCTATTTTTTTTTTCTCTTTAAAACTTTCTTTTACAGCAATGAAGAATGGGAATATGCATGTTAGGGAAAAAAACAAAATAAAAAATATTTGTTGATAAAACACATGAATGCAGGAAGTGGGGATTGAAGCTGTGATTATAATGAAATGGTGCTTACTGTACTTTGTGAAAATACTCCTGCTATAAATTGATCCTAGAGAAAGAGCACAACGCACTCATTTTTAAAGGACCCTTTACACAGTCAGTCAAGTATAAAAAAGGGCTTAGTGTAAATGAAGACCAGTCCCTCTGCCTTTTTTTGACTGATCACTCCTGACAGCGACAGGGGAATCTCTGGGCCTAGTGGGGCAGATTCACAAGAAAAGATTAAACAACAAAGGAGCCAGGCCCAAACGGGGCCTGAAGAGCTGGGTTTAGCCAGCTCGAGCGATGGCAGTTGCACAGCCACCCACGACAGCGGTGGAACTGTTTCGGGTGGTTCAAGGAATTATACGTAGCAGTTACTGGACTCAACTGAGTCTGAGTTTCCTACCCAGGAGGTCTATTAGACACTGAAATAGTTTTTCCAAGTACAAGGTAGCAGAAGCACCAGGGTTTGAATTATTCACAACTAGACAGGATCAGGCTCCGGTGAGAGCATGGCACCAGGAATAATTCTGTCAAGAGCCAACAAAACGAATGACCTAATAGGTCTCTTTTCCACTTCTGATTTTCAGCGCAGGAAACGCAGTGCCGTGGTTTTTGCACCTCTAGAAACGTGACCGTGTGCTCCAAGGCTGAAAAAAGACCCCTGTAAGCCTGTTTGACAACACAAGCATTGTTTAGGAATGGTCTCCATCGCTGCAGAGATACCACAGTCAACTGCGTAATCGTGGGTCGTTAGTATTATTTCTTTGTCTAGATTGTTTAATTGAGATCAAAGGCTCAGTGTAGTAAGCTCCATGCAACTGCACACCAAGATAGTTCCTGCCCCAGGCAAACAGTAGAGATAAAAGAAAGGAAAAATAACTTCTCATGAGATGTATTAATTGGGAAGCCTGAGAGAGAACCAAAGTCTCGTGAGACTGTGTCTATCTCCTCCATCACCCCACCAAGTCACCTCTCACTGCATCATCCGCTACCACCAGAAGAGCATCTGGACCACACTCTCCAGACCCCCAGCAACAAGCTTTAAGTAGTCCCATCTACACAGAGCTGACAAGTATATTTACTGTAAATACTGGTCTTTTTTAGTAACAAAATATTCTCAGAAGTGTTTGGGTTTTTTTCTGAACAATGGGCTTCAGGACATTTCTCAACAGCTTTCCAATGGCTCTTTCTTGCACAAACATGCAAGTCATGATAACTCAGAGTGCCACGTGTTATATCTTCCCATAAGGAAACTGCCAACATAGGATATATACAGTCCCAGCAAGACAGGTTTCCTACGTTAGCACAACTCCAGCACATGCTCTGACAACCCCTAGTTTCAGTTCCCCAATGCCACGGGAGCATCAACAGCCCTGAAGGGCCCGGGCAGCCTCCACCGGGCACCCCAACAGCACCCACCGCCCAACTGCCATACAGAGCTGACCTACTGGTATAGGTACACCCAGCTAAGTATGTGCATCCAAAACAGCATACAGATGATAGCAAGATGTTTCTAGCTACAAATCAATGCCAGTTATCTGCCCGCTGGAAAAGAGAACTGAGAATAATTAAAATGAGTTTGAAATAGGTCTGTTACGTGTTTAGTGCATTCAGAGCATATCATGGGCATCACCCTTATCACCGTCGCCACTCCTCGACTGTAGCTGTGTAGATAACCAGGGTACTGCAGTCAAACCAACTTTCTTAAGGGTTTTTCAATATTCAAGCCAACCTTTTGTTGTCTTTTTTTTTTTTTAACAAGGCAGACAAAGTTCTAGAAGCTGTTAGGTCTTTCAGCAGAACACAGGTAATTGTTGGACAAAAAATGATAGGCAAATTCTTACACTTAAAAGAAAGCTGAAAACAAGATTAAACATATATAATATACATACAATGTTTTTCCACCCACTCTCGGATGAAAGCTTAAAACTTTTCTAAAACTTCTTACCGCGTAGATACTCCATGTATCAACAAATAGGCTCGCTGACATCAAAGCCCTGTAAAGATTTGAAACATCTCAGAACCCGTGGGTAATAATTACATACCAAAAGCATTCACCCACGTTTGCAGATAGGAAAATTAAGATATATAGGGCCATACACTTCCTCATTTACTATATCAAATGGAATTACAGGAGCAATGAATCTGGCTCAGAGAAGTTCAAATGAATTGCTTAAGGTCACAGAAGAAAGTCAAGGACGGAGCCAGAACGAGAACTCAGGAGTTTCCAGTCCTATTTGTAATCCACTTGATCATAGTGACTTTGTAATTTGTCAGAGGGATGAATGTTCAGTGCTTCTGTTAGTACTCAGAAAAACCTTCTGACATGTATTTCCTTTGAAAGAGCTGATACTACCACAGACCAGAAACCAAGCTCAGCAGACCATCTGGTCCAGTCGATCTCATTCAGTGCTTGTGGTCTAAATAAAACTCCCTATTCTCTCTTAAACTGACACGGTTTCTTAGCACGTTCATCAAGTCTTGGCACTTTCTTATTCACGAATACACCTTCTCCACAAATTACCTGCAAAGGCAGGTTATAGGTGCAAAACGGTTCATAATTAACAGTCCGGCAAAGTGACACTCAAAGATCATTAACCAAATCAGCCCCACGCCTAGAAAATGAACGTACCAGCCTTGACAGCTGTATTCCATGTCTGGTGATGCCCTCATTACAAATGCTGAATATTCAACCACTTTTTCCTGGCAATAAAACCTTGACACAAGCTTAGGAAATCTACTGTACTTGTGAGAAAAGTGAGGTAAGAATATGTTTCCATTTACTCTTTGAAAGAAAACAAAAACAAATGACCTGCTACTGAATGTCCTTTTTATTCAGAAAAATAAATCAGCGGCAGTCGTTCTAATTTATGTTTCGCTAACTTTTCCTTGAGATTATTTAAAAGAAAAAAAATGGCTGTTTCTATGGTTAGCTGGGAGAACATGAAGGATTTTCTGGTCCTGTTTGTTCTTGTTAGGGGCCATAAACTTCTGCTTCTTGCTGAGTTCCAGTCACTGCAAGTCCTTCCAAATTTCAATGATATTTCATAAATTAAATTTAAAAAAGAATATAGCACAGTAATAGTGACAACTTCACGGCAGAAAAGAAGGGGCGGGGAGTTACCTTCATCTGGGCTTCTGACTCCTACTAAATCAATAAGCTTCAGTTTCCTTTTTCAATTAAGTCAATACCAGATTTATTTTTCCTCTCTTTAAGAAAAAAATGAAAGGAGATGGAGAAAACTAACAGAGGGGGTAGGATTAAAAAACCCCTATACATCCCATTCAGCTGCTGACGTATTGCGAAGGAGAAACGGAGGCTGAGAGCACATTAACAGGGTGTAAAGGGCCTTTCCAGAGGAGACTTGAGGTGGGACAAGCCACGGGGCGGTGGTGCTCCTGCAGGACATGGGGAAAGGAACGGCAGCGTAAGTCAGAGAAAGAGAAGGAAGAGATCGTATTTGTCGAGATAAAATTATGTTCCAAACAAATAAAGTAAAAGTAGTAGAGAAAATTAGATAGCTTCTCATCATTCTGCAGAAGATGCCTTCTGGACGAGGGTTTGATCTGACCCCCTGGCTCGCAGGGATCCCTCCTGCCAGGTACCGACTCGATGGACTGGAAGACAACGGCGCACGTTGAGAAACACGTACCAAACACCAGTGAAACGGCTCAAAGCGACAGAAGAAATCCCCATCACACAAGGCCGCTGGCAAAGCACAGAGCTCCAGGGAACAGGCAGACAACAGTTCCTGACCCTTCCCCAAAGCCATTTTGCTGTTTCAGCAGGGAGAGGTGACCCCGACCATCAGCAGACAGCCTGACGTGCCCGTCACCTACTAGATTCAGAGACACACCGTAACGGACACTCGCTCCTAACATTACCAGCAATTTTCTTGTAGCTTCAGGGCTGAGGGTCAGTGTTTTATACCAACCCCACACGATTTCCACCGCAGTGACCTTACGGAGGTCAGCAAGCAGTAGGGCGGCTGCCGGCAGCCTGCAGGCGGGACCAGCAAGGCTGAGTGGGGACTAAAGGCTCGTTAGGGCACCGAGTCTAACCAGAAGAGTTGTCCCTCCCTCCAGTGTAACGGGAGACACAGCGCGAGGCTTTAACGAGAACAACACGCCCTTAGTCATTGGGAGGGCTCTTCAAACACATAGTGTTGCTGTAGAATTATTATAAACGTGTAACTGACCCACCTTCAATGTAACTGAACGCCCCACTCCTTACACACTTGGCTCAAGCCCTTCGGTTTGTATTCTGTGCAAAAGCCTTTTTTTTTTTTCTTCACTTTTTCATCTTTATATTTGTCCCCACACTATGGACATGATCTAAACATGTCTGAAGTCAGGAAAAACCTCTGTGACTAACTACAGCCACTTGTTTTTGGCATTTTTATCACAGAATGGTTGGTTTTTCTACTGATAAAGATTAAATAACACAATTAAAATCTTTCAATCTGAGACTATTTTGGTAAGAACATTTGAAGCAGAATTAATCTATTTGCACAGTCTATAGGTTGATTTGTTTATCAACCTTTGTTAGGTTTTTTCTTCCTTCTGGCTTGGGTTTTTTCAAGAATATACATTAATATATACGTAGTTACAAGAAAATAAATTCTGTACTATGCAGCATACCTGTTTTGGATATTTAAAACTTCATTGTATGAACACAACTTGCATCTTCAAGCTCCTGGTTTAGGGTTCATGCCCCACACTTCCCTGTGTGATACCACATTTCTGCTTTTTGGTGTCACAAATGTGAACAGATCATCTGCAGTTGCAACTGAATACGGTGGGACTGATTAGGCCACAGCTGAAATGCAGCAGGGCAGACTGTGTATCTATACACAAACTTTTTATGAAGAAACTAGAAACCTGTGTTCTAGGGCAATACGCCGTTAGCAAGGCTGTTCAAGAGACAGCAGATGCTCTTAAAAGAAAAACACTATCATATTGAAGAATACCTCCCAGGTGGCACGTACAACTGTATCTTAAATATTCAAATGTAATTTTTTAAATCTGAAAATGTTAATTTAATCACAATAAAACATTTTCCTTTACTTAAAAAACCATAACCTTCATGACTGAAAAAATACTGCTTTCTTCTACATTTTTCATACAGGAAAAAAATTAATTTCCTTATCAGTTCTATTTACCAACTACATATGAGGTTTATTAATTGTAAGTGTTTGGTGTGGAACTGGACTAACAGCTCCTGTCTTGACAGGGAACTCTGGCCGAGTGGTGGGGTCCTTCAGGAAACCTCCCTGCCTTTGCTGGAAAGATGGTTTCCCAGCCCAAGTTCCCATCTCCCAGCCAGCCCCTAAGACTCATTCTCAGCCCTGAGCCTTGCTTAGGCTTTTTGGGAGCACTAAGACGAAGCAGAGCCCCAGCTACAGCTCCAAATAGAAATGCCGGTTTGGCCGTTACACCATCACTGGATAAAGAAGCAGGAACAGGCTGAGAAGCAAGAGCCAGAACGTGGAGAACCTCATCAACACATGCCTTGGCCGTGTATCTGCAGTCAGGTCTCCAGTGGCTGCTCTCCTTTGGGCTCGGTGACTCACAGAATGACAGAATGGTTTGGGTTGGGAGGGACCTTAAAGACCATCTAGTTCCAACCCCCCTGCCACGGGCAGGGACACCTTCCACCAGACCAGGTTGCTCCAAGCCCCATCCAACCTGGCCTTGAACACTGCCAGGGAGGGGGCAGCCACAGCTGCTCTGGGCAGCCTGGGCCAGGGTCTCACCACCCTCACAGCAAAGAATTTCTTCCTCATGTCTCATTTCAATCTCCCCTCTTTCAGTTTAAAACCATTCCCCCTCGTCCCATCACTCCATGCCCTTGTCAAAAGCCCCTCTCCCGCTTTCCTGTAGCCCCTTCAGGCACTGGAAGGTGCTAGAAGGTCTCCCCGGAGCCTTCTCTTCTCCAGGCGGAGCAGCCCCAACTCTCTCAGCCTGTCTCCACAGCAGGTGCTCCAGTTTCTGCACACATGTAAAGCTTTCCAAGGAGGAACGTACTCTGCCACAGGGCACAGCCAAGTCTGGTGGTAAGAGCCCTCTCCTGCACTGTGGATCCAAGCCCATGCAGACATCCTAACAGGGCCAGATGGCCTTAGTTTTAATTAGTATAAAGTTGTGCAATGCCCTGTTACAGCAATGCTCGTAAAAAAAGGTGTAAATAAAAGCCAAGACATCAAAATGAAGATGATTCCCTGAGTTTTACATCCTTTGCTTAGTGTGTCTGAATTTATTAGCAAATCAAACCTCCAGTATCTTGACTTGGGCATTAACGACACCCAAGACTGCAAGTTTTAGAGCACCAACAGTTTTGTTCTGCTTTTCAGCCGTACGCACCACGCCTGGGGCACGGAGAGAAGAGCCGCGGCTGTGAGCGGGAGCACACGGCTTCACAACCCTCCCACGGCCGCTCCTTCCCCAGCAGCCCTGGCCGGCGTCGGGCGGCACGACCCGGCGCAGCACCCGACCCACAGCGCGCATGATTCATATAATATATAGCCCCGAGTGCCCGAGGAGCCCTTGCCATGGGATGTCAGCTGGCCACCTGCCCCACTGCTGGCTTCTTCCAGGGGAAAGCACTGCAGGGAAACGGCAAAGCTGACTTCATTTGTTTTCGTACACGAGAACAGATGATTTTTGGGAAATGGCGGTCCAGAACCGTTTCGAGCACACATTAACGAGCCCACCGTGGTGATGTACGGCGTGAGAGGCAGCCCCGCGACTGCACGCGCGCTGCTGTTTATGATCTTACGGCATTTACCTCTCCTTCCTTTCCTCACCTTTGTCTTCGGCCTATTTCAGAGCAGAAAGCAAAGGAACGCCCCGTCCCCCAGGCCCCTGACCTTTAAATTGAGCTCTCAGCAGCGTTCCCCCATCCCAGCTCCGAGGAACGCTGCATTTCCGCTTTGAAGGGGGAGATTTGAAAAACAGAAAATATATTAAATGGAAAACACAACTGGTCAGAAAAGCCATTCTATAAATTATGGGCCTGGGCAACAGAGATATTTTTCTTTGGGAATCAGTCACTCGCGGTCTCCAGGCTACACTATGTGTAAGAAACAAAAAAACCAAACAAAGAGGAAAAGTGGAGGATTTTAAGGCTGGCTCAGGAAAGGGATTTTTTTCAGAATCGGGGAAAGGAAACTTAAAATGCAAGTGAAAGACCAACAGCCATCAGGACCATCTGGGTACTGAGACACGGCCACGAAAGCGAGCGGCCCCTAACTGGTGGGGGAGACACGGGGGGATCTCCCTTCGACTTCTACTGCTGTGGCAGAGATGATCTAACTATAACCCAGCTAACTCTCCTCCTCAAACCATGCTTCTGCTGATACTGATGCCATCTCATCACTGTGAAGGACATCACCATCGGGCCTGACAGCATTACCTCTACTACACCCTGGCCACGTCCACCTCTTGCAGCATGCAGCAGCCCTCTGGCTCCGTATCGCCGTGCATCTTCACACACAGAAAACAGCTGGAGTTTAACCCAAAATGCGTTTTGCATAGTGCCAAAACTAATAAGCTCTGCCAACAGCAAAGCTTGTTCTTTTGCGTATAATCCTGCACTAATATTGCTAGAGAGCTCTGGATGGGAGGGAACTCATGGAGAGCCTGCTTGGTGCCTCTTTAAGAACAGTGCAGACAGTCTCATAAATATAACAGCACTGGGACTTTCAAATGACTTAAAGGCAGTCAGATATTCAATTTCCATTATATTTTGGTGTTATTAGGATATGTAGCCCGTCAGGCTTCTCTGAATCACTTAAGCTTAGTATTTGGCTCCTGGAGGCCACTCCATCATCTGAACCAACTGGCAGATGTTTCAGAGCATCTCAAGATGCAAGTTGCTCCTCAGCCTTTCTGCAGGAATTTGCTCCTGCCTTTTGAACCACAGTCACCTGCGCTGTTCAGCGGTGATTAAACTGACACAGGGATGAAGATAAATCAAACAGCAAAGTGCAGTCTGGCTGTATGTATAGTTTCTGATGGTGACCAAGGCAGGTTTGAGTCCCCAGAGCAGGGAAAAAAGAGTATATCCCATTTACAGCTGTGGGCACCAGCTAGCAGCCGCTCTCTGGCGTGATACCGTCCTCCTCCCTGAAGTCACACAGCAATTCAGCACCCAAACGAGAGTGAAAACCTGCATCTGCTGACTTCCACTCTAGAAATCCCTTTACAAGACCACACAGCCTGGCCCTACTGTACTGATAGCAACCATAGTGTTTCAGTTCAGAGCAACAGTACAGCTCTGAAGCAAATCTTTCAATCATTCCTGCCTACTGCTCAGTTGTGAGGGCTGCCACAGAGCTTTCATGGGCTATGAAGCTGGAAACCCCATTGCAGGTGTGCACCAAATGCGCTCCAGCCTGGAGCAGGCCATAAGAGACCAAATCAACGCTTGGTCCTGCGGGCAGCTTCAAGACACATGCCTGGCCTAAAGGAAGCCACACTAATGCCAGCCTAAAATTAACCCCCAAACATATTTAGTGGAGGTTTATGGGCCTGAATATCAACTGTTTTTCTCTAGTGATGTGCTTCTACTGCACCAAATCACCTGCAGACACAGCCACTGCTGCCACTCCATTTACTGGCCTCGATTCCTTCTGCTGCCGAGATCTGAGCTTTAACCTTGGCTCTGACAGCAGTCCCTGTGCAATCAATCTGGGAGCTCTCCTCAGCATCTGCAAGTAAATATTCCCTCCACAGCTGGAGTCCACCCTGCAGCTCTCAGCTGCAGTATCTAACCAGGCTCTTCTCTGGTCCTTCCAAATGCTGCTCAGGGACTGCATTTTGGAAATGCTCAACAGCTTCACCCAAGTTTTCTGATAAAAACCACATCAGTTTGTTGCTATAAAACAAAATGTTCAGTGGAAGACAGTACTGCCACGGATCTGTGCACAGGGACAACTTCAGTCTCCACCAAAACTGCAGTTTCTGGTAGAGAGAAATGATTTCTAAATAATTCCTTGATATTTTTTAAGTTATTTTCAAGATTTTTTTCATCAGGCTTTACTAAACTCACCTCTGTGATTTCTCATTTCCTGGATAACAAGAAAATGAAGAGCTGAAGGCAGACTTGGTACTCCTGGCTTTCCCTAGGAGAGCAACCCTCACAAGCGCGGATGCTTTGCCGCAAACACTGGACATCACAGCCAGCTGAACGTAACCACATCTTTCCTGGGCTGGGGACCTCCAGAAGCTGCAAGCCTGAAGTCAGATGAAAGGTGGACTATTGCTTTCACCCTTGCATCCATCAGCAACAATCTCAACATGACCATTCCCTTCTCACTGCTGTCTCGCTGTATGTATTTATAAATAGGACATAAAGAACGAACTAGACAGCAGACACTTTTGGTTGGGTTCTCTTCCCCGTGACAGACCAGCTCCTCAGAAATTAATGCTGGCATGAAACTGGAGTAACACAGTAAAAAAGGGGATCCCTTGAGTTGTATTTTGTGTCAGTTACCCCCATGGAACCTCATTAACTTCACTGAAGCTGCAGAAAAATAACATATTGCAGAATTTGGCCTTATTTTATTTTTGCAAATGCATCTTTTTAAATTGCGCATCTGGAATTTAAGTTCTCTTCCAAATGCTGTGTGTGATTTGTTCTTGCCAGAGAAGCACACCTGGGACTAAGAAGGGGGTTTAGATAAGTGCCTTTCCATATGGCCCACTGATAAATGATTCATTCTGCACAGCTTAACTTTGAAAATAAATTCAGTATCGTTAAGATATTAAGATACCAGCTTCATATTTCACCTCATAATTGCACTTCACATATCACAAAGAGAGCTGGTCTGTTGTTTTCGCTGCTGCTGTTTGCAGATGCAGCCCGCAGACCCGAAGCGGAGCTCCTGGGTATTGCATCACAGCCTCGCTCGCTCTTTCCTCACATTCCAGCACACATTTTGCTCATCTTCAGAGGGTAATTTTTATGTGGATTAATACCAAAAAACAAACAAGCAGTTTCTTCTCATAAAGTTACAGATTCAGTATCCTCAGATGAAGAAATAGATAAATACAATTTTTAGGATAACATTTAATTAAATATGCTGATGTGATTAAAGATCACTCAGGATGAAAACAAGATCAAAGCAAGCAAAACGCTTCCTTGAGAGGCAAGGAGCTCGGTAGTCCTCAGCCCACCCTTCTGGCACTCAAGGCAACAATGACAAGCTTGTAGAACTCGTCCTCTATTTGCTAGCCCATGCTCTATGCAGAGCTGTCATCTTCATCCTCATAGCAATTTTGCCTACAAACTTCCAGTGTCACCACTGGCACACTACCATCTTCTGCTGGAAGGGTCAAACTGGTCAGAACATTTCCCAGTCAAGACCAGAACACTGTCACATTTTGCATGTGACCCCTAAATACAAAGGAACAGGTACGCCCAGCCCTAACAGGCTTAGGACTGAAATGCACCTGGTAACGCAGCGGGGGATGTCGTTGTTTCCTTTTTAAGGGAACTGGAAGGGGAACCAGTAGACAAAGAGAGAGATACTGGGGCAGGAACCTACATCTCCTCCTAGTCCATCTCCTTAACCACCACAACAGCCCACCCCAGGGACAGCACATAGTACACTGCAGTCCAGGGAAAATAAGGCATCATGAAAGCTTCACATGTAGATGACAACAATCATCGTCCTGCACCTCTGGACCACACGAGTACTACCATGACAAGCATGACATGAAAATAGGAGCAGTACATCAGATTCAAAAGTGGAGTTGGTCTGTTGGACTCAAGAGACTGCCTAAGTCTTTCCAGGCAGCATTCACCTACCGTACACAGGTAAGGACCACTAACAGGCTCTTGACACGGATGAAAGGACCCTGGTGTACATCGGCACAGCTCAGATGATGGCAGTGCATTTATACTGGTTCATGTTGTGAAGATCCAGTTGTGCACAGAATGAAAGGCAAGGACAAAGCCCAGGAGATGTGCTGAATTGCTGCAGTGCAGACAGGAGGTTTCTGATTCAGGAGCCAAATGAGTGGAGTTTCTGTACAGGAAGAAGAGCCAGTCTCCAAGTGCTTCCAAGTCCTCATGGACAGCAATTCCTCCCAAGGATTTTTTTTTTTATCTCCTTCAGCCATTAATTCTTTTCAGAACCGGTGAAACTATTTCCTTTGGTCCTACCAGGCTGCAACACTTCTGCTTAAACGCATCTTACGTGAAAACCATACTCAAAGCAAGTGGGCACAGCCAGGAGCAAAGCGGGGGCGGGGGGGGGGGGCGCAGCTCAGGCTGCACATCTGGAAAATATTCCTACTGGTAAGATCTGCTGGAGCAGGGAAGGGGCTTCCCCAGGGAGCGAGAGGCAACCCACGGTTGGCGTCATCGTAAACTGGACGAGGCCAGAGCCCGGAGGGAGCCGTGGCAGGAGCAGGAGCTATTTGATATAGGAGGTGCCGTCTCCAGCTCTGCTGGGGGATTAGAAAGCTGCCCACGGCATTTTTCTTGCCTCGTGCACGGGGACGTGCGCAGTTTCCCCGTTAAGAAGGATCATCTGAAGGAAAATGGGGAAGCAAAAGGTGGGACGCTGCCCGCACCCTGGCCTGGGCCGCAGGAGGGATCGCTCGGGCCACAAATTCAGCTGGCACAAATTAGGGTAACCCCGGGAAGTGGATCTACACCAGCGGCACCCACAAATGACGTCTTTCTAGTTGTCAGAAAAAAAGCGAGAAATGGCTATTTCATGAATATTCCAAGTGTTTACTATAAGCGAAATGCTAAATATTGTGTTAATTGCAAACAAAAGCCCAGGGAAATAAAAATATGACAAGTTAAAGTTTGATCTTGAGAGCTCCTTTCAGGGACAGACAACTAAGAAATATGACTGGAGCAGAAATTTACTTTCAATTCCAGGTGCAGTCTATAGACATTTAGGCACACGATATTTTTTTCTATATAAAAGCAGTCCCAGGTGAGAGTTCATAGATGATATATCTAAAAAAAAAACCCCACCAAAAAAAAGCCTTGCTCTCTGTTCCAAAAAGCTGTCTTCTTTCCTAATTCTATCCGTTTAAATTTATTGCTGCTGAAATTCCCAACGTCTGCCAAAACGTAAGGAAAGTTGCATACAGACGAGTGTTACCAGCACAACAGAGAGAAGTGTTCAGAAAGGAGCCGGGAAAGAAACCCCGACAAGGAGAGATCCGTCATTTTCAGCGATTACAGCAATTCTGGGGAAGCATATATCTGAATTACCAGTAGGAAAAAGAAAAACAGAAGACAAACCAAGAAAATCCCTGCCCTAGGAGACTGGATGAGGCCAGCGCTCCTATAACTGTTATTTATTGCAGCAGCCAGCTGAAATTGGAAGTGGGTGCTGTAAAGGTGCACTGGAAAAGATATCTCTGTCCAGAAAAACTTGTCCTCTATTTCAACGTGCATGGAGAAGGGAACCGAGAAGGGAAACGCAGTGGTGAAGGGATGTAACCCAGGTAAAGGTACTTTTCCCTAAAGGCCACCGCTGCGCCAGGCTACCGGCAGCAGTCACGGCCACGCTCGCTCTCCTGCTCCCCCTGCTCCTTCCAGGCTCTTTGGTGTCTAACCTCCAGCTGTGACCTGTTTTGAGGAACCTGGAAGTTATCTCCAGGAGTTCTACTCCTCCTTCCAGCTGGGCTGGAATCAGCCAAATGGTTCAAAGGTCAATGGGAAAAGGGTAAAATGGCTGATGATAGTTTGAAATGGTTGATAATTTTCAAAACCAGAGTGCTCTGGCAAATCTGCAGTTTTCATTTGCAGAAAATTCCAGTTAAAAGAAACAAAAAATGTTCAGAAGCAATTCTTGTAAGATTTTAGGTACTTTAACCCTATTAACATTTTAAGAAATCCCAAATATTTTGCTAGAATAAGAAAATTTGCCAAACGGAGATTTTAGAAGTATTTAAAGACCATCATTTTCAGAAGAGCTCTGTTAGAAACACCAGCTCTGCTCTACCCCAAGAAATGACGTTACACAAAAAGCCAGATAGCAGGCAAATAACATGCAGAAGATCGTTCTGCAAGGCTGGATCCCAAATGACCCCGTCTATTAAACGCACGCTGAAAGCAGTGAGTCTCTCCATACACTTACTTCCGTAGCTCGTTTCGCACGGCTTTTCAACCACAGAACCTAGCGAGAGCGCTGTGAAGTGCTGTTTTTCCGGATGCTGCAGTTCCAGGAATCAACGGGCATCCAAGCAGGTGAGGGAAAGGCCAGAGGCCCCAGTTGAGTCCTTTAACGAGGCCGCGGTATCCATTTCTAGGAAAGCCAGGCTGACAGGAAATGTGGGGGTTAGAAATAGCTCTTGTAGAGAGGTCTTAGACTCTAATACAGATGCATCTGTATTTTTCCATTATATCGAGAGCTTTGCCCATATTTACTGCTTGGGGATTGTTTTTCTCACTGCTGTTGTCCTGCCAGTAATATGTACTTACGGCCGGAGCCTCTGCGGTCCATTGGCACGGCAGTTTGGACTTTGTAGCTGGACCTCACCCTACTTCTGCACTTGGGCTCCGCTCCGTGCCTCACGTCATCTCTAACGCCGACACGCATGGCTGGCTGGGAAGAGGATGCTTGAGCACACAGGTCTGGACCTACCCTGACACTGATCTTACTTCCACGCAGCTTTGTCTGGCATTTTAGTGGGAATGGAGGAAGTCCCAAACGCCCTGCAAGCCCCGTTCCTCAAGCACTGCAGACCTCAGCACAAGGTAGCACAAGGGCATTGTCTTTTTTGCTGGAGATCAGGTGCCCACTTAATCCATGCGCTCACACGCCAGAGAAAAAAGAAAAGTCTGGCTGAAGGAGAGGTTTGCAGGCAGAGTGCCCACCTGAGCAGGACTGCCTCGCTGGCAGGACCTGCCGGTGCCCACAGGAGCTACAGGCTGGGTACCAGGGTGAGATAGAACTGCTCTGAGGTCATGCACCAAAGTCTTTGCCCAATGGTTATTCAGGGAATTCAAGAGATGTTTTGCCCTAGCTGCAAACACAGTAGGTTTTTCTCACACAAAATCTAAGAAATGTGGAGAAATGGATTCAACAATGCCAGGAAGGGGCCACGGCGTAAGGCCAGTGGTCCCTAATGGCCCTCAGATGCGTGAAGCAGTGAAAATCAGAAAAGTAATGCAGCACTAAAGCAAAAACTCATTAATAAAAGTGACAGAAAAAGCTCTGAGACAAGGAAAGTTACCCAAGAGCAAAACTCATTAGACTCGGGAACAGCCTCCCCCAGGAAAGCAGCACAGCCCTACGACTTGAATTGCTTTATGACCAGACTCATTAATATTCTTAGGAAGATACTTTAGGAAAAGTCCTTCGCTGGCAGGGGGGTGGACAAGACGACCTAACAGGCATCTTCCATCTCTCAATGCTGTCAGTCTTCCCCACTTACACCAAACAACTACTTAGGGCTTTGTGTCAGAGACAAGAACATTTAGCATTGCCCTTTGCTTCCCTGTTGAAATGTCGGATGGATACTTAGCACAACTGGCACCCAGTGACATCTTTCTTAACCAAGAACTTTAGAAACTGATTCTGAGAATGATGAGTATTAATGTTCCTCACTTTTTGATGAAAACTCTGTACACAGACGGTCACTGCTTTTCCCTCGGCCAGACTGACAGACCCATCCTGGGGGAGGAGTTGCTTCCCAACAGCAATTGCAGGGAGCACACAAGGAATAAAGTGCAGAGGATGAGGGTGCAGGGACCCAAACCTGGCCCCAGCTGCTCTCAAACGAACCACACTTTGCCCTTTGCATGGTGTCTACCAAACCTCACAAGCCTGTCTGATGCTCTGACCTACGCCAACTCAGTTAGCTTTTACCTCTTGATAGAACCACACCACAGCCTGGGAACTGGGGGAACGAGAAGGATGCTGCACAAGGTTACATGGAGGAATTACTCAAGCAAACCCATGGAAGAGCGCTGTAGAGCTTTACAGACAAAAGAGATGAAGGCCAGGCTAAAACACACATCCTCAGCAAAGGCCAAGGTGAGGCACAGCTCATGGCCAGGGCTGAAAGGATGTACCTCTGCAGGGATGACCTCCAGGCATCCAAGAGGAGCTGTGCTAGAAGTTGCTAATACCACACTGCATCTCCCCCTTGTTTACTTTTTAGAGAAGTATGTGAGCTACAAACCTGGGACTGGGTTTTCAGCATTAAATACAATCAGCACCTGGAAGAGCAGAGGAGGATGCAGCCTCTCTGGGTAGCACAGCTTCCAGAAGCATGTTCCACATGGCAGGACCGTGACACTTTGCAGTCCCTTACATCATCGCTATGATTATATGTGGCTACCATAAACGCAGTGTATCACTGGACAACAGGAAACACTGCACTGCGATTGCTTGGCTTTGTTATTGGTCATCACCTGTGTCCAGCAGAGCCTAAGGCCCATCCTCATACAAGGGAAAACGTTGCACGCAGCAGGATGCACCCGCACAGAAGCAGCATTGGAAGCCGTGGGATTTCAGGCGAGAAGCAGTGATGAGTGCCACATCCCAGTACCGTAGCCCCTCGCCCTGGGGCATCCCAGCCTCAGTGCAACCCACAGCCCCGAGGCAGAGGCTGAGAAAACGCAGATACCTGGGCTGCCCAGGGCTTCTGGGCACCCAAGTCCTGCCGTGGAGCCAGCCCTGGCTGGCCACCCAGCTGACTGTGCATCGCCCAGCTAACCCTCAACACAGATGATGATTTGTGGCTAGCTAAAGCAGACCTTCCTGATGGTGTTCACTCTTGACCCCACAGCCTCACCGGCTGGAGACGACACCTCTCTCTTGAGTGATTCTGCTGAGGCAGCTGCTCCTGACGTGTAAAGAGATTTTGAATATTATTCATGTTCTTGCCACCCAAAGGAGCCAGGGGCACTTAGTAATTTGCACAATTTGGCTCACTTAAGGACCCCAGCTGCTGTGCTGCAATGTAACTTGACTGTTTTCCTTTCCCAGACTTTGCTATTTAATCTGAGGAAGAGCCTTGCAAGAAGGTGATGCCAGGTATAATGATGCCAGAAAAGATAAGCAGAGGCTTGCCCGACTGTCAGTGCCATTATTTGCATACGATCTAATATTTCTGGCTGCGTGGCATAAAATGGAGGGAAAAAAACTTGGAGCAGAACAATCAAAATACCATTTCACCCTTCCTCCCCACGTGTCATTTTCACCGTCTCTTTTAAAAATTATTTCTCAAGTCAGTATTTGACATTGTTATCTACTATGCTCTGAAAGGATCAGTGAATATTTTAAGCTTCAATTTATACATTAACATAAAGCAGAGATGTCTTTTATGCTTGTAAACTAATTTACCAACTGCCCAGCACTGTATCTTGCTTCAAAAACAAGTATTTTCTCTCCTACCCCAATGATTTGGAAAGGTTTGCACTTGCTTCTGCAATTAAAGGAGTTCATAATTACAATTTTATTGTCATTAGAGGGAAAGAGGGTGACAGTGCCAGAATATGACTGTGGTATTCAAAGTCACGAACCCAGTAATTTGCTGACTAATGCAAATCCATGCTTGGAGGCCACCAGAAAACACTGGAAAACTTCTGATTAAATCCCTTGGGGTCCTTTCTTCTAGTAACATCATTTTCTAGAGCGCTAACAAGGAATCACGTGGCGCAGGAGGAGAGCGGTGGTCCTCCCGAGACATCCAGGAAGGCTACAAAGCTCTGAATCAGACTGTGCTCTCCAGCACCAGGGTCAAGCACGAGGATCTTTTTACTGCTGTGTTTAGAATAAGTCCTGGCATGACCCATCGGACACTTGATGTTTTTATAACGTGCTGGCCATGCAGAAAACAAAGCAGAGGGACTGTGCACCACTGCACACCAAGTATTACCTTCAAAGGTTATGGGGCTGCCACCACCTGAACAAGGTGAGATAAAGACAGGGAGATCTTTTACCAAGTACTGTCATGAGCAAAACAGACTTAATTTGGGGAAAATTCATCCAATTTATTGCCTGTTAAAACAGGCACTCTCTTTTTCCCTCCTCCTCTGCCTGTCCCGTGGTTTTGCCCTTTCTTAAATACGCTTTTCCAGAAGTGCCACCAGCGTCACTGCTGGGCTCAGCGGTGCCCTGTGGAGCCAGCTGGAAGAAGCCAGAGCCATGTGGGTCCGGCACAAGGCAACCCTGACCTCTTCGAGCAGAAGACCCCCCCTCCCCAAACCTGGACACCCCATTCACCGTCTATTAGCCCGCAGGCTGGTTCAGCAACACCAAGCGAGAACACCTTCCTTTTAGCCAAACATCCCTCGTACCCTTTTGGAGAAATGATAAACCAACCAACAAAAGACCCGCAGCAGTTCACCTGGATTATAAGCAACTGAAATGTTATTTTTATGACAATTAGATGACTTGAACACACTTCTATGCATTAAAAAGACTGATTAATACTTTTCTTGCCTGAGTGACTTACAAATATATTTCTGCTTTGTGCCTGTGGCAGCAGCATTCGATGGCCAAGCGTCTTCATAAAACTGAAAGTTTTCCTGACCTTTCCGGCAGCAAGAAGTGACCAGCTCCCTCCTGCTGTGTGTTTGCACAGGGAATGCTTTTAAGCCAGCAGTAGTCAAAGGAGAGTTTACTAGTTGCGTCCAGGACTGTATCCTCAGCCGAGAGGTTAGTTCTACAGGAGTTCCTTCAGCCAGACTCTATATAATGCTTGGAGATTAAAGATACAGTTTTATTATATATTAATAAATTAGATTAATATATAATGCCTGGGGATTAAAATTTTGTAAATTTTGCTTTTTTGTGTGTATATTCCTTATCCTTTTGTAACTAAATTCAAAGTTGCTGTCACCTTTAAATGGCACTGGTCAGACAACTGGTGGGGAAGAGGACTTGCACCATGCCCCACTTGGACAATGAAGGGTCACAACTATCAGATTCCTGCTGCTGACTTCTCTCCCTAAAGCCTGACCATGGATACTCCTTCTCTCACATCTTCCAACACTACACGTACTGAGACACAAACTCTAGCTGGATTAGCACTCCTTGCTAACCTCCTTTACCCAAGTGGTCTGCTCTTTGCCTTCAAACTCTTCCAGAGCCAAGCTGTGGAGCAGTAATTTGTTACAGCTTTTGTCGTTTCTAAACGGCTATTTGCATGTTTTGTTCATTATTACAGCCTCTGAGTCATATACTAGTCTAGTCACTTCTAATCATTTCTATACTAAACATTCAACTGCTTAAAAGGAAAACCCAGCCCCGCGTGAAGCATTCGCTGGTCAACGGGGCCATAAATCACCTTGGCCGAGTTCTCAGAAGTGGCTGGGCAAAGAGAAGTTTCCTAGCTGTAAATGCCTTCCCCCCCACCTTTTTGCAGACTCTTGGACTTTTGATAAACATGAGCAATTAGCACCTTTGCAGACATCATTTTCCTTCCCCACTGATGGAATATTGGATACCCAGAAGGAAACTGTGCCTTGGAGAGAGGTTCCAGGAAGGTCTTCAGGATTGTGCATGGGATTATTAACACTGCTTCAACTCATTCAAGGAGCGATGTGCTAACACGCTCCTCTCACCCACACCTCCCTGTCCCTAGAGCGACATGCGCTGTGACAAGCCCATTTCTGTCTGATGGGAAGAAAAACAAACATTACAGTGGATAATCAAACAAATGTGGGCTCTTCGGTTCTTGGATGGGAACTCGCTCTTAGCTAATGTCATAAAACATGGGAAGAATGCTCTACAATTAAACCCTGCTCTGGAAATATTTGACTAGCTTTGGGATGAGCTACAGGAACAACACTGAAGTCAGTAGCAGCAGTAAAGGTTGCATGAGACTGGGACTGAGGGATTTTCATCAAAATATATACCAGGGAGAAGCTGGAGGTAAGATGCTGCGAAGTTAAGCAGGGGAATTTCGTGAGGGTTATACACACACGCCATCAAACCTGCATTTCCTTCTGTTTACATCACTGCAACCACTCCGGGGGGGTTATATCTGCAAAGAGGAGACAAGTTTACACCTCTACAGGCACTATCACGCAGTTTCCATCTTTCTGATGCAGAGCTCAGCTCCTGCTTTCATGCTGCCTTCCCACAACCTGATCTGTTTCTAGCCACAACAATAGCTGAGCTATTTTCAAGAAAACCACAGAGTGGTTTAAGCGATGCTGCAACAGATTCACTACACAGCAAACAGCAGCTCTGATGTGTGATCTGCAGCAGCCATAACAACAGGAGCCAAGGCTGGAGACCTACAGGTAACAAGATGGACATTCAGTGTTAATTAAACCACTTGCCACAATAAAATGCTGGAAAGAAGAGGGGCAAGTCGTGAATCCTAATGGGGCAGAGCGATACGAGAAGTTGAACCCAAGGAAGCTCTCAGGCTGTTCAATTCGGGACCCCAGAAAGATCTGAGCAATGCCCCAGAAGCACGGGGAGCACACAGCCATATTTTGAATTTCCACAGCACCAGAGCAGCGTGTCATGTGGGTAGTGCCGGTTCTCTCTGCAGATCTCGCATCTGGAGCGTGACCTCCCCTTCTCCCCAGCCTGCCCTATTACACATTTCCTCCGTTCAGCACTAATTCCCTTCCTCCCTGCGTGACTGACAAATGGGCATTGCCCATCCTTTGCCTCTGTTCAACCTCCTGAACATGGATCCCACCTCACAAAAGCCTCAGAGGTCTACGTTCAACCTACAAAGCTCTGCTTGTCCAGGGCAGGTTGCTCAAGGTCCCTCACGCCTGTCAGTCCCAGGGAAGCAGAGCAGGGTGGCACACACATACAACAGATATCAAACCATACTCTGCTACATGTTGGATACATTAACATGTTAAACCCAGATTTGTAGCAACGGGATGCTGAAAATAATGCTCTGAAATCTGGACTTGCACGGACCATTTTTTAGAAGGTCCTGGAGAGCGCACAAAGCCCACGGAAAGCTGGGAAGGGCGACTGAGGGTGCACAACAATTCCTGAAAACCATTTCCATTTTACAGCTTCTTCCTATTTTCAAAACCATTAAGCACTCACACTGAGCTGAAAAGCTTAAGAATGAGCTTGGCTTTTGGAAAACCTTCAGTTTCACTGAAAAGCAATATAAAGGGAGGGGGCAGGACCCACAGATGTTGGTAAGAAGAGGGAAGAAGTGCAACCTGTTAGTGAAGTGGAACAAATACGAGCATTGAGCCTCCAATTGCTGAGCTCTGTTCTAGGTTCCAGTTCCCATCAACTTGAACAAAACCAGCTCAGCTAAACTTTCTGTGCCTCAATTTGTCACATGTTGAGAGGGACGAGCACGAATTAAATTTGCAAAATGCATAAAGTCTTTTGAGGAAATGCACAAGAGATGATAAATATAAATTTCAAACATGAACCTCTGGACGCTGTGACCTGCAAGGATTCAAGGCCAGTGCTTTCAGCAGAGAAGCAGGACCATGGGGAGTTACAGCCCCAATGGCCATCGAACCCAGCCGAGATCACACATCTCACAACTCCTTTTAAAAAGAAGTAGAGACACATAAAAGAACAGTCTCTTCTTGCTGTGGCCATCAGGTGAGCACCCAAAGGAAGTCTTAGAAAGGTGTTTGCACATCTTTATAGGTTCATCAGAACAGACAATGTCAAACTTGGACTAGTGAAATGATTTTCCAACTGGATGGCAAAGCAGACAAAACAATAAGAAGAATATGAAAAAGCTGATGTGGTGACCAACCCAACCCCCAGCCTACTTTCTTCTTGTTTCTGAAATACGAATCCAATTTGCAAACTAAGTGTCAAATACCATTGTCAAAAGATGTAATTCTTACAGCTGCTGGGCTACGAGCAGTGCTTGACTGGGAGAGCGACCCAGCGCTTGACAAAAGAGGAATACAGTGTGTATTGGCAACACTTCTCATCACGTATTTCAAAGGAAAAATCGAAACCACATTTCTAGACTGCAGAGAACAGAAGGGCACCAGCGTACACAAGGATCGCTCTGCCTCCCCTCCTCTTCCTCCTGAGCCTACCCTCCCTGCAAGCCACCAAACACCCCTTACCTATTGCAGCACGGCAAGACCGCCGGCATCCGCGCACCAGTCTGAGATCGAATATACCCGTGCCAGGAAAGGGTTAAAGAGGACAATAAAACACAGCAGGTGCAAGCACGGGAGAAAGAAATAAAGCAAAATTCTCTCCTTATGGGAGCAATAGAAATGATTGAGAGTGTGGACTCTCTAATCTGCAGAAAGTGGGGTGACACTGTTGAGTCATATTAAATACACAGAGTGGAAAAATCGGAGTGCGACAATATATCTGTGTCATGTGGCCGGGTGTAATTTACTGCCGCAGCTGGAGTCTGCCTTCGACAGATTCGGGGAGAGAATTAACGTGTGGGGCTTGTTTCCTTACGCAGTACGGACACGTCTGTAACCACACTGAAGAGTGATGAACAGGACAGTAAATTTTTTGCGCTCCCCAATCCCCCCGTCACGGTTACAAGCTGTCTCCACGCTGTCACTCCAAGCGTTGTGTTTGCTTATAGGAGGCGGTGAGAAAAATATGCGGAGTGAAGCCTTGTGAGACAGGTAATTGCTCAGGGCACGAAGGGGCAGAGAGGCAACTGAGCCACTGAAGGGTTGTGCCCTCCCAGGGAGCAGCTGAGCTGCATCCCTGCCCTGGCAGCAACGCCGCCCGACCTGAGCGCAATATTCTCCTCCTGAGCCCTTCCCCGGCCTCCTCAAGCAGCCTCCGCTGCCAGCACACAACCACTTGGACAAAACCAGGTTCTGAAAATACACATGCGGTAACGCCGGGACTCGGGAAGATGCCGTACCCGGGATGCCAACGTGTGCGCCCGGAGCGGGGATGGGAAGCAGGGCATACTGTACTGTGCACCAGCCTACCTCAGTCGAAGGCAGGGTAAGTGCAAACTTCTCTCCTGGCTACTGCAGCTTAGTACAACTAAAGAAAAAGAAAATCCCTCCCACCAGACACACAAAGGACGGGAGTGACCGCACAGCTCTGCATAGTCCTGCCTTTAACAAGAGTCTCAGCCAAAGCCCCCGATGCAACTAATCGGAGAAGACAGGTCCACATTACATACCGGCACGCTTTCTAGAGGAGTCCTTCTCCTCTACAGTGATTTTCTCTACCACCCATCGGGCTTTACTTTGCTGTCAGTGTTGGGTTTCAGCTCAGAGGTTTGAAGTGCAGCTGCTGGCCGGGTCCAGCTCTAGGAAGCTTTCAGGATGAAACACAAAACTGGGTCGTTTTGGTGCACTACCAGCAACGCTCTGGCATGACTTCTTGATGTTCATTAATGCTAGGCAAGTTTCAAGTGTCCCAGAGCTATTTTTTTCTAGCGGATAGATGCAAAGCAAGAATCACAATTTGTCTCCTTTTTTTCTTACATATACACAAACCCCAGCTCACAAAACTAAGCTTAAGGGGTCTGATTCCCTTTCCTTCACTGGTGTATACAGTAAATAGCATCAAAGACGACACGGAGCCACAAGCGTGTGAGGGGAAAGGCTAAAGCCACAGGAGTTTGCAACTCATTTCGAAATAGATAGGCTGGTTTCAGATAAAATTACCCCGAAGCGTGCACAGCTCCACTGCCTCTGCGTTGCATCCTGCACCATCACAGTCCCCTTCTTCCCGCAGCACGCCTTCTCCGTTCCAAGTCTTTCCTTCACCTTCCCTTCCTCTCTTCAATTGTCATCAGTTTGGTGACAGAATAGCACACATGCCTTTTTTTTCCACCAGCTTTAGTTACCTGCCAGCAGCAATCCATGCAGCGGTGCGAGGGGTACATAAATATTCCCTGGCTTCTTTCCAGCTAGTAATCATACAGAAGTTAATTAGGTATCTAAATAGGCCGGGATTATTTATTCTCTAATTTAATGGCCTGACAGTTGTCACAGGACATTTGTTTGATGCTGCTTACCTCGTCTTATGGTCTTTTGACGGCAAACCGTGCTCTGCTGCCGCCGTCACGGTTAGCACGACGGAGCAGGGTAGGCTTTTGAGGGGCTTTAGGCTCCGCAAAGCACCCGTCAGGGGAGAGGCAGAGGGTTTCTGTTTGAGAAGCTGGGCTTCCACAGCTCACGTGCCTGTCCCCGGTGCTCGCTGCCTGTGTCCCAGAGGACTGCAGCCAGGACACGGGGCGGCTGTGCTGAGGAAAGGAAGTTGGAATAGAAACTCCTGAAAAAGACTTCAGCAAACCACAAACCTGCTAACGGTGACGGGTTTTTTAAAAAAGAGAATTCCTAGGGCCCTTCCTTGTATCTGTCTAAGAAAATTAGCTGGAGGAAAAATTCAAATGTAATTTTATCTATATTTTTCATAAGAGTAAGCAATCACTTTGGAACCAAAGCGGGGTTTGATTTCATTCACTGTCTGCAATATTAAAAGAATATCAACCTGAATGAAGCGAGACTTCATTAACAAGTTTACAAAGCTCAGAAATGTCTTTTAAAGGTGAAATTTTGTTTAGTAAAATGGTATTTCAAAGTACATACGTACAGAAACCTAACACAGGAGAATTCAACTGGCTGGCCTGCATTCAGAAACAGTCATTCAGGAAGGGAAAAATACTGTAAAAGAATTATTATTAAAAGTATTTACAGGAATTTGGAAAATCTGAATATATACAAATGCATTTCTCCAGACAGGAGCTTCATCTTTTCAGAGACCAGAGTCACTTCTCTCCCCTCTGCCTCGTCGCTACCCTTGAGCAGCCAGGGGAAAGGTGGGACCTCAGCGAGACGTTCCTGCGTGCCAGAGCTACGTGCTCTTGACTGTCTCGAAAACCATAAACACAAGCTCAGAGTAAGGCGCTATTTAATATATATGATTTATGTGTCTTATATGATACAGAAAGCTATATAAGATACACTGTACACAGGCTGAATTCCACATCAATAAAACCACCCCGGGTGACGATGCTGAGCTCATGGAACCAGACACACTTTATCAGATGCAAGAAGAGCTTGAGCATCCAGACACTGGGGGACTTCAGCAGTGTGTTAGAGGACACCTCTGCAGCCCCCGACAGGCAACGAGGATGTAACTAACGACTGCACTGTGTCATCTGTGCCACGAAAGGAAAACAGTGGAAGAAGGCTGTGACCCTAACCGCAATGGAGACACGTGGACTGTCCTACAAGGTGAAGCGTGCACAGACCCAGGGACTGTATCAGCTAAAGGACTGACACCAGGATGGGCAGAGTTTATCGGACACGAGCTCTTTGTTGGGCAGTCCATTGAGGGGATTTAGTTTCAAGCCTAAACAGGTGTCCAATTCCTCTCTCACTTGGAGATAAGGTACCTGTATGTCTTGTGCAAACACAGAGAGGCCAGAGGGAGAACAAAACTTTGTGGAAAGGGCTCTTGGTTGCACGTTGTCAAAAGGAAGAATGTTCTAGGGAAAAACCAAACAATTCCCTCTGACTTTTGTTAGCACTGATGGAAAGTGGCAACGTATAAAAATGAGCTTTACGGCTTGCCAGAACGTCGCTGGGAGTGGAACAGATGGCCAATTCATCTCCACCAAACTTGGCACTTCTAACAAAAGAAACAATACGTGTTTTGCTACCCTAATTTTTCCCCCAGGTATCCCAGCAGGTGACTGGGATGTCTGATGACAAGAACGACTTGACTTGTGCTCCCCAAGAGCACAAGTTGCTTGTTTCTGTGGCCTTGCCATTGTTTCGCCCAATTACCTACTCCTCTGCAGCACTCCGGGGAGGTTTCTCCAGATCCAGAAGACAATAGCAAACCTGGATGACACACACGCTCACGTACACAAACGCCACCGCTTACAGGGGACTCATGTTTTCACATGCAGATTCATTTCGGTATCCTCAGGACTAGTCGAAAGCAACTATCTTGTTGTACTGCAGTTGCACACCACACATCATGAAGATTCTTTACAGAATGTAACCGGCTGTAAAAATTCCAAGATTAGACTGAGGGATCCAAAAAACAGTTGGCTACCCCACTATGTTTTCACATTTAATATTAATTCCCAGGCATAACCTTAATTTCAAGATATATATTTTTTTGCAGAAGGGAAAAGCTGCTTCTTTTTCCCACGGACGGAGTTTGAGGGCTCCACCAGGACGGGTTTCATATCAGGATGAAGGCAAGGGAAGGGGAAAGATCCTTCTCACACTGACGCAGTGTGCACGGGGCACACATATGCACATGCGAAGGAGAGAGATGTGATTGAAATGAACACAAAATGGCCAGTGGCTCCGGATAAAATGCATCCTTCCCCACCTCCCACGCTACAGCTGAACCACCAGTCCTTAAGATTTGCAAGTCTTGTGAAAATGAAAGGGCGCTGTGGGTAACCAATGCCTCTACTGTTCTCAGGCATGGGCAGTGTATGTCCATCAGCTACCAGAACGACTCTCAGGCTTGAAAACTGTACTTTGGATGTTTTCCTACCATTGCTTTTCTTTGTAACAACAGTAGATGAAATTACCAACCAAGTCTGAGAGGCACTAGAGGTTGCCTGCCTGTTCCGGGACAGAGGATGGGTGTTTGTGTGGTCTCTGCAAGATTAAATGTTCTGGAAAACACTCACCATGGCTCTACAAGTAGCCCATGCTCTAACTAGAATTTGTCCGGCCACACGAACGATACTCCATCACATGTTAATGAAGTGGCCAGATCATTAAGATGATGTAAAAATCATTGATGATGATTGAAAGTCATTCACTGGGAAACTTCTAGAGAATTATAATTAATAGTAGATCAATTTAAATGCTACTTTAAAGAAACTGATTTTTGTTTGTTTTAGTGATGCATTAGGAGAACCTCTAACGGGTTAACTAAATACTTTATCCATAAGCTATTATATTAGGAAATACAATGTTATATTTCCCACAGAGCAAAAGGTTGTTTTGTCTTACTAGTAAATATTGACTAAAAAACACGGATTAAATGAGCGTTCCCATCCTGCTGACCCAACCACAGCAGCGTTCGTTCCCTTAAGAGAGCACTACACGCACCGAACATACGTACACGGGAATCAATCATTGGACATGTGTTTAGGATATTATCTCTTCCAAGTGAGAAGGCGAGGCTTTCGGGGAGAAATCAAAATCCAAGACGAGTTGTTAGAGCAGCTTATCTCACAGAAGCACAGCAGAACAGGTCACAGCCCAGCCTTACAGAAAAGCACTGCCATAGTCGTATTTTTTAAGGGATTTGTAAAAAGAATCATCTCATTATTTTTTCTTCTCATCTCATTGTTTTGTTTTCTGTCTATCTATGGGGAAATGGAATAGTCTTGCAGCTAAAAATACAAACCTAGGCCTGTGTGATTGTAGGCAAATAATCTCCACCCTGATTTTTAAAAATACTTAATGAAGATGCAGAACAGGGAGATTTCAGAACATGCCTCAATGTCTCCCTGCCACCGGTTTCAAGGGAATTTAAACCCCATAACCTGTCTCACGTAGGTCTTGCAATAGTGAGTGGAACAAGGCCTAAATATCTTTACAATGCTTGAGTTGGACAGATTTTTCAACACAGCTCAGCTCAAATTTCCCCTGCTTCAGCAGGACCCACACACACGAGGTCAGTACGACGGGTCCGGGGCTCGCCGTCGCGCACGGCTCCGAGAAGGCCACTGAGCATTTTTGGGAATCTTGCCCCTTTCTCATGTTCCCGAGTGAAAGACGAGCTGCTTGGAAAAAAATTTAGCTTTCATTTCTGTAAAATAAGGGTTGCAACACAGTGCTGATTCACACAGGCTTGGGAAAGCAATAACTGGAGAGAGCTCAGACGTTTAAATGGCACCTAAAAGATGGAAACAAGGTCAGTCAGTCTCGCTCCGCTTCCTATTCCACCAAGTCACCTTTTATACTCCGTATTTCACCACAGCACCGTCTTTGCTACATTTTCACTGGTTGGCTCCTAAGAGTAGGCAATTTAATTAAAAGTATTTAAAATTACTAAGGGAGAAAAGCTGCTGCAAACCTCCAAGTGACAGGCTGGGAGCAATCTGGAAGGTCATTTTTTGAAACTCTACAGTAAACTATTTCAGATTATTGTGAGAATAGTGGGATCTAAAGGTCCTCAGCCCTGCTCCACGTTTGAATAGTGGGGGGAACAACAGTTACATGTATTCAGACTGAATTTTTCCAGCCTAAAATTTCCTCATACTGTTAGTTCCCAGCAGGCTTCTGAGAAAGAAAAAGACATACTAAAAATGGATATTAACTAAGAATTATATTCTTGGTCCTGGAAAATTTTATGGCCCTTATTTTTGAAGTTTGTCACGTGTAACGGACCAAAACCAAATTTAAGAAGGGAGCACAGGTGGATTTTGACCAAAATGGATGGTCTGAAGGGGAAGCCTATCGGTGCGGCCACCAGATGTGAAGCAAAAGAAGAAATACCACAGCTGTAACATCCCAAAGAAACAGAGCAGCAAAGGTTGGGTGCTTCTCCAGGGCTGCAAGTCCTGCAACAGCAGGAACTTTGTTTAGGGTGGGAATCTCTCCACACAGGGAAATCAGATGGTTCCTGTGTGTTCCCCTGGGACTTTTGCTATAGCTCATAGAGGACGGAAGACTGGTCAGCTCTTTGAGTTGCTTTCAGTCCTGGTTCTCCGCATCTGAGGGATAACCTGGTGCCTGAGCCAACACCGAGAGATGCTCCCGTGGATGGGATGAAGATGGGCAGTGCAGAGCTCCTGCCCCGGCCACACAGCTCGTCCACCACCGAGACCACCAGACTGGGTCAGACCAGTGGTCTGCCTCGTTCAACGCTGCGTCTCATGAAGTTGCCAGTACGAGTCTCAAAGGCCATAAAAACTATACAGTGTGTTTTGTTAGAACGATTGTCCTGTCGTCACCCGGGCGTTGTTGTTATAGGTGCTACACGGGGTAATAAATACAATGAAATTATACAGTGTCATGCAGTGAAATAGGCAATCCACACTGGCAGCTCTCCTGGTCAGACTGTACCCAAGCTCATTAGATACAGCACATATTATTTCACTGACGAAAATACAACTCATCGCATAAAACTTGTTCTCCAGAAGCTGGTGAAGGGTCTGGAGCACAAGTGTGATAAGGAGCAGCTGAGGGACCTGGGGGTGTTTAGTCTGGAGAAAAGGAGGCTGAGGGGAGACCTTCTCACGCTCTACAACTGCCTGAAAGGAGGGTGTAGCGAGGGGGGGGTCAGTCTCTTCTCCCAGGTAACAAGTGATGGGACGAGAGGAAATGACCTCAAGTTGTGCCAGGGGAGGTTTAGATTGGAGATCAGGGAAAATGTCTTCATGGAAGGGCTGTCAAGCACTGGAACAGGCTGCCCAGGGCAGCGGTGGCGTCCCCATCCCTGGAGGGATTTAAAAGCCATGTAGATGTGGTGCTGAGGGACATGAGTTAGTGGTGGCCTTGGCAGTGCTGGGTTAATGGTTGGACTCGATGATCTTAAAGGTCCTTTCCAACCAAAACTATTCTATGATATGTGCCAGTCTGCTGTTTTCACTCGGTGAGACCTAGACAGGGACCTGAGCCATCACCCGGGCTCCACACTTTTCATCCAGATCCAAACATTCATTTCATGTTTGATTCCCTCCTCACTTAGGTTAGAGCAAGTAAGGACTGCGCTAACAGACCCAGACTGTTTCAAGCCCCCTATTAGTAAGAGGAGCATCAGTCCTTGAAACCAAGAGTGTTATAGAACTGCTTTGTGAAACATCTTAGTAGAAATTCAAGTGCCAGGTACAAACATCACATTTTAAAAAGTATTTAAAAGGAAATCATGGGGTCTGCAAAATACCAGAACAGCTTTACAATGCTGGTTTGTTTAATCATTTAATAACCTTCCATTGGTCAATAAGCAAATTCCAGCCTTTCACCTGGTCCGAGATGTTTCCTGAATTCAGAAATTGCACAAACCCCTTCGGTCCTGTCCTGGCTCTGTAAGCTCCAACGCGGTGACGAGGCACAAATGCTCACCTTCCACGCAAAAACCTGTGGCTTCAGACTGCTGACCTTTTTTCACAAGACCTACAGGAGCCACCCAGCCCCTTGCCTGCTAGCCAGTAGAAGGCTACTCAGCCATCACACAAAATTTGGCAACTCAGGACACTATTCTACCCTGCTCGGAGTAGGGACATTACAAAAATAGCAGTTTGTGTGCTGTTTCTTTAGCTGTCAGACAAAGGGCTGGGTCTGTGACTCCTACGCTTGCACAGGATGGCTTCGCTCCCTGGTCTGCAGCCATCCCTACCGCACACCCAAACACCACCCACAAAACAGGGGAAGCAAAGCCTGGGTGCTTATGGCCCTCACCTGCCGTGTGGATGACCCTGGCCTTAGTCTCTACCAGTACTCCAGCAAAACAGCCTCCTAGATACCAGTCAGGTTACCTTGCTTTTTTTCTTACATGAATTTTGGGGAGGTTTCTTACTGTTTTGGAGTTCAGGAACATCTGGGTCAGTAATTTTGGTCACTACAAATATTTGAGTTCTGTTCACAGTGAAATAAGTAATTTTTAGACTTTGGGTGTTTTTTTCAATCAAATGAGAAAATGTACAACTGAAAATTGCACCAAACCTGGAAAATTACTTTTTCAAAAATGATGTTTAAAATATGATATGCATTTCCCAATAAAACCTATTAATAACACTTGTTTTTAGAGTACCTGAGTAATGCTCAATGGTCTCTCAACCACATATTCCCATGGTATCTCGCAGCTCCCCAGACGCGTAGCTATTACGGCAGACCCTGTCTAGCTACTTCTGAACAAGAAAATTGTTTGTGTCACTAAAACAGAGGGGCACAGGCCAGCTTTTCAGCTAGCATCACCTGCCAAGAAACGGAGAGGGACAGATTAAGCCGCAAGACCCGGCCCGTTCGGGTGAAGGCCGCTCAGGCCACAGCCCTGCGTGCCATCAGATGCACGACAGCGGCTGCCCCACGCGCCAAGCTTAGCTCGCTGCTGCTTGAACGTGCTCGTTACTGGCCTCGTGCATAATTACAGGAACCCTGGAAACGTGAAGGAAGCGACATGTACAATCCTCCGTGAAATATGTCCCAGCTGGAGCATGACATCATGGCCATAGATCAGCCCGTGAACGACCTGGAGTCCTGATCTAGACTCTCATTAAGACCGATCAGCAGAAGGAAACGAGTTCTGCGCCGAGCTGCCATAGGGAGGCATCTGCCAAGAATTTCTTCTTGTTCTGGGAGACTGTCAAAGTCTCTCCAAAACTTTTCTATTAAAAAAAACAATAGAGCGGCTTCTCTCCGAGGGTCCTGAAGTGCTTTATGCCCACCAGTCTGCTAATCTCAGGAGCAGCTCCTGAGATAGTTAATAGCTGGTGTACTCCTTCAACAGGTGGGCAAACCGAGCCACAGAATGGCTGAGGTGTGACACTTGAAACTGTCACCAGCTTAAGCCATTGCCTTTATATATACATGGAATTTTCAAACAATATGCTGGGCAGTGGGGTTTTCTTTTTCCATTTACCCAACACATAAGCAGTATAAGCAACCAGATGAATAAACTCATACAATCAAGTATTAAGGGCAGCAAATACATAGGGGAAAGTAAATGATAAAAGCTGCTCTACTACAGATCCAGAACAGGAAAAAATGCCATTTGACTAGTTGCAGCTAAGCTATGTAGCTTGGAAGTTTTCAAATTCAGACAGCAAACTGTAAAGTAAATGAAATACAGAAAAAAATGTAGTGTTTAAAAAACAAATTTTAGACCATGGAGACTCCCTGAGCTGAAGTGACGTTAGAAAATACTGTAATATGTTTGGAAGTAATTTAAAAAATTAATATCTTGTCACCATTTTGAAATCTTTTGCTATGTAAGAATATTAAAAAGGGGATCTAGAATTGCAGAACTTCTTGCCCACGTCAGAATCACCCCACTACGCAGATGACCCACAAGTTCTCATGTAGTTTCTCCTCCCTTTCTCTTCTGTACTTTCTCCCGTGCAATTTCTCGGCCCCGAGGCAGGAGCCTGGATGTGTGCACACAAGAGCAGTCGTGCCTGCACGCAGCGGGTCGATGCGCAGTCTCCTCACATCTGCACCAGGATGCACACATCTGCATTGTGAGATACTCCATTACAGTTATTTTGGATGCGACAGAAAACAGTGTTTGCTGTACAAACTCCCAGGGCTGGTAGCAGCCTCACCTCCGTGTTTTTACCTAAGGGCTGAGATGGTGTGGGATCAGATGCCAGACCCGAGATACCTGCATCTACCAGAGCAATGCAAAGTCCTCCCGCATCGTTCTGTTTGCAGCTCTGGGGCTTGCTCACCCACTACTCACTCCAGTCACGCAGGGACTGAGTTTCTCAACTTTCCAGTAACGCTAAAAAGTGAGATCCAGCTTTTTTGCAACGTCCTCATCTCCTGATCACCTTAGTAGGACGGCAGTTTGAATGGGATTTAGGAGCAAGAGCTCAGGTTCTTCATTACACAAGTTCGTTAAGGCAAAGCATCACAATGTTTTGCAGGACACAAAGAAAAGGTTGGATGTAGTATGAAAATTATATAAAATAAAACTTTGAAACGTTGCAAGCCCAAATAGGAACGAACAACTATATGTACGAAAGCTGGGGCGTACAAATCCCCCCGACTCACGGCCTGGGTTAAGGGCCTTTTACAAACTGTCCCCTCAGTTTAGCACACGTAGCCTCACGCCGCATTCCAGTCAATCAGCAGAAAATCCCACACTCGCCTCCTAGATGTTCTCCTTCCCGTGCTGTATCAGTTACAAGCCCCGTGCGCTCCCGTAGGCACTGACAGACAGCAGTAGATGATGTAGAGGTGCAATCACATCGGCCTAGTGAGAGTGCAAACCTATACAGCATAATGAGTCTGCTATTGCATATATCAGAGCTTTGAAACCTTTTCTATTTAAATATATAGTCTGAAAACTTTCAGCATATATCATATCATCGACACAACAGACTTCCATTGTTCCAATGGCATAAATCTATCAGAGTCTCGTAACAGCATATGATTTCCACTAGCTACAGGCTTATATATTGTCGCACCGGTAGCGAAGGGTTTGTACATGGAAATCGACTTACGCTGCAAGAACAAATTTTGCATTGTTCTGTACCTTAAAGTCACACGTTTCCACGATGACCAATGAACTATTACACAGATTGCTGGCGAGGGTAAATCACACTGAATAATCAGATGTGTTTTGCCTAGGGGGTCTGCTCGAGCGATCTGCGGCTCAGGGCTATTGTGGCAATGGAGCCCCAACAGAGCAGCCCCATCTGCTCCTTCTCCACAACCCAACCACGGCAGCAGCACACCACAACTGTCCAACAACCAGGATGCTCTTGGGGATGTTCCTACCACATCAGCCGCACCGCACAGCTGTCCTGCTCCATGATGCAAGACCCTCACCTGCCGCCACAGACCCTGAAGCTCACCACCCCCAAAATAGATTCGTTGATGTTCTCTCTCAACTCTGTCTGTGACAGTAGGACACTCCCTTGAAGGAATCAAGGATCATTTGCAACTTCTGGTCCTGTGTCAGGATAAGCAGCAAGCACAGGTAAGGCATTTAGTGGCTTGCTGCCAGGTGGAAGATATCTGCTCACCTGGAAAATGTCCATGTTTCACCTTTGCTAGCTGGAGCTCTACAGCTGGCTGAAGGACAGCTGGTGAACAGGGGCCAAGGAGAGCTTGGCGTTAGGCCCTCCAAAGGAAGCGTCCCACTGCTAGGTAGTGGTGCCAGCTAGGCAGCCTGCTGCTTTACCTAGTGTGTGCTCTTATCAAGAGTGCTCTTGGGCCTGAAGATCTCTGTGATTTCGACCAAACAGAGGACAAGATGCATAGCCCTACTCTGCAAAAAGGACATGCTTCTGCATCACAACAGGCTGGCCAGAGGTGGCTTCCTTGTCAACACTAGATAGAAGTGTTTCTATCCTAAAACCAGACACGTTCTTCGCCTTTTTCCCTGTCACACAGCTTTGTTTCCATTGCCATTCCTATCCCTGGTCACTCATCTCTGCAGCTGTCTTCTCACGATGATCACATCATGACCATCCATACCTCTTCCAGATGAAGACAGATATAATTTTCTCAGGGCTCTTGTAGCAGCTTTTAAAACCATGCAAGAGAGACATTGCAGCAGATGTTAAATCTGCTGGGAACGTTTTGAAAAGCCACCCCTGTGTGAGAGCATGCTGCCGCTGAGGCATCCTCCCCGGCTCAGGTGCTGCTGTGGGCCTCTTGGGCCAGGTACCCATCTCCTTGCCTGGAGTGCCCCCAAGAGCGGGTCTTGCACATCACAAGCAGAGGTGTCCAGAGGTCACTTTAAGGGCAGGATGCTCTCATATTCCCCCTGAGGATGTAACAGATGGAGTGCTATGGAGATGCTCTCTAGGGCACTCCTGCAGCAAGACAGTACAAACACTTGACAAATCTGCCCTCAAAGGCATGCCCACGGACGAGGCAAACGCAGCCACAAAGCCTGACTCATAAAGGGAGATAAAATACACTGTCAAAATATTACCTCCCAAAGCTACTTGGAGAGGGGATTAAAGTCTTTCTGCACTTACCACTGAACCGTGTCCTTACATCTAGTGACCATATGTAAGGAGTTTCCCACAATGCACAGAGCGTAATTCGAAAGGACGGTAGGAAATGACTCACTTACTAGCTTGCCGTCGGAGGACTGCATCATAAAATATTGGCTGTGGTCTCACCTCATACCACACAGGCAGGAGAATGCGTATCAGCACACAGAGGCTATAGAATTACATTTTCTCATCAAACCCCAGACATACACCATAGATTACAGGCGCTCTACTGGCAACACGCTTGGCTGAAACAGGCTTGCGACGCGAGTTCGGGAGGAGGTTGCCTTGCAACACGCACGTCTTGCGTTTTGCTGTCACTTCGCTGTACTTCATGAAATTTGAAAACAAGAGGTCATGAACTACAGCCAAAGCAGGAGCCAGAGTATAATCACCATCTCCTTGGCCTACAAGCAGTTTGGGATGAGGAGAAAACTGCAAATATATTCAACAACAGGAGGAGGACTGCATTTGTTGGGCCATCATCAGTAGGTAATACAGCAGCATTAAGTCAGTGGCTTCCACATCTTATCATACTCAGCACCAGGATTGCTGTCTGGAAGCTGGAACTCGATTAGCGCGGACAAATCATTATTATTTACACCCAAACAGCCAGTGTGTGTTACAGGTCTCACCCTGGGAACAGCCTGCTGAAGATCCGCTTTATAACGATGCCAACTTGAGAGTTTGGGCTCTTCCATGTGAGATGTAGCAGTACAACCCCCAAGCAGTCCAAGATAGTAGCTGGTACATTAATTGCAGCTCGCTGGGATTTTTCTTTCCCCCTTTATTTTTTTTCTTTTTTTTAAAAACCAGAAAACCCCAGAACGTAGAAACCAAAACTGGCCAGGACAAAATCTTTTACTTTTAAAAACCTTTATGTGGTTAAATCACTTTGCTCTCTTTCAACCATTTCAAGCACAAAAGCCTGTTAACATTATTTTTGCTGATCAGTAAATATGTTGCACAAGTTTATAATCACCAATGAAGTACTTTAACTCATTTGAAACTTGAAAATTTGAATGGGAAAGGAAACAGATTCCTTCCCCAGCACTAACTGGATAAGTTTCCACACAGGAGTCCTAAAGAAATGTACAACAAGAGAGAGCCACTGACCAAAACCATTTCTGGTCTACATGAACAAGACAAAAAAGGGCAGAGGAAGAAGCCACTCAAAACTGGAAGACAGAAGTGATCTAGAAATACAATCTAGTTCATTCCTTGCATCAAAACACCTCGAGCTTGGCACACTAAGCCTGCACTGCTACAGATTTGCTGCTGTATTAGAGTTTTTCACATGTGACAGTTTATTCGTCCTGGCAGCAGTCACCACTGCTGCCATCTCAACCACCTGTCAAGCTGCTAATCCGCATCGTTACCTGCGCTCCCGCAGGAATCTTGCCCCACGCTAGAAAATTTTGCCACCGTGATATTAAAATTTGCATTTTGTAACGTGCTTTGCAAAAAATCTTGTGGGTTATAGGAACGTTACCTAATTTACAGTTCTTTGATGTGTGTAACAAGGATGGTAACACAATTTTAGCACACAAAAGGGCAGGGAGATTAAATTCACTCTATTTGAAAGTACATCGAGATCCTTTGGAGAACGTACTAGAGATAAGAGGGGAAAAACATTATTACCCAGCAACTGCCATACGATAAGGTCAATATATTGTTAGCTAATGCAATACAGACTCAATGTATCTTCTGTTGGATATGGAACAGGCAGGACCTCAGCATATTTTATTAGAATAAATATTGAAATTCGAAAATTAATTGAAATTTGAAAATCGAGATATAAGAGGTGATGGCCAAACCAAACAATGTTTGTTTAATTAACCCAAGAGGGAGAATCTGTGCATTTAACATCTCAGCTCCAGACACAGACATAACCGGTGGTGGGACACCTTTCACAAGCTTAGTCACCCTCCCTTTAATCACTAATAGCTACAAACATGTTCAAAGGTTTAATATAGCTAAGTAAGTCATTATATTAAACATACAATAGGCATCACAGTACACAAATTTTCCACTCCCCTGGGTCCACGAAGCACTGACTAGACTATTCCTTCAGAAAGCACCCAGGAAAGCCAGGAGAAGGCCTTTAATAGAGGTTTTGATCCATGTTTCCAGAATAGACCCTAACTGATGTTGTGTCCTCATTTGAATGAAAAATGGAACTTCGTAAAAATTCAGATCTTTAATGCTAAAAGGAAATAACACTCTCTTAGTCGTGACTCATTAGAGGAAAAAAATACCTCATTTGGTGCATTTAAGCTCTCATTTACTTTCTGCCTTGCTACTGACTAACCATTTCTTACTGCTGTTACCTATGTATCTGTGTATCTGATCTTCATGCTCACACCTGGGCAGCCCAATGCTGCCCAGGGGTTTCCCCCAAACACTGTCACTCATTATTCCCTTCTGCTACAGGTTAAACATCTCTTATGTACTCTCAGACCATCCCTTTGATTTTGAGGTGGTTCCTAGGTATAACTGAGGGGAAAAAAATTGCAAATAGTTGAGTATTTCTGTCTTCACATTTCTTTCTTCCTTCTCTTATTTCTGTTTATCTCTTGTTTCTAATATCCCCCAACTTCCCTGCTTTCACTCTGTCCTGGGAACTAGAGACATACATATTTTCCTTCATAATGTTGAAATCAAAGGTTCTTTTCCAGCATGTTTTCCCCCTGGACCAATGTGGATATCAAAGAGCAGTGTTTGTATGCACACCACAAACCAAACACAAAGACCTCCAGCCTCTTCTTGACACCAACGGATGACATTACTGACTGCAAGACTATCTGTTGTGTATATACTCTATGGTACCTTGATTCCCGAAGCGTCTATGTCCCCTAAGATGAAAAGTCTCTCTTGAGATACATATTTTTTTCTCCACTGGTAACTGAGGGGGCTCACACAACACCGCAAGGCAACACAGAGGCCAAGGTATTTCAGTGACGCAGAAGAAATGCAGGCGTAAGCACCTGACCCAACAATTCCACGTCTACAAAATACTCACTGAATCAACTAATCCCTCACCTGGGTTGATAGAGTCATTGTTTTTGAAAGAAGAGGAGACATTCAGATTAACTAACCTCTTGGAACAACACAGGCTGACAGCAGCCTACCAAATCCTGCTGTAGCAAACCTAAAACATCTGTTTGAGCTAGTCTGTATTTTCAGCTGTGATTCAAAGAATGCAAGAGATGGAGCTGTCAGAAAGGGGAAAATAACCCGTCTAACCTGCCTAGATCCCTTGGCGGATGGATCCCTCACAAGTTTCACGTCAGTCACAAAAGCTCCAGCTGTACGCGTACCTGCCAGACAGTGACATCCATCATCATCGTGGCACAAACCCACTGGAAACCGGGATCTCGTCGCTCCAGCTCTACCACAGGCTGGAACCGCATCACTCACCACCGCAGCCACCGCACAGGGGTCCTCCACCGGTCCCTGGACGAGCCCCTGTCCAGGCCCCTCATCATCTGCAGAAAGAACACATGTGGAACTCCATCAGGGTAAGTAATGAGATGCAAATGTATTCCTTCAGAGGTTGATCCAAAGCCCAGTGAAGTCAATTATTATTAATGTAATTAGTACAGTATAAGCAGTTCAAGACATAATTCAAGTCAGGTCTCCATCAAGCCAGGCTGTGGATATATGCAGAGCAGAATTAAAGGGGTTACAATCTAAATGGGTGCGACAGACAAGAAGAAAGAGAGGAAGGAGATGTGAGGTGATCTAAAAAGAGCAGATAATCTGCCACAGAAACCCAATCTTGACCCTGTGCTTTTTCTGTCAAACCGTGTAGCCTTCAGCAGGAATTTTCAAGAAATATTAAATCAACAAGGTGCTCGTTCAACAGTCTTTTGAACCTTTATTTGTAAATAATTTTCTCTCTCCTTGCATTTTCATTAATTTTGCCTTGCCTTTAGCAAACATAAGGACGCTGCTTATTTCGATAGCGGTGGCTGTATATTCAGGGTCATTCAAGCCAAGTCAAAGGAACGACCCTGTAGTTACAAGCATGAATGAAGAGCTGAACAAAACCCACCATGAGCTTTGCTTCACTCTGTATCAGTAATTAAAAATGCCTGAGTCACATTGTGCACTTTCCGCACTCCCACGCAGCCTCCTCCAAGGTAACTGGTTTGCTCGAGCGTTGCAGCCAGATGCCAATCCACGATCCCATCGCTGCGTGCTGGCACCCACCCAAACTCTTTTTTTCCCCCCCCTCTTTCCCCCAGTGCAGAAGGGAGAGTTTACATTTGCAGAGGGAGGGGTTGAGCGGTGAGAAAGGGAAGGCGGCTTGGCATGATGCGGAGGAGCTCCCCGCTCCTCCTTCCCTTTGCACGCCACCGTCTCCCCAAGCTCCCGGTCGCTGCGGCTGGTGCAGTGAGAGCACCCTCTGCTGCTCTCCTGCCTCCTGCCAACAAGCCCTTGGCATCTGTCAAACCCTGCCCAAACACGTGCCATGGGATACCCCCGGTACCCAGCCTCCACGGAGGCTCGCTTCCACCCCGCACACCAGGCTCTGCAAGCACGTGGTCCAGCTTTACGGGGCACACGGGAACGCGGGACGGGGATCGCACAGGCCGGGGATCGCGCAGGCCTCCGTCACTAATTCCACAAGCCTCGTAGTTTCTAAGCCAAAGGATTTAAAAAAAAAAAAAAAAAGGCAGGAAACTCTCCTTGTTCCATAACTTTAGTGTCCGGGTGTAACTGAGGATACAGACCATATCAAAGCCCTTGGCGGCAGCACGGGCTTTATCGTTGTAGCTGCCATCGCTAGTGAACTGTGCTAATGCAATTATAATATTCCAATAGAAATCAGTTGAGTATGTCGCAGACCAAGGGCACATACAAGGGAACATGTGTAAGATAATCTCCCTGTTGTGCGCATACCAGGGCACCAGGGTTTCTTCCAGAACCCAGCTGTTCCCCACACCTCCCCGGTGCTCCCGGACAGCGGAGGCCGGCTGAAGCTCCGCTGATGGGGATGGAGGACTACCAGGTCCCCCCTGACACGGCAAGCCAGCCAGCCACGCGGGGCAGACGAGGAAAAGCAACGCTAAGAAGATCTTTTGTAGCTGGAAAAGGCAAGTCAACGTGTAAATCCCAGTTAAAATATCTTTATTAGCAGCATTTTAATCACTTGCAAAATCTGGACAGGGATCAAACCAAACATAAGGCAGCAGCTGCTGTAAACAGCCATTGTCGAAATGGAAAAATGATTAGTGCTGAGGGAAGGATGTCAGGCGTAACGAGCCTGACAGGAATGCTGCTGGAGCTGAGCACCGGGCACGGCTGGGCACCTCAGCATCGCGTGCCCTGCCCTACAAACCTCTCCCGGGGGCAGAGGTCCCGAGACCTACCTCCCCTCTGCCTATCCAGATAACCATCCCCTGGCTGTACTGACAGCGTTAAGGTGCTTTTCAGCCTCTGCTTGGAGAAGTGAACAATTACACCGACGCAGGAGCCTCTCTCCTTCCATCACGCGCTGGACCGTAACACTGAAAATCACTTAAACTACTGCAGAATTAGAGAAGAGTAATTATCCACCAAACTTGAACCAAATCCCAGACGTGTGTTAGACTTATTTTGGCTCTAGCTCTACTACACTATCTTCCCCTCCTCCAAAAGAAACCACATTTCACTGCGTTACCTGGTGCAACTGTAAAAGTCTGAGGTATTTTTTGTGTGTGCTGCTGAGAATAAGGTCTACAAAACAAGTTTTACTTAAATTGACCCAAACTAAACAAATATATTTTAAAATACCAGTAAACAAAACTTAAAAAGAAAAAAAAAAATCTCAAAACTGGAAGACGTTTGGTACATGTATTTCAATTAACACAACTAAGTTAATGTGAAAACTGCTTTAAAACTGCGCAAAGTGCTCTGAATGTCAGAGGTTTTCCCATCTCCGCAGCACAGAAAACAGGTGGCAAAATTCGTAAATGTTTTAGTGTCATAAAGCCATTTAATTTTAAAAAATGATTGAAAATCAGATAGATTGGAAGTCACGTCCAAATGCTGTGTTCTCACCCCACCCTTACCTACAGACACGGCAGCGCTGATGGCTTAGCTGGCCTTGTGCTGGCCCTCGGGGTAACCAGGTACTACATCAATCTATGCCACCACCTCCAGGCAGCTAAACCCAGCTCCTGCTATCGGCCTGGGCATTTCTGAAATGATCAGAATATTTGCCTAATTTTAATGGTTACTAGTGCAAGCCAGAAAGGTTTAAATGGCTTCGAGCGGGCTCAGGTGAGCACCACGGACTGTCGCAGCTCTTGCTCCTGTGGCCCCTCAACAGGCTGAGCTTCACCAGTAACTGATGATGCAATTTTCACTCCCTTGTCCAAGGCATTTTCTGTGGTGCAGGTGGGTTAATTCCTTACCAAAGTGAACTTGGAATGCTCTTTTTTTTTCCAGGAGGGACAGCTCTGCAGTGGAAGACACAGCAGTAGGATCAGACTTGATCAGAGAGCTGGTGCTCATTACAAAACAAAACCATCATGGCTATACAGGAACGGGAAGCATGGATTTGGGTGAGTATTTTTATGGTTGGTATCAGTATCTCTTTTGATACCTGGCAAGCAAAACAGAGCTCAGGCAACGCCTGAGCAAGCTACAACACAATGCACTCAGCCAGCGTCACTGTGGATTTTTTGTTGTTTTAAGAAAAACCACACAATCTGCTTTCACTGCACATGCCGCTGTAGCCATACGGAAGGTGAAAAAAGAACTTGTGACCTAATTTTCATGTTGAACTATTCTACATAACTGCATTACGTAGAATATATTCAGGTCACCCTGAAGAGAAGTTCAGATACAACTGCTGCTCTCGAATGTTGCCGTCTCAGCGATGTCCCTCCTACGCCAGCAGTGCTTATCACGATGTTCTTGATCTCCACATTGTGCTGATGCATCCTACATACTCCCTTAAAACCAACCAGCCCATCTCTCCCAGTCAACCAAAATTGCTGAGCATCGTTCATGCCACTGCAGTGCATGCTGGCTGTGTAGATCACCAGGAGAGGGGCCGGAGTAAAAAGAGCCAACCAGTTCCTCTGTCCTGCTCACACACATTCCCCGGTATTTCTGGCCCCACTTCTCTGTAACATTCAACCTGTCCAGAAAGTCCATCAAATGAGTAATGAGGAACACAACAAGCTATCTTCAGCTGCCCCAGACTACCACAAAGAAACATCTTATCTGTCCAGTACAGTTTCCTCCTTCATTATCTTTAATAATAATACTACTATTTGATATTACTACTAACATATCTTTAACACTATTTAAAATTAATTTGAGCAGCCTCCCCACTCCACAAGATGACTGACTAAAGCCAGATGCTTAGGTCCAGTGTCAAATCCTGCAAGGAGCCGAGTGTACGTGATTTTCACTGACGTTAGTGGGCCACCTGGACCATGTAGGTATTAGCTGAACAAACCCCATGTAAACAGCTTAAACCAACCGAAAATTTGTTTTGCAAGAGCAAGAATGTTTCTGTTCAGGTTCTTGCACCACAAGCCATCAGAGCATCTTGCCAAAGCACCAAACATCGGTGGGATGATACTGATTAGCATTAGCTCAAACCGTGGCTCTTCAACATCAGGAAAGGTCTAGAAATCCCAAGAACAGTCCCACTGAGTCAGCACAAAGGTCCATGTAGGCTACCCTCGGGATTCAGCCATGCTAATGGAGAATGCAAGAACAGGGCTAGCACCGAGCTGCAATTGCTCTCACACAGGTTTCACCAGGACCCATTAAGCAGTAAAGTGGCCATGTAAGAACGCAAGATTACTGACCACACCTCTGCAAGGTTTGAGCCTACAGGCAGCATCTCTCATCCAAACAACTTGAAACTTCTTACTGTTATTAGCTAAGGGTGAAATTTCACCATCAGGATCCAACTCAAAATACACATCGTAGAGTGTCCTCAGGAACAGGTATAAAAACTATTCCAAAACTAAATTATTTGTTCCCCATGACTTGTTTTTGCTCCTCATAAGGCAGAGGAGGCTAGAGCTACAACTCTCACCGCAACACCTTACTCCCTCTCACTACCCAACGAGCCTCTCTCCCCTTCCTCATTGCCAGGATGCCACAAGAAATGCCAATTTCTAAAGCAGCTCAAATCATTTAAACGCATACACACGCCATCATCATTCCTGTGTGTCATGGGGAACATAAGCCAATTCCTTAAATCATCTGCATTTCAAACGTGGAGGCTCGAAACACTACTGTAGGCTTGAGAAGTTGCTTCATACTAATCAGCTCTTAGTCCTGTCTGACTCCGGAGGAAAAAAAAAAAACCCAATTGTTTAGTATTTTTCATTTCCATAAGGGGGAGCCTGTGCACAGAGGATTACTGTTGGTGACCCTCCGGCCCCAGAGACTTCGCACAATTACAGCTCACGGAGACCTACTTCTGCGCTAATTACCCTGCTCGGGAGAGGCGGTGCAAGACGAGGTCCCACGACCTGTGCTCTCATCCAGCGCCCGCCCTGCCGGGCTCTGCAGCTGCGGACTTGTAAGGCTGAGGACAGAAAACATTTCTGCATTAACCAGAAGTATTTGACCCGTGCTCAAGTGTGAGCTTGGTTTATATAATTATATTAGTGGAAGGTTAGCATTTTTATTTAGCTAATGTATAATTCATACCACCAACAATTTAAATGACTTTCTGCGGTTTGGAGATTGACTCTTCCCAGTAAATATTAACATTTGTGGGATCAAAAATAATTGCGAGGGTTACACGTCAAGATCTGAGTCAGGGTTGTGTGGTACCAGGCTATCGACTGCTAATGGTTGGGCTTGAAATTAAAGATCTTGCTGTCATCAGTCTTGACACAACACAACCCATGTTTGATATATGTTTGCATATGCAAATCAGGTAATAAGCTACAAAGAAACTGGATTTCCTATACAACATATAAAAACTCTTGTTGAATATAAGTCAGGAAGGAAAATCTAACACTGCAAAGACCTCTGAGGTGTAATTTTAGAGCTCTACTTCAAGCTCCCTCGGAAAAAAATTGGCCTTTGTGCTTAAACCTGTGCTATTTCTGAGAGAAGAGCAATGGCCACCATTCGACCCTGCGCACAGCAGCTGCTGACTTCCCTCACCTTCACCTTCTTCCAGGATTTCTGGGGTAAACCCAAACTCCCCCACAAACCCTAAGGTCTCCTGTTTAAATAATCTGAGCCAGCTCTGTAATACTCAGCAGCAGTTCACCTTTCCAAAGTTTTCACTGACAATTTTGTTCACGCTCAATTTTTAATTTCTGTTCTGTCACAGTTACAAATGAGCCAGGTTATTAAGTCAAAATTCCCCAGTTCCTGCCTGTGTACCTGTAATCCATAAAAGTGACTTCTGAAAACACGTGCTTTCACTCCCAGTATTCTAAAAAAGCCCGATTTAGAGAGATGCCTCACGACCATCACGTTGTCAAGATATCCCTTCTCTGCAAAGCTGCATTCAGAGGCAGAGCAGGGAACAGAAAACACCGTCCCCAGTTCCAGCTTTATTTCTGGTCAAAGAGAGTTGTGAATCTCTGTTGGAAGAGGACACAATAATCCACTGAAGAGATCGGTGTGGAAGTTTGTAAGGTTTTTCCAAATAGCACGGCTCTGAAATTCGGTGCAGCCAGTGTAACATGAATACATATTCTGATTTGGTCAATTACCATATCTCATTGGTATAACCTGATTTAAGTTCTCAGGTGTTGAACGCACACATATTCTATTTTTATTGGGGTATATATTAAAGATTTTGTTGTCTACATAGAGACCAGAACCCTCTTACATTAAAGTCTAAACAAATCAGTTCACATGCACGTAGAATCCACTCTACGTGCCCTGGGTTATGCTTTTGACAGTGAGGCAACACTACCGCATGTCTACAGACACAAAACCTGTGCAAACGATTAACACAAGCCCAAGGTGTCACCTCTGTCCAGTAGAAGAGAGAAGAACTACTTTAGCTACCTTGCTGCAGGTCAAAAACGTAAGTGCCCCATTGGGTCTGCCACCCCTCATCTCCTTATTTCTTGCGTGATACAACAGTTCACTCGAGCTCATCAGATAAATGATTTGTGATTTTTAGTTTCCTTGTACAATTCTGAAAATTACTCAGCACAGATCAAGAGGTGCTACACACCTTTCTTCCACAACCTGAAAATGCACTGCGTTGGGTGAGCCTCTGGCAACTGCAAGGGCAGGAATCAAATGGGACCGCGTGGCTGCCTGGGCTGAGAGCGGTCAGGGAACACTGATCCCATCACAACCCCAGAAAACGACGGCTTTCCAGAAATCCCAGGCAAAGAGCCTGGTTTAGAGAAGCTCAACACGTCAGAAAATCAGGTCACTTATTTAGGTGCCTCCAAACTAGTTCAGGTGTATAATTTACCAGGTCAGTCAAAAGCTTTCCATGAGATCCAGAACAAATCAAGCAAATTTTGGGTCTCACCTCCTCATATGCCAAACGGCAATAATGCTGTTTGCTTCTTCCAGTGCTTTTGCTGTCTCTCATAAGCAACCTGGGGCAGGAGCGCTCTCCTGCTCTTTGCAATTTAGGACACAATTTAACAGTGGGACACTTTCAGATGAGGCCATTATGCAAATAGTAACACAAAAGTGCATATAAAGTCAACTCTAGTGACACGAACGTAGACATGAGCTGGTAGGAGTCAAAGATCATGTTACATTAGTTATTAAAATAACTAGGGAAAAGGGTGGATTTCATCTCCTGAAATCTTTCAGCTGAGTCTAGTAAAGTATAGGCTCTATTCCCACAAGATTTATAGGCTTCATACAGGAATCAAAGACAATCAGTAATGATACCTCTTACCTTTACACATCTCTGGATCTTGGGTGAGTAAATGGGTTGCCACCAAATAAAGTCCCTTTTTAAATTCAAAGTAAAACACACCTACACCTACAATCTGAGGAGACAGATACTGAGGAGATACGATATCAGATCACAGTCATGTTTCCTCTGGTACAAGACTAGGGGAGATCAGGCCAAAGAAAACTACTTAGCAGATTGAAGCAGTCGAAAAAAAAGAAGTACATTTACTTGTTAATGTCTAATAGTCTCAGATGTCTACAGTACAAAGGAAAGTATTTGAACAGCTTAAAAGTTTTATGGTTAGAATAACATTCAATAAAAAATACATTTTTTGCAGGACTGGTTAAGAAACCGCAGGCAGGCGGGAATTCCGGGAAAGCCCAGGGGCAGCCACGTTCCTCCGGGGAGGAGCCGGCGGGGAGCGGGGAGAGGCCTCCCCACGCTGTCCTGGGACACCAGGGAAATAGGGAAGGGGTGTTTGGGGGTGTTTTTATTTTCCCCTAAAATAGCATGTCTTTCTCTGGTCAGGCAGGTGGGCTCAGTCTCGGAGATGTAGCTTTACGCTAGGAAAATCCCAAAGCCGATAGCTGGGTGCTATCTTTGCGATCTCCCCAGAAACCTGGCGTGTTCCCTGTGTCACTGACACCCCACAAATCCGTGAGCTTGTGGAGAAAAAAAGTCATGAACTTCTGAAGCAACGCTGACTCTGGACAGAGAGGTTCTGGGCCAAGCTTCAAATACACCCACCCCAGGATTTACAGACCTATATCAAACCAAGAGCAGGAGATTTACTGTTTCTCATGATTTAGAGAGCTGAAACCAGGCGAGAGTCTGTGTTTTTTAATGAGTTTGACCTAGAATTTTAAAATGCCTTTGATTCCCAAATTCAAAGTGAAAGTCAGAGAAATGAGCCCACATGAACCAGACCCAAGAATGGATCTCCATGACGCCCTGTGAAGGGAAAGCACAGCTTTGCAGCAGCTTTTGTTGATGTCTTCCCTTGCAGCAGGTTTCTAAAACAGTTAGGAACTTCTGACTGCCCAAATGCAAAATGCCCTCACCGCTCTACTCTCAAATGGGCTTAAAAACTTAAAAATCTAGTTATAGATCACATGTGCATTAAAAAAATGCATCATCTGGCACAAGCATCTTATGGGGTTTCCAGGAATTGTCTTCTCGTTCTGGTGGCATCAATTGATGTCCGTGTGAATTAAAGGGGTATTGAGGTGGAGAGGAGAGGGAAAGGCAAAAAACTAATGGAACGAGGACACCTGTGTAATACTTACTAGTGTTTCCCTGGCAGGTACCTTCCCACCCTTGAGCTCACCAAACCCACCAGCACAAGGCACGCTGCACAAAGTGCCCCGTAAGCGCACCAGGGGCTGGGTCCACCTGCATTCGGCAGATCCACCCACGGTTGTGCTCACGTGTGAAGAGGCAGGCAGATGACAGCAACACGGATGACTCTCCTCAACAGATCTGCACTGAATAAGAGGACAAATCAGTGTCCTCATACTTGCAAGTGAAAATATTCCAGTGAAATTGCTAAATAGCCAGGCAACCACACAGTCACAGCAATTTCTGAACTGCTGCACACTGCCACGTTCCCCCACTCCTCCAGCCCAATAACTTAAGAACTAGCTCTATAATGCTGTTTTTTCAAGTCTTTGTTTAAATACACATACACCTGTATTTTCTCTCACCATGTTGACGTAAAGAACTGCTGGTCAGCAAGGCGTGTAGCAGCTACGATGCTGGGAAAATATTCTTCAGGTCTTTCTATATGAGAACCAGACCAGAATTACAGGTATCTATATGTATTTTTAACTGCCACTCCACAATTCTGTCCAGGCACAAGCATGTGTTGCGCACACAGCCCTCACAAACACGGACCCCTGCGCCTCCTGGCCCAGAGTAAAGTCTGCAGTGCTCCAGTGCCAATACTTCGTCTCCAGAACAGATGCCAGTAGACAAATTTTCTTTGATGTGATAGAAAACGTGACATCTCTTTGTTCTGTGAGTAAAATTACGTACCACTTCCCGTGCATGGAGTACTCTGCTACCTACACAAAACGTTATTGTGATCTTTAACCTTGGGGAGAGACCATGCTGTATGCAATAGAGAGGGAAAATAACAGGGGAGTAGTCAAACAGATACGGAAAGAGGGTTTTATTACTCTCAGACATTGTTCCAGCTGTGTCCCTTCTGATGGGCTCAGCATGCAGCTTGTTTTACTGTCCATATCCCCACTGTAGTCTCTTGCCTTTAATTCAGTTTTACCCTCTTGTACCTCCTGCTGTCTTCTCTTTCTTAGTTCTAAAGTGTCCTGATTAGCAGGCACTACAACAGGCAAAGAAGACAAAAAAAAAAAGACTGTGGTGTAGGAAGAAAACACTTTCTCTCAGTAAAAGAGATTCTCTTGAACCCTTCTCTCATTCAATAAAATATGATTACATTCTCTACTCCCTTTCACTCCCTTTGAGCCACCTAGGCAGATCTCCACCAGAAGGTAAGCAGGTCTGGTCCAGCTGGGAGAGAATAAAACATCAGCTTCAAATGAGACTTATCGAAGAACAGGTCCTACTGATTGAATGGGTTCATCTAAGTTAATTACTTGAAGAATCACTTCTCCACAGTTTTTCTAGCCGCAAAGAGCAGAGCAGCTGCCAGGAGTGCTCACTTTGGAAGGCTGCTCAGCGGTGTGTATGAATTAGCAGCCAGGCTTGGAGCTGCTCCTGGTTGTGTGATGATAACACAAGTCCAATCACAGCTATAGATGCCATTAACTGGAGGTACTGGAGAAAGCAAAAGGCCATCGCTGAGCTACTGTTGCACCTTCTAAGCCAGGAGAGGCTGACATTAATACTGATGAATATGACTTTTATATCATTTGGGCTTTTGAAAAATTCATTTAACTTTTACAGCCCATATACATGAGCACCGCTGCAGTTCCTGCAAGCTGCTGCTGTGCTGTTTAGCTGCTGGTACCGACTCGATTACCGTGTAAAACCGCCTGAGAACAGACAAAAATCTCCTCGCATTTGTGATTAATGTCAATAACCTGGAATGATTCCCTGTCAGTGAAAAGACAAAACGTAAGAGGAAAAGATGCGCACACAAACCCTGAAAAACTGGTGACTGTCTTGAGGAGCATTTGGTGGCTGAGCTCTCCACCACTGAAGTCTACAGCAGTCATTTTAGAAATGCACGTGGCATGAAGGTGAAAAGTCCACACTGCAAGTTCCCAAGAAACTTCTGCTAAGAAGGGACACCGCGGTATGAAACCCTCCTCCCGGCCCAGCCCACAGTCCTGTTCCTCGGGGCTCGCACAGATCTGTGCTCCCCGTTCCCCCCAGACGCAGCCCGACGATCTCTGCTGCCTCACCTACGTGCCCAGGCTTCCACGCCACTGCCACGCAGCGCTGACCACGAGGGAGCACCCACCCCGGGCTGGAATAGAGATGTTTAATTATTACTACACAGTTTCCATTGTAATTTTCTTGCTTTCCTGCTGGGTTTGTTATGTGGCTTTGGAACCCACAGAGACAAGCACATGGCTCTACAAGTGCTCAAACCAACACCCGCTTTGCTGCTCACTTCTAACTTGACAGTAACTGTGAACCTTGCTCAAAGCTTTTCTTGCAGCTGGGGCAATCTTCTGCGTGGATTCCCTGCAAGAAAATGACACCCACAACTGCCAGCTCTAACGTTCCTACAGCTGCGGCACTGGCTGGGTCTCTGTCCTACCCGGTCTCGAGACAAAGGGGTCATCACCTTTCTCTGTCAAACCTGGCTGAACCTGGCCAAAAGCTTCAAAAGATGCCTGGGAGCATCCCCCCTCCACACAGACAACACGATAGCATATCCATCGTTTCCACCAGAAGAAAAACCTAGAACATATTATTTGTGTTACGGTGTCACCTAAGAAGGCATGAAGAAGTCATGGCTCCTTGTGCTAGCTGTCATATAGGCATAACTACACGGTAAAAAGGAGTCTGCAAGCCCGCGAGCTCACGCCCCAGCTGATAAGACAGGTGAAGGACAAGAGAAGAAACCAAAGTGTGAAAAAATGAAAGCCTAAAAGTCACACTCTGGCTGAGCGCACCTGGCTCTCCAGCCCTGTCCAAGAGATGGCACAGCAAGGCTTTGTTGCTTCTTGGAAGCCTTCTGAGAAACTCCTCTGGTGTGTGGCCGTGCCAGCTTACACCAATGGAAAGCATACGGGGGACATTTCAAGAAACCACTTCACTCAAAACCAAAAAAAGCACGGGCAATCTGTGTTTCTGAGAACTAATTTTCCAAATAGAAGGTTCATTTTCTTACTCAGAACAATTCCTCACTTCAGCTGTAAACTCTAAAATTTACATTTTAAATAGCTTTAAAATTTTACTAAGTCAAAATCAAGACAAGCTTTCTGAGATGACCATTCTTTGAGACCTTTTTCCTTTGGGAAGCGAGAGACACAACAGAAATTAGAAGCTTTTATTGCAAGTGACAGAGCATCAGGCTTAAAGAAGGCGGCCTCGTCCCTGGAATTAGGGAATATAAAACTACTGACTCCAATTAAGTCTTGTTCCATTTATATGGGCACAGAATCGTGTCTTTTGAAAGAAAAGTCAACGGGCTTCAGGCAGCAGTCATGACAGGGAGACACCACATGAAAATTGCTATTATTCATGCTCCCAAGACATCTATCCTAAACTAAAGGCTATAGGTGCTGACAAGCTTCAGCACTACAGATTAAACCAAGACAGGAAAAGTAATTACGGGCAAAAAATAAACAAAGGAATATTTTAGTTATCTTGGGGATGAAAGGTTCTTTTGACTGGCGTTATTAGTCTTCTCACACAAACCTCCAGCTTTGCTTGGAAGAATACTAGATCCTCTATGGGATGCCAAGTCATGAATCCATCAGAACAATCTATTTTTGAAATCTTTCTATCACGCTACTACAGGATAAAGTTGTGTTGACAAAAGTGCCCGTTGCGTCCGACATAGCCTTCCCTTGTTCGTTGTTTTAAGAAACATGAAGGAGGTTGGGACTAAGGGATTTATAAACGTTAAGCAAACCTCATCCCTTTAATCTGAGACCTGTCTCGTTTTGCCCTTAGGTTGACATTTATTGTTTAAAAACCTTGAGAAAACGTACTGAGGCATTGCCCATTCCCATCAGTTTAAGTATGAAATGTTTAAAGTGCACATATTTCATCTAGTGCCAGGTCCAGGATCGCAGCCAGGGCTTGTTTGACAACCAGATGACTAACACAAAGGGGTTCCCCTTATGAAAACGTTTAGATATGTGAGTTGGCACCGGCCGGCGGATCCCAGCGTACCCTGCCGGGAGCCGGAGCGCAGGCATGTGCGGGGCAGATGGGCAGCCACATGAAAAGCGGATCGCCACGCCGGGCCGGGGGCGATCGGGGGGAACAATCGGGCAGGGCAATCTGAGGGTCATTTTCTATTGCGCTGTAATTCATGGAGCTGCTTAAGGGCGTTAAATGGAAACAATCTGAAGAGTGAAAATGCAAACTGACCGCACGTTGCCTGGAGGTTAAGTAACGCTGGTGGGCAGCTTGTGATTACTCAATGCACACACTGCTTGTGCTTTCAGCGTGGAAGCAAGTTTTCCCCATAAATCTCTGGACACGAAGCATTAACAAAAGAGGAGATGAGTGGTATTTTTCCAGGGTCTTCCTTTTTCTAGTATTTCCTCTAATTCTAACTTTCATCTTCAACTTTAAAATAATTTGTCCCAATTAACTTTAAACAGAAGCATTTTTACACTGTCAGGGACTGTTAGATAACCCCCAATCTAGGGATCCAGCTACCATCCTTAAGGTTATCATCAAGGAGAACTTGAACAGTCTCCAGAACACCTCGTGAGAGCGGCACTCCTCCCAGCTGGGCCTCGACCACCAGGCCCCACGGGTGACCACCACGCTCCGTAGACAGTCCCTATGGACCCACTGCAGATTTCAGTATTTCTTGGGCTTCAACCGCATACTGGCTGTTGTATCGTGGAAAAGACATGGACTTTACAAATGATACCACTGTGGCTTTTTGTGTTTATGAAGGAATCTTCTGAGTTTGTCTGACGGTACTTAATAATGGCAAGTATTCTCCTAGGTGCACCAAATATCTGAAATGTAAAACTTCTAGTGACCATAATGTGCATCTATTTAACAATTTTTATTAACATGAGGCTCATATTTTAAATTTTGAAGTTTAAAAAGGACTAGAAATTCAGAACAGTTGCTAAAAATGCTGATACTGTTCAATAACAGAGCCTACATGAGCAACAGATGACGCTGAGTGTGCTTCAATTAGATGTGCTTAGCAGATTTTCAAACACGAGTATTTTCAACTGAATTCAAAATTTTGACATTTAAGAACTAAAAATAGAGATGTTTTCAACAGGGAGGTTTTAAATGTCAAAATCAAAGTCCATTGGGGAACGAAAGGTAGAAATGTGAATTAAAGCAGTTCCTCAGCCGGAGGTGACATGTGTTGACCACCTCACTGTCACTGAGGCAACACAACAGCATGCCCGAGGGCTGCCAGGCAGCGATGTCTTCTCTTGAAGTCACTGTATCATGACCACATAGTTACGGTAAATTAAACTGCGGTATTTTGCTCTAACTCAGTAAATATTTTGCATGAAGAGAAGGTAACACGATCGCAAGGAATTTCTTGGCATGGGCCACTCTCCCAATTAATATTTACCAGTCATCTCCCTGTCACTGCACCACATCACTTCCAAAATCCTCACAGCTATGCACATATGGCTCTCCAAGGATATATTTGAGTTAAGAGGAATCTTCTTTTGCAGATCTTATGAGGTCCAGCTGTTCCTACAGCACTAATTGTAGCTTTGATTCCTCCCTTTCCCCACCACCTGCAGATAACGTGGGGCACTCGTATGCAGCCATGTGTGTCATTCAGTGCCTCAGAACGTGAGACATCCTGGCCAAAGCCAAGCATCAATCTTCCTCTGGAGTTCCTTGCAGTAAGGTATTGCTAAGACATGGCTTAAGGTCTGACAGAAGAAACAATCAAAATTTTAGGAGAACAAACTGATTCAAAGCCTACCAAAACCTCCCCGCCAAAGCACTCCAGACTTTGGATCAAAGGGTGTGTCACCAGTTTTGGCTACAGCCTGCCCCATCAGAAATTAAATTTAGAATTCCTCAATGAGAATCCCTGGTCTTTAAACACTACTCTCAACACCACCAAATAAGCAGTGCAAGACTACGCTTTTAATTACCAGATTCAGGAACTTAACCTTCCTTGAACAGTTAGGAACTGATCTGAAATCCTCCCATTACTGGCCAGGATACAACCAGAAGCAAGAAGCGTGTTTCCCAGTAAGCTACTTCAAAAAGGCAAGTTTGGAGCAAGCTGGATGCATTCATTCATGCAGATACCGTCCTAAGTTGCATTTGTAGCTTACCATCCATATCCCAAGTAACAAAACACAATCAAGAGACAAAAATCATTGCAGCTGTTAATGATTACTTAGAACTGCCCTAGAGATACAAATTTATCAGTTCCTGCTCTCTGCTCTTCACCTATTTACTGTCAATACACACTAAGTTCAAAGGGTTTGTCATGGGAAAGGGCAACAATTAAACATTTTTGTGTCTCACTGGAGAACCTCTGAACTGCAGGTGTGCGCTGAGTGCAGCTTACAAAGCCGAGTGGCTGGAGGTAAGCACACCTAAGCTATCCCCTCTGCTACTGCGACAACACAATGCCAATGACATGGTGACACACTGTCCCTGCAAGGGCTGAGAACCCCAAGCTGGGACCTGAGTAGTTTGAATGGAAGGTAGGTTGGGGTTTACTGTGGCATAACTATAAAATATCCATGACATGGATGTGCACCTAGGATGAACTCCTCTGATGTCAGTACAAGTAAATTTGTGTTGACTCAAAGGTCAGAGAGGGCTTCTGACAACCTCCTCTTCCGACTACTCTTCCAACCAATCCCTCCATTTTAAAGCAGAGCCTACTCAGGAGATCATCACAGGACAATTCAGGTTGGAAGGGACCTCAGGAGGTCCCCTGCTCCAATCTCCTGCTCAAAGCAGGTCAGCTATGAGATCAGACCAGGTTGCTCAGGGCTATAACCAGTCTGGTCTTGAAAATCTCCCAAGGGTGGAGGCTGAAGAGCCTCTCTGGTGAATCCTTTTCCGTTGCCATGTGGTGAATTGGCACAAACCCACGGCTATTTCAATGTGCCTACTCTGTAGCTCTAGGAGAACATCTCTGGACTTCTGCCAGTTGCCTAGGAAATCCCTGGTGAAGACAAGTTTTCAAGTGCCTGTCTTACTGTCAACAGTCTCCATCATTAAGGAGTCATTGCGTCTCATCCTAACGGAGGGATCGTGTTCAGAGCTGACAGGGAAATGTCTTTCTGCCTACGCATGAAACCCACACTTTTTGCTTCTGTTTCAGAATACCTCCAGCACATCTCCCATGTCACTGCAGAACTATTACGATATGTATCAACACTACTACAACAGCTGACAGCAGCTAGTAATTTCTGAAGCTAAGATAGCAAATGACCTTCAGATAGCTTTGCATTCCTACAACTTTCTGAAGTACCATGGGGACTAAAGTCTGATAAAACTGCTTCCAATGATAACAGCCAACACAGAGAACACACAACCAAGATTTAAACAATTTATGTACTTAGTTGAAGAAACTGGCAGGCTATTTCATATGCTTACAAATCAAACGAGCAAACTCAGTGTTCAATACACTTCCACTGCCCCTCCTTTTATTTAGCGTAGTGCAACACATTTCTTCTCTTTCATCATCATTCAGAACATGATCCTAAACTGAATGGCACTGAGGCTGCTGCATTTGCTTCAATGATTTCAGCACTGAATCAAATTAACATGCAAAAATAGAATAAATCTATTTTTACCAGCCAAAATGCTGTGGATGAAGTAATCTCCACTAACAAGAGCAGGGTCCTCACTTCTCCTGAACATAAAAGTGCAAAAAAATATACAAATGCATGTTGATTTCTTGGTCAGAAAACAGGAAATAATTTCATTTCAGAGATGTATTAGAAACACTGTAAATTAAATACATAGTGACCATACCTAGGACTATACTCATTGCCATCCTTCTATGGTTTGCAGGATTTACTATTATTAATCACTGCTGATTGCTGCGTCAGAGCTGTACAGATATTCTCACCTCGAGTCCCTCTCTGATCATGGGCCACCTACAAATGGTGAGATCTGCTCCTGGTTTATATCGGTTTGGGATACAAATGAGTTGTTACCCCCTTATCTTCCTGTTAACATTGCAGAGGCAGTAGTTACATCGGCATGATGTAGGTTCTCACAGGGTGGGAAATGCTGAACATGGAAAAAGGGAGGTTATCTTCCCTTGGCTCTGCATCACGCCGAGAAAAAGCTCCCTAAACATTCCAGTCTGAAATTCAGCATCCAACACTGGCAGAACAACTGGTAAACTGGGACCTGTATTTCTTAGAGACATTAATATACACTAAACGATCGTCTCGCTTCACGCTGGGAACCTGCACACATCCTGATAAAAAAAAGGCTGGAACAATAACTAGCGTATTGCATGATTAGCTCATCATGGCAAAACCTGCAGCCTGAGAATGGTACAATCTGGCGATGCAATTCAGGTTGGACCCTGTCTCACACCGCTACGTGGCACCCCTGGTCAGAGAACACAACGGAGAGATGTTGTGATAAAGCAGCTGACTGAACAGCACCGTATTTCAATGACGTACCCGCGTTGCCATCAGACCTGGGAGCAGGACGTGATACTTTTGCCCTAGTTTGTGTCAATCCTTCACATCGCTGAGCTGGCTGCCAAATAAATTAACCTTGTCAATTTTAAAATATCAATTATCATCATTACGTTATTGAAAACAGCAACATGCCTGGAATTACACCAGCAGGAAGATGCTCTCTGACAATACAATTTCTTCCCATATGGAAATAAGCACACTGGCCCCACAGCACCTTTACAGCGATTTAAGGTCTGCGTTACGCAGCTCGTGCTGCTGTAATGATAACAACATTCTCAAAGCTGGAAAGGACTGGGATGGAGTTAGATGCTAAATAAAGCGTTTTTCTTGATTTTATAGTATAGCAAATATAATGCAGCTTCCAAATCCAAATAATATCTTCATAGCAGCTGAGTCCCTACCTACATGCTGAGACCAATGCACAGTATTGCTCATAGGACCCCCAAAACGGCTTGTTTTTATAGAACATTCATCATCCCAAAGGATCCAAGGGCACCTTAGTGAGTGTCTGGACTGAAGCGGGGCCAGCTTTTGGACAGAACCGTTACCATTCAGCATCAGACACCAGTCCTTTATGCTAGGTTAACATAGTCAACATCCACGCTTCAACAGGCTATATCCTTTCTGCAAATCCTACATAGCTACCGTTGCATCTCAGCATTATTTTAGGCATCGATCATTAACGCAGAAAAATGTTTTGCTCCAGTCTGGCTGACACGCATTTCCCATCTTCCTTGAAAACCTGGCTGTGTTAGGACTGATTTTAGGTCCAAGTATGGACACGAGATCGGGATAAATTCATTTTTGATTATTTTTCTGTATTTAAGTCTTAAAACTTACACGCTGCTGCTATGATTTTTTGCTCCCAGTATTATATTTTACAGCACTTCAAGACTAAGCCTTACAGATGTGTCTGCAAGGGAGCTGGCATCCAAGATGTTAAATGCCTGTGCAGCACCGCAGAGCGCAGTTCATATTCACAGGAGGTTTCCACTAACTTGTTTGGACAAACTGAGTAAATGTCAGTGGGAATTCTGACCCTGCGCATTACATTAATCTTCATAACTACTCGTCCAGATGTGTACATGTTTCTAGGATGGAGATGGATTTTTTTCAAGTTAACTTTTGCAGCCCATTGCTATTTGGAACAAGAAACGGAGGCTTCTGGCATGCACAGCTACTTCTGCTCCTCGGCTCTGGTGAGGACAGAGACGGCTCATCCACAGTAATGCCCACCTCCAAGGAGGAGGATGAGGAGGGTACCCAGCCTATGGTAAGAACACGTAACAAACGGTTCGCAGGGTTCAGACCATTCCCCACACTGCCCAACGCTCTCCTCCGCAGCTACACGGGCTTTGCTCTACAAGAACCACTGGCGTGAGAATTAGACATTTCTTTCTATCCATCTGCTCTGCTTCCCACTCACCTTCCTCTTCCTCCTCCCATCCCTGACTATGTATCTGTAGAAACGGGGGCCAAACTCTGCCAGCCGCAGGGGGCTGCAGCGGCGGCCATCACCCGTGGCTTCGCAGCCGCGGTGAAGCACGCACCGCTCCCGCCAGCGCTGAGCACGGCCATGTTCCCAGAGGGTTCACTCTGGTTCTTCTTCTGATGATCCAGGCACGAGAATGACAGAGGAATGGAGGAAGAGAGAATAACTTCCCGTACTGTACAGCCAGGTGAAGGCATGTTCAGCTTCCCTGCTGCAGGGGCCATGAGTTAGTAACGAAGATGTCCATGCCTCCTGCTTACAGTGCTCAGAGGGATGGAGGGAAGGGGCTGTTAGTGATGCTCCTGTCAGTCCAGTGACAGCCTAATTTAACCAGGCTACACCTGCCACACCATCCAGGATTTCTAACAGATACAATGCCATAGACAAAGCGACAGCTGAGTCTATGCAGCAAAATAAAGATAATGACATTACGTACTGGCACAGATGAATATGAATAACAATCACAGCGTGGTCACAAAACCACACACATTTAACCAAGCAAACCAACCTTCCAAGACTGCCGTTAGCACACGCAGAAGCCACGTGTCCCTGCTGCGGGTCCCCCCCTCCCCTGGACTGATGTGCCCCACAGAAACTGCCACAAACCACACCGCCTTCAGCACCTGCCACACACCCCCACCACGCAAGGCTGTGATTGAATTACAGACATTTCGGTCTATCAAATGGCCCCTAAACTATGTGTAAAGTCGGGTGTGTTTGGGATTTGTTGTGAATAATTGTTTTTCAAAAATAAGCGCTGTGTGCTTCTGCTTTCACCTGCCATTGTCTGGCGTGGTCTTGGGGCTGAGCTGAACTGCAGGCACTGGTGCATTCCACACCTCCATGATCAATTAAACGAAGCGCACAGACATTGGGGACTGTTTTGATTTCATTGGAACAAAATGTTGAGCTGCTTTGGCTTCTGTTTTTTTTTTTAATCTCAAAGCCCCCCTACCAGCAAGTTCCTATGACAAACTGAAGGCACTGACATCAACCAACGTGCTGGATTATCTGCAACTGATCGCCTTGCAGTTCAACACGTGTCCTTCAAGGGATGGCACATGCTCAGGTTGCTGTTTCAGAGATAACATTGTTTGTTAGCACACTCATCAGTTTACCGAACAGCAAACGCAAGGCTCTTCCTCATCTCCTGCAGAAGATGAGAATAACTAGTGGTTTCTAGGCAGATTTTTACATCTTTTTTGCCAGCTGTTTTGAACAACGTTGTCCCTAAGATGACAGCCTTTGTAAGAGATTTACAATTTGCAGGTCAGTGCGCTTCAATCGTCTTGTCAAGTGCTCAGTATTTATTAGATGACCTCCAGCCTCTTTTACTTCTACCACAAATACACCTTCTTCTCTTCTTGTGATTCTTGAGATCATCAATTTGCAATTGTTGATTCATTAAAGGGCAATTTTCCAGAAACTAGGCTCAGAATGGGAATAAGCCACTAGATCATCCAATGTCTCTGATGATACAGGAGTTTCTTACAGATTTCTCAGGTCAGCTCTTCACGTGGTTTTAAACTGCACAACTTTGAATAGGATTGTGTTACCTTAACCAGGTGCTTTCTCTCCGCTCTAGTTTGAAGGTCCCCAAACACTCCTCCTTCCCATAACAGCCTCTGCTCCACAAAGAGATGGGGTAGAACCTCCTCTTGAGAGATGCAACACAGAAGGAACCAGGAGGAAAAAGAGCTTCTAGAGACCATGCTGATATACGGAGATGGTGATACTCTGAAATATAGTATCCGTCACAACACTGATTTTTTAATATACAATTTAATTATGAAATCTAATTACTAGATTCTTTGAAATTATTGGCACGTGTTAGAGCTGTTGCTTTGTTTCTTATTCCTGGTGCATAGCAATCATTTGTTTTCAAAAAACATTTGCCATGAGAACATCTGGTGTACAAGATGAAATGGTCCAGTCTGAGACTGGCAAGTAAGAATGTTGTATGGTGACGGCTGTGTTGTAACAGGCAACTGTTGTGAGAGCTGTAGACATCTACCATTAGCTTATACCTTCCTTACTCTGCTATCGCCTGCTTCCATTCAAGGGGAAATTTGTACATGCTGATAAATGTGATGGACTCACAGATTTATTCACAGACCAAGCGAGGGTCTGGCTCGGGGAGGAAACAGACAGGGTTTTTTGGTCGGTCGGCTGGTTCGGGGGAAGTCGTTTGATTTTCCTTCCAATACTGGATATCTTTATGACCTTCCGATCCACTTTGAGTATCTTCCTTTTTTCCCTTTTATGGATGCAACTGGCAGGTATGATCCATCTCCCTGGAGAACCGTCCCCATGTGATGGGGTGAGCACCACCAGCGCTCTCCCAGCAATCAGAGTGCTACCTTGAGGTCTGGCTGCGCGCCATGGGCAATGCAGGGTACGCACTGAATGGTTCTGTACGAGTGGGCACACTGCTCTGTGAATTTTCTGTGTGCAGTAATCCGTTGGCTACTGCCTGTATGTCCTAACATCGAGTAAATTGATATTTAAGACATGGACACGATGATAAAAGAACGTGAACCCCTAAGTGGGCTCTGAGTCCAGTCACTGAGGTAGGAAGGTTTTAGCCAACAGCTTTCGTGCAAACTACTTGGTAAAATAAAATAAAACGGTCTCTGTTCTGTAGAGGGATTTATGGATATTTCTGCTCCCTACATTTCTTCTCATGCCCTTGTCCTTGTACCGGTACCGAGGGGAACCTCTGCTGAGTCATTTCAAGGTGGCAATGCAGGACAAAAACAATGCATGTTTCTGTTGGATTAGTTTTCCACCAGCTAAATGTGACAAAACCACTCAGGCCAGGTTCTGCCCAGTGAATCCATCAATCAGAGCTCTGGCTCATCTTTCTTCTTCCAGAGCTGGTCAGACATGTGAAGAGATAAATGGAAAAAAAAGTAGATAAGGATGTACTTAAGACGCCTCAATGAAAGAAATGGAAATTACCTGATGTGACAGAATCAATAAAGACTCATTAACCGCAGTGAAGATTAATGGGCTGTGAGAAGAGTTGGATATACAGCTATTAATCTTTCCTGGGACCTTGTATAAGTAACGAACATTGCAACTTCCCTTCATTAGCAAATCCACACTGTGCAAACTACACGGGCAGGCTCAGCCTCAGTCTGCAGTTGCTCGGTTTTTGTTTGCTGCAGCAGGAATGTGTAACTGGAGCATCAAGAGAATACCAGCGCTCCAGATTTTCTCCAGACACCTCTCTGCAAACCACTTACTCTTTAACTCCTTGTTCTCCTGTCAAAAAAACAAGTCGACTCCACATCTGGGTTTGTTACTGTACTGACCACCGTGTCTTCGTATAAGCTCGCAGCAAACCCAGGAATTCAATGAAAACTTTCCCTTCTAGTTATTTATTCACTGCACACCCAACCCTTCATTCTCAACAAAAGGGCTGTGAACTTCTTCCACAAGCATAAGTCAGTAAGGAATTGTGCCCAGGTAATACTTTATACAGGCGTAATGGGATACAGAAGAGACACGGCAAGGTGCAAGACTAGATCCTCCAGCACGCTTTAAATGTCTCTCTTCCCTTGCTGCACTAGGCTGAGGAATCATTTTTTCTTCCACCAAGTGTCACTGCAAGACGCACATTGACGTGAAGAGACACCAGACCTGCTGCATGGCAGAGCACGTGTGCTCATGGGGCATCTTGCTCCCCGTTCCCCCTGACCTCACTCCCACGGCACCTGGAGGAACATGGGCTTGCACGATGGCAAGGTCCACCGCGACCATCCACGCTCATAGGCCTTGCAAGGAAGGTAGAGGCAAGCACACACACAAACCTCTTCATCTCCAAGACCTCCAATTGCTGCAGGCACTAAATTCCAGTGCAAATAAAACCTGTGCTCAGATCCCAAGCTAGTAATAGAGAAGAAGACATGCTGAGGAGGAACTTCCACTCTCAGGTTGGCATATTTGATCTTCTCTGCATTAATAACCAGTGAGAGCTACAGGATGTCTTAATGCATAACCCGGCACAGCCCAGCACAACCCTAGGGAGGGAGGAGATCAATCCCAAAAGGTTCCAAGGCATCTTTTTTGACAGACAATTTCTCATCCCGGTTTTCCAGGTTAGAAATTCACTTCTGACCTTCAGGAGCAGGAAAATCATTTCTCTCCCACGCCCACCTCACTGATTGAGCTTCTTTGGCCACGCCACCCTCCTCCTACTAGGCGCCCACCCGCCCAATGGAAGGGTGGCTTCCCTGTGTACCATCAAGACATTCACGCACGGGTCTCCAATGCTCATCATTTACACTTCCACAGTACTTGCAATCGCCTACAGCATATGATAAAACACAAAAGGGCTGGATCGCCACTCCCGGATACACTCAGAAAAAGACACGGAAAACACACAATAACAATTTCAAATTCTACTTTTGCAGCCCAACAAGGGAGAGGTACATGCCACACATCCTTACCAACAAACAGAGAGGACCTGAGTATTATTTTTGCCAAGACCGCATCTCTGCATACATTCAAAGGTTGAAATGGATCTTGTAAGTACTTAACACTGAATGATATCATCCGTAACGCTGTAGGAGAAGCTTTAAAGGCAGATTCGTACAGAAAATAATAAATCATCTGCTGAAATGGCTCGCAGCCAACGTGACGTTACTCGAATACCATCTCCTCTGTGGCTATTGCAGCTGAACCGGGCATTCCCCAGAGGTGTGTTTGTGTTTGGGAAGAGATGCTGCTGCAGCGATACCCTAATCATGTCGGGCCCCCAGCCAGCGCCTGGCACCCGGCCCAGGGAGAGCAGATCCCTCCGGGGACGGCCGAGAGAAGCTGGAGGTTTGCCACGCTGCTCCAAGCGGGAGGGATAAATAGCACTGAACTGGAATTACTCTTTCTTGAAGAGCTCATCGGGGGCATGAGGTAGAAACTGAACTATGCATAAACTGGAAACCTAGTGCTTTAGGTCTACTAATACTTTTCTTTAGTCTCTCCAGGTACGGGGGCAGAAGTTAACTACAGACTCCCTCGCCAACGGGTGTGCCTCCGGCAGCGTCCGCCAAGGAGGCTGGAGGGAGATGCTCTGCGATTTGATGCAAAGAAAAGGTCTGTGTGTCTACAATAGGACGGTGCCTCTTAGCGGGTCCCTTACCCTGTAAATATTTTCTTTCATGTACCCCAAAATTAACATTTTGGTTTGAATTATGTTAAACGCCCCACAGCAAATAAAACTTTTCATGTCTATGATTTGGGGAGAACAAATGGATACAGCTGCTTGGCTAGCAGTGAAACCCTCCTCTTCCCCAAAACCAGTCGTTCACAGAAGCCCACCACTTGCATGGCAGCAGCAGCACTCCTCCATTATTACAACATTATTTGGTTTAATTACCTCTTTACTTCTTTTTACTCCGTGTCTGCATCCCACTCCGCTGCTCTCCGAAGAGGCTAGTCCTACCAATGTATTTGTTTTCCAACTTGGTATTTGTATCTAGAGAAACTTCTGCCTGCAGTACAACCCTCCCCACTCAGAAATGTTAATCCCAGAGATCCTCTAGCACCTTTTAGGGATTTTTCCACTTCTTCTCTGGCCTAAGCTGCCTTCCCTGTACAGTTATAAACTTTCATTACCAGAACACCACTTAACCAAAACCCCCTAGTCATCTGCAGGGCCCTGTGTTTTCCACATTTCCCAGGGACTGACGTTGGCCATGTGAAGGTCAGATGTGTTCCCCAAGGTTTTACTCCACCAAGTTCTTCACGTGCTGAAGTCAGGCTTCAGTGCACAGACATTTATGCATGAATTGATCCACCTGAAGTCAGAGCTCTGTGCAGAAACCGCACGTGCTGAAGCCTGGCTGAGTTGGTTTGCCTTGGGGAAACTGCCAGGCCGAACATTATTACGGGAACTGGCCATCAGCTTTGAAATCTCCATTTGAGGTCAAAAGACCCCTAACACTAATTGCAGGTCAACCTAGTTAAAAATTATCCAGCTAAGCATTTCTAACTTGGTCAACAACAACAAAAGCACACTAGTTCCGCTGAAAATTGTCTTGGTTATTACAAACCCAAAATGCCTCAAAACAATCTTTGATGCTCAAACCACTTCCACTAAAGATTTTCCCATTAAAAGCACAGCAGGAAGCATACTGTGCTGCAAGTGCAACTAAGAATGGCTTTGACCACAGCTCTCCATTTATTTTCCATGTCATGCCTCTGCACTTCGAGTACAGGCAGCACCCAGATATGGGTCTAGCAATAACCTACCCCACCGGTCATGGGAAATGACTCTTTGGAGGACACAAAGACATTCTGGCAGCTCTCAGATACAGAATGAGCTTTTCCATGGTGGGGGGAGCATAGATTTAATGACTTCCATTCTCCATCAGCTTGCAGGGCAGGGCGAGCAGCAAGCACGTGGCTGCATGTGCACCACCTCTCACCGGCCTCCTCCTGGGACCCCAAAACCTCCCCTTCCCACCTCCCCAGATGCTGTACAAGGTCATCACAGAACCTCTGACGGATTTGCTGAATGCACGGGGGTCAGGTCATGAACCATCCGTACTTAGACAATCTGTACAGGACATTCCAGGTACGGGTGAGCTCGGAGAGGGCGGCTGCTAGGCAAAGGGACGTTGCTCTTCAGATAAACTTCTGAATGTGAAATAACTGGGGGAGCTCATGCAGAGGGGAAATACGTGTACAAATACTTCAATAAAGGATGCATGCAAAAAAAGAATTTGAAAGGAGCACTGCATTATGGGTGTAAAGCAGGGAAATGCTACACTGGCATGGAGAATTGATAACGCTCCAAGAAAACACAGGATTTCCCTTGCCACGGGCTGGTCTGAGTACTGTATGGATGGAAATCAGCAGTCTGACTTCTAGAAGGGATAGGTATGCAAAATCCCGTTGCTGAGGACATAAAAATTCACCAACAATGGTATCTGTGAGTTGCAGCTATACCAGCACCTCGGAAGAAAGGTCTCAGGAATCTGAAATAAAGGACACAAAAGGACTAGGATGCTCCCCACTGCCCAGGCTGCTCTGAGAAGGCTCTGATGTGGTGGTGGTTAAGTGTACTAGTAACCATGCCAGTCCTCGTGCAATGGGGCGAACAGCCATAACCTCACAGGTGACTTCAGCCCCAGAAGCAGCATTGGACACACGGCAGAAACTTCCTTAGTGTGGTTTTTCCTGCTTCCCTGTCAAGGACTGGAAGAAGATGCAGCACAAAAATCATCCCTATATGATTATTTTCAGACAAGCCCATGTGTATCCATCACACACACTGTTGGTATTTGTAACGAGATGGGAAAATTCACAATTTAAATGAAAAATCTACTGCTAAACCTTCTTGTGCACAAGCAGTGTCTGAACTGCAAAGGTTTTTCGTTTTGCTCTTATTCTGACAACTGGTCTTCTGCCTTTCTGTCTCAGAGACCTACAGGCTTCACTGCTCTTCTCACTTCACACCAGGAGTATTCAAGGGCTCTTCCAACACCCTTTCCCCAGATGTTTTCAGCATCTGTATCCATCTTTTCCCAAAAATACCACTCACTTAACACAAGATGGCACCGCTGACTATCTAAGGGGCTGGATACGAGGCCAGGTACACTGGACAGGTTTGAAATCTGTTTATTTCACTTCTTTCGTGACTCCTGAACAACCTCCTCCTGGTGCTTCTCCTCCCCATTCCTCACTTTGCTTTGCTACAGACACCGTCCATTTTCCTGCTTCGTCTTCCAACAGACACTTGGTTAAAATAAGCTAAAATCTTGCCCAAACCTAATTAAGCCTGGTAGTACCTTGTTAGTACGAGTGAAAGGAGTCATGACAGATTAATAAATATTACTCAGCATAGTAATGCTTCTCTACTCATGTGTAAGTACAAGCAGCTTACAAGTTCTGCCTCAGTAAGAGGTGAATACCGTGCCACGAACCTGAGAACTGTGATTTGAGTTTAAATTCAAATCTCTGTTAAGACTGTGAGGGGGCTGCCAGCCCGGGTTGGACCTTCAGTGCCCACCAACCCAACGGCAGCCAGTCCTTTCCGATCCATCACGCAAAACTCCTCTGATGGAGGAGTAGTTTCAGTCACTACCAATCTGGACCCGATTACTAAAGGAGAAAAAATAAAAAGTTGACTTGATATTAGTGTTTCTCTCGAGTCCCTGGGAAGCAGAAAGACTGGGGGAAGGGTGAATTCCTTCCCTATACAACAGAGAATTACATCCTTTCTCTGGAATGTTTAAGCTAATTTGGAGAATTTAACAGATACTAATGTTCTTGCTGCAGAGACCTATACACCAGTCTACAGCTTGAGATGAATTACTTGTGAATCTTGTTCTATTTCCATAGCTCTCTCCTGAAACAAAGCAAGTTTTATATCACTTTATACTTTTTTTAAAGTAGACTCCCCAAATCAATGCCCTTCCATGAAGTTCGTGGCATTCCTTAAGCTGTTTTATACCTAGACAGGACTGAAATCTATAGTCCTTGCTCAAGGACACATTCTCGTGGTTTCTCATTTCTTGAGGATACACAAGCAGAACTTGCCCTGTACGTATTCGCCAGGCTCACATTTTCCATTACCTTCCTCTCCTCTTAATGCTTCAAAGTACTCCTGTATAGTTACCAATCCCACAGGCCAAACTTCTGTGGTTCTCACTGAATAACCCCAATTACAAATACACAACCATTTGGCTTTAATGGGTATAACTCTCACCATCAGCTGCAGGATAACTCCATGGGTTTCAGGGGAGGTAATTCAGATCTCATTGAGCTTTGCTATTACTTCAGTGCTACCGAAAAAAAATGTTTGGTAAGCATCATCCAGGGCGGTAGGGGGGTACAGCTGAGGTCTGAACCAAGCTTGGTCTGTGTAGGAAGGTTCCTCCTTCTACAGTCACACCTAGAGCCCTCAGTACAGAAGGCTTATGTACACAATAACCTGCTTATACCTAAAATACGCACATTTGTTCATGTATTTTAGGTATAAACAGACTATTGTGTACCTAAGTACAACCAACCGTGTGAAGTCTTGGGCACTACCGTTCAGTCACGGAAGCTCAGCAGTCCCTAAAGGCTCACACTGATAATTCAATATCCACACATCACAACATTTCTTTACAGAGACCAAAATCCACTCAAAATCATACCAATAGCTGTGCCCTCTCAGACCTGTGAATCAGAGTACACAACGTCAGACAACATGTAGCTCTATCCCTAAGAAAGCCAATTTGATCCATACTTCAGAAGTAGATGTGAATAGTCAGAAAATAATCATTGTTATGATCATTGCTTCCACTAACAAACTGCTGGAGCAACCTCCTCCCTGGTACAGCAGATGCTCCATCACTTGACGACTTCCACTAGGCTTGGCCGTCTTTCTGCAAGGGATGCTCGCAACCTTTCAGAGGACATTTTGAACTGTGCAAAATTTAGTAGCCTAGGTTCTCCAGTTGTCTTCTTACACGTAAAGTTTAAGTCTGTGATATGCAACCCGCCCACGTGTCCTAAGAGAGCACGCGTCCTGTGGCTCCCCGATACCTGTTTGTATGAAAATGAAGATACAAATATTTGTATGAAAGTGAAAAGTAAGGATATAAGTTGCCTGATCTAGAATTTGACCAAGATCCTGAACGAACTACAGTAAAAGTGGCAATTTTCTAAACTATTATTACAGTATTCTGGGGCCATACCTGAGACTGAATCTGGCTTGTGAACTTCAGTGCAATCTTATTTCTATAAGAATAAATCGGGTATTAATTTATTAAAGTCAAAAGTTTAACACGAGTGGAAGGGAAGGCTTGTGTAAGAACATGCTCAGAGTATACAGGTTGATGGCTAAAACACTAGCAAAGAATCATAAAATCACAGACTGGTTTGGGTTGGAAGGGACCTTAAAGACCATCTAGTTCCAACCCCCTGCCACAGGCAGGGACACCTTCCAGCAGACCAGGTTGCTCCAAGCCCCATCCAACCTGGCCTTGAACACTGCCAGGGAGGGGGCAGCCACAGCTGCTCTGGGCAACCTGGGCCAGGGTCTCACCACCCTCACAGCAAAGAATTTCTTCTTAATATCTCATCTAAATCTCCCCTCTTTCAGTTTAAAACTGTTCCCCCTCGTCCTATCACTCCATGCCCTTGTAAACAGTCCCTCTCCAGCTTCCCTGTAGGCCCTCTGAAAGAAGGCCCTCTGAAGAACCTCTGAAGAAGTGCATTTGGCCACAAAACCAGGCTTAATCTCTTTTTCAATTAGCGCTTTCAGGATGCTTTCACCAGGACAGGAATCCCAAAAAACTAGTCAAAAGCTTTTTCCTATCAAAAAAAATTCAGGTGTAACCCCAAATTGCAAATTTATCCAGAATTCAACCTCTCTGATCCCATTTGGTTCAACTTGCAGCAATAACTCCTCGCTCACAGGCTCCGGTAGGAATGACCTGTTCCTTGGCAGGGTAAGCTGTTATGTTTCCATCACAATACATAAGCTCCGCTTCAAGAGGGTGAGCAGGCAACGGGCCAAAAGCAGAATACCTCTGCTTCACAGTCACTTCTGAGCCAAGATATTATTTTTACTTTTCAAAAGCATGAGTGGTCAAAAAGCACTGCTTGGAAATTGAAACCATCCTCCACGCACCTCTGCTTCTCTCAAATTAAGCTTGAAAAGCATTGTGGATTACATGACTCATGGAGCACGGGGACTGCGTTTTCCCAATCAATAACGCTCCCAGTTTATATTTCTCATTTGCACCTCAGTGTTTTTCCTGCCTTTATCGCTGAAGTGAAGAGACGAGCCCGTGGATCCCTACAAAGAGTCATAATCCGTGTCGGCAAGGAGCTCACCGGAAAGTACATCTTCATCGCTCTCGGCCATCTGGTCATTATCCATCCCCCCCCCCGAAGGGTCCTGTGCAGCCACGCTGGAAAGTGTGAGGCAGTATTTGGAGTTTGTTGAACAGCCGCAGTATATCTTCCCTCCCAGCACACCGTGCCACACTTTGATTTGTCTGACAGTTATATAGCTATCTAGGGCTTGCTTTAATCTCAGTAGCAGGCTAAAGTATTTTTCAAGCTGTAGCGTTTCTGTTTTATGACTGTCCAAATGCTGCAACGTTCTGCTGGTATTACTGTAAAAATCCAAGGGAAAAAACTTAAGCTGAATTAATTCTGGGCAGATTGTGATTCTCCATGGGTTAAACTCAACTCCTTGTGCTGACTCGATCAAATTCCGGCCCCTTCTGTCTGCAGACACTGGGTTACAGCCCCAGTTTCAAGTACCAGGGGGTGATCTCCTTCAGGGTATTTTGCCTGGGGGATGCTTTTGAAACTCTCCAGTTTTAAAACTTACTGGGTGTTCATCGTGCTCGGGAAAGACACCGGTTGAATCAACTCTGCAACACATTGTCGACGGCGACCCCACAGTGACTGGTGCTGGTTGGAAATAAGAACGGCAGCAAAACCCACACCTCGCAGCAATGTATTTCATGCCATGCCCTACCTACCTTAGCGTGCCAACCTACACACCGAACCTGGAGGGAAAGGAATTAAAGCTGCAGTCTGGTGATAAGAGCTGTGCAGGAGGGGAGCTGGGATCACCTCCCCAGGTGCTGCAGGCTTCAGCAGCGTCTCCTCTGCTCTTACTCTCTCCTCACAGCCACTAGCACATCTCCTAGATCGTAAACCTTATAATCCAATCCACAACCGAGCATTTTCTTTTTATTTCTGCAGAGCGCCTTGTGTAATCCTCGTGCGCTATTTGTAGCATTTCCCTTTGTTTGCTCTAAAAACCAGAATTAAATCATGCAGACATTGACTGATACCAATCAGTACATCCCGTCCCAGCAGCTACTCTAAAGGAAACCAAGCTAGAACAGGCCAGAAATTTCACAGAATAAGTCATGGCTATTTTTAGACATTCCCAGAGCTGCTTCTGAAGCTGGATAGCCAGTATTATTAAAGCCAAACTAACTCCAGAGGTTATACAACGTTTCTCTCAAAAAAACTAAGGGAATTGGCATGTAAAGGCTGAAGACAGAACTGAAAATTCCAAGAGGACCAGGAGGTGTTGGCTGTGACACCTGAACCCGAAAAACATCCTGCAGCTGGGCTAGAGATGCCTACCCAGCAAGTTTATACCATCTGCTCTGAAATGCATGGCCAAAACACTGTTAGCTGTGAAAAACTCAGACCGACGGGTTTGTGATGTATTCTGAGAGAAGTTTTAAACTACTTTGTGTTTTCTTGAGACAACTGGTTTTCCATTATTCTGGAGCTTCCCCACAAATGTATGTCCCCGTTAACACACTGTAAATACTCGAAAATCAGCTGTGAAAGAAAGGGAAATAGGTACACAGGTTTGTACTGTTTATAGGGTTACATTTTCTGTCACAACCGAACAGCTGATTATCGGTAACACCAAAGTTTGGGGGTATTTTCTGCCCTATATTGGTACTTCAGCAAAAAGCCCCACTTACAAGTTTTACATCAGTGGTTTGTTGGCCCTTAGAAATTTGGGAAGAATAAACTAGAAAAACAAGCTCATCTGCAGCAGATGAATGTTGTAACACCAGGCCTGAGTGAGGACCATCTCCCTCAGCATCTCGCCAGGGATTTGCTACAGCAGCACCTCTACGGGCGAGCACACGGAGAGGGCAGGGCAGGCCAGACCCAGCAGCGCTTTGCTGATGCACCCTTGCTGCTGCCCGAAACGCTTCGCTTCGGCACTGCACGGCAGCACGCCTGAGGGACCGGCCTCCCACCCACTCAACGCCCATGCAAATACCTGGCACCCACAACACCTTGTAGCAGTGAACTCCGTCCTGTAACTGCACTTTGTGTACACGGTCACAATTCTGACTGGTTTAATTTACCATTTAATTGCCCATTATTCTTATATTGCCAGACAAAGAAACGATCTTTCCCTTTTTATATTCCCCACGCTGCCCAATTTTATAGCAGCCAAAGAAGGGCAACACAGGTGAAGGGTCTGGAGCACAAGTGTGATGAGGAGCGGTTGAGGGACCTGGGGGGGTTTAGCCTGGAGAAAAGGAGGCTGAGGGGAGACCTTCTTGCTCTCTACAACTGCCTGAAAGGAGGTTGTAGTGAGGGGGGGGTCGGTCTCTTCTCCCAAGTAACAAGTGATATGATGAGATGAAACGGCCTCAAGTTGCACAAGGGGAGGTTTAGATTGGAGATCAGGGAATATTTCTTCCCCGAAAGGGTTGTCAAGCACTGGAACAGGCTGCCCAGGGCAGTGGTGGAGTCCCCATCCCTGGAGGGATTTAAAAGCCGTGTAGATGTGGTGCTGAGGGACATGGGTTAGTGGTGGCCTTGGCAGTGCTGGGTTAATGGTTGGACTCGATGATCTTGAAGGTCCTTTCCAATCAAAACAATTCTGTGATTCTACTGTATCTGTCCTCAGTGGTCTCTTTTGGATGCTGCCATCAAGTGTCACCAAGTTGTTCCAGACAGTTCAGGGAAGATGCCAGTATCTGAGCGCCCACAGTTATTTCTGTATCTCACACAGGGCACAAGGAAACATGTCCACAGCACGCTGCAACAAATGACTCCGTGCTCCACTTAAAACATTAGAATTAAGCGCAAAAATATATATTCACAAGTACTAAGAGGCACACTGATTTTGATTGTTTCAAGCCATAAAGTTTAAAGGCTAAATGTACATAATGCATGTTTTGCATCCAAAGAACTCACAGTTTGCAGAGGGTAAAGAAAAGGTACCCTAAGTCCTAAAGAACCTGGATTTTACGCCAGGTACACGGTGCGTTAGTCCAGCTTTCTTCCAACTTCCTGCATAAAATCTCAATAAACTAAATTTCTGGCATACCTCGGTCCCCTGAGTTTTAAAAGATTATATTGTATTTGGAAGTAGTTTTCAAACATTTAAGGAGCCTGACTACCACACATACCGAACACAGTAAAAGCACGGAATAAGACACAGGTTCCTGCACTGAAGCATTTATTATATCAAGAGAGAAAACAGTTATGATGGCATGTGCTGACACAGGTAGAAATAAAGTGATAAAGCACCATGGACACCGTGAGCTGGGACAACACACCCGTCTTCTAGCCCAATAACCTCAAGTTCTGATTTAGAAAGTAGTGGGAAAAGAGACCATAAAAAATTGATAGCAACTGCCTGCAAACCATTGTTTTAAGGCTGAATTAGAAGTAAATTACAGTAGCTGACTCAAATGGCAGTCTGCTCTATGTTGCTCCCTACTGTATGAATGACAAAGAACGAGAATCAGGGGAGCAGATAACCCAGTACAGGGGAGAAAATCAGGAGGAACCAAACAAGGAGAAGAGGAGACAGGTAAGAAAGAGGAATATTATCTCCCGATTATTACATCTGTATTAAAAAGGTGCTCTGGGACAGAAGTCGCAGACTGAGATCTACCCTCACTACTGCTTTAACTTCTTAACAATTTTGTGTCTTTCCAAGATGCCATATATAAAATTGTATACACAAACTGGAATTAAAGAAGTCTTGGAGTGGAAAAATTCCCCCAATCCATCATCAGCCCTCGGAGATAATCAGTTCCCCAGCGATAAAACACCTCCCTGCACAGCACACGCAGCGAACCGGGAAGCTTGTTCGCGTTCAGTCAAAACTTGTGAGAGTTTTTATGTGATGAAGGGCTTTTGGATTGTTCTTTTTGACTGTTCTTCTGATTGAACTTACTTTTTTTAAGCAAACATAACACTGTGATAAAATGACAAGAGCTAATGATACATGATGGCTTTGGCAGGATGGATAAATGAAAAACTATGAACTGTAAACTCTTCCCAGCACTGCCGTTCACTTGGTGTCAAACACCAAACCTCGCTGCATTTAATACTGAGCTGGATTTTTTTGCTTTGAAAAACAGTAACAAAGTTCATGGCTGGGCAGAATATGAATAATGGAAATGACTGTGCATGTAAATAAGTTCTTGTTCTTGTTTTCTGCTGGATGCTAAACATCGAGCAGTTGGGCTGTGCGGTTTTGGTAAGGAGCTAAACCCAAGCTCAGTTAGAAACGCTCCTTTCTATGCATTTTTCATAGTATTCCCTCTAACTCACAATTAGAAAACATTAAAATGCACAGCAACTTCTAGCCAGTACTGCAGGCCAAAAAGATGAAAAAAAAAAAAAATCAGCTGTGAGGGACCATGAAGAATTCAGGGAAGGCGACTCTGTGCCACACTGGTGGTGACAGAGATCCCGAGGACAGCTCTGGCGTCGGGAGATGAGACCTGGGAGAAAGACCTGCTAAACTTTGCTTCTCTACAAACTGCAGAGGTGTTTTTTTTAGCTTGCCCGTTCCTGCTCTGCTCCAAATCCCTACAATACAAATACTGCCACAAAGCAAATTTCAACTCTGCATCTGAAAAATGCTGATTGTTTGGAACAACATCGCATCTTTTCTTTTTGTTTTGCCAAATAAGCCAACACTAATACACTTAATGCCCGTGACACCAACAACGGTGGAACAAGACACGCTCTTTTACATTTCAGCATCGCAGCTTTCCCATCAGGATTTACTGACAGTTTCTACCTGCTTCACCTTTTATCCCCCTGCCTCCAATAATGGCAGAAAAGTTAAAAAAAACAACCAAACAATAAAAGCATAGAGCAGCAATGTTAAGTGTTTCAAAAAAGCCCCTTCAATGTCTACATCGTGTCATTAAACAATTTTTTCATTGATCATAAGGGTTTTGTTGGAAAATACACACTTTGAGGGCACACTATCACACCACAGGACAACTCCTGAGCACTGGATAACTCCACAAGTTTTAGGGAACTCCCATCTTCTCCAACAGCTAAAAGCTTATTATTTTTTAAAACAAAAAATGGTGCACAGTTAGTTTTCAAGGCCAACACTTGTACTTAAAATTCTCCATCACGCGTGGCCACACCTTCCTTTGAGGGCATTATATGGAATTATAAATGTATTCTGCTTGGTCAGGGTTCACTAATGTAAGATACCAGTCGAAACTGAGAGCCTGCTTAGAAAACATGAAAACACAACGCGTTTTGCCCTAAATTACCAATGAATCTGTGAAGATGCGCCAGTTGCTCACGTAAGAGGGAAGTCCTCGTTCTCATCGCCCACTACTCCTGCTGCACAGCCTCACAACTGCCAGGGACGTGCCCTTTGGGATGAAATTGCAGAGCAGCAGCTCCCCTGTGCCATTCCAGACAGGCTGTTGTGGTCGCTGCCTTCTCACCGCTCCTCACCCTGACCCTCCAGCCTTCTGTACAACGCAGGAAGTGTATGTTGATACACATGATGTAAGTTTACTCTTTATGTAGACACATCTGTGAATACATTTTCTCCATTTAAGATTCACTTAACAGAATCGTGTTATGCAGAAAAGGAAGCAAACGCTGCAGAGGACGAGGCACGGTGACTGCTACAGACACTGTTCTCCACCGGCGTGTGCAGCTGCAGTCACTCAGAAATATCACCCATTACAATCACTGCAGCTACCCTGGTGTCAAACCAAAGACAGAATGAAGCTCAGTACCTTTTTTCTCCTCACGTCAGCTTTGACGTGGCTTTGCAAACAGCATTTTCACGAGCTTTCACAGGAGCACAAACTGCTGGAACTGATGTCAAACCCTGGCTCACCAGGGTGGAAGTGCCTTCCTCTACCACACAGATGCTCCGCGTCGGTGTACGCCAGCTCTGGTTTACAGACACGGTGCCAACAGATGGCACTCCAGAAGAGCTCTGTGATCACAAGACCAGTAATACATAAATTTATATAGCATTAAGGATACATCGCCCTTGTGCAATGCTGTGTCAGGTCCTAAGGCTGCAGACAAGGCACAAAAAAATACACATGTAATGGATCTTGACAAGTGGGGAGCATCAACGTTGCCACAGTTGCTTCATCTGGTCTCTCCATCCTCACAAGGCAGGAGTGAGTGTACGTGTAAGTAAAATACTGCTTACGCCACAAAGTATGGATTGTGCACTGACTGAGCTATTGGCTGATCACCTGTCACCATCATCTGAAACAGCACTGAAACCTTTTCTGTTTTCCCTGCCCCTTTCTTTACAAAAAAAATAAAATTCTGAGACACAGAAATGTGGACAAAAGCTGGTGCTTGATCAATATTGTAAAGAGCATCTGCCCTTTCACCATGGCAAAGCAAGTGGTATTGAGTAAAAACATACAGCTTGCCTTCTTAGCTACCATTTGTGCAAGCATTCTTCATGCACAGCTGATTGCTTAGCAATGATCTTGAAGACAGAAATGTGACCCACGTATCCTGGTCAGTGTTATTGTTATTCTGAAACCTTGCTATTCCAGTTTCATTGAAGTAATGGATCACAACAAAATGGAGGAACAATCTGGTTATTTCCTATGCAAAAGAGCACTAAGGATGCACTTAAAAAAAGATCATAGAATCACGGACTGGTTTGGGTTGGGAGGGACCATAAAGACCATTTCGTTCCAACCCCCCTGCCACAGGCAGGGACACCTTCCACTACACCAGGTTGCTCCAAGCCCCATCCAACCTGGCCTTGAACACTGCCAGGGAAGGGGCACCCACAGCTTATCTGGGCAACCTGGGACAGGGTCTCACCACCCTCACAGCAAAGAATTTCTTCCCAATATCTCATCTAAATCTCCCCCCTTTCAGTTTAAAACTGTTCCCCCTCGTCCTATCACTCCATGCCTTTGTGAAAAGTCCCTCTCCTGCTTTCCTGTAGTCTCTTCAGGCACTGGAAGGTGCTAGAAGGTCTCCCCGGAGCCTTCTCTTCTCCAGGCTGAACAGGCCCAACTCTCTCAGCCTGTCTCCACACCAGAGGGGCTCCAGCCCTCTGATCACCTTCGTGGCCTCCTCTGGACTCACTCCAACAGCTCCGTGTCCTTCTTATGTTGGGGGCCCCAGAGCTGGACGCAGCACTGCAGGGGGGGGTCTCACGAGAATGGAGCAGAGGGGCAGAATCCCCTCCCTCGCCCTGCTGGCCACGCTGCTGGGGATGCAGCCCAGGACACGGGTGGCTTTGTGGGCTGCAAGCGCACATTGACAGCTCATGGTGAGCTTCTCGTCACCCATCACCCCCAAGTCCTTCTCCTCAGGGCTGCTCTCCATCCATTCTCCACGCAGCTGTCTCCTTGACTATACTGATTCACAGTAAGATTCTCTCTCAAGCAGATGGGATGCTTATTCCCTGCCATGGAGAAGTGAGAGCAAGATTTGAGCTCACTCCTCCCAAACTGAAAGGCAAGATACACCCCTTCGAGAGCAGCCCATACGACGAACTTTGGATGCTCACAAGAGCTGGCAGCTGCTTTCAAAGACACGTAATCAGCCTTACACGCTGCTGCTAATGAAATAATCTGAGGTCAAACCAATATTTGTACAGAACAACTGTGTTTATCTCCATACTTAGAGATAATACACACAAGTATTTATCTTCCTTGGAACCATTTTAAACAGAGTATTCCTATCAACTGCTGAAATATTACACAGCCGCTTCCTGGAGTACCCTACAACTTGCAGTACAGTTTGCCTCTAGTCAGGGCTGAATAAATCAGGAGAGCCGGACTCCTTTCCTCAGCAGCACAGCCCCGGTTCCTGTCTGCCTCAAGATGGGGTTTTCAGCACATCTTGTATTGTTATTACCAAGGATGCCAAGTCCACAGACCTGCTTTGAATTGCAGTTTCTCCGCTGCCGCGTTACAAAGGTTTCCACTGGAATGTCCCGTGGATTCCCAGGCTTTGATGATGGTTCAATAGCGCAACGAAAGGCAGGTCCTCGCCACAACAAAAGACCAAATACCGTGTTTGAACACACGGAATTCTTTGGCCCCACAGAACATGTGTCATTTGGGATGGTTTTTTCCACAGATTCAGATCTTTCTTGGAGTGGGTGACTGCTGCGGATCAGTAGCTGTATTTGCTGTCATGCATGGGATCACTACGCGAACCGAGCTAAAAATCACAGACCTAGTTACACAACCGAGGTATAAACTTAGTAAATGAAAAGCAGTAAACTCATGAGTAGCTACTACGACTGTTTGCCACAATTACTCATCCACACCACAGAACACACCTCACATTTTCCAAAAGCATTTAAATTCTTTTTTTCCTGTGGGTGTCAGGTGTTTGTAATGAAGCTCCTACGAACACCCCTCTAGTATGAAATGAGAATTTTGAAAATATACATGAAATAAATGCAATCAGACCTCCTTTAAAAGCAGCTGTCTCCAACTATGTATAATTGTTCCATGCATGTAGGCAAATGGGTTTTTATATACGCATACATACTGTACATACAGCGTAGGTGTACACACACCCCTTCTTTGGCCACAAAGCCATGTTGCCAAAGAAATGGCAGCGTCATAATTCTCCTTCAGACCTCAGAGACTTCGTAAGAAGATCTACCACCTCCAAACATTCCCAGAGAGAGCTCCCTTTTTGGAGCTCCCTCTGAAGTGCTTGTCCATCCCAAAATCTCCTCGCCTACTCAACAACAACTGCAGGGAGTCCCACTCCTCCATGAGTCTGTGCTCAGCAGGGCTTTGCAAACGTAGAAGCCCTTTGCATGGCTGGGATGGCTTCCCAGGATTTCCATCAACAAAGCCCTGCGAGGTGGCCCCCTCCTCAGCAGTTTCATTATCAGTCTTCTTCGGGAGGGACACACTGGCCCAGGGGACTTCTCATGGCAAGGCTAAAAGAGATCTTGCCAAAGAGTGGAAATGAAGTGTACGGATCTAAATGGGAAGTGGCACTAAAGAGAACCAGTTCACCTCCTGGGTTCACACTTGGTTCAGGGACCAGGATAATGTAGCTAGGGGTCTAGCAACAGGCTATGATGTAAAGCATGGCACGGGAAGAACAAATGCTTGAGTACTGCAACCATTTCGGTGCTGGGGATTAGCACCTGCTCCTTCCACCAAGGCTGTCCAAGGGCTACCCACCCACTGTGTGCTCCAGCTGAGGTCCACCACCCAGAGGAGAAATTACCCTCTGCTTTGCACTGTCAGCCAAGCAAAGGTGATCCAGCAAACCCTTGCTCGCTATTACTTAATTCTATTATCTCCCCAGCAGGAAGATGCTCTTTGTTTAGAAAAAGCCCTCAAACCAAACACAGTTGTGTAGTACATCTGGGATCAAACAAGGCTCACGGCTTGGCTGGGGCAAGCAAGAGCAGATAAAAATGGATTCTGCTGGGCTCGATTTGCTAAAAGGGAGAAACATCCTTCTAGGCACTGACAAATGACCTTCCAGGATGGATATGGTGGCCAGGAAAGGGAGGAGAAAGACGTCCCTAGAGGACAACCCACCCTCTCCCTAAGAAGTGACTTGCAGAGCAAAAGCAGACAAGAAGCTGAAGCAGATAAAACTGTATTTGTAAATCCAGGAACACCTGACAGGTGCGGACTCCCAGGATGGAGGTTTCATGTGCCACAAGTTGTATTGTCCTGTTCTCTTGTGGTTTCATCTTGTGCATTTTTTCCCCTTTGTCTGGTCTCTTCTTATTTTTAGTGGGGTTTTTTTGTTTGCCTTTTTGCCTTTTTCACACCGTCTCTTTTTGAGCCAACAAACTGAAAAACTGACTGCAGTTGCCTCTGCAGTTGCCTACTGTCAGTTACCAGCAGCCAACCATCAGTAAGACAAAAAAATACAGGTTCTCACTGCTTGTGTGCAGAGACCCTTTAGATGTCAGCAGTATCAGGCTTCTGTATCTCACACCACCACCCAGGAGAGAGAGGATCATCCTCAGTGCAGATCAGCAGCAGACAGACATCTCCCCAGAATATAATCCCAATAAATCCAGAGATGAGAAGGCTCCTGGGGACAGCTGGTTGGTACCCAGCAGCCAACCTCTGGGCTTCACTCAGCACAATGTTAACAGTAGCTATTCTTGTAGGTGGTTCTGCTTGTCCTCCTGACTGAAGCAAATATGCCCATGACTTATCTTGCTTTTCTTTTTTTAATGAAAAAATCCCTTTTAAAGCCCTTTTGCTATTGTCATTCTTGCTAGTGAGAGACTAGCAAGTACCTGTGGGTAATTCAGGGCTTTACAACACATGTAATGGATGATGCGTTTGCTTTCAAGACCCTGCAATACAATGCGGATTTTTTCAGCTACAAGATTGCTTTGTTGCTAGTCAAACCTAGTAGACCATCCCTTCATGAAGCAACCTCAGCAGATCCCTGCACAAGCTACCCAGAGTCCCTGGGTATCACCACTCAACAGGCAGCAGGTACTGCTAGAGGCTCCGCAGGAAGGACAGCGGGCAGACCTGCAGCACGGCCTCAGGATTCCCTGCACCTGCACGCAGAGCAAGCTCAACAAGCACCAAGTCCTCGGTCTACTTGGGGAGACCCCAGGTGAACAGCCAGAGGGTTCATTACATGGCTGGACCAGGCCAAAAATGTCTTGTTACGCCTAGGGATGGTTCAGCACCAAGGCATGAGTATGGTGGACACTAAACTACGCAGACAGAGCAGTGTAAAAGAACTGGAACAAGAACAATCAGTGGCTGCAAGAGAAGAAGGGGGCTGGACTAGTTGCCAACGTCAAATTGTATAAATATCTATGTACGTTTGATTGCTCAACCTGCTGTGTGTAGGGCTCATGTATTAAACACCAGCTTGCACATTCCACAAAGGGTTTGGGTTTTTTTTCCCCTTCTTTCTAGGCTGTCAGAACGGATTTGGATGAGGTCAGTCTCTGAACACAGAACATTAAGTCTTAACTGAAGGAAGGACACAAAGGCTACGTCTTCCACCGTACAGCGTGTTGCCATATCGTGCATATCAGTCCCATTTGTTTTATTACTAACAATCACCAGCCACAGCCGGCGTGACCTGCTGAACTAGCCTTCTGCCGCAGTCATTAGTCACAGTTCAATAGACACCACGATACAGGAGGATTTGGAGTCCGGTACAGTAACGGACAGTTATCAAACAGTTGAAAAAGCATAGACTAAGCACAAGCAGCACTGTGGCTGCCAAGGGGGGCAGAAACCTCATGAAATCTGGAATGTGTTTCTACTTACTGTCCATCCTAGTAAAATAAAATGATCTCTCATTTGAGCATATGGTTCTGCTTAGACAAGAAACTGTATATATTGGTCTAAATCCAGAATAGCCTTTCTGACATATTACTCAGTATTAGAAAATCACTACAACCTGCATGCTCTGTAGCAATTCCTAATGCTAAGTGCAACAGATCTACAATGATCCTCCTCCTCCCCCTCTCCTCCCCAGCCTTCTGTCCTAGACCTGTTTCCTCCTCCTTTTCTCAGCTTTATACCTTCTTCTATAAGGCCAGCTGCAAACATCTTTCCCCTTTCTTTTCTCCATGCTGTTTCCATCTCAACACGCATCTCTTCAAGAAGAGATTACGATTTCTCCCCAGGCAAAGCCTTCCAGCAGCATCCCAGGGCTCCCAGTTTGTATGGTAACTGACTGATTGCACAGAGGTTCAGCTTTCAAACGGCAAATACCTCATGGATGATCTGCATACGTTTGCTGGAAGGCATTTACACGTTTTAACAGATTGCTTAGCTTTTATTCATGTGCAGTCAGAAGGACAGAGGAACCTCCAAAACTTTGGGGCTGCTCAGGTGACAGTGGAGATTGACTCCTGGGTCCGTGGTGCTCCCCCTCTGCTCCCAAAAGGGGGCAGCGATGGCTGGAGAATACCCAGGCCAGGCTCACATCTATGCAGCTGCCCGGCCAGGGGACAAAAGCCTCTTGCGCAGTACAGCAGCATCCACACATCCTTCTGGGAGATGCCATGAAGTGGCAAGACACAGAAAAAGAAGTAAATTTATCCAAGAAAGAAGGAGGCTTTGCAGATCTTGGTCAATGAATGGGACCTCTCTGAAGAGGAACTGGTTGACATTTTTCTAACTGTATTTTCCAATTGAGAACGTATTTTAGACAGGATCTAAATTTTCCACAGGAACATACTGATTTTCAGAAAATGGCATTGCAAGAGAAATATTGAACTGAAACATTTCAAAGAGATCAAAACATTTGAATGGGGAAAGCTCACTTTGGAAGAATGGATACGGATGGGAAAGGAGACTTTGCCAGAAAACCACTCGGCCAACTGGGCCTGGGTTGGATCCAGATATATCAAAGATGGATTTGTTACTGCTAGGCTCTTCTTCAGCTCACAGAGCCGTGCAGCCCCAGCGAGGACGGAGCAGTTCCAAGGCCCCTGTGCTGAAGATGAGACAAGAGCCCGGTGTCCCAGGGTGTATCCGTGCAGCATGACCGCTGCCTTGCTGGAGTGAGCTTGGAGGGAATCGCAAACACCATCGCCCAAAGCACAGCAGAGAGCCATACGTCAGCCAGCACCGTGTGGAAACCCAACCTACAGCGAGGTGATGCAATCACAGACAGAAAAAATCAGTGGCAACGCGATGCAGCAGTACGGCCCGTGACTCTCCTAGGAGGCTCCTGCTTCTAACAGGTGAGACTGGAAAGAGAGCCTTTCCATGAAAGAGCAGCTGCTTGGCTGAGTAAGATAACACTTACACACACTGAGCAACAGGCAAATACAACCGTATCAAGAAAAATGCCACAATAATTTTTTGGAAATTTTTTTTTTAAACAGAGTTCTTTTAGCAAAGCATTGGAGCAAATGGCAAAATCCATCCCACTACTCACACGGATATGATTCCTTTGGGACTATGTTCATCTCTGTGGACTATAAAGTTGTTTCCTGAAATTCATCCCAGCTGATAGTTCCTATTCAATTCACCACCCAACAGTCCAGGCTGCCTGAAGAAATGGGCAATATCATCCCCACCAGAAGGCTAAAAGCTCTTTCCATTTCAAGACACAGAGAAGCAGTGATTTCTTTTGTCAAACAAAGATATCGTCATGCCATGAGGTCAGCACCCCTCAGTCTGTGCGAACAGGACAGATTCTTTCTGCATATAAGACTCCCGTGGACCTCAGCCAAGATAAGGGTTTGTGCGAGGGATGAGGGAGCCTCAATTACTTGTATAGTTATTCTAGAACAGCTTCACTTACTTGACAAGGCTTACACACAGGCCGAGGTTAGAGCGAGTAGCTTCACAACCTCTTGAGGGAAAAAAGTATATTTTGGAGCACAGACACCTTCTCCTACCTAGGCCTGAGACACAAACCTCTGTACAGGGAGCACTGCCCACTGGCTGAAGAGAGATACCAAGCCGGGATCAGGTAACTGCATCACCACCACAGCTGCTGATCAAGAGGTCAAAGCCCTTCTTCCTCTGGGCTGAGATAAGCATCTCTTTGAGGAACTGGATAGGTACGGACATGGACAGTCCTATGACAATGAGGCTGATAAAACAGCACAATCGCAGACATAAATACAGGGAGATAAGAAATTATCGTATATGGAAGATGATCAAATCCTTTGCAGAAGTAGGCTGCATTTCACATGGGGGCAGGAAGAGTTTCCTTAAAAGAAATGCACTGCACCGGCTGCAGTGAGAATTCATTTAATGTACTGCCCTGCTGCTGAGCTGAACCCAACAATCCACGACATAAAGAGGAGCTCCCTTCTCCCCAGGAGACATCCAACTTCCTTCAGTATTTATATTTATACGCCTATATGTAGACAAATACATGTACCTACATATAACCTTTGAAATTACTAATACAGACTTTGAGTCATGATGACGAAAGCTTGATTCACAACACAAAATCCCACCTAAACCTTCTTCCCATAAAGTTATATAAGACAGGAATGACAAAGTATTAAAAGTGAAAGTCACTCTCCTCCACTGCTCCCACTTGTGTATCATTTGCAATGCCAAAGCACCAATTCTGCAATACATGTTTACTCTGCACTGAGCAAAACCAGGTTAAAAAAATAAGGAGATTTCCATTTAATTTTAATTTTTAATTATTTGGTTTTTTAATCAACCATGCTTCTAACAAGTAAAAAGTCTCATGTATGGTATGGATAAATTCAGCTTTAGCAGAGCCTCACTTGGGCTCTGGGCAGCCCAGTGACAGAGCACTCAGGGACCATAAGTGTCTCTTTCAGAAAGCAAATAAGCACATCACACCCAGGGTGAGGTATGGGGGCCTTCTAGGGGACAGATAGCTTCAACGCACCAGTCCCGAGGCAAGACTTTCATTTGCAAGCTAAAATCATGGTTTGACACAAGATCTTTCTGAAGAAACGGGATGAAGGAGGTCAGTGGAGGAAAAGCCAGTAGTTCTTATGCTTCTGAGATAACCCCATTGCACCTACTGCAAAAAGACACTCTTAAAACAAGCACAAACTTCTTTATACCTTGAGTACTTGTGAGGATCTTAAGAAGAAAAAAACCCTCCCTTGTAGTTAGCCAAAACGAGGGTTTCTTTGAAAGAACATCCTCAACAGAGCAGGATGCTTCATTTGCAAGCTCCTTGGTGTCCTGCTGAGCTTGCACAGCACCTCATACAAATGGGCACTGACTATAGCGTGCAAGGGCTAACCCTGCTCAGGCAACACATGGGGAGAGGGGAAAACGTCCCAGGAAGAGCAGTACCTTCATACGAGGGTAATGAAGACCTTACCACTATCTAGACGTGTAGTTAGCAGGGTACTTTCATTAGAAGCAAGAACACAAACCCCATCAAATCAGCTTCAAATGCAGTGGGACAAGAGGACATTTCCACGAATGAATGCCAATATCTTCTGCTGGCTTTGCTGAAATAATTTCTCTGTTTTGTTTTGGTGAGATGGTGGTAATTTAGGTAAACGACGCAAGAAATTAACAGTCTTCATCAGATGATGCCATTTTCACCAACTAAGGCTGAGATAAGCCCTTCTTTCACAGGGAAAAAGCACAGCACAGAAGCAATACCCAGTTCATTGGCCAGAGAGCTTTCTTCTCGCTCCTCTTACAGAAGGAGCACGGGATGCGCTATGCCACCAGTAAAAACCTCACATCGCTCTGAACCCCAGCGCACACCCCAACCTAATGTGAGCCACGCACAACCCTTGTGCAAAAATACAACACGTGCCCCAGGCCCACGGTGCCTCAAGCCTTTCCCCAACACCTGCTTGGATTGCTCGGGTTGTGCCCTGGCCGCCCGCCAAGCGTGAGCTCACGCCGTGCAGCTGGACCCCCCGTAACACATCACAAATCCTGACCACGCTGCGGCAGGGCCGGTGCTGCAGGAGACACGGTGCTCAGGGCACATGCTGGCCCCTTCCAGGTGCGCTCATTCCTGGTCCACCATCTATCATCCAGCAGGAATCGAGGCCAAAGCAGGAGGATAGAGCCAGTTGAGAACAACAAGGGATAACACGGCGTGGGAGAAAGCGTAAAGGCAGCACCAGAGGCGTATTGCACAGGATGAGGTTACAGAGCAAGGTGGCAACCCAGGCTGAGAGCAGCTGGGCAGGGAAAAGGACCCCAGGGGACCTCATGGCTAGGGAGGGAACTGGGATGGCAAAGCTGGGAAGGGAGGGCAGGAGGAAAGGAGGAGGATTTGATAAGGAATGAGGGTGGTATGGAAAACAGCAGGGATACACAGCAGTAGTCTCTGCACGGCTCTGGCAAGAGGCAGGGGAACATCATCGCTCCCACAGCACACAGATCCTGGGACTGAGCATCCTCCTCCTGCCGCAGGAGGGAGATTCAGAAGAGGGCACGGAGGCCAAGGCACTGCTGCTCTCTGACAGGCAGACTTATCCATCCTTCAGAAATGTCTCCTGAGGACATCCCAGTTTTGAGGACTAGCAACTAATCAATCCTTCCCGTGACAACAGCCAGAGCTTGAACAGGGACAACCAGAAGTCAATGAGATGTGGAAAAAACCCTGCGGAGATGACTTAGCATTTCATGGTAAAAGCCAACTAAAGTTTACCGCCCACAGCAGCCACGCTGCAGATGTTAAAACTCTTGCACCGACCATCATGAACACTGTCATCATTGTCCCGCTATATCCCATCACATGTGGCAAAGCTGTCTTCAGTTACAGATACCTGGCTAAAACAATACAAACTAGGTTAAAATCAAGTTTAATTGCTACGTGTTGCTCTGTACTCACAAAGCTGTTGTGCTAAAGGTGTTGTAATAGAAACAGCAGGTATAAAAAACCCTGATTTATTTTTAAGGCAAAGTCTGATGAATTTAGGAAGAGAATGCTGCTGTGCGCTTGCCTCCAACAGCAAGGAACCGGACTTGAAGAATCTGGGGAAGTCATTCAGCCCTATGATATATGTTACACATCAGCTGAGACACAGCAGAGAACATTACAAAAAAAGAGAGGAGGTGCTCCAGTTTGGCAGGGGGGGAACCAAAACCAAAAACCCCCACAAAAAAAACAAAACAAAACAAACCACAAAAACCACAAACACAACTTGACCCACACCCTCCAATCCACCATTTCCCTGGTACTTCTGTGCTCAGACCAAAGACAGACTCCTCCGTTCTAGCTGTACAATAAAGAAAAAATCTTCCTAAAAATTTCATGATACAGATCTGTATGAACAGTAAAAGGAGAACAGAAAAGGTGACTTGCCTGGTGGCAGGTAAACAACAGACCCAGAAAAAAGCCTTGTCTGTGACGTACCCACCCATTCCTCCCTCCACATGAGACCCAAAACAAATCTCTAGCTGACCTGCGCTGTACTGAGTCTCTAAGCTGTCTTTGCTTCTGTAACTTGAACTTATTTTGTGTTTCTACTTCCCAGGCAAATCCTACCATAAAGACAAAGACGATATGCAAACTATGGGTGGAGTAAGTATGTAGCCAAATTAGCACAAATTCTTTCAATATGAGACAAAAACCATATGTGAGACCATACTGCCTGAACTGGAAGCACGGCGATTTTCATTTATATGCCAAAATGTTAGAAAGTGAATTTTTATCATATTTTAGAATTTCCTGTTACATAACAAGAAACTGAAGCTGTGTGGGAAGCTCTGGGATGCCACCCCAACCAGCAGGCACCTCAGTCCTTACCCTCAGCTTTATGCAAGGAAATGGAAGACAAATAACACAGACCGATAGTTCATCCCTTCTTAGTTGACTTAAAAGCAAGAAGATCCTGAATTACTGAAAATCCCCAGGCCTGATCTTACAAATGAGGGTCTGGTGTAGTGCCCCTCGCCTCCAGCAACCAGAAAGAACGAATAGCAGGGGAGTGGTTGATTCACAGATGCTGAAAAGAAATAGTGATGTATTAAGAGCATCAAGACAAATCCAGTCTATAGTTCCAGTCTAGTACAGACACCACTGAAAGCCCTCGCCAGCCCAAGTCTCATCAGTCACCAGAATGCAATCAAACTTAAGTTTAATGTGCTAATTTTTAAGATTAAACAGGGTGTCTGGCATTAAAAAAAAACAAAACAAAAAACAAAAAACACAAGTTGCTCTTGTTTGAAGTGGAAAAAAAAAGGAGAAAAATCATTCGGAAAGGAAACCACATCCAAATTTCTAAATCATTTTGCTTTTAGCAAAATGCTCCTCTTTGCATGCACATGGCTCGCAAACACAAGCACAAAATTCTATCTGCTAACCAGCTACCTACCCACGAAGAATTTCTCACTGAAATTATCTGTCAGTGATGTAATGAAAGCAGTCAAGAGTCTCTCCACTCTTCCAAGTCACAGAAAAAGCAGTAAAAATACAACAAGAAATATATCAGGTGAATTATTCAGACGTATTTACAAGAATACCACACCGTACTAAGACCCGAGCTGATCTCGGAGCGATGCTGCAGTGCAGATAACCCAACTGTAGCTGCGTGTGTTCGGTTTTGCCATTGCACTCGCTCCCAGCTCGGTGACCAGGCGCCGGACACTGCAGGAGAAGGAGAAAGACATCCAGAGCTCTGGCTTACCCAGTGCTTCCTTGGGTAACTGTCACAAATGCATAAATGGGAGATCATTTACAGCTGAGCATGTAAGCAAGGGCCAAAGGGGGGTCCGGAAAAATTAACTTCTGTAACCCGCAAAGCAAGTCTCCAGCACTTCGTCACATCAGAGCATCACGACTGCTGTGCGCAGGTGTCTCAGCACACACTACAGAGTAGAAAACTAGAAGACAAATACATTTCATAAACACATCCATTACATTAACTCCTCTGATATTTATAATCACCATTAATTCCACAATATTTTCCCTTCTCCAGTGCCTATTTTTCAATGAAGTCTATTGCAGTCAAAGAAACAGTTTCCTTATCCATTCTAGTGACTGCATAAACAGTATTTACATCTTTGCCCATCCTCAAAACCTGCACAAAGTTTGGGACATCTCACCTATGGCACAGTCAGTTCTTTGCCCCTTGAGATTCTTTCCTCCTGTGTTTCACAAGGTGCCCTCTTAAACAGCAGCAGCTGGGCTAAAGCTGCATCACTAAATCCTCAGGGGCCAGCCCCTCTGCAGCGACATCATGATTTACTGCAGGTGGGATTTGTTTTCTGTTCTGTCTAAGCCCACCTCTTCAGCAGATGGGAAAGTCTGGTTGCACTGGCTGTAAAATATCAGGAGTCTGGGGTGCTGGTTTATGTGCATTAACCCTTTCTGCTTCAGTCTAGCAGTAGTTTAATGCTATTTCTTTACTGCTCTCGAAGCTGTCCGACAGTCCCTTCAGACAGCAATAATAAAGTGAAATCTAGGCAGATCTCTGCCTCCAGTACAGGCTTTTAAAGATAACGGCAGATTTCTATGGGGTGAGGTGTGAGTATGGCATGACTTCTACAGCAGTTAAAAGCTTAATTTTAAAAAATACTATTCTCCTGTACCCTCTGAAGTAATACCTCCCAGAGCAGCCGCCTCTTCCCCTTTCCCCTGTCTGGCGGTACCTGCTGCCGACCACCAGGTTAATGCTCCACGGACCGACAGTCTAAGCGCTGCCCACCACCCACACCCAACCAGCCTTAACTCGGGCACTGCAGCACCTGGAACGGCCAAAGCAAAACCTGCCATGAAGACAAGGAAACCCTGCATCCTCCTGGCCAGCACCACCCCGCTGGGTCTGCAATGCTACATGTCCCAGCTGGCCAAAGAAGGAGCCAAGAGGTCAAGTTCAGACAATTCAATGCGAATGAGGCAAAGCAGTTGGCCAAGGGAAGACAACGTGCATATCCAAGCTGGGTATGCTCTTGGAGTTGGGTAGTATCACACAGCCGCTGCCAGAAGACCTCCTGAATACCAACGTGGAGAAAGCTACACACTGGAAAACCCTCCCAAGTTGTGTTTCATTTCACCTTTCTGTTTAAATGATTTTGAAGGAGTCTCTGAAGTAGCAATTACATCAATGTAATACTCTTCGTACGTATTCGGACATTCACAGCCAGTAGTAATTCCACTAAATTCCCACCGATTTTTACACCACTTGCTTTTTGACGTGACAAGCAGGAGGCAGCAAAAGGCAGCTACCCCAGAGAGCCAGCCGGGCTCTATCAGACAACAACAGGGACGAGATGACACATAACCATTTTAAACAATAATTTACTCCTGTCTCTTTTTTACAGGTTCTAACAACCTTGTTTCCTCTTCCCTTCCAACACCCCCCTCCTACTCCAGACACTAACAGGTCCTCTCGATGTCCTGAACTGCCCAGCGAAATGGAAATCAAGAGCAACTGCTCTCAACTTGCATACACTTTTGAAGCTTTTTGATCTAGAGAAAAACTTACATGCCTCCAATTATTTTTTCCAGCTGTTACTCTGATGAAATCTATTGCCTTCATTTATTTATGTATTATCTTTACTCATGTTTATCAACAGTTCTTGAGGTTCCTAAGGGAAAGAAACAACTAATATTCTACTTTATTTCTGCTAACAGTGGGTCAACTCTTTCGTAGCCCTCCATGTCAGTGACACTATTGGCATATTCATGATTGTTTCCATTTGAATGTCACTTTAAGAGTTTCAAACACAAGCTCAGTGCTGAAACAGTTGATTTGCAAATACTGTAGGAGACATCCACAATGCAGTGATTCAGTGTCTTTCATTGGGATTTTTAACACAGCGACATTTCCATCACACGCTCCACAAGGTTGATTTTGCAAAGTCCAGTTTAGGGTCAAAAGCAGAACTACAAAAATATTCGTATATAAAACATGCAACAAATTGGACCCCAGCACTTCTGCCTGCAGTAAATCGCTTTACAGGGTTTCACCCTCGGAGGTCTCTGCATTAGTGATTCCTCTCTTCCCCGCATGTCAGCCAAGAGAGAATCCACGCCATGGAATTTGCATCTGCTTGCTATACATCCAGCTTAATAGATTTTTGTGTGGCAGGAAATAAACTGTTTGCTAAGAGCCAAGAATATAGTATCTATTCAATCCCCTTTATGTGCTAAATGAGTCATTAATTACACTGAAGGCAGCGATTACATTCGTTCAGCACAAGCCAGCTCTTAATGAACAGCTCATTCCTTTCCAGTAGCTTTGCTCCCTCAAATGCACGTGGTGACTCGCTCATGTATCTCAAATGCATGTATCAGACCAGCCAGCAGCAGTCCCAACACGGTCTCACATGTGTTGAGAGAACAGTTTACTCCCATTTTATGTTGCTAAAAGCTTTGAAAAAAGGTTTAAGGGGCAACACATGCTTTGGAGGGAGAAAGATAATTATAGAATAGAATTGTTGTGGGTGGAAAGGACCTTTAAGATCATTGAGTCCAACCATTAACCCAGCACTGCCAACTCCACCACTAACCCATGGCCCTCAGCACCACATCTACACGGCTTTTAAATCCCTCCAGGGATGGGGACTCCACCACTGCCCTGGGCAGCCTGTGCCAGTGTCTGACAACCCTTTCCATGAAGACATTTTCCCTGATCTCCAATCTAAACCTCCCCTGGGGCAACTTGAGGCCGTCTCCTCTCGTTCTATTGCTTGTTACTTGGGAGAAGAGACCGACCCCCCCCTCACTACACCCCCCTTTCAGGTAGTCGTAGGAAGCTATAAGGTCTCCCCTCAGCCTCCTTTTTTCCACACTAAACACCCCCAGGTCCCTCAGCCGCTCCTCATCACACTCGTGCTCCAGACCCTTCACCAGCTCCGTTGCCCTTCTCTGGACTCGCTCCAGCACCTCAAGGTCTTTCTTGTCCTGAGGGGCCCAAAACTGAACACAGGATTCGAGGTGCAGCCTCACCAGTGCCGAGTACAGGGGGACGATCCCTGCCCTAGTCCTGCTGGCCACACTAGTGCTGATACAAGCCAGGATGCTGGTGGCCTTCTTGGCCACCTGGGCACACTGCTGGCTCATATTCAGCCGCCATCGACCAACGCCCCCAGGCCCCTTTCCACCAGGCACTTTCCAGCCACTCTTCCCCCAGCCTGTAGCGGTGCGGGGGGTTGTTGTGCCCCAAGTGCAGGACCCGACACTTGGCCTTGTTGACCCTCACACAGTGGCCTCGGCCCATCGATCCAGCCTGTCCAGACCCCTCTGCAGAGCCTCCTGCCCTCCAGCACATCAACACTCCCACCCAACTTGGTGTCATCTGCGAACTGACTGAGGGTGCACTTGGTCCCCTCATCCAGATCATTGATAAAGACATTGAACAGAACTGGCCCCAATACTGAGCCCTGGGGAACACCACTGGTGACCGGTCACCAACCGGATTTAACGCCATTCACCATAACTGCCTTTTCCGTTTCATCATGTCTTCTTTGCTTTGCCTAGGTTCTGTGATCAGCCCTCGACTCTCTAAGCCAATACCCCAAAAAAACTGACCCAGCAGAGTTTTCAATGTGGGAAGACTTATAATTTAAGCACTGAAGATTTCAAGCAGCTTTCCAGCTCTATGAAGCCCTCACAGTACCTGAAATGTGGTTAAACTCCTGGAATAGCATATCCTCAAGGAATAAATTACCACACAAGTTGTTTATGGAGTAATGCAGTTTGTAGGGAAGAGCATGAAATTCTGGGTCAGAGGTTCAGAAGTTCTCCCAAAGCAACACGTTCAAGCGGTGGTGGAAAGAAGAATGCAAATCTGGGATCCCTGTTCTAAGGCCACATCTCCAACCACAGGAGCACACTCTACACTGGAGGCATCTGCTTATCATAACATGTTGTTTTCTCTTCTTATATGGTACAACATTTTTCCATAAAATTTCTTTTTTTTTCCCCAGTCACAGGGTTTCCCCACCTTTCATAAAAAGATCCAAAAATCTGCACCAACGGAAGTGCCTGGGACTTAAAAATGAATAATCCTGCGTACTCTCGTGATTAAATTCATTCATTTGCTTAGTCTTACGGAGACACTGGGCTTCTCTTTGTCATCCCGGTCAAATTCCTGAAATACTCTGAAGAAACAGTGTCTATGAACTCGGAGAGCTAAAGCTGGTACAAAGCCTTTGTCATAAAATACACTAGGCGTCCCTAAGGGGAGAAGCAAACGCTTTACGTGTTCCAAGACGTTCAATATCCTGGTCGGCCACAGAGCGAGCAGACAGAAAGCCTGTAGTTCAGTGGCGAAGAATGTGTTCCTCAGCCGCAGGAAGCCCCGCCAGGATACATCAGTCCTTATTTAAATCATCTTCCTCAAAATTATTTCTAACCAAAGGATTAAAAAAAAAAGTCAATGGATCCACACATAAAAATAATGTTTAAATCAACCGTGGTCCAAACAAAGGAACCGACTGACACAGAAAAAGTAAGACCTGGCCAAAACCACAGCTTAAAAACTGTACTGAACTTTACTGAGGGGTCACACGGATCTGAGTAATACCTCCCACCACTGCTGTCCTCAGTCACAAGCCTCCTGCCCAGCTATCTTTACAATAAACACTTACTCAAAGTCCAGCACAGATTTTTTTCAACAGAGCAGGTAGTATTTGCTATGCCAGATGCTGCTTGCGAATACCACGTGCCCTGGAGTTTCTTTACAGTGAATTGTAAGAACCCACGATGTAGTTACTGCACAGCACAACGCAAGGTGAACTGGCAAAGGATTTCACTGTATCTTTCCAGGACTGGTACAGTCTAAGAGTGTGGCTTCATTTCTATAGAAAATGGGTCTGGCCTCTGAGACTACTCCTGCTCTTAAAACCCAGGAATCTATTATACGTATCAGATGCTGCTCCGTTGGTGTAAATCTGAATAACTGATGGTGAATTTATTCCAGATTTACCACCATGTTCCAAAAGGTGCAAAAAAAAAGCCAGGATCTCTTTTCATCACCGTTCAGCTAGCTGTAATGATCCTTGCCTGGGCATTACTGCTCCTGTGATTTAAAGCAGGTTTGAGCTCTCAAACATTCTTTGCTCCCTTCTAGACTAAACGCCCTAATGGCAGTAGTTAAATGATGCCATTTAAAAGCCTGAAAGCCCAAGAACATGTTTCTGAGTAAAATGAAGGATGTCAGTTCTCGCTACTGTCTGACTACAAGAAACAGGACAAAGTGCCAAATGCCAGCACATACACCATAACCACGACAGCTTTCAGCATCTGAACAGACAGCTGATGACCACCGCTCCCTATTTTTAACTCTTTCTTTAAAGGGTATTTTCTCTGTCATTTATCAACACCTCTTCCATCCGAGGACACCAACCAGGCACTTCTCTGAGCAGTTACTGTGCAGCCAAGAACATGACCTTGGCCAAAGCTCCAGCTGAAGGACAAACTTGGTGGGTGAAGATTAATAAATACTTCTGGCACCTCTGTTTTGTCCTTTCTGTCTCATGGAAGGATGGGCTTTTTGAAGAACTCCTGTGTGTTTTAGAGTACAAAATCTCTATCACTGAAACTCTGCACTGCTGAGCATCTCTCCCTGTTTATTTTTACAATATTTACTGTGAGTCACATCACAATGGATTCATGATTCTGGAATAATAAAATACAGAGCAGAAGGAGTAAAGGCTAACAAAGGATCATTTAATGGTAGGAAAAATGCACTGAAATAATATAATGACATTCTAGTTAATTTTTACCTACATTTATTGAAAAAAGTGCTATTAAAGACATACGTTCTTCCTGTTAATTTGGCATCTTCCTCCTCCTGGAACCTCACTTAAGATGTCTGTCTGTCTTCATCTTTGCAATGCCACAGAAACTTCGCCAAAGCACCTTTAATCTCAGCCAGATCTGCATTTTGCAGACCTGTGTGTCTGCAGCGTATCGATGAAGTGAGGTATCCCATGGCAACAGCTTAAAAATAACTGCTGTGCAAAGTCAGTGGTTCCATATTGCAATCACTCTAAGAAGAAAGAAACTGTGAGCCGAGATGTGAAGATGTTCATTTTATGACCTCCATCCTTCCAGTGTTTTGTAAAATTATCCTACCACTCGTGGATCTCATAAACCTGCTTCTCTTTGACATGCCTCTGGTTACACCTGCCCTACAGCAGTGCCCTCCAAGGAAGGCTCAGTTCCACCACCTCCAAGACCCCACGTGCTAGCCCTACCACAAGATCTGTTGAGCCGATCCAAACCAATTCACACAGCTCAAACCTCAAAGCTCAGACACTGGCAATACATTTCAAAATTTTATGAAGAAAATTACAGAGCAAATTATTGTTTTCATGTCAAAATGAAAGTAAATTGTGGTCCTTCCTTGGATTATTGGCACCAGTGCTTTTATATGGAGCTGCTGTTCAGCTCACAGTGCTAGGTTTTGTGTGCTGGATTTTTTCATTGAAGAGACATTTCATAAAGCAAAGAGGTAATGACTGAACCAATTACTTACTTTGCACTTATCCTAAAAATAAATAATAACCCTAATTCACTTTAAAGGCTATGCCTTACTTCAAAAAGCCATGCATTCACAGAGTCACAGAATCATTTTGGTTGGAAAGGAGCTTTAAGATCATTGAGTCCAACCATTAACCCAGCACTGCCAAGCCCACCACTAACCCATGGCCCTCAGCACCACATCTACACGGCTTTTAAATCCCTCCAGGGATGGGGACTCCACCACTGCCCTGGGCAGCCTGTTCCACTGCTTGACAACCCTTTCGGGGAAGAAATGTTTCCTGATCTCCAATCTAAACCTCCCCTGACACAACCTGAGGCCGTCTCCTCTCGTCCTATTACTTGTTACTTGGGAGAAGAGACAGACATGACACACACCTTCCTCCCCCCGCCCCCCCTCGCTACACCCTCCTTTCAGGCAGTTGTAGAGAGCGAGAAGGTCTCCCCTCAGCCTCCTTTTTTCCACACTAAACACCCCCAGGTCCCTCAGCCGCTCCTCATCACACTCGAGCTCCAGACCCTTCACCAGCTCCGTTGCCCTTCTCTGGACTCGCTCCAGCACCTCAAGGTCTTTCTTGTCGTGAGGGGCCCAAAACTGCACCCAGGATACAAGGTGCGGCCTCACCAGTGCCGAGTACAGGGGGATGATCCCTGCCCTCGTCCTGCTGGCCACACTAGTGCTGATACAAGCCAGGATGCTGGTGGCCTTCTTGGCCACCTGGGCACACTGCTGGCTCGTATTCAGCCGGCTGTCGATCAACAGTCCTTTTCCACCAGGCAGCTTTCCAGCCACTCTTCCCTAATCCCTGCTTCCTTCCTATGCATTAAAAAGTTCTGCATTCCTTAAAAAAAAAAAAAAAAAAAAAAAGGAAGGAGACACCTATTGAAGATATGTTTGGCACAGGGTGAAAAACACACTGCCTGCTTCCATTGGGCATGATTACATTTCAGAGTGCTGTATTAAGACAGCCCATCCTCTACAGCCAGAAGCTGCAGAGCCTGGTCTGGTCCTGCTCTCTGGTCGGCATCACCATGCCACTGAGGCACAGCAGAACTGCCCGGCCACACACAGCTCTAGCAGAAGCCTTCCTCCTGCCCGTGTCCCCAGCCTCCTCCTCGTGAAGGGGATGTCTGGACACACAATGACGGCGTTCAGCCATTAGGGTTGTGCTCACTGCCCAAGATTCGCCATTCCCATTCTCCTTCAGGGACAAGGTAAAGAGTTTGACTGGAACACCCACCCCATAGGCCAGGTCTGTCGTATTGGCTACCAAAAAGCTCAGCTGGCAAAGCACAGCAAACATACACATTACTCAAAAGGAAGCATGTGAGTAAAGCATTAGTAAGCAGAAAAAAAGCATTTCTGGAGGAAGAAAAGTAATTAGGCCCGGACCTCCAAAGACATACATAGGTGTTTATCATCACCTTGTTGAAGATGACACGGACGGTGTAGCTGCAAGTAGATGAGGACCAAGGTGGAAGACGGCAAGAGCAGCAGCAATCATGACAAAATATGGTGTCAAGCGCATTACAGAATAACTGTAAAAGCATTTGGGTCTGGGTTAGCAGGAAGACCGGTATCAGATCCCTCCGAGGCACAAGGGGTGATCAGTGGTACGGGTTTTTCAAAGAACTATGAGAACAAGGTACTCGATGCCTATGAATATTTCAGTGCAGGGCTGGTGCCTGTATCAGTGGGTACGGGAAAGGGAGCTATACAGCTCGATACGTACCCTCGTCATTAGCTGAACTGTCTCCGAACATCAAAAAAAACCATATTGCTCTAAGCACAACATAAGAGTCCAACAAATCGAGTCTTAAATGGAAGAGTTATGAGAAAAAGCAAATATTGACTAATGAATTGGAATCATTTTATCAAGGGATATATTTCTAGCACAAGAGAGAAAAACACTGAGCGATGAGAAAAATCCCTATTAAAAAAACACACAAAGCTCTCTGACTTGCCATAACACAGCAGACCAATAGTGCCAATGACTATTGCTACAAATAAACATCCAGAACAAACTTCTTCCAGAGCAAGATGACTGCCCATTCCTTACCATCCATATTGGAGCTTTTAATGTTGTTTTATTTATGCATTCTTCAAACTGCCAACATCAGCAGCACACGCCAATAGCAAACAAGAAGAAACAACCCAAACTTCAGATGCATTTCGAAAATCCCATCAGCAAATACATCTTTCCTGGCATGGTGTCTTCCAACTTATTTTTTATTAAAGAGGCACTGAAGTAACTGTTTCTAAGTATCACATTGGTCCGATTGAGATCCCTCAGACATGGATTTACCACTAATGCAACTGAATACAGCAGTTTGGCTGAATTATGCAGATGCCACATCAAGTTTAGTCCAGGAGACCAGACAATGAAGGAAGAAGGAACAAGGCAAGACACAGGTATGACTGTGAACAAGGTTTTAATATCTCCAGCCTCAAGAGCTTCATTCATCTTAAGTGTAATCTCAATTTGTTTAACAATAAATCCTGCTGAGTTCCAACAAATTGGAAAAATAGCTTCTTCCTGTCCAGAGCAATGCTACTGCCAATCTGACAAAAAGACAAGCTAAACTTAAGCAAATAAATAGCCTTACCACTAATAAAGACAAGATTTAGGAAAAAAAAGATCAAGATATTACAACTGGTGATGACTGAGGGCTGCCAAAACAATGCAGATGAAGAGGAAATGTTACCCAGTGAGGCATCAGCAGAACTGTTTTCCACAGACAGAAATATTAATGCCGTTAGAACATACTAAGACAACATCTAAAATACTGGATGATTCAAGACAAGCCTCCTAGAGTAACTCTTTTTGATGAAAAGGGCTCAGGGATTGCTTCCACTGCTCCCATACTTGCATTACGCCTGCGTTGGAAATCCAGTGTTACTGTGTCTGAGTCCATCCATGCCGCTTATTTATTTTTAGGTGTTTTTTTTTTTATTGATAACTACTTGCTTTTATTAGATGGATAACTAGATGTTTGTTAAAATAAATTGGTCCACTAGCAGAGGCTGCAATTGCAGAGAGCAATTTATTTTCACGCACCTGGAGACACTCATGCTGCTCTGGGGAGCCTGGAAGGATGTGCACGTTCCCTCACTCAGCAAAATCAGCCACTTTTTTGCCATTATTGTGTATAAATAATGTTATCATAACAGTATCTCATGTATACTATTACATAATATGATGAATCTGTAACAATCTCCTACAGGATATATTTCATGCACAAGCCTGTTTATAAGCTTGATAAATATCGTATCATATAGATATCATACTATATGCACTATATTAACCTATATCTCAATATACATTACTATATAGTTACAGCACACAATATATAATCATACATATTATCTTGTAGTAATAGAAATATTATGATATAATAATTGATATTAATTGCTAGTAATAACAACAGGCATCACAGGTAATCAAATCCAGGCACTTCACAATTCCTTGTAGGAGCTGCACCATTTAATGGTACAACACTAAACAGAAATAAATCCTTGGGGGCATTTGGGTTTTTTGTTTGAGCAAAGAGTAAGTATCCCAAGAGCAGTCCCTCTGGTCCCCTTCACATCTTTATTCACCAGAGTACTCTTTAGCTTAATGGCCTTAACCACTTACTCTCCATTTTGCCTTTCAGATCCTCCATTTGTACAGCAGCTTTGTCTTTTATAAATCCCTCTGACAACCCCATACCCTGCTCCCTGTACGCTTTAGAGCTCTATTTTCACTCACAATTAACTTTAACAACTTATCACTCATCCACGTTGGTTTTAAAGTTTTATGTTTAGTTTTATGTAAAGATATATTCACTCCCCCCGAGCCAGCTCCAGCACCTCTTTAAAGTTTAGCCAATTTTCCTTCATAGGCCATTTTCTAATAAACAGTGCCAGTCTACTTCACTTAGTGTTCCTCATTTTATCTGATTGGAAGCTTTTGAAGTTTAATTCACCTGGTTTTGTATCAAACCTCCTACCATCGCTGAAATCTGAAACAGCAATCTTTCTCTACCTTGAATAGGTTACACAATGTCCCTCCAATGTAGGAAATCCAAACACTGTCCTCCCTATCTTTACCCATTGCTTCCAAGATCACAGTCCTAGCAAATCCTGACGTACTAAATAAAGGTAATAAGCACAACATACTAAGTAGTTATATGTAAATGCAATGCAAACCGTGTAAAGACGACAACCTCATCAAGCCACCATTCTGTATTCTTAACAGCTACCAGCTCCAGGCAAATTATGTCCCATAAAAAAACATCATTGCAACATAATCTCTAAATGCCCCAGAAATCTCCACTTTAACAACGGAACAGCAACATGCCACCAGTAGTTCGTTCTATTTTTTTATTTCCACCACTATCTTTTCTACAAGGTTTAGGCAAGATTTGTTGAGCACCAGTCCTCTCCTGGAGCACAGCCCCTGGAGTGCCCTTTCCTCCCTCCTGCTGTGCTTCAGGGAGAAGTCAATGTGGGACAGGAGAGCAGAGCATCCCCCTGGGGCCCGACCAGCAGAAGGCATGAGGACCACTGCCCCATGAGCACAGCACACCTCAGCAGAGGATGTCAGATGTTTATGCAAGGGAGTTACTGGGCTGCACACAAGCAGGTGGCTTTTTTGGCACATCCTGCGAGGAATATTGAAGCCTGACTCCTGCAGCAGAAAAAAGAGCTTGTCTCAGGAAAGAACGTAAAGGGAATTTCAAAGACGTCTTTATTTTTCCTTCCTCTGGGCAGGAGTGGGAGATAAAACCTACTTTGCAAGATGAGCAGCAGGAATGGGGCGCTCTCTGCATCATCTGCTACCAATAAAAAGAACCGTGGTGTTATTTGTTGTGCTTTTGCTTCAGTTGTGCTGCACTTCTGTGAGATGCACGAGCTCACGTACTCCGCTGTCAGCAGGAGAGATCATTCTGCTTATGCAAAATGCTTTCTTCTTGGCATAACAATCCACAAGGGAGACAGGCTGGCAGGGGGGAGACAGCAGCAAGGAAAGGGGGTATTGGCCTTATGTGAGACTCCGGTACTAGCCTTGCCTTGGATAGGGCACATAAATACACATATAGGGAGATCCTCCAGCGCGGGCAAAGCTTAATGCTCACTGACCTGAAATCCATCAAATCAACAACATATCTCATTCTTTTTATCACTGACACATGACTGCTCCAGTGGGTTGAGATCTTCACTCTCCGCTGTCACCGTGGCTGCAAGCGGCCCGGGGGGACCGGTGGATGGCTCTCCAATGGCAGTGCCCACGCTGGCACAGGCTGGTATTTCCTCATCCTGTTCATTGTACCTAAGGGATCCGCTTGCCGCCAAACCAGTGTCGTAACAGGACTGAGTACACAAACCAGCTCAGTATCTAAGCAGCCAGAAGAGTTCAGTAAACAAATTGTCTAGACTTACCAACCAAGTGCAGTTCTCCAACTTGTAAAATGAAGTAACTAGGAAGATCGGGACCTAGGAATAAAAAACATCAAGTCCTGCACTGCCTGCTTTTAAGACCAGCACGTTCTGGATCGATCTGTAACAAGGGGAACAGATTTTGGACCTGCCTCCACTCCCACACAAGGACGTGGGATCCAGCCATCTTGTCCATAGCAGCACTAGCGCAGGTGTGACCAGAGTCACTGCCCGTGCCTGCGACCTGTAACACAAGACTCGAAAGGGGAGATGGCAGCTGGGAGCGTGAGTCACTGGAGGGGCTGCGGGGAGACAGGCTGGCTGCACGAGCCAGCTCACTCCTTCCCTGACCGCACGCCATAAATCGAGTTTGCACTTCAGAGGTGCCGCAGCCTCACAAACCCACCAGCTGAGCAGTTTAATCCAGGTGAAGATTTGCATCAGCTTTTTTGCATACTTGCCCAAAAAACTTGAGGGTCATCTAACACGGCTCAAAAATAGTTAGAAAACATTAACTAATCATTTCACTCACTCCAAGTGAGTGCTATTCTTAATTGCCTCAGGCAAGCTAGCCCAGACTGAGAGCCAAAACACTGACTGGCTATAAAAACCAGCAGAGCTGGAGAGGAGTATCTTACATTTCCCAGCAGCACCTACCCCGTGTGCTCTAAGGATGGGCAACTAAGCTGTCACATCCCGGCCTCCTCAGCTGGCGGACAGGACACGTCGTGCAGGATTGTTATAACAGTACCATTCACAGGACACACAAGGAGGCAATATTCACTTCCTGGAAAGATATTCTACTATGAAACTTTGTCTGTTTTTTCTTTTTACTATTTTAGCTCCAACCCCAGTAGCTAGAAAATAAGCAACATAAATATGACTTCAGATTCTATATCTATTTATTCAAATTATCCGTCCTTGTTTTCACACAATGCATAGATTTTATTCTTACAGAACTAGCAAGTCAATCTGTGCCCAATAACTGGTAATAGGTAACTCAGGTAAGGAGATGGTACAACTACTGAATTTGTCAGGCATAGACAATAAAGATAAAGTGACCTTGAGCACCAGGCTCTACCTCTGTAAGTCTATATAAGTTGTAACTCTCTCTAAACCCCTAAATGTTAAAATGATAATGCTTTCCCATTTATCATCATGTTACCAGCCTACTCGACAGGAACAGCAGTACCCAGCAGTGACGTCCTTTTCATATTCTAGCTCTGTCCACACAACATTTCACCAGTTACCTACACTGACATGTTTGCATAAAACTACAGCACCCACCCCAGCCGTACAAGTTACCCCATAGAATATATACATGCCACTGAAAAACGAACACTGCCAATGCTTCACATTCAGTGATCACAGCAGCTTTCATTCACAGCTAAGGTCAAGGGAACACAACATTAACTAATTCCTTCTAACATTCTTTCTAACGTTAATGTGTGGTGCATAAGAGCTGCTGGTAAATCCCAAGTCCAGTGAAGGGCCATGAAGATGATAAAGGGACTGGTGAGAGTCCTGAGCAAGCTGGGACTGTCCAGCCTGGAGCAGAGGAGGCGCAGGAGGTCTTAGCAGTGTGTATAAATACCTGATGGGGGGAGTAAAGAAGAGGGAAGCCAGGCTCTCCTCAGTGGTGCCCAGTTACAGGATGAGAGGCAATGGGCACAAATTGAAACCCGGGAAATCCGCTTAAAGACAAGAAAAATCTTGTTATTGTGAAATGGTAAAACACTGGGAAGCCTGCCTGAAGCAGCTGTGGAGTCTCCATCCTCAGCACTAATTCAGGATCTGACTGGACACGCTTAAGAGGCACATGCTCTAGATGACCAGCCTGGACAGGGGGGCTGGACTAGGGGACATCTGGGGGACCCCTAGTCCAGCCCCCCTGCCAACCTCAGCTATGCTGAGTCTATGCGTTGATGAAACAGCAAAGCTTGGCTTTACAGGAACTTGAGTCCTCTGACCCCACCACCTTCCATGGATCTCATTTCATATCCCACCATGTACCATGATCTTCCCACCCACTTAAACAAAATACATCTCATGGGAAGATCAGGTCATCATGAGTCAATGTCAATATAATCTGTCTGATGAACCCAACCCACAGATGACAGCAGGGATGTGAGCTATCCCAGCTTCAAACCTGGAGAAAAGCAGTGGCAATGCTATTAGAAGCTCATATTCCTGTTAAAAAGTTTTGACATATCAGTTTTTCTTTCACCGAAGCTTGAGGAGCAATTAGAACAGGTTGTCCTGTACAAAGCAAAAGTTCATCACTTGCTGTCTTACAGGGAATGAAATCCCATGACAGTTAAAAGGAGTTCAGTGATAAAATTATTGCTATCAAATCTATAGCCTGTAATGCAATAAACGAAATGGATGATTTATAAAGAGCTATAACGATAGCTCGCTTAGAAGGACCACATTCCTGAAACCCTGGCCAAGGATTACTCTTTTATAGCACCACAGAGAATCAGAGAGGGAACGCACAGCTCGTTAAGAGGATTCAGAAATGATCAGGCATGTGTAACAATCACTAATCCTTCAGCGGTCTCCCAGTGCAGCTGCTTTCTCAGCACTGCATACGTTCACGTGTTCGGGCTGAACTGCACTTTAGCAGCTCTTCTCAGGGACCTGGAGAAGGAAGATCCTACTGAACGTTGGCAAACAGCATTCAGTAACAACCAGCATCATCTCGGGTGCATGTCAGGTGGGGGGAAAAAAGGTGCGGGGAGGGAGAACCAGCTATAAGGGAACAGATAAGAAAAGGAGAAAAGCCAAGTCATTACAAGTCGATGAAAACTTCAGAACAACAGAAGATGCAATAGAGATTTAAAAAAAAAAATCCCAAATGTGCAATTTACAGTACCTGGCCATGATATTTTTACGAACAGTAATCTTACCAAGACTGGGATTCTCCATCTAACAAGTCATCAGATCCCATCTTCCATCAGCGGAAGGAAAACATTTTCAGGGAGCAATTCGCTTCAGCTACAAGGAGTTTTCTGTACGAGATCTGATGATCATGTACTGACATTGTCCTTTCTCCCTTCCACCTACAAATGTAGGCTACGGGGACTAGATAAGATATAGACATTTGAAGTTTGGGAAAAATAAATCTCATTTTTAGCATCTGCTTTACAATGCTGATAATATTTAAGACATGTGAACCCTACTGAGACACACTTTAAGGGGAATCAGTATTAGCCCTAAACCAGAAGACCTACCTGCATACCCGGAAACCAATGCAATTTAATGTTCCAGGCTGGAGCAGGAAATATTTGTGTATCCTTTTCTTCTGAAGGATATTTAAAGGCTTCAAGAGCAGTCAGGGCAATACTGTCTTTACTCCCCTAGCAATCCCTGGGCCAGCAGGCACTTATCCCAGCAGTGCTGAGAGCCAGGAGAGGAGACCACTGGGTCACCATCTCTTCTGCCTTAGGACAAGAGTGCTCTAATTGCCAGTAATCCAAACTGAAAAAGGAATTTTCTGGTTTTCCACTATGGAAAACCTTCCCCTAGACAATATAAAAGCCCAAAATGGATCTAGGAATGGAAAAAACAATCTTAGCCCTAGAATTATAGTTTGCTAAGGAAGCAAATAAACGCCTTATTGAAAGTTCATGCGGGATAAACCCTACACGTGCTCAAAATACACAAAGAGAAAAGGACCTCAGCCCACTATTTGTGGGACAGCCAAGGAGGACCAAGGGAGTCATGCAAGGCTGGCAGATAACGTTTCTCTAAAACAGGCTTTAAAACACGCCTGTGACACACGCTTTGCATGCCCGAGCGCCTGCAGCGGCTCGGCACACGCTGCAGCAGTCTGCGGGGCGAGCCCGGGCAGGGCTCCCGTCCGAAGCAGACGGTCTGCAGAGCCGTCGGGCTTCTGCAACGTGTCAGAGAAGCAGAGACGAGCGTTACGGCGCGCGAGAGGGTTACGGAGGTGTGACGTCCATTAGAAGCCACTTAGCTTTATGACACAATACGATTTGGCACTGGTGTGCGACGATGGGCTGTAAAAGCCAGCACGAATTACATTATGATGCAAAGAGGGACTCATTAAATTAGGACTAGGATCCCTCATAGAAGCCAATAAGCATCAGACGGAGCTGTGGAAAGAGTTCATTACGTTAGAATATAAAAAGGTGGGCTGCGACATTTCGATTTGTTAAAAAAGCCAAAAGGCATCCCATGAAAAGGGCCTATCATCATGTTACAACGCGCAGTAAAAGCCAGTATAAATTGCGTTATGATTTTAATAGGGTAGTCATTGAGTTACAACGTGTAATTGAAGCCAGTAGGTCTTGCACAAGGCTGCGCAGCGGGGTTTGTTATCTGCCTAACACCACGTACAACCGCGAGACTGCGCGATGATACGAAATGGGGCTTCTGGAGACTCAATGAGAAGAGGATTTTTCACACTTGTGTTATACAATAGAAGCCAACAGACAAATGAATTATGATGTGAGGAAAGGGACACTTCCTAACCATATGCAATAGCTCTGAAATAAAAATTCCTCCTAAACGGGACAGGATGGATGTAAAATTAGCAGTACTACAAAATCAGGCCTAATAGTACAATAAGGAGGGGGATTCACTCGGGCGGCTGCTTCATCTGAAGCCAGCATGTAAGACAGCGTGAGGTAGAGTTCAAGCCATAATGATGCTGATTTTGAGGAAAAGTCACTATAGGAGCTTCTGAAGACAATTTTTGTAAAAATTAAGCATGTTTTCCAGAACAAATGGAAAAGAAACACTACATTACCCAGCAGAGAAATTCCTCATGCAGGTATAAATGCTGGTAGCCCCGTTATTTTATCAATGATACTCCAAATGCACCTGATGATAATGCTAATTTGACCGTACTCCCTGTAGTTACAGCTACATCACCCTCAGGAACCTGGAGCAGGGAGCAGACAGATGCCAGATGTGCTCCTTGACTTGCCATCATGCATCTCCATTGCCATCTGTAATAGATGCAACGTGTATTCCCCAATTTTACTGTCTTCAGATCCCACGGCCCTTGAAAGCACACACATTGCTGAAGATTCATGGACTACGCCTCACCCTTACACCTAGTTTCACTCACCCTCGTGGTAAGGGGTGAGAGCAGTGGGTTGAGTGGAAAGTCATGACTTTTTGTTGACAAATACTAACCAGTGTTGCAGACAGCAACACAGCAATGGGAAGCAGGCTGGGATGGGCATACTACGCCCATCCCATCACAATATAAGCTGGTACAGACCTAGAATGTCCAGTTTTCCCTTCCACTGTTCCCAAAGTTGGCCTCAAGCTTGTCAGCATCACCAGTGGTTATCATCTGCACTCACAGCAAAGGCTGAGCTCAATTCTGACTTCACACCCCCTGAAAAATCTTCTGTGTATATGCTTGTAATCTTAAATGTGGACCAGGTATGAACCCGCATGCTGGCACGGACCAGCCCTGCACTCAAAGGTAGCACACAACCTCTAGGAGAGTCCTAGAGGAGGATGCAAACTGCCAAGTGAATTCCTAAGTGATGCTGATTACGAACTGGCATGAGGACTAAAGCTGTCCCATAGAAAAATGAAAGACTAGTAACAGATTTTGGGAAGGAGGAACACGTCTCCCCAGCACGGTGCAGCTGGTTTCTCTGCTCACCTCTGTGAAGGTCCCTTCTTTGTTCCCAGGCTCACAAGACACGATTACCCGGGCGCCACCACGCACAGGACAGCTTTGGTGTCTGCTGTAGTGGGTGAAGCATGTAGTAACCTAGCAATTATTTAAATCAATTAGCAAGCTACATTTCCATTTAGACATCTAGCAATGTCAGGAGTTTTCCAAGAGTCTGTTTCTTCTCATGGTCTTTTTCCCCCAGCATGTTTTTAATTATGGCCAATGCTAATTTTAACGAGTTGTCTGCCTTCAGTTCTGCGTGACTATAATGTTCTCCAGCTGATTTTAAAAAATCAGAAGGTTTTAACTTTTCAAGCTGCCTTTTCAACAAAAACAGCCGACTGTTAAATGGCTTGGCAGCCGGCCATGCTCTGCAAACTGCACCTCGCTGCATTCCAGGCAGCCCTGATCCCTCTGCATCCCGGGACAGACCCATGCACCCGCTGCAGAAAACCCTCCCGTGCGTGTTAACCCCTCCTCTGCTGGGCTACACCAACACAACCACACATTAGCTTCACGCAGCTGAATTTATCTGCTTTTTCTTACTCAGACTCATTAAGCTTTGCAAAATTTTCAAGCTATAAGAAGCATTAATAGATTTTAAAGCCAAAAAGGAAAACTTACGATCCTCTAGCTAACCGCCCGCAGAGCACAGCGTACAGAATTTCACGTATGATTCCCATGTCAGGCCAAATCTTTTTGGCTCAGATAAGATATGCTTTTAGAAAAAGCTTCAGTCTTGATTTGAATCATCCAAGTTATTGAGAAATGGCTTCGCAATTTCTCAGCAAGTTATCGGTAGTTCTAATCAAACACAGACAAATTAAACGGGAAATCGCCATCTCTTCCAAGAGCAGAGGACAGCGCTTACCTTGGGGTTAATTTTGTTTAGAACCGGAGGCAGGTTTGTGAAGCTCACGTAAAGAGCCTCCTACACGCCGTTGTGCTCGTAGGGAAGGCTAGGGGCTGGCGAGACAGATTACTTGCAACCTCCCACCATACCTGTGCCATAGAGGTGTCAAATACAAACAACTTCAGTGCTGAGTACACCCTGGAAATGTAACGCGAATCCTTGGCTTCTGGCCTGAGATCTTCCTCTGAAGGTCACGTTCCAATTCACAAGCACCGGGGAATGACATTGTGCAGCCTTGACTCTCTGTTGTTATCACCTGGCCAGACCTTCCCACTTTAAAATATGTACAGCACACGCGATCTTCTACCAGCTTTGTGCGGTAGCTCTCCCACTGATGCAAACTGTCACTGCTTTTCTTCTTTTTTAAATTGTATCACTTACATATCTCCTAAAGAAACTTGAAAGGAAAAATTGTATATGTTAACTTAGTTAACACAAAACTCAAGGTATACAAAGTTCATTTTTCACTACAAAGAAAAGTGTTCTCCTGTTCTCTTTGAATCTATACGCCTGCTCTAAAACTGTATTTTGCCTTTGCTTATTTAAGACTCGTGCTATCCACCTGAATATTTTCATTTTTTTCCACAGCGTAAAGTAAAATTTAATTTTTCAGAAGCAAATTAAATTTTCAGACTTTCCAACCCTGCAGGAATTTTACAGCACATTTCAACAGTTCTGAAAAACCTCTGATTTTGTAAAATACCCATGTGTTTTTGCAACAAAGCTGTGGGAAGTCAACCATTACTGCACATACCAATAAATACAAATGTACATACTAAACCACTAACAGAACAGAACATACAAATTTGTGACGAAAGGGAGCTGCTGGCTGGAAGGAGCTCCGTTAGGCTTATCTGGGCACTTACTAATTACCTAAGCTTTCAGCAAATTCTGTGTTAAGTATCATAAGAGAAAGACAACGGCTTTTCCAAAGAACGTCTTTCTCAAAAAGACATCTTTTTGGCCCTCAAGTTTTAGATCATCTACCTTAACCCTGCACGGATAATAAAGAAAAACAATAAGATTTTTACTGTTATATTACAATGAATAGTGCCTCTTTCTCTGACCCACAGCATAATCTCTCATGATCCTGTTTTATTTTGCATTTAAATATTAGTCACTATCTTATTTCTCTCCAGGCACCCTACAACTTTGTATCAAAGTTCATGTTTCTATTATTTCCTGCAAACTGAAGGCTAATGCACACTGCAATGACATCGCACAGCCCAGGTACGCTCACAAGGCGTGCCATACACAATCCACCAATGTACCAACGTTCGACCAAAGTCCATGTGTCATAAGGAACACTAGACATGAAAAACAAAATTTTCAAACACATTATTCCTATTTGAGAGTGGACCCAAATGACAAACAGAGCAAAGCAGGTGGATGGAGCCTTTCTGAACCGCTCACTGGGCTGAAGAGCACAAGAGACACTGATCCAAAGAGACGGCAAATCCCAAAATTATTTTGAAAGGAAGTTTCCCCTTGTTTCCCGCTGAGCTAGCAAACTGCTCAGGTTTATGCAAAAGAAACAGGCAACCTAAGAGACTTAATTATAATGTTCTGATTTTCTAGCACACAAACCAATTAAATTTGTTCCAGTTATGCTTTGGACGCCGTTATGAACCCATCCGTACTTGGCCATGGCACCTTCACAAAACAAGGCCGCCTTCTGAAAGCAGGAGCCCAGGCACCACCCTAAGGGTAGTGCTACAGAGCTACACCATCCTTACAAGAGGGAGAAGAAAAGGAGCCTGAATCAAAGCTTGCTCAAATGGAAACTCCATTAAATTTAACAGGAGTTGAAACAGACCCCCATATATATAGTCAACACACGTGCCTGCATGTAGATACAGCCACTGAACGTATCCCTTCCATGCCCTTATGTTGTCTCAGACATCGTAAGGGGAAGCATCTAACATCACAAATTAATGAGTGATCTATATACTTGTCATTATTCATGGCTATAAACTATTATAATGCTCTAAATAAGTAAAAACATTTTTGCAGCTGCTGCAAATGTTTCGTTCCTCGATGTAAGCTTGGCCCAGAGCACAGGGATCTCTGCGTAAGCGCCAAATTCACAGTGAAGTAATTAGCACGTTGAAAAAATATCTATATACCTAATGCAGTACGCTTGAGCCAACGTTTTAACGTGACCAATGCTGATAACTAACCGCAAATACAAATGTTTCCCAGGCTGCTCCCTTCCAGACAGGTAACCTTATCCCTTATCCCAAAGGTGTGGAAGAGCAGGGATGAAGTGTTACAGAACTGGAACGACGTTCTGCATTACAGATGTGTAAAACAGCTGGGCAAATGATGTCATTAAAAATACTTTGCCACCTCAGCTACTTGCTGTTGTTATTAAAAGCAGACATTAACTTTCTTTACCTAATCGCACTGTGTAAACCTGTTGTGTCAAATCCTCAAGTATGTTCTGTTCCTGATTAGCAAAGACAGCCTCCAGCTGCTTCCCACGAACTTCTCCCACTGGCTTTGAACTTGCCGTGTGGCAACACAGATGTGTTTTGCTTCTGAAATGCACATTTTTATCTGGATAACAATATCTTCTTCTGAAGAATCCATACGTGCCCTATTCCAGCCCCAAGGCCCAAGGAGCATGCACGGGCCACAACAGAAAATGGAGCAGAAATAAAGCCATAACGCTTTTTCTCCATCTTTCCATCACAAACAGACAAAACTTCAAGTCTAGGCTGCAGACTAGCTCCACTCCTCATACTGAAGTCAACCCTTCTTGGAACACTAAAGGCAGTTCCAAATTCCCCTAAAAACCAAGAATATCTCAACAGCTTTCAGTGGTGCCAAAATACAGCTTCTATTAATGAAGACAGTACGTGCTTTAGAAAATAACGGCCTTAAATATTAGCATTGCTCTAAGTTCTGACAGTGTCACCTTTCCAATGCAGCAAACCTAACTACTCCTGGGAGCCCACCAGCTAAGCTCTCATGTCTACTGTACTGATCACAGGCAGAGTTTCCAGATGTACTCAACATGGTTTGGTCCTGCCCTCACTGAAATCCCTAGTGATACACCTCGTGACTTTAACGAGAGCAAAGCCAGGTCTCTGTTGAGAATCAAGTCCCATTCCACACACACACGCATTTTCTCCTTGTTTTAATGCTGTTATGATAGTAGCCCAATACACTCATCTTACTAATTTTGTTTCTTTGTTTACAGGTACCCAATGCACCCTCAGTAACAGCACATGTGATCATCCTAACAGGCGTAAGTTCTCTGGTCTGTATCCATATACTGAATATTTTCTTCCCAATAACAGTATAGTTCTCCTGGATTGTTGTTCAAGAGGAAAAAAAATGACTACGTATCAGCAAACATGGATAAAAATAGGTTATTTGATAATCCTATTAAATTTCAATAGGTTTTAAATAACACCAGTTGGCATCACCGCTGTTTTACTCAACTGTGCAGCAGGATACCAAGCCAACCATGCAGTGTCTCTTTATAATGACTAATAATGCCCCAAAACATGCACTCTTAAAGAAAAAAAAAAAAAAAAAAAATCTTATTAGCCTGCATTGGGACTACCAAAGAATAACCCAATATAGATTGTATAAGGAGGAATAAATAGGTATAATCCCTCTGCTTTAAAATTACAGCAAGATTTTCAAAAATTCCTACTGGTTTCAACAGCTCATGGCTTCTTACAATGCCTTGTAACAGCACAGGGTCACATATTCTGCTGGTACATCTCCACTTCAGCCAGAAGATAATTCAGTTCACACTAAGATCTAAACAAGATGTCCTTTTTTACCCCGAGCAGGGGAATGCAGCAAGAGACACTCCATAATGAACACAGAGCTCTGACTTCGCCTATTAAGAAACACGGACTTCTGAAGGTTATCGGGCCAGAGTAACCAACCACTCCTCCCACGCTTTGTATAAGGATGAAGCATTGTAGACATCAGAAAGCTCTCCTTAAGCGTTTAACTCACACGGACCTCAGCGAAGTAATGATGTATGCAGCACATACACTGAGCGACTGCAGCATCGGAACCTTCCTTAAGCCATCACTGGTCTAACATTGTAAGGGCACCGAAGAAGACAGCTCCGCTGGCCTGAATTTGACCTCAGCCCAGTTTTTTTGCTTGCTGGGATTATTTGAACTTCAGGAACATTATTCTGCACTTCCACTGCTGTAACTGATGTCAAGCACCGTGAACCGAGTGTGTATTCACTTTTCTTTTTTCGACGTCACAGACACTCAGAATTACAGCACATGCTCAGCTTTATCTTCTCCATTTGCCCTTTTTCCAGTGCCTTTACATCTATCTCCCACCAGATTCATTAAGAAATGCAGGTGCACTCCTTTTTTCTTTTCACTAAATTCTCAAAACACAAAGTAAATAAGCTATACCATTATTCTTACACTATTATTTCTTTTGGAGAAGTTTCACATATGCAGCTCATTCTCCTAAAAAGCTGTTGCAAGCAAATGTTCTTTTTCCTATCACGTTCAAGCTGAAAACAGAAATACAACTAAAACAGTGTGAATGGTCCTTTTGTAACATGGTTTCTTTCAGAGGTTTTTTTAATCCCTCAGTGGGTCTAGAAAAAGGTGCAAAATGCTCCCTAATAGATTGTTTCTAGAGTGAAGTCAAAAGTCTTTCAGCATAAGAGCTGAACGCTTTTATTATTCCTGGTAGAGTCACAATAAAAATGGAAAAAAGATGAGGAAGTCCCTGACTAGGAAAATCTTCATAGCTAGAAACCCCAGAGCTCTCTGCAGCGGACACAGCTGCCTAGAGAGGAGGAAAGCAGGGATAATTCCTACTCCATCGTATTAGCTTGGCTGTAAAACCACCGAACCTTACGTTTTCCAAATTCACTTCTATTGACAGGAACTGCCCAGGTTTTTGTATGCACTAAACATCACCTTTTGCAGTCAAGCTGAAGATGTAAAAAATACTAATTTTCCTTGAAGTTCCTAGAAAAGAAAGATATTTACCGAATATAGTCAATATTTTATTCAAATCAAAACTAAGTATTTCACTTTCTCAAGCTTTTAAGAATAATTTTTCAGAAAATAAGCCACAGTTTGGTCATTTTTAAGCACACCTCTTCTTCGTCCTGGTGACACGGGATCTGTCCTGAAGATACCAAGCAGCTCCTCTGCTGGCACACAGCCATGATTCACTGTGTCAGGAACAGTCCAGGGTGGATACATTTGTTCAGATTAATGTTATTATCGCTGGTTGTTACAAAAACCTTCAGTCATAAACTAATTTGACAGGAAGAAACCATTAACATTCTTGTCTTTATGACTACCCTGGGTCTCTAAAACTGACACGTGCACTTTGGCTAAGACTGGCTCAAAAGAATATTTAAGTCAAAATTCAAGCTGCTCTACAAATGCATATTTCAGCACCGTTTTCACTAACTTTCTTCTCAATAATACATCACAAATATCAGTGGTTTGTAACAACTCGCCTTCTCTTCGGGTGCAATGACATCAGAACAACCCGTCTTTGCAAATGAACTTCAGTGGGAAAGCACTGCTGAGGAGCAAGGTGAAGCGTCCCAACTGGCACGCGTGACCCACCTGAGCACAGCCAGCAGTAACAGAGCTCAGGACGTGCTATCAACCAGAGCAGCAAGTCTCACAGGTGAGCTCTGAAAACCAGAAAGGCATCTCCCTACATGAAAAGACAGCAAATCAGAAAGAGACTGATATGCTGAAAAGCAAAGAGAAGCTGAAGAGGCAACGCGACTGCCACGGGGGAAGCAGGACCGAATTACTCTTCCACCAGTTGGTGGATGGAGTTAAGGCTGAAGAAGAAAGGAGTGAAGCTGCTTGCCTTCAAATGACATTTGGAGAGGGTGATGGGTAGAGACACTTCCAGAACAACTTCAGGATGGGCTTTTTGGTTTTTTTTTTTTTTTCCTCTCTATTAGCTCTTTTCAAGATGACTTTTTAACTTGCAGTTTGAGGTTGGCTGGACAGCAGGCTCCTTGGGTTATGGGGAAGTAAGTTATTACAGTTGGTAGGTCAGAGCTGCTAATAAGCAACCAAATACAGGAACCTCCTCACTGACAGCGCAGCTCGGAAGGCTGTACTCACACTGAGTAGCGAGTGCAAGTCTACTGCTCTGGTTTGGATAACCTCTAAAACATTCAGATGCTTTTCCAAACCCCCTTGGCTTGCAAGGCTGGCAAACTCTCCCTAGCAGTCTGATTTTTATTTTTTTTTTCTTTGGCAAGTTTTCCAATGCTTCCTGGTTTTGGCTGGGATGGCAATACCACAAGAATGGTCTTCCTCACGTATTCCAGAAGTTTCGCTTCCAGTCCCACCTCAGGCTAGGGTGTGCCGAAGCATGCGGAAAAGACAAAATATGAAACACTGCTTGATGGCACAGCAGTCTGGATTTTCTCACTGTATATACTGGCTAGAGGGCTTGGTCACTACAGAGAACAGCTAGCCCGCCTCTCGCAACAAACTATTCTGTAACCATCAGTTCAACCCACTAAGTTAACCAGCTATACGTTTTTAATGTTCTCATTATCAAGGTTTCTGAGACCCATTACAAACAACAGAAGTGGGTTGTCTTTTTATTTGCTTGGTTGAGTTCTTTATCCCTAAAGATCCTTATTTTCCCCCTTTTCTCCCCTTCAGTGAAAGTCCCACTACAACACTCAAGGTACAGACATGTTCTGCATGAGTTCAATGGTATTTACACCCAGAACCGAGAGAATTTAAGTCCCATTAACAAATTTGTGATGGCACTGAACCTGCTTTAATGAGCACATACAGCTTGATTTAGGGACCAACTCTAAACACCCCAGTTTCAAATCTCATACCAATATATATCCTCCCACAACAGCTCCACTACAGTCCAGGCTAAAGCTTAACTATTTTGAATAATCACTAACATTAATAAAGAGCCTGAGTGCCTCACATGTTAATTCCTACGAAAGCAAATCAGTGCAGAGCACCTGGAAGCATCAATGGCAGCTCTTTACCATCCACAGGATGACACCAAACGTGTGGCACAGCCAGCCCGTGGGTTTCCTACACGAGGCACTGCAAACCTACTCGTGCTACAACGCACAAAGGCAGAGCGACTCACCGAGGGAAGCGCCTCAGGGAAAGGAGGGTGAACACAAATTCCCAGTATATTGCTCCACTCAAATTAGCCTGTGGTCCCCATAGTATTTTTTTGCTTTTTCAAAATTTTGATTCAAAAGCTTTTCACCATGCAACATAAATGTGTCAGAGGACTTCTGTTTATACAATAAAGTACTGGGTTTGTCCCTTCTTTGCATGTTTTTATTTTTTCAGGCAGTGGAGATCATCATCTGCTATTCACTGACGCTAGCAATCTGTAACATGTGCTCATCATATTTGCATTTATTCTTTGAGTGCTAGAGCAAGGGCATTCTTTCCACTAACAGAAAAACAGACCATGTGTTTCCTTCTCTCACTGCCTTCAGTAGCGTACGAGAACTTGTTAAAAAAACCTGCCCTCATTAGGGGCTGCTATTACAGAAGCGATAAGAAGTTCTTCAAATTCCTTCTCCATATTTTTCAAATCTGAGGAATCTGGCAAGTGCCGAAACTGTTCTCAACACTTCACAGGTTTCCTGACTGACCCCAACAGTTGTCTTTTATCTTTGTGAATTGGACCTGAAGTTTGTGCAAAGGCATAATTCATGAAGCGATAATAAAAATGATACAAACTGATGAATTACTAAAGCAGCACAAGCAAATGAGCAGTACTTACTTTAGGGGATAGTCCCGTTGAGCTCGGGGTAGCTAGAGACCGAACATTTGACATCGCATTTACAAACATTTTATTTCTTCTTACTGTGTAACTTTGACTATAAAGCTAAAGGTTAAGCAGGAATAAAGTGCACACTGTTAGGGACGCACAGAACAGCGATTTAACAAGCACTTCAACATGTGCCTTTAACTTTGAACACGTGTTTCAAACCCACCGAGTTCTTTGGGACTGAAGTACACGCTCAAGAGCTCTGCAGAGCAGGGAATAGTGACAGGATCACACATCCATTTAGAGCTGATGTATGTGCTCTAGTGCTTCCCAGCACAGACAGCAGATAAAGAGTCAGACAGCTCAAACAAAGTGCTTAAGTTTTGTGTTCAGAAATATTTTCCATAGTACCTGGCATTACAGAGAAGATGTAGGTCTTAATCGGTTCTCATTTTTCCTCAGCCATCTGTTGCTTCTTGGATTTACAACTTTTAAAACAGACCGACAAATTAAGGAAATTCCTGTCTAATTAACATCAAGGCTTTCGGCCTTATCTGAGGTTTTTCACTGCTGTTAGCACAGGAAAGACATTCCCACTATCTAAATAAGCTCTAAATATCTAAATAAGGTCATGCCATTGCAGAGTAGGTGTGGTTTGCTGCTTTGGGTTTGGGTTTTAGTTGGGTTTTTTTTACTAGAAAGCAATGCAGGATAACATAAAAGATGTAGGTGGACACTCAGTTGGCTCTAAAAGAAGGAGCAGACCTGTTCTTCTCAGGCATTCAGCAAGAAAAAGACAATGTGTGCCCAAATTGAGTGCAAAGGGCAGAAGATAAGACTCCATCTTCCATTACCTGCTCATGTCGTCCTCAGGAACAGCCATCTCTCTTTGTAGGAAGAGTTCAGAGAATTTACTGTCCCAATTACCTCCCTGCATGAGACCACTGCATGAAGCAAATAGCCTAGGAAAAGAGAAAACCTCATTCCTTTACGGATGGATGACTTATGGGAAGTCATCGCTGAGATGTCCCGGGCACATTACTTGACTTTATGCTGGAACCGTGCACAGGGACGAGTCTCCCTCGACCACTGCCATTGTAAATGGAGCTAAATCAAGTGAACGCACCAAGCTAAGGAAACCATCCGATGGGGAACCATGCGATCTCATGGGGTGGACCATGGACTTGTGTTTTGCAGATACTGAGGGACTATAAATGCAACAGCATAAAGGCTGTACACTACCTGTGCATCCTCTGGCACGCTGGGAATACACCAGCTCTGCTAGTCCACAGCAATGGGACATGAATTAAGAGAGGCATGTATTTGCATACCAGGAAGCCTCCAATTCAAGCATGGCTAGCACAGAACTAGAGCAATTCTAACTTGCTTCAGAAGCTGGACTTGTCCCAAGGTCAAGCAATCACAAAAATAGCTCTAAGTAACACTTGTTTCACCTGCCTGGTCTTGGTTCAAACACAGCTTGGGCAGACCAGAAAGCCTGGGCCACAGGCTTCTTTCTAAGCAAAGAGATTCAGGGGATGGAAGGTAATTTTTTTGGCATTTTCTAGGAAATTCTAAATTTCTAACAAATGAGAAAAAAATAGTTAGCGTGATAAGGACACGTGTTTCAAAGCGAAAGGACAGACCAGTACTGTCATTGAAAACAGCAGCACTGGGCAGTGGTGGAAAGCATTGACAGGACTCTGTCATCTGTGCAGTAGCTGTATAAAGTCATGGCATAAGTCATCAGGGCTGCACCTCCAGAACAGGTTCCTGCTCTCACTAACGCACCCCAAACCCAGCAGTTCCCAGTGGGGTGGGCAGTAACACAGCCGGCTCTGCTAGGCAGTGTCCTGACCCTCAGTAATGGCTCACCTTGCAGTCACAGACCTTGATGAGTATTTTTCTATTGCAAAAAAAAAAACCAGCACTAGGATGAGGTACTATGACATCTCCCCTTGAGCTGAAAAATCTGTTCTGAAAAAGCTTGTTTTACTTCAAATGATAATATAAATGGGAAACAAAAGTATCTTCTGCCCAACCAAGATATGCAGATCATGTTATTAAGATGAACAACACGGCTTCTCTTCCAACACTTATCTAGCCAGTGCTACTCTTCATTCCCTTTTTCATCACGAAATCATATCCTCTGACACAACATAGGGGCAGATAAAACAAAGTCTCCACACTTACAGCTGCCCTTTTACTGCAGTCACAGATGAGTTTAGAAGAAAATATTTCCACAGAGCCTCAGCTGACTCCTGACAATGAATAAATCTGCCTCTCAGTTTCTTCACAGTGTTTTAGCAGGAATATTTAAGGGGATTAAACACCAGGAACACTGCAGGGTATTCATGAAAAGGGAATTTTGCATTTGCAACAGTGTTTGTGTCACAAACTTGGTTGAGAATTATGTTCTCATTAATAAACAAAACAAACACGTTCAATCAATTATGCATTTTGAATAACCAAAAGAAAGCAATGCTAAAGAACTATTAGACTTGAAAATGATTACACAAGTCAGTGATGGAATTTAAAGTCATACTTATCTGAAACAACTAAAGTTTCCTGATGGATACAGCAGAGAAAAAAGGTGGTTTTCACTGGAAGAACAAATATTGCACTGAAAAGCCTAATAGCAAAATTTTCAAAGGCACCTTCATGAGCATGGAGTCAATCCTCTAGTATAAAAATGATGACTAAATGCAAAGCAATGTGATCTGGGCTCATTTGTGTCTTCACTCCCAGTTGAGAAGGGGTAGCCCCTCAAAAGTGAGCAGGGCTGCAAGTCTAGGTCACTGTGCCTGTGCTGCTCCTTCCCCGGCCCGGCGAGCTCTGATGGGTTACACCAGGACAGCGTCCACCTACCTGCTAGATATCCTGGGCAGAAGGAGATGACCCAGCCCTGCTCAGTGTTCACTTCATTCACAATCCAAGATCCAACATTAAGTGATTGCCCATGTTTTTAATGAAACTTGATGAAACAGACAGGACAAGAAATTTCAAATCTGTTATCCTCAAAGAAGACAAAAGATTTCATTTTTTTTATCAACTATATATAAAGATTAAAAAATAGACATTTCCTCTGCACATGTCTCTGCTCAGATTTCTGCCTGTTCCTGCCACTTTGGTCACCCCGTGTTAAAACAAAGACTATAAAGAAAAACCAGAAAGCTTGGAGGGTCTGACATATATTAAAGGTACTTTAGTCAATGAATGCAACAGTAGAATACGGCAGATTTGCGTAAGTAACAAAGGGAAAATGTAATTTAAAGGTGGGGAGCCAAAGCTGTACTATTTGACAGTCCCCTGAGCCTTGGAAGGTGGATTTAATACAGCAGATATTGGGAGAGGATCCTAGCAGAGACACAAATTACGAGTGTTGACAAGCAAGGTCAGCAAAGGGTAAATGTGCAGGAAACTACTTAAGGCTTTAAAAACAAACTACCCACTGCGGTTTGCGCTCATTAGTGCAGGGATAGTAACAATTTTTCATGAATATTGAGAAAGCTAGTTTACAAAAACAGTCCTGAACTTTGAGAGCGTACTCAGGAGCGTTAGTTTTGTTGACACTTGCTCTGGGTGGTTTTGGTCAATGTAAGGAACAAGGACAGTGTGAGAGCTGCCACTCAACTGAGTAACCAACAGCAAATACCAGCACACACACACTTGGAGTCATTCGTGTGCTGAAGCTCACCATAAAAAAAAAAAAAAAAAGAAAAACACAAAAAAACACACAACAAAACAAACCACCCAGTACAGCCTCCCTAGTTACAGGTAATTTTTAGATCACTTTGGTATTTGGTTACAAAGGGAAGAAAGAGTTAAACTTCTCACAAATACTATTTTCTTCAAAGAGTGACAACCTGACCAGCAATGGGATCTAGCACTCATTATTTGAACTGTGCTAAAGCCAAATATCCCAAGCTGAGACCTCACTACACAACACTAATGACCACTAAATTTATGATACAAATATATAAGAAACATACGGGGCGGATTTAGAAGTAGAAAGAGAGATAAGCACAGTTAGCCAGTTGTAGTCATTCCACAGTAGCAATAAAAAAGTCAAGAGCAGGACATTAGTGCCCAAAAGGGGATAAAGCACAGCCCTGGGTATTCACTCCCCAAGCATCCACCTTCCCCGCCGTAACTCCCGCCTGGCAGCAGCACCTCACTGCACCTCACACACAGCACGTTCTTGCTCTGAACACTTTTGCCAATTAGCAAAAATAAACTAGCTGGACAATGATGTACGTGCATCTCTGTGTATTCTGAAACACGGTAAAGATCACAGCACTGAACAATCCGGGCTGGATGCTTTCCAAAGCAAAGAACCCAAAGGCACTCGGTCTTTGTCAGTGGAAAGGAGGCACAAAAGGATTTTGAATCCTGATATCTGCTAATACCAAACGCATCATGCAATAGGTCTTTTATTATTTGTTATACAGATACCCAAGGATGAGATGGAGATGCTCCCAGGGTTGAGGAAGACTCAGCATCCTAAAGGGCAGCCTGTTGTAGGACCCAGCTGAAACAGGAGCAATCAAGAGCTGAAGTTCAATGCCAAAGGGAGAAGTCAACCACCCCACAAGGCAGTGAGTGGGGGCAGGAGCACGCCACCGGGTATGCAGCAGTAAAGCTCGCATGTGTTGAGCTTTGTGACTACTATTAGAGAAGGCACAACCTCCCCAATACTCATCTCCGATTACTGATTAATTTTAAACATCTAAAATTGCCCTTTCTCCTCATCTCTCCTGCTAGAATGGGGACCCACAACCAATACACAACAAACAGCTGCTTAGCTTTTCTCTCTTTGTGCCCTTCCTTGGCATATGAAGACCCACGGGCTGTTTTCCCATCAGCTGCTCTGTATCTACAACTGCTACATAGTAAAAGCAAGACGAACTAGTGGGTGCACCTGGTGCGATGGTCTGGCACCGGGTCTCTCACCTTCATAACACTCATGTCACTATGAAGTGCTAGAACTGCTGCTCACCTTCTGCTCATTGCACTTCATTAGAGAACCAAGTTAATCTACTACTTAGGCTCACACAGGCCCCCCTTTCAGCCAGCTGCTCTCCCAATCCTGCACTCAAAATAGGAAAACTGAGGAAAGTACACTGCTGCTTAGACAATTTTACCTACATGGCAATTTTTCCCAAATAATTTATCCAGACTAATTTACAGCAGACAAACTAACAAGTGCATTTAGAGATTAAAAAAAACCCACAACTTCTTGAGCCAACAGCCCTGCAGGCTCAAATCCTCCTGCTACCTGCTTGTAAGCAGAGAGGAGACGCAAGGCGGCCTGTCCCCATCTCAATTCCCACAAGCAGAAACAACACCAGGTCTCACAACACAGACACCAACCAAGTGCACATGGCAGTACCGCTGCCAAACACATTCCTGAAGAGGAGAAAAACAGCTCAGCTTTTTTCTGAGCTCTTGCATTAATGGTTTCCAGTGAAGGGTATTTTCTGACACTACTGAACTGCAGAGTCATGAGCAGCCACCTTGCAATTTACTACTATGGGAAAAGAACTGTTGAGCAGAAACCTCCTGAAAACCAATCAGCTTTTAACTGCAGATTCTGTACCTGGATAGTCTCTGGTAAGAAAATAATGTAGTTATTACTCCACTTTGTTTCAAGATTATGTGTTCAAAGACTCTGGCAAGTGCTACTTCTGTACTGAAATACAACGTGTATCTGCTTTTTACTCTGTATCTTTTTTTCCAAAGCTCCCAATGTGCTTCTAATTATACAACCTTTCACTAAGTAGAGAGAAATTGCATGAAACATTAATTCCAGAAGACGTATTAGTAATGGCTGTAACTTCTTCACATTAAGCAATGTTATTTTTAAAGTTTCCCTCCCTTTTGTCTTCCACCACACACTCACTTGGCTTTGACTAATAACAAGTACATTTTACCACTTGAAAAACACACATCAAGTATATTCTAGATTCTGAACAATTAAGAGCAGACACACAGTTCTGAGCTATGACCACTGCATCATGTTTATGCTTTTTATTTTCGTCAGCAGTCACTGCAATTTGTCGAGGTTTCTCAGTAGTAACACAGTATTTCACAGACCTCTGGCAGGCTCCTTAAAGGATCTGGGTCTCTTACACCAGATAATGTAAGCTTTCTTTCTAGTTGCTTGGAACAGGTCGTTTTGGGAAGCACCCAAACTCACTTCAAAATATTTCCTCCCCGTGCCAGGAGTTGCTTTTGAAGTCCTCTGCCCAAGCCACAGGCACTCGGGTGCCAGGATGCTCCGGAGCGGTACCCAGCAGCCCACAACAGGAAGCGTGTCAGCACTATCTGCTCAAAAAAGAGGGTGGAGAAGAGACAAGGGAGTGGTGCAGACACTCAGCGAGTGGAAAATCATCTGACATGTCCTAGGTCTAGGATCAGATCATCGACGGGTCAAATGACATCCATTCAACTCTCGAGATCAAACAAGGCTTTATTCTTTCAGATTTTTGGCCCCTGCATGCGAGAGCATGTTGTAATATCATGCTTTTTAAAGTGCAATATGCAGGAAATCGTATTTGAAGGGTCTGGCATGTACGGTATTTTTACGAAGTTCACTTTTCCCTTTTGCTTTTCATCTGTTTTCTACATTTTTTTTCTGCATGCTTTTCCTTCTGATTTATTGTTTTATTATTCTATTTTTAAAGTAAAAAATATTTCAACTTAAGACTTTTTAATGTAACGCATATGAAAATTAGCAATGGACAAACCTCAAGCTCTTTAGAGGTCTGATCTGGCTAGGAGAAGCATCCAGAAGTCCAGAGGCTTATCCAAAGCTAATCTGAAAATTTCCAAACCTCTTCGGTCTAGACAGAGGCATAGGAACCCACTGGCTCAGGCCTCTCACCGCTGACTGGGCTTGCCTCTTGCTCCACTGCTCCCTCCCTGAACATCCAGGACCAACTTTTAGTAAGTCCTTGCTGAAGAGCACACAAGATACACAAGCCCACCCCTTTCTCTAGGCGAAACCCGGGCTCTCGGGATGCTATTCCACGGAACAACAAACAGATGTTTGAGTCCCATTGGAAACGGTGAGACTTAAAACACACGCCCGAGGGTTTTGCTTAGCAGAAATGCTTTGCCAAATTTAAGCTCCACAGTATGATTAAAATTCATCATCCCCCCTCATCTGCCCTCATTATACTTCGAAGGAAACATTTAATGCCTTAACCCAGATTTCCACATGCAGTATCTATTTCATCAAACACAGAGGGATGAATGTCCTCGCAGTGTATGCCACACACGTCAGCTGGGCGGATACTGACAGGTCACTTTTCCATGACAACTTCATAAAAACCTTAGCCTATAAACCACAACGTCACCCAGAACTCATGCCATCCAGTGTTTTGAAGGACCAGACCCTTCATTCTACAAAAAACACCACATCTCGTCCTGAAATCTGATCTATTTGACACAATCACACTGGCAAGGTTTTTTCTGCAAATTTTGGTGGTTCCTGGTATTTTCTAAGGAAATGCAAAGTATCAAACACCAACACTCTGCTCAGTATGACAGCTCTGCTTTCCCACCTTTGCCAGCAGGACTAAATTCATGGCAGCGCAAATCACATTTTTATAGAAGTTGATCAAGATGAAGTTGAAGTTGATTCAAGTTCCTTGTGATTCTCAGCATGTTGAAAGGAAAGCAGACCGAAGAAAAACTCAATTAAATTGATATGTGACAGTAAATCAGACAGGATGAAGGACACTGACTGATACTGCACAACAACAGCCTTCAATGGAGAAATGTATTATTATACAGATCAACAAAATGAAGGGCAATTGCAGGGAGAGGCTGAAGAAGACTATTTCTGTAGATGACTACGGTGCTCCTCATCAATAAAAGGGACAATACCCACGAACACAGGAATGCACCAACTTGAAAATTTTTTCAAGGGCCCTGGGATCCTGGGGCAAACCAAGGACTGGAGAGTAGACCTTGACAGTAAGAGATGAATGACACAGTGGGGAGGTCCCACAGAGAAACCACGAGGGACTCGGTTGGAACTGTTGTTCGTAGTAGAAATTTTATAGAGACACCTTTGCCTGGTGAGAAGGCCAGCCAGGAGGATGAGGAGGAGGAAGGACTTCCTCTGCAACAGGCACACACTCACCACATGACACAGCTCATAGCTTAAATTCCACAATGATTATGAGGTTTTACTTAAATATCCTGTACCAGGCAACACAACTACTGCAAAACCCACTGCGTTTATACTGATTGATATATCAATACACCTCAGGGAGCTCAACAGCTGATGATCTTTTAAAATAAGGAATCATTATGCCTCAAGCAGCATAAAATTAATCTACAGAATTTAATCCAGCAGGCAGTCCCATAGCTGAATCCTGAAATGGGAGCGGAGTATTTTTATGAGCATTAGCAACATTTCTGGTTATACATTAAAGCACTAACACCTTTTACCACCTGGATTCAGAAGATTGCCTCCAAGGCTTTATTTAGAATTTCAGTTGGACTAAGGAAGAGGAAGGGCTGAAATGAACATGTTTTTCTTGAGGCTTCCATATTCTTCTAAATGTTCATTTATTAACAATCCCCACCAGTAAGTTGCCAGACCTGCCAGATCAGCAAGACAAAAAGCTGTTAAGTCTTGCTCCAGTATAGTTCAGAGAAATGCCATATATTTGATCATATGATAGCCAACCATCTCAAATCCACTTGGAACAGATAAGAACGTAAATAAGACTACTCCTGAATTCATTTACAACCACTCAAATTCAGACCAAACGGACTGGTACAATAGAGACATGAACCTTAATTTTTCAGAAAAACATATAAATTAGAAGAGCAGAAGGCTGGAATCCCAATCGTTATGCTCACACTGCCACCCATAAAGCACATTTCCTCCCTGCTCATGGCCAAATTCTGTTTACCAAAGGGATTTACTTAAGCTTTCCTGGGAAAAGAACTCAACCTCTAAAAGGTTATTGCTTGTATTTAGGGAGCTTTACCCGAAGAATTTGACATTCAATGCTAAAAAAAGAGGTCCTTAGGCAGATTCAGATGTTTTGTCCACAGGAAGATAAACAGATGCTGGAAATGGCAAAACTGGCTCCAATTTCATATTGCTGCTGTTTTGCTCTGATTATTTTAAAAAAAAACACATCAGAGTCCACTAGTCTTCATCTTTTTTTTTTTTCTTTCTCTCTTATAAGCTTTTTTTTTTCTGGCCATGACCTCTTACAAAACCTAGTCAGTGTATTAGTTTTCCAAGACAGCTTCAGTATCAGCATCAAGTCGTGCTGTGAATTCTGTGACACTCCTGGTTTATTCCCTCTCCTGGGCGCTATGAACTGCTTATACAGGTCTAATTGTACACTGTGGTATAACGAGGTGAGGTTTAGAAACTGCAAAGTTTTCCATTCTCTCCATCTGCAGGTGGTGCCTGATGCCATGCACAGAATAACAAGCGTGGCTGCAGAGTTCCCAGGATCGTGTCATGATTCATTCATACTCAGACATTCTGGATGAGAAGCACCCGACACTGGCCAGAAGTCGAGTGGAATGACTATTTGCTGAGGGCTTTTTTTTTTTTTTTTGCAAAAATATTTTAAAGATTTTTCCAAATATCAATTCAGCTTCCCCCCACCCCCTCCTTCTTCTAAAGCTTTTCCTCTGAAGTGGATAACAACACTTATGTCTGACCCTGAAATTCCAAACGAAATGAATTATACACTCGGTGACATGAGCTTCCCAGAACAGTAACTGGAAGAGCATTTGGCCTTCTTAAAAAGAGGCGATTTGGATGTCTAGGTACGTCTCGGAGCGCGTCAGGCGGCAGCCCCACCAGAACTGCCTGCCATGCAAAGCGCCTGCTTGATCACGCGCTATCTTTCTGCTTTCACAGCTATTCAGAAACATCAGCCGTGTCAACGAGAGGGTTTCTGCCGTGAACGAAGACAACCACCAGCACTTCCCTCGCAGGCTGACCGGCTGCAAGGCCAGTGGGTTGGAACCAACCCGGCGCAAGCACGAGCCACAGCCCCATCGCACCGGCTCCGGGGCAGCGCCTTGCCACGCCGACCGGGCAGAGCTGAGGCTCAACCAGGGCGTCTGCCTGGAGCCAGCTCTGCCAGCACTTCCCCAGCCCCACGAGGGAAGGCAGGAACCACCCAGTTCCCAACTCTTCAGGCTGGAAAGGCACATGGTCCCAGTCTAGAAGAATTGAGAAAAAGCAGCTTCCCGTGTCCTTGGACAACTCCTCTCCTAGTTTTAGTGTTAAAACCATGAGTTCAAATGCTATGAAAAATGGGGAAAAAAATCCTCCAGTATTTCCCAGGCAAACTGCAGAGCTCTCTGCTTCCACAGCATTCAACACTTATCTTTTACTGCAGACAAAATACAGCCACACCCAGAGCATTAGCAAACCCCGAGGTGTTCAGGAGAGCTTGCAAAGGGAGTTCCGTGCAAAGCACTAGAAGCTGATGTAGGAAAGGCAAAACAAAACGAGTGAACCCGCTGGGCTCGAGCGCAAATTAATGGTGAGAAGATGCTACATAATTTTGAGTTTAAAAGCATTATAGTAAAATTGTTAAAAGGAAATGGTATGTGGTCTTCAGCAAAGACAGTTTCTACCAAGGTGCTCACAAAACACTTGCACAGCTTCCCTTCACCTGCTCCACACCTGGTTTCCACTCAGTCAGTAGCAAATATTTTTCTTACCTCAATAACACAGGGTAAGTCCAAGTATGTATCAGAATCAGATTCCCACAAGGGGTGAAAACTTGGTCCTGTTATATAGACAGGAGACCCATCAGGGACTGCAGGCTGTACAGTCGGGGACCATACACCGTGCCACGCACCACCACAGTACAAACACTCATCACTATAGTGAGCTCAGCAGGAATTTTGCTGTTGTTTTAGAAGACTTGAAGCAACCTGGCGCTGCAGCCTTGCGCAGGGATGAAGCTGTGCCAGCTCACACCTGCTGAGGACCCCACCCAGGATGAGAGCTCCAGGTTGGACCACAGACATTTCTAAGTGGCTTCGCAGTGCAATCCATGTGTTTTAGGTCAGATCTGAACTGCAAAACAGGGATCATCCTCCTCTGACAGAGGCCCCAGAAAAGTGCTCAAGTCTGAAAACAGTTTGCTTCGCTTTGGTCAGCTGGATTTGCAGAACACTGAATTTACAGACGCAAGGACACATATCAAAGTACATTAACCATGAGCACATAAAATACAACCCACAGGTGTATTGTACCTGAGAAGGTAAAGTTGAGGGGTTTTGCTTTAAACAAGTTAAGGGTATAGCAAGAGAAAGGGGAAGGCCTATCTGTAGTCCTGAAAAGGTCAATGAAAGGAATCTGACTTCACTATAATTGACATAGCTTTGACAGACAGCGTGTCGGCATTTAACCCTCCCAGTTCATCTGCTGTGGTGGTCTCAGCGGAGAGTGTTGCCTCGCTTTCTCTGCACTAACTGTTATCCCAGCTTCCTCTGGCTAAGCCAGGTCTCTAACCCTCTCTTCCCATATGCCACTGATAAAACACTCCTCTTGTCCCCACAGTACATCAAATTGATTTGCTTCTCTCTTTTGGCTTTTTTATTTCACCTACATGCTCTTCTGAGATCACGTTATTAAAAGTAGAAGTAAATAAAATCAATTTCCACAGTGGCATTGAAATGAGACCAAGAATACTGGAAGGTGTGGTACAAATCCCAGTGAAGGCTGGCAGAGCCTCTAGAGAGGAGGCTACAGGCCCTGCTACCATCAGTCTTTGACTGATTTGTACTATCACACTATCAAGCAGAAAGAACTATCATCTATGATAGAACAGTATGATTTGAAACTTCATAGGTATAAACCCAACTATTATTATTTTCATAATTACTATATAATTTATTATTTCAACCTACCTACCAGCACAGAGCAAGGCAAGACTTTGCAAGCATTAGGGAGCAGAGAATCACGTTAGGCCACCCACCCAATGACTTCAGGGCATGGCTCACTGGGGAGGGATAATGAAAACAGACAGAAAGCGTAAATCAGGGAGGTGGTAAACTAAAGGAGAATGCTCTACACCTTCTTCTGAAGCTCGTTACAACAAACAGTTACTGAATTTTGTCTGGAGTGTTTGTCTCCTGACAAAGGAAGCAATACTTACATATTTTGCTTCCAGATCAGCAAATCCAAGTCTTGCTCCCTGTGTCCATGGTGTTGCACATACAGCTTCGGGGGTTTTTTGCAGTTGGAGGGGAGGGGGTTTGTGTGGGTTTTGGGTTTTTTGGTGGCACAGGACTTCTATCTAGCCCCACCTGGCAAGATGCTTCCAGATGTCTCCAGATGTCTCCTGCTCTAAGCACACTGGTGGTTCTGTCGAGGTGACTGGGATCATCTGTGCTTAAGTAAAACAACAGGACTACTCAAGTACTACTTAAGCTGGGTCATGTGTTTAAGTTTCCAGCTTAATAGGGAAAAAAGGTCTCCCTGACTTCTCCTTGACTTCACTTCTCTATCACACTTCTTCCTCACTACTTATACTCAGCCCTCAACATTTCAAGAATAAAAGCAAGAAATCACGCAGCTTAGTTTACTCTCAGCAGCTACATTACTGAAGTGAAGGGTAGTGTTTTTATGAGTGAACTGAGCAGGATTTGACACTTCTAATTATTTACCTTTCTCAAACTGGAGATTTACCTTAGAAACTTAATTTAAAAATTGCCAAAACAAAGGGAATAAAAACTCCCACTTTCCCACAATTTTGTGACCTAGTCCACCGCTATGGAAGCCCTGAGTGGTGATTACTGCAGGTTCGCAAGGACGACTCAACTGCAAATCCTCCCACACCAGCACAGAACCGACCTCTTCTGAAAACTTCCACATAATCTACAAAACGTATTGCTACTCAGTCCAGCATACGCGGCTCCACTGCATCCATTTGCTGTTGACCTTGAATTTATTTATTTATTTGGGTTGACAACAAAAATAGTTCAATATGTTTCACATCAATTGAGCTTTCAGCATTTCGACAGCCACGTCAGCCCACTAACTTTTGCAGTGGAAATCCTCTGATGTATAACATGAGTATCTCTCACCCTCGGGTGCTTCCCTGAAACAAATATTAAGGTGACATGCAGTAGAATCACAGAATCATTTTGGTTGGAAAGGACCTCTAAGATCGAGTCCAACCGTTAACCTAACACTATCAAGTCCACCACTAAACCAGGTCTGGAGCACAAGTGTGATGAGGAACGGCTGAGGGACCTGGGGTTGTTCAGCCTGGAGAAAAGGAGGCTGAGGGGAGATCTTATTGCTGTCTACAACTGCCCGAAAGGAGGGTGTAGCAGGGTGGGGATCGGTCTCTTCTCCCAGGTAATAAGTGATAGGACAAGAGGAAACGGCCTCAAGTTGCTCCAGGGGAGGTTTAGGTTGGAGATCAGGGAAAATTTCTTCACCAAAAGGGTTGTCAAGCATTGGAACAGGCTGCCCAGGGCAGTGGTGGAGTCACCATCCCTGGAGGGATTTAAAAGATGAGTAAGAACTAATTTGGAGTAGGATAGTGCTATAACCTTAAGCTATGTACAAGGCAGTGTGTTGCTTCACCCCAGCAGCAGCTCAAAAAGCAGGATGATCACAGGTCACATTTTTCTCGCTTGCTTCCACTTTGCTCTGGGCATCCAGTGAGTTCTCCACTCCTCTGTACCTGTGAGGCTACTGACCTCACAATGCCCGTCACTGAACGGCAAGTGGGAAACACGCGTCTCCACTCCTAGCTCTTCCCTCATCCCACTTGTGAAATAATTGGTTTGTGAACTACAATTCCCAGTCACAGACGAAATTAAAAATCAAGGCCCAGAACAACATTGGTACTTTCTCCAGTTCTCAACTCACAACTCCTTAAAGGCTGCTACAAGCTAACTCCCACTACAGCACCGCTTACAGCCCTCCCTCCCCAGGAAGCCCACTCCACAGCTACCACTCAAGCCAGATTCCTACTGAAACTGTCCTAACTGACATCAAACAGAAACACTGTTCATTTTACACAGGGCTGGTAGGAGTTTACATGGATTTGGCAGTGGGGCCAAACATTTCACAAAGAATTCAGATTCACTCAAATGTGTTGCACGTCTTAAAGCTCATTACTACCCAAGAAAGGTCACCCAACCCTGGGAGGACTGCAACGAAAAACAGGAGAATCCAAATAAAAGTACAGAATCTTCTCAAAGAGATATTCAGCTTCAATATTAAACTCCAGTTAAGGTCAAGCATCTATTAACCTATTACTTTTTCACTTAATATTCCATGAAAAATTACCCTCTTTCCCACAAGCTCCAACAGCCCATCATTTAACACCACGTGGACCTGCAGTGTGTTGTTATTCCACTACATGCCTCTGTGTGTTACAGGGAATTACCGGTAGGAAGGTGCTCCTGACAAAGGCTACTACACGGAAACCCATCTACGGGGCTTTAGTAAACAGTTGTTTTGTTTAATACCATAAGCAAAAGCACAAATCCACGATTCAAGCATGCATTCCCAGCAGTGCCAGTGAGAGCTCTCCTGCAGCCGATGCACCCCAAATCCTCCAGGCACAGATCAAGAAGGGGAGGTAAACTCAGCTACCCAGTGCCTTAAGGGTCTTTTAACTCATTTTAGAGAAGTCCTGTAGCAGGGGAGGGCTTCTTTAATTTCTCCATTGAATCCCTAGCTTTACACTGAAGTACAGCTTCCCCACCTGCACATAAGTGAGGATAAGCCTTCGCAGTTTTGTTTTAAACTGACAGTTTCTATATAAAAGAAGAATCATTATACGGTTATTATACTGATTACTACTGGGCATCCTTGCTCTTATCCCAAAGGGCACCATGCATTGTTTAAATATAATTTGTTTTTAATATAGAAAACTTATCCCACAATCCGTACCTTGCTGTTACACTAGATTCAACTGCCTGAAGTGGATCCATTCACCAGGAGAACATGATCAAGGAGATTATTTCAAATTAAGGGTGTATCAATTCAAACAGCATTGCCATTAAGCACATTGGTGGAGCTGTGCTGTTTCTAGTGTCTTCCATGGGACTAATCCAATACAGTTCCTGGAAAACCGGACCAGACTCTTGCAACAGTGAACCTGCTGCATAGCTCAACTTCTCAAGGCAGTTATATCAAAAGTGTGGAATTACTGCCCATACAAACTGCCGCAAAATTAACAAATGCCAGGAAAGAGCTGAGCATCAGGCTACGAGCTGTTCTGAAGAACTGAGAGCCCCAATTAAGTATCATGGGCTTAGAGTTAAGGGACAGGTATTCAAGTAACTTCAAGGCTCTGTATACTGAGGCCTTTCGAGAACACCCTGGCAAATTCATCACAGTAAGAGCTGGAGGCTCCAAGACAGTGCTGAATGCTGACAAAACAGTTTCACCTTTTTTGCAGATCTCTAAGGCTGTACCTTTCAGATCAGAATTGCAATTTCCATGCACAGTTCTAGGGCTTGTACCTTTTCCTTGCCCTATGAAGTGTTAAACGTTAGTTCTTCCATATCCACTGCAAAAATATTAAAACTGACAGAAAAGCCATTTGCCTAGAGAAAACCAATGAGATTAGATGAACTAACACCACTAGGGACATACACAACCTTAACAGGTACAAAATACCCTCATACAATCTGTCTATTGTCTTTAAAAGCTAAACTGGTATCTGTATTCATTTATCCCAGATGGAAAAAAAACCCTACAGTAATCTACATCTGGTACAAGTATGTTCAACCCAACATTAATGAGGAAGAGTTTTTCCTCCAACTAGTGTGCACAATGAAAGTGTAATTAGAAGCAAGGAAATATGGTACATCCAAGAGAACGTATGTTCAACTTGTGATGAATTGTCTGTGACACTAATCCCTGAATACAGCAATCAGACTATTGACTAATTATTGTAATATAGAAAATGAAACAAGGAGAACCTATCTCGTAAAGTGAAATCAGAGGCTTTTCACATAATCTTGCAATTTGCTGCCTTCTCATATTCTCCCCACTCACTTGCCAAGACAAATGAGTTAACATCAACAGAACCACAGTAGTGCAGCAGAGATCTGGTGTATTCTTCCTAAACATAAAATTCATCAAATCTTCCATTTTTTTTTTTTATATATACACTGACTTCTGAGAACTATGAGGTGGATTCTTTCCAAACTGGAACTCATTACTGCATGTCTGAAGTCATGCTTCCCAGAAAGGTGCAAGCTGTGTGATTGTTCTCCATGAAGACAAGACAGAAACGTTGCACAATGTCACATGTAAAAAAATCTGCAAATGGACACAAAGTATGGATTTTGGGGAATGATTTTCAAAAGAGATTTTAACCCATCCTTTTCTGTTGTATCCTCGTATTTTAAACTTAAAACCTCTTTGACTTAGTATGCCTCTCAAACACCTCACAGCAGATCCTCAGAGCCCTCCGCCTTCTCTGCCCACGCTGTTTGAACATACGATGTTGTTCTGATCTGCATCAGTCAATTCGTCATCATCTCCAGCCCTACATCACAGCTACCCACTTTGCTATTTTTCACAGTCCCTCAAATTATCTCAGGAAACTTTAAAGAATGCAAATGACAATACATTTGGAGGAGTCCTTAAGGTGCTCTCCCTACCAGGTGTAACAGCTGTAATTATCATAAAACTCATTTAGATATTCATAGTAATGTAAGGGAAAAACAAGTCTCCTGCCTGCAAAATCTACGCCCCCAGTTTGATGTATCTTCCTGCACTGCTGCTACCAGTACTTGTTTCCTAGCAAATAATTCTGCTTGACCAGAGTTCAGCAATCAAAATGAGTCTTGCAACCTGTGACTTCCATGTATTTTATTTCCTGGATGAACTCACTTAGTTTCTAAGAAAAACAGCGGCAGACTATTTCCGTAACTATGTTATTTCAGTTGACAGTTGCTCATTTCCTTAGCTATAGTAACTGTTTCACAGTATTTCAAATATTTTATTGAGAATAAATGATCCATGCCATGCCTCAAACATGGCAAATACGACCTCTGAACAGGACACGTAAGATGTGAATGAAAGCACCCCAGGTATGCTTCCACCCCTGATTTGCAATGCAGTCTTGGGCACAGCTAAACAACTCTGAGCACGGACCCCGGAAGGTTCATTTCAACTCTACCTGAAATCAGGGACAGTTTCTGATGTTCATCCAGTTTGAAAACTGGGCCATCCAGTCAGCTACATGTGAAATATAACTTAATGGATGCCTGCAGGAAAATTAATGCATCAAAATGAATCAAAAATACAAGCTTTCTACAAATAATGGTCCACATTTATGACAAGCCTTCTAGCAGCTTCCCATCCGAAGGAGCAAATAACAAGGTCTCTCTTAATATGGAAGCAAAGAGAATAATTGAAGGAAATTTCTCATGTGTGTGTTTGTTTTCTTTCAACTGAAAGAAGGTCAGGTTAAACCCCGAGAGATGTCCCTGACAGACCTCCAAAGAAATGCAACAGTAACAAGGATAAACACATTTTCTGTGAAAACTGGGCAACTCACACCATCCATGTGCAAAGAAATCTGGGTTTGCTTTTGTTAGCATCCTCTTCTGAAACGTGATACAGAGAGGCAGCGATGACAAAAGGTGTGAGCGACACAAATTGTCAACACAACGTCAGACTACACTGAGTCATTTAATAATCACACTGGTCCTCGATCAGAGAAACCTGATCAGGGCTATGAGATTCACGGCAGAGCAAAATATACGCTTTGAAGCGTGTTGATTGAAAGATACTGTTTTTCTTCTATTACCTCAGAACTACAGCGATGTTTCTCATACTGCAAAAAGCCACCCCTCACTGCTTGGTACCGTATGGTATCAGAACGAGGAATTCAAACCTGACTGCAACGTTAGGAACCATTCATGGTTAGCACTTGCAGCTGGAAGGATCCCAATGGACTTCACGGGCGTACTCTTAACAGTTAATTTTTCTAGATATAAGCTCAAGTCTAAAGTTATGTCTGGATGTGAATACTGCACACCCCATAACTCGAAGCATTTGGACCCCAGGCTTGGGCTTCAGCCAGTTTCTATTGATGGGCCACCGCTACTCTGAGCTCAGCACATATGAGTCCACGTGCTGAGGATACATTGCACTGGACACTCTTGTGGAATTAACTATCGGGGGGCAACTTATTGAAACTGTTGGAGGCACACTTCTGGAGAGTAAAGTTACATCCACATTTTACAGAACTAAGAAAGCATCTAGGGTGGGACGTGGTCGGCATGTACCATAACAGTTCCCCAGGCAACCTGACCTGCATTCTTAGATGTCTGCACACCAAGGGGGCCTGGCATGCCAACTCTGAGACGATGGAGGGTGGAACGGTGTGTAGATAACCGTGGCCAGGCTCTGTTAATGAAGCAGGTACGAGAACTCCACGGTACCCTGTAACTGACAAATCACATAGTCATTGTCCACCAAGAAATTATACCCTGTTCCACCCAGAACGCTGGTCACTGAGCCAGCGAGTATGGTGAAATCGTGTCCTGTGGATGAACTTTGCTCATTATAATCTCATCATAATACCAAAACACACCTCCATCCCAAAAGCTACCCGCCTCCCTCTACCCCCTGAGCATGCTCTCTGAATTTTTCTTAATCTATACCTTTAAAGCAAAGTGAGAGAATTTTACACCAATCAAAAATAAAGTTACATATGACTAGAGTCACTCAAGCTCCACCTAAACACAGAAAAATAGTATAAAAACCCCTTAAGAAAGAGGCAATGGGGAAGATACCATCACTGAGAAGTCAGGGAGACATCACTATGGACTTCTGGGATCAGTCAATGGGCTGAACCTCTTCCCCACCCATAGGGACGCCTTTGGGTAAGATTCGTACACTTGGTTGTAGCAGGTGCTTCCCCAGGAAACTTCGAAATCAAGCTTGTATTTGTAATCATATTAATAGTGCTATACAGTCATCCTGCAACACATTTATTCATAGGTGCCTAAGCGTCCTTTGCAGACAGTGTACTCATCACCGTCAAGCTACAAGAATCTGTATCTGTTGCTCAAATAAATTACCTTAATTGGGGAACTGGTCAGGAGGCTTTCATTTCGGTGGGCGTGCCCAGATTGATGGCATAGTCTGGTGTCAGTTCATCGACCGTGACTGGACCCCGCGCTGAGTGCGTCCGGACCTGTGTCAGTTCAGCACATCAGCTGTTGGACGCAGCCGGACTGATCGTGCTGATTTTGGCCTATTTCAGCCAAAACCCAAGGTGTCAAATTGGGCATCACTCAGAGGCTCAGCTCAGCCGCCCCCAGCCCCTCTGATATCTGAGGACAGGCTGGAATGCAGCGGGGTTCAGCTTCTGCCAGATCAGCCCTCCTGCAACACACCCTAAAGGCAACAACTCTACTACGTAACCCACCCTGCTGTGACACCACGTGCTTAAACGGCTCCTGCGCTACCCCTCAGAGGTACGCACACCTCAACGACAAATTTTTGACAGGACTTCCTCCTGTGATTGCCTTCCATAAATACCTCAAAGAGCATGAGGTATTTTCTCCAGGTCCCAGACAGCTGGGTTTAAAACAAAACCCCCACCAGCCCCACCAAACCCTGCGACACAAGTCTCAATCACCCACCGTGCAGAAAGCCAGCTGCCCCTCTTTCTAGAAAGCAAAGAGGGTTTTTTATTAAGAACCTCCGTTTTGGAGATATCCACCTCATCTCCCTTGTGCTATGAATGAGGAAGCACTCTCAGCTCTCTTTGCTCCACTGTTGTGGGCTCTGCTCTCCCACACAAGACAAGGCTCTGTCAATGCAGACTTTTCCTTGGAGGAAAGGTCCAAAATCCACATTTTTCCAGCTTCAGTATTTTCAGTACCCGCCAGGCTAGAGATGCAGTTAATTCGGGTATCTGAACTCTTAACTGATCCGTAAAACAGGGACAACTGGATATGTACGTAGCCTAAGCGGGAGCAGAATTTATTGCGTCCACGTACTATGAAGCCACATGCAGGAGCCCAGTAAAGGAAAAAGCAGACAAGAGGGTGTTTTGCACTGCAGAAAACTGTAAGAAAAAATAACTATTCTCTCTAAGATCAAAGAAAATAATAATATTAGAAGAATGGTTTTATTTAAAATCTCTGCCATTTAGATAGTTTTACTAAAATTTGTTTTTTTCATTTTAAAGTGAGCATTAGTAGCTGGCTACATCATACTTCCTGGGGAGCAGCTTACCAACTCCCTCCCTCTTCATCAAGCATCAGACATTTGCTGCTATGTTTGTACTGGGAAGTTCGAACCCCTGCCTCTGGGGACTGAGAGCACCTTCCCAGCTGTCTAACGGCCAGAACCAAAGGGAAACAGACCTCCTGTCCCACAAAAGATTAAGATGACAAAACAGTTTCTACCCTGAACACTGGTACATAAAAATTAGTTTAAAAAAAAAAAAAAAAGGCAAAATACTTTGCTAAATAATAATCAGGAGAAAATTCATTTCAGATCATAAGAATAATTTCTCACTAATAATTTCAAATTCCTTGAAGTTATATTTATTCTAAAATTTTCAAATCTACAATTCTTTAAGATGTTTTCTAAAATAATTTTGAAATTGTCAAAATGCTCAATTGTGGAAGTATCTGTAGCAGTACGGAAGTATTTATAGGACCAATTTTAAAATTAAGTATTTTGTCAAAAGTTTCCGTTTCATAATCCAGATCTTTCTTTTTTAATTAAACCCAAAATATTTTCGGAAAAGTTTCCGGCTCAAACAACAAGATATCTGAAAAGATATATGATAAGAACACTGACACAGGCCAAAAGCTGCAACCCCAGATCTAGCCCGTTTGGGGAGCAATTTGAGCAAGAGAGGAGGAAATAACCAGCCTCCAGATAACGCAGAAGCTGCCGTAGCCAGCAGAGCTCCAAGCAGCGCGCCTAGTTCCCAACTCCTAGAGATGAACTTCGGCTTGATGGCCATGGCAGTGGAAGATGCTACGGTCCCCACGTCCCCACCACCCACCCTGCACCTCTTGACAGTACAACCAGTAAAAATAACAACACAAAGTGATTCACTACATACAGGCAAGAAAAGGGGAGGCACTAGAGCCTTCCTCAGCTGGGGAAATTTTTATTTCCCTCTGCCTGTCTCTTGCAAAGCCTCATCTGCTGCAGAGGACAGAGGGGAGGTTTGTGCAGAGACCTCTGCACGTGAATATTTAGGAAACCAGGCAGAAGTCCAACCCAAAGCAAATCCTTCTGCACCCTGGTGACAGAGAATTCAAACACGTACCTTCCAGTTCCGACACCTCTCCCTGGATTTTAAGACTAATATAACAAAGTTGAAGCTGCTGTGTTTTTTAGGCTGCCATAGAAACCTTAAATAAGCCACCCTGACCTCTTTACAGCAAGGACCTGATCCAGAGACCCTAGAAATCCACGGGAAGGCTGCCACGGTCTGCCCTGGCTTTGGACCAGACTGCTATTTTCTAGGAACATGGTGTAGGAACCAAACCCCATTCAGAAAGGGCTGGGAAGCCCACACGGAAGCACACGCTGGCTCAGCAGAAGGGAGAACAAGCCCCGGTGCCCTCCTCCATCAGGGCTATCGGCCCCGATGCTGCAGCAGAGCAGACATTTTGCATTGAATTCTAATTTTATTTTAAAAACTACAACGCATACCAGGGCACTGGCAAAGCACACCCGTTTATATTTGAATGAAAGGATACTGGCTCTCTCCCGTATTTTTTTGGGTGGAAAGGGAAGCTCAGTGGGTCATAGCAGGGTAATCTCTTTTTAATGTAGTGCTCTGTGCAAAATCCACACGCAGCCAGCCAAAGGAAGACAGATATTAATGATATTATCTTGCCCACATACAAAAGTAAAACATCTACAGTGTTATTAATCTGCCTTGATGGCTTTCTCAACACTGAAACATTCCAAATTACCAGGTCTGTTAAAAGAGACAGAAAGAGTATTACTAGAAATAAAATGCATTTTCCAATCCTGGTGTGTGTTTATCTTAGATATTTATACGGCCTCCACTACCTCGGTATCTGGACTTTGCACATTTTTAACATGATTTTTCTACACGGTAGGAAAATATTTATCCCCATTTTGCAGATGGGGAACTAAAAGAAAGAGCAACTCACCCAGCAATGGCAATACGCCCAGAAAAAATAACCATGCTCAAAATTTTGATTTTTTTTCTTTGTAAGAATAAATTCTACTTTTTCCCCCCTTGCTCCCTGACTGTATGGAAATTCTTAGTGTGTATGTCAATACCCAGAAGACTCCCCAACACTCTGCACTATACCATAGACATGGACTACAGGTATCTCAGGAATTCATTCCTAATCACAGACTGGTCTGGGTTGGAAGGGACCTTAAAGGCCATTCAGTTCCAACCCCCCTGCCATGGGCAGGGACACCTTCCACCAGACCAGGTTGCTCCAAGCCCCATCCAGCCTGGCCTTGAACACTTCCAGGGAGGGGGCAGCCACAGCTTCTCTGGGCAACCTGGGCCAGGGTCTCACCACCCTCACAGCAAAGAATTTCTTCCTAAGATCTCATCTCAATCTCCCCTCTTTCAGTTTAAAACCGTTCCCCCTCATCGTATTACTCCATGCCTTTGTAAAAAGTCCTTCTCCAGCTTTCCTGTAGCCCCTTCAGGTACTGGAAGGTGCTAGAAGGTCTCCCCGGAGCCTTCTCTTCTCCAGGCTGAACAGCCCCAACTCTCAGCCTGTCTCCATCGCAGAGGTGCTCCAGCCCACAAGTCTTCAAGTTCTCAAGCCCTCCAGCCTTCAAGTTCCTCCTGAACTTGAAGTGGCCACCAAAGCGGACCTGGAGAGGAGATCCTCCCTCGGGGTGGAACAAACAAGCCCTGGAGCCACACATTTCCTCACGTCAGCTGACAGGACCGCAGCAGGGATTTTTCCCTGCCTCTTGGCTGACAAAACATGTATTTACACATGTAAATAAAAGTCTGCGTTTGCCCATGTGGTTTATTGTTTCTTTACACAACACTGTTTTCCACAGTCATGAAAACACCTACAAAAACATCAGAGCTGTTACACAAAAACCACTCGAGCTTCCGTGCACTCACACAACAGGTCTGGTAACCACAATAAATTATTCAACCTGTGCCTCAACAATGCTACTGCCAGCCCAAGTGTTCAGAGCATGTTTAGGATTATTTTTTCCTTGCTTTTTGCTTTCTAGACACTACTGCTACTCTCACGTCACCTTTTCCCCAGCAAATGAAGGAACCAGATACCTTCCGTCTTAATGGAAGTTCAGATTTTGATCAAATTTCTTGCTTTATCAGCAGAGACATTAAGGAGTGGAAGATTTGCAGCTGCGAGAGCTGGCATTCCTGAGGCCAGTACCTTAACACATAAGTTGCAATAAGCCAGTCTAACCATACCTGAGAGAGAGCAAACACACCTGGGGTTCTTGCTTAAGGAAAAGCACAGGAACTGGCCAGTGCCTCCCGCAGAGGCACAGGGAAGGCCCAGTCCCCTTGGTCAGCTCCCTCCTCACGCTCGCTCTCATGAGCTGCTGCCACCTCACAGCCTCCTCATCCCCAGCCTGAGGGACTTGTTGAGACCGAAGCCTTTGAGCTAGAGCATCCCCGGGGGGCATCTGCCCCCACCGTGGCGCTGTGTGACCCGTTGCAGGTCACAAAAGGTGACCTTTTGCTGTACCACTGCGTCTTGAAAAGGCGGAGGTTTTGGAGCTGCCTGTACAAAACTGTTTAGGGGATGAATGCAGACACAGAGAAGGGAGAGAAGAACGAGGCTGGAGGATTTTGCGGATCTTTAAACCCCCCAAACCCAGCACATCAGTATTAACTCCCACAGAAACGCTTCCTGCTCTGAGCGTGAGGGCAGGCATCTCCCCATCCCACCGCACACCTGCCCGTGCTCAGCCTTACACTTTAACTGACCCACAGGGAAAAAAGCACCAGAGCCTCAGGCTGCAGGTGCGAAGGATGCCAATTTTACATCGATGATCTGGTTCTTTCGTGCCATGAATTTTGTGATATCATCTTTATGCCCTTCAAAATAGTTGACTCCTTCTAGGGGTGCCTGTCAGGAGCTATTAAATTATCTACTACAGACTTCGCCAAGTGTCCTGGTTTGGCCTAAACCAGGCCAATTTTCCTTTCAGTGATTTTTACTTTCAGCTCAGTCTCTTCTAAGTAACTGCACTTTCTGAAACTAACTGCATGTTTCGCAGACAGCGTCTGCTTCCAGAACTGATAACGCTTGAATATTATAGTTATCACTGAGGCACCGGTAGGGAGGTTATGCAGAAAGGCTCTTGCTGTACTTATTCTTAGAGAAACCAAGGTCACTGCTGAATTCCTCACTGCTTACAAGTGAAGAGCCGAAGGGGGGGTCGCACCTGCAGGGAGGAGCGGACAGGGCAGGTGACCCAAAATTGACCAACAAAGGTATTCCATCCCATACCCGTCATTCTCAGTATAAAGCAGGGGGAACACGAGGGTCTTGTCCTTCTGCCATGGCCAGTGTCTGAAGAGGACTCTGTCCATTTTCCCGCTGCCCCCGATCCCTGAATCCAGTTCCCATCTGTCACTGGGCCTGCAGTGCTGGTAGTGACGTGACCGACATCGGTGAAGCTCAATCTCAGTTTTGTATATATTTATTTCCATTATTATTATTATACTCTTTTCGTTATTATAGTTTATGAAAACTGTTGTAACTTTCCAACCCGTAAGTCTCTCTCCCTTTTCTCTTTCCCTTCCCCTTTGCGGGGTGGGGGGAGGGTTAATAGAGAGCGTCTGCCACCAGTTTAATAGCCAGCCCAGCCTTAAACCGTGACACCAAGACAAAGAATACTGCCCAGCACTCCATGCTCCCCAGCTTTGTATGTTCCCAGGAACCGTGCTCTGACTTTTGCTTTGAGATACCACAGTCCTTAATCAAGCTGAACCTAAACTAAAGGCCAGCTTTAGTTTTACAAATGAAGCTGTTAAATTAAATTTATAAATGAAATATTAAGGCTGCCCTGCAGTCACCAAACCCATATGAAGCCAAATTCACATCACCTGAACCACACAGGAATGTTTTCATTGACATTAGGGTGGTTTCAGTTGAATACATGGAAAGGTAACACTTCAGACGGCTATGAACCTCGGCTTCAAGACCTATTGAACAGCTTGAATTTCAGACCAGATCACAGACAGCAACTCAAGCTTTTCATCTATCGCTCATCGTTTCTCAAAGTATGTTATAGAGATAAACCTTTCACTAAGAAGGTCTACAGCATTTACCAAGAGGAGGGACTTCACTTTTACTGAGCAATAGCCAGCATTTTATAAGCATATGGTATCCAAATGCCCGTTTGGAAACGGCATTCACTCTCCTGGGGCAGGCACACACATACACCTCATAAAAACAGCTTTATAAGTCAAAATCCGCTCTGGTTTGGAATGCAGGTCCTTTTCCGTGGATACTGCAGAGCACGAGGTGCTCCCCAGATGTGCCTATTGTAATAAAATGCACACTTGCAGGAACCACCAGCTAATTCATTATGGCTTCCCACTTATGTGATCATATTATAGAGCGTAAAATCATCACGGCTCATTCCAAGGGAATGCAACAGGGGCACAGGTTGCTGTTAACTCTTTATTCTGCCTAATCAGAACTACCAATTAGGTAATCAGTAATCCTGGGGTGTGCACACACGGTTCACAGGGACAACGGGCAGATGAAAATAGTTGTTACACACCGTCACTGAAATACAAAACAAGCGTGAGCTCTGACTGCAATCCATTTGTAAACTCTTCATTAAATTAGGTAATGGGACAGAAACGTTTTTCATTTGGGCACACTCAGAGCTGGCACAACTATTCTTCAGGAAATAGCAGCTATTCTTTCTTCCCTGTGCATCATGTTTGCAAATTATTATTTCTTTTTCTTCACAAAATGAAATTAACTTTTTTACAGGGACTTTTCTTCAACTGCCATTGTTCACTTTCTACTTTGGTCAGTCTGTGGGTCACTCCTCAAGTTTTAACTTCAGCTAGAAAATGTTCACAAGTCCTGACTGCTCCAGTCACTGCTTTGACCTCTGACTAACACCTCGCTTCTCGCACTGGAAAATAACGAATTGCAAGGAACCTTTTTGTAAACACAGATACTTACATGAAGAGCAGCCATCCCTGAAATGCTATTACAAACAAAACACACTTGCGTAAATTACCTCAATTGGTAAATGAGGAAGAGACAAGAGCTGTCAAAACAAAAAGTGAGTTGTAGGAGGTTTGCTAAGTTTTTCTGCTGTTTAACTAATTCTGCCCTTAGCGTAGAGGGGGATATTTTTGGAAAGTCTTATAAAATCCATTCAGCTGTTTCTGAGGTAGATGAATGTGGAAAAAAACCCTCACAGCTGTCAACTTTATTTTTCAGATCTTTTTTTTTTTTGTGCTTGGATAATTCAAAAATGGCTTTGATTTAAAACTTCAGACTTGGCAAAGGCAAATGGGAGCCTTGACTGAAAACCAAGAGCTGTGCTTTAAGTTCTGAAATAACCACCTTATGGATGTTTAAAACTGACTGCTGAGCCTGACACAACCCCACCGAGCAGTGCTCTGACCCTCGGCAGGTGCAAAGGCAGGCGTTTGAAAGATAGCATCAGCATTTGTATATTTGAACTTGGAGTGATTCGAAGCAACACAAGCGATGGAATACAGTAAGGGCTCTGTTAAAAAAAAAAAAAAACCCACAAAAAACAAACTACTGAAATCTGCTATCTCTGCTAAGTCCCACAACTAAGTATCACGTAAAACGGCATCTCCTCGAAACGGCACACATGATTTTGTTAAGCTTTTTATCTCTACTGAAACATAGCCTTAACAGTGTACATGCCAATAAGGTTAACTAATACACTAACCAAACTGGGAATAAATTTTCACTGGCACAATGAAGCAGCGCCTGGAAACCGATGGCTGCACTGGCTGGTCATTATCAGCTTTCATTTGTTTTTTTCCAGCTTAAATGGGTTTGCACGTTGCTACTAAAATGACATTGTGTGTTGAACATCATCTTCAAGTTAGCATCAGATCGTCTTCTACTTCTTTAAGTGACAATTCACTCAAAAAGTACCACCTTTGGTCAAGTCCAAGTGCTTAACCCCATAGTTCAGATGATTAACTGACATCTCGGGATCTTTTTCCTGAGGCAAACCCAGTTTAATTCATAAACTTACATTAGGGGGGGAAAAAAAAAAAAAAGGTAAATTAAAGCAGAGTTTCAGTAAAACAGAGGGCCTTCAGTAACCTCCGTTCAGTAGCCAAGAATTAGCAAGGAAAACACCATTTCCCATTTTTTAATTGATGCTTATGCCAAAACGCCTCAGGTATGTACAATCCCAAACAAAAGTCTTTGGGGAATTTCAGCCTCAGGAAACATACTCTCCTGGGCAAAAAGTGGTTTCCTGGAGTCAGTAGTTCTATTGCAGAATACTGGATGTTAACTTTGTTAATAAGAAAACATTTTTCAAATGAAAAATGACTTGTTAAACCACTTTTATGTCACTTTTTCAGTAACACATTAAAGTAAACAAACCTAAGATGTTAAATAAAATAAAAAACCCACTACACCTGCAGAGTTTTACCAGCTCACATTACAAAGTCCTCTCTGAAGTGGTTGGCGAGCTATTTCCATTACAAACAGCAAGTGTTCTTGAAAGTAATTCAAAGAGTCAAATTAGGCAGATTACATCAGAGTATATTTCCTTGCAGCATAAGGACTTTCGAAACACCTGCCTGACATATTTCAACCACTGCAGAGAAACACGCACTGACTGGCTTCAGGAACTGCTAGAGCCTTGAAAGAAAGGCTATTTTATATTTAATTCTACAAAACAATTTGTAATTAACAAAACCAGTTTGTTTGCTATTGGTACTTTTGTTCTTAAACACAAAGCAGCAATAATACACAGTGACAAGAGGCCAAAAGCTGCACTAGCTAAAATTACAGTAAGTGTTGTACACTTCACGTTGAACACTAAATGTCTTATATTAGTCCCATCATTTTGGTGGAGAGTTTGTTGTCTGGAACACTAATTAGATAGGTTATCCCCAAAACTCAAGTGACAAGTTCGAGAAAGTAGTAATGGCAGAGTTGGACAACGCAGCACCAGAGACAAAGAGGTACAATTTCACATTAGCATTGGAAAAGAAGAGTTAGAGGGTATATAAATGGATCCACTGTTACAGCTGAACCGCCCCAGATGCACCACATCACAGAGTACTTCGCATCTGAAAATTTCAGAGCCTGCTGCAACTGCCTTTTCACTAACTTCAGTTCTTGGAAAAATGCTGGAACAAATCATTCCACAAACATTTTAAGCAAGAGACAGAGATGACTGATAGCCAACGTGGGTTTCTCGAGAGCAAATCACGTCAAAGCAGCCTATTTCCTTCAACAGCAGACAGACAGGTTACGTAGGCTGGGGAAAACCAGCAGATGTAGCCCATGCTCTAAATTCTCAAAGGCAGTAGACAGGGTGACAAGGACAGGAGCAGGACTATCTTGGTGTCATAATGTTTTGATGCTGCCTTTCAAGACATTTCTTTGTCTCGTTCAGGAGACTTTACTGGTGGAAAAGAGAAAAATCAAACTGACCAAGTTGGCATAGCTGTTGCCCACACTGAGCCAGGCTCTGCTTGGTGCTGTCCTAGCTGCGGTTTATTTAGTATTTTCTTCAACAATTCCAGTGATGGAAGAGGTAGTATGCTGCTTAAACACACAGCTAACACTAAGCCAGACAGATCTGCAAAAGGAGTGGAGAGGATTACTATGCAAAGTGGAGAGAAACTGTAGAAGTGGTTGCAGGGGCAGGGATTCAACTCAATATGGAAAAATGCAAGATTTAACCTGAGTCAAGAATAACCAGTAGCATAAATCAGAAACTGGAAATACCTCATGTCTGATACAAACATACAGACAAATAGTGGAATTACAAGCGAAGAATCTGAACATCAGGCAGCAACACCATAGTGCAAAAATAAATACAAACAAAAAGGTAGCGAGAGACATACTGCATTCAGCATCAGCCAGATCTCAGCTCAGATACTATATCCTGTTTTGAAAACTCCTCCCCAAAAATATAAATCTACAAGACAACATGAGAGATCAAATGAACAGACCTGTTGGAAACAGAATGTCCAAAGAAACACCAGAAAAACTGAAACTGTTTAGAACAAAAAAGACTAAGAGACAGTCTATTAGTCTTCAAGTACTTATGGGATAAAACAAATTATCTACTTAGTTTTCACTTTGGATATTCAAGTAGCATGCAGAATGTGGAAATGCAGCAGAATCACATCAGTAAAAGCAGAAATATTTGTCTGATATATGTTAAAGTCAGTTTCATTACGACAAATTGCTGACTCCTAAAAGAGGGTTCCATTTACACTGTAGTTTCCCTCAAAATTACAAGATAAAGCTACGGAGAATCATAAAGAAGATGTAAACATTAGAAAAAGCTTTCCAACTGCCAAGGCAGTTACACACTGGATTGGACTGCACTGCAACGCAAGGGATTTCCATCAGGAGGAAAGCCAAACCTTTGAACAGATGGGCAGCTCCCACTTGCTTGGGGAGCCTGTCCTGCTCCACCCAGCCTCGTCACCGGACACACCAGCAACGTCCACTGCACTCTGCAAGACAGGAGACGGCGAGAGCGCAGGGCCTCCTCCTTTGCTGGAGAAGGGCAAGATGAATTACTGTGGTTGAAAACACGCCGTGAGCCAAGTAAGCTGCTGCTTGGATTTAGATGAAATAACAGGAGCAGCAAGGAGTACTTATAAGTAAACACAAAAGCAAGGACCTTTTGCATTGTTTCATGTTAAATGTCTGCCTTAAGTCAAGGACGTGACATCTCAAGCTGAGCTGAAAAGTATTTCCTAGCAGAGATTTCTTACTCTTACAAGATTGCTCTTTTATAGTCTTTGCATTTTTACAGTGCTATTATCCCACATTATTTTTCTTTCTAAAATTAAAAGAAAAAATAATTTTCTAAATCTCAACTGACGTTCAACATCAGTTTTGCAGTTTAAGCTTCTTTCTTTATAATGGACAAAATCTCCTTATGTCAACAAGGTCAGCCAATGTAATGTATTTCTAGGATTCTTTTTAAATATCTGCAACTAAAAAAATGTTAAGCCCATTCCTCACGTTAGCAGCCCCAGAAGGCTGTCAGGATGACTGTGTCTTCAATCTACCAATTCCAGGTACTACTCCTGCTTTTTTAGAAGCCAGGTTTCAACTGGCACTGAAATGCCACGGTCTCTGGGACACAGCTGCCATTTTGCACCCATCTGACACAATGAAAGGAATTAATTAAGCCTGGTGCATTCTATTAGCAGTGCTGCTGAATCTTTCTAGGGAACAGCAGGAACAAAGCTTGTAGGGAGAGGTAAGCATCTTTTATTAGACCACCTTATATAGCAGGATTGATTCAGGAGTACACCCCCAGATTTCTACTGAAACTGTTGCGCTAGAAGTTAGTTTAACACTTTCCAAAGCAAGTTTTCACCTCTTATTTCTACCGAGAGCAGGCACACAGCATTGCAAATTCTGTACATAAGCATTTTTGATGACCAGCTTTTAGCTGAAGATCAGAGGCTGACCTTCCAGCTCACAACTACAACCTTTCGCTTGTTTTTCCTGTAAGAAGACGGTAGGAAGTGAACAAATACCTGCTACTCTGTAAGAAAGAAATTAACCCGCCTGCTTTTCTTTCACCAGAGGAAATGCACAATTACAAAACAACACAAGGAGCAGGTAAAATTTCCAGTACTATGCCCAGAGAGCAGAGCTACCTTAGGCTGCCAGCCCAGACGTGTGGCAGCATCGTTCAGAGCACGCTCGTGCAAAGCAGACGCATCGCTGAGTCGCAACGTGCTGCTGCCATTTCAGAGCTGCTGAATTTGAGAGCTCTTGTGGGAGGGGGAGGAATAGGCCAGTGCCATCAGTTCTTACCTCTGTCTCCTGCATTTCAAGAGCCAAATAAAAGACTGTTGTCAGCAAAGTTGAAAGTTTTTCTTCTTATGTCATAGATCCCAGCAATGCCCAAATGTTTGCTTTAGTTCTGTCCCAGGTATGAGCTGGGGATCATTACTCAGGAGCAACCTTGCAGTTGTGCTACGTAAGGCACTGCAGCTCACGTGTAACGAGGATGTCATGGTAAAAAGGTCATTCTTTTTATGTTGAACAACCTCTAAAACTGTAAAACCAGCACCCTGTAAGTCAAGCTCTAGTTTTATGGAGTTAAGAAAAATAGTTTATAAACTCAATAAAGCAGTTCCTGGGAGTAAAGTAAATTGGTGCATCAGAGCAAGACCTTGTAACACACTCTGAACTGGGATCCAAGAAACTGGGACAGGGTATCAGAAGCAGCTTTACAGAGAGGGAGGATACTGCATTTTTAAACCTAATTATACATCTTGTGCCCCTGGCACAACCCATACATTTTTCCCCCCGTACAAACTAGACAGTCCCAGGAACAGTAAGTCCAAGACTGAGAAAAATTAAATTACTGCAGTCAAGAGTTAATCGCCACAATGATCTGTTCTCACTTTTTCTTCCACACCAAATTCCTAAGTATTGAGAAGCATTTTGTGCTATTCTTCAAGCAGTGTATTTTACATCCAAAGTGCTCCCTCTTCCTTGCAAAAGAAATTAAAGATCAAAGGTACATTCTGACACTTGTGGTTTCCTAAGAAGAGCTGCTGCTCAGGGAGGAGGTAGGCGGGCTTCTGTCCAGCTACTGAATGATGCCATGGTAGGCTGGGTTTTAGACAAATTTTCATCACCTGCATGGCTAAAGTACGTGACTTCTAGGTGCAATACATTCCTCAGGCATCTAATAAATTGCACTTGCAATGATTTGTACCCAAGAAATTACTAGCCTAAAAATACACGACTATGAAAAAGCTGAAAAATCAGGCCCCAGTGTTTGCAACAAAATAAGTTTCAGAAACTTTCAGTCAAGAAAAAAGCCCTCAGGAAAGAAAAAAGTGATCCTGAAAGCTACTGTTCACTTGTTTTGCTCTTTTTTGAGAATTTAAGAATGAAGTTATTATATTGAAAACACAGCTTTACATACAACAAAAGAAACATTAAAGAACAAAATAGAATTTCCTACTTATGGAAAAAAAAGATTGATTCAAGACCACAGCACATACTCAGCAGATGCTCCCAGAAATCTTTAGAATAAGTTTCCGTTGTCAGACACGTGTGCGATTCACATTCACCTTGATGAGACACCTTCATTTCTTAAAGCAGACCAGAGCTAGAACACTAGATTTCAGAACAGCATTGCCATTGCCCAAGTGAGATATTTCTCTATGTATTTAATGGAAAGCTTGTTTTATACCTTCTGCTGTACACTAGCAGATCTTGAAGCCTGATGAACCTAACCCAACCAGCACATTCAGAAAGATGAAGATCTCTGAAGGTTTCACACCACCCTGAGTATCATTCAGCTGTGACATAAGCACAAGGATTTTATTTTTGGCCACAGCTACAGCACATGTAGCTGGATATTGTATAATAGCTATTAACAAAAAGACAGTTTTGCCGTTCTCCTAGTTGACTGAAGCTCATACCCCTCTCCTGCTTTCCCGAGTGAGAACTTCTACCTCTGGGCTCAACATGGCTAAAGTCACCATCAGTATCCTTATACATTGCAGTAACCATCTATGTTTTTATATAAAAAGGATCACAAGGATCTTAAATTGATGTACAAGCTCTGTAAGGCACAGAAGTTATCCACACATAACTAACAGTGCACAGTGTTTCTCTACACCACCCAGATGAATAGTCCAGAGTCTACAGTAGGAAGCACATGCTGGAGGCTGAATACTTGAAGTGAGGACAGCTTCCAGAGAATGTAACTTCAGCCAGGACTCCACCACACTTGGCACTAGACAAACACATAATGATAGAAAGTATGTTCTGAAGGTCTTAAGAGTCTCTACTGCATATGGAAAAGAAGTGAGGCACAAAGAGCTGAAGCAGTTTAATCAAGGTTGTAGAAAACACACAGTTAATTTTTACAGGTCCCAAGGTCGAGCTCAATACTTTAATTAAAAGGGCAGTCAATCCTTTCAAAAACAAAGTGACACACCAGTTCAGGGATTAATTAACAGCTACTTAGCTTTACCAAAAGGGAAAAAAATCCCCTACCTAGAGAGAACCTTCCTACAGACATCACAGTCTTTACAGACACTTTGTACCAAAGCCATCCCTGGTATAACCCCATGCGTGTAATCTCAGAGAGTCTGGAGTATCATCAGAAATAAAGACATGCCTGTATGCGAGCTGTGTACCACATGGTGGACACGACAAACGTGGCCAGCCAGCTGGTATAGACTGCAGAACTCCTCAGGTCCATGGGGAACACATCATTAACATCCCAAAGCATTTCGCAGGTGTTATGAAACATGGTGAACCACCTGACAGACAATATAAATGTTGTCATGTGTTTGGTCTACATCACAACATCAGGCAACACCTGGCAAAGACTGTCCATCCCATGGGAATTCTGGCAATGTCTCTAAGTGGTCAGATTCATGAAGCAGAGTGTGACTGCCTCAGAAAACAGAGTTTTCTGAGACCAACTGGTGCAAGGTTTTGAGAAACTGAGAAGAGAAACTGAAGGCATCAGGGAAGAAAGATCCTGACCTCAGAAAGTCAGCAAGACTTCTACCAAAGCCACCTAGATCTCACCACTGCAGCCTGTCAAAACCATTGTCGGTATCTTCACACCAGAAGAAACTCTGAAGTTCACAACAGCACTGGATCACAGCAGCAGGGAAGAGTTTCTTCAAAACCTTTACAGACACAATGTCCTCCCACCAGAGAGAACTGGGCTGTAACTTATGCTAAATAAGCAGAATAATCTTATTTCTTGATTCATATTTCTTTTTTGTTTTAGATCCCAATACTTTTTTTTCCTCATATACTTTAATTCAGGTTTTATTGTGAACTCCCCTACTAATAAACATTTGGTAGCCAGTGTCCCAAAAAGATGTTGTTGGATCAACAGAGATACTCCCAGACAGATTCAGCTGCAGAAGCAGGATGATAATTGGAAACCCATCAAGATTACAGGTATCTTTTACATTATGGCAGTATTCCAGACTTAGATGGCCGTGGAAATAAGAGTGAAAGATCATTCTTGTGCTGAACCTACAAAGTATGTTAAAAAAGCCCACTGAGCAGCTGGGAAAGGAAAGCACGGACTACAACGTATGCAGACCACTGGTACATACAATTAATATGAAGCTGACTTTCCTGTCATACTCATTCCAAGAAACGTTCTTGAAGAAAGCCTATCTTAAGGCTCTTATTCAGTACAACAGGGTTTTAGTTATATATTTGAGCTTCAATAAGTAAAGGTGTAGAGTTGCTTCAGTATTTTGTTGAATTGAGAACAAAAGCTGTACAATGGGTTCCAACAGCAGTAACAAACCCACGTTGGATGCGTAACCCCACGTAAACAACAAAGTACCTTTCCAAATCACCTGCCACACAGACACACTGCTCCTCCATCAGCTTGGCCCTGAGCAATCCCAACAGTGTCCTGCAGGTTGTAGGCTGGCTGGAGTTATCTCAGCCACTCCGAAAGGGCACCCATCTCTGGAGCAGAACAAAGCAGCTGTTTAATAGCACGTCAACACTCCTTCAGGAGAGGACGTGAAGGAAAATACCACATCCACCGAAACGTAATTTGAAAGAATGCACACGTGGTTTAGGAAGAGAGTGAGACGGAGACAACATTTCAAGAGAAATGCTATGCAAACAACTTCCCCTTCGGTATATACCACCACTCCCATCTTTGAGGGACCGAGTTCAGAGACACAACGGGGCCAAGCTTGTTAGCTGCTGGATAGAGCCCGTCCACAGGAGAGCATTCAAGACAGGAGTCTAATCCAAGTTAGCTCAAAAGCCTTTGAAGTGGGAATGCAGTTTATAGTCCTCTGGTAACTCCTTCCTTGATAGGCTGGAGCAAAGTCTATTTTTTTTTCTTCTTTTAATGGAAAATTGCCCCCATCAGAAGAGGGAGGACTGCGCCGATTCTGTCTGAGGACAGTCATTATCAGCCTCAGGAGGGAGTTAAGGTAGTTTGTGGAGATGCATGTTCTTTTGATCAAAGTACATTTACCTAATTTTACTTCGAGCTAAGTACACAAGAAGCTGTGAAAGGAAGAAAACCTTGCCTTGGGCCTGCAGCGCAGAGAGAAGATTATTTCATTGTTGTCACAGCTCTTGCCAATAATACAGAAAAATGTATCAATCTGGCACCATTTTTTTTTTCAAAATAATTTCCTGGGTAGTGCAACTAAAAATCCCTAGCAATAATAATGTTAACACAATGAATGATATAATTTACACACCTGTCTGGTTCTCCAACAACTCTCCTCCTCTTCTTCTTCAAAAAAAAAATCCATTTTAATTACTTCATGAATACTTCAACCAGAATTTCCCCCCCACCCCCCTAAAAAAATTCTATCCAGTAATCAAAGTCAAATATGCAACAAAAATAGAGGCTACCTTGAGGGTACCACTAAAATAACCATGTCCGCACATAACCAGATCACCCGACCTGTCAGAGGCCCAAAGATGCAACTTACACTGTCGGTCTCTGAACAGTTTCCAACACACCACCCAGGAGCCCGAGCATCTCTCTGCTCAGCAGGATGAAGCCATACACACATACACCTGCATTCTCCAAACTATTTTTTGCTTTCCCCTGGTGTTAGTGAAACCAACTGACTGTGGTTTTGTTCACGTTTATTCAGTAAGTTGAACAACTATCCACTCAACACTGGCCTACAAACACCCTCTGTGGACCAGCTAGGTCTCTTCAGCCCACACCACAAGCAAGGTGGTGGGGAGGGTCCCATCCCTGCTATGACCAGTTAACATACCATTGAACAAGGTTTTTCACTTCTGTGTCTCACTATCTTCACCCTTTGCGTCCCTCCCTAAACTGCAAGAACTTCAAAGACTCTTCTTCCGTAGTCCAGGCTAATGGAAATGGTCCCAGAAGTCTGCTGTGGTTCCTAGGAGGCAGGATACAAAACACTCCTGGGATTTTTGCCATTTCCTGAAGGTAAGCCAGAAGAAGTCTCGATTTAAAATACGAAGGAATCCAACCAAGCCTCAACTATGAACTTTGCTTTGGTGGAAGACACAATTCTCTGAAATATTTTGGATAAGTGAACAATGACAAACAAATAATAAATAAGCATCTCTGGTAAAAGCCAGGAAACATGAAGATATCCTAAGGTTTCCATCACCAGTAGCTGTGTATCTAAATAACCTGCGTATGAGACAGGAGTTTTTGAGGACTCTGGCATCATGTGGCCATTTCTGAAGCACAGCTCTGCTTTTGATACAGGCAGTATTTCCCAATAGCATCCTTCTTTCAGGACAGATATCAACATCATTTCCCTCTGATCCCATGTTCCAGCTTGGATCTCTCCCTGGAACCAACCTGAATTTAGAGAAGAGTCGTGGTTGCTTCCTTCCTTTGCTTCAGCTTCAGTTCTGCCAGTGAAGGAAGATGGTGCAGGAACAGAAAGCAGAGTTTGGGCTGCAAGACTACACCAGATCTCAATTGCAGTCAGGAGTAACCAACAGGGATAGAGGTAAAAAGGAAGAAAACGAAGTTGGGATGGAAGAAGAGCAAATACAGCACATAATGGGCCCTCAGAGGCTCCGGCGAGGTTTCCAGCTGTACCATGGCCACACCAACACACACACGGCACACAGCATGCTCACAGTTCCATGGAGATCGCTCACTAACAGCACAGCTGAAGGTGAGCGGAAAACACGAACAAAGCAGCAGTGACTTGTCCACCATCCATCTGCAGGCCTGATGCCTTAATGGAAATAGATTGTAGTCCTGTGCTCCCATCTAGTACGCTCCCTCGTCTTGTTCCCACTCATGTCAGCTCATAGACACATACTAACATGTTTGTAGTTTCCCAAGTATCTTCTCTACTGGCTCGCATCCTCTTTTGTTATTCAACAGCCATTCAGGGAGCAACATGTGGCCCAGTCATGCTAAACTGGCCATGTACCACTAGGCTAGCTCAGACCAAGGAGAGACAATTTAGAGTCATGCAAAGACAAAGCCACGTTTCCCCTCATCAGAGATGCCCTCTAACACGCAGCAGTACATGCCCACTTCTACTCTACCTTTGACTGAAGGCTCACAGACCAATGCAAGGCCTGCCCAAGCAGCTCTCCATCCCTCTCATACACATCAAGTCTTGTGTTTTGAACTTCAGGCAGTGACTATGTTGCTTTACATGTTTGTGTAGTGCCCGCTCTGGTAGGGATCCTATGTGTAAGCAAAGCATCCAGTAAAGTCAGAGCTGGACCACAAGGCACTGGCTATACTGCTAAAAGCCCCAAATCCCAAAATCTCTTGGAGGCTGATTCCCAGCAGACACACGTCCTGGGCAGGGGCTAGGACTGAAACACACAGCTGCAGGGAACAGCTCAATGCAGGGGCAGCACAAGCAAAAGAAATAATTCCGTCCAGCACGATTAGCAGAAATAACAGCCAAGCTGTTTTCCAAACGTGAGAGTTCATCTCCCCTTGTTTAAGGAGTTTGCAGCTAGCAGGACAAAACTGCACTATGGCACATGCAGTAATGGTGGCTGATGTCTCACCTTTCCTCTCCATTTTATATGCATCTAGAAAAAACAATCTTTTTCCGAAGCATTTTGAGCACCTATTACAGTTCTCTTTCCTTCCCATTTTATTAAGTCCAAGCTTTGGGATATTCCTTTTACTTCTTCCTCTGGAGGAGCGAGCGACTTAGAGAATAGCAAGTCAAACTTTGGCTACTAGAAATCATCAGAGATCCAACCAAAATTAGGTTTCTAGATGGTCTCAGTATGTGGAGACACACAGGGTAGCGCAGAAGACAATCTCACTTCAAACAGCTAAAGATCAAGCCTGCTGCTGAGATAGATTTGGGTGATGTTGGGGTGTACTCCAACAACTCAAATCAAAATGCCCTGTAAACTTTAATTCAGCCTGGCAGCATACTGTGGAGGAGGAGAGCATCAGCCATACTTCATACCTAAGAACTGAAGTGAGATTAGGAGGCTAATCTTAAAACTAATCCATAGTCCAGTCTAGTGAAAGATAGGCCTGCTGAAATCAGGCCTCAAGCAATTTGCCCAAGGATAAACAATAAATCAATGCAATTACATTGTTTCCAACCTAAGTAAATTATTTACAGTTTTCATGTTGAGTTAAAAGTTCTCTAGCTATCCAAATATATCCATGTAGGCATTATTTTATAAACTTTCCTTTTCTGAAGGAAATGTAAATATAAATATACAAAAACATCAAGGCTACAGACCCAAGCACTCAAAACTTAGGAAATGCCAGAATTAGGTTTGCATGGGCAAACGAAAATATTTTTCTGTTAATTTCATTCCCAGAAATGGTGAAACCATTTTTTGTTGAAGCTTTCCAAACAATTCATCTGAAGCAGACATTCAGCATGGAAAGTTTCAGCCCAAACAGTTAAAATTTGGCAAAGTTATATGCCACTGAAAACAGGGTCTTATAATGGGAAATGTGAGGCAAGCTTAATCACAGGCAGCACTACCAGCAGCTCTTATAATATATTTAGGATTAAAATTTCATACTGGCTTTGCTAGGTCTGTTTTTCTAGGAATACTGTACAGAAGTATTTGAACCTTCTTAGATATGTTTAAATTTGAGACTGTGTTTGTAAGTCTGGGGTCTTTCACAAACTTGGCCAAAACTACAACACAGCTATTTGCATTAGCTATCAGACATAGAAGTCATTACTTAAATAATAATAATAACCTCACTTATATGATATGTAGTAGAAGCAGCCACAGGTTTTCAAAGGATCTCAATACTCACAAAAGTTTCAAGTTTCCACAGGTTTTAACACGGACATATTTTAGTTTGTGTATTTCAATCAATTCTGGAGCTGGTCAAATGGTGATGCTTTTTGTGGTAAGTTAGTTTCAAGATAAAAGCAAATTATTAATATAGAATTTTCTGTATTAATGCTGAAATTAGCAGATCTGCTTCATAATTAGTACCTGGAATTTCAAAAAGAAAGGAACTAAGTTCAAAAGAGACGGTTAGATATGCTGGTGTCTAAGGAGCTGGCTGGCATCACTGCAGAGCTCAATTCCCGCTGTCCCAGCTTCCTCCATGGGCTTCTGCAGCACGTACTCTGCGTTCGTCTCCTATTTCTGATGAAACCCACAAATTGCAATGTTATCTTGCAACACTGGATTAAATCTTTATCAGGTAATAAATCACAATCTTCAACATTTGTATGGTTATAAATTGGCACGTACCTATATCAAAGAATTCTCAAGGTCCAAACACACAGTCAGGATTACAAAGAAACATTAAGGACAGCACCAGACTGTAACATACTTTTTGGTTTGGGGTTGGTTTATGGGGGGGCAGCGGCATTACTATATACAACTAGTGTCCTGTCTGATGCAAAACTACTCACCACAGTTACTGATTTAGAGTTTCACAGTTTTTTTGGTGAATGTAAAAGTGCCCCCCAAGTAGAAACTCAGTGAGGGCTTCAACCTGAAAAAGATGGTGGTGGGCTTCCCACCCCATTTCCACTGATCACCACTCCAAAGAATGATTTACAGGAACTCAGAAATTGAATACGGTAGTAAGGGGACTGAAGGAAAATATTGCAAAAGCACGGAATGAATTTCTGTGCTCTCAGTATTAAATTCTCGTTTATTCAATTCCTAAAGAGTGAAAATCTCTCTTACGTAAATGCCAAGTTCTGTTTTGTTCTACGAGTAATCAAAATGCATTTATCACAAGGGACAACGAGCTTTTGGCCAAAGCCTTGCCTGAGACGCAGGAGACCTGCCTCCAGTTCTCTTGCTGACTACAAGCTTTCTGCTTAACTTTGGCCAATTCGTTTACCTCTTCCAGGCCTTATCTTCCCATTTTTAAAGCATAAATACCCCCACTTCCCTTCTCCTGCTCTTTTCTAGCTAGATGGCAGGCTCTGCCAGCCAACCGCTGTTTCATCCTGTACTTTGTATACTGCCACCTGCACAATAGCAACACATCCTGGGGGGATTTCAAAGCGCTGCTACAACAGAAATAAACCCCAGCTCTCTATGCTGTCAGCTGATTAAATGCACTTTCCAGCAAATTTTACACCCCCATTCATTTTAATTAAACATTCATATTTTATCTGCTACTTCTTCAATCTGCCTCTTTTGAGGCAAACCCCACAAAACTACATCTAATACTCTATTCAGCCAAACGTACAGTGACTTATTTATTCACTTCAATAATACATAGTGACATAAAGGAAGCCTGTCAGACAAGGCATCTATGGTAGGAAAAATAAAGGTGACCTGTAAAGTACTTCTCCAGCTTTCCTACAGACTTCATATTCATAACTTATAAATCACAGAGGTTTGTTCCATGGTGACCTTGCCAATTATGCTACATTGCAACGAACATCTTTTAAGAGCTCACGGTGACACAATGGCTTCTTGATTGAATGTATTTGCACAAAATTTCCTACATCAATCTTGCAGCGCCAATGGAGGTGATGTAAGAAAGCTGGGAAACAACTATCAACTGTAGAACAGCTAAGGCTGCCCTCAGCAGCTAAGCACTGCAGTTATTTTTTGCAACTGATGCTGAGGTTTTAAGCTTTGTGTACAACATCACCCTTACGAAAGCAAGCGTGGAAGAACTTTATTTATAGCAGCAAATTGCACATTGCGTCTGCCTAAACCAGAGCACACCACTGTGTATAGAAGCATCTCCTGAAGTTTACAACTCAACCATAAAGATTTGTTTCAGACTTGCACTTGACATTGAGGGGCCCAGCTTCAGCAGCTGAAAGAAGGCACACTGCTCTTCACAGGAAAGCAAATCCAACACTTTGCATGAAAAATTATAGAATATATCTGTATTTCTTTGGCTACTTGCATCACCACAGGCCAACATTACAGAAATGCAACAATTCCTCACAGAAAAGCTGGGCTTTCAGAGCCAGTCTGACACATGGGTATACTGACAAGAGCTACATCCAATTTACCTCTAAGCTCAGAGATTTCATTTCATCCCTAACACAAATATGTTAAGCAAGTTCTTACTCCTATTCCAGCTTGCATATTGGTATGTACAAGATGGACACACATGGATCTTTCCTTGGTTGATGCATATATCCATTACCATTGCTCCTAAAAATCTGCACTATTAATCCAGCTAATCTTGGTTTTACTGCAGAACCCCAGCACATTTTTTGCTCAAGGCATTGCTCTGAAAATTCAAACAGTGATAGTTTTTCTCTATGTATATCCCAGGGAAGGTTTCTAAAGGAATGAGACCTGACCCAGCTTTGACGTGACTACATCAGAGGAAGCTGCAAACGAAGCAGGAGAGCTTCCACAGCTTGGTCACAGAACACCGTTTCACCTGTGAAATCATCCTATTTTAGAATACTTTCACCAACTGTCTTAGAAATGAACTTGCAGTAGTTATGTATGGACTTCACACAAACCCAGCCCAACGAAAATGCCTTCACCCTCAAAACTAGCTCATCATACAGTTTTGCCTCCATATTGCTTGTGCTCCCTGGGAGCTCAAGTTCAAACTGGGGTCTCAAATATTAAAGAATTGAAGATTTTTTTTTTTGTCCAGGGATATAGGCTATTCTGCGGCACTGTGTGCAGTTCAGGAAAAGGTTAAGCTATCTTACCCCACAGACCTAGTCCTCCTTTTCACTGTTAGCACTCCAGCACCCCCAATCCTGCTTCTGAATGAAGGACGGGGGCAAGATGTTTGAGCAGTTTTAGACATGCAAAAACTAGAGCATCAAATTTTGTCAAAATGTTCAGAGGAGTCAGAGTATTCAACTCAAATGAAGCATTTTTACAGTACTTATTCTAGATCTCAGGTGTATAAAAAACACACAGACTTCTCCAGACTTCTCTTGTATCAAATACAAGAACATTGGGGGAACAATGTCTTTACTCAAGCCAATAAATCAGATCTTTCCAAGCAGTGTTTTAATGAAAAGGGCAAGATTTTCTTACAGCCACATTTTAATGTAAAGATGCAACATCACTGGAAAGGGTTTGTGCAACAGCAGAATGATAGGCTGTAAACTGTACTGTAACCCTGAACTACCAAAAATACACTAGCACAGCATCTAGTGTAAACCAGACTAACGGCTGGAAGATCAAGTCATAGAAAAACTGTCAAAGTTTTTTTTTCCCCTAAGAAACACCTAGGATATTTTTTCCCTAAGAAACACCTCAGATGCCTGCTAGTGTTGTGAAGCATCAGGGGTACTGCAGCATTGGCCTTTCTAGGGAGGAGAAGTCTTGCCTCCACTGTTCATTCATATTACAGCGGTGCAGCCTTCACCCTCCCGTCACTGAACTAGAGGCTTGTGCTGCAGCATGGTTTCAGGGGAACTCTGTAAATGGTGAGGAACCGGGGAAAGCTAACCTAAAACTCACATCTGCCAGCAATTACGCTCACTCACTGAAGCACAAAAGAATTCTGCTTATTTGTATTAAGCTATAAATGCAACATGGCATTGGCTTCCAAATACAGAGATAAGTCTGTCATTACCTAAGCTGAACACTGTACATGATCAAAAAAAATAGGCATGTCAGCAATTATGTTCTTATTTCCAAACTTTCATCTGGTTGCATATAAATCAGCATTATTTGCTATCTCTTAAGATTTATTAGCACAGTAAAAAAGATCCACTCAAAAACTAACATGCCTTCTCATAACCATATTCATACACACATAACACCTGGGAATTCTCCCAAGCCTCACAGGCAGAGTCCCCAGGTTCAAAGCCATCAACTGCTAAAGGACAAAGAGAGAGGGAGATAATTATATAAGAAAATAAATACATCCTATCAGGTACATCCAGCCTGCTGCCATCAGCTTTAATGGGACAGCACTTCATGGAGGACTCTTAACACCTTGTAACTCTGAAGAAAGCTGGGGTAGCTGCCACATTCATCTATGTTGTAAGCTACAGAAATGTGTGTTATTACCGTGCAATATGTATTATTAACGTGCTATTACTCATGAAGAACACACTGATCAGCTATCTAGTATCTACCCAATATGCTTGGTGGCCTTCATGGTCAGGTTCTGTAAACCCCTGAATTATGTTCCTCAGTTTCTAGCTCCTGGAGACTGGAGTGACCTCAAGAAAGCTGCTGTTCAAGACTTTAGCCATCACACTGACTGAACTGTGGTATGTATTTGGTCTCTGCTCTCCAGGGGTATTACCTAAAAGTCAGAAGTCAAGAGAGGCTTCCAGAGCCAGGATCATTCCAAAGGCTGTCAAGGACGGGTAATACTGCTGCGTGAACGAAACCTGACCTCCACGTCAGCCACAGCAGCAGTGCTGGACAGAAATACCAGCCGGTATGCCACAGCGCTGGTGGTTACCAAAGGAGCTTTTAAATGGTTTCCAGAGCCATGGAAAATGCCACAATCAGGGGATTGTAGATTCTTTATGCAAATATTTTTCATATGTCCTCCCACACTGGGAGGCATTTGATTTTAGGCTTGTTTTCTTAGGGAAACAAGGCTTAAGGAACCACAAAATCGGTTTGCTCCACCCAACCACCTGTGTCGTTCATTACTACATCTCTATCAAATTTATCTGAAACTGGTTGTCCTGCAAAAGTCATGAAAACACATGGACAGATAGAAGAGAGATTATTTCATGACAGAGAGGGATGAACTCACACTGCAGCCTTTATTACATACCACTCCCAGTTCACTCTTACATACCAGAGATCCCAGCTATTGGAAACAAATCCTTAAGAACCTGGTTTTGCCAACTCTGCTACACATAGAACAACCAGCATTAACAACAAGGGCAGGAGAGGCAGCCTCATCTTTTGCACCCTCCTTCCCCTTACCGAAAAGCAGCTCACCACAGCAGCCATACAGCACGGCCAGCTGTTTTGTAGCAGCCGACTGGTGCAAACAGTAGAACATCATACTCTAAGTAATGGCAGAAGTCAGCATTAAAATAATACAACCTCCAATTTAGGATTGTGTTTTTGCACCCAAACAAGGTAGCACATATGATCCCATTATTAAAGACTCCTGGCTGGAAGACTGTTTTCCCCAGTGAAGGTCATTAGCAAAAAATATTTGTCATACGACCCCCTTCAGTTCACCAGGAAGCATCTCACTGGTAACAGAGGGAGGGTGAAGGAACTACACCATACTACTTCCCCCTCCTTGCAGCGGACAAGGAAGGGCTGAACCATAAACGTGATCCGTAGCAACGCTTGGAGTTGGTATGTGACAATACAGGGAATTAAAAGCACATGTGCTACGAGAGAAGCGTAATGTAATTGGCATGCTCGAGAGGTGAGTAAAGCAAGACATTGTCTGGGAGATTAAATTACAAAGGTGTCAAATTCGTAGAAGGGATGAAGGCAACAAAGTAGAAATAGTTGGCAAGATGAGGAAAAGAAACATTACATCAGAGGAGATTTTTAAAAATAGCAGGTTTTGTTGACACCCCAGAAGCCTCTAGGACTAAATAAAGAAGGAAAAAAAAATGAAGAGGTAGGAGTTGAAAGTGGCTGAAATACCTTAAGTCCAGACCAGGCATTGTTTTATATGTAAAGCATGTCAGCAAAGGCAAGAAGCAAAAGAAAAACCAAGGCAGGCCTTATATCGCTTATTCCTTAAGTAGAAGCCTGGTGAGCCTTATAGGCTTCCTTCTTGAAAACAAGCCAAAAGCAGCCAGCAATAAAGGCTTTTGTGAACATACAAACACCAGGGAGCAGGGTAAACACAAAGGATTGCTGTTAACGCCAATGCCACACTGACATCAGGACAAGGAAATAGCACCTGGTATAAAATAGGACAGGAAAGCACTCTTGTCTGAGAGGAAACAGGTACAAAAAGGGAAGGCATGTGCCATATCTCTAACACAGGATCTGCATTAGGTCTATCGAGGCACATGTTATTACCCATAAATTGGGTAATGATACTAAATTTGCATACAATAATACTAATTTGCTATCAATAGTAGAAGATAACACAGCCTTACAACCTTCACTGCGTATAGAGAATGGTAATTTCTGGTGTTATACACACTTAAGCAGATGTAATCAGAAAGAATTTACAGCCTCTACTCTAGAAAATTGTATGCACATAAAAATTTACATCCTCAAATTTATTAGGACTACACACACAGCATATAAATTATTTTAATTTTTTTTTTTGGTAAGAGGGACAAGAGTTTTATATGCTTACAAAGACCTGAGTTGCAAGCTTTGTGCTCCAGGGAGACAGCAAAAAAGAACCAGCCCCTGTGTTCCATTGTGTCACGTCTCTCTTCCACTCACTTCATCATCTCTCTCTCCCTCAATTACTTGCCTTCAACTATTTCTTCCCTTAAAACGTATCCCCTTAAATATTTGCAATTAAAAATCCAAGGCATCCACAATTCTGAACTTTCAGACACGTTTGAAAATGGAAAAGTATTTTGATTCCTTTGAGGTTTATTCATATAGACGGTGCTTCTCCTCCAGCAGGAGCCATAATCACAAGGACAGAGTTCATAACTTCACTTCCCCATTTAATGCCCCACAAAAACTGTTTATTGCCTCACACAGCTTTCTGCTATGAGCATTATCTTTTTACTTACACCATGAACTACAGGAGATCTTCGTGGTTTTGCCTGCCAGAAAACACTACTTTGACATATCCTTAGACTTGTAATACATAACAGCATTACGAATCAGTCATTTTTCTACTACTGCATGTCAAGCTCATGCTGGTTATTAATGTCATGCTATAACACTATCATAAAATTACTTCATTGTTAAACTACTTCATTGTTAAATTACTTCCCCAAGCACTTTATTGGTCTTCAGCTAGAACTATCACCACTGAAGTCTGCTCTCCCATGAACACTGGTTTCTCACTCTAATCAGACTGGGGAGGCAGATCATTTTACCATTACTGGGAGCTGGTGTCACCAAATCTGACAGCTCCCCACTACCCTGAACCACTGTTTCAAAAGCACAGGGAGATAAATAAACTTGCATTCAGAAATTCAGACCTAGATAAGAAGCCACTCTGAAGAACTATGGCAAAGGTGATATCCCAAGAGCTAGAAGAGTAAAACATCAGCAAATAAGACTAACCAGACTCTTAATAAATACATCATTTCCATGTATAATCAAATAAAAAAAATTAGAGCCCATTAGCACCTTAATATTTTTTTCTCCAAAATCAAAAGAGAGTAATAAAATTGGGGAGGAGAAGGTGTTAGGAAAACACAACCTGCAAGCAAATGTATAGGGGATAAAACTCAATATCTTGTTTCATTTTCAGTCTTTCATTGCAAAAACAAACGTAGGCAAGCACTTCCCCCCACCCATATATATATATATATATATATATATATATATATATATATATTTTGTTTTAAAAAAAACATTGTAGGAAACAGTCTTCTGACCTGGTCAGCTTTCCACCCGGGACCTTCAAATTCTGGCAACAGCCATGCAAACTACTCTATCATCACCCCCTTCGGCACCCTATCTCACAAGGGTGACTACCTGGAGAGCCAATTCTGGGACCTGGAAATGACAGTCCCTACCCAAGATGGGTCTTAGGAAGCATCTGTGTTTCCCATAAATAAGCCCCCACAGGCTAACGCATGAAGAACCAAGGATCTGAAAAAAAATAAATCAAAACCCAAAACACGTGGACGCACCTCTTCACCTGCTAAAAGACCACTTTACTTCCACATCAGAACAAAATTCCGCCCATACGTCATTGCAAGGTCTGGCTTGAGTCAGTAACCTGATCATAACCAGAGAACAGTCCATGGGATCTTTTCTAAACATTTAATCAACATTTCCTCCCGCCCAAGCAAGGCATTTTTCCTGTACACTCAAATGCCCTTGACTCAGGACTTCACCTGGTTCTCCAGCATATGAAGGGGAAGGATCATTCAAGCTACTGAGTGCAAGAAGGTACCCAGAAAAGCCATCGTACCACACAGCACTTCAGGCTCTGTAACAAACTTCCTATCAGAAGCCACAGAAAATATTTTTGTAGCGCAGGACACGAGCAGACTATCAGCATGCCAGCTTTTTGGAGGACTCTAGTCCCTGTTTGACAGTTGATAACACAAACAGAAACATCAAAATCTGCCACCCCATAATGTTCCCAGCACTGATGATGGGTATGCACACAGCAGATACACACAAAGACATTCACTGCTGCTTATAAATGAGATCTTACCTTTCCAGTGCTTGAATGTATCACTCAGAGGGAATTTCAGCAATTCTGCTGGGACTTCTTTACACTGTCAAAAAAAAAGAAAAGGGAAGAGGGGTCAGGAAGGAAAAAAGAGTAGATCAAAAGACAAAGTTGCTTGTTCACAAATGTCTTCGTTTAGCCCACACCCAGGGCTAAACAATAGCAGTTTTTCTCTCATCCAGTGTCCCTTCCCCAAATGAGGAAGGGAATTGGGAAAAAGAGAGGGAGACTCGTGGGATGAAGTTAACCAGATTTAATGAAATGAAGAAAATCAATATAAATGACAACACAACACAGACAAAAATATACTCATCCACAAATCACTGGCAAGTTGCTCCAGGAATCACAACAACAAACAGGGAGAAGGGAGGAGAGGCAAAGAGAGCAGGAAAAAAACCCCACCTCTTCCCAGCAAACCCTCTCTTTTATAGTGAGCTTGATGTCAATGCTCTAGAACACACCCGTGGGCCAGCCAGGGTCAGATGCCCTGGATGCTGAGGGCCTTGATCACCATGGCTGGCCACAAACTGAAACCAAATCCCAGTGAAACCAGGACAACGAGTAAAACTGGGAACGATTCCTAAGTTAATACCTATACCCTCCAAAGCAAATTCATGGTCCCTGTAAGTCTCCCATATATTAAGTAAAACTTAACCCTGTAGAATTGAGCAGAGCACTGTGGTACCACAAAGCCTACAGCATTGGGGACAAGCTGCTTCCTCCACATAGCTGTGCCACCTGGGGGGAGTGCCACTTACCCAGAGGAGAGAGGTTTGCATGTGGCAGAGGCACAGAGGGGGTGGTTACAGACAGGATTCAAGTGCAAGATGATTTTGTATTGCAACGTACATTCATAGCAAGTCTAAGGTTGGACATGCTACAACTTCTCTAAGTCAACAACAGGACCCTAACTTAAGTCTTAAACTATCCCATCATGCATTAACAACTCCAATCCAATCCAAAAAATTGAAAGACGATCTTCTAAGTCAGCCTCAAGTCCAGGTTACTCAGTCTTCCATTCAGAGCATACTTTAAATGGCTTCAGTCTCTGAAGATGGCACAGGAGACACTGCCATGCTCAGCAACCAGCTGGTATTCTGACACTGAACTGCATCTCTTAGCCAGTTTGCATCCTCTGGATACTTTCAGGGTGTAGGGGGGGAAACTGGCTTACCTTCTTAGTCTCTCTGGGACTGTGGGTGCCCACCCCCGGGGAATAGCAAGGAAGAGAAATCTGACAAAGACTCTGAGGACTTAGGTACTACTTACAGTGCATATACTGAATCTTACATTGATATTGCTTACTCTAGCTGGCTTAACATACACTCTTACACATGGGGAGCAATCCTTAAGGGTCCATTATTCTGCTGCTCCAAAAAGCACCTGAACTCGTAACATAAGCATTTTTACAGATCTCAGAAGAAACCTTTCTAACTTCATCTACTTCATACAAGTCAACCTTGAAAGACTAAACCACAGATGAAGCTTAATAGAAAAAAACAAACCACAAACCAACAAGCAAAAAAACTCATCACAAAATAAGCCGCATGAAATCAAAGTTTAATTCTCAAAAAAACCTAGTCTAATTAATCTACTTTAAAAGTTAATTCAGACCAATTCCCCTTAATGCCTGGTCCTAGCCAGTGTTATCAGAAGTGTCATTTTTATGCCTTCCTTATTAGAAATTATTCCACAGACTGTAAACAACGTCTTCAAGTGTACATGAACTATATATAAAGATAGGTATGAATTAATGGGAATTATTAATTTAATATTACATTGCGATAACAAGATAATTTAGTATCTTTTCATAGTTCTGCATAGGTGGAGCGTATAGCTATGCTACTGTATGCCTTCCTTTGACCCACCCAACAGGTCACAAACCAGATACAATTAAATCCAGTTGTTTCTTTTCAACAGAAATATCAGGCACGAATGTCCTTGAGTGTTCACTCAGCTCCAGACAAACCCCGGCTGTAACCCACCCCCTGTGCAGCTGCTGCTCTCCCACACAAGTTCACCCCATGAACACTATCACAGCCAAACAGCAGCATCCTCACTGGGCAATTAACACAGATCCCTGGAAATTATACTTGCTTACACTGATTACCTGACCTAATTAGCAGAGAAGCCACAGACTAACAAGGGAGTTGGGAGAGCTTAAGAAATTTACAGCCTGAGACAAAGCCCTCCTCACTCTTGCTACGGAGGGGAGGGCACCCCACCTCACAGGGCACCAGATACAGAGAAAACCCCCACAATCAGACTGCGAGGGTGCCCCGGAGCTCCTGCCTCTCACGCAGAAGCAGCGAAGCACGTACCGTACTCGCGGCCGCAGAGCCGCCGCCCTCACACGCCGCCGCCACCATCACACCCCTCTCCCGCTCCCGCCGCCGCGGTCACGTGGTGCCAGGGCAGGGGCAGGGCGAGGCTGCGCGCGCTCTCTAGAACGTTCCGTTCAGCCCCGCCCCGCCAGCACCTGCGCCCGCCGTGGTGGAAAGTACCATCCGCTCCAGCGCGGGGGGGGGGAAGAGATGGCAGAGCGCCGGCACTACAGAAATGTTCTCTTTATCATTGACGCTGAAATACCAAAGCCGAGCCGGAGGGATCCAGCAGACCAGTCCTTTAGCCCAGCTGCTCCGCCGGAGCCAGCGGCTTTTCCTTTCCAGGCCCGCGCAATGGTTCGCTCCAGCCTCCCTCACGGCGGGGCCGTGTGAGCGGTGCAGGGAGCGCCCGGGCGCTGCTCACGGGGAGCGCTTCCCCTGTGGGGGTTTTATCTGCAATTCCAGCCGATGATAAAGCAAACGTGGCTGGGAGCAAGCGGCTGAGTGAGCGGAGGGGAAGGTTCCCCTCAGGACAGTGACTCCTCTGAGAACGGGGAGGGGGTGCGCCTCCCAACGGGCTCTGGGTTCCTGACAGTGAAGTAACAAAAATAATACAAATGCCCCTCACACAAACCGTGCGTCAGAGTGATAAAAACGGCCTGAAATCCTCCTTTCGGGGACTGACCTGGTTATTTCCCAGTCAGGGCGAGCTCATGGGTGAACGCAATGGGCCGCACCTGCCCTGCTGGCAGGAGAGGCCCCGCAGCAGGGCAGGGCCTCAGGCCTCACACACCCTCCTGCTGATGTCTCCTGCCCGCTGCCACCTGGCCAACTGCTCGAGTTCAGAACAACAACAGACATTTTAAAAATAGCTTGTGTCCTACCCTTTGACATTTAAATTTCCCTCCTAGTTTCCTCTAGTGTGACAGCCTGTTAGCAGCGCTCCCAGACTCACACAAACTGGAATGAGGTAAAGATTATGGTTTGGCATGAGGCGCTGTCTGATGATATAAGACTGCTAGCTGTCCCCAAAACTCACAGTTGCATAATTACCTTCCATCTTTTGCCAATATTTTGCTTTTGTGCTTCTGTTCTCCTCAAGCCACTGTCCCTCTGCAGCTAAGAGACTGACTTTTCCTTCAGACCCTCCCTCTTGGCTTTGCTGCTGAGAGGAACATACAGCAGAATAACCTGTTGTTCAAAGAGGGGCAAAGATATTTTATCAACTATAAGACTGGTTTCTTTCTCTCTTGTCCGCCTTTCCTATCTTACAACTCCTTCGAGTTCCCCAGGGGAAGGACAGAGCGTTGCCTGCTCTCCCCAGCACCCATCTATTTTTCTAGAAGAAGGAAGCAGGAAAGGAATCCAACCCAAACAGGGTTTTGCCCCAGGCAGGAAAGAACAGTGTGTGACAACTGACGTGTTTCATCTTAATGCAAATCCAGCTCCAGCAGATTTATGATTAAAATGTAAAAATCAGCAATACTGGAAGGAATTAGTATCGTAGAAGATCTTATAGTCAGAGGAGTTTTGGACTACTTAGAGAGATAAGGACAAGGAGCCTCACCAAGAGACAAATTCATCCCAGGTGTACGACGCTTTTGCTGCTGTGAACTGAGAGTAATTTTCAGAGGGCAGTACCTGAAACATCAAGTACATCTGGTTTACTCTGCTGTAACATGAGACTGAACTTTGAATTTTTATGAACACAGAGAAACAGCTGCAGAAGTTAAAACTCACAATAATCCCTCTCAGTAAAGTATTTGGCCCAAAAAGAAGTATTTAAACTCACAGGCTTTGTGCATCATTTCTCATCTGTGCTATTGAGCTCTGTTGCTTCTCAACACACACAGTGCAATAGCACATTCAGCCACGTATGTAACATTAGATTTAACAAAAGGATAAAACTTGCAAGTGCTTCAGATATTTACATCAATCCCACCTGACATAGCAGGTGGCCCTTCAAAGCACCTGCAGTTTATTTGTCATCAAGATAACCTAGGAGGTCCAAAATGACAAATCGGGGTAGCACCCTAGCATAGAATCACATTGGAAAGAAAAATAGGCCTCATCCATGAAACAGTATTTCACTGCCACTCTTAACATTCATGGTCGCAGTCGTACTTTCCAGGCTGTCAGTGAACTCTGCACAACAGGTTCCAGGCTGTCAGAGGCTGGGAGGAGACAGCCTCTGCAGCAGGAGCTAACAGGATAACCTGCACTGAAGCTCTGAATAAGCTGAGAGGATGATACAAAGTGTTGAAAGTACCCTCCTTAGTGTTACAATATTAACAACTGCCAGTAAAGCACTTGCTGCTTGGCTCAACAAAAAAGCACATTTTCTAAGTGGGAGACTGCGCCTAGAAGAACAGAAAATGTGTCTGATTTCATTTTGAAAGGAGAGAGTGCAGAGAACTTGATTTGTAGCCTGCATCATGCTTTTAAGATCCTACATGATGAAAGCTGTTATTAGACTTTCAGGGCCCAATGCTGGCAATCCTTAATTACACTGAGCAACACTTCATTACTTGAATAAAACCATGGGGATCAGCAGGTCTGTTTGTGTGAAGTACTATTCAGACTGAGTGTTGCAGTTTGGCTTCAGTGCTAATTGCTTCTCCTATTTCTTCATATAACATGAGAGCTCCCCTAAATGCTTTTCCAGAGAAGCCAGAGAGAACATTGTGTGTCTCTTCCTTTTTCATCTAAGAGAAATGCATCATTGCCCTTTACAGTCATTATCAAAATCTGTATTTAAGCCCTGCGAGTGGCACAGTCATTTTTACTGTTGTATTTTGGGCTACTTTCAGTTTTGTCTAAGTTAATATCGTGCAGTAGTTGGTTTGTTCTGGCCTCTCCTTCCATGGTACATACTGTGCGGTAGAGCCGGTCACCGAGTCGTGTTCTGAATACTTGGTTCAAGGAGTTGGATTTTTAGGTGTTGGAAAAAATCAAAAGAGCAGCTCCAGAGGGCAAATTTACTAGGTCAGAGCTCTGAGAAGTGTTACCGAGATCTCCTGACACAAACACAGTTTTAGGCAGTTGGGAACAGGTGTAATATTTGGCCAATTGAGTTTGACATGGCTGTGACTGAACATGATTGAAATCCACTTTAGAGCCCCTACAACAAGAAGATAAGTCAAATCTACCACTCGAAAATTATTTCTTTCATTTTTTTTATTGGCAATACTATGAACTTCTAGTTAATGGTGTAGCAGCTGCAAAACCTCCAGGTCACAGTTACAATTTGGGGAAACAAGCAGAAGTTTTATTTGTTACCCAAACAACCTAAGACTCTGAGATGTTGTTCCCTTTGTCAGCATACTCCTGCCATCAGACATTCTTTTAAAGCATGCAGTGAGGACTGTTGCTTCTGGAGCTGGTTACTAGTGCAAGGGTAGCTGGGCTATGTGAGAGTTCAGGATGTGAAATGAGACAAATCACTTTCAACCAGCACAGCAAGTTTCAGCAGGACTGCAAAGGGACATTTTTCGAGGCACCCAGAAGGAGCTGGGTATCACACTCCTACTGAAAGACCACAAGTATTTAAAAGTAATGAACTCCTCCTTTGCACTTTGGAGGAGCAGAAAGGAACACTAAACAAATAGCGTTTAAATGAACACCAGCCTGCTTTCAAAGTCATTGATGACAGCTCTCAGTCCTGGCCAATCATTTGAAAATATTCACAGCCGCAGACAAAAGCCTTTAAAGTCTCATCTTTACAGTTGGAGAGAAAAAGCCCAGCGCTAGCTTTACTCTCAGGGCATTCCTGATGGACAGTTATCCAGCCGTGTTCCAGCTCTGTGTGAAGTTGTCTCCTGCAAGACTCGATAAAGCGTTTCTGCAGTCATGAGACCAGGCTGCAGGAAGTTAATCCTTGTCATCACCTTTGTGACTCACCTTGCAGTTTCAATTGGACAAATTATTCCTTACATCTCCTCTTCAGAAAAATAAACCACTGTGTTGAGTTGTTAGCGCAGAATGGCTGCCACGTTCCAGCCCGGGCAGATGGATTACAGCAGTGAGTCATCAAATTGAATGTCCAGGCACGATAGCTAAGATTTACAAAGAAGCCAAAGCCTTATTTATTTCACTGGAGTTAAATATCTAAACCATTTACATTCTGCTAAAACCCCTCAGCAGCGTACCTATTACCTGTCATAGTGGTAGCTGCATGTTACATGCTGCAGGAACTTCAGTTTTTCAATATATCGCTTGCTGAGCAATAACACTAACTGCCACATGATTTGCAATGCCAACATGGTTAGATACAGAGGAAAAATCAATGTAGATATAAAATTTTGAATTGGTCTCAAAACAAACAACAACAATGTTCATAGCAAATGTGAATAAATAAAAGTTTCTTTCTTTTCATTTTAGTGTCCTTAAAAACTGTTTCCTCGAGGACTCTGACCCATAAAGCAATCTGAAACAGAGACAACAACTTTTGTTGATGGTGGTTTTGTTTGTTGACAAACCAGAAACTCCAGGAAAAAAAAAAGTAATTACTTTGAACCATATCCATGCAAGCTGCCTTACAGTTTTCAACTGAGACATTTGTATAAATAAATAAATTTGTATAAATATTTATACAAATATATCTGAGTATGTAACCTAAGCAGTGGTAGAGCTGAGATGCAAATTCTTTTCCATGACAAAGACCAGATTATGTCCTCTTGTATTTTTAATATCTTCTGTCTTCCCTCTTCAACACTTCTATCAATTATTTATTCAGTTATGGTCCCTAAACAGCCTAATGAGCAAGGACCTGAAAACATTACGTCAAAAGATACTGACGTAATAACCAAAGAATATATGCAGATGAGGAAAGAGAGCAGCTGGCAAAATAAATAAGGAAATGAACTCGCTCAGTGTAAAATAACCAATTTTGGCATCAGAATTGAAAATCACAACATGTCAGAGACTAAGAGAAACCTTTCAGTTAAATTATTTCCATGTTGAATGGCCTCGGTTAGGTGGCTTCATATTGCTAATCTATTTAGTGTTTTTTTCCTGAAAATGCGATTCATCTTATCCAGCCCCACCTGTATCTATTTTGGAACATCCTTCACCAGTGATTTCAGATCTGCAAAGCTATTTCAAATATTTCCTGTGCTGTGCTGATAAATAAACAATAAACCCACACCTACTGCACTCAAGGTCAGACATCCAACTTCTTCAGATGCCCAGTACAGATGGCTCGCTCTCTAACATGGCACATCAAGAACATCACCTGCTCATAGTGCTCCTTTGTTAAACAAGGTGACCTCCAAGAGCCACTATGAGGTAGAGACTTTAGCCCTTTACATTAGCCATCAAAGATTCAGAAGTTACTGCTCCAGCAGACATACCAAATAGCCTCTGGAAGTGCCTTGTTCACTAGTTATCTCATTGCCAGAGACATCATTTGTCCATATAAAACAGGAAAATTATAAAACGGATATAAAATGAATTACCATTGCAAAATCTGAGCAGAATACACCTCTCTCTGCTGCAGCCCTGCTGACTAGGTAAGGTAACGGCAGTACAGGTTAGGGATATTTTTTAATTTTTTTTTAAGCCAGTGAGTAAGATCCCAAACACACACAGACTACATATTTAATCGGTAGGAAGGTGTTGTTATTACAGCCACATTTGAGATTATACCACACTTTGACATTAAAACTCAATAAGCTTTTAGTTTATCTAATCCCAAAAGACACTCTGTGGGAGACGCCAAATCTTTTTTTTTTTTTTTTGGCAGCGAAATTAAGAATTGAATTATATTTCATCAGAGCAAGATCTACCCTTTCCCTCTGAAGTTGCATGGTTTCATTACATCACAGATCTTCTAAATACTTGTAGCCCACAAACAGCTGCATCATCTCTCTATTTAGCTACAAATTATCTTCACTTACACCAAAAATCTATCATGAATTGGATTAAGTCTCATGGAACTGGTTTGCTGTTTTCTATGCCCTGTTTTCAAGCAGCAGTGGTCTCCTCTTCATCTCCTCCAGAACCTTGAGTGAAACAAGATGTCTGAATTGCTTTCTCTAGTGCCAGGTCAGTGCTTTTACTAGCAGAACAGCCAACTGATTTGGTGTACAAAGAAGGGGACAATCAGATTCATCACTAACTTCAACACATGCAACCCTGGGCCTTGGCGTAAACCTTCTCTGAGAAAGATACTGCGCAATGTAAAGGGGCATCTATCTGTCACTGCATATGTGCAAGGAGGGCAGGCAGATATATTAAAAAACAAATGACAGCTCATTTGACTGAGCAGGCTCTTCTCCTGCAGGCCTTCATACCTGAGATTCAAAAAGCAGTCTTCAAGGTCCTTCAAATAATATTCTACCCAAGCTGATAGGTAAAAAGAAAGTAAAAAGAATTGGTTTTTTTATCATTGTGGTGGTGAAAGATGTTTTCCTTGTTTGTTACTGTATGAATAATTAACTGGTTTAATTATCTTTTCATTCTAGGTAAGGAAATGCAATTGGAAGATGATAAGAGCACTGTAAGTCATCAAGCCTGAGAGCCTCCTCCTGATACTAAACTTTGGCAGAAGGATGCTAAGGGAACTACTCACCAGAAGAAAACGGAACCCATTCTGTCATGCTCTGTCAATGGTGCCATCCAGTTCCTTAACCTCTGGAAAGCACATCTGTCCTCTGCTCTGGAGGATGCCACAGCAGCGATTGACAGGAAGCACGGTAGCCTTATCAGCAGATTAGCTGCTGATTACGTTAAAATTAACCTCCTCCCAGACCTTCTCTGTGCTCCTGTCAGGAACTAACAAGGTAAAATCCCATGCTGCTTGTTTAATACTAAAGAGTTTTATTTTTCCATGTTACAGTTATACCTGTATATATTTTGAGATTTTAAAAAAATGGAGGGGGAGGGCATGTGGAAAATGAACACTGAGATGGGATCAGAAGCAAATTCAGAACAACCAAAAAGCCAAGAGAGATGTTAAGTTGAATGGACAAGATCCTGGGCTAAGTTTATATGACTTATTTCCTTTTCCAGTTGACCACATCTCTCTAAGGCTGTCTTTCCAGATTGGCATCTGGAAGGGACATCATAAAGAAAATACAAACAAAAGCAGAAAGAATGTGGAGGAAAAAATGACTGATACCAAAATTTGGATGAAACTTTCCAATAGTGGACTGAGATAGAAAGGAGAACAAAGGATTAGGTCTGTTGTAAGAGAATAAACACTAATAAAAAGGTGGGACCCAGGGGCATGAAGGAGGTGTATGAGGAAACAGGAAGGATTGGCTGTAGTTGAGTGGGACATGAAAGAAGCAGGCATAACGGGCTAGATCCTCAGCCTGTTTAAATTGGCATTGCTTCTTTGACTCAACAGAGCAGTACAATTTACACCAGCTGACGATCTGGCCTGATAGCTGCAAGTTTGAGGATAGACCATATTCATCACAAGGCTGTAAACCTTCCCCACCCTAGGAAAACAAGAAGCGTAATCTGGTTCCTGAGTTTGCTGTAGCCAAGTGGAAAGGTGCCAAACACCTGAATATCCCATATGTGAGGCTCTTTATTTGGGGGAGGAAAAAAAAAAGACAATAAAAACAATTTTACTGCCAAATAAAAGTGTCCCTGATGCTTTCCTATAGAGAAACAATGACATCCAGTGGTGAGTTACATTAATCACAGGGGTTTTACATTAACCCTACCTCAAGAAATCACAGCTCATACCTGTTCCAGGAAGAGATCATTGCTGTACCCATTACCCATGTGCAGTGCTATTCCAGCCCATGGAGACTCTAAAACTGTCCTTGCTGCTTTCTTTTCTGATAAGCCAAGTGCCTCTGCATTTTTCTGCCAGCTGCAGTTCTGAAGCCCTGCTCTAGGTCCTCAAAGTCTAACAGGGGCTTAATAGTTTGTAAGAGGAACAGCTCCAGGTGTTAGCAATATTATCTTCATGAGCAACTGAAGGCTTCTCAGCAGGGTAAGCAAAATCGAGTTTGCAGTGCCAGCAGAACGAAGAGGTCCCTGCAGATCTGGACCATGATTAACAGTCCCAGGCTGTAGGCATCACAAAACTGCCTGTTGACACTGCTTTGTTTTGTTCACCACTCCAGTGGAGACAGATGACCTTTGGTTTGTTGCTTTTATTCTGATTCAACTTGTCTCCCACTGCTACTTCAGGGACTAACCCCTCAACCCCAGTCTATTCAGGTTCATTTGTATTTTCAGCTCCTTTTTGGATTTGTATTATATATTGTCATCTATGTTTTACATTTTAAAAAATTACATTCAATTGATCCCTTCCTATGATTTAAGCGCATCATGAGCTTTCTGAGGAGAACAGAAGGGGCACTTAGATAAACTGACAGGTCATGCACTCAGCAGCAAGGTACTTGATCCAGAAATGTTCTTGGAATAAACTGTCACCCCACTACTAGTCTGAAGGGTGTGGATGAAGAGCCACTCTCCAGAACTGGAATGATTTATTTCCTAAGTTTGTCCAGAATCCAATCTTTCTAAACTTTGTTTCTTTTCTACTATCTAGGCATCTCACAGATTGACATATCTACCACCACAAGGTACCCTTAAGAGGAGGTGGCGCAGTGGAAGACAACCAGAATTTCTTGTGTATAAGCTCTGGGACAAAAACACCTACCTGGTAGACTTTTCAAAAGAAGCTGGATACTGGATTCCTAACAGGATTTTGTCACGTAGGTACTTTCAAAAATCCCATCAGACACTCAGTGTCATCGTTAAGTGCCTAAACAGTCCACAGACTGCCCCAACTGTTTCTATCAAAGCTATGCAAAAACCTGTGGTAGATCAGATACCAAGGAAAAGCCTAAAGTCCACCACAAGGACTGAAGCCCTGTTGGGTGAACAGCTGTAAAAGCACACAATTAAGACTGATTCTCCACTCTATTTATAACTTTTACAGGCAAGACATACAGAGGAGACAGGGAGGCATATAGAGGAGAGAAAACTTTGCTTAGGGGCACGCAGCAAAGTCTCAAAATCAATGCAATTTCTGCTAGATCGTGCTGTTTGTATACAGCCTTTGGGGATCAGGACTCTAAATAGTCTAGTTAAATGGTCCATGCTAAAATATTTTCCCTGTTTCATTTTTGCTAACTGACCCCTTGCTTTCATATTAGGGAGCAATGTTAATTTGAGGAGTGGATTAGTTTTCATGGTATCTTTCTTATACACCTAACTCACATACTCTCCAGCCCTTTCTTTTTCCAAGCTAAACAATTCTCACTTTTGCACTCTATCCTCAGATGTAAACCCCACCCAGCCTTCTAACCATCTCATGACATGCTTTTGGTGGACTTCCAAACCAAAGAGGTTTCCAAACTGAACCTCCAAAATGTTTGAGGTTTCCCCATCTCTGTATAGTACTTTCCAAGAGCACACTCCCATTGATTCTGGAGGCAGCCTTGAATCAAAACTAACCATAATGCAGTCAGGAACAAGTCTGGCTACTTTTTAATGAGGAAATATGCTCTTAGGAAGTATCATGCAGTGATGGGCAAACCTCAAACACGTTGGAGGTTCTGCTCATAAACCTCTTTGATCTAGAAATCTCACCCAATGGCAAAAAATTGATGATCATGCATGCACAGAAGTATGCCAGCCATGACATGAGAGAGCTATTATCACGGTGGGCAGGCAATGCAGTCCCCACTACACATCCATGCTGCTGACTGGAGCAGTCCTAAGTTTTAGCAAGAAAAGAACATTTCATTACCAATAATAAAAGAAAAAATAACCCAGAAGTATGCAATTCCAGTTAACAATCACCCCTCCCCACCCCATAAACTCCCACTGCAGCCGTATCTAGTAGAGCCAGTTCTAAAGTTGCTCTCAAATCCGCAGCTGCAGAGAGCCCCCGCCAAGCCAGGTTCAGATGCTAATGTAGCTTTAACTGCTCATTGTTCCACAGTGACACAGAAATCATCTCTGCTGGGATGCACCACCCTTTTTTTTTATTAATCTAAACTAAAAGACTTGAACTCTGGAAGAACAAATTTTACTTTTGGTGCATGTCATAGTTCTCCCACTGGGACAAGTCCATTACAGCACAAAGTCATTACAGTCGCAGCTTCAAGGCTGGCTTTTTACTTCAAGCTGCAGAGCCTCATGCTTTCTACATCAAAGACCTGTTGTGTGTTAGGTAGGTGGTAACCAATGCTAGAGAAACAAAGAACTCTGAAACCAAGGCAGAGCGAGAAAACGAAGCAAGGCACCAGGAGCTCTGCGGGTGTGTGCCTGCCCATCTCTCTGCCTCTGCTCAAGGTCCTGCATGTGAGGACAGAGGTGATTTTCATTCACACAGAGAACTTTTTCATTGTGCTGACAAGAGTTAAGGACAGTGAGCCTTTTTGTGCTACAAACAATATTAAACTTCAGGACTTACTCTTCTCAAAGTCATTTCTTTGTTTGTTACACTCGACAACTCCACAGGACATCAGGCTCTGCTGGTTTCCCCCAGGCTCCTCCTCCCCTTTCTTTACATCCCTGTCCCCAAACAGATACAAGTAATAGACCCAACTACCTGAGAGGTTCAGTACATCATCAAAGCGCTATTAAAAGGCTTTTAAGTAAAAACAAAACTACCTCTTGTTTCTGACAAAGTCCAAGAAAACCAGGCATTGCTGTTTGATAGTTACAGACTCTGCACTGTGCAATATTACAGCAACTGCATTAGAAGACAGTCGTGACAGCTCAAAATAGGGTTAGGTATCTGCAGCCTCCGCAAAGGAGCAGGGAAAGTTAGTCCTAAACCTGTTAGAATGATTCCGAGCAAGTGTGAGCAACTGCTATTATTCTGATGTCCAACAGAGTAATATCTTATTTCTAATTTTAACATTCAAGAGGAACTTTTTGTTTGGCCTGGCTTGGCCAGAGAGCCATTGGCAGTTGCCTATGGCTCAAATGCTAATATGTCAGGAATTCAGGTTGGCAACCTGCGTCTCGGCGCACTGATGAGGATGTGTTGTTTCTCAGTGAACTCTCACTTCCCGTCTGCTTCGCTGTCGGCCTGTACGAAAGCCACCGAACAGGAGACTTGCAGGTCATGTGGCTCAGTTCCCGTGCACTGTAGGCTCTTGAAAACTTTCGGTTGTATGTCTCTGTGGCTCCTACTCAGGTGAAACAGAGGTCACAATCAACCAGAAAACTTCTCAAGTATTAGCATTTTAATTTTTTATCTGATACCCTGTGTATATACAGAAAGCTGTGCAAATAGGCTGGAGAAAATAAGACATGAACTAAAGCGAACCTTTCACTGTAAGGTCTGAAAAGATTCCATTAACTTTTTATTATCAATAATATGTAACTTTAGATTGTGTTTTCATCTCTGTTGTCTAGCCAGAGCTAGACTGTGCTCACATTTGTAACTGTACGTTACAGTTTTTCCTTGGTTAACTAAATACAATAACCTTAACTCAGTGTCAGCGGTAGCCCTGAGGGTATAGCTCTTAGTTGCCTAAGACTGGAAGGACTGATAAGGAGAAGATGTTATACCCTCTGTTTCAAACTTTTGAGTAAATAGGAAGCTTTCCAGAGGCAGCCACCCCTTATCTGCCCCTGTAAAAAGTTCACAGCACTTCTGCGAGAGAACTCAGATAAGCCTTGATCAACCTGACCCAACCTTTTGATCCACTGAAGTTGTGACAAGATAACCCCAAAGTACACTAGTGAGATGAGACTGAATCAGCCCTGAAACTAGAGATGTGAAAGACTGACCTCATTTTTCCTTTCTTAGCCCTTCTTCCCATTCCTGCCCCAAGTTACTCAAGTTGTTTAGTCTGGTATTTCCTAGTAGTTTCATGTATTTATTTTAAATAAAATGAAAGAATGAGGTAGCTGTTATGAGTCTTAAGAGGTTCTACAGTCCTCCCTTGCTAGTTAAGCTAAAATTTTCTTTCCTCTCACCCTTCAGATCCCACCTCAATGTGTTTCATTGTGTGGTTCCTCTTTCCACTTAAGGCCTTCATGTATTTGAACTCCTTCACCTTTCCTTGTGCCATCACTTAGTCAAACTCTCATTATTTGCTTTCTATGTAATTATTTCCCCCAATTTTTTTTGTCTCCCTCACCTGATTATTTTCATGGCTACTTAAGCCCCACCAACTCACTCATATCTTCATCCAATTGGAACACACAGAGCTGAACACAATATCCCAAATCCCATGATGCCAGTGCCATCTCAGCAAAAAGCATAATTATCTATTTAATATCTGATTTGCTGTCTCCCTATAACTCACAGGTCATGTCCAATAATACTGCTTCTCAAATCTCTCTGTCTGATTAAGTACTTGCAGTTTCCTTTAGACATATTAGCTACATTTTTCTGAACTGAATCATGTTTGTTTTCTTCTTATTATAGTACTAATCTCCTGAGGCTTCTTTTGTACAAGTGGATGGAAAGAGTTTTTTCCCCTTATTATTGCACAAGAGGGTTTTATGTCTTTGGATGTGTCATAATAAAATGGTTTTGGTAGCAGCAAACCTAATTCCTGTTGTTATTAAACCATAACACACTTCAGGACAACTTAGTCATTGTGGAATAACACTGTCTTGTGAGCACTACGTATACCTTGCAGGAAGTGCTGAAGTAAGAGGAAGTGGGCTAGAGATAGACAAAGAGGAAGGATATACAGGCTGAGTAAGAAACTAAATTCAGCTGCTCTTAATGAACTAGTTTAAAAAAAAAAAAACCCAAACCACTAATCACTAACAACCAATTTTTCTGTTCTCAAAAAATTTTGCAGTGACCCCCCTCCACACAGTTGAAGGACAGCAAAAAGGTAAAATGGTAAGAAAAACTTGATTCTTATTTGTATATATATTTTTGATGAAAAAAATAAAATCCAAACTTTGTCTCAGCAGGGGACCAGTATATGTCCTACAGCAGCTATCGGGGTACTTGGGCTTGACTTATGTGTATTCAGTACATCTCATATCTAAAGATGGGCTTTGGAGGATTTACAGCCAGTCCTGGACCATTTTGGAAACGTATTTTCTTCACATTCAAAGCTGGCCTTTCTTCCAGCCACTCAGTCCTCCTGCCATTTCAAATAACCGCTTGCCAAATAAGAGCTCGTTGTAGTGGGAATGGTGCACTTCTCTTTGGGAGAGTAGGGCAGCTCTCATGCACACAGCCAGCCATGGGTTGTCCCAGGCCCCACAGTTGTCTGGGAATTAAAAGTTTGTCTATCTGAAGACATATATGTATATATATATGTCTTCAGATAGACATATATATATATATACACTGCTAGTTTTCTGTAGTGGCTGGTCTACTGTACATCTCCATCTAGACTTGCCAAACAGCCTTTGACCTAGACAGTGTGAATTTCAGGTTTTGGTTAGAGTGAACTGGTCAGCAAGAAAACCGAATTGACAGTATGGAAGGGAGAGCTCCCCACAACATGCTTAAAGGACTGGAAGGTTATGCTGCTCGAATTTGTTGCAAATCCAGTACCATCTGACAAAGCTGAAAGATAAAATATGGCAGAATGAAAATTCACATGTGAAAAAACATTTTGGTGGTGAGTTAGCCCAGATGCATAACATCTCTTTCATTCAAGAACCCTGGTCAGATCACACAACTCAACTGAAGAAGCTGGCAATGTACCACTTTGTACCTATGAACTTACATGGGCTTGTGGCAGCTGCATGTATTTGTGCACCAGCTGAGTGTATTTATGCACAGAACTAGTTTAAAGAGGCTTATTTTGGGAGGTACCTTTCAGAAAAAATACCCTTGAAGGTTACAAAAGAATAATAACCTGTGTCATAGGAGATGGTACGCACCTCGGCTTTGCCATGAAGCTGAGAGAACATCGCACTTCAGAGTCATTCTCCTTCCTTGCACAGCACTTTGGGAATGCTCCACCATTCATACTGCTCTGGGCAAAGAGTAACTTGGGAGCTAGTGGAGAGGAGAGGAGCTGGCACACTGAGTGCGGGGGAGCTCAGTGGTACACGGACACCAGCACTGCCTGCTACCACTGTCAGCCTGGCAAAATCTAGGCTAGTCCCCGCAACCTGGACAGCTGAGAGGTGTGGAAGCAACAATGAAGGAGAAGGTGGGGAGAGAAGCAAGTAGAAGTAACAGTGGGAGGAACTAACTGGTCCCAGAGAAGTGAAGTGGATCAGGAGCAAACACTTAAGTCAACAAATGGAGGGAGGGAGGGAACAAAGAAGAGAGAGACAAAAATTCTCACTTAACAGTTTATAGCAACAAGTCCTAGGAGAACTCTCTGAGTTTGCATCCCTTGGAAACGAAGCCATCAATAATTCAATCCTGGAAAAGCATCCCCACTCCAAGTCTCGAACAGTATGGATCCAGGAAATATTAAATCCATCTGCCGTGGAGAAAATGTTTTATCAACAGCAAAAAACCCATTTGATTTATTCTCTAGACACTGGGCCCAGACTCAGTCACTAAGCTGTACCATCTAATGTGGTTAGACAACTTCTAGGGAACTAACCTCTTGTTGCCATTACTCACAGTATTTGCTTTTCCCCTATTGCCTTACTCATCTGATTACTCCCCTCTTATTATGGCTCTGGTTGAGTTGATAGGTCATAATTTATACTACAGGCTGAGGCTTTCATGCCTTTGTCGGTAACTTGAGCCAGGGAAGTGAGTTATTCTTGCCTTTGCCTTGTTTCTCCATCTCATTCCTGCTGCATCTGGGAGTTTACCTAGACCTAGAACATACAAACTCTGTAGTACTAGCCATCAGGAGGGAGGCCGATTAGCTTTCCCTCCAGTTTTAGTTACAGTGTGTGTCTACGGGTGTCTTTGGATGAGATTTTGCTTGATACCAGGTATTTAAGAGAAGCCTACAGTGATACAGCACCTTTAGTCCCAAAGTGCTTTCCAAACCATAGATTTACCCACCTAAGTTATCCTAACTAACATTAAAACAGAGGCATCGTTGGAGAAGAGCAGGCACTTTCCCTGCAAAATTGATGCGTAGTGGGCTTTTTCTCAGGCATTGTGTCCAGCCCAGGTCCAGACACTTCAAAAAACATCTCACCTACCTTTGATGCTAGTTCAGGTCAGTTAACTAGCTCCTCCCATGTGGATGAAAGCCAGAGCACGGTTTACACTCGTTTTATACCATAGCCCACTCATGTTATGCAGCAGACACAGACTAAAACTACTCAAGTCCTCATGGAGAACCTCACTGCTTTCTCTCAATGCTCACATGTGCCAGTAGTAGTACAGAATGGTTCTTCTCCATCTTTCTGGGCAAGGACTCACAGAACAGCTACTTTTACTGGGAGTGAAAGGCCATGAGACCCCCTCAAGTTGTGCAGCATGACCCAGCCAGACACGGGGATGGGACTCCCCTCCAGGCTGCAGCTGCACTGAGGTTCCTCAGGTTGTAAAATGCTCCTCTGTAAAATACCAATAACTTCAGCTAATTCTGCTGTGATAACAAAATCAAGAATGAGTGGGGACAGGATCCTACATGCCAAAAATGGCTGCCCTCCTAATATGTGCTATCACATCCCTACCAAAATGCTGGTTACCAAATTGCATGAAGATGTCCAGAAGACAAAAGGCAAAGGTTTCACATGGGGCAAAAATACCCCTCCCCTCCCATCCATCCCATCTCATCTCAAAAGAACCTTGTATTCTTCATCTTCAAAGAGCTTCCCTAGATAGAGAAGGGAGGGCCTACCTTAGCTGAGCATTTTCTTGTTAGAATTTAAAGACATTCTCTGCATCTTGCACCATTAAGAGTTCAGCATGTTCTTTACCTCCGGCAGTATAGGTCAGATCTGGCTGGTTCTTGCCTAGTTGACATCAAAAGAAGGATTCAGTTAGGTAACAGTAAGGTGTAATCAGGTGGCCACTTGAGACACGTTAAATTTCTTCCCAGGAAGGGTTAAAAAGTCGAGCTCACCTGCCAATTTTTCAATAACCAAAGTCTTAAAACAAACAAAACGAAGCCAAAACACCCTCCCCCTCCGGTAGAGAGAAACAGATGAGAGAACTTGAATTAGCCCCACCAACAGGGACAAATGCAGAGCTGGCCCATTAAAACACACTTTACCTGCTGCAAAAATGCCCTCACGGTCTTACGAATCAGAGCAGCAATTCCTAATGTGCTGTTTGAGAGCTGCCATGGCCTTGCCAAGGGTGGTTCCTGCTCGGTGGTGAGTGAAGTGATTATTGTATCTGCAGTCAGCTAGACACTGCACCGTGGAAACCTGGGAGATGAAAGGCACCATATAAATATACAATATTATTACTGCTCTTACTATTATTTCACTGGCCTTTTGCCTTGCTTTCTGGTTGAGCAAGAGAATATGAGTATTCCTGAATGTCCCCAACCCTGCATTTAGTCAAGCCTCGTCTTTAGCACGGTAGACCTTCAGATGTAATTTTTTCCCATCATCTCAGTTCACAGAGCCACAGACCATGTTTCTTTACTTGGTATTAACTTCAAAGTATTTTTCCTTTTAAAAGACAAGTCAATGTTATTTGTTAAATGACTGTTTTGAACTTGGATCCAATATTTTTAGTAAAAAAAAAAAAAAAAAGTTTTGTTTTGTTTTTTAACTGGAAGGAATCCAAACTATCCACAGCTTTTATAACCCAACTTCCTTATGAGTCAGGACATTTATTGCCAGAAAAATATTATTTTAACTTTATTAGTGCAATATAGTAGTGACAGCTAGTGGCTTTCATCAGCGTCATGATGAGCGAGGGAGAGACGCGACTGGCAGGACTTGTGGGAACAGATCCTGTTCGGGGTTTTATTATGCCATTGTTGAGAGTCAGTGGAAGCTGAATGAGCTCTTCTACAGAGTTTACCAAAATTAGAAAATTCTAATAATATAATGAAAATATACTCTAAGATAGGAAATTCTAATAGTATAACACCCATGTGTGATTTCTTCAGCTCACATTTATAGCAAGTAAGATAAAATTCATGACTCCCTTTATCCCAGCTGAAATATCTCATTGTTTGCACTAGAGAGCTCCTTCACCATGAGCTAAAGAAACAATATTCCCAAATTTCTAAATCAATGTTCAGTCCAAGGCAATTTACAGACCATGTAGCCTAAATGCCACAGGCACAGCCCAGCTCCTTTGGAAAGGAGCAGGAGTTGTGCCACAGTTTTCCATAAAGCAAGATCATGTCTTCAGCATTATTTTTTTCAAAGCTGAAGCTCCTCCGCAGGCCTTCAGCCAGGACGCATTTGCATACAGACTTAATTTTACACTTAGTAATACCAAAAAAAAAGTCAAGATTTGGCCTTTTAGTAGCAAGACTGAGGCAGTGCACTCAGCAGACTGGCAGAGGTAGGGAACGCTCGCGGGGCTCCCGAGGTAAGATTGCCACGAGAGTTCGGTAGAAATGTAACACTTCCAGGGCTGGCATGAAAGTTTCTCATCAGCTTTGTAGCTGAAAATATTTTTTATTAACTGTGAAATAGCATTAATATTATATCCAACTTCTGGGTTCCCTTTCTTCTGCTCTGCCTGCAAAATTTAGTTGGGCACAAAAATTGCCAGATGTCCTTTGAAGACAAAGTCGATTATGCTTGTCTGACAATGCTCAACCAGCTGTGGAGCTCCAGGCTATTAAACATCACTGTGATTTCAAATTCTGCCCTAGGTCTTATACTTTTTTCTGTCCCTTTGGCTCAAAAAGTTCTTCATTACTTGGTCAAACTTTCCACGTAGAAGGCCCGTTTCACAAAAAAAGGCTATAACAGAGCAAAAGCTATTAATAATTGTTTTATTTAGTCGTGGACACTCTAGCTACATACAGCAAAGGAGAGAAAATATTGGAAAACTTGTTTTGTATAAGCATATTACCCTGTGCTGGCTGGCTGCAGCTTAGATAGACCGCAGGATGGTTCTATAACAGATGGAGATCTTACATGAGCGTTGCCGAGAAAGCCTGCGTTATGCAAGTGTTGGCTCACGGCTCTGCAGGTGTGCGCCTGGGCGAGTGTGTGTGTAGATGTGCGTGCATGTGTTTGATTATGAAAGGATTTACTTTTCCATGTGCCGCAGTGACAGCACCCCAGAGGAAGTCATAGCTGGGAAGTATCTAATATAATATTTGCACTGCGTCTGCAGTTTGTGTCAGCGTGCCAACGTTGTTGCTCTGCTCTCCCTCCTCGGGATTATTAGGGGGTTTGCAACATTAAATATAATGACCATCTTTGAAGTTTAGACTTAAGAACTGAGACGGTTTTTCCATGTTGGCAGTTAAGTTGCAGCCTTCTTCCACGGATGGCAGGCCAAGGAAACAAACTGTCAGCTCCACATCTGCCTGAAGCACCTCTGCAGAGTCAACCTACCGCTTCCACCCTGCATGAAGCTTCCAGCCCAGCCTTCGCTTGCTGCTTGGCCCCACCTCCATCGTGCTCCTACAGCCAGATGAGGTCAGACCTGGGGTCTCCTCGGGCAAAGCCCCCTTGGGGCAATGCAGCCCCGGCCCCAGAGCCACGGCTGATGCTGTGTGCAGGATCCGGACTGCTGCTGCCCGCAAGGCAGCATTCCCCATCTGCTGGAAAGTGGTGAGTCAGAGCAGCGGCTTGAGGGAGACTTCAAATACTCCAACAGGTCTGGCAGAAATATTTATACACCTGCATTTTCAAATGTGCTCTGCTTTCTCACTTTATAAATACATGGGATCCAGTTGAATGCTCGGCCTAGCAGAGCCAAGCATGCCCCTTTTTATTTGATGAACCAGCTGGTTTTCTGGCCGGTTCTTATAAAGATACTGGTGTGTGTTGATTTTGCAGTTCATTGGGAAAAAGAAACAGATGACAGGTCGTATGTGCATTTTTGTTATGTATATAACTACCACATAGAAAATTCCCTTCAGTCCATTTACTTGTTTACTTTCCATGAAGGGAAGCAGCACATAAAACACTCGGAGAAGGCATGGGAGGTGGACTGCTAACGCTTTTTTAACCAAACAGATGCAACAGCAGTTCATACAGGTGAGATGTTGCAGTGGGTCTGTTTACAGATCACCATGGGCTGCAGTATTGTGTGATACGAGTCCACACAAGGGACAATTGATGCAGCCTGGACAGCGAGCTCCTGCTCACATATTCATTCCTTTGGTTTTGGCTTCCACACCCATGTTTCCATGGGGGAACTGGCACTGATGTTCAAGGTTCAGACCAGGATTTTCAAAGGATCTGAGATAGCCCTTTGTGGCACTAAAATGCCACACCAGTTGGGCAGTTTGTAGGTTGCTTCAATTATCTCCTTCCATACAGGTAGATGAGTCAAAACCCTACCCACTTATCTCCGGCATTGCATGTAGGTGGACAGCAGGCACAGGCTCGTGCTCCTCCCTGCATGGAGGCTTGTCAGGAGCTAATGCAATACAACAATCTCAACCAGCTCATAAAATTATAATGGGATGTCAAGGAATTTATTGCCAAGTCTGAAAAAGAAAAACATTTCAATATCCTATTATGGCCTCTCCCCAGCCCTATAACCTGCTGAGAACTAGGCTTTAAAATGCTATACTAGCCAATCCCTCTGAACTTTGACTTCTATTTGGAGACACTGTTTTTTATTCAGCTATAAATAAGCTGAATTATGGGCTTTTTCAAGGGGGACATGCATCTGGAACATTACATGGAAAACCTCAGGTTAATGCTCTGACAGTTTGTCTAGGCAGTAAAAGGTAATTGCATGTAACGCCACAAAAGTTGTGCAATCCCCATCATGAGGAACTTTGCTTCACGCAAATCACTGGAATTAGACAAGGGATAGGATATACTCCCTGGAGGTGCCAGATTTCATCTTGCCAGTTTTATTCTTACCTTAAGAATACATTTATAATTTAATATATTGTTCTATTTCTGGTTATCTTTGGGGCCGAACTGGAGAAACTAAAGCACTATAAAATGGTTCATCCTAGTAAACATTCACATTTCACCAGCTGCTTGAAATAGTTACAGTATATTGTCACAGCTCTCTGCCCCTTCCATTTCATCAGCACTGAACTCCTTATTTTGTGCAGCAAATCAAATTTTAAAGGTCTTATTTTTGTGTGTGATTTTGATTATATGATTTCACAGCCAAGCCAAAAGGGAGTAGACAAGTTAACAAATAAAGCCCATTTCCCAAAAGAAAGGCTTGTATTTTTGAGCATATCAGATGTAACAATGGCAACGGATGTGCATAAGGCAACATGATAAAGCAGTGGAGCAGGACTAGCCAAAAAGATATCAGTAAGCTAGGAAGTTTTATTTCATTTTGAAGAAAAAAGTAATACTTTCTGCTTCCTTTGGAATTTTACACATCTTTGCATTTCCCTGTAAAAATTTGAAAGCAGCTTTATCTGAAAGCTCCCAAGGGGGTGTGCTGCAGGGACAGGACGTTTGTGTAACGTACCTGCGCTCACATGCTCTTTAGAAGCGAGTGAGTGAGTGAGTGATTCTGTGATTCTATGAATGGCTTCACTGGGGAGAGGGGAGATGCGCCTGGTCTGTCTAAACGCTCATCCTTTCCTTTCAAGTGCGACAAGCAAACAGGGACCCCTTCAACTCTCTTTGTCAGCAAGACAAACCTGGTTGGAGTGGCCCCAAAAATAAGTGAGGAGAACAACCTACTTAATCGACAGCTGAGCCAGGTGGCTGAATACATGGGAGAGAAATCGTTTCCAAGTTGCGTGCCAAGCTCATGTTCTCTGCAGTGGGGCCCCATTTTGTGCTGTGGAAGAGTTAGGACTCTGAATCGCAGTGTCATGGGATGCTTTGGGCAGAGAATCGACTGCTCTTGGCTGGAGGTGCTGAGAGACAGTGCTGATCTTGCTGTAGCTCTGAAAATAGATCTGCACCTGCTATTAGCGTCAGCTTTGCCATCAAAATCCTGTCCAAGGGTGTAAATAACTTACGAACAAGAGAGATTTTGAAAATAGACTCCACTCTTCCTCCCTCTCAAGGAAACAACCCAGACAAGTAGTCCAAATCTTTCTGACCACTCAAAAGTCAAGATGGAACATTGCAAGTGTTAGAAAGAAGGAAGCATAAACCAAACCCCCACACAATTAACAGCTGTGCAATGAAAGCGTGCAACAAACTAACCTGGACTGAATGTGTGGTCAAAGATCCAGGTCTAAATTGACTTGAATGTACCCAAAGAACTACCAGGGCCATTAAATGAGCTTGCATGTGCCAGCTTCTCTGCTCCTTTTCTCACTCTCTCTTTGCCTTGCCTGTGGGTTCCAGGCTTGCCAAAGCACTGACTGTCTCCTCTTTCTGTCTTCTCTTTTGTACCTGCTGCCCTCCTGCCCAGGATCACAGTAGCAGCTGAAGGTGGGTTTTATTCTGTGAATGAAAGTGTAAGAAGGTAATAGAAGATATCATAAGTCAAAATTTCAAAGGCAACTCATCATTTTAAACATTTTTATTTTAAACATTTTTATTCTGGGGTATGACTTGAGCTGCTTGAAATTCAGCACCTGGGCTGCAAAGTAGTTCAACGATGTCTCTAAATTAATCTTCAACCCCTCTAATTTCCCGAATCATATGCCGTTTTTCAAAATCTTTGCTTATAAGTTTAAAATGAGGACAAAAAAAAACCCCATCTACTCCAGGAGGCAGGGAATCTTTATCCCTAGGCAAAGTTGGAGGGTATACATTTGGAAGAGGTTCTTTTTGAAGGTGCTCACAAACTATTCATAAGCAATAGGTTCTGGGATGCTGCTATGAAGGAGCTAGGTAATGAACAGGTATACACGTAAGTAATAAAACCTGATTATACAGGGAATATAAATCCAAAGAGAGCAATAGCAGCTTCAGCTGTATCTGTCTGCTGGTTTTACCTGACTGTGGGCTTGAGGTCACTGCACCACGTGCCTTAAATCTAAATCAGTAGTTTTCATATTGTATGCACAAGTAACATTTCAGTTCAAACTAGTCCCCACCTAGTGCCCAGGTTTTTCTGCTTGACAAGCCACTTTGCTTACTCCAAACTCAGCCAAAGCAGGGCAGGCACCAGCCTGTACGTGACTGGGACAAGCAGAGGGTCTCAGCTGAGAAGAGTTCTCATGCTGACAGCCATACAACACATACACTTCCTAATCAATGGGATCCTGCTTCCACTGGGGATTTTAATATTGGGAAGCAGGCTGGATTTGTGCTGAACTATCCTCAAAGATGGAGAATTAAAGTCATTGGTTTAGCACAGGTAACCTTGAACTATCTCAGAATAAGCTAAAATAAAACTTAGCTTAGGGTTGTGTCCCCATTTACCTTGGACTCTGATGGCCCTGTTGTTCACATGAATGCTGATGCTCTTCTCACACCGCACCACAGCACTGGCTGAGCAAAAAGGACACATATTCAGTCCATGAAGTTTCTGCACAAAAAAATATTGATTTTCCTTAAAAAGAAATATCGTCTCGACCCCTGTTCTATCGCTGCAGTAACTGAGAAGGAGCATGGCCCAGCATATTTGGGTTGTGTCACATGGGACAAGTTAAAAGCTCAGCAATGGGCTCGGGAATTGCCAAAATGTCATAGAGGTAGTGGAAGAAGTAAAAGTCTCGCCAGCTCTCACATGAATGTGTGTTGGCTCTAGTGTTCACGCTGGAAGTCTTTATGTGGCAACTTGAATTTCCTCATTTCACTCCTCTTGTTTCACTTATCCGGTCATGGAGTGAAAAAGCAAACCAAACCAAAAGCACCCAATGTACATGATTAATCACTCGCTCTGCATAACTCACGGTAAATAGCCAAAGGCTAGTCACGGCAAATAATTCACCAGCACTCTGCAAGTGGAAATACGCTCGTATGGAGTGTTCAGCCAGTTCTAGCTAGCAGACTCCTAGAAATGGGTATTTGCAGGAAACTCACCAATAGAAAAAGAAAATATGGTATTTGTTACTGGCATCTTTACCGGTTCTATTATTTCCCTAATATGGCAAAACACGGTAAGGATGAAGCAGAAGGTGCAAACAAACCACGATATGCTCACCAGAAGACCAGCTGGGTACGAGGGTCCCATCCTACCTGAAAGGACACATGACTTTATCGCCTTGCAGGATTCAGACCTCTCAGCAACCACAACTGGGGTAAAATTTTCAAAAGCTTAGCTACAATTCAGCCCCAGACACGGCTCAGGTTTTCAAAAGCGTGTGATACCAGACGTACAGAGCCCTTTTGAAAACCCAGCCATCCCAATTTAGTCCCTAAACGAGGGCTGAACTCTGTTGGAACTAACCACTCAAAGCTAATAACCTGGCTTCAGGCTTGCTATTGTCTCACAGTGGTCATCAGATGCAGGAGAAAAATGAAACCTTGAGGGTGAAAGATCTTATCCAAGATCATCAGCAGAAACGCGTTGCTCTGCAAACTTGTTTTCTAAATGGGCTTCCCTCCTGCTATACCCCAAGTGGCACGTGGCCTGAAACACAGATGGATCAGCACCAGAGCATATATGGCTGTATATAGATCATATATAATGGTGTTTCATTTTGTATTCCCAGCTTGCCATCAGATATTAGGCCACGTGTCTGGTCGTGAGAGAGAAAACTTAAGCCCTGGAATAATAGCTACAAAATTTTCCGTTGTATATGGTCATGGAATAAGGGCCCCTAAGCAAGATCAAGGTCCTGTTGTGGCTGAGTGAAATGATTCTTGTGAAGTCATGAGCAAGCAGATGAGTATCTGAACTGAATCCGAGCCCACATCTCTGGACGAGGGGAAGTTACCCCCTGGCCCACGCTCACGCTCGCTGCTCAGAAACTCGACCCCGGCTCCGGCTCTTTCTCGTGGCCGAGATATTTACCCCACCACTTTGACTGCTGCCTGAAATGGTGTCGCAGCAGAGTTTATGCCAAGGAAAGGATCTGATAAAGCCAGACTTAGTAAAAGGCTTCCACCTGTAGAAAGCTACCAAAGCACAGGGAGAACCCAAACCCACTATTACTGACACGGGCACATTTCAGATTAACAGCAACTGGAAAACAAGCAAAATGTGACACAGAAAAGAGAAAAGTGTAAGGAAGTTCTGCTCTAAGTCTCCTCTGAGGCATTGCTCCCAAGAAATTAGGCTGCTCTAAGGTTAATTAGCCAAATACAGTGTCTATGTTCACTTTCCCTCTTGCATCCATGCAAAATAACTGTGCACTCCAAAAGAACCACAGGGAAAACAAACAACAAAACAACCAAACAACCTACACAGGGAGGTCTTTGTTGTACCTGTGTGATGGTATTGCTTGTCATTGCAACAAAAGGTCACTGAGCAATCTAGGGCATTTTGTCCACACCTTTACACCCCGCGATGGTGTTAAACAGGGCCGCGTCATATCTAAAATGCAGCATTTCTAGTGCAAATGCCTGCAGGCTGAGTATTTTCCCCAAGGATTATGCAAAGTAAGAAGACCTCAGATATGTAAATAGTCGTACAGAAGAGACAATTACAGTATAAGCAAGAAACCAGTTCGTATATGTGGACTCAAAACTGCAAATATCCATGTTTAGGGACTGCCTGCATCCCAGCAAGTGCACCAAGATGAACACTCAAGAGGGCATTGTGTCTATTTTCTTGCCCAGTAACAGGACCAAGAATATTTCTCCTGCAGAAATAAAACAGGGTGCATATTCCCTCTGCTCTGGAAGGGCCACGTTCTGCTTGCTGAGATCTCCCAAAGTGACCTCAAAGCAGTCCATCTCTGCAGCAAACCAGGCCCTGTAAGCGTGGCTTTGAAGGAGAAGTTAATTCATTCTTCAGCAGCACTATTTGCCTTGCTGGTCACGCAGGGCTAATTTTGGTCTTGCTTTCATTGCTGCTCTTGCCCTGAATATATGATTTTTCTCTCTCCATTCCAATTTTCTTTCCAAGCCCTGTCAAAGCAACCAGCGCAGGCATTTATGGCCTTTCCGTCTGCTGAAATGTGATCTTTAGCAAAGCAGAGTTTGCCCTCTCCTGCCTTTCAGGCCTGTACAGCTTTCTCTTAAGGCACCACTGCAGTGGGCACACAGTAGCTTTTTCACAGAGCAGTAAGGATGCTGCTAGTGGAAAGGCAATATTTTTTCAAGGTGAACAACACAGACTCACAACCCAAACTTGTGCCTTTGTCACGGTTCCCAAGGGACTGCTAGGTGCCACCCAAAATCAAAGCTGGGAAGAAGTGAGGACAAGTGCATCTCCAGCAAGAGATTCAAACTGCAGGGCAGGCTCTCCTTTTTTTTTTTTTTAACAAATAAATACACAGATACCTCAGTACTGGGATCCAGTCTGGCACTCTGCTTAACCACATGCTTGCCTACAAAAAAAAATCTCCCATGGGAACACAACCACTTCCACAACAATCTTTTTTTCCAAGTCCTGCTTATAATTAAACTCCCTGGCATAGCATCACCATCTTCTAAGGTCCTTTCCCAGCCTCTTACTCCAGCAGCTGCCCCCAGAAATACGGCAAACACATGCGATGGTGAAGCTAACCCGGCTGCTTGGCAGCTGCCTGCTGCTGCTGTGCCTTGCTCTCTGAGCTGCTCTGGGTTTCCACCGAGCCTTTCCGATGCCTGAGAAGATGCTGTTGCTGTGGCAGACCGCTAAGGAGCACGCTGCTTGATCCTCTCTGTTTCTCTCTTCTTTCCCAGAGCCAGGCAGTCTGTCCTTCCTCAGCATCACTAGAAAATTCAAAAGACCGTGCTGTGTATGGGATCAGGAAGCACGCCTTTGTGGCAGTGCCTTCTCCCTCGCCGTGCCTGCCCAGGCTCTCCCCTCCAATTTTCGCTTGCATTTGGTGCTTTCATTTGGGAATTTGCAAATTTTTGCCAGGTTTTGACACCAGCAGCACAAAGAGACAAAACCAGATGGAGACAATGTGGCATTAGATGTAGAATGCATCAGCTTTGCTTTAAATATACGTCTGAAACACCCAGGGATAGTACCTCCTTCCTCCCATCCTTTTTTGGCCTTACCTCGTCAGAAAAATCTGGTCGGTCAGGTACACACACCTTTTTTTTTTTTAAATTATGTTTCTACAGCATATACAGACTCACCATTTGCTCCGTTTTTCAAGATACCACATAACAATTTTTTCTAAGGTAAAAGATTTGTTGTTCACAGCTTTGCTGAGATAGCTCCGAAAAATCAAGCTAAACCCAGGCTGGAATGAGCTCACCAGCTGAAGCTGTGGAAGCCAACACGGCAAGACAGCAGGAAGGCTTGGGAGGGTGGTAAAAGGAAATTTTTCCCAAGCAAAACATTTTTATTAATTTGATAACCACCAGCATTTTATTTTGACACTAACTAAGATTCCAGTCTAGATACTGGGAAATGGCAGCTTTCTGTTAAAAGCTGAGGGATTGTATTTTTTCTTGATTTTTTTACAACATTCAAAGAGCTTAGAAGCCTTTGCTCCGTTTCTGATGGAGAGTTTCACCTATAAGCAGCATCCACTGGTATGTGTTTTAAAAAATATTTCCATATGCTAAAGGAATGCAAATGGTTGCCAAAGAAAGTGGCTGTTACAGCAGCAGGCTAGGGCTGTTTTTAAAGGAAAAACTGCTGCAGAAACGAGGTATCCACAGAGGTGCACTAAAGCAACACTAACTGCAGTGACCTTGAGATGACCTAGACCTCCTCAGATTACAAAAATGAAAAGGGAGTTAGAAAAATCTGAGGCCAATTAGGCGCTTTTTTTTTTTCCTGGAGACATGATGAAATTTCCTGAAACAAAAACTTTAGCAAATTCTATAAAATACTTCTAGCTTTGGTGGAAAAATAAATTATTGCCTTTTTATCTCCTCATTCCTGAGGCACAGAACTGGCCCATTTCTGTTTGTGCAGATGGATTGGAGGGAAAACACCCAAAGAAGGGCCAAGTGGTGAGATTCTTGGCACGAGCAATTAAGTGTGAAGTTATTCTCAGGGCTGCCTATTTGTTATTGCAGCAGGAATCATTAAGATTATATGGAAAGATATTGTCTGGGAAAAAGTGTGAAGTAAGGACTATATGTCCTGAAATGCGATTAGCGAGCAAAGCATCGTCTGTCCTCAACAGGGTCTCTCTGGACCAGCCATAGGCAGGTGGCTACGCCCAGGTGGCTCCCAGGACACTTGGCTTTTGGTCTGAACTTCACTTTTGAAGCACATCCATTGACCAGGCACAGAGGCAGGAGCCATAGAATCACAGACTGGTTTGGGTTGGAAGGGACCTTAAAGACCATCTAGTTCCAACCCCCTGCCATGGGCAGGGACACCTTCCACCAGACCAGGTTGCTCCAAGCCCCATCCAACCTGGCCTTGAACACTGCCAGGGAGGGGGCAGCCACAGCTTCTCTGGGCCACCTGGGCCAGGGTCTCACCACCCTCACAGCAAAGAATTTCTTCCTAATATCTAATCTAAATCTCCCCTCTTTCAGCTTAAAACTGTTCCCCCTCGTTCTATCACTCCATGCCCTTGTAAAAAGTCCCTCTCCAGCTTTCCTTTTCTCCAACTTTTCCTTTTTCTCCACCCAGCCTGTATTTGTGCTTGGGATTTCCCCGACCCACATGCAGGACCTTGCACTTGGCCTTGTTGAACTTCATGCGGTTCGCACAGGCCCACCTCTCAAGCCTGTCAAGGTCCCTCTGGATGGCATCCCTTCCCTCCAGCGTGGCGACTGCACCACACAGCTTGGTGTTGTTGGCAAAGGTGCGAGGGCGCACTCAATCCCACTGTCAACCCCATCATTGAAGAGAAGGTTGTCTCTTCACTGCCCTCCAGTGCTTCGTGTTCATTTGTAGCCATCCCAATGGACATTCACGGGAGCACACAGTTCCTAGTGGGTTCAAGGTGCTGTGGAGCATCACTCCTGTCATGTGCGGGCAGAAGCTGATCCTGGAGGAAGGTCTGGTGTTCAGCAGCTTCCCATTATCACAGCCAAGCAGAGGTGGGTGTGATGGCTCAGCCTCCACTGCCATCCAACCTGGCAGCGCTTAAGGCCACGTTGGATGGGGCTTGGAGCAACCTGGTCTAGTGGAAGTTGTCCCTGCCCATGGCAGGGGGTTGGAACTAGATGATCTTTAAGGTCCCTCCCAACCCAAACCACTCTGTTATTCTATGATTCCTGTTGAACACGTCCCACATTGGCTCTCTCGGGGAGAGGCACGGCTTTGCCTGGCCTGCACAGGCTGCTGCCCGTGGTGTCTGGGCACCCGAGACACCAGCCACGTGGTGGGAGGGGACTTGCCTCCTGGCAGAGCTGTGCCCTTGGCTCGCAGCTGAAGACAGCTTGTCCATGCAGGGGTTACCTCCTCCCTGAGGACGCAGCCAAGGCTCCCACAGGACGTACATCAGAGAGCGCGGACCCTCTCCTGCCCTGTGCCTGGGTGGGCTCCCAGCCAACAGGTACCAGGTCCTAGAGCCACAACAGTGAGGCAGAGGAGGGCTGAAGAGTCCCTTCCCTCTCTGCTGCTGTTCCTCCATTGACTTCTGCTGACCTCCATCTCCAAGACAGACGGACAAGGCCAGGAGTGCCGGTTCAGCTCCAAGCAGCCCAGAGCACAAGCTCTAGCAGAGCCCAGGGGCAGCATTTTCAACTCTTCACTGTCACGTCGGTCACCAGTGCCATCATTTCAGGAGGCAGTAGCTTTCTCCACCCTTCCCTTGCTAAGCACAACAGCTCCCTTCTTTCTGAAGAGAAAACAGACCCCAACAGCATGATGTAAGCGGGTCTGTCCCCCCACCAATCACTGTGGCTGTCCACTGCCTTCTTCATCCAGGAGGTGCTGAGCAAGATCCACATTGGTTCCTCTACAAAACGGGTGCAACCATGACAGACAAGGCATCTCTGCAAAGCAAACTTTCCCTGCCACCATTGCTTGTGGCAGACCACGGGGCTGCTCCTCACCCTGCCGCTGGGCTGCTCTTCCCACCTCCGCGTCCCCTCTGCACCCCTCTGTTGTCTGCAGGCCAGGTCTAGGCCAGGATCAAATCGAGAGGGAAGGGGGACCATGCCAGGGAGCAGGAGGAGGGGGATTAGAGAGCACGAAGGGTCCTTGGCAGATCACAGCCGGACCACGCACCAAGGCCTACCTGCCCATCTACACCTGCATCTCTCTCTAAACACGAGGGTCCCCATGCTAAACCAGTCAGCCATTTTCTCTCCTGCCCAAGGGGAAGCAGAAGTTTGGGGCAACACCACCCTGGCCACTTCCCCATGCCTCCCTTCCTCACTCGGCGCGATCCCGTTCAAGAGGGAAATGTTTGTGCTTCAATCCAAGTGCTGGTGGTTTGGACTTCTCCTTTCACAGCCGGCGTCTCGTGGCATCTGCTGTAAAGCGTGACAAGGGTTTGCGAGTGAGCCAGGAGCGTGTGCCGAGATAAACGGGTGCCCACAAGCGCTGGGGAGGAGCCGGCAGGACGTCTTTGCCGATGGCTTGCCAAACCAGCCCAGGGGATTTGGAGTCAACGATGTGTCTGTCGAGTCCTCCAAACGCCTTTTCTCCATCGCTCCCCCCCACGCCACCTCCGAGGAGCCGCCGCGGGGTGAGGAGCGCAGCCAGATGCAAAACTCAGAGCTGTCGTGTTTAGTCAGGAAAGACCTGCAAGGTCATCGCGTTCATCTGCCGGTGAGAAGCTTCGCTGTGCCGATACCCGAAACCCCACAGAGAAGAGCCCGCGTTCCTCTGACACGGCTGGATCGCCCGAGCACGAGGGCTGTTCCGCGTTCACAGCCGCCATCAGACAGTAGGAAAGACGATACAGGGAGGAGAGGGTGGTTGAACTCCAAACCTTTCCAGATGCAGCCGTAACCAAACGCCGTTCCCACAGGGCCGACGGTGCTCAGGCGAGGCAGCGGGGCAGCGTTAGGTCATCGCCAAAGAGAAGAGGAAAACTGGTCTAATGCCTCATCGGATACATCCCGTTATGTTGTGCAGAGACACATAAACCACATTGAAAATTCAGTGGAATCTCTCTTTGGTTCAGTTGTAATTTTGACTTGGTAAATAACTGTTTAGAATAGTAAAAAAAAATCTTAATGCTAAAATGAAAGGAAAATCTTCTAAGGATAAAAATTAACTATTTCAGCCAGTGCTAACAGCTTTTAGTGGGCACAAACCACATGTTTGCTGGTAGTGGAAACAACTAACTCAGGAGCGGTCTGGATTCAAATAAGTCCTTCATCCTGCTACAGTACCTGGGGTCAGCCCCGACTAGGCCTTCAAAGAGGGTGTTAGCTATAGATAGGGGTAATTACCACCGATTCTTGTCATCTTATGCCCTGAATTCTTTCTGTTTGTCAACAAAAACCTTCACTGGTAAATAAAAAGCGTTTCTGCAGAAGGCACACCGCACTACCATGAAGATGCTGCCTCCCATAGCAGTATTTTTTCCTGGTATGTAAGCGATTAACAACTGTTTCAATACCACAGAACATAGCACAAATGCTTTTAAGGTATCCAGGGAAAAGCCAGAGCTTGGAAAAGCCAACGAGTGCTCCAGCCCACCCCACCCCAGAGCAGGGGCACGGCGAGGCTGCAGGAACGTGGTGTCCGACGCTGCGCAGGGCGCCCATAAAACCTGCCAGTGACACAGAGCACGGCACTTTGCTCGGCCGGCTGGGCCCTCATCACAAGAAAACGCCGTCAAGCCGCGACAGAGCAACCAAAAGGCACTTTTAGCATCCCCGAGGGCGGGTTTTGAGCAGCACTGTTGATCACAGCCTGTTTCAGTGGTGCCTGTGTCTGGCGCATGGTGCTTTTTCTCTCCGTCTCTGCTGGTGCAGCAGCATGTTCCAGGGAGGGCTGCAGTCCTGGAGATCGGGTCTGGCCTGGGGATTTTAGGAAAAGCACTGTTAGAGGTTGGGAGGAGGAGAGAATCTTTCCTGAATTTATTTTTTTTCATGATTCCTATGCTCTTTCTCTAGGAGAAGTCGGCCCTGAGGCTCCCCGGGGCACTCAGGATGGGCAGAGCAGCATCCACAACACCCCTCTGCTCCTGGGCATCCCCCAGGCTCTGGGTGCAGTGCAGAGGAAGGTCCAGGCCCTGCGTGGACGTGCTCCACCCATCCACACTACCAGCGATGCCGCGGTGTTTGATTCAGGCTGGAAACTTCTGGCTGTCAGAAATCCATAGCCCAGACTGTTACACACCTTGAAAACAAGGACCGAGGCCTTGATCCTGCTCCAAGGGGATATTGTGGTTGGTGCTGTAAAAATACAGATGCTGAGGGCATGAATCTGGACTCACTCTCTTGGAAAAGCGCCAAGAACTCCATCCTGTAACTCACTGTCCACATGAACCAGGTGGCTCCCGTGGGAAACTCAGCCTCTCCCAGGACTAGGTGCAGCATAAGGAGTTGATGAAGGCACCGGCTCCACCTATGCCAGGATTTCCTTCCACCTGAACGAGTCCAGTTCTGAAATCTCTCTACAGCTTTCATTTGTTCAAGGTGTTGGTTTTTTTTTTTTTACAAAACACATGGGAATTTCACCAACCACATTAAGAAACATCTTTCCCATAAGTTAACTTCCTTAGGAATGGATTATTTTCAGTAAAGCTATTAAAAAACAGAGAAAAAACCCCGTAAGATATCAATTTGAATCCTTTTGTCCCTATTACTTCTCACTTGCAGGAACCAAGTGAGCACAGCACAGGAATGGTCAGGCAACAACTGGAGGAGCTTCTTCCCATGGATGCAGATAAGATGGGGCCCAGGCCAACAGGTCAGCTTCTCCAGCGGAGAGCCAGGTGACCAGCACGGCATATGTCAGCCCTTACCCAGAGGCAAGTCCCCTTTAAGGCTCCCAGTCCAAGCCCCAGCGGCTGCTTGCTGGGGAGTAACTGCTGCGGGGATTCACCCTGGTGAGAGCTGGAGAGAAGAGCAAGCCTCGCAGCCACTCACCACAGCCCTGCCCGAAGAAACTGCGTCACGAAACTAACAAACAGCCACGTGGGACTTGGTCAACAGCCTGATCTGTTATTAAAACGCAAAGCATGAGTGTTCACAGCAGCTTCTTTCCCTCCTCTTGTGAACACCAGCTCGCTCATTCGAAAAATAAACAAGTACACAGCCCTGAAGCCCTTCCTGGGGAGCCTCGGTTACAGGCACGCTGGGAGCATGTTGCACCCGCCCACGGGAGGGCTCCGAGGGAGCTTCACCTCTGCACAGTCAAGGCAGTTTGCTCTACCCTGACCCATATAATTTTGCTCTCTCCAGGGCACTGCCAGCCCCCCAGCAAGCAGGCTCGGCCCAGCACCCCCGAAGGGCGGAGGGGTAAGATCTGTGGATGCTTTTGGCACCGGGAGGTTTTGTAACGCTCCCTGCACACGTGTCTGCACGCTGCGCTGTAAAGCTTTGGGAAGAAAGGCCACCGAGTCATTCCAGGTGCTTCCTTAAGCCAGCCCATGAGATGACTTTGGAGAGGGACTTTTCACAAGGGCGCATAGTGATAGGATGAGGGGGAACAGTTTTAAACTGGAAGAGGGGAGATTGAGATGAGATACTGGGAAGAAATTCTTTCCTGTGAGAGTGGTCAGACCCTGGCCCAGGTTGCTCAGAGAAGCTGTGGCTGCCCCCTCCCTGGCAGTGTTCAAGGCCAGGCTGGATGGGGCTTGGAGCAACCTGGTGTAGTGGAAGGTGTCCCTGCTCGTGGTAGGGGGTTGGAACTAGATGGTCTTTAAGGTCCCTTCCAGCCCAACCATACTGTGATTCTACAACAGACCCTTCGAAAGAGTTATTTTGCAGTTGGGGAAGTACCTCCAGAGTCACCTCGCTGCCGACAACCAGCTCCTGCTCTGTTAGAAGTGACATCTGTAGGTCTGTCACTCGGTGCGGGTGTGCTACTGCTGCAGCATAAAAGCAACGGCACTGAGGCAACATGGAGTAAAACATCTCCAGAAGGGAGAAAGGAGGCACCACGGGGATGCTGGGCCGAGCTCCCAGTGGGTCCCAGTCACCCCACCTGGCTGAGAGAGCACCAGAGCTTGGGCAGTAAATGGGACAGGGGGTGCAGAGCTTAGCAAACAATTAACCTTGGGGGAAATCATGAGCTGTAACTGTACTTTTAAGAAAGAATTCAGTTAGCAAAGCTTTGCTATGGCTTCTGGCTGTCCTGACGCTATTCAGGACAAGGCTGTACCCCGTCCCTTACCTGTTACCGTACACACGGAACCGGACAGGAGGGCAGGGGCTTCCTCCGCATCCCAGTGCTCCCTGCACACGCTGGTCCTTGCCAGGTCTCCCGTCTTTGCAGGTTTTCCCGCTGGGCCTCCACACCCTCCTTCCCGCAGCCCCGGCTGTCCTGCTCTCCGTCCCCACTTGGGTCTTCTCCATCTCACAGCTGCTCAGAAAAAAACAAAGCTTCTGGAAACAGGGAGCAGCAGAGGTAAATGAGGAGCAGGGGGCAGCTGGGAAGAAAACCCACGCTGCAGCAGAGGAGGGGTTCAGCGAAGTCAAGCAAGAGCTCAGCCCTGGAGCGCTCAGCTCTGCACCGCCGAGGAGAAAGCTCCAGGCTGGACCGTTTGTCACATCAGGCCTAAACCTCTCCTGCTTAGCCCACCAACACCCAGCCCGGTGCTCTCCCTCCCATCCCCTCCTCCAATCCCACTTGCCATTGATTAATTTGACTGAAGTGCGTTTGTACCCAATTTGTACAGCTCCGACCTCGGCAGCCAGCCCGGGCTGAGCCCAGTGGGGTTGAAGAGGAGCCTTTCTCCAGGCAGCAGGTTTGCCATGGAGCTGGTGTGCTAGAAAAGCCAGGAGTGAGTCCCCACGTGCACAGACACGTGATGGCAACCAGTCCTGGCAGTGACAGAGGGGCGGCCACTGCCTTCGGGTGACAGATGAGGCTGGAGAACCGCACGCTGGTGGGAAAATCAGAGCCTGGAGAGCCACCGGCACCAAACCTTCTTGCCAGAGTCACGGCTCAAGTACGGCAGCCCAGCCCGCTCCAGCGTCTCTTCAGACAAGAGTTTTAAAGGAATCTCATAAAAATAATTTGTAGGTCTCTGTCGAGCACTGCTCCCCTCCCATCCTCTCGACAAACGATGCCCACAGCCGTGCGAAGCCAGCACACCCACCACTGCGCAGAAGATGACCTACCACACAGCGCAGCCGGCTGATGAAACCCCGCTCCCCCCAGCGCAGGGCACTGCGGCACCTCGCACGCACCCACCGCCTCATTTCTAAGCACAAACCCTTTCCCAGCGCCTGGTCACCAAAAGCGATCGGCAGTGGGGACCGAGAGCAGACCGGGGTCCCCCAGAGCATCACGTAACACAAGCAGTGAAGCCGCACGTGCTGCCACGCCGGGGCAAGGCAACGAGCGGGGCCAACCCCAGCCCACTGCGGGGGGAATGGCCACGGCCACCCCGTACCTTGCAGCCTGCGAACCCTCCCTCGCCTCTCCTGAACCGGGGCTGGCTGGTCCCCAGCTCTGCCCTCCAGCGCTGCCCTCCTCGCCCGCACGCCCTCAGGGTGTTTCCCAGCACCGGGGTTACACGGCGCCCAGGACAGCGCATCGCTCCCGACCTTCGGAGAGAGGGAAGAGTCCAAAGGGGCCCCAGAGCACACCAGGATGGGGGGAGCACCCGGCTGAGAGGTGCCTCCACAGCTTCCCTCTGAAGTTTTCTGGTGGGAATTAACAGACGACTGTTAAACAGGCCACAACTGCAAGGGAAAAACCCAACAAACCAACCCAACCCAAAGGCCACCCAGGTAAAAGATGGAATTTTAAGGTTTGACCTCAAAGTTTATACTCCAGCTTTCAGCAGATCTGTCACAGAGCTTTTATGGCTTATTTGGATAACGACATTCAGCAGGACCTTCACAAGCCCTTTAAAAGTTCAGCGAAGCTTCACTTCTTACAGTGCACTTCCAGCAGAAAATACGGGAGATTTTACTTGCTTTCCCCTCACTGAAGCGCAGCTACAACCTGAGCAGCAGCAAAGTTGCTTTGAAAATTTGAATAATTTCAGTGTCAGAGGGGGCCAAGAAGAATAAAAATCTACATTAGAGAGACATTTTAAAGACTGAATTTGCCAATACTTAGCCAGAACTTTGTTCATATTCTTAGCACAGTTTATACCACCTTTAAAAACGTTTCAGGTTAGCGCTTCCAACACGCACCTTCCCAAAACCACCACTGCCAGGAGATCGCTGGTGAGCCCCGTGGCCGGCGTACAGTCGGCTCAAGCCCCGCAGCGAGGCCAAAGCACAACGATTTAACACGTTTTCACCCCCCGCTGCCCTCCCAGACCTCGACCAGCCAGAACAAGCCTGGCCAGTGCCCCCACGCTAACGGCACGAGGCCGCAGCAGAGGAGCGGCACAATCCATCGCTGCTGGTCTGATCCTTCAGAAGGGAACAGGAGGAACTCATGACCCAGGCAGCAGTGGCTTCTCAGAATGTTTGAGAGCCAACTTAACTCACAAATAAAACTACGGACAGAAGACCAGGGGATACAGGGCAAAGATGAGAACTTTGCATCACACTCTCACTAGTCACAGCACATTAGCTAAAGAAAACCCAAGAAAAAGTTTTTCTGGAGACAGAGGTAGCACTGGAAGACCCTTTCTCTGCTCAGGGCATGAACACAGATTGCTTTAGCAGCCAAGGAAATGGTGATATTTTAAAAACTCTACCTGCATTCTTGATAAAGGAAGAAAAAATCCTTCTCGTGACGTTTCTCCCGACGCAGCAAAGCGGAGTTCAGGGCCTCCGAGACGGGTGAACTAGCTCAGCTCTGGTCTCCACCGCGTCCTCCCCAAGCACACACTGCAACAAACTGGGGGGTAAAAAGCCATCTCAGCACCGCAGGCGCCCAGGCCAAAGCCGGCCGCTGGGCCACTGCAGCCGCGTTTGGACCCCAAACGCTTTGGGGCCCGGTGGCCATCTGCCCTGCACTGGGTGCTGCCAACGGCTGGGGCAAGGAGCACGCCGGCACCATGGCCCAGCACGGCCCCAGGGGACACTTACCCACGCCAGCGCGCCGAGCTCGCAGTAACAGACGCACGATGCCGACGGCTCGTTAGATGACGTTACTTATCCATTTATTTGACAAATTAAGTTCAAACTTTTTTTTTTATTTAGCACATTCCACAGTACAAAGCTTTAGATCATGAACGATATCTGTACAATTTAACAGTTTCAGGGAACTGTTCATACACCAAATTTCCAAACAGATAATTGGCAAACATAATTACAAGTTAGAATTAGACTATCCCAGTGCTTTGGAACATTAATATAGCAGTAATGTACAGTTGCTCAATTAATGGTTAGCAAAACAAAGTCCAGAGTGCAGCCAGGATCACCACCGCTAATCCCAGGAGTCGGGTTCCTCGGCGCCCGTCACCCAAGCCCACCGCTATGTTACACAACGCACAACGAGTTCCGACCGCGTGTTCAAACACCACCATCTCCCAAGGAAAACCGTGAGCTGAAATCTTACACGTGCATTTAAAAAAAAAGACTCCGTTCTTCGGAAACCAATTACCTTTTCTTCAGGGCTGCAACAGATTTTTTCCTTTTTAAACAGTTTAATATTAAAGCTATTAGATGAGAAGGGTAAAGTAAGACACTTCCACGAACTACTGTCAAGCTTACAAAAAAGTGATCTTACGGACGCTTCGGAGCGTGGTCTTTCATCTTCTGTACTTCATCACATTCAGTCATCTCGATGAAACAAATATTGGTGTAGTAACACGGAAACGGGAGTTTCACTTAAACACTGATCCCAACACCTCTCTCAATGTGAAGGGTGAAGAGGAGAAAACCTTAAGTCGCACTTCTGTAACGGTTCGGTAACGCCACGACGCCTTCTCTGAAGTCACTTGACATGGAAACGATGCGTCCAACCACGCAGGTACCGCGGGAGCGATCCCTCGGCCACCCCCTAACCTTTCTGATGGGAAGAGGGAAAAATGCAAACCCAAGAAAGTGCTGCCAGAGGACAGAAAAAAAAAATACACGATGTACAAACGATCAAAGGAATGACAACACCTTCCTGTGCCAGCACACACCCTCCCCAGGAAAAGAGGCTGGTTTCACGCTGAGCTCGACCAAAGCATGAAAGAAAAGCCACTGACAGGCGCAGTCACACATGGCTAATGCAGATAAAATATTCACGTTTGCATTTATCCCTGTCTTATTCTGACACAAGAAAAATGCAGTAGCATTTATGTGACCACGTAAATTAGAGGGGACACTATGACAACAGAAGAAGAAACTATTGAAAGTTCCTAAGAAAAGCATGGGAACGAAGAGGAACCACGACCAGGACATGGCAAGGTGGTCACGGCTGATAGCCACGGAAATGAAAACTAGCAGGGTAATCAGCGTGGCAAGGAGAGCACTGACTTGAAGGGACCTCCCACTCCACTGTAAGGAAGTGTTACAAATCAAACATAAATAAATCTCACTTTGGCCCATGGCGTCTTCTCCACGGAGCAGCCAAACTAATGCTAGAGAAGGACACCAGCAGGCGGTTGTGAGAACCCACCGGTGCCAAAAGACAGCTGTAAATACTGCGGCACAAAAATGTAAGATACAGAACATAAATTAAACATCGTTTTAATTTTTAAAAAGTTTAGAAATTACATTTTAAAATATGTAGTTCCCATTAAAAAAAAAAAAAACAACAACAAAACCAACTAATGAATACTGAAAACCTCCTGTTGCAGAGAAAAATATCTCGGTAACTCCTGTTGACCCCGACAGTGCCAGTAGTTTGAACATCCTGCTGCCAAGTGCTACCACCTTCGGTATTAGTGTGTCGTTGCCAGGAAATCCTGGCTGCCAGCACGCGGAGGTCCCGCTGTTATGTACATTATATCTACATGCTTATACAGTATTTGAAATGAGGCAAGCACACATGGAAGGTTTTACTATACCAAACATTAGGAAGCGTAGGACGGCTGTAGTACAGAGCACAGGGAAAAGGAAAAGACAGTGCTATACACAACTAGTTTAGATAACCTAGCCTGAATTACAGGTAATCTTTAATTTAAAAGAAATTATTGGTGCAGAAACAAGTAAACTGTAATCCAAAAATATTACTGAGCAATTCAGAAATATTTCTAAGAGTCCAACGTACACTCCTATCAAACGAAACAGGCTCTGAACCGGTCATGAGAGTAAAGTCTAAAGGACAACGGTGACTCTGAAAGCAAAGCTCTGTACATTCTGGGCATGTGTTTGGCACCCAAATTTCATTGGAGAATGTTTGTTTTTTTCTTTAAAGTCAGACAAAAGTGCAAAGCAATATAAATTAGGCCAAGTCCTTTCTTGACTTCTGGTTTATTTCTGAAAAACAAGCCATCGGAGTTCAGTTTCTACAGACGATTTACACGTGAAGCTTTGGATTTCTCATTGCAGGGAAGGACAGGCTTCTGAAACTCATCTACTCGAAGTCAGTGAATTCGTAGTCAATTCAAAGACGACCACTGAGAGCAGGAAAGACTAAGAAATTTAGATATAGAATTGTGCTGCTTTGCATCTAACAGCATCTAGAACCAATTCTGACTTTAGCTGTCAATCAACATCTTCAGGCATGTAGTAGCCAAAAATCCAGTAGTTCAAGACTGTGAAACCCTGAAAAAGACAAAAGACAAGTTGAACTGACGGAAGGTACAAACCCAAAAGCAACATTTGGAGCTGTCTGGAAGCGATTCGGCCCACACCATCTTTTGCACAGCAGGCTGAAAGGAAAAGGGCAAAATACCTGCGAGGAGGAGTGCAACAGTGACTGACACGCTAAGGGGTGTTCGCTGTTAATACTTCCCTCTGTGCTGGAAGTCCTTCCTTCGAGGAGAGATTCACCCCCACGGGCCGCTGGCTTCCTTGGAGAACACGCTCGGAGTTCAGCTGAAGAGCAAGATGCTCAGTGGCACCAGTCCTTGGGGGGTCACCTATAGGCTGCCAGTTCTCTCACACGCAGTAAGAATCAAAAACCCTCTTGGGGACTAACGGGTGAACCACCAGCTATAGTACTGCTAAACGCTCAACGCTATTTACTCAAACACTGACCTACCTACAACGGCGAGGAAATTTTCCTTTCTTCTCCACACTGCAGAGGAAGTTTTGTCCAGGATGCAAGTTCAGTTGCTTTAATACAGGAGTTTTTAAAAAAAACAGACAAAAAAACTCCAGTAGGTTTATATTTCGCTTACCTTTTCCAGCCCCACGACTCCATTATTAGCTTGGAGGCAGTGCAAGTTCTTAATGCAATTAAATCTGGACTTTGATTTTACCTGCCACTTCCCCAAACCATTTCTGGGGACTACAGAGAACTACCCTCTTCTGATATGAAATTCCCATGAAAGCTTAAAACATCTTTTGGCCCTTCCCCTTGATTTCCCTTCCCCCAGCCCAATACCTAATGCTTAATACAAGAATATTAGACTATCATATGGTAACAATTTTTGTCATGTTACAATAAACAACGGGAATTCAACAGAAAGCAATAAAGCTCTCGCAGCCAACTGCCAGGACTGTCAAAAATGATCCGCTTTGAAGAGGCACAACATTGCAAGCCTTGTAAAAAAGTGTACAGGGCTGCTTCAAAATTCAGAAAACTCTAATGTTTGAAAGCACATAAAACTGTTTCATTAAATGTCATAATGAAATATTAGCTGTTTGACCATAATTTTATGTAGATTTATGGTTTTTGGATGCTGAAGTCAGATAAACCTGTCAAAAAGTGACATCGCAGCATCTCTCCTAGATAGGAAACAATTACTAAGGGACTGTCACCACCAACACCACCAGCTCCCAGGATACGGAGGTCTGCGTGGTCTCAGTCGTGCGTCATGGGACAAGTCAGACATAAGCTGTGCAAACTGTCACGTGTGCAGGATCTGAAGGGAAGAGCGCGCTGCCAAAGGCATTCCGTATGTCACTGACCGATCTCAGGGACAGTGGGTCTTGTTGGCCACGTGCGCCCAGAGAGGACAGCGAGACACCGGCATAGTGCTGGTCAAGTGAATTGATAGAAATTTTATTCAACTCCTAATTTCTTTTGTGCTTAAGACATGCTATGCATAGCTTTCCCATGAATCAAAACTAATAAAAGCAGCTTGCCAAATATACTTCTGTAATATTTTTAAAAACAAAACAAAAAAAAATTGTCAATCTCAAATTATCTCAGAGTTAACAGAAGAAAGCACTGGTGAGGGATTGTTCCTGAAACTACTGCCGTCTTCTCACGCAGACTATTCTATCTGCCTGAAAAGGCAAGGAGGAAAAAATAGAATTACTCAGAAAGGAGTGAAAAAAGTTTTCCATAGAGAGGGAAAAACATCCAACTTCAACAAGCCTTAGGGTCTCCACAGCAGAAGTTCACCCAAGTATGGACCCAGGTGGCACAGAAGCCAACGGCAGCACCCCTGACTTAAAAGGAGCAGGACAAAGTCCCTGGGGACGTTACCACCAGGGACAGCACCCAGCTTTCCCCAACAGGGATGCAAGTATGTCCTCCTGGATCAAACAAAACCACTCTGAAGTGGGAGTCACAGGGAAGCAGCGCTGGAGGACGTGGCTCTTTGGGTAGTTTCAGGATTTATGTCCCAGAAAGACGTGCCTTTAGCCACTTCCCCACCCTGGGCACACGGCCAGTTCAGCAGCTGAGCCTTTGCAGATCTCTGTTGTCCTACTGCAGGCAGGGTAAGGAAGCCCGTGAGTTTCACTAAACTACCCTTGCAGTGGCGTTCTTAATAGAACTTTCCCTTAAAACCACATTTTAACTGCCGATTCTGCACACTAGCTCATCATCGTAACATAAGGCTTCTTCCTTAATCATGGGCTTAATTATATTAAGTTAATTACAGATTCAGAAAGACAGATGACTCAGTCTGGCAATGGCCAGCTTTTTGCTTTGACCCTCTGTGAAACGTAACGAGCCAACAGATCCAAGTGTCACCCCCCAGAGAGGACATGACCTTGGCTTCTTTTAAAATGAGTAGGAAAGGCAGCCAACACTTTCCTGAGGAATGCTTACAGGTGAAAGAAAACTTAATTTTTAAGAACCAGCATGTCAAAGCGTGTCTTCACAAGGGAAGGCATTTCCTAGCCAGAAGCAGAGATCCTACAGAAGGAGTGGAAAAACCTGAGGAACTCATTGCCACAGCAGGGATAAACAGATAGATAATGAAAATCCATGCTTACATGAAGAGAGGGAAAGCTTTTCCCACAATATTTAAGCAAACTACTAATTATCTACTTCCAATAAACCAAACCCTTCCTGTTGGGGCAATGTTACTCCTAACTCCTCTTGCTGCGGTGTCTCCGCTTCCTCGGCAGCATCCAGGCTCAGCACTGGCAGAGACACGGCGCTGGCGAGAGGGGCGACTGCTCTGCTTTGGTAAGGCCATTTCTGTGTTTCCAGCATTCACAGCTATTTATAGCTTGAAGTGCAATTGTTGGCAGCGATATAGATGACATAAGGAAAAGAATCCCCTGTCCTAACAAACAGATCTACAGCAGAGCTGTTACCCGCCGTGCTCTGAGCACTGGATGAAGCTGACTTGCAGAAAAATGGGAACAAACCAGGCGAAGTTCCCACGCTCCATTTCTGACAGCTCCGAGGCGTCACGATGCCGAACACGATGTAATTTCTAGTTCTGAAAGCTTCCCCTGCTATTTGTGGTTATCACAAAACTGCTCATTTCCGATGAGCATCTGCCCAAAGATCACACAGGCATTCAGTTTACTGGAGATGCATTACAGCGCTCCCTGCAAAGCTTCACGGAGGGAGCAGATGCATCAAGATAAAAGGCTCTGATTTCACAGGGTATCTGGAACACCTGTGCAATACACCAAGTCTCCTCAATGTTGTAAATATGTAATAACTTTCCATAAAATACCTGAAGTACCCAATTATAAACAGGAGTGATTACAGAAGGGGGTAAGATAACATGACAAGTTTTATAAGCTGAAGCATGACCATATAAAGGCTAAACAGTGTAAGCAGTGACATAAATAGTTTATTTTCTTAAGGAAAATATCAGCTTGTTGTTTTGACTAAGCCAACCTGCAGGCAGAGTGGTAATTTCAGATATTTATAATACATCCAACAAAAAGAGAGAGACTTACCTTCTGAGGGTAGTAAAGTGCAGACTGTTATCTGGAGATGTAAGTGTATGTTCTAGATGGAGAGCGGGTCTCGTTCTGGGCACTGGGTGGCACATTTAAGAAATCCCAAATCAGAATTGTATCGTCATGGGAACTACTAATGATCTGAAATTCATCGAACTGGAGTCTAAAGACACGTCCTGAATGTTCCTGTGAGCAATACGAGATCAGTCAGCACGGCAAGAAGAGGTAACCCTGCATTACACTTGTACTCACACGCCTATCTGGACACAGAACGGTGTACTCAAACGCTGCTCAGCTGGTTAAGGAACCCTTAGCTATAATTACACTTCAGTTTAAGAAAAGCTGATTTTGTACATAAGCTTTTTTTCTGCAAAACACACGGCTTCCAAACCCAGTGCTTGTAAACCCTGAGCCTCCCACGGAGGGGCCAGCCGTGGAGGCTGGGATTATTAAAGACAAAAGCAGCCTATCAATCAAGCAGCAGCAACTGAGAAGCTTGGCTGGCGCTGACAGTCTGCCAGGGCTCCTTCTCTTACGCAGCATTTGCATTCACCACTGCTAACTCCAGTTCTGTCCAGCCCTAACACACCACGTCGCAGCTCAGCCAGAACGCACTGCTAAAGGATCGTCACGAGTCACTTACTAGTCAAGACGACTGTTCAAACGCTGCCATAAGAAAGGGAGGTGGAGGAGTACACGCTCCGTCAGCTCTCCCAAGAAATCTCAAAATGGCACTAAAAGGCCCAGAAAAGGCTCTCCTCTCTGTCCTGCTTATCCAGTTTTAATACCTTTAACATGAGTACGCTGCCTTTACTGGAGAACTAACCGAAGCTGCCAGGCTGATCTCCAAACCATAACCTGAGCTACAGTACACCCACAGAAGGGGAAGAATCGACTTTTTCAGTAAAACTAAATACGCCGCATTCACATGGAATAAAAGAATAGTTAAATCTAATCTCTGTGCAAAACCTGCTGAACAGAAAGAAAAATCAGAAGCATTTCTAGCCATGTAAGCACATGTAATAGCTGGGCTGCTACGACCTTGTCAAACTGACTCCTGAAGTAAGATTTCATGGACATTTCAGTGAAAAGAACAATGAACTCATTTCCCCAATCTATTTTTAATTAAGCCCACTGTCATAAACCAAACCCCTCGTTTCAAAGAAAAATACGACTTAAGCAGCAGCCTTAAATCTGATAGTCCTCTGAAGTGATTAGAGCTCCTGTGGTAACCCGCTTGACTCAACCTCCCTTCCCTCTTCACACCCCTCCCTTCCAAACTGAAGGGTTAGGAGAAAGCTTTGGGAAAGGCTCACAAAATTCCTCCCCCTTTTTTAATATGAGGAAATTTAAAGCCAGCCCTACAATCATAGTAGGGAAACACCAATACCTAGAATGATTTGATACAGTGTCATGCCTTTTTTTTGAGAGAGAGTATCTGAGAATTTCAGACTAGAAAAACCTGATCTTTCTTTTAAGCTCAGATCCAAACCATTCAGGATATAACAATATATCAATTTTTCTTCATTCTTAGAATAAGCAGCAGCCTAGACTTTATAAAACATCCTGAGTTTCTCACCTATCCCACTATAATGTAATAAAATGCCTCTCACTTACAAATTAAAGATTTCCAATAACCCCAAATGAATTAATTTTACATACCACTAACGTACGCAAGCATAATGTGCTTGCTGGGGCACGAGGGTCAAGAGCAGCTTGCAAGTCCCAAACTTTAATTTTGCTATAAAATAAAATAAGAAGGTCATTATGAAAGCATTGTTTCAGGTATAAGCCTAGAAGAAACACCTAAAGCAATGGAAATCGTGCCAGATTTTCCCTACAGCTGGTTCATCAGGATCAAGCAAGATGTTAGAATCTCTTCACTGAAATGCTAATGCTAAATCTCATAAAACACTGACAGTTTCGTATTTCTTTTTAGCACCAAATACAGTTGATGTCTTTGTGATGGACCAAGTGGGGTGGTTATCTGACAAACTGACCACGTATGCACGAGCCATTTTGCAGAAGCTCTCGAAAGCTCACAGCACTACTCATGAGGTGCAAAATTCCAGTGGGAATTAAGCTGGGACTGCCAACCCCAGTGAGACACTAAACCCAAATAAAAGGCTAGAGACAAACACAGTTCAAGAATTGTTTTCAAGTAACTCTACTGTTCACTTGAAGCATAAATCAGGCAGAGAAAGAAATGGGAGAATTTGGACATGGATGTAAGCTGTCGTGAATCCACTACACACTGAAAATACTGCAGCACTATCAGGGGGGCTCCTGCCCTCAACCCAACAGAAACGGTCACTAAAGACTTCTGAGGGCCCCACAAGTTATATTTACGCTCGCAATAAACATTTTCAGTACTACTGTCTTCTAAAAATAGAAAGCCCAAACTAGTCTAAGCACACAGGACCTGGCAAGGAGCAATTCCTGAGGGAGGAAACAAAGGAATGTCACTTCAGCCAAACAAAAGTTTACTTTCTCCGGAAAGTCAAAGTTGAGTGACAAGAAAATTTAGGAGTGTGCTAAAGAGCACCAGAAAAGCAGTTTCTTGGCTACTTAAAACTGCAGCCTGCTGTGTTGAAATGCTCAAGCAGACGCCACTCAGTTAAATACTGATCCCTTAGTCAAATCAGAAGAGAACCCCTACAGATGGGAACACAAGGCTCAACGGCTTTCAGAAGATCCTTTGCTAAGAAAGGCAAAATTTTGGAAATTGCTTTCAAAAACATACCCATCGTAGGCTCCACTAACAATCCTCTTATTGTCGAACCTGATGCACCGAACCAGTTCTTCATGGCCTTCTAATACTCTTAAACAGGCACCGCATTCAATGTCCCATAGCCTGAAGAGAACAGAGGAGAAAGTCTTGGAGTACTTCAGGTTCACCACTGTCCCTTAGCCTCACATACAGGGATTTAAGCATGCTGCTGAATGGTTTTCTGTGGGAGATATCCCATAATTTGCTTAAAAAGTCATGAGAACCAAGAGATAAGTTTGTGCTGCAGCTGCAGTATATCAAGATTAATTCAGCCATTCCAAATTACATACAAGTAAAGGTTGGATACATGTTATCTTGGGAAACTTTAATACACTTTTTTCTATTTTGCATAGATCAATGATTAGAGGGTCAGAAAGTAATTAAGAAAAGCAGTGACCAACATCTTCCTCACCTCTCCAAGCAGAAGACAAGGTGATAAACTATAGCAATAGATAAGAAGTTTTGTTCGCCTTTGACATAAACCTCAGTGTCTCACTTTTTCACAGGGATATGACATGTTTAATGAGTTAATGTCATGACATGAGTTAAGTTTCATTCGTACATCATCTGCTCCACTAGTGAGACGTACCAAGGGTGTTTTGCACGTGCAGCAGTGCAGGACAGCATCAAAGGTCAGGGGAAATCCTATTTTCACACGTGCAAATGCGCACCGTTACATACCAACAGCAGCTCGTGGGCACCCACCTAATGGTATTGTCTGAAGATCCACTGACAACTAGTCGATCCCTGTACTGGAGGCATGCAATGCCACGCTTGTGCCCATTTAGAGTACGAACAAACTCGCACGTACTTGTACTCCAGACCTGTAAAACACAAGATAAACGCTCCTCTGAGAATTACGCTCAAACAAGGTTTTTGAATTTCAATAGAAGCCGTTATAAATTCATAAACGGAAGAGGTCTGAGGCTGACCTTTGCTGGACAGTGGGATAAAAACTCACATAAAATATTTTCAGGTGGTGGAGACCACTCCAAATAATTTCAAAAACCTGATTACACTTGAATCTTGATAAGTTCATGATCATTTTTAGAAGTGGAAGTTATCACATAGAGAAAACCCCCACTTTTTTTACCAAAGAAATTGCTAGCAATCTACTAGTAAGAGAAGGCCAAAACCGAGGCCTATAAAAGTTTGGTGGCTGCTTCTTTCTTAACATTAAATGATTCAATCAACTTTGCCCATTTTTAATGCACTGTAATTCAAGTTGTAATGTAGAGTATCCAGTGGCTCATTTTCCAACACAGAGTGCAGCAGGATCTCTGGCAGGTATTTGGACATTAAACTGCCAAGAGCTTTTTGGCACAGCCTAAGGTAGCTCTGGTTCTAGAGAGGGAAGGGTGGAAACGCCTTTGTTGTATTAATACACTCTGGGTAACTCAAATCTTCTGGTATGTAACAGTCTTCAAATACAGCCTCTTAATCCTTCAAACATGGCAAAGCCTGGTTGAGCCGCTGGGAAGGCGTGGTGAGAAAAGGCAACTGCTGATGAATTTCACGTCTGGAACAGGACTGCCAATTGAAATAAAAAACACCACTTGGAAAAAGGCACAAAATGCGCCACATTTAACAAACAACCGATCTTGAAACTAGAGTTCAAACAGCAAAATGGGCTATACTTTTTTGCAATTGTACAACAGAAGCCACAAAAACGTTACGAGCCTAGTTCGGCACATAAAGACATTAACAGCTAGCAAGAGGAAGCAGCTCGCCAAGCGGTACAGAAAAGGCATTGAACTGCTAACGAACACCTTGGCTATTCGGAGCTGAGTAACGCTCAGCAGCTTTTCTGGCTTGGTAGGTGTGCAGGTCTAGGTCAGAGCTCTGCCAACTTACTTTAATGGTCCTGTCACCTGACGCTGACACAATATACTTGTCATCGAAGTCTACCACGTTAACGGCAGCACGATGGCCAACTAAGACACGGCGCAGGGTGATGTCAGTAGGCGATGCCATATCCCAAACAGCAATTGATCTGTCCTTTGAGCATGTCACCATTAAGCCGTTACTGAACCTCAAATGAAGCACTGCCTCGTTGTGATGAATCAACGTGTTCAGAACTTCACCTGTATTAACGTCCCAAACTCTGCAAAGGAAAAGAATTTTATTCCAAACGAAGGATTCGTGCACAGGAACTATGCACAGTATAAAGAGTAAACATGCACATGTCTGCTACTGTCTCTAATGCAGAGCTCTCTGGTTGCTTAACACCCCCTCAGGGCTTGGGAAAGGCAAGAAGATGGCAGCTGGGGAAGTACCCTAGTTCATGACTCATTCACAAGCAACAATTAACAGCAGCAAACAATTAGGCAAGGAAATGCCGAAGCTGGGACTACTGCTAAGAGAAAGGGCTGCTTAACAATGACCACAATTCAGTAACTCTTCCAGGACAACTAAAACCTGAACGATGTATAAATTGATGGAACAGATCAAAACAAATATTATCCAATATGATTTTTCCAGTTTTACGCCATTCATTCAGACTTAGTGCATGCCAGTGGCAACTGGGATATAGCACCCGCCAGGGCTACCTACTAGCTTACGTGAAGTGAAATATCACTACTTAATTTATACTACCCAAAGGGTGTTATGATCAGTTCTTCATTTTTTTAAAAGTTTTATAGAGATTAACATTGGCACACCAATGCAAGACACCAGAAGGAGACAAGGCCCTTCCACTGAACCGTATCTGAGCATCTTTGTTGGACCTCTACTGACCATTGAATTCATACAAGAATTTAAACTCAGTAACATAAAAACTGCAGTCAGACAAGTGCTCCATATATACCAAATACCCTTTCATTAATAGTCATAATTAAGTGAAACAATTATGGTATAGTTGGCCATCAGCAATTCTACAACTTTAGGATATGCCTTGACTCATTCAGGTCATATTCCTTCAAAATTCTTAACACTAAAAATATGAGACAGATTTGGAAAAAAGTGTATCGAATGAGATGCTTTGCCAAGTATGAATATCTTGGTTTTTGAATAATAACATCACATTCATATTAGAGATGTTTTCTGATATTTAGAAATTATCGTAAATATTCCCAGCCCTGATACTCAAATGATTTTTGTGCAAAAACTTAACACTCACCTCACTGTAGAATCTGATGATCCAGTCACAATGACTCTTTCATCATACTGCAGACAAAGAACCGAGCCAGTATGTCCTGTTAATACTTTCAAACATTCCAAGCTTGTTTTGTCCCAAATCTGTTAAAAACAAGGAGTATAAATGGCTTATCAAGATCAAGAGCACGGATCCGAGACTTCAACGTTGCTGCAACTGCGAAGGAAGGAAGAAAACTAGAGATAGCAGGAAGCATCCATGGGCAGTGAGCCTGTCTGATCAGTGGGCCTGTCCTCCCTTTTAGCTTGAGGAAGCCTTGATGCAAGTTTTTGACAGAGCAGTGACATAATCAATGATCATTAAAAAATAAAAGCCTGTTTCGCAAAAGGAAATGCCATGGACGATTAGTGTGAAAGCAAACAACTAGCATGAAAGCAAACTACTAGCAATGATGAAAGACACAGCGAAGGACAGTGGCACCTGCAGCCTTCATTCATGTGATGTGAACTCTGATTTCACAAGCATTTTTTGGTGGTCAATAGTATCGATCTCTAGCTGGCAGTCCCCAAAGTTTCTAGGCAAAGTGCAGGTGAGAACTTTGCCAGGCTACAGAAGACATCCCATCGTCATAAACCCTGCACGGATAAATACTGTTGCATGAAGAGACAGGAGAAATCAAGGAAACACAAGCAGCTAGCTTTCCAAAGCACAATTACCCACTTATCTCTAGGGAAGAAGACTGAAAAAAGTGTTTACCTTAATGGAGTTATCTCGTAGGCCACTGATAATCTTTTCATCATCATACTGTAAACAGTAGACACCTTTGCTGTTTTCAGAGCGGCACTGAATCCTTTGCAAATTATGTCGCCCACATCGCCAGTTAGATTCTATAGTCTAACAAGAGGAGAAACAATGAGGAGTTGGGCACGAGGCTGCACGCTTGAGCCTGACTATCCAACACATCCACAGCCATCTTTCCACTTGTATGTACGTCATCCTTAAATTTGCAGTATACAAAACTTAAATGTATCTTCCCCGCCCCCCTCAATAAAAATACACATAACATAACAAATTAGAAATAGGATTTTTACGATTTGTCATGAAAAAGCTGTGTTTAGTGGTGAAAATTATGGTCAACTAACCCTAATAAGAACGTCCCAAGGAGCCAGTAGAGAGATACACTTCATAACAATTCAGTTTCCCCTATATTTACACAACCATCTGACATAAGCAGCAAAGATTAAAGAAGGAGCTCGTATGGTGCCATGTTCGGCCTCACCTGAGTAACTAACGTTACAGAACTGCTGAGTCCATCGGGGAGGTTACGGCAGTTCTTGGACCTTTTCTTCCCCTACCCAGTCATATAACCTGTTAACTGTTGTTAAGCATCTTCAAAAGGTATTTTGAGATAGGAAAGCCTCCTCTAAGCACCTCAAAGCCTGATAAAAGTAAAACTGAACAGGGACTATAAGATTTCAAATAATCCAAACTTACTTCCCCCCCCCCCCATTAAAATCTGTGGAAGTGGAATTCTCGACACTTCCATTCTGAGAGGTGTTTTTAAGGGAAGAGACCTGACACACCTTAAAAGGCCACAAACTATTTCATAGCAGAACCAGGATGATTTCCATGTTTTAATCAGCTTTGTTACTTGTAAGACAACCAACGCTGGTTTCACAGAAATGTAGGATTCTGGATAGGAAGTTCGTAACAACAACCATAAGAGGATCCGTGCACAGAACTCCAGGCCAACACCTGCAGTACCTAGACAGGCTGGGATGCTTTCCATCTTCCAGTGCAGGCACCAGAACAGGCCATTTGATTAGCTGTTTCCCTGGGATGCCCCCTAGATACTGCATGGAAACCTGGGGAGAAGCTGATCGACTGTCAGTTTGTTTGGAAAAGTGGATTTATAACCAAATCTTAACTTTCAAAGCAACAGCAGGCACCTCTGCAGCTCCTCCAAGACTGGCAAACACAACTGAAACGCTTATTAAAGACAAAAGCGCAGTGCTACCATGATGTCCCAATTCTAGGAAAACACGTCTGCTCCAAGGGAAAACTAACCTACAGCTTTGTTTTCCACGCATTCACTCCTTCAATTGTCTCCCATTATGCAATCTGGAGAGAATTATACAGAGTCATAATGCAAACCTGATGGCCACAGGAATTTGTCTAAATCATAAGTACTAAGAGATGCTTCTAGAGGAGCATGCTGACAAGTTATTCATCCCCTCTCATTCTCTTCCAATTTGGTGGGGAAGTTAATGAAATTAAGAGAGCAAGTCTACTGTCAGTTTGGGGTCAGCTTTTTTGGCCTGCTAGTGCACTGCTGATTGTCAGACTGGGAACTGGGCTTAAAACGTTCACATCTGACACTGCGCTGGTTTCAGCCTTGGACTCCTGCCTTGAAGGTAGCAGCCTGCTCCTGATGCTACTTGCTCAGCATGGGATGGAGGTTTTGAGGAGGAAGGATGGGCAATTCTCAAGCTTTATCTGAATATTTATCATCTGTGCTAGCAGGGCAGAACTGCAACTCATTAACTCCTTTGCTGTTACAGAGGGGACCCTCGAAAACAGGAGACTGTTGTAGACATTAATAGCATGAGCCAATAGAATTACAGATCTGAAGGCAAGATATTTAAAAATGCAGTACTAACACTGAAGATACAGGAGGTAAAACACGACAGATTAGAGTTACTCAATTCAAATCATTTTAGAAACCGTTTATGTTCAGACATTCAACTCTGTCTAAGGGAGAGCTTCCCTAAAGCAACGTTCTTGGAAAGGTCTGCAATAAGCAGCTGCACCTAACACACCCCGGATTACTCTAGCTGCCGAGGGCTCAAACACCATCCAAGCCCTTTCACACTTCAGCTCCCTGCGACACTGATTAGCAACAGTTACAGAATACATTGAGAACACCACAGGTCAGAGGTTTTCCTTGTAACAGTTTCCTAAACAAAACAACAGTCCGCTCACCAGACACTCAGGACACAAGCTGGCTTAGTTCTTAGACGTTCACTATAGGAAGCTACTTAATAAGCTCCCCACAAGAAAATGCTGGCTTCAAATAAAAGAAACTAAAGTATTCCGTGTATCTAGGTGAAGGCACTATAAAGCAGTAAGTCATACGCAGGTGCACATTTTAATTCTGTGAATAGATGTCATTTCATTTAGACATTATACGGTGTGGCTACTGTGGGAAAATACTTCATGTTTTTCGAGAACTTGTAAAATCCCCTTACACTGCGTAAATTTTCAATACGCTGGGAAAGTAGCCACAATACACAGAGAATATACAGCAGCATTTCAATTGGCAATAGAGTGAAAACAGATGTGGACGTATAGAGAAATAACATTATTTTAGATGACTAAATACAGCCGACTGGGTGGGCAACCTGGAGGACCCTCTGAAAAGGAACATGTTAATACAATACTGGCAACCACATTAAAGCTTCTTGCTAGAGGAAATTTCTGGTTGTTACTGAATAGTGCAGTTAGTAGAAGTCTTTATCTGCAGCCTCCTTCCAGGAGATATCTTGAACTGGGCATACACCGAGTAGGAAGACATGCATGTACAAGGGGCGAGGAAGAAATTGCTGTGTTTTGTGGACTGTTACAAGCATCAAGGAGTCAACGATGAAGAGATCCACAGTTTATTTGCGTATTTATGGTACCAAACCTAATACCAATATATGCAACACCCACTACTGTATTTTCTACACATCCCCTCAAAGTCTCCAAGGTAACTGCCTCTCAACTTGAGTTTCACAATTAAAAGCAAGATGTTGCAGAACACCATCTCCTTAGTTCACACACAGAGAAAAAGAAGTTTCTCACACTTTCCTAAAAGCTCACTAGAGCAACAGCAGCAAGTAGCTGACAAATGCTGTATAACCAACAAAATCTGGACGTACAAGGGATAAAGACCAAGCACAAAGCCAAAGCATCTGCCACAGCAGGAGAGCCATTTGGCAGCTGAAGAAATGCATAAAGGGATAAAAAAGGCATTCAGAGAGAAAAGTACACATGGAAAATAGTCCAAGATGTAGAGGTATAGCCAAGCCTTGACCAAGCCAGAATATGTTCACTGGTACAAAGATGCACAGTAAAAAAAGATGTAATTCATCTGGATTAACAGCTGGAACATTAACTATACATTGGAAGTGTTAAGATTAATCTAGCAGGAAGAGGGTTTTTTCCCATTTGATAATGTACACTGTGTTCAGCTCCTTGACTAAAAATTGCATTTTTATCCTTGTGAGTGTTATTGCAGAGTAAGTGGGTTTCTCTTAATCCCATAAACCAAGGAGTTTCTCTTCCCTCTGAATACACAATTCTCCTGAAGGACAAATGGGGCAGAGAAAAGAAACAGGAACATACAGATTTGTTACGTACATAGGGATTTCTCCTGAAGCATTGGGCATTTACACCAGGGGCAGTTAAAATCCCAACCCTTGTTCTTCACGTGCTTTCTTCAAAGAGAACAAAGAAAATCTCTCCTGACTGTGGCAGAGGAAAGGCAAAGTAAATGAACTTATGTCATCAGGGTAGAGAGGGCTTAATATTTCCTTCATTATGAAGTTAAGAGGGTTTGATAAGCAAAGACAAAATGACAGCTTGGCCATGGCACCAGGCTCCCTGCATCTCTGAGGTCGTTCCTCTCTCAAACTCTCTGAAGATGCTACAAACCACTAAGGGGAAAAAACAGCATCAAGCTCTTGCAAAAGGATTCCCTAGATCCTGACTTGAGACTGGAATTCACTCTTGGGTCTCCAAGCTGCTGTTAGACAGTGAGGGCCAAAGAGGTTTTGTAGTCTCTGTATCAGCCTGAAGAAGAAAGGCCACGTGATGCTTATTACCAAGACGGCTTGAACTGGTCCTCAAGAGGAATCTGCAGAGAGCTAGCTGTCCTGTCATTACCACAAAGGCATAAACCACAAGATTTCTGACCACACAGGGATGCCTGCCTCACAGCAACAAACGACTAAACGTACCAGCCGCAAAGCCTCCTTCCAAAGCAGCCCGCAGAGGGCTAAAAACCCTGCAAGTAAAGAGCATCACCATCTTTCTTGTGAGCGTCATCACTTCTACAAACCACTGTTAAGGAGCTAAGTGCTGCTGGTAGGCATGTAGCAAGCAAAGACACCTAAAAACCCACAGACTGCAGGAACTGGATCAGCACTGGGGTGGGTATTGTACATGGACAGCAATGAAATCCCTGCACCAAAGCAGTACGGCAGAGGAGGTACGTATCCAACATCCCCTTCATGAATCAGCTCCTCCTCACACCAGCTGCGTAATGGAAGTGATGACAAGAAAATTATGTGGTCAGTAAGGTCTACAGAGCTTACACCTCAACGGAGTAGCTGAAGAGTTTTGGCTGCAGGCACGGTATACGTGATAAGACATTCACTAACACTGGAGCACCTTGTCACCTGAGCCAGTAAACACATCTCTGGAAGCGAGCAGCAGGGTATGGAGATGTCTGTACCAACACCTTGAACGTAAATTGGCCCTGCTATTAGAAGAGAGAGCATCAAGTGCTGCAAACCATCCACCACGGCATCTTGCTATTTATTATCCTACTTTTACCACTAAGCATATTGCCTTTCCCTATTAATTATCTTACCCTATTCCATGAAAAAGCTGAACCAACATGATTCGTGCTACACTACAGGGCTCATAAGAGTGACTAGTTTTGGATTTTACTCTCAAAACACTTTGAAATGTAGAATGCAGCAGCTATACAACTGGGAGCTGCATGACACTGTGCCCCTCGTATGAGAACTGTTTAGTGCTTAAGTTAAAATTTACACACTAGTGATCTGAAAATGCAGGTACTACTGCTCACCAAAAGAACCTGCGCTTTCCACTACCAACAATTCTTCATATTTTAGATTATTCACCATTAAAGCTAAGTGAAAGTCCAGAAGAAAACAAAAAGTTACATGAAAGAATTCATTACCATGTTACATGGGAAGATGTAGTAAACTAACATAGCAAACAAATGCACGGAAGTAAACCTAAGCAAAGATTAATTCAAAAGACCAATCAACTGATTTTTGGTATTTACCTCATTTCATGCAAACAAAAGAGTCAAGTAAGAATAAAAACCACTTTCATGAAGAACAGCTGAAGCAAGTCTAACAAATAGAGAAATAGGGATTCACTATACCCCACTAGTATATAACATACGCTAATTTTTATCCATATGTAGGTATATATTTAAAGTTCTGCGTGCATTTGTTTAATACAAGCAGAAAGGCCCACTTTCACAAAAAAAACCCAACCAAACAAAAAAAAACCAAACCCAAAACCTTCCAATAACTGAAAAGTGGGCTTCTGGCTTGATTTATAAAAATCACGGGATACTCAGGTTATGTTTTGAAGAACAGTCTGAAATTAAAGCGAAGCCAAAAAACTAGGAGTGTACTACTGAGAGCCACTCCACGTCTGAACGCTACATGGGCTTTCAGATCAGTTTGGGGTAAAATATCACTTTTAGTATGAACTCCAAGCCCAGAAGAAAAGCTATAAACAGTGAAGTCCAAAAATCTAAACAACTCTAGAGAAAAAGGAATGGGAAGCTTTTCCTAGCAACTGTTACAATTAAATCATGATTTCTTGGCAGAATTCGAGACCTAAAAATTAAGTTCCTAATGTTTACAGCTGCTTATCTAAGATCCAAATGTGGACAATATAAATTGATGAAGTGTTGTCTCTTGCTGCATGCAATTGATCCAATATGTATGAAGCTGCTCAAAGGTCCACCAAGTAAAACTATTCCTGAGTCTCGCTGCAGCTTTGCTGAACCCTAAAACAGATCGACCCTACGATGCTGAGCGAGATAAATCTGGAGAGTGAAATATGCTAATGTCTTACAGAGGAGGAGGAGGAGAAGACTTGCAGGAACTGCCTTAAAGGCCACAAGGAATATAGGAAATCACTTTGGGAGAAAGCTGACGGTATAATACTGACTGTTTCATCAAGCGTGAAGAAAAGAGCATGTTCTCCAAGTGTCAAAATGGTGTTATAGACAGAGAGAGCCTAGGCAAATCAGACAAAAAAGGCAATAGAAACTGAAGTTTCAGACCTAAAGAACACTAATTCAGCATTAGGACTATCTCACTGCCCAGGTTGGTGGTAGTGCCTGACTTGTTGAGGGAGAGAACACATTGCAGATGCAGGACATAAGAAACTTTTGAGTACTCTCACATAAATGAAGCGTAGCTGCATCATGTCCCCGTGCATCTGTTATGGATACTGTGCTAACTGATCTTTGGTCTGACCGGTACAGTTGTTCTGTTTCCCCAGGGAGGGAGTAAAGAACCCTCTCAACTCCTACTCAGGAGAACCTGTAACAGGAGGATGCAGATGAACAAAGCAGTTGCTCTTCCCTGAATGGTCTGTCTTCTCTACTGAGCACCTCTGCAAATGCAGCCGCAAAGCACGAGATCCCACAAGAGATTCAAGGGCAGCATCTGATGAAGAAATTCTCTTTCATCTCTGCAGCTGCAATGATCACAGTAACACCCACCGATGGGTCTTGCTGGTTTTCTCCTAAAACCAACTTCCATCAGCTAGGTCTAACACACTTAAGAGTAAAATTTCCAGCTTTCAGGTTACAGATGCAACATCAAAATATACTGACTTTAAATGGACTCCTGCACCTTACACCAAAGCAACAGAGAAGAAGTACTGCTGGAACTTCCAGATCTGGAGAGGAAATCTTAAAAATACAAGCCAACAGCAATGAAAACGGAGAGAAGTCAGTCCTCTGAGGCACTTCAATAACACATGCATCTGGACTATACACAACACCTGACAAAGAACAATGCTGCTAAAAACCAGAATTATTGCACCTTTTAGGTTCCATTGGAGACAATAACTAAGTTTATGCACACCACCATAAAAATACAAAGCTCTATTTAAACAGGTAGTTATCAGGCCCTATCAGAGCACAGGGGCATTCCCAGTACTTAAACAGGAAGAAGAAATCCCTCTTTCAAAGCTGCAGAAGAAAAACAGCAGTCTTGGTTTGCCTGTTTGTGGAAAAAAGTAGGTGTGATGTGGGCAAAGTGAACACAAAAAGCCAAGCCAGGGATCTGGCCCCATGCTGGGAGTCTTCTGCCCTGTTCAGACATGAGAAATCTGTGCTGCGCACCACAAGAACTTTGTCCCTGCTGCTCAAAAGCCTCCCCTTTCCTTGGCCAGGCTAATTTTTAAGAAATGCCTTTTGGAAAGTGCCTGTTGAGTAGAGATTTCAAAGGCTGGCTGAAAAAAACGTCTAGGCATATAATGCTGACCAGATTCTTCCCACACACGCACATAAAATTTCTCCAGCATCGTAATTAGAACAGTACTAAACAAACCCGTTTCCCTCAGAAATTATACACTGCAACTTTCATAAACAAAGATCTCCCAATGCTGGCAGTGACTGAGGGTGAGAGCTGACTTTTTCCCCTCTTCAAATTTTCCCAAGGCTTTAAAATTTCAGTTCCAGTCCTAAAATCTGAACTTTTTCAATATTCAGAAGAACACATGGCGTTTATCTGATAGCCTGGTGCCATATTTTCCTGAAGTCTTCAGCAAAATCACATTTTAATTTTCATCTTGATTAGGTGGACCTAAGTCTCCACAGAAACAAGATGAGGGCACTTGCCATGTGCCTAAAGATAAGGGGAACATTTATGGAATAAGTCTTCTCAACTCATCACAAGAAATAAGATACTCGTGCTAATCCTGAGGGGAAAACAGAATAGTTGGCCAAACTTCATAAATAATATGGAAAAAATCCAGGGACTTGGGGTTCTGGAATCAGCAGTATTCAACTTCCCACCCTGGCAACGTGCTGATTAACATAGTCCCTTTAAAACAGCTGACCTTCCCCGCAACGCTTTGGGACTGCACCCGGGCACGGGATACCCCGCACCAACCAGACCACCTCCATAAACAAGGTCTTGCAAAGTTTTCTAACATAAGCCCCAAATCAGGTTTTCCCTTTAAAATAAAAAAAAAAAAGCTCCTAAAGAAGCTTGACAATTCAACATCTGACTTGGAGACATTTAAAATTACTGGACCACCTCTTGTGAAATGAAACCTAATTAAATATTTGGCCTCACAGTAGAGGTGGAGAGTAACTACCTCTTTCCAAGAATTTGGTTTCAGATCTCTAAATGTCCTCTTATTTTCAAATCCAATGATTTCAGAAGTGACATTACGTTCCTAAAATGTGTTTGGCATGAAATAAACAGATATTGGCATTAATAAATTTTCAGAGAGGCAAAGGAACCTCACTTTGCCAAATCATTGCCTGTGTTACCTTGCAGCTAACACCACTTTGTGGTCTCATGGACTTTTGACCCAAAATGCAACTAGATCCCAAGGGAAAGAATTCAAATTCGCTATTTATCATTCTTCATTTCTCCTTCCAATTGTTAATTCAGGTTTTGGATTACTTTTCAAATTCTGTCAGTCAATCCAAAGGAGACATCTCATTCTCCTTTGAGCTTATCTCTACCCACAACCCAATGTAGTACCAGCGGCAGTAAATGAATAACTCTTATCATTAGAAAGAGTCTAGAGAATTGGGTTAATCTTTGTGCTCCACAGGTAAAATACTGAATGACAAGATTTTTGTGTTACATCAAATGTATTTTACAGTATTAAAAAGAAAAATTAAGTCCTTTGGACACAAGTTAAATATCTTACAAAAATACTTTTATAATTATATAAATGCTAATACGGTAGCCTTTGGCTCATCACTAGCTCCCTAAACTCTGACCCTCCGACAGAAACAAGATCTTATTAGAAGCCCAGGCAAATATTTGAAGAAAAAACATTTTGGTATTCAGAGATACAAAATTTTTCATCACAGCTAAGATGAAAAGTCTTGTTTAAGAGCTTCTGCGCACTGCTTTGAAAAATGAAGGAATGGGAAAAGTATAAAGCTGAGGGACAGCCTGACTTTAGGCTTAAAAACAGAATAAGGGGAGGAAAAAGTTAAGAGGTGATCCTAATCTTATAGCTGTTTTGTTGTTACTGTTACTCACCATCTACATTTTTAAACAGTGTTAAAAGCTTCTTTTGACAGTCCTTTATGGGAGCAATTTGTGAAAAGTGCTTTAAAGGCTGATTTATTAGAAAAATTATAATAGACTTTTGCAAGTGGAAGAATTATTGGACCCTTGATGATTAGCAGAAATGCCGATGCCACTCCAGGTTGGAAACCTGGAAAATAGCAATATTTCAGAGGGCTTGAAGGAAATATGTAAACAGGGAAAAATTTGATGTGGCAACAATACCCCCGGTCCTTCTGCCTTCCCTCTTCAGTTCAGCAGTTTCGAAGAACCAGGGATGGGAAATGCGCTGCCTGTATAAACTGAGCAGTGATGATTCTGGAAGTAGCCATTAGTTTTCAAAGAGAGATTTCACCACTCCAGAAGACCGGACAAAGATGCATTTGTTTCCTGAATTTGGGCAGAGGCTTACATTTACTTTTGCTAAAGCAAAGTTCAGAGGCAAGAGCCCACTGCTGACAGGTCCTGGCTCCGTTCAGCTTTACTGCTCTACCAAAGCATCCACGGGTCATGGACAGTGTTGAGGTTAGTTGCCAATACCTTAAATTCTACCCCAAGTGATTGACAACCACTAACGACCACAGGTTTATAGAGCACAAGCATGGAATGGAAAGTACAGAACTCCAGGAGATTTTCCCTGAACAGCCCTAATTCTGCTTCCCTATTCTTGCCTCCCTCCGAGTTTGAGACACAGAGGAGTTTCCCACATACCCCAGTAATATGCAACATCGTTAAGGATATAAGTATAGAATATATATAGGATATAAGGATAGAAACTACAGAAATCATATGTAATAGTAGCTGGATTGCCAGGCAGTTTGGAATGGGCAGAAACTATGGCAACAGCTTACAGTTTACTCTTTCTACGCCGCAGAAAAGACAACTCTTTTCCCACGCTCGTTACTCACGTTACTATTTTTAAGTACTAGTGGCATGGCATGTTTTACATACAGCACGTTCTACCGTTCGAGCTCCATCTCAAAGCCTGACACGAGAGAACCCCTTACTCTGCACATTCGACATGCATCACATCATCCACCTGAGCATTAGATAATGAAAAGTAAAAATTTACGAGTCAAAACTCAAAGAAAGCCAGGGTTCAAGAGAGCATTATAAAACTGTGTTTCTTGACTTCCAAACGCTGATGCATTTTCTATCCATATTGAATACATGAGCCCTTTTCAGGCAGTGCAAATTTTTCTCCTAATTTGAGGGTTTAATATATTTACTGTTACCTTAATGAAATTTAGTTTTTCAAGAAACATGTTCATTACTACAATATATTTTTAGTGGCATACTCGTTCCTCACCCCCAGATATTTAAAGACTGAAAATTTTTACATTTAATATATTGGCAACAAGTGAAGCCTGAGGGTTTTGGTTTTTTCCTGCTTATTTCATACTAGCAAAAACTGTCCAATTCAGGAGCTTCATTTCTGTGTACTGTACTAGCACATCTACAGCACCTAAAGAATGAAAGTATTAAATAGCAGATTGTGACAGTTCAAAGGCTGAATGGCCTCAGAACATCTCTAAGGAACACTCCTATCTCTATTAATAAGACTTCCTGTACAAACGTTCCACTTACACAGAAACAATTAAGTTTCAGAAAAATAACTTTAAAAATCTCAGTTATAATAATGCTGAACTCCTTCAGTGTTCTACATCATCTCAAAGGTCATCTTTTCATACTGCTTTTTGCCCATTTTCGTTACTGAACAGTGCCAGAATTTTGCAGAAAGCGTGAAAATATCACATTAAGAGTTCTCCTTAATCCCACGGGCTTCTTATCATTGCAATATCACTCTGTCACTCCGTACAATAATAAAATGCGTATCATTCAGCTCACAAGTAAATATCAAGTTGGATCTTACTTTGCCTAGGCTACATTTCATGCTTAGTTCTTTATCTTTACATGTTTATAAATTGTGTAGCAAGGGTTATAAAAATATTTGAAAATCAGATTATGTTTTCCAGCGGATACATTTTGCAGCTAGGTTAAGAGTTCCGAATAATTTTGTTTACTGAGTGCCAGGCAACACAAACTCATATTTGCCATAGCAGAATGATTCCATTAGTTCACATGTATCTTAAAGATCAAAACACATGTTTCCCCACTCATGAATTTCAGACCAATAATTTCACATCCATCACGTGGTTGAAATAAATCCATTACAGTCTGTGGTATAACTTGAGCTTTGTGGTGGGTATACAGCAAACTGAGCCAGACAGCTTTTCTGCTGGTAGGCAGAATACCAAGAGGATCCTGATTTATCAGAAACATTTTAAAATAACTGAGAAACCCCAACTTTGTAACAAGATAAGCAAAATTTTATATCAAAGAAAAGAATAAGTCTTTTCTACAGTCTTTTTACTACCAATACCCCTACTGTGTTTATCATCGAAGGACTGACTGTTCTCATCAAATTGCTCGAGGGGCGAAAAGAATCCCACACTCTAAAGAAAGTCACTGTTGCAAATACAGCTGCTTTAGAAGTAATAAGTTACTAAATGAGCACCATTTTAAATGACTGGTGTTTGAGGCGTTAACCCTCAGATCACTTTCTACCAATACATTATAACATTTGGCAATATGTGGAATTGTCTTGGAGTAGGAAGTTTCCCAAAACAGCTATTTAATCACAATCCGTAGTCCCAGAAGAGTTCCAAAAATCTTTAAATGCAAAAAGGACGGTGTTAACACTTAAAGTAACATGTTAATGCACGTACTGCGGCAGTAGGTTGCTGAGGGTGTTTTTCACATTGTCTGCAGAGCCAGAGCTCACAAAGCAGCAGTGACACAGATACAGATGATACGCTTCATTGCTCCAACGTGCACCATCTTTGAAACACTAACAACAGGCAACATTATTTTTCCTGCAGATGATATATATCAGAAAACATACCTCTATATCCTGTATTATCTTTGGGTATAAGGACCTGTAAAATGAATTTGGGGGGCCATCTGTTGGTCTGTTTTTAAACAGGTACTGATCCCTAGAAAGAACCAGAAACACAGTTTTCAATTTACCACAAAGAATCCAAACTTTAAAGGAATTCAAAATCTGCACAGAACGAAACCTTACGACCTGTTCTCACAGAACACTCGTAAGAATGTTTAGCATTGCCGTTAGAACCCTCGTGACTTTACAATTTGACAGCTACAGTTAAAATGTTCAAGACTAAAGATAACAGGTGTTTTCCTTATGGTTTTCCAAATTCGGCTTCACTGCTTCATAAGGCTTTTAGCCAGCAGGGTGTCGTCCTCTTGCCTTTATATGCCTTGCATTTTCTTAGGCACGCCACTAGAGAGCACAAAATGCAGGTTTATAAAGCAGAACACCTCATCTCTTCAGATACTCGTGAAGGATCGAAAAACTCCGTGGCACAAACATAAACGGTTTCTCTTTGAGAGAGGCTTCTGCAGCCCAATCAGCTATTTTATATTTTAATGGAAAAAAAAAAAGTTTACGTGGAAATACTTCACTCAAGAAAAAGCCCTGCAAAACACGTTGTTGCTAGTTTTTGTGAGTTGATTTCTACACGTTAGTTCTCCCTGCAAAACAGAAATTACAAATTTGCAGACAGACTTACCGCAAGAAAGCAAGTGTTGAAAGACAGCGGTGCCCGAAAGGGCAGGGGACAAAGCTGCAGCAGAAACAGGAGCTGACAGCTTTCGCCGTAGCTACCCCCACTAGTCCATGGCAGAGATAAGGATCTCTGTGATACCAATTTACTATAAACTTCTTGGTAGAGCTCATGATTAGGGAAATTTGTGAAGGAGAACACTGTAAAAGGTGCATTTAGTTATTGTCAAGGTACTTACCAACCCCTCCTTTCTGACAGTCCCTTCCATAGCGGATCTGTGCGTACCATTCTTTCGATCAGTTTTTTCCATAGCATTCCCTCAGAGATGACTCTCTGCCATTCCTTACACACCAGCTCTGCTGCACAGAGTGATCTGGCATCAAGATAGGAAAGGATGTTTTCTGCTATGTGATCTAAGCCTTGCTCTACAAAGAAATAAAGGCAATCAGAACGTCAATCACTTCACAGTAAACTCCTAAACAAGTTTTGCAATACATTCAGAGAAAGCCAACACAGCTCTAAGGCACTGGAGCAACATGATAATTAAATTACCATACATAGAAGCACCAGTTACAAATTAATCCAAATAGGTACACCAAAATATCTCTGACTCTTTGCTCCTTTTCTAGTTCAGCCTGCCTACTGGACAGTCCCATTTCCACAGAGCGAGAATGAGCACAAACCAAAATTCAGCAAGTATGCAAGCAGCAGAAAGCATTTTCCTGCTTCTGGACGCAGAATCCTGGACGTTTTGAGCACATAACACACTGGGCTACACGATCCAAAAAGATCATCTTCAAGCAGATGCTTTACTAAGCAGCAGTAATAAAAAATTAAAATATTGATTCTTTTCCTATTCTCTTACATATAACAATAGATAATTCAACTCAGCTGAAGACAGGACTCCCCAGAAACAAATGCAGACATATCCAGGAGAAGCATGAGCAAAGATTCTGCAAAACCTTTCTTACATCAAATGCAAGGACATCTTTTCTAGTTAAGCTCTTTCTATAACCTGCAGGTACCACGTCCACTCCTGAATTTTCTTCAGGACTCTGGTGGTAGAGCATATGCCAGAGACACCATGCCCTGCAGCCTGGTGTAGGAAGGGGAAATCAGTGAGAATGAGTTTGACAGTAATTTGTTAATTACAAATGGTGCTTTAACATCTCAGGCAGTTATCCTGATTCATGGTTTACCACCACTAGACTCTGTACTTATTACAGAGAAATTATTACTGAATGACTTTTACCAGAAGCTGGGGGGTTTGAGGCTTCTCTTCAGCTAGAAAAAAAAATTCAAGAGGGAGAAGTTTTTTGAAATAACTTCAAATTGAGTAAATCAGACTGTAACAATCCATAGAGCATTTACTTTGGGGCCAATGGATGCAATTGTTTCTAGTATGAGAATCAGCTAAGAAACAGCAGGAGTCAACTAACCCTCAAACAATGAGAGGTGACAGCTCAGCTTCTGCACCGTAAATTCCAGTGCAAAGCAAATTCAGTTTAGCTGCACAAAGATTTCCCAACGTAGTTACAACAGCCATATGGATAGATACTATCTTAGCACCTTTCCTGCATCTGCTGCTCTCCCACCCTTGGGGCACGCTACCTTCTACAGCAACGGAGCGACGTGTGAGTTTGTGTACTGCTGATTTGATGACACCAGCTTTACTGGCTCAAAAAATAACTTCAGCAATGTACCACAAGAAACCTCCCAAGTAAAACAATGTTACTCCAAAGGAAAGCCCTTTGGCAGTACTTAAGACATCCCACAAACAACACCTACCTGGGTGACTCTCGTGCTCTAACTGCATCTACAGCATAAGGTATGTTGGTCAACACGCAATAGTTATTAGTGGATTGGGGAAACACTGACTTTCATCATGAAGATCCTAGCTACCAGAAGCAGCTTATTAACCCCTGTGATCATTTTATATCATGGTAGGGTTAGATTTACATATTCAATGCACTCAAGTCGCTGGCAGATCAAAGATACCAGAACTGGGGTCCTGCCCATTGATCCAGGTCTGTGTAAGGCAATGTGCTGCGATATATTATTTCATACGTATCAGTTAATACTTATCCAAAAGCACTAGGTACTTAAGCTGAAGCTCATAGAAAGAATAATCACATCAATAAAGATTATTAATACAGCAAGCTGCCACCACAGATCTATCACGACATAAAACAGGTGGAACGCTGCATGCATTTGCTGGTGGTCTTTGCCTAGATCTTCTCTCCTGCTGAGGGTGTTAGATTTAAAAAAGTGACTGTAGGCGAGTAAAGGTACATACATAGAAACCACTTAGAAAATATAATTGCACTAAATTTAAAATAGTAATCAACCTTTTCTCGTTCATATTACAACTATAGCGTCATTGGTCCCACAAAAAAATCGCTGGTAAGTCTGTTACTTATTTCAAAGCACCTGCAACTTTGCTTTCCCAAAAAAAACACTAAACCAGAGATCTAGAATAACTTAATTTTCATGAATAACGTACACCAGTTGGACAAGCATGAAAAAAAATCTTGCAAACTAGGACATGATGGCCTTTTTAATTTTCCACTTTATCTCATGACAGCCTACTTTAGGCTTCAAATAGTCCTAAAAAATCAAAGAAACTACTGTTAATTTTTTAAAGAATTAAGAAATTGTGTTCATCCACTGCATGCTACATTTAGCATGGCCTTCATAAAAACGAAAAGCAATAGAAAGGAGAAATCAATACATGTAGATGAAGAACATTTGTTCTTCTACTTAATTTAGAGAACTATAAAAAGGCTTTGAAGAATGGTGAAAGCTCCTACAATGTAAACGGGGTTTTTAGAAATTTTTCGATACCCGTCATAATAACAGATTCCAATAACTGAACCATAACAAGGTCCAAATAACTGGTGGATCTCAAATCTAACCAGTTCCAAATGAGCAAATCCTCTCCTAACAATACCATGTCTCAGAGCAGCTTTAAGCTGCACCATCTCCTACATCAGCAGTTTGCAGAAAATACCAGGGCATTTAAATACATTGTAAAAGTGGTCACCCAGCCTGCTACATCCCAGTCCTTCTAGTAAATAACAACTTGGAGATTCTAAATACTGTTTACTTAGGATATATTTATCTTACTGTGATTTTATGTGATTTGAAACAGTTCTCAAGGTTTTTCTGAAAAATGTAATCATTGCAAGGCCATGTTCAAGAGTTAGTTTAAAATCATGAATCCTTGGGTATCGAGAAGACAAACTAATTCATTGTGTGAAGTGGAGGACAAAGCTAGATAAAAATAAAGAAAACAAACGCTCTGCTGAGTAAGCATTGCTCTGATTTTGAAGGTTACAGGTGTGATGAACAGGGGACACATTGTGTTTCAGCACAAACAGATCTAACAGTTGTTTTAGACTTCAGTACCAAATAGTCGTGTTCAACAACATAACATCAACCTGTACAGAGCAAGTGACTCTCTAGTACATCTATAACACTGCAGTCACACAATACAGTCATCTACATATTTTCCCAGCACATTATGTTTTGAAGGGGAAGCCTTTTCTACCTAGAGCATTGCACTTCCCAAAGCAAACAGTGCAGAGCATACGGCAACTAACCACTGTAATTCCAACTCTGTATTAGTAGAGCAGTAAACAGGTCTCTGTCTAAAAGGTGTTTAAGGCTCCCATTTCACTGCATCATTTTCTTTCGATAGCCATTGTACAACGTCTGAGCTTAGATCACCCTCCTCTCCTTCTCCAGAGTACTAAGTTAGTGCGTTCACTATCTGCCCAGCATGTGTACCAAAGTTCAGGGCTAAAGGTGGATTAATATTCACCTCACACAGGGATATTTAGTCAAATCAACGGGTAATAAAAGAGACTGTAGTGCTAAGAAATGGCAGAAATGATAATTCAGTTCAACCAGTACCAGGCTACTATGTTTCAAGTTTACTAATTAAATATAAAAATGAATGATTGCAAAGTTTGGAAGAAGTCAGAAGAAACTAAAAGTAAACACCAAAGCAGGTTACAGTTAAATCAGCAGACCCAGAAATTATTAAAAAGAGATGCAGACACTCTGATGCCAACAGCATTTCTGCAAAGTGCGGCAGAATGACAAGAGCACCGACTTTTGGCTTCCAGCTCTCCCAGAGATGAGGATGCTGCCCTGTCCTTTCCACGTGAAAGGCACTTTTAATCAGTGGTGGCATGGCAGGAGAGCAGAGGCACACACCAAACTAACCTTTTCAGATAACCTTAATTCCTCTGTTAGAAAAAAAACACGCTCCAGCTATGTCTGGGTCCCAAAACAGCCAGTAGCACAAGACACACTGATGACAGGCAAATCTTTCCATGTCTGCACTTTTAAGGGTAAAGTTCTTTCCTCACACACCTGAAAGTTTGCAGGTGAGTGAACAAATGAATGATGCAAGGCTCATCAAATAAGCTGCACAGCCTAAGGAACAGCTGTCCTTAGCAAGTACATTTTGCTTGCAGCTTTGAGCAATTTTTGAAATGTAAAGATCGTGAACGTGTCAGAAGTAAAATGAATTCCCAAGGGAGAAAGTGACAGACAAATAGAAGATGTTCACACAATGTTCATGCACAAAATAATTCTTTAAAAGTTTATCTGTTACTGCCATCTCCTGGCAACAAACTAAATAATTATCCTCCCCCAAAAAAGAGACGAGAACTCTGAGGAGCTGTAAAGTTACGAATAACCAGTCTAATAAAAAGGCGACACTGCAAAGCATCCTTGGAACTCAACAAATGCACAGGTCTGTGTTTTTTTTAGTGGTGGTTTTGGTATTTTACCCCTACTCTGTCCTGGTTTGGCCTAAACCAGGCCGATTTTCCTTTCAGTGACTTTTTACTTTCAGCTCAGTCTCCTCTAAGTAACTGCACTTTCTGAAACTAACTGCATGTTTTTGCAGACAGTGTCTGCTTCCAGGACTGATAACGCTCGAAGTTTGTAGTTACCGCTGAGGCACCGGTAGGGATGTTGTGCAGAAAGGCTCTTGCTGTACTTGTTCTTAGAGAAACCAAGCTCACTGCTGAATTCCTCACTGCTTACAAGTGAAAAGCCGAAGGGGGGTCGCAGCTGCAGGGGGAAGCAGACAGGGCAGGTGACCCAAAATTGACCAACGAGGGTATTCCATCCCATACACGTCATTCTCGGTATAAAGCGGGGGGATCACGAGGGTCTTGCTCTTCTTGCTCTTTCTGCTATGGCCGGTGTCCCAAGAGGACTGTTTTCCTGCTGCCCCCGATCCCGATCCGTGCATCCCTGAATCCAGCTCTCGACCGTCGCTAGGCCCAGCCTGGGCCTTCCCGGAGCCTGCCCTGCAGTGCCGGTGGTGACGTTGCCGACATCGGGGGAGCTCGATCTTGGTTTTGTATATATATTTGTATATATTTGATTATTCCAATATTATTATTATACTCTTTTTCATTATTATAGGTTTATTAAAACTGTTTTAACTTTCCAACCCGTAAGTCCCTCTCCCTTTTCCCTTTCCCTTTCCCTTCGGGTGGGGGGGGAGGGTTAACAGAGAGCGTCTGCTGCAGGTTTAATAGCCAGCCCAGCTTTAAACCGTGACATACTCTAACATACCTGTATCATCTTCCAGAAGACACTGAAGAGGTCAGCTTAAAGTGGAACTTGAAATGCCTTTCTGAGTTCGGACTACTGCATCACTTGCTTTTTGATGGCAGGCAAGTGTTTCTGACTCAAGCACAAACACTTCAGGAGTTTGATATGCAGCACACAGCATATTCCATTATTAGAAATCCATATGTTGTATTTGAAATCCTTTGTGCAAGTAAGAACGTACGTGTCATTTAAGTAGTTTCAGAATAATTTGATTTCGATTACTATTTCAAGACTATTAAAAAGTATTTGGATCATAGTCAAGATCGTAGACAGCACGCACCAAGGCTTGCTTTCTATCCTAACGCCTTTTGGCATGAGGCAAACAGGAATGTCGAAGTTCAAGGTTTTATGATTTCCTATTTAGAAATTAGTGTGATGGCTGAGCAATACAATGTGTGTATTCATCAACTTACGTTCGTTGCTTTTACTTTTCTTTTCCTTGGGAAATGCTATTTTTCAAAAAGCTAGTTCTCCAGATTAAATGCAGTTGCACAGAACTGATTAAGAAAATCGATACACAACAAAGCAGGAACATTAGACGAGATCTTAGGAAGAAATTCTTTGCTGTGAGGGTGGTGAGACACTGGCCTAGGCTGCCCAGAGAAGCTGTGGCTGCCCCCTCCCTGGCAGTGTTCAAGGCCAGGTTGGATGGGGCTTGGAGCAACCTGGTCTGCTGGAAGGTGTCCCTGCCTGTGGCAGGGGGGTTGGAACTAGATGAGCTTTAAGGTCCCTTCCAACCCAAACCCTTCAATGCTTGTATGATTTGCAACTGTTCAGGCTTTCACACAACTGCATTTGAAAGAGCAGTAACAATCCTCTGAAAAACAGTTGTGAAAATCTGGATCCAAAGGCACCTCTCATGCTTCAAGTCTGGAAATGCAACCTGAATGACCAAGGTACCACCCACAATCCATCCAAAAGCTAAGCCTTTCTTGGAGTGATCAATGCTGCCATTTCTGGCTGTCGACAAGAAGCAGAGGTGAGGAGTTGGCAAACTGGTGCTGAGGCACCAGGAGTCATTAATGCCACTTGCTCAGACAAAGAGAGGTACAAAACTCACTGTGCCACCAGAGAGCTGTGCCCAGCATCTTAAACCAATGCCTCTCCTCCACTTCAGGAAACAGTGGGACAGAGACCATGCTCCGTAGCGCAAATGGGACTGGGTATTGGTGCCTTTCTGTGCCATGTACAGAGCTCAGAAGTATCGGGCTAAGACCCAGGTCCTTCTCAAAATGAAATTTAAAAAAAAAAAAAAAATCATTTCACTGTAACATACATGCCAAGCATTTAGAGTCAGGGCTAGAACGTGGCTCCTAAGGAGAGTAACTCTCCAAATAAACTCAAAGTACAAGGAAAATCTTCCTTCCTAAGGTGACTTCTGTTTTTCACAGGTTAGAAGTGTTCTGGAGAAGATATAGACTTGACTGCTATCTGCAGAAGGACGTTTTATGAACTACCCGACCAAGCGTTTGAAGAGACAAAACCCAACTGACAAATGCTCAGCTTGTTTTTATTCACTTCACTAAGCCAAGGCTTCTTCAGACTCTTGCTTGTGGTGTAATCCTAGTACCAAACGCTCATTAATGTTTAATTGAACTAAACCAAGGTTTTCAATAAAAGCTAACTGCAATCAGCTACCACATCTCCACAACAACGGTAACACACACGTACGGGTATCAATCTGGGACTGTACACTTCTAACACATACAGTCTGTTCATTATGAAGCCAATATTTCGTTCAGTTTTAAGGATCAACTGCAAATTACTAGGCAGAAGCCCTTTATTAAGATGCATAATTTTCACAATTCTGTATAACACTGGTCACAGTTAAAAACAGATTTTTAAAAAGTCAGAAACTCAAGTTTTTTCTGATGTTAAAAATCCACAAATGCTTTGCTTTGCCACCAAGTCTGTTCTTACAAGTTGTACTGCTTGCAAAAGTGCACAGATTTAAATTGTTCACGTTAAAAAGAAACGTCAAGTGAAATATTTACCCTAATTAACATAGTAGGAACAGGTCCAAAGCACAGATACTTAGATAGACCCACTATAATTATTTCAGACATGCAGGACTAAGTTTAAGACATAGTAAGGACTGAAATAGCTGCACATACCTATTTTTCATTAAAAGACAGTGAGCGTTTAGTTTTAGAAACAGTTTCTGAAATGGGTACTAAAAATCTATCAATTTTCTTTAGTAAAATGCATCTAGGGTTTATTGGTACACTTCTCAAAGAACATTACTCCCAACTCTTATGACTCTACAAGAGCTTTCACAGTTTTATAGAAAATAGTGAAAAATTACAGCTGTTGTTGATTATAGGTACCAGATGAAGGTCTGGTTGAATTTCAATAATAAATTAAAACAATTAAAATCCATGGGGATTTCAAAGCTCAAGGTGTAAATATCACTTCATCTGAAAATAAAACCCAAATGTGGGATGTCAGCTCTATAAAACTGACCCACAATAGATATGAAACAGTCACTTAGATCACGCAACTGCACAGGCTTTTATTATTTTAGAAACAAATTTCAGAAGCAGCCTGGCAGGGTTTTACTTGCCTGACAAAGCGTACAGTTCTTTAACAGTTTTAACACACAGAAGAGATATGGAAGGACTTTCTTTCCTAATCAAGGGAGACAAGGTAGTGCTTAAGGGTCAAAGTTGTAATTCGTTTAAGGAAAGGGCACAGGTTGAATGAGGCCATGCAAGGAATATTAACATCTTAACAGATAATTAAGAGAATCAAAAGCACAGAGGTGACATAAGTTATTCTTGCAATCACGCTGTCTGTTATGGACTATTGTCATTTGAGAGTTATTTCTGACATGCTAGAGGAAACACCGTTGGCAGATGTGGAAAAACAACGAGTATAAGCTTCTGAGCCACTTGACCAACGGGACTTGCAAGGGCTGATACAACTACAGGCCACTCAGCTATAGCTGATACAACTCGTCACACGCCACTAAGTTGCTCTGTAGTAAAGAGCCCAACCACAGCCCAACTTGTAAGTACAGGCACTGCGGGCTAACCATTCTGCCACCACTTACAGAGAAGCACACCAGAATTAGCACTTTTTTCCACCGAAGCACAGGGAAGCCAGATACAACAAACTACTTCCTTTTTTCCTGCATTCTCACAGGTGTAAAATCAGTAAGGACAGTAGCAAGCAAAACCTATCTCTGTTTAAAATAAAGGAATTCTACTTCTATAAGACAGGTGAAATTATCTTTTAAAAGGTACTACTTTACTGTTGTCTTTTAACATGATGTTAGTCCAATGCAGGACTGATTTTAATCAACTCGGATTAAGTTCTTGGGTAAATTTACACAGATGTTCTTCAAACACCACGTTACCTCTAAGGAAAGGCTGAGTATAGGAACAATTCCCAGTATTTACATCTTCAAAAGCAACAGAAGTTGTAAATACGAATATGTATTTATATATACAAATGTGGTGTAAATAAGTGTCAGCTTATGCAGCTCCCAAAAGTTTCTTAGGAATAAATATATAATATGAAAGAACTGTATATCTCTATGGTATCAGCCCTGAGGTATAAAATAAAAGCAAAAAAAAAAATTATAACTGAAGCTCATACTTGCACATGATGACCATGACTGTCTATTTCACTCTATTTTTTAGTTAATCCCAGATACTCCCTGGAGAAATCAAAATTCAGTATTTTGAGAACAAGCCGGAAGAAAAATCCACACCGCCTAAAGGAGACAGCTCTCCAGTCAAAATGAGGAGCACATTTTTGTGTGTGTGGCCAGTCAAACTAAATCTTCCACAAAATAACTTCCATGAAACTGGGGGCGGGGGGTAGCGGACACACAAGGACACTCCCTCCCTTTCATAGCCCTCTTTCACATTTTTAAGCGTGTTTTTTAAGAAAACAGAGCACATATGAGATGCCGTATCGCTTTCTGCGTCCTGCCCCACATTCTTCATTCCCCTCTAACTAGTTCATTTCAGCCATGCTTGACAGATGAGCCAAAGCCCCCCATCACCTCCAAACTTTGAATTCCTCCAGGTTTTGTGAAAATACAGCAGCACTACAGAGAACAGAAACCCCTAACACACAAGCAGCGTTCTGTCCCAGATCCCAGGCAAGCCCCTACACGCGAGACCACCTAAGCACAGCAATGGCAATAAAAGCTTCAGAGCTTGTAATATGACCAACCTCTAAAGGAGCTTTACTTCAGTGGTCCCTGTGCTCAGAAAATCACCAGTCTCCAATTCCCTTTATGATTTGTATCACCTCCTCATCCGCCCTCAGCGCTCACTGACATGTCTGGGAATTCTTGGGGTAACATCCCCAGACTACGCTATCCCTGCAAGTGTGAATTTGTGCTACTCTACTGTCAGTGGCAAACAGAACATTTTGACTACTTATTTCATGCTTATTTCCCACTCCGGAAACAATGTCCACACATTTACCTTTCAAAGAATCAAATTAATCGTTCTCCCCAGTGGCAAAAATCCAGGGATATAATTCCTCACAGAAATTAATGAAAAAATACGCACGACTTACAAGGAGATTGAAAGCTAAAGATTCTATATATCTAGTTATTACTGCTCTGTATTTTTTTTAAGAAATGTATACAGCGAGTATAAGAACATATTTCATATTCAGACTATTGATACTGGTTTACACTGATTGCTGGCAGAAGAGGTTCTGAGCAACTGAAGGAAGGAATCATGGCTGGACTATACAATAAAAATCCACAAGTGCTTTTTGCTCTTGAGTCAGCAACAAGACCAGACAAACTAGATTCACTCATCTCAGCAGGGAGCTTTTTATTCAAGATTCAGGAAACTTAGAACTAAAACATAATAAAGAGTCCACAAATGAAAACACCTCTGTAGTATTTTCTACACCTATGGGGTTTGTATAAACAGGAATTTAGACCAGAGCTTGCAGAGATACAACTTTTACAACTCAGTTCCAATTTAAACACAAACTGTTCTTCAGGATATGCTACTGACAGCTACTTTTACGTGGAACAACACTGGCATCCAGTGGCCAATTCAATTAATCACAGAAGTGAATGACTTCAGCTACCCTCCTGCACTTCTGACTAGGAAGCATCACTTGATTTATAGGAGACAATCTAAATCTGGAGGATGTTCCGAAAGGTTTGCATACACCTGAAGTATTAAACAAACAAACAAAAAAAAAGTATTTATAAATGCACCTCTTGTAAAATAGATATTAATTTACCTGGTAGCGCAGTGATGAAGTCCCGTTGTAACATGGGCTTCAAGTAAGAGTTAATATGTCCATGCTGATAGTGACACATTCGTGAAATAAGGTGTTCCACAAATTCAACTTGATCTGATTCAGACCACTGGTCAAAATATTTAATACACAAGTCTTTTTCCTTTTCGTAGTTTCCTTCTGATGGTCTTTTTCTTGAGACAATCACAGATGAAGTTCCATTACTTATCTGTTTTTAGAAAAGGAATGTCAGTATTTAAATACAAACAAGAATAGGATCAGCTTTGTAAGAACTCTCTTGAGGGAGAAAATGCGAGAAGATGCAAAGAAATAATCAACAGAATTGCATTTTAAAATACTTTCTTAAAGCTATGAGTTACGCCATACAAATTTCACCTTTCACATATAAAGATGAATGAAAGGACCTTGCTCATAATTGTAAGTACTTCTTACACTGAAAGACTTCAATTCCCTTACACCTCTCATCATTTAAACAGCAAGGAACTTAATTCTTCTTAGAACAAACTTTTCCAGATTAAACCAGTGGTTTCTGCTGCACATTGCAGTTTGCCTCTACTGCATACTGCAGTCTGCCTCCACAAATGATTTACGCAGGTTCCAGCAGTTAAAATAATACACATTTAGAGACATACCAAAGTTGGGTATTAATACTCCAATTAACACAAAAATTCCAAGACTCTCATGCCGGTGTTGAACTGCTTGTCCATAAATGAAAACTGAGAATTACACCATGTCAAGGGCTTGTTTTGTTTTTGAAAAACTGCTCATGTCAATGTTTGGGACATCCACATAAAATCATTGTTAAAATCCTGGGAGCTTTAGCTACAAATAAGGATGCTACAAGAACACCACCCCAGGACTTACTGCTAATTAGTAAATAGAACCAAAGATTGATGCCAGGCTCTTCTGAGCCCCTCAGGAGACCAAGAGGGCTGCTGGGGAACAACTGTCAGCTCTCTGAAATATTCCCAAACTTCTTCAAAGCAAATTGGCTGCAACTCCTTGCCACGTGAAGGTGTTGAACATTTCCTTTGAAATGACAGTCACATGCTCAGAAAGGTTGAACTGTATTCCCAAGTATCCTTTGACGCAGAATTGTCCTTTCAAGGTCAGCACAAACTACAAAATCTGAGAAGATTTAGTAATTTCTCAAGTATTATTCATCAGTGTCATCCTTCACTTGAAGGCTGAGCTAATTTTAGGATGATACAGTCAACTACATTCAAGGATGATTATGCAGATGCAAGATTTGGAAGTTTCTCAAAAGCAGGAACGTATAAAACGTGCCAACTGTCCTTCTACGTGAATGTTAGCCCTACCTGCCATAGGGTATTTTTCTTTGGAGACTCATCTTCATTCTGATCCTCCATTACTGACGTGTTCTAGGAAAAAAAAAGAATTATGACTTCAATTTTTTATTCTGTGGTAATTCCTTTCTCTACAAACATTATGAAAAAGCAAATCAACTGAACAGATAAAATTCATTTTCCCAGTGAATGGAATTATCAAAGATTTCTGGCCACAAAACCTGGGTATTACAAATAAATTCCCCTTTTAACTGACATGTTTATCAATTCCATTTACTGTAAAGATAACTCCCCAACCCCTCTTCAATTTCCTTTGACAGGTTTTCATGCAGCCTTTCAACACTTTCCTCACTGGGAAATAAATTCACTTTCATCCTACTCAAGCCAAAGTAATTAAACCTGTCAAAGTAATCAACTAGCACTTTCTGCCAAAGTTAAATTCCATACATTTAGTTGAAAAAAAAAAAAATCACTATACACTACTTATATGCAACAGAGCATGAACTTTTTTTCCAGCTCTAGCTTACCACGAGGAGGAGGGACCGTTCTCTGCAGAACGTCTCTAACTCACTGCCACAGTCCGTGTCCTATAACCCTTGGCAGTCACCATCTTTTTTCACCCTAACTTAATTACAGTGCTCTCCTCACATTACAGCTGCTCCTCCCTACTGTTTTCTTCCCTTTTGTTTGAGAACAAGTAAGAATTTCTATGAAGATTCAGTTGCAATGGCTTCTTTCAGAGCTTACCTCAGTTTTTCAACATCTTTCACTCATTTTTCCCCCCCCCTTTTTTTTTTTTCATCAGCTGCTCCCTTTTGCTGTCCATACCACAGTTACCCTCTATTTCTGGCTACTCATCGGCACCCCACACCTAGGCAATTACTGCTCATTTAGCTCCCCACCAACCCTGTCCTCCCCATTATTCAAGCCCAGGAGACACCAGCTAGCTGGCAGAGGGTGATCATGAAAAACCAAATGTCTTAAAACACTGTCTGTATTTATTTCTGCCTCCTTCCCCCCTATCAGCTGTCTCAGCAGAAAGAGGAACAACACATTCAATTAAAACACATGATGGAATAAGTCACACAATTCCTTTGCTCTCGCCATCACAGATTACGGTTTAACCCCTTAACAACCACATCCAACCCCCACTCAAAACACAATTCCACCTCAAAAGCATTCACCGCTTCACCTCCTTGTCTTCTCGATTAGGGATGTACCGTACAAAACAAGAAAACTTGAATAATTAATAATATGACCCCTATAGGCAAGCCTTCCTCCACCACCTGACTGCAGTGCTTTGTCTGAAGTTCACCTTCAACCCTTTTCTGCCTTGCAGTTAGGTATGAAAAAACACGCAACGCACAGACAAAAGATTACATTAGGAAAACTACGTCCCCTGGATGATTGTAAAACTCAAGTCTATCTAGTTATGGCACAAGTAACAATGACATATACAAGCCAAGGAGATGGCTAGTGAGGAACCCAGAAATGGAGAAAGGCAGTAAAGGTTTTGTGTTATTCCACAGATATATATTTTAGTGTTTCTGGACATACACAGAACAGTAACACTGGAAAAGCAAACTACACTTTCCACATTTTCAAAATTCTAGTCTCTTGAGGGTCATTCCAGTTATTTGTAACTACACACTGTTCAGAACCAGCACCAGCACTGATGTGCAAATGATGTGCGAATGATGCTCTCCCACCGCACGGTGCCACAAGAGGGAGCACAAATCTGCTGTGGATTGGGTACCGTACTGGTACCCAACTGGCCCACACCAGCACACATCACTCCAGGGAATTACAAAGGGCTTTTTTATTGCATTTTCTTTTAAATTTGAATGTGTAGAAATAATCATTACAGTGATTTTATGTTGTTAACTGTGTTTTCAGTTAGCATGTGCTTAAATGAGTAAGAATCATAGAATCGTATCACAGAATCACAGACTGGTTTGGGTTGGGAGGGACCTTAAAGATCATCTAGTTCCAACCCCCCTGCCATGGGCAGGGACACCTTCCAGCAGACCAGGTTGCTCCAAGCCCCATCCAACCTGGCCTTGAACACTGCCAGGGAGGGGGCAGCCACAGCTTCTCTGGGCAACCTGGGCCAGGGTCTCACCACCCTCACAGCAAAGAATTTCTTCCTAAGATCTCATCTTAATCTCCCCTCTTTCAGTTTAAAACCATTCCCCCTCGTCCTGTCACTCCATGCCCTTGTAAAAAGTCCTTCTCCAGCTTTCCTGTAGCCCCTTCAGGTACTGGAAGGTGCTAGAAGGTCTCCCCGGAGCCTTCTCTTCTCCAGGCTGAACAGCCCCAACTCTCTCAGCCCATCTCCATAGCAGAGGAGCTCCAGCCCTCTGAGCATCTTCGTGGCCTCCTCTGGACTCGCTCCAACAGCTCCACATCCTTCTTACATCTCATCCCCTTTTGCAGCTGAAGGATAAATATATGCATCGATCCTGTGTGCTAAGAGCAAGGAACAGGAACTCTCATTGAGAATAGGGTCAGCGTATTCAGCAGAAATCCCACACTGCATCAATTTAGGCCCAACCTAACTGTCCTTCAGCAGGTCACGGTGAGACTGCCATTGCTTTCTTCTGCTCCTTTATCGGGAAACATCTGAGATCATTGCTCACTTTCCCTGAGATGCAGGCTAAGAATCGACTCCTAAATGTTATGTTTTTTCATTCTATGAACATATAATAAAACCATAGCAGAGCAGCATTGTAACACGAGGTGTGCAAGAACACAAACTTCACCAAAACAGTCCAACTTCCACACTAGGCTGTTGATTGCAGAGCAACTTTTTGTCTTTGGTGTGCACCTACTCAATTCTACTGTGCCTCTGTTGCTGCCAAGGTAAAGAAAACTGGGTAGCAAGGCTTTAGGGAGATGCTACATCCTTGGCCTGTCCACTGATACAAGGGAGAAGTAGGAAGACTGCATCTCTCCTGCCCCTCTCCACTTGTCCCTCTTCCTTCAGAGCATCAGAGTGCAGGCTTGGCTGAGATGACAATGTCTTAGATCCACAAACGGGCGACCTGGCACAGGCAGTACTGCTGCTGAGAGATTATTTCCATGTCCTCTCAACATCTGGGTCATGAATGTGAGGGCAGACTACATGGATTGATTTTTAGGCTAGAAATTTAACATTGTATTTATGTATTGAACCGGGAAGTAAGTAGATGCATAAATTTAATATCTACTACAGTGTTTACTGCATTTTCTCTCTTTTCCCACCCTAAACTCACTCTACTTTTTCTGACTATATTTTAGAGGTGGATGGTTTTAACCCTTCATTCTTTCCCCTTCTGCTCCCAAATATATAGCTTGTTTTCCCTATTACATCTTCTCTTCCTAAAAATTTGCTCCACTTCTGTTTTAAAAATTTACTTTTGTTGTCATTCCTCAGATCACATCCTAACTCAAGACTCTAATGTGTCTCTAAATCACTTAGCCCATTAACTGAAGACTACAAGATGACCGGGTGGATCCCGCCCTGTTGTCTGGAAGAAGCAATTAGACACCTCTAATCTGTCCTGTACATCCACGGCACCTGGCAAAAGGAGGATTTCAAAATTCCTACCAGCTGGCGTCACTAGTCCTTGCTTGGGAAGGCCTCCAGCTCTTGTGCAAGAAGGAAGATAGGCATCTACAAGTTCAACTCGCCCCTTCATCATGCTCTTCCCTTCTCCCAACCTCTACCTTGTTGTTTACCCCACCCACCCTCTACAGAGAGCTACTGCTGGCTGCCTCCGCAGGTTTCCCAAGCACCTTTAAACTGGATTTAACATGGACTCCACTCCATTTCTCTGCAGCTCAACAGCATCAAGATCCGATGCAAGTGATGAACTCTCGTTCAGTTACTACATGAGCCCCTGCAATACAACTGACCTGCACATGCAGACTCTGCAAGAACAGGCTTGATTTTTTACCCCCACAACAACAAGAGCCTAGCAGCTTCTCAGAGTGGAAGCATAGCTTCTAAATATTGTCAGTTAATCCTGTTTATAAGTTCATTTTTTCCAGAAATTCTTGTTAAGCTGCTCACAGCTCTTGCAAAAGTAGAATGCTATTTCCAACCAGCTGTCATTCCTTAATTAGTCAGCCTGGAATAAGTATTCTCCATCCCCTACTGGGAATGGCAGCAACAGCGAAGTGGTAACAATGGCTCTAAGCATAGATCTTTTCCGTTGCCTTATAGTTGTTATAAGCCAACTGAATAAAGTTACACCGAGAAAAGCCTCTGTCTTTATTTCCACTAACGGTAAAACCAGCAACGGCAGTAAAATTCACAAATTGCTCTACAAGCTGTAGGATTTTAAAAGCTCGTTTCCTGAAGATTTGCATCCCGTATTCCTCACCTAGTTCTGCAGTAACTTCAAGCTTTCTGTAGTCTTCCTGCTCCACAATACCTCAAGTCTTTGGGATTTCTATGAGATGCAGATGAACATGGCAAACAAGTTCAAAAGTTACTTGGGGAGAAAGAGGTACTGACAATCGTAATTATGTAAAGCTCATTTCCTTTGGAGATTATAAAAAGCTTCCAAAATAAAAACAACCATGAATGACCCCCAAAGGCAAAAAAATTTGTAGGTATTATAAAACCTCATAAATCACAGTTTCAATTAAGGTCCTTAAATATGTGGTAGCAACTAAAGCTGGCATCTCACGCATAATAGTTCCACATACGTACGATTGATTGTATGACATTAGGTACAAAAGCACCTAAGTTTTTCTGTAGATGATACGTGTAGATATCACGTGTAAATATCTCATGAGCACTTAGCCTGCAAGGCTCATCTCGCTCATGAGATAGATGAAAAAAGCTCCATCTTTTCTAGCAGAAATCTAGATTTGTGCTAGCTACAGGCAGGTAACGCTTAGGTTTGCGCCACGCTTCAGACTTGGGAGTGCCTTTAGTCATTTAATTGACTCTGAAGGGAAACAGCATGGTGCAGCTTTGTTCTTTAACCCAGTTCTAGTTCCAGTATCGAGAGAGCAATTATAGAAGTGATAGCAGTAATCCTGGGAACTGGGACAAGACACACAAGTTGCAGGAGCTGTATCTAGCAAGGCAGACAACACTGCTAAGTTTCTTCAGTAAGAAACTTCTCTCCCGACAAAGAATGGATTCACAGGACACAAAGGATGGATGGACAAAACTAGACAATAGCTGTGTTACCTTGAAAAAAAGAACAGCAGTCTTCAATTATTATATTTTCAGCTATAAAGAAAGGGAAACTGATAGAGAACAAGAACTTCTATTTCCCACTACCCTTGAGACTACACCAGTAATTCTGATTGGAGTTAAAGACCAAGGTAAGTCTTTAAAACTCTAATTTTTGACAAAATTCCCCCTCACTGCAAAAGATACCAGGAAATTTCAGTTAAAATTACAAAATAAGCAGAACTAACCAAAACAGTTCAGCTAAACAGACTCTGATCTCCTTTACCAAATCCCATCTACATCTGACTTTAGAGAAGTTGAAGAAATTATAAAAAATAACTAATACATACTTGGATATCTTGAAGTCAAACACAGCAGAATAAGCTCGAGCTCTGTATACTCAAATTGCCCTCTGAAACCAGCTCTGCCAGCACAAGGATTGCTGAAGGTATTAATTACACGTTCACCCAGAGGAGGAGAGGAATCCACCATCCTATGCGACAACTGGACCACATCAGTAAGGAAGAAAGCTGGGTAACCATCTTTACCATCTAAAAGCAACGAGTGTGTGTCCTTCACGGCTTCCTGCTTTTAATATAGCCAGAAAACCCTGAATGGTTTAAGGCATTTAAAAATGAATGCAAGCCTCTCCTTAGGATGTAATCGTCACCATTTTCTAATCCAGGAACCTGCTAAATAGTGTTTATTAACAACATCTTGATACTTGATCAGGGATAGGAGGGGATTTTCTTCTTTTAACTACTGAGAGACTCCTAATAAAAATATACTGTAGCACAAACACTAAACGAAGTTGAACAATCACTAACTGAAACTGCACAAGATTTGAATCAACTCTTCTCACAGCCAGGACCAAATCCCTTCCTTACCACATCCCTCAAAAGCTGTATATACCAGCCTGCAAAGGAATGCAAAAACACTACAGTGCTCCCAAATGCCAGGTCAGATATAGGCAGTCACTGAAAACGTGTGCTTATCCTAACCACTGCAAAGATTCATCGCTTCAAAAAATTTCTTCCGAAGCATCGCCATAGGCTACATACAGAGGAACGCTATAAAAGACTCCCCTATCAAAGGAGTAAGCACAAAAAGGTATGGACAGTTATTCAAATCTGGGCAATAAAGATGTTTGGCTTCACAAAGAAGACAGCACCAGCAACAACATATCTTCAGCTACAGGTTTAACCTCACTCATGCTGCTTACAGAAAATGCTTCCTTGCAGTATTTCTCCATTAAATATACAACAAGATATGCATTTTTTTTAATTTAGTGAGATAATCATACCTTTATGCAGGGAGGGGGGGAAAAAAAATCCCTTGAGAAAAGTAGAAAATAGAGCCCACGGCCAAATGATTTTCCAAATAGTGAGTTTCTGAAAATATGTGATGGTAGATAAATTCAATCCACTGTCCACAGTCACTACAAAGCACTTGGAAAACAAAGCTCTAAGGTTCATCAAGTTAAACTTGATTTAGTTCTAAGTAGTCCTGCAAGGAGCAGGGAGCTGGACTCTATGATCCTTATGGATCCCTTCCAACTTGAGATATTTTATGATTCTAACTTGAAAGTGAACTCTGCTGACCATGGACGTGTCTATATTTGACATCTGTATTAGTAACTGCTTGTTTCAGCTTAAATTGAACTATTTATGTAAGCACTAGGGATCTGCACAACTTAAGCTCAATATGCTTCATTTCTTACCTAGCTAGCTATTCTCCCAGTTGCCAGGTTTTATTTTAGCGTAGTTATTGCTGGAAGTTCAAACAAAAATATACTTGAAATACTAAAAGAGTCTACCAAGATCCAACAGCTGAAGGCAAAATTAGAAAAAAGTCCCTCATACTGAAAATAAGGCGTCATTTTTATTTGGCCTCTGACTAACCACCAAGAAGTTTAGAGGAAGACAGGGTAAACTGAGTACCAGCAGACAGTTACCCAGTTTGTGTTTCAAGTCTCGAAAAACAAACACCGTAGTTTGACCACAAGTTTGTAGATGTGATGTTTTAAAAGACACCTAAATGCTTTTACATACCCAGTTTGACACCTCTCAAGGGCCTATTTTTAAGGAAGTTTTGTCCAGATCAGTAAATCCCCCAAAAACCAACAGCTGCCTGCTCCTATCTCTCTGCTCAGAGAAAGAAAATCTCAGGTCATTCTTCACCTAAATGTCCCAGAACCGTTACTTTTGCAGGTTCAAAAGAACACAAGCAGGTACTAAACAAGTTATATTGTTTAATCACTAATGCTTTGATGACTGGCAATTAGTACGACTATTTTAACTTGGTTTCTAAAGCGTCAGCCTTCGCCTTAACCTCATCACAAAATTAACTTGATCTTCTGTAAATACATAACTGCATATCTCTTAATATTCACTACGTCTGACTTAACACGAAGTTAATCTCAGAAGTCAGATCGGCGTAGGCTGTGTCCACAGTGGACTAAACTATGTGAATTGTTTTTAAAATTAAATTATACAGGAAAATGATCAGCGGTTCAGAATTACCATTCTGATCCAACTCCACGAAACGCTAAGCAAGGGCTCTGCCTCCACCGCAGCAGCTGCAGTCTGAAACTACCCAGCGGAGCAGTTAATTCAGTAATTCATACGCCGACCCGCAAAGCACAACTGCTGATGAAGTAAGTACCCTAACAGCAAAATCACCCTGCTGGCTTTTAGAACTTGAGAAATAGCGTAATACAGATTCTCATAAAGATTAGTTCCAAAAAAAAAACTATTCACTGGTTAAACTAGCAGTCAATTGAGGATATAATAAGAAATAAATTTTAAAAAGTGCTACTTTTGTCCAAATTACCAGCTATTCTCAAGCCTGCCTGTACTTCCACTCAGCAAACAGACATCACTAGAAAAAAAAAAAATACAATTACTGCAATCCCAAGAGACATCCAGTGTTTTCAGCAGCAGGTATAGTTTCTAAAATTAGATGGGAAGGATGCTTTGGATCCATCAGCCAATTCAAGTTCTCCGTGGCTGGGGCTTTTTTTTTGTAAATATGTAATAGCTTATTACTTCTTAGGGGAGGGCTTACCTCAACAGGTACTACAGGATCACGTCTAACATACTCCTTGCTTAACTGTTTCAAACACACCCTAACTCTCATTTAATTTTCTGCGTGTCTGGAGTAAAGAGTCAGTAATCAAAACCTGCCTGTATCCATCCTATATTAATATGTTGTATTTAGGAGGACAATGAGCAGTGAATTGTGTAATTGTGGCAATTTGATGACTCATTCCTGCACCATTCCGAGTACCGAAGCACGAAGGCTTGCAAAACTTGCACATCACGCAAACTGTTTTGCTGAATATAAATATGCTGAGCCTCAAACACATATATATTTTCATCACTTTCTCTACACCTGCCCCTCAAAACTGAAAGTATCAATTTTATGCAGAATCGGCTTGCTGAAAAAATGGTTTTAAATTCAGCTAAGCCAGGTTTTGGGTGCTACGTTAAGCCTTGCTGTAACATTTTCCACAGTGCCTACTTGCTCAGCTGAAGCTGGCAGTTGAAAAAATTTGAATCACTAATAATAATAATTGTAATTAAAAAAATCTTAGGTTGTGAAAGAGCATCCAGCAGTAAGGGGCAGCCAGCAAGTCTTACTGCAATGCTCCACCTGAGGCTTACTGATCATATTTTATTTCAGATGAAAATGGCTTTATTTTCTAACCAGCTGGACTCTGCAGCCCTTTGCCAGCCTAAGAGGAGGTTTAATTATACCTTCAGCTTGCACGTCTTGCTTGGTTTTCAGCTGTCTCAGTTCATGCCTTTAACTATACAGTCACTCAGCCTTTCTTGGCAGCTACTGGATGCGCGTGGTAATCCACATTCTTGCTCAGAGCAGAAAACTCTCAATACTTAAATAGTTTATTAAAGCATTCATCAGGCCTATCATTGTATCACTGCAAATGGTTGCAATCACTTTCCTCAAACATTTCTGAATTCACTTTCACAACTCTAGAGTACGAATACCCCAAAAGATAAATCTTTTCTGCCTGCAAATAATAATTTTAACAGAAAAATGTTTACATCAGAAACATCAGAAATATGGCTACGACAAACTGGCTGTAGAAAGGTACAGACACTAGGAGCAAGGTCTTGGTTTTCTTTCTTATTTTTGTTTTTTTTTTTTAATTAAGAGAAGTTACCTCAAGTTCCCAGCTGCAATTACTATTATTGTTTTTGCACTAACAATATTGCTAATGGTTCATCTAATTAATTTTCCAAACAAACCTATTTAGGTAGGACCTATTTGCACTTCTAATCTTAATGCACCACGAAGTAAAACAGTTTTTCCTCTGGACAATTAAGAGTCAGGGGAAACTTCAAATCAGGTTACCTATACAGTGAACTCGTTGAAACTACTGAAGTAAATACCACACATTTTCAGAGCTTCCACTGCACCACGGACACTTGAACCATGCTACATATTGTTCAGACCATTTGCATCTACAACTATACCAAAAGCTGTCCTAAATAACAGGATTTTGTTAGGCAGTCAAGCGGATTAGGTATGTCAAGCTTTTTTTTTTTGTATAATGTAAACATATAAGCAGAATTTACTACCTTAGAAAGTGTCTCAATACCTAGTAAAAAGCCTCTTTAGCTTATATTTCCTGTATTAAAAAAAAAAATCACAAATGAAAACTTGAGGGGAAAATACTGGCTCAACATTATAATAACTCTTCCTCCTCCAGAGCAGATGCAAAACCTCTTCACATTCACTCATCTACTCATTTATGGCACTTGTAAAAGGAAAACAAACTATTCAGAAAGTTGCACTTCACTGCTGCCTGCTCAAGTTAGTACATCCATCAGAGCCACTTTACCCCAGGAATTTAAGCACACAAACAGGAGCTGACTTCAAGGACTCCATATGCAGCCAAGCCATTTTTGAGCTAACTGATGCATCCCTACAACACGCTACTTCTACCTGAGCACTCACGTTTCAAAGCCCTGGACCAGCTTTGCTCACACCTCCTACAAGCCAAGTAGTTCAAATGGAGTATCCTTTCCAGAAGTGTTTGCACTGTGTGGACACCCCGAGTCAGGTGTAAGGCAAAATTCAAATCACCCTCCACGCTGTGTACGGAAGCTGGAAGTTGTACATTTTTCTCTGCATTATGTTCATGGGTAAACAAGGCAAAAACACACCGCTCTCCCCTACACAAATAAGCCCGTTAACAGCATTTCAGGCTAAGCTAGTAGCTAGATGACTTCAGATTCATCAAAAACAAATTAGGCTACGATAAAATTAACTACATCTGCAACGTGGCTGCCTGGTGCAAAGTTAAAATACTTCAAGGGTTATTCCTAGATTCCCAGAAGGAATTTAGGTTCAGATCTCTGCTGCTGGTTCCACGTGAAACCAGCTCTGCCCAAATTTAGTTACCAAAACGTGCCAGCCAGAAGAGAGGCACAACCCTCAACACAAAGGTGGCTAAAAAAGCTGTATGAAGGCAACGAAGCTGGTGAAGGGTCTGGAGCACCAGTGTGATGAGGAGCGGCTGAGGGACCTGGGGGGGTTTAGCCTGGAGAAAAGGAGGCTGAGGGGAGACCTTCTCGCTCTCTACAACTGCCTGAAAGGGTCGGTCTCTTCTCCCAGAGAACCAAAAGAAGCTACAAGTGTCAATTAAAAATACTTTTCTCCAAGCATGCTCATTTAATTTCCCTAATTTTTCTAAAAGCAGATTCTGGCACTTCTTCCTCTACATCCCTCCTTAGTTTCCCTGGCCACCACAACGACATCAGAATTTATTCTCATTCTTTGTTTTCTGCTCTTCCCTAAGGACCAGCAAAACTTTAGCCAGATTTTGAAGAAGTTTCTATACAAACGTTTTCTGTAAATGTCATAAAAAGGTTACTCAAAAACACTGAGGAGTCCGAAATAATACATTTGCACTAACCCTCAATTATTTTGCTTTTGCAAAACAGAAGGTATTTGCACACAAAAGAAATATAGAAGAAGTAGCCACCACAACGAAATATTCAATAAAACTAAAGCCTAAAACCAGTCAGCTACTCCAAGAAAGAATCCCGTGCTGTTATAAGTCCATTTTTTTCCTCCAAAGAATTATGGCAATTCCAGATTTGGCAACTCATGAAAGTGTATCAATCCATCACAACTATTCAGGAAATCCTAATCACTCATTAATTGTCTGAAACACAATCTTTTGCTTACACACGATTTCAGTGTGTTTTTGTAACTGCTGATATCCAAGCAACCAAAAACCTGGAGAAAACCTTATCTCAAAAAAGGCTGCGGACTGACTTCAGCTAAAGAAAAAAGCCTTCAGCAATACAAGATGTAAAAAAAAAAAATACCCAAATGATTTTTTCAAATAGCCTCTCAGCCTTGCCTGGGGTTAGCCAGACACCCTGCATTCGAGTGTTGATTTTATCTAGGCATTAAAAGGAATGTGCAATTGGATAATTTAGATTTCACATGATTTATATAATGGATGTCTAAATGCTCCTGACCTGTAAGGTCAGCACCACTTCTCCCCCTACAACTTCAAAATACAGTTGGTTAATGTAACAAGCACATTATAAGACTCTACAGAAAAGGATTTCAGAACGGGAGGAACAGTTGCCCAATGTCTCAGGTTCATCTTTTTGGAAGATTATTTTTAATCTGTATCACACCAGTGACTTACTTTACGTTACACCATTTCGTACTGGTGTAAAAGAAAGGAGGTAAGCTGTTGCACAGGGCAGCAGATCGAAAAGCCGGGGACAGCTGAAACCAACATATTGCACAACGAAGCCTTGAAAGCAAAGCTGTGACCACCGCAGTGTGCCAGCAATTATCTCCTTACTTTCTGAAGACACTTGGGTTTGATGTCACTTCAACAGGAAGACTGCTGTATGTTCCTTTACTTCGGAACAAAAGGACAGCATTACACAAAGCGTCAGCTATGGTTTCCATGGCCTGATCCAGAATCTGAAAGAGCTTTTGCCTCCAACAAGCTGCACTGAAGGGTTACTTTGAAGTCAGCAGAGCTCAAAAAGAATTGAATAGATACTGCAGGACAATATAAGTGACTCTACAGTAGAATAACGACAATCACTTAGCAGCAGGCACCCTGCATTTCTACTCTTCAGGTACTGAATTCAAAGGCTTTTGGCCTAATTCTTAACCATTTTTCCCAAAACACGTACTTACTTGAATAAGTACAAGCTTGAGACTTGCAGATTACACTTGCCCTCACAACCTGAGCTTAAGTGTACAGAATTACATTTGGATTCCTGTAACATTACAGTAAGTATTTTTTCGGTATTATATGCCTTGAAAAAATTCTCTAGTTCAAACACCTTCAAAAGCAGACAAAAGTACTCTGAGTTTCAAAGTAAGTTCAAGTGTGCATTCAAGCCACACAATCATATATACAACCTTAAAGATACCTTCACTTGATCCTTGTTTAAGTGATTTTTCAAGCGGGGCATTTAACTATTAGCTACTGAGTATCTCATATTGAGAGAACTTAAGTCCACTGTCATTCATTAATATTTTTTTTAAATTCCCTTTTCTTTTTTTTTTTTTTTTTTACTATTATCTGTCAAATTTAAGCTTCTCTTTGAATGCAGGGCCCTAATCCATTTGGTACAATGACATTTATCAGTTACAACAGGCAAATTTCTTGACAGGAATTTTTCATTTCCAAGTCTCTATCCAAGAAGAACAGCTGAAGTATCCACTGACGTGTAAGAAGATGTTTGCATTCATACACTTCATGGTAAGTTTCTTTATTCAAAAATAAAATAAGAAGTGGAATAGATGCAAAAAAACAGGTTTAGTAGTGTAGTTCAGATCATCCCTGAAGTATGGCTTAATAATTGTATCAAAAATTGTATCAAATGTGAACTTGAGGAATGAGAAAAACACGTAAAACTAAAAAGCAAAGAGTTCAGCTGACAGTCTCTAAAAACACCAGTGCGAAGCCACTGAACAGAATTCAATACTTACACAGTAAGTGAAAAGGCTGGGATGAAGACAACCTATGTTATTTCTCTAGGACAACAAAATCAACTCTAAAACTTCTGAAGGATCTGTAAAATCCACTTGTCCGAAGCACTGAGAGCCCATCCTGTGCCACAAAGTAATGCCTTTCTGTAGTGGGGTTTTACAAACGTGACTGTTTTGCCATAGAAATATTATGCAAAGTAATAAAAGGTTTGGGTTGTAGTTCCTTCTCTCTCTGCTGTACCACTTCTTCCATACTTGACAGATGGGTATTGGTAAAATTTGCTCAGTCCCGCTGTTGGGTTTGCAGACAGTTGTCCTATCCTTGACTCTGATGCCTCCTTTGATTTCTTTGGATTCTACCATCATCTCAAAGGATCACAAAAACCAAACCACCTACGTGAAGACCCATCTGCCACAGCATTGAAGACCTACAGAACAACTCATCAGATGAAAATAAAGGAGGCACAGGGAAACCCAGGAATGGCCTGCCTGCTAAGCACCCCAGGAGCTTTTCACACTGAAATAAACGTCCTTATGATGACGACTCTCAGAGTAGAACTATTAATACCAACAAAACCATTACTAACACTGGTATCAAGACTGCTGCTTAATTCCCCCCACACAAGGGATCCAATCCTCCTGCCTGTGATGTTTCTGATAAGAAGTCTGCCAGTGCTGAGTGAAAATACTAACAAATGTAATTTCAACCTTAGTGGGAAATAGTTGATTATATTTTCCTCTTTCCTTGAAAATTCTTCCATGGGAAACAGACCAAACACCTGCAAGGAAGAGGACTATATCGAATATACCTGGAACAGACTGCTTTGCATTTCCTTCTCCTCTCCTACGCAAGATTTCACTCCCTCCCAGCATAAGCACGGCACTACTAGAAGGCAGGCAAAGAGCAAGGCACATTACCTAGCAAATTTCTTTGCACATAACAGGATCAGATGGCAAAAAACCCTCTCTTCCAAAGGAGGTTGAGAAAGCACAAACACGAAGGTGTGGCTAACAACATCTCTCCGCTCAAAGCTGTAGTCTTCTGCAGGTGCATCATAAGAGGTATCAGGAATAACTGCTCATGCCCGCTACTTGTGAAACACATTAACCATAGGGTGACTGTGTTAGCTTTTCCGAGGAACATAAATTTATGTTTGAAAAGATGCTCATCTCTTGCAGCTATAAGCAACAGCTCTAGATTTACTGAGGCAAAGTCTGGTATCTTGTGTTGATACATTAATCCATCACCAAAAGATCTTGACTCCTTAGGGACACATCCTTCCCAGTCTGAGAGATGATAGATTGTGATCTCTAAATGGTACAAGAGAGAAACACCAGCAAAAGGCAGGCTAGCAAGTGACCCAAAGGAATAAGGACCAGATCTCTAAGCTCACATTACTTTTTCTATGTTCAGAAGTCCCTTCTGCAGCAGACACCACCTTAGTGAAGTATCTCAAGAGGGAGTAATATCACCACTTCCTCCTAATCTCTATCATAAAGATTATTAAGTAAATTACTAACTTTTGAATACCGGCAACTTCTGAAGAAAAGACGAAGGTGAGAAAACTGCCCACCAACTAAGAGCCACAGGTGAAACAACTTGAAAAGCTGTTTAGAAAGAGAAGCAGGCTCCTGAAAGGAGTCCTTTTTCTGTTCAAGCAAGCTTGCAGCTTGGGGATGAAATGTACGATCCTTACTGCTCACTAAAACCTGCCCAAACCAACAAAGTCCAAAAAAAGCACTTGTATGTATTAAGTTGTTTATACCAGCAAAACCGTTTACCCGCAAGAAGAAAGGTTAGTGGTTGGCAGCACTGGTTGGCAGCACTCAAAGAGCCCCATCCTGGAGAGGCCACTGCAGATGACCCCAACCTGCAAAGCGGTTTCCCAGGCTGCCTTTCGCCTCCCAGCTCGCAGTCGCCATTTGCTGCACACTTACCACAGCCCAGAATGAACACGGCAGAAGTCATCATCAGCTACAAGTGACTGATGTGCGTCATGTCTGGGGAAAATCAGGAACCAAAACTTACAGATATTTACTCCATTTGCTAGTCTTCTGCCATCAGGGAACACCCTTCTGCTCCTCAGCTAAGGAAAGAGGAAGAGCTTTGGTTCATAGCTCAATACCAGCTCACTGCTAAAGTTTAAAGTAATCTAGTAAGTAACCATTCTCTCCTACTTGAAAATAAACAGTATGATTGACCCAACAAAGAGAAGGTCTCTCTCCTTGCCCCTAAGAAACAACAGGCTTAGTTAATATTTAAAGTCATAAAACTGAAAGCACTCAGAGCCACAAAGGATGACCGAAAAAAGTGCTTATCATAACACTTTCCTTCAGATAATAAATCATGCTTTGGAAAAAAAACCAATCCCTGCATTTTACATTTCCTTATCCTATTGGTGCCTAGACCTGGCAACACGCCATGGCCACGCCATCAGGAATCACCACAACAAGCTGCTGCAGCCAGAGCCGTACCGGGCTCTCGTGAGACCGCACCCGGAGTACCAGCCCCAGTTTGGGGCTCTCCACTGCAAGAAATACACTGGGATGCTGGAGTGCAGTCTGGCAGAGACCACCAGGATGGCCAGGCACCGGAGCACAAGGGAAGAAAAGAAAAAAATGGTAAAAAGAAATGTTACCCTTTGCAAAATACTTGCAATATATGCAACTAACACCAAATGGAGCTGTCACATCAGTCCTCAGAGTCTGCAACACACACATACTAAGAAAGAAAAAAAAAGATATTATGAGAAACTGCTGAAAACAAAACCCAAACTGCTATTAATTTTGAGAGGAGACTCCAGCTTCAGCCAGAAGAACGAACAATACTGGGAAGCACTGCTGCTGATTAACAGAGGGAAAACTGGACATTTTTACATCCCATCTACAGACTGGGTAATTCAGGCCATCTCAGTGCACAAAACGGTAAGAGGCCTACTGCATGGGTACCTTTAACTGCTTCTGCAATACTATGCTTAGCTTTAAAGCTCTGTCTCAGAAAGAAGTATGCTTAAAATAGGGGGACAAGAACAAATATTTCAGATATTGGAGAGAACATTCTGTTCCTTTAAAGAAAAGGAATCAAATATACATGTCTTTTTAATGGACCTGTTGGACTGTTTCCAAAAAGAAATGGTAACAGTTCCACTGTTTTGAGGCAAAATATCAGAAAACATGTCAAAAAAGTATTTGTAAACTAGTTCAAACCTGACAGAAGCAGAAAAGCAGTCATCTGGCTATGACAACTCATTTTAGCAGCTGCACAGAAGAATAACATTTTCAAAAGGATGCAGACTACACAGCGACAGGCTATTCATCATTTTCCAATTGGTGATTTCATGCACCATAGAAAAGGTTTTAGCAGAATGCATCTACTGCACTCATTGTCATTTTAAGAATACTGCAGTATGTTTGTGTCTGAATTTGTACTATGAAAAACAGATGAAGTTTTCATGTCAAAAAATCAGAATTCTTAGTTTTCAAATACATTTTTTTCCAACTGTAGTTTCCGTTGTTGTACTTCCTTCTGGTATCTGAATAGAAACATCAACCATCAGAAGCTCAAAATTAGTAAAGAATAACAAACAGAAGCTTAAGCAAGTTAATGCTAAATTGTACCTTATCAATAAACAGAAAGATAAACTTCCTTCTTTGTGCCTCAGCTCAGCTGTGATAGCACTGAGATTCCTTACTGCTAACAAATAATTTCCTTTGCAGGGAATGCTATTGTAAGGAATAAATGTTAAAACCCTAATGCTGAAGAACTGCACTTGCCACTGGCAAATAGTAAGTTCTTCTGAACAGTAATAAATTATGAATTGGCCAATTCAGAAGGCTTTTAAGACCACGTTTTTGTGAAGATAGCTTCCAGTTATGGAATCAATACACTCCTGTCTTAATCTATAAGCAGGAATGACACTGGCAAGAACTAAGTCAATGTCACCTTCCTACCGCTTGTCCATCACTAGGACACACAGTGTAAGAATGAAAATGCAGATGAAGGAAAACCTGTAGAGCTGGACACCCCACTGTGCAGAAGTCAAGGATAAAGGACAGGTGAAGTGCACTATCGCACGCCTACGGACCGCTGGGCGAACGGGCTGGGAGGAGTCAGGGTGGCTTCAAGTTTGAGAAACCCACTACGTGAACTGTAAGATCTGGCCTCTGGAGGAACAAGTCAACTTCTCACCCTGGAAGCTCTGGAAGTGAGAAGTTCATAGCTCCTGTAGTGAATCAGGGCTCTGTGAAAGCTTCCAAGCTACATACCCCACCTGTGAACGTAAAAGGAAGAGCAGGACACTACATACAAATAAGCTGAAAATTTTAAGGACAATAAATGGAAAGGTGTAGGAAAAAACCCAACTATTGGGGGGGTCTAAATAAGCAAGAAAAAAAACTAAGCAGAGTTTTAGAAGAGAGATATGAAGATCTCTTTAAAAAAAAAAAAAGTCAAGGAAAAGTGTAACTGAATACAAGGAAGAAAGAGTCGGTTGATTACTAGGTTAATTACATCTATCTAATAATGTATTCCCTAAGCTTTATTTCATCACATCCTACATTATGCAATAATTCAAAGCGATGTTTGAGTACTTCTGTTGTTTAACGATTAGTCTTCAATTCACACTGGAGATGTTTACTTACAGAACTAAGAACACCGGCCGGTTCTCTTTGCGTGACAGCGCTGTTGGAGCCAGCTCCCAAATCAGCGTGACAAAATACGTACAAAGCCCCTGCAATGCTTCACGAGGATGAAACTACGGAAGGGGATGTATCCATATGGCTCCATTACACAACTGGTAATAGAACCGGTTTCTCTACGCCTAAATAAGAGACCAGTATGCTTTTAATCTCGCAGTCAAATCCATATCAAAGAGAGGATGAAAACAGTAGCTATTTGAATCCAAGTGTGTTCATAATGGTAAGCTCCTCGGGACAAAAACATTATTAAAGATAATTAAATGGTTAAAAATAAGGCCTCAGAATCTAGAGTAGTTTTTAGTATTATGAACTGCCATTTAACGTATGCTTTTCAATACAACAATAACAAGTGATAAGTGTCAAGGACTCAATTTCTAAATAATATTAATTACGCTGAAAATCAGAATAGATGAGAGCAAACTTCAAGTACCACAAGTGGGAATAAATACTTTTTAATAAATTATCTCTCTTCTCCATTCACTAACAGCTCACAGAATGCAGAAAGGAAATATTTCTCCAGTAAACTACAGGAACTATGAAGGCATTTTACTGCATGAGAAAAAGCACAGAATACAAAACTAGACTAATTGTAGGGAACTGGAACACCACCTCCAATCCACTGGCATCAGAGGATATTTCCTCCAATGTTACAGCTTGATTTTAGAAGAGCCTAGTTAGGTTTTATGATTGCTGACAACATCATGGAAAGGCAAGAGTAAACCCAATCTCTGCTTTCTTCTTTTAGACTGACCGTAGGTTACTCTTGAAGCCTACATGTTTGAAAAAGCACTGAGTAAGAGCTTCCTGAGGAAATTCTACTAGGCTCCAGATTTAAGGCTAGGGTTTTTTCCCCCCCTCTTTCTGGTCCATTCACTAATTACTCTACACATACAACACACACAGATTACAGATAAAGCTCCCAGACAACTTCTGTGAATCACCAAAGGACTGCTGTATTTCCCTTCTTAAACTTCCTATTAATCATCATTACGCCAGCTGAATGTGTGCTACAGAACAAAGATGTCCTGGCATACGTGCCCTACCTGTTTTTACATGTGGGCTTATAGCTCAGGAAACGATGTAGGGCAAGTCATGATACCAAAAATAAGAAATGGGGAAAAGCATCTGGTGCCACTTTCACTTCCAGGTTCCCCTTCGGGCGCCGCTGAGTGACACGCCTGAAAGGAGAACCTATTTTTAAAAAAGATCTCCCACAGATGCTTCTAAAAGATTCAAAAACTTTTACTCCTGGTTGCAGTTCTACAAAAAAATCAGATTTCAGAAAACAAAAAGCCTTTATTTTTGGAACAAAATTTAAATCAACAAAACTCTCTCTATACCTTACCAAGCAGCGTGCCCCATGGGTATCTGCTTCGGACAGTTATCCCTCTTATTCTCTAAACAACCCATCAGGTGGGTGCAGCCAGCAGAAAAGCACAAACCCTGCAACACGCGGAGGGGCCAAACACCCTGGTGAAATCCCTCCTCGGTAACTCCTGAAGTGCAACAGGCTGGACACACAAAATTGTTTCTGTCCACACACTGAGCTCCCGACAGCTCCAAAGCAATCCCGCCAGCTTGAACTATATGGTTGTCCTTGCAGTGATGCACTTTATTACTAAAATCTGTTAACCCTGTTAGCTGTTACTATTATAGAGTTAAAAATGTTCTGGAATTGTTAAATTCCTACAGGCACCTGGAGCAAAAAGCCTACACAAATTAACTGGTACTTCAAACGTGGTTTTCGTGAAAGCTGACTGATCTGCAACAATTCCTGAAAACAATACAGGTTTGAGAAATTCTTCCAAGTGACACATCCTGACGTAACAGCTGCATTAGTGATGGTTTTTAATTCTATGTGACACCACATCTGTGTGACAACAGGTTTCCAAAAATCTTGTGTCTAAAGCAGTATGTTCATGAACAAACTGGTTTGTATTTTATCCTGCAATCAGTTTTATCAACAGAAGTTTGTAATACAATGTATTCTGCATCGATTAATCCACCACCCAGCCTGGGCTGAGCTTTCACCTGTTCAATTTACAGTTAACTACTATGTACCTACTGACAGATATTGTAACAGAAAGAAAAAAGGGTTCACAATATAAATAGGTTTATTATTATTTCAATTGAATACATAGATTTCTCTGTTTGTAATATAGTTTTAATAAAAGTTCAGTTGGGGAAAAAAAACAGTTCATTTGCCATGAGGAGAAATTTCCAAAAAGCTGATTTATAAGAAACTGAGGAGGCAGCCATAAAGTTCTCAGCTTCATAATTAAGGAGTCCTTGCAATTCCCAAACCAGGTATTTGCAGAGATGCACTCCCTGTCTGCAGCAGGGAACCTGAGCTTGTTAAGGAGTCCCTTAGCCTGACGAGTCGTTCTGAAATTCATTGCATGTGAGTCCTGCAGCTAGCCTTCCCCCAGACTTGTAGCCCATGAAACCAAGATCTACCCCTGCCGCTTAAAAGGCAGTTATTAACAGCAAAACTGCTCCTATCCTGAAATAGGTCCCAAACTGTTAAATAGTTAAGCATAAGTCACAAATTCAGAAGTCAAGTAGAGAGGAGGCAAAAAAATTAATCAGGAAAATGTAGGATTGCAACCCCAGGTCTGCACTGAAGAACAGCTTCATGTTGTTTCAAACTCACTGCTCACATCCCTCACCAGGGTTCGTTAACAAGCCTTGAAACGATTATTGGCCCATCCCACCAGACTCCACCCAACCTACTCCCAACATCACTATCCATCACTAACCAGCTATGACCGCTTGCTGAAAAATTCTGAGATGCTCTTTGGCCACTGACAAGTTAGGTCCCAGGAGAAAAAAATTTTCAGAATTCCCACTGAAAAAAAGTTTTATTTTATTTTTCTAGTGAGGGGGTGAATGCTGAGGATCAGGGAAAGAGAGCAGGAAGACCTTATATCAGAACTATCTTGTCAGTATTCCCAAGACAGACACCAAGCCCCTGTGACTTTGCCCTGTCATGACTATAAGCATCTACAATAACCATTATTTGGCCATGATGTACTGACAATTTCTATAAAATTGCATTATCCATCTATACCTTTACCTTGGTCATGGTTTTTTTTCCCCTTTTTGAACAGTATTTCAAAATTGGAAACATAAAGCATTCAAACAGAAAAACATGTTTGTATTTTAGAAGAAATTTTGAAGACATTTTTAATTTTGAAACTCAAATTTGCTGGAGCTCAAGTGGCCGCATTTCACAGGCAAGAGGAGAGGTTTTGAAATAGACAGTTGCTCTCTAAGGCAAGACATTCATGTTATCCAGTGTCTGAACTCAAATGGACTGACTGCAAACAAAACTCCATTTGCTTAAGTTTTCATTCACAAAAGCAATTCTTTTAGTATTTGTTTTGTACACGTGAATGACTGAACCACTGGATAACGCTATTATAAGAGATACTAATATTAAATAATAGGTATGTTCTGCTAAAAATGTTACATTCAGAAACACTTTAGGAAGTGCCACACAGTTACTACACATGTTCCACATTTTCTTTCCGAGGTAAATACCCTGGGAGTTCAAAATTGTTAACTGGTACCAAAATCTCCCTTGTTATCAGTTTCAACCCCTCCCAAACCAGTGAAGAAACAGCAGCAATTCCCCATCTATAAATCACGCAGGCTCAGCTTCAACAGCTTACTAGAAGAAAAACAACAGAGAACTTGAGATTTAGTGGTCTTCTATGCAGAGCAAGCCCCCATCCCTTGGTTCTTCACTTTTTAAAAAAGTTAAGAGAAATTAACAGAGTAACCCAAAGAGCTCCAGGACTCCATGCTAACTATTCTGCATTCAAACATGCGCAACGGCTGTAACGTAAGGCTATAACCAGGACCACGCTTAGCAGAACATAAAAAGCTTATCCTTTCTAAGTTAAATCACACAAATAGTACAGGCTAGTCAGTTCATTGCAATTTAAGAGAAATGGCAAAGCTCGTTATGTTATTTTTTTAAATTAAATGAGAAAGCAAAACGTAGCAGGCAACATGCATGACTATGCTACTTATATCACAACGTCAGTAAACAGGCAATAAAACACAAAAGCTCACCACCCCCCGCGAGAGCCTACTGCACAGAAAGCCCTCGTAAGATTCACTCCTACAATGCAGTTAAGTAGAAGATTTCAGCAAAGGATGCACAAAAAAACATTTAGCAGACTTAACAATTTGATTTAAACAAGAGTCCTGAGAGTTTAACAAATGTTCAACAGCATACGCATAACATTTACAACAAGAAAGAAGAAAGGCACCTGGAGACATCTGACACTGGGCATGCTCTGCAGGCATCTCAGTGCGCACATGCTCTCTACCAGGTTGGAGCAGCCTAGCCACAAAGACCTTGGCACAGAACACTGCAGGGTGACAAAAAGGAAGGAAGAGAAGAAGCAGTTAGATGCCACAACAAATCACTCAAGGCAGGCAACTCATTAGTACGTTAACGTGGGTACTTATCTATGTTATTTCTACATTAATCACAAGGTTAGCGGCCAAGGGTAAAATAACCACTGAAGATCCTTTTCAAAAAATAAGCCATCCCTCTGTCCTAGCAAGGATAATGAGCCGATTTTCCTCATTTGCAACCGCTTGGCTTTAGTGCCCAGCTGAACATTAGAACTTACTACCAGTAGTACCAGCGTTGTTACAGTTTGGCTCCATCAGCTCAGCAATGCATCCATACGCTGCTACTGACAAAAGAAGTCCTGCTGCAGCGGGGGAAGGTGCCTTACCCAGCAAACTGGCCTGGCCGTAATTGCTCGCGAGGCTTTTACCTTTGCAGTCACCCTCGGGGAACACGAGTGCAGGAGCTTTTCATTAGGGTGGCAAGTCTTTAGAATACAACCTGGAGGAGCTTCGGTAATTAAGCGCTGGCACCCCGCACTGTCTCAACTTTCTCCAACAATTTGTGCTGATTTATTCTGACAGCAAAGCTGACATTAACTTCTGAGGTTACAGTCTATGGATTGGGATACTGACACAACCAAAAAATGTGAGGATTTTTTAGAGAGGAACAACATCTAGCTAAGTTCAAATTGCAAGAGCAAGTTCTGCTTAGTCAAGATGCACAGTATCCTGATTAAATGGATTATTGGGGAAAAAAGTTTGTATTATCAGTTGAGGGTATCCTAAAGCCCAATTATACCCTAACTACATTTGTTACTTGTACCACCACCCACGCCAGAAACAACCAAGTTTAACTACCAGTCTCCACATTGCTGAAACTAGAAGTAACGAAAAGTTTGGAAATCCTTTTTATTTCTTTTCTGAAGCTGAAGAAATTTGCTGCAGACAGACTCCTCAAACCTTTTATAGCTCAATGATATTATTTCACAGTTCCTTTTAAGGACAGAATAGTACAGACACTACATAACCATCAGATAAAGTTAGGGAAAAGGATTCAATTCCTCACTACCAAGCAGTGCACAAACCCAGCTCTAAAATTTGGCACGGACAGAGCTTTCAGTATTTTTCACACAGGATTCCAATTTAGTTATAAAAAAACACCAAATCTTTAAAAGAAAAATCCTGCACCAAGTGGAATAACTGGAGGTGAAGACTGAATATCAAAATAAATCAGTTTTCCATTATTAAAAGTTTCTTAAAGATTAGAGAAATGGGATTTTTCATTTAGCTATCAAGTAATTAACCCCATATATATATATATATATATATATAACTACTCTGCAATAAATTTACTTTGACATGTCCTCACACAAACACTTGAAATTTAGTGCCCAGAATTTTTCTAAGACAGTCAACCAGTGACACTAGGGAAACTACCTTAATTTCAACAAGACCCCAGGAAAAAAAAAAAGATTTCTGTATTTTTAAAGAAAGATAGGACGTACTGTTCAAACCCACTGATCATGATACTGAAGATGCAGGATCTTCTATAGACCATTTACAGCTCTTCCTTCAAAAGAAAGAAGTCAAGAAACTTCCTTTCTAATCTGTTTCATTTTTTAATCTTATTTGGCACAATACCTGACTGGTGTTTCCATAACACTGAACCATCGAAATTCAGTGCATCACTGCAGCTATTTACTAAAGCCCAAATACGTTTTTGCATTTTTAAACATATAGGACCAGTAAAAATTTTAATTTTGCTCACCTCACTTAGTAGCAGTCATTGATCAAGAAACACAACAAATTTCTCTCCTAAGATTTTCAGATAAGATGTACAAACTGTGCTTATAACCTGTCTAATGAATCTACACCTACAAGAGTCCACAAATTATAAGATAAAAATCACTGGTTTAGGTTATTAGACTGTGTTTTCTTTTAGGAACTACTTGAGCTGAATAAGCAGAATTTTAAGAACTTAAGAGAAATATTGGTAACTTGAGAAAAATTTTTAATTTCGTTCAAACTACATTAGACACAGGGGCCATTTCCATGACAAGTTTAAGCCACACAAAAACCTTTCCACAGTGTTACGAAACCCTGAATAAAAGGATTTATAAAAATCACTGGACACTTAGCTGTAGCAATGATATTGCACAATATTACAAATTAAATATTGCATTCTACTTCACACTAAAACAGGAATGTGCAAGTATTTGTGCACTTCATGGACATGCTATTTCTTGACCCTGCTTGCACAGGAACTGTCATAAATAAAAGCATAATAGTGTACTAAAGATTTAATTTCTGCGTAACAAGAACCTGAGCTTATGCCTTCACTTTTCACTTGCCTTTTGTCAGGATCCCAGGGAGCTGCAGCACTTTTAATAAAGTTTGGGAATGGGAAAATGACATTGGCCAACAAGTATAATATTAAATGCACATATAAGCCAGTGTCAATCCCTCCGGCAGACAGCAGAACCGTACAGCCTAAGATAAGGCCAATCGAAACTCAAATTTTAAAGAACAAACTCCCATTAAAATAGCTGGGTGTTCATCTGAACGCACCTACTTGCAGGGGAGGAGCGAGCAGATGAAAGAGGGGCTTTACAGCTTCATGGCAAGGAGTGAATGATGCTGAAAGAATAAAGACAAATAGAGAAACCCTCATGCTGATCTTTTAGATGCCTTATGTCCGGAAAGATTAATACATTGATTTTATTATTATATAATTGATTGTAATTCTATACACAAAGAACTGCTTTGGTGGTCCAGCCTCAGGAATTACGTTTGAAGATTTAAATCTCAAATTTAACAAACCTACGCAAATGCTTGCGTTTGCATTCGAAACTATAAATTCTCAGTCGTATCAGTAAAAAAAGAATATGCTTCAATGTCTTTAAAGGTCAGATGCTAAGAACTTCTTATATTAATAGTAAAGCACGCAGCAGTGTTCTTCCAATAAATCATCTTGGTAGGTGGTAACTTGTAGGATAGAGGCACCAAAAAAAAACCCAACCCAAACCTATCAGCCCCTGAACAATCCAAAGGTTTTATTCACCTTGTACTTCTCGTAGGTGTACAGCACTGATATTTTGGTAAAGCACTGAAAAATGTCCAGAAACCCTTAATTTCAGTGCATTTGAAATTAAGAATTATGTCCAAACAGAAATACTCACACTTTCTTACTCCTAGAAGAAACAAAAACAAAAACCAAACCATATATTGCTCAAGAAATGAATACAGACTATAGCCTGTGTTCCTGATGGAGTTAACACACCTTTGATATCCAGCGATGGAAATATTGCAAAGTCATAATTATAAATGATAGCATTTACATAACCAAGCCTTACTGCTGGAAGTTTTATAAAGTATTTCTAAAACTTGGAATTTTTCACCACATTTTATTTATTCAAGATAATTTAAGTAATCAAAATTTATTGGTGTGTTTATAGTTTGGGAAATTCTGTTCTTAAGGCAAAAATATCCTTGCTTTTGAAAATCAGTTTCTAGACAGAGTTGAAAAAAGATTGGCGAGGGGAGGTATTTTGGAATTTCAAAGAAAAACACAGTAAAACAAATGAAGGAGCTAATTTACTCTGTTTCATTAAGGAGCATTACTAATTAAATTAATTCACTCCTCGTGCAACAACTTTTTCCTTATGCAGTTTATTACAAAATTAAATTGAACACAAGAACCTAACAAATCATTCACATTTACAAATCCTGAAGTCTGAAATGCTTTCCCCAACTTTCTTGTGACAACAAACCAGCTCCTCAGGTTAGTTTATGTTCTGGCTGCCCATAAAGGTACAAATAGAGATTGGGACTGGTAAAGTCAGGTACAACCAAAAAACTTCAACCTTCACTCTGAATTCTCGTCAGGTTTTTAGCTGTAAGAAACTTGAATGCTACTCAACATTGGTAATTTACTGTTTAGCTTACTCTGATTTAGGCCTGGACCAACAGAACTGATACTGCTTTATTTCCATTAGCACTTAATATCGATAAATTCATGGGGTAACTGCTGTTACGTAAAACACTCTCTATGGCTGGGAATGACAGGCTCAGTCAGCTCAGATTTAATCCTGAAAAAGGGGGTATGCTGAAAAGCAAACCTAGACTTAAGGATAGTATAAGCGTTCATGAAAGCTATATGGTCCTAAGCCAAATTTAGTACCAAGCTCAGATCTTAGTTTCTCAAAAATCAGCATTAAGCACAACAAGACAGAAAAAAATACACCACTAACACTGTTCAAAGGCCTTCAGTATTATTTTACACTCGGCAGGGAATAGTTGCCAACTACTCAGCAAACTCCATCCCCTTTTGCTAGCTGGGATATCATCCAGATCTTACCTGGTGTTTTTACCTCAAGTGATTCATTCACCATAGTGACAAGCAGAACAGTGCTGAACCAACTAGATATCGGAACAAGCAGTCTGAATATTTGCAAAAGGTGGAAAAGTAAAAATGTCAAAGTGTACTCTCAATCGTGAGCAGTTAATTGGAAATGAAGTGTGGAGGCATGCACGTAACACAGACACGCGTGTTCCACAAGTGACAGCCTGGCTTAGCACGGTAACACATTCACTACGCTGCACGTTTTGGCACAACATCGAATATCTTTGCTGAGGACTCGAAAACAAAGAAACAATTTACGTCAGACCAATAGCAGTACTTTGTACTCATCCCATTCTCATCTCAAAACCAAGTTGTCCCTTGAGAGATGCGGTGTATTCACATGCTCCACACCAGTTTGTTGGAATCGGTGCCAGCACATCACTACCTTTTGCATGTCCAAAATGCAATCTCACGTCCAGTCTTGAGTGTCTGATTTGAAAGGCTGTTGGAGTACCATTCGTACAACGTATTTCCAAAATCCATGGAGTTTTCCATGTGCATTCCAGCGTTCTGCTTCGATTTAAGAACAGCTACATTCTCAGGTCAAAAAAGTAGTCTTAGATGTAATCTACTCTTGCAATTCTGTCCTTCGACAAACTACAAATGCAAAAGTGAATGTCTCAAAAATAAGTATCCACAGAGTACCAAACTCATTTTAACTTGTGAAATGGTTTTGATTATTCCTTTATTGTTATCAGATGATTCTAAAAAACCAGGCAACCAATAGCTGAGACACACTTCCATTAGAAAACTCTATTTAGCTAAATGATTGCCATTCATAATAAAAATCACTCAATGTTACAACCTTCCAACAGCCATTCAAGATCTGCACATAAGCTTCTTGCATTTGGGGGAAAAACACTAAGTGAGGAATCGGGAAATTTAAAGCAAGACAAAGGGAAAATAATTTATCAGATAAATTCTCCTCATTACCACACCGTTCTTCTAGATAGGACAATGAATTCACAGAAGGGTGATGGATAACGCAGTCCCACTCCGCTCCCGAAGATCAAAGTATGCGTTTGCTACAACAGAATGAATGCTACAAAAGGAATATGGGTTCAGTAGAGAAAAGATTAAATGCTTTCTTTGAATATAACAACAATCTTACTCCATTATAATTTATTCATCAGGACAAGACTCATGAGAGGCAGTAGCTCATTTTCAGGAAGATACAAAAGACCAGGAAGAAAATCCTAATATGTTTACGTAAGTCACTCAATGTTAACTGAAATAATCTGAATTTTCCAAAATACATCCCAATTCCAGTTTCAAAACTCCAGAAGTGTAATATTCCTTTCTGCATTAACATATCCTACGTTACATAAAAAAGGCCATTTCAAAAGAAAAATGGCTTTCACATGCTCCTACGCAGCAGGAACAGAGGTGTTACAGACATCTACAGACAGCAGCACACCTGCTCGTAGTAAATCATAACTGGGGAAAAAAAAGAGGAACACTGAAAAGAGACCTAGCGCTGCCAACTGAAACAGTAGAAACTTTGAGTGAATAAGTTAAACGCTTAGAAAAACGTGGCTCAAATTTGTCTAAGATGTTAGAAGTTGTCTTAGACTCTTTTCTGTAATAAGTGTTTAAGGATGAGGCCTAACACAATCTAAAAATAACATTAACCCCATCTAAAAATCTAGTATAGACAAGGCAGCACACACTTTAAATTGATGAGTTTAAATGCACGTCAAGTCTGGGCTCAGCACGTACTAAAATGCTAGCTTCACATTCAGGGTTTGTACATCAAATGCTGCGGAGGAATATTGATGTAGCCTTTGATAGCTGACTTATATTTTGCTTTTTGAAATGTAAGGTTCAAAACCTGGGCAAGAATTAAGCCTCCAACCTGCATATACTTGCACTCAAGTTCAACTTAGCTTTACTACTGCCTTTGATAGGACTGTTTCATGTTTCAAAAAGTTAAGCAATATTAAATATCATAACATCAGGGATCTTAATCAGGAGTACACATTTACGCTTCCCCTTTTTTCCCCCCTCAGTGTATTTTAAATTATTTCCTCTTTTCAGTTTTCATCATCATAGATGCCAAGTTCACTTCTGCCTCCCCATTCTCTCATTTTAGAAAAAGGCACACCCTGAACAGCAAATAGAAGATATTATTTTGCAGTGTTAACTCCCAAGGTGAGTCTGATTGGTGTGTGGGACAAATTCAATTTGATGTTAGACAAGACTGCAAGAAATGTGTCAGACTAAGGTTAATGAGTATCCCCCTTAGATTTTTCCCTCAGATTTTTTTAAAGAATCATACTAAAAAGGCATGCCCAAGACTTCTCCACCCTAAGCAGATAAAACTCAAGTCCTCAAAAAATCAAACCAGGAAACAACCGTACCCTGTGCACAAATAATTCATTACATATGTATTCATCAATTAAATTCAAGTATAATTTTTGCACAAAATACCACGCCAGCAAAACAAACGCAGAGCTAAAACAATACATGAGATCAACAGCACCTACAAGAGTTTCTTCTACAGTAGATTAAATACTGAGGCCTTAACATTTGCTTTAATAGCTGTCTACAAGAGAGAACACTCAAGCGGCTTAGCGTTATTGCTATTACTACCAAAAGGAGTTGAGGCATACAGCTTCGTACTAACTTTAGAAATAAGTCGCCAAGTTCATTAAAGCACTACCTTACAATAAAGCTGGGCGTTAGGACAGGTGCAGGTCTCTCATTCACACCAGATATTTAATTTCCTATCAGCCAGGGACCAGCTTTCCCTCTTAATGCACACAAATACCTTCCAAACTTGTCTTTAAGGTAACATGTCGTAGCCTTTTACAACCATCTCAAAATCTCAGATGAACGTGACTCAAAATACAACCATACTTCCCCTACTCTGAAATAAACCTGCTATAACTTTGAAGCTCCTCTTGAAAACCGTGCCTTACAACTGGCTCAGCTACGCTTTGAAAACAACTAGGAACAGAACTTTTATGCTGAAATCTCATGAAGGATTTAAAAGGCTGACTCCAAGTGCTGCCCACAACAGAATTTCAACTGGCATTTTCAGCGGGATAAAGCTACAGGAATTTGTACTACGAACAACTCGACAAGTTCACTAAATTTCTGATGAACTCATCAGAGAACACAGCCAGAAAGCAGAGCAGACAGCTATTACTTTCCTGAACTTGACTGAGAAGTTCAACGAAGTTATTAGTAAGGCTGCTTTCTCCTTTCAGAAGCAGGATTTGTAAATCCTTTGCTTAGTGCCCCTGTACCTGTAGATGCTGCTTGCCAGCTCCGCCGAAGGCGAGTCTACCTTAGGTTCCCACATCTGTTTTTCACAGTAGATCTGCAATTTCCTAATAAACTGCACGTGTATTTACTGAATATGCCCCTCCTTGCTCTAAGCTCAGCAGCTAACTTGCCGTGTTCTAACACTTCAGGGACATGAAGCAGTTAAAGCAAGATACTGAATTTGCGGACAAACTCATCTAAGCAGAAGCAGCAAGGTATAGTACAGGGTGACTTCTTACCTGAAACTTTGTTTCTGGGCTTCAGATCCACCAATCCAGAATGAAAGGGGATTCGAATGGGTTTTCCTTCTCAGACTTGTCTGTTAAAAGAGAGCAGCCAATCATCTTCAGCTTGGTGTACCTACTTCTTTCTTGAACGAAATCCCAATTACGTACTCCTAATGCTGTTAGAGAGACAAAGCAGCCTAGGCGCCTTACCAGTCCAGTCACAACTACGTTAGTGGGGTCATCGGATTGGTGGATCTAAGACAAAGAAATGGATTTACAGCCAAGAAATTGCTCTTTCCCCTGCCCTGAATCACCCAACGCACAACAGGTGTTTTGGGGCAACAGCTCACTTGGCAAAGATTAAGGAAGATGAGAAGAAACTACAAACTAAAGCTTCAACTGCCAGCTTCCACCTCACAAGCCTGCTCCAGGAACTGCCAGAACAGGAACACACAGGTTTTCAAGAGTCCAATACAGTTCTCCTAATTCGCCATATACATGCTCTAAAGCATTTTATTGCAATGATTATTTCCCTCTTTCCAGACTCAAAGTGATCTGACTTGCCTTACATATCTGCAGCACAAAGACGGAGTCTTCAAGACACTTATGATCTGAATGACAGCACTGAAGTCAGTAAATTTTCAGTCTCGTCGTGTCTCTGGAAAACAATCTCGAGCTAGGAGAGAGTAAACCAAGGCATGCTACTCCTGAGACAAGAAAAAGTCACCTTTTACTGAGCAAGATGATGAAAGGCCTTCATCCAGTACTTTCAGCAGAACACTTAAAGTGACTAATTTAAAGCAGCTTTAACAATAACACCGAAGAGAAGATGGAGTCTGCAGCAAGCCCACACTATGTGTGTAACAGAAAGCGTATCCTAGAGAGACCAGACTGTGCACCTTCCAGTCACATCTTCAAAAAGCTTGCGCTATGCCCTACAAAATTACCCCTAACAGCAGCCAGAAGCAACAGCAATATTTTCTAGAGCATAATGCTGCAACGTCCACAGAAGAATATGCCACCGCTGGCTCTCACCCTTTCCTCCGGTCTCCGACCCCTCCGGAGAGCTGAACCAAGCGTTCCTTGGCCTCCACAACCGTGTCGCACATCTCAAAGCATCAGCAGCTTGGAGAAGGGTGGGAGGAACTGCCACTGTTCACAGCTGTGCCAAGAAACTGTGTCGATGAGGACAGCCCTGTCCCTGACTGCCCAGAGATACCCAAAGAAAGGAACGTCAACATGGGGCGGTTTTCTGCTTTTCTACCACTGGTAAAGCAACAGGCGACTACGGGGCGACATTTCAAGGACAAAGCAGCACTGTAAGCCTGATACCGTGTCCAATCCAGGATTTTTAAGGCTGCCAAGTAAAGTGATAAGATGTCAAGGCATATGACTCAGAATTTTAAGAGTACAGTGTAGCTCAGTAAGAAGCCAGCTATCAAAATTACATAAATGTACAGATTTGCTAAGTCACAACAGAGCCAGCAGTGTGATGGAAGGAGAGGCACATCACCACGAAGGCATTCCTTAGATGTATTCGCAAGTGTTACAGCACAGGCCTGATTTTTGTCTCGAGAAGTACTGGAGTGATGGAGACTGCCTGAATATCAAGTCTCCCTGACCAGTCCTTTGCTTCCCAAACAGAATTACCTAAAAGATTCTCTATAAAATACAAGCTGTAATTGTAACTTAAGTTTTCAAACAGATTCTGAGTTTAGGTTTTCAAAAAGCTGTAGGTATTTTTGTCTGGAATCTTTAAATTGGTGTGACTGAACAGAAGATTTGAACAAGGTATCATCGTGCGAGGCATCCTGACATACAAACATACGCCTCACAAAAAGGCAAAGAACGCAAGTCATCACCATGTCTTTTGTAACAGAACTCCACATCCAAGAACTTCTCAACAGCACGAAACTCAGAGCGCAGCCCCGCAACTCATAACACTGACTATATAGTTGTGTTTCTCCTCTAAGTCAACGAACAAAACAAAACCTTGTAGCATTGCCACAGCTAGAAGTTGACCCAAAAAGCATTTTTCACCAGTTTACCCAGAAAGTACATCAGTCCCTATTCCTAGCAAGTAGGTAGCGACCCACATCTCACAAATTTCTGTCTGTATTCGTACAAAAAAAATGGGCCCAGGAAGCTGAACTACTCTTTGACCCCCAATAAAAACATTAATTTCCTGAGGCAGAAGTACAGGGATCTGAGGGGACCTGGACTAAGAAAGCAATGAAGAAACAGCACGCCTTCAAACACTCCCATCGTTAATTTAGCCTGCAGGAGAAGCAAATTAAGTTTCCAAAACGAGTCAGCGCTTTTTTGTTGTTAAAACACAAACGGCATTGTGTTATTTTTGCGTTATCTGGTCTCGGTCATGCACTACTCATACTGGGCAATGTGTGGAAGTAGTACAGGCAAACGGAGTAGGCTGTCAGATGTTGCACCACTGAGCTAATAAATACACCAATAAACCGGGGAAGGAAGGGATTTTCCAGAAAAAGTGGATTTTCTGTGAATAATGAGGTACTATCAATACTATGAAAATCAAACCGAGAAATCAGATTATATAACAACATAAACAGTGGCATTAGTATAAAGAAGACATCGCCAGAGAAAAAAGCTGGAACATAAGTATTGTTATTAATCAGCATTTGTTTAAACAAGTCGGTAAATATTCACTTTCCCCTTCAATTTATTTTCTCCCTTGCAACAACAAAAAAAGTACTTGTCACAGAGCAGCCCTCTTATAACCATGGTCTCTTGTTCTCTCCCACACGTCATTCTTCTCACACTGGCACATTTGCTGCAACATCCATTTCAATTTAAAACCCACCAGCCATCTCCCTTCGCACGCTGCCGCACGAGCGCTCAAAGCGGCACAGGAAGATGAAACTGCAAACGCCAAAGCAACAGTGACCTCCAAACCCTACAGCAATAAACGGAACGCATCAAAAGGCACACGTCGGGTTGGTTTAACAAGCAGCGAAGGTGTTTTGGAAAACACACACGACATTAAAAGGTACATCCATCCTTCAAAGAACGTCCCCAAGTCTCTCTAAGGGTACAGCCCGTAACGAGGCAGTTTGTTTTGCTGAGACGCTGCTGCAACGCTCGTCGGTGACCCAAATTTTTAGCAATGTTCAACAACTCTGCCTAAGGGATACAGTCAGTACGGTCTGAAATGCAGAAATGGCATACATGTGCTTTACAGCTTTTTAAAGGAGCAACCCAATAGCACTTCAGAGGGGGCAGCTGGCGCGCACACCAGCGTGCCTGCAGAGATGGGATCTCATTCCACAGTGACACCTGGACACTGGATTTACGAGCACAACTCGGGACCTCCCGGTGCCAAGCCAGAGCTCACAGGCAACACATCGCCCTGAAAACTACCCGGCGGTGCTCACGCACACAGGAAGCTGTACACGTGGTTCAGGCAGCCGGAGAACTTTCTCTGCTGCATCTTCCTTGCTCAGCATTGTTGCAAAGGTTGGAAAATTTAGTAATGTTAGAAAATTTAACTGCATTGTGAGGCAAAAAAAAGTCTCTGAATCTTGAATGAGATTTAAAAACCCTTTGTGAAACACCAGCATTTAGTCTCCCCAAGAAACTCTAACTTCTCCCTATTAAGGACTAAAACTAATTTAGTTTCAGAATTTTCCCTACAAATGGAGCATCTGCAGTTTTCCCTCACCTGTATAAACTGATGGCTGCTGCCATAATGATCGCAAACTTCAGTAACTTTCTTCTTTATAACCTCTCTTCCGCATCTTTGTGTTGTCCTCTTCCCTTTGCCACCCCATTTCCCCACTCAGTCTATTGTTTCATCTAACCCTTCCCAAAAGATACAGCTTTCCACACTTCTTTGTCCACTTCCCTCATTTCATCATCACTCTGCTGGCTCTAAGCGCAGTTGCCTTGCTCCAGTTCATTTCTTAAGCTCTTCCTTCCCGTGCTCTGCACCGCTGCCAAAGTCAGGGCAATCTATTCTCTTTATATTTGCATCCTTCCTCTTACAGGCACTCTCTGAAATGAGACTGTCACTCCGATAGCCTGCGCAGCAGCACACATCTTACATCCCCTGCCCCAAAGGCTCGTCTGTGCCTTCCTAACAGCCATCTAACCACCACCTCTTCAGATATCTGCTCTAGCCATTTCCTTTTTCCCCCCCCATATATGAAACTGTCCAGCATGCCATCGACTGCATGCTTTGATGTCTGACATGCAGCTCTCGACTCTGCTAATTTAGCTACCAAAGATTAAAAAAAGATAACTGCAAAGCAAGTAAGATTGTTATCCTACTGAAGAAAGCACTAGTTTACACACAGGTTTACAAATGTCTTACTAACCCCCAGCCCTTGATTAAGAACCAGTCACATTTTAGCTAGAACAGTAGCTCCTTTGTTTCAGACGCAAAGACAATCGTTGCCTAGTCCATCCATATCTCTAACGCTACAGAAGTAAACTCTTTGAAGGATTCCTTTACGAACTCATGGGAAAAAATTCACAAAAAACATAACTGCCTGCTCGCCTTGCAGGGATTGAGAGAGGGAAGAAAAAAGCCAGAACATTAGAGTCCCACTGAGATATATACAGCAGCTGTATTTCAGTTCCCAAACAGAATGCTAAGATTTATTCTGCACTGTAAAGCTTTAAATAGTTTGGGGACACAGCCATCTCCAGCTGCAGTGACCCACGGAGCTTCAGGTACCCCTGGCACGATTTACTGGCAAGGCATGCCTGGGTGCAATACTTTATCCTGATTGTTACCTTTTGAATGTGAAGACCTTCAGCTCACATCAAAGTTCTGCCAGGAGAAACTGAAAGGCTTTTGGCAAGATATGCAACTATAGTTCTTCATTTATTATTTACAGAGGCACTTAAACACTGGACACTTTTACGAGACAGAGAGAGACGTTCTAGACAGTGAAGGTAGTATATTAGGAAGAATATTTTCCATATATATATAACTTCAAGATACAAATGATAATACAGTGTAAACAAGCACTTGTCAGTTTTATTCCTAGGCAGGGTCTTTCCATAACCCTTTCCTGCTACTACCACGGAGCACTGTTACACTGAATTTAAACTGCCAACTCTGCAGCAAGGGGATCTGTGGAGCACAGCATGAGCATCGAGGACACGGTGGAAAGACAGATGATAATAAGCTCAGTAAGTGTGAGAATTTACACACAGTTGGCTTCCTGCTTCAGTATCCATGTCCCATAGATGTCTGGTGGGTACAAGAGCCTGGGAGTAACAGAATTTTTTGTTTTTAACACTGTCCACATTTTGTGCTGCACACAGTTCACCCCATAAATGTGAAACTCTTTAACCTGTATTTAAAAAAAAAAAAGTATTTGCCATACTTATGTATTCTTTTACAACCACTTTAATACAAACCAAGAAGCTAATTACCCCCTCCTTTGAAAGTCTGCTGGTAAAAAAAAAAGCATGGTTCAGTGAAGCTGCCTGAGAAAATGAAAAACACAAGGCTTTTAGCAGGTATTGAAGGTAAATGCGTATAACAGGTTTGATGCGACTGAACAATACAGACTTTATACCACTTGGAATCCCTAAGTAAAAAAAAAACCAACTATTTCACAAAGCTTTGTTGTTGGTACTTCACCTAAAAAAACCAAAAAAGGTTGGTTCTTTAAAAGAGCAAAAAGGTTACAGTTATCTGATTTCACAGAGAAAATCAAAACCAGGGGAAGAAAGAGCCCTTTCAATCATTCTGGCTAGCCCTTCATCTGTTCTGGATTACTTCCTTACTACTCATTTTCTAATAGCTTGCCCACTCACACGAAGCATTTAACTGAGACAGTGTAAGTACGAAGATATCTAACTAAAACCCACCCCATCAGATATGTTGTTAGCCTAAATCTGGACACCCCACAGTCAACACAAGTTAAACTTTGAGGCCTCGTGCCTCTTGAAATCATCTCTACAGGCAATGGGTATCTTGCCTGTAGAGGCAGATACCATCTGCAAATGAAAGCCGTGAAAAGCCATCGCTGAATCAATGCTTATCACCGTTAAAATGCCTAAGTGACATGACTTACAAAACTAGAATGGGACAGGTAAAGCCTTAAGCTGTCCTAAAAGACCCAGGGACTTCAGCACACTTGCTAAAACTTCATACAGCAAATCAAAGTTGTCACTCTGAAACCTTAAAATATTTCTCTTAGATTCCAGCTTTAAAAATAGAAGAATATTATTTCCATGACTGATTTTTCTTTAAATAAATGCAAATGATCTCTCCAGTGAAGGCAGAACATCGTGTTCTGAAACTTCCGTGCAATTAACATGTTGACACGTTATCTCTCGTTTATTAGCCACTCAGCTTTATATTGTATTTGCTCCTCAGAACTTCTGCATCATACATTTGCTCCTGTATTTACTACAAATTCATCCTTGGCACTGGAGGGAAGGGATCCAAGTACCCAAAGTGCAGCAAAACCAATCTCTTATTATCAAAGAGAGGCATAAACCATCCTGGTTTTAGTAAACAATAACATTCTTAGAAAGAAAAGCATCCCCCTAAGCCTGACACGCTAAGGTGACGCCCGGTTTAAGGATGTTTGCCACCAGCCTTAACAACCGATACCAGAGTTTGCACATCCTACTGAAATCACTGACTGCAAACTCAGTCAATACGGCTTCTGCTTTGTGTATTTAAACAAATCGTCTGGAGAATCTTATCTTCTACAACACACAAGGAGGCAAAACCTGCATTTAGGAATGACTTTCAATGATTTTAGCGAAACGTTTACATTCAAACACAAGGTTTCTATGCAAGCCTTCACTACAGTTGAAATTCAATTGAACTACCAACTATATTTTAGAGAGTACCATTTTCTACTGGAAACTGCAGAATTAATTGTCTTAATTTTTTATTAATATAAATGTTTAAATTTATTAATTTCTTGTGAAAGAAAGAAAAACGTTTCTTAAATCTCCTGCTATGCAATAAAAATCTGAATAACCCCATTGATATTTGCATCGATTAGCACATTTCGCAGATCCAACTGTAAGCAGAGAGGACAACAATTATCAGGAAAAGTTACAGTCGCTTCTGCCTGTGAATCATTCAGCCCCAAACAGAAGAGACTTCGAAAAAGGGAGAGCATTTACAAACAGCCACAGAAGAAAACTGAGCGAGGCAAACGTTACCTTCCAGCCTCAAATGCTATTTTAGCACCTCACATAACCCCAGGCTGAGAAGTATTAGTAACTCTCCGTTCCAGGTAGGAAAAAAAGCCACTAGAACTGACTTTACACCTCGGAAATTTAGCAGACATCTCTTCTGTAGGCGACTCGTCCTGTAACGGATACCCGCACGCTGCCCCCAGCTTTTGTCCTCCGTGCTGCGGTCCACTAACGCGGAAACAGTTCTGATGTCACCCCCGGGTAAGTGCAAGATCACCGAATCGATAGGGCTCAGGAAAGGAGGCTCGCTGAGACCAGCGTTGAAGCTACTGGCCTCAGTGATCAGAAACAAATACAGAAAGAAACACAAAGGTCTTTTGGGGTTGCCTTTGTCTTTTTTTAATTTCTGCTTCTTGAGAGCAGACAACACTCAAAGAAAGTTCCTATTTTCCAGACCAGGTAGTTTAGCAAGAATTCTACTGGGTAAAAAACCCATTTAATGTCTCCACTGAACCCAGCTCACCTTCAGGGTGCCTTAAAAGAAAGTTTTTTCGTTTTACCACTCAATTCTGCACTATTGCATGGAATTTTGTATGTGAAAACAGATTAGGCTTATGACAAATAAATTAGAAGATATTTAATGATTATTGCTCTCTCTGCACTCCTAACTTAATTTTATTCATCTCTAAAGGCAGTAAGATTAGGGCCCCCTAATATTTGACTACAGAGATCTAAGATTTGCTTATATTAATAAAAAAAAAAACAAAACAACAAAAAAACAAACCTTCTTTTTCTATTGCTTCCATCTGGCCGCCTCGCCACTAACCCGAATTTAGCGGCGTAAGCGTTAATTAGGGGCTATAACAAACACACCAATTAGGTCTAGTTAGGTAATACGGTGTTTGCCGGACCGGAGCTCCAGCACCGGTGCTGCTCCGGGAGGACGGGACCTGCCCCCCGCCCCGGCCCGAGCCCCACCGCTGCTAGAGAAGCCCCAGATCCTCCCGCTGCAAGTTTAAATCCGCCCCCCGGGGCCGCCTCGGGCCCGCCAGCCTCCACCGGGACGGGCCCCGGGGGGGCCGGGAGGGCTCCGGCCGGGGGGCGCGGGGAGGCCCCAAGGCCCTGGAGGCGGGAGGCGGCGGGAGCCCCAGCCCCGCGCCGGGGCACTTCGGTTTCGGTTTTTGCAGCGTGCTCGTATCACCCCCGCACAGGGCGCGGTTTTCCGCGCCTCCCGGAGCGGCTCTGCCTTCTTGGGGGGCGTTTATGATTTTTTAATTTATTTCTTTTTAATGAAATTCAAGCGCTCGCCGCGCTCCGGCCTGCGCCGGGAGAACGGCCGGCCGCGGGGGGGGGCCGGGAGCGGAGCGGATCCCCCCGCGGGGCGGCGGGAGGAGCGGAACGGGGCGCGGGCGCCGCCGGCCGGGTGGGCCTGGGCCGGGGCTGAGAGCGGCCTCACCGGAGTCACCTTCGCGGCGGCGCCGGAGCCCCGCAGGCCCGGGCGCGGCGGCGGGGCCTGCGGGCGGAGAGCAGGGGATGGGGGCTGCGCGGGAGGCGGGGGGTCACTCACCATCAGCTCGATGGTCTTGTCCTCGATCACCGAGTCGGGCTCCATAGCGGCGGGCAGCTCCGCCGCGGCGCCCCGCCCGCCCCCGCCGCCTCCCCGCGCCCGCCAGGCCCCGCCGCCGCCGCCGCTCGCCCGCCCCCCCCGCCGCACACACGCGCCGACGCACGCTGCGTCCCCCGTGACGCCACGGCGCGCGGAAGAGCGGAGGCACCGCCCTTCCCGGCGCGCGCTCGTAACAGACCACAGCTCCCGGCGGCCCGCGCGGCCCCGCGCCCCCATTGGCTGCGGGCGGCTCCCGGCGTGCCCCGCGGCCGCGCGGGGGGTGCTGGGAGCAGCGGGGCCCGCTCCAGCGTCCGAGGCCGTGTGGGGCCTCACGGGGCCGCCGCGCCTCGGGCCAGAGCCGCTGCCTCCGCCGGGGCCTGTGGGGCTCCACAGAGCCCGGGGCGCGCCGGCCGCCAGCACCGGCCTGAATACCGACGACCGCGGGGCCTAACCGCTCCCGGCGTCCCTCGGGTGCCCGTTACTCCCGGGGAGCCGCCCCGTCTCCTTCAGAGCAAAGCGGCGCCTCGGCCCGAAGGCAGGGTGGCGGGAGGGCTTAACGCGGAGCGAGCAGCTGCGCAGGGGAAGAGAAGGGCCGGGAAGGACGAGGGGCCTGCCCGCGGGCTGCAGAATCGGACACAAAGAGTGTAACGGCCCTTCCGCTGCGTGCCCTACGGGGCCTGCTTGTGGAAGGGAAAATAGCGTGGGGTTTGCTGCGGACACTGGGGGTCCAAAGCACCGGGGAACACCCTTGAGGCCCCACCACGCGCTCACCCTGTGCTCTCCTGCCACACCACCTCACCGTGCTCCGCTGCCCTCCTGCCTTTTGCTGTCCTGGCTTGCTTGACAAATTGAAATAGAAGATTTTCTCCTGTTTACAATAAATTCATTTTATCTCAGTCAGTCCTAATGCCCTAGTAGTGAACCAGGAGTTGCCTTAATTTCATTTTCCTACTGTTGTACCTAGACCAGCAGAGAGCACAGAGGGAGGGCAAAACCTTCCCACAGCCAGTCCCTACGAGAATCCCTGCATCAACTACAAAGCCTGCACAAGGAAGTGTCTCAAATCCTTTTGACTTACCCAGAGAGGAAATTGGCCCACGTCTTTGTGCCACACCTGAGGACTATGTTCTCTTGATTAAAAATTAGAAGCACTTGGGAGGAAGGAACACAAGCTCAAAAAGAGTGAACAAGGCAGGTGCTACACGGGCGGACTTTTGTCAATGTCTCAGTAACATACCAGGGTTTATGAAGAGTAACATTTTCATAAAGAATGATACTTCGGTTGGTTTTGTAGCTAATTGCTGCAAACTGTTACAGCACCTCTGACCAAGTTTCTAGGCAGCAGAGCTGGGTAATTTATTACCTGCTGAGTCCCAAATGACAGTTAAAAACCCAAAAGAAGTTGAAGCCCGTGACGGTACCTTGGGAAATAAGAAACCTCCCTGCCTGAGCTCCTGCACGGCCAGTGGCGTAACGGGAGGAGGCATTGCTGCCTGGGACTTGAGTCTTCACAGTGCTCTAAATCAGTCTGCAGGGACCTGAGGCTGGAGAACAGGACTGTGTTTCTTTAACAAACTAAAGCACCAACAGTATTTTATTTTTACCCTTTTTCCTCATAGAACAGTGAATACACAGAAACTTGTTAGTGTGATGTGGTTTGGAGTTACCAAACTATTAAGCGGTGTCAGTTTTTTCCTAGTGTTTTTTTTCCTTCAGTAGCATTAAGAAATTAAAACAGAACCTACGAAAAATACCAGCTTCTGCAGACTGTCCTTAGGAAAGCATTATGGTACGCAGAATCATGTGCTGGTTCTGCACGCTCTACTCTTTATTTAATAAACGGTTTTATTTAATAAGTCCCATTCTGTCCAGTCCTGTGCCTCAGGACTTACCTTGCTGGCATCTCTCGGTCAGGAAACAGCATCTGTGCTTTTGAGTACCCATTTCTGCTTGCTTTGCTGCTCCAGCTGCTCAGCAGGCCAGCCTCGTACCATATGAAGATCCAACCCATCATGGATATGCCGAAATGGGTTTATTTACCAAATGCTGACTAACAGCAGGCACAGCATATGGAAAATAAACAGATGGTCCTTGCCAGAGGAAACTTTCAGTCTAGGTTAGATGAAGACAGAAAGGGAAAAAATACCAAAGCTTGAGAAGATGTGCTGTACTTGTGAGGAAACACTCGGATAAGGAGGTGGCATTTCCATCTAGCTGATCACAACCCTTCACAACGAGCAGTTTTCCAACCTGTAGGGCCTGTATCCTGTTGGCAGACTGCAGCTTGCTGCCATCCTCCGCTGCCACCGACGCGGGGAGGCACCGAGCATCCGCAGGCTTCGGCTGCCGGGAGCCAGCTGGAGCGAGCGTCAGGCGGGGTTACAGGATCCGTGATGCTGAAAGCTCAGGTGCTTTGGGTGCCCAAGGCACGCAGGCTGCGATCTGATGACACAGCAGGGACCAAACGCGTTTGCAGGCACTGGAAATTGGAAGCAAAAATGTCAGAAGCAGCAATCTGGTGTAATAGCACAGCACTAGCGACACTGTGCTTGTGATGAAAATGGACTCGGTAGCTTCATCCTAAGCATTTTTTTTCCGTTACCTGTTTAAATCTTTGCCAAATGATTAAGAAAGGGAGTATGAACAAAGGGAAATGGTGCAGAGACCTTTCTTGTTGACAACACACCTGCTTTACAGGACATTTATCTCAGCAAAAATGTATTTTATTCATTCAAAAATGCATAAAAGAATACTTACCATGAGGTCTAAACTTTTTCATAGCATTTAAAAACATAAACCAAGAGCAGCGGGTCTCCCTCCCCATCAAACAAAAGCTGCTGCTCAGAAACTTTGATGTGCCTGAAAGCTGCTCCATTTACATTCTTCCAGACAAAGCGAATACCAAACATGCTGTTGCCCCAAAGTCCCTCTGACTGGGACGATGAAGCCTGAACTCACCCGCACTTGACAGTGCTAACGTCAGCTTGGGCGCTGCGAGTGCCTGCTGACCCTTACCTAGACACGCTCCACTTCCACATGGAAAAAAACATACGAGGGCTTTTCCTGTCTAACCTGGGCAGCCAGGCTGACAGCTGGGCTGAATTCTTTCCACCTTCACTTCATGACCTAAAACAAAGGACTCGCAGGTCAAATTATACCCCGTCCTTCACGTTGTGTAATGCCACCGACCTCAGCAAGCTCACCAAGGTGTCACTGAGAATAAGGTGGGACAAAATCCAGCTTGCTTTTGCTCTCCCTGTAATCAGCCATTCACTCTGGAGATCAAACAAGGCAGCAGATATTTGTTTGTGACACCAAAGTAAAAAATCAGCATGTCTCAGTCTAAATATACGCAGGGAAGAGATCTGCTGACTGGGACAATACTATTTGATGTGGCGCTTTCCAAAGTACAGCTGTACAGTCAGGCGGGTTTTCTGACTATGGAAAAGATTGCCCAGGACATAGGAGAAGAGAAAAAAAAGTAGAAGAGAAATAAAAAAGAAAAAAAGGCAAAAATTCCTCCATTTATTTGAAGAAAGAGTAAATCCGGAGTCTCATTCTGACAGTCTGAATGGTTAATGCATGGCAATGACAGATGATACAGAAGCAGGCATGGGTCTTTGAAACTGCGGCATGAGCTGTCAGATGGAACTTGAGTTCCTGTGATCTGCTTTTAATTGCGTGGAAACAAACAATTTCTAGGATATGAAAGAAAGAGAAGAATGTAGAAAATAATTAAGGAAAGCATTATTTAAAAAGTGAAGTTTTTGGCATTAGTGGGGAACACTGAGAAAAGCAAGAGCAGGAGATATCGATCCTTGTATCTGTGAATTAAAGTAAAATTGGTTCTGAGCAACTCGTGACTTAGGAGCTCGTCAGGACTGAGTGACACATCCAAGGCAAGGTCTAATAAGATGGATGAAAAATCAGGTTTTTGATAAATTTATTCTGAGATACAAAACCACTGGATTCTGATGAAGCCAAGAGCTGTATTCCCGTGCCTGCATGAACCGCACGGCTGCAGTAAGTTGAGGAGCACGTCTCTGGGAATGGGCTCTGGATTCGGGAAAACACAACGCTGGATCAGTAACTCCTCCGTGCGTATCGCCATTTGCTGACAGATCTGTGTCACGCATCTGCACTCAGCAGAGCAGGGACAAAGCTGGTCATTAAGCTCTAATGATGACCTTACTCAGGTGGAAGCACACCAGGGTGGTGGGGCAGTTTCACCCTAAGAGGACTCGCTCTGCCAGTTTCCCTGTGAGGATGAGAGGGAAGAGGAAGAGGGAAAGCCCCAGCACCAACAAACCAGAGATACCTCTATGTTGTGCAACAGGGAAGGAATTCACTGAGGCTGGTGTCATCCTCACCTATCGAAGCAAAAGTAATTATGTGTTTAAAACAAACCCCTCAAAAGCTTGTATTGTGGGTCCCAAGACCAGCACTGCCTGGAAAGCTATGGGCATCCGAGTGGCTGTGTCTGCTCTGTGAGGGGCCGCGAGGCTGCCCCGATGAGGCGGGGATGTGCCAGGGTGCAGCCCCAACCCAAACCATCGCCCCTCCCCTGGCACCTCTACCGAAACCCAGCCGTCATTTTGAGTCCACGTTTTCCATGCGTTCATTGCGTGATGTACCGAATTCCTCTTCCAACAGATATTTTCCAGCAGAGACACGCGGAGAGGGCAAACTGCATCGGGACCGGGTGGGTGGCATGGGGGGAGCCCAGCAGGTAGCTGTGCCACTGGCCCTGGAGCCTGCCCAGCCCCATGGAAGGATTTGCTCACTCATCCCCTCCAACCTCTTCTCCCCCACAGGCAGGTCTATCTGTAGCTCACACTGCTGTGGACCAGCACCCCAAAGCGCCTGGGGGAGATTAGGACTGACACAATATAGAAATATTTCCCAGTTAGAACGTGATTCAATTTTTTTTCTCCCCACATCTTTTCTGTATATTAAAGTGTTTTATTTCTAAGCCTGTTTCCATTTTCTGCAGGTTTTTTAGGCCTTGAATAGCCTGGTCAGATGGCAATTGTCCTGTCACCTTGTTCCTTATTTCAGGGCTCCCCCTCGGTGTTAAACACCCACGGGATGAGGATAAAAGCGACCAGCCGCGGGTGCCTCCCAGACAGTCTCCTCCGTACCCACGGGCAAGGACGCTGCCCCCAGTCCCAGCAAGGCTGCAGGCAGGTGAAAAAAACAAAGAAAAATCAGAGACAGGCAGTGGAAAAACTACACAGTCTCTGGGATTTGCTACAGAGCCAGCGGGAGCCAGCTGCTCAAATCCTCCGGCATCTCCGGGGGTATCCATTGCCCAAACGTCGGATGCCTTCCCAAAATCCCCAGCCTAACGTGGTCTGCTCACTAAACCCCTCACCTTAGGATCTTACAGTCATTTATTTGGCTGTTTGGATAGGGATCAGAGGTTACTCAATGGCCAGGAACGAGTTACAGCGGGAGAAAGGCAAGGGCAGATACATCTCAAATGCTCCTGCTGGAAGAATAATTGTTGAACTTAGAGCTGGTAGGAGTAGGATATAAATAAACAGTCTGGTTAGGGCAGGGATGACTGCACTTGAAGTATGAAAACATTTATTCTTCCTTCAAAGAAGTATTTTGTAGCCAAAGTGGAGTGACACTAGGTTTGATGACTTTTTTTTTTAAAGATCTGGAAAAAAAAAATGAGCAGATCCAGAAGGATTCTCACCCCTGCCCAGGAACAGAGGCACTAACTCTGCCACCACCCAGAGAGAAGCAGCAGGTCCTTACCCCACTCTGCTATGGCACCTAAAGTAACGAGGTTAGGAGCGAGGGGGGCTCAAAATACCACTACTTATAAATAAGGAAAGGAAAATAAAATATGAGTGCAAAGCCCCCACATTCTCGGGTGAATCCCAGACTGGTTGGGGTTGGAAGGGACCTCTGGAGATCATCCAGTCCAACCCCCTGCCAAAGCAGGGTCACCCAGAGCACGTTGCACAGGGTCCTGTCCAGGTGGGTTTGAATATCTCCAGAGAAGGAGACTCCCCACCCTCCCTGGGCAGCTTGTGCCAGGGCTCTGGCACCCTCACAGCAAAGAAGTTTTTCCTCATATTCAGATGGAACTTCCTGTGTTTCAGCTTGTGCCTGTTGCCCCTTGTCCTGTCGCTGGGCACCACTGAGAAGAGTCTGGCCCCATCCCCTTGACACCTGCCCCTAAGGTATTTGTGAGCATTGATAAGATCCCCCCTCAGTCTGCTCTTCTCCAGCTGAACAGCCCCAGCTCCCTCAGCCTCTCCTCCTAAGAGAGATGCTCCAGCCCTCTGACCATCTCTGTACCCCTCCGCTGGACTCTCTCCAGTAGTTCCTTGTCTTTCTTGAACTGGGGGGCCCAGAACTGCACACAGTTACTCCAAGGTGTGGCCTCACCAGGCAGGTAGAGGGGCAGGAGAACCTCCCTGGACCTGCTGCCCACACTCTTCCTCATGCACCCCAGGACACCACTGGCCTTCTTGGCCCCCAAGGGCACATTGTTGGCTCATGGGGAACTTCTTGTCCCCCAGAACTCCCAGGTCCTTCTCTGCAGAGCTGCTTTCCAGCAGGTCACCCCCAGCCTGCACTGGTACATGGAGTTATTTCTCCCGAGGTGCAGGACCCTACACTTGCCTTTGTTGAACTTCATGAGGTTCCTCTCCGCCCAGCTCTCCAGCCTGTCCAGGTCTCACTGAATGGCAGCACGGCCTGCTGGGGGATCGGCCACTCCTCCCAGCTTTGTGTCATCAGCAAACTTGCTGAGGGTACGCTCTGTCCTGTGCCACCTGCCGTAGGACACGTGGGACGTGGAGCAGCACAACCCGCGTGGCTGTGCCAGGGCTGCTTCTCGCACGGCCACAGCTCATGAGGACGTGGGCACGGGGCTCTCACCGCTGCTTTGGGGCACCCAGCACCCACAGAGAGCACAGAGGTCGCTCGGGACCCACGCTGCCAAGCACGGGATTCAGCACCCCCATTTTTCTTTCCTGTGGCTTTGTTTGATAAAGATTCGGAGATAAGGACCAGAGAAAGGAGGAGGAAAAGCAGGCGTGGGCAGGGAGATGGCTGCAGCTGCAGGGCCCGGGCTTTGTGGCTCATGGCTGCAGCTCACCTTCCCCAGAGACACACGTCCTGCTTTCTCCCAGCACTTGGGTTGTGCTGCTTCATAGACACATCCTCTATGATAAATCTGGACATGATTTTGGGGTCTGGAGATCAGAGAGCCCTAAGATCCCACTCCAAAGCACGGGTTAACGTCTGACCCTCTGCACCCCACAGGATCACCATGTTCCTTCACGCTCCTCCGCAGACCCTCCTGTCTTCTGCTCACAGACCACGGCTCGTCCACGTCAGACAAGTTGCACCGCTCCTCAGGTCTCCCAAAAAATCCAGAAAATATTTCTCAGGTGTTAGGAGAAATGTTGCTTTTTTCATACACAGGCAGGTGCAGCTGGTATCATAAACCCTCCTGGTATGGCAGCAGTTGGTCCTGTACATGGAATAAAACTTCCTGTTGCATGAAAACTACAAAAACAATGGTCAGCTTGTACAGTTCTGAAGGATATTTGCAAACTGGGAATAGTTTAGAGAGTGTCAGCTTTGGATTATTAAGAAAATGACCCCAAATTTTAATAAACCGTATTTGAAAGTGGTTGGTTCACCAGAGCTGCCCAGCCCTGGGACCTCTGCGTACCGCGGCACCCCGTTAATGGGGGTTTTGTCACCGGTTCATTTATTCAAACACTTGCACTTCTGGGGGTGGAAACTGCACTGTCCTGGCCGGCACCCCCTGGGCCACAGTCACCTGCAGCCCCTCACATGAGCACGGCACGGGGAAACGAGCAGCTCAGCATCCCCCAGCCCCACCGCACGCATCCTTCCCTGCCAGAAACCTGCTGGCCTTGGTGGGGGACACCCCCTGCCAGACAGACCCCCCCTGGGCCAGCCTCGGCCCCCACTCCAGCTTCTCCCAGCCCAGCTTCTCTCCTGACTTACCCACAGCATTCACAGACTCCCCAGGGTGATCACAACGCTGTCTGGAAGCTCTGGTGCCCCAATATAAAAACAAAACCCCCAAATTAGCACCCTGCTAGTTGTTTATGACCTCCCTTGGACATCTGCAATACATTTTTTTTTTGTACTCACTGGCAAATACTCTGTGTAGACACTCTGCCAGGTTATTCCAGCAATGTCTTTATTTTCTCTTGATGCCTTCAGCGTGTTTTGAATGCTTAAGAAATTAAAATGTATTTTTACCTTGTGCTGGAAGGAGAGAACAAAAACCAGCATCAGAATCCCCGCTTTAACCTCAGAGCCAGCCGTGCTCCGCAGCCTGCCCAGGGCTCTCACCTGGAATTTCATGTAGGGTAAAAGGGTTTCTCCATCCCTCGCCGGGCACATCACCCTCCGTTTTGCTGTCACAAATGTCACCGTTTGAAAACAGAACCCAACCTTCTTTACTGCGGCTCAGCCTGGCGGTGCCGGTGCTGAGGCGGGTTGCAATGCAGCCACGTTAATTAATGTCGCACATTAAATATGGCAGTGCCATCGCTGTCAGCCGACCACAAAGCCTAAGGACTTCTCTCGGCCTCTGCTGATCCCGACCAGACTCCCCACCGGTGCAAGGAATTCTCCCCGCTGGAATGGCAGAGGTGCCAGACCATCAGGCGAGCAGCGGCTCGCTGCGCTCCCAGCTTCGGTTTAGGTTTGTGCAATTATGTGGTTGTTGCCCTGAGAATGGGATCGTGTATGGTGAACGTGCTGCAAAGCTCAGTCCCCAGTATCACAGAGCCATAGAACGGTTTGGGTTGGAAGGGACCTTAAAGCCCATCTAGTTCCAACCCCCCTGCCACGGGCAGGGACACCTTCCACCAGACCAGGTTGCTCCAAGCCCCATCCAACCTGGCCTTGAACACTGCCAGGGAGGGGGCAGCCACAGCTTCTCTGGGCAGCCTGGGCCAGGGTCTCACCACTCTCACAGGAAACAATTTCTTCCTCATATCTCATCTCAATCTCCCCTCTTTCAGTTTAAAACCATTCCCCCTTGTCCTATCACTCCATGCCCTTGTAAAAAGCCCCTCTCCAGCTTTCCTGTAGCCCCTTCAGGCACTGGAAGGTGCTAGAAGGTCTCCCCGGAGCCTTCTCTTCTCCAGGCTGAACAGCCCCAAATCTCTCAGCCTGTCTCCACAGCAGAGGGGCTCCAGCCCTCTGAGCATCTTCATGGCCTCCTCTGGACTCACTCCAACAGCTCCGTGTCCTTCTGATGTTGGGGCCCCAGAGCTGGACGCAGCACTGCAGGGGGGGTCTCACGAGAGCAGAGCAGAGGGGCAGAATCCCCTCCCTCGCCCTGCTGGCCACGCTGCTGGTGATGCAGCCCAGGACACGGGTGGCTTTGTGGGCTGCAGGCGCACATTGCCAGCTGATGGTGAGCTTCTCGTCACCCATCACCCCCAAGTCCTTCTCCTCAGGGCTGCTCTCCATCCATTCTGCGCCCAGCCTGTGTTTGTGCTTGGGATTGCCCCGAGCCACGCGCAGGACCTTGCACTTGGCCTTGTTGAACTTCACGCGGTTCACACGGGCCCACCTCTCAAGCTTGTCAAGGTCCCTCTGGATGGCATTTAATTAAATTTACAGACCCATTGGCAAGACAGAAGAGTTGACACCAGACTGCTTGGAAGCAGACAACTCACCCAGAACAAGGTTTTGACTGTAAGAGCAGGGCAGCAGCTCCTCGGTGTGGAAGCAGGCAGTGCTGGCTCTCCATCCTGCATGGGAGGAGGTGACACGTGGGGCAGCTGGTGTCCTGCCAACTCTGAGACAACCTCATGAAGCCAATAATCGATGGGGAGATGACAATAAAGCTATGAACAGACTTGCTTTGTGATGCAGCACCCTCCAGGCGCATCCACCTACCTAAGCAAAACAGCAAGGGACTAGAGTAGCTCAGTTACCCTGTTAGTAAGAACGTGAGAACAAAAGCAATTCACACACAAGGTCTTTGTTCCCAGCACTGAGGGATTAAACCACCCACTGGTTTTGCAAGTGAAAGGGAAAGCCCCAGCCCTTTTGTTGGTCTTAATCGGAATTTATTTCCAGGTTATTTTTTACCATGTATTACACCTGTGGGGACTTTGGGAAGGATGAGTGCCCTGGGCTTCCCCTCAGACCCTGCCTTGGGAGCCCCCCTAAGCTACAGCAAGGCAGACCCTGAAGACCCCCACACCCCCTCTCTGGCCAGACACCAGAGGACATGCAGCTTTTTGCAGACAGAGGCTTAGGAACAGCAGTTCCTTCCGAGTCTCGGGTGTACTTTTACGTATTTACGGCGGCTCTTTGATTTCCCAGGTAGCTTGTACCATGGGAGACGAGACAGTGGGTGACATTTCACAGGGGCACCTCTCAAACCACGGCACATCAGAGCAGCACACGGGGTGAGAGAATCTCCACCTCAGCAAGCAAAAAGGGCAGGAGAATAGGTTTCATTTAATTTAAATTATCCTCAGGTACCCTCACAGCAGAGGAGCCTGTCCCGGTCCCATCTCCGCTCACCTCCCATGTGTATCAGTCTGTCTTTCAAACCCAGCCCCTGCGTTCCCCACAGATAAGCTCTGATATACTTGAGATAAATCAGATGTTACACAAACACTCACGAGCCGTCAGAGCCAGCCCCACGGGCTCAGCCCTTCGCACACGGAGCATCCCCGATGCGCTGCCAGGGGGCAGCTCCTGATGCTCCTCGCACCAAAGCCACACGCAGCACGTTCCCCCCTCCAGCACCCTCCTGCCACCCCGGGATGTTCCTCCTGGAGCTGCTCGAGCAAACGAGTGTGACCCGGGCGTTAAACCAAACCAGGCTGACGCACAGCAAGGCTCGTCTCAAGATAGAAACGCAACAGTGGGTCTGCAGACGCCCAGTCCCGCGGCCTCCCAGGCTTTGCCAAGCACGGCTTTGCCATCCCTAAAGGCACCCGGGAAAACGGCGCAGAGCTCAGTTGCACCCGGGATGCACAGAGGACACAGGAGGGAGGTGCTGAGGATTCATTCAGCGCCAGATACGACCCAAACCCATCCCAGCATAATAAAATAATCGGGTTAAGTGGAGCCTAGAAGTCGGTGTGGCGAAAGGCAGAGCGGTGAGGAAGAGAGAGCGTGTCGGGTGCGTGACAGAACAGAGGGGCGCGAGGTGTCCCGTCAGCGCGCGGTCCCGACGGCCCGCTGCCACCCGTGACGCAGGTTTAGAGCATCCTCCCTTCCCTCCCCACCCTCCAGAAATATGTTCTTGGCTCCCAAGCGGCGTTGGAGCGAAGGCGGCCGACCAGCTTACGGCAACCGCTTGCTCCACCTCTGACGCTCCCGTTTCAGCGGGAAGTCCCCCGCGTTTTATCTCATACGTGAAGCACAAACGCCGTCCTTTCAGCTGCTTACCTGCCACGTTCCTCGGGCAGCGAGCCAGCGGGAGTGGCCTTGGGCAGGCAGGAGGGAAATGGAGGTTTTTCTTAATGAAAACTGGCTCCAGGCGCAAGCGGTCCCTGTGCCCGTCTCCATCGCCACGGTGGGCTCCCGTGGACAGCTCCAGAACACCCCTGTGCAGATAAGCACCAAGCAAACCGAGCAAACCGCTGTTTCAATAGATACGAACCCCCTTTCTTTAAACAGAGACAATCTCTAAGTAAACCTTTTCCCTGCTTACTTGCTGACCCAAGTGGCTTTAATCCAGCGGTGTCCACCAAAGCCGCAGGGATGCCAATGTCCTGAGGAGCAAGGGTGTGATGATGGTGGTGTGGAGAGCTGCAGAGCATGGACCCCCCCAGAGCAGCCTAGGGGCTCCAAATGTAAGGAGCAGCATTTAAAAGCTCACGGTAGATGCTGGTATCCAGAAGTGTCTGGCTTAGGGGGACGGCTGGATGGTGCTGGTGTACGTGGGTCTGGATCTGTCCTGGCCAAACAGTCTGGGAAAGGCACTGAAGACTCCAACAGTGCCGGGGAGCATCGCTCCCCCCTCCCTGGAGGCAGCATTCAGTTTGTGACCTGTAGGATAACATTGGTTTAGTAAAATGTTTTTTTTTTCTACCATAACTATGGATGTTTCCACGCCTCTGAACAGCTCCAGTTTCTCTAAGCACCACCCAGGTCTCAGCCCACAGGAGCAATCTGGGAGCTGCAGGAGCCCCATGCTGCGCCGAAAGGCGGATACCCACGACGTACCCAGCAACAGGGACCGCCATGTCCCCTCCCTGCGCCCCAAGGGAGGCACCACAGCTGCAGGAAAAAAGGAAGGAGAGAGGAGGCACCTCCATCTCAGCTGGGCACCAGCAGCGAGAGCGCAGCTGGGGACCCCCTGTGACCGGTGTCCCCCACCACTGGAGATGCCTGTGACCAGTCAAAGCCACTCGGCATTCCTGAAGGGCAGCATCCAGCTACAGCAGCGCTCAGCTGAATCCTCCCTCCCTCCCTCCCTCTTCTCTTCTGTCACTTGTTCCCTCTGTATTTTCCATTTTCCTTACTAGGAAAACAGGTTTTTCACCCACTTGTAGCTTTTTGGCGAGTTGCCTGCCCCCAGCCCCGCCTGCCCTCAAAGAACACAAACTTCTCTGCTATTTGGGGTAAATTTAGCCATGACCGGGCAGAAGCATCCTGTTGGGGTAACCCTGAGGTCTGTGCTCTGCACATCCTTCCCGCACACCAGTCAGCGTCCTCCCGCACACCCCCAACGCCACCCCAAGCCCTCCCGCAGCCCAGACGCGTGCGAGACGGGCGCCGTGCCCTGCACGGCCTTGGCCGGAACCTGCGCCGGGCCCCTCGCCGCGAGCCCGGCCCCTCTCCCTGCGGCCAGAACCTGAGCCCGGGGGAAGGACCACAGGGGCTGGTTTGTTTAGTCTAGAGAAGCCACGATGGAGAGGAGACGTGATGGCAGCTTTTAGGGGCTGCACACGGGGAGAAGCGCGGGCACGAGGCCGCACATGCAGCCAGTGCGATTCCTGTTACCAGATCAGACGGTTAAACACCCCTCGGTGAGTTTAACTGGGGAGCGGGTCGGCGTGGCCGCCTGATGTGTCCCAAGCATTCCCAGGGGATTTTGAGGAGCAGCATGAGCAGCAACACGGGACCATTCAGGAGCTTTTCTACTAAATTACAGCAGCCTGGGCTGAAAACAGCTCCCGAGAAATCAGCCAGAGAGAAGCAGAGGGATTTTGAGAGCCTGGGGAAAGCTCCTCTGCCTGCAGCCCGCTCACCAGGGTGCACCCTCTGCACCCAGCAGCACCCTCCGGCTCTGGCAGCCCCGGGAGCAGGGCAGGAGCTGGCACGCAGAGCGCGCCGGCCGGGGCTGCCCTGGGGTGCTCAGCTCTGCGGCACCAGGCAGGGTCATTCCTGCCCACACCCCCCACCGGAGCCAGCCATGGGTGTCCCCTCCCCTGGGGACACTTCAGGGTGTCCTGGAGCCGGCCATGATTTTCTGGCAGCCGCACAGCTCGTGCAGGCCCAGGGTCGCTGCACGTGTCCTGCCAGGAGCTATCGCCCTCGGTACCCTCTTACCTTCACGGGGCTGTTGTGATGAGCAGAGCGGCTCTCGGGTAACTGGGGGCTACTGGGAGGCCCAACCAAGTCTCGTCAAAGGTCTCCCCATCCAAACCAAATCCTGAAGCCAGAGCACAGGGGAAAGCAAGCAGCAAAGCAGCCGCCTGGGACTCTCCAAGTCCCAGGAAGCACCAAGAGAAAGAAACTCATCTGTGAGGATCCCATTGCCGGAGAATGAGGGGTTTTTGTGCCAATGTGGAAACTTGGTGGCCAAACGGGTGAAGCAGCTTCTCAGAAAACTCCTGCCCTGGCATTAAGAAGAAACTCTGGGTTAGAAGCTGGTTTTGCCTTACAGCTACGGAGGTGGTTGGGGTTGAAGGGAATAGTCCGACACGTGACAGCGTGACATTCAGCCACCCCACCTTACGCACAGCATCCTTCGGGAGCTCCGGCCTCCAGGTCCCGGCTTTTGAAGAGCTGCCGTGTCCAGGGTGGCCACGCCGCAGCTCTGCGGAGAGCAGCCCTGCCACGGAGCTGCACGGGGGGAGATCTGGGGGAGGCAGAGGGAAATGAGGAGGGACCCACCCTGAAAGGGGCACAGGGAGCAGAGCGAGGGGCCAGGAGCCACCCCAGCGCAGCAGTGGCCATGGACCAGCTGCATAAAGTCCTCCCACCCTTGCAGCCCCTTCCCCTCCCGAGCACGGCAGCGCCCGGACGGGCAGAGCTGGGGCTGTCCCCGCACGTCACCTTGTCACCAGCTCAGCGTAAGGTCCCCTCCTCGTCCCGCTCCTTAGCCAGAAGTCAGGCTTTGCCCTTTGATTTATTTAAGCACTGACAAAGCCTCAAAAGCGTTGGAAGTGCAATTTTTTTTTTCACCGCTGACTAAAAATAGGCGAGTGAAATTCCAGAGCTGCCTTTCAGCGCCGCCGGCCGCGCTCGGCTTCCCCGGACAATGGCCTTTGTAGCCTGCTAGCAACAACAGCGCAGGCCGGGCTCCAGCTCCCAAAATAACCACTTAGAAAGGGCAAATTCTGTCTTTAATTACAGCGATACAAAGAGCAGCGTTTAAAAAAGAGCATCATCAGAGCCTCTAAGCACGCAGCGCCAACTTAAAACTGAGCCAGGGAATGCAGTAAGAGCGGGATGGACTTACTGTACATGAAATAAAAATCCAGCGGTGTTACCGAGGGCGTGAGGCACACGCGGCTGGAGCGTTTAGAAGAGCTGAAGCTCTTTGGCACAATAAAAAAAAATGCATTCAGACAGCAAGCACGAGCTGGTTATCTGCTCCAAGCGCTCACGCGAGCCCCTCGCAGCACGCTGCTTCCCAGTTCAGGTGTGAAACGGCGCGGGGGGAGCGGCCCAGGGACGGGTTTAAAACCTCGCCAAGACGCACGGAAGCAGCTCCACGTGACATAGTGTAAATGACGCTTTATTTATTCTCTTGATTCCCTCTAATCAAGATCAGATCCCTTCTGGGGAAATAATTAAGCAGCCCACAGTAGGGCAGGCAGGCGGCCAGCCATCCCGCTTGGATTTCCCATACGAACCTGCATCCTCCGATCACTCGTGTCTGGACTTGCGCAGACTTGGCCCCAGTGAGCTCCCTCCCGAACTCCACGCTGCCGGAGGTGGGCGAGCCTGAGAGTGCTGCGAGCGCTGCTCGTGCCTACACACCGGGCAGAACCCACCCGAACTACCACCACTGGGCTCTGCAATACCGGAGGCAAAAAACCCCCCGATGACCGTACATCAGCGCTTTCAAACAGGAGACAATCTGAGCACCAACGCTGACCCCGCAACGGGGACAGAAACCGCTTTCGGAAGGGTTAAAGGGACCCAGCGACCTTTTGTCAGCAGCTGTAAGGAAGAAAAGAGTTTCACCATGTTTCTCTCCATCCTTCTGTAACAGCAAGGTGCCTCTGGGAGGGGTTACAGACCCGACGAGCACCTTTGCCCTCAGCCAGCTGGAGGGGACCAGAGGGGACCCCAGCGTGTGGCTCCCGCAGCTGCTCTGCGGACTGGGTGCGCTTGTGTTCTCTCACTGAAACGTGAAGGGGAAGAGACGTGAGAACAAGCCAAGCTCAGTACGTGAGGAAACAGCAGCTTCCAAGCACGTCTGGCACGGAGCGTTTGTGGCACTGACCTCGAGAGCTCGGGGGCATCCCTGCGCAGCAGCCAGGCTTCGCTGCTCCTCCTTGTCCCTGGGAACGCAAAACTGAAAAGCAGAAGCCATGTTTGCTGTTGCTGCCAGTAAAGGGTTAACTGAGAAATATTTCTGGGTTTTTTGAAAACAATATACATCCACAGGCCTGGTTACACCAACGGCGTGGGTAGCTTTCTGCAAGGAACAGCCTCTCCTGTGACACGCGCTGACCGACAGGACTATTTTTTGTTTTGTTTTTTGTTTGTTTGTTTGTTTTTTGGGTTTTTTAATATATATTTTGTGCTGATCTCAGCTTGCTGCTTTTATCTGCACCACGAGCTGAATGGTGATCAGTACCGAAGTCATAGACAGCGTGAGATGCACACAGCATCATCTTTAGTTCTGCTCCAGCAGGAACGTCACACCTCCAAAACCTCCACGCTGAGGAGACCTGAGGACGGTGAGCCGCGCTCTCCCGTCTGCTACAGCGGCGGATCAAAGACAGCGCCAGGCAGCGAGTACAAAACCTGAAGCCCACCTGAACTCCCAGGAAGACCTATCGCTGGGGGAGCCTGGGTATAACGGCAACAAAGAGCCCCACGGCACGGATCCTGCCCTGCTCTGGTCCTGTGGCCTGAGAGGCTAGATGCTCAGCTAGCAAGACCCACCAACAGGCGAGTAAAGCATCCATTAAAATTCCTGCTATCAATGATGTCTTTTACACATCTTCCCTTCTATCGGGAAGGAGGCAGGTCCTCTCTGGGAAAGTCATCGATACATCGAGCCCCGACACAGGAAAAAACAGAGGCGACAGGCCCGCGCGGCAAGTACGCTTCGGAGCTGGAGTTGTAGTGGGGTAGCAAAGGCTGCTTAAAAATAAACCACGCAGGTGTTCTGTGACTGGAATATTAGGGGCAGGTTTCTATATCTGCAGGGTGTTTTTCATCTTCTTTCACCAGAAGACCTCCTTAGCTAACACTCACAGCACAACGTCCTTTGAACTTGGGGCGTTGGGTTTTTTCCCGCCCCTCTTCTGAAGTCAGATTTCTGCTACAGCTTAAAAGAGCGACTCAGTACAACGAAGAAACAAGATGTTCTCAAGCCCAACTACCTCAAAACTCAAGTACTGACCTGGAGCTGGCAGCGACCTGAGAGTAAAGCAGGTGTTTCCTGGACTAAACAAAATAAATCAGGAGTCCGTACTATATTCTTAAATATGGTTTAATACTCTTCTCCATTTCTGTACATCACAACACCAAGATATCACTGCTTGGGATCTCTCTGCAGAGGCTATATAGTATGCGAAGGCTAGGATTTTTCACCCCCTTTTAACGTGTTTGTATGTGTAAGTGTAATACATATCAGTATATATTGATATACACATCAATATATAATGCAATATATATCACGGAAGAGAACACATTGATTAAAGAAATACAAAAAATTTGGCATCATTTCCAAACTTAAATAGTAAAAATAAAAACTACAAAAAGGAGCTGCATACCCTAATGTATCATGTGAAACAACAAGCAGTATATTCAAAAATGTAAATTTACATCCAATTTTTCTGGTCTTGTCATGTCACATCAGACCCATTTACAATGGCAGAACCCAGAACACACTGCTGCGAAGCCCGCAAACGCGCTCAAACCTGGGTTTGGGCACATCTGCGGCGTGACCCCGTCACACACCTTCCGTGGGAGATTCCAGCTTTGATGCGAAAACGACAGCAAAGCCATCCGCCAGGCTACAAACCAGGGTTACAAGTGATATTGCTCACGACCACAGTCGTTTTGGACCTCAAAGAACAGCGTGGCAGAAGTTTTAAGACAAGCTCCCCCGCTCCGTTCAAGTGAAACAGGATGATTGGGAAAAAATAGGCAGGTATGCAACTGGGAGAGGAGCTGCACCGGGAGCGACAGGCAGTGAAGGACAGAGCTGCCAGGCACCGCCACGGCGGAGCACCCGTCAGAGAACCCAGGAACCCCCGAAAAAGAAACAAAACTTGTGCATCACCTCGTGCCAATGTTCACTTCACCCTCCGCCTGCAAGGCCGTCCCAAAAACCCTTAGCCGTTTCTAACAGGTTGAAATGCATCCTATATAGCAGGCGTGACAAGAGGCTTTCTGGAGCCTGGATGCAACCAGAAGTTTTAACCCATTAAGGGCGCTGTGAAGTTCAGCATCAGATTTACAGGACAGCTGGGAGCCTCTACAACAAGGCTGCCTTAGTGCTGGGAGATGGATGTCCCCAGGGGGTCGTGCTGACGTTCAACACACCAGTATCCAATGCTCCAAATGCACCAGTACTAAGGTTTCCATCCGGGACTCCACTTACTAATTATTCCTGTAAAATATCCGCTTCCATTAAAGAACTGTGGGTTCAAATTCACATCATCAAGGAACCCTGACGCAGTCCTAAAGCAAAAAGAAAAAAAAGACCTGACTGAGGAACAAAACAAAGCAAAGTGTACCTTACTTCACTTAAATCATGTTTATTTTTGTCAAGACTGGGGGGAAAAAAATAGAAAAAAAAAAAAGGAAAAAATCCTGAAGGCTGCACTGCTCAAACCCAAATTAAGCCCAAGACTTCAGCAGCATTTTCATCGCAATCAGTGAAGTGCGTTTCCTAGTTTATAAGAGCAGTGCGTCCGCAATCAGATTAAAGCACTTTGGCTGGTAAGCCTCCCCAAACCCTCTGAACTTGCAAGCCACACGTTACAAGCTAGCGCTCTAGGGAAGTGCCTTCTCATTCTTTTGAGGAGAATGAATGGCTCCAATTTCATTCCATTTCTTCTTCTGCAGTCTAAGCTGAGAATGCCATGTAAATGGGTCACGGCGCTGCAAAATGCAGCAGTTGATTTCTCCAAAGTAAAAAGAAACAAACCAGTAGGATCTTACTTCTATTAATTTGGGAAGGAAGAGGTTTACAGCAGTTAATGTATCATGAAGGTTAAAAAAATCATTTTCATAAAATACAAGAGCAACCAATTTCACCATTGAGTAAAAGTAAAAACTGGGATTCTTGTTTAAATTAGTCCAAAGTGGCATATAGGAACTTAGTAGTTTGCTGCTGTACTGACACTATGACAAATCAAAGTGTAGGGTTTTGCTTATTTTTTTTTTCTAATCCAATGCTTGTGGATCAAGTTCTGGAAATGTTCCAATTCTAAGGCAGGGATCTGTTGTGTTTTCCACCATGAGTTTGCTCCTTGGGTTGGATGCTGGAGGGGCGAGGCACGTTTTGCCGGACCCAGGTCGACTACCTAGTAGTCATCAAGGTCAAAAAATTCATCGTCTCCTCCTTGGTATTCCATTCCCTGGAAGTCCACTCGGTACCGCAAAATACCTGGTAAAAACAACACGCTTTAGCTTCTGCGAAATTCAGAGCTGGAAAGGCATTTTAAGCAGTTTACTGAGCCCTGTCTGCATGTCACGAGTTTCTCAATTGAATTTTCAGAGCTGACCTAGCACTTGAACTGCAAGTTAGGCTCAAACTGATGGCTGACAGTAGACACGCAGCTAGAGTGAAAATGCCACAGCCACGTTACAGCCCGATATAATATCTGGCCAGAAGGAAGGAGTACCTACCTGCCCAGTACAGACCAGCCTTCTGGTAAAGCTGAGCCTATTCTAGGAGGATTGTATCTCCAAAAAATACCAGTAACCAACCATTTGTCCTAGTATAACTGCTCAGATCAAGACCTATAAGTTAAATTAAAAGTGGAGACCGGTGACGAGTGGCGTTCCTCAGGGGTCAGTTTTGGGACAGGTGCTGTTTAACATCTTTGTTGGTGACATGGACAGTGGGATTGAGCGCGCCCTCAGCAAGTTTGCCCGTGACACCGAGCTGTGCGGTGCGGTCGCCACGCTGGAAGGAAGGGATGGCATCCAGAGGGACCTGGACAGGCTGGAGAGCTGGGCCTGTGCGAACCGCGTGAAGTTCAACAAGGCCAAGGGCAAGGTCCTGCACTTATGTGGCTTATCAGCAAATAAGCAACAGCTTTGTCCTGGAATCCCTACTCTGGGGACAACAAGGTGCATGGCAGGTGTTTTTGCTCTACCCTGCTCATGATTTTGGTCAGACTGATGCACATGAGCCATCTGCACCTCTGCCAGACTTAGCTGAAACTCATCAGGGAGCTCAAGAGAAGGACTGAAGGAGTTCAGAAGCCTCATTTCTCCATGAAGTTGGGCTAAAAATACTTTTAGTTTGAAAAGAAGCGGAAGACCAGGGAGCAAAGTACAGGGAAGTTCTGAAAGATGAGTTACAGATATCCAACTGCTTCAGAAACTAGGCTGGGGCTTGTCATACACCACTTCTACTCAGCAGGGCACAGTCTGCCACAAAACAACTGTGCAGAGACAGCGAAGCACTTCACAGCCCTTCTGAAACTCAGCAGCTGGAAAGAAGGACAGTCCACCCTCTGAGCACTCTGAAGGACAAAGGGATCTGAGGAACACAGTCTGAAGGGACAGCTGCCTAACATGCAGCAGCATCTTGCTGAGTAGGGAATGAATTCACCTGGAGATCCCTGATGAACACCATAGTTTCTTAAACTTGTATCATGACTACCAGGAGTAAGATGAATCTGTTTAGCTTTCCGCTTGTGTTGGCACCATATTATCAAATCAACCATTAAAAAAAGACAAACATTTTTCTCTTGCAGTTTACCTCCAATTCCCCCAAATCCTTTCACAAATTGGGATCCTTCCTGTGATTTGTCTGTAACAATTTCCAATGTTGCTCCAAATTTCTTGTAGTTGTTTGCAAACCACTCCAGAAGGGGCATACTTTCTATCAGTTCATGTTCCTGGCCAGTCTATGTAGACATTTGAGGGGGAAAAAAAATGAAGAAAAAAAAATGTTAATGGTCACTGCATGTTAGGTACTGAGAAAATTCACACCAAAAGTTGTCTTTAGCTTAAATATCACCACTGTCTTTCCAGTCCTAAGACAGAGACACCAGCCTTAATGCTCTGCAAGCTGGAGCAGCCAGGTACGCTTGCCAGGGTCCAGGTGTTAGGCATTCCTCACACATCTGTATGGGACACGTGCTGGCACAAGCAGAAGGCTCCTGGTGCTAGGAAATTAAATACTGACAGGCCTTGTTTTGCACCTCCATACTATAGAAGTTAGTGCAGAAGCAGGAGAGAAAATGCCTCGTTTATTCTTCTGCTCAGCTGTCACCTCATGCTACACTCTTAGTTTTCACCGTTTCTTTAGATTTGCTTTACACTCCACAAACAGTCCATCGCCACTCATCTAACCAGGCACTGTTTACTGTGGGCAACACTGATCTAGGCAAACATGGAGGCAAAAAGTAGTTTTATAAGTAGGAGGTCAAGTGATTATTGGCATAAAAACACTACATCATTGCAGATAACACCGTAAACCTTCCGTGCACAGAAGGAATTAGCAATTACCCCACCAGGAGGAAAAGCAGCTGGAAATGACTACCCTGGCAGTCCCCATATGAGACACAGATGACCACCCATTTTGCAAGGGACAGATTTTTTTGCCCAGCTTACTCTGCAAAGTAACACAGACCCCCTGCCCCATCAGGGTTTTCTGACTTGTACAGGCAAGAAACTCACAGGCAGTGAATGACAGATCCACATTTCAAATATATCAAGGAGCAAATGCTCCCTTGCACTTAAATCCACGTAATAGTTTCTAGCCTCACAGTTGTTTAATGTTGATGAAATCAGTGCACAGTAAGCAGGGAATAACAGTTTGGGACCTTAGCCTGCATGTTGCATGGTGGCTACCAAACCCTTCTAGCAGATAGTTTGATGGTGGTCAAAGACCCCGTATTGCCTGTCACTTCAACTCATCTACACAGCCTTGGAATTGGCAGCAGGAAAGACCGGAGAAAAGCAAGTCTAGAATCCAGGGGTTACACTGAAGGTGAACAGGAAGAGCCACAGGCTACCATCTTGAAGTCTCATCTGAGTGCCAGAAAGGTCATCATGCTCACATGCTTGTGACAAACTAAGCTCAGATATTCAGAATGCTGCACCAGTACACTGAGAATAAATCTACAAGCTCCAAAGCTGAAATACCTCTTTATCTGTGAAGTGGGATTTATCCTTCTCTTGCTCTGGTGTCAAATACAGGATCTTCTCCTCTGAGAAGGGAGGGGAAAAAAAAAAAGTATTAGGTTGGATAAGACTAGTAGATGCAGGTTAAAGACAGCAAGAGACTGACAACAGCCAGCAACTACAACACAGAGGGTTTGGTCATTGACACTGCTTTTCTTTCTAGCTGAAGCTCTATGGGAAACCAAACAGGGCATACCACTAGAGAATAACTGGAGTGCCAACACCAAAAAAAAGGCAGAGACCCTGCTGTGGGCTTATGGTTTGTCTACAGTAAGAATTATGTTTCTAGCCATGAGGGTCAACTCAGTCTCCCCTCTCTAATGCGCTGATATCACATTTATACTTACACAACTGAAAAGCAGGTTCCATGCTAGCTCTGTGACAAGCTGCCACCCCAGCACTGCAATTCCTCCTCCACAGTGGTAACTTACTAGTTTCAGACCTTTCCCCCAGAACAGCTGTGACGCTGCAGGTTAGTGACCTGCCTACACAACACTGCCTTGATCCAAGTCCTTAAAGATCTACTTAGGGAGTTCCTCCAGCGTGATCCATCCAAGTGAGACGGTTTAGGTGTTAAACCCTCATGGACCTTTCAGTCTCACAGAAGCACTACCTACCCTCCGTGCCTTGGCAGTGCAGAACGTATCTCATGATATCCAGATTTTCATAGACTATCAGTATCTCTACTGCTCCCATTTCCAAAGCTTTTAGTGTATCTTCAACGCCAAAACAGTACTTCCCCGTGTCCTGACTGATTTCGTCGAAGTATCGTCCTGCAGCCAGGATACAAAGCAAGAGATCGTTATGAACACTGATGACGCCACATGGATTTTTAATAAGCCTGATTTGAATGCAAGAAGAAACTGGAGAAGGAGACTGCAATGCTGCTGAAGGAAACAAGGGATACAGATAACATGTCAAAGCATGTAATTTAGAACATTCATCGGCAGAAAATCAGCTCCAAACACTGGCTCCTCAGGAATCTCACTCCACTGAAAGGCTCACCTTCACTCTGAAACAACCAATCAATTGGACTAACCCACCAGCAGGCACTCTTTAACTTCCCTCTCCTCAGTGTAAGGTAGCTACTCTTACTATTGCCCTCTTGTGCTTCCAAATTAGCAACGTGTGTCTGCTGACAGTCAAGCAAGGGATCATTTCTACCGCCATCTTAAAACAAAATAAATCTTAACTCTCATCTTGCTGAAGATGCAAACAATCTGAGGAGATATTTTGTCCCCTCCCACCCAAATGTCACCAGAAGGCCTGAAACTAAGGCGATCTCTGATGAAAAGACAGAAAATCCGAGAAGTTTGGTGGGGAAAAAAACCAAACAAACAACAAAAAACCCCACTCCTTGAAGTCTCCTGAAGGCCTGCAGCATTTGAGAAGGTGTCCAGGTAACAGAAAGAATCACTACAAGTCATGCTCTGCCCAACTCAAAGCACCGCAGGGCTGAGGCAGCACACAAAGGCACTACCAGGAGGTCTAAAGCAAGATCAGTAGATTCAATCAAGCACATTTGGCTCAGGATAAGGCTGAACATGTAGGTCACATACCTATTAGTTTCTTCTCTTGAATGAATTTCACATTGGAGAGGACCTCAGTTGACAACTCAATTGCTTGATTGAACCCATTTTCTCCTCCATATGAAATGTCAACTAGTTTGAGCACTTTGGATTGCAACCGCTAAACAAGAAAAAGAGGAGATGTGAAAGAGAGTCTATTACACAGCACTGCCATAAGACTGCTTCATAATGACACAAGAATAAGTACCTGGCAAGAGTCACAGCATTAATCTATTTCGCTTCACTTGCAAGCAGAGGTTCTGAGTCAGAGGGACCTCTGAATGCTTAATATGGAAGCACAATTTTCAGGCAACAGGGACACAGAGAGTAGGTTTAGTGGAGTTTAATTCCAATAAAGCTTCTACTTTAGATTTGGGAACACAAAGAACGTGAAAGGCAGTTCCAAAGCAGGGAGGACAGATCTCTTATTAGCACTGTTATTAAGGAAAGGAGATGTTACCTCCTTGCAGGAGGTATTGGGAAAGGGAGGCCTCTTTAGGATACATCAGATTTTTAGTTTTGATCTAAATCACTTAAGCCACTAAGGTTACATTCCTCCTGAGATGCATCTTATACCAGAGCTACTACTAATATCAGCATGTTACTACTGACAGCTCGAACATTTGGGCTTTGCTCAGAAAAGGTCACTCACCTGATCAAACATGTCAGATTGACTTAATTCGGTTTTGAAGTCAGCTGATCCAGCTAAAACGAGACCAGCCACGTTCACCTTGTCGCCAGAAATGAACAGTTGCACAGCTGTCTCTGCTACCTTCCTTACATAGTTGTGTCGCTTTTCCATTCTCAAACGAGCGAAACGCAAGGCAGACTGACCTCCTCTACCTTCACGAGAGAACAGATGGGAGGTAACAGTTTGGAAGTCATTTCATTTCAGGAAGGTTATTAGTACATGGTCCCAACTGGGCCCTGAGTAACTGAAGCCAAGGGCAGCTGCAGCCTTCAGAATTAGTTTGCCACAAGCAGAGCCAGGGGCACTCATTGAAACATAGAGAGGGTTCACTCACAACAAGAGATTTTTCTCCGTGTATCTCACAGAGGGAAATATGTCAGTGTTTTTTTTTTTTTTTTTTATAAAGACTCACAACTCTCTACAGAAATTCTGAACATCTGTGCACATTTTCTATGTCCTGTACCTTCATTAAAAGCAATTTCCTTTGTTACTCTGCCTCACATACTTTTCTTGCTGATGCAATGCACCCCAGCAGCCTCTGCTGCAGAAACTTACTGGGGGAGACGTTTCTATTCCATTTTGTCCCATCCTAATCTACAAAGAAGGATGGTAAGCCAGGAGTACCTAACAGAATTTCTGAATTCATCAGTGGCTTACTGCAATACAGCATCATATAGTGGAACTAGAATTTTGCTTGCTCCATTAGGCTTCTGCACCTCTTGCAAGGAACAGGTTCTTGCTTTTCACTGTGGTTTGTGTGCAACACCATCAGATGCAAACTTTAAAGACACTACCAAGTAGTATTACTACTTGTGCTAGTAATATTTAGTTAAGACTGTCCCAAAACCAAGTAAAGGGTCAAATGCACCACAAAATAAAAAGCACCACTTTAAGAAGATCAACTGCATATTACAGTGATTAATTAATTTTGACAGAAGGCTCAGACTAGAGGCTTCGCTGTCAGATTTCAAGGGAGCAAAGGACTGAGTGGAGCTAAACACCTACAGGCCAAATTCCCTGCTTCTGCCCTCACATCCCACCCTGTGATATTCTGCTGCGAACAGTCTAGAGACAGACTAGTGCGTTACCATGCTTCTTTGGAAGATCCACAGTGAATTTGTGCAGGACTTCTCTTGTGTTTCCTTGAAGAGTTCCAAAGAGCGCACCGCTACCATCTATTACAATAAAGCCGAACTTGCTGTCGTCGGAAAGCAGCGCTGTAAGAGCCTGGAACAGAAAACCATGTTGTCAGCAGTAAGCACCAGTTTATGAAGGACCGTGGTTCAGAAATGCTACCAGAAACAATACACCTCAATAAATTTTAGTTCTGTAGGTGGTCATTGCTATTTTTACAATTAAAATAGAGGAAGAGCAGCAGATTCAGGAGTCGAGACTACCCCAATTACTGTTTTACACAACGCTGCCAAAAGCAGAAAGAAAACCAATGTTTAAGCTTGGTAACTATTTTCACAGCATTACCAGTTCATCACATGATGTCACAGGCAGGTGTAACAGCAAAACCCTAAAGATCAGCTCTGGAAAGCGTTAAGTGAAACAGATCACACCTCTTTGAGGCTGCATCACCCCTCTCTGGTTGGCAAAATTGGAAGAGTAATTTTCCTAGCATTCCAGCCGGGAAAGCTGAACTTGCTGAGTTCACTGACCGGTCAGTTTTATACTCCAAAGCACCAGTACAGACCAGCTTTCAGCTTGCCAACTACCACAAATACCTGTTTGCTGCACCTGATGAAGTGTACAGTGGCTATGACAACTTCAGCCTTACAAAGCAGAATTAAGTAACAGCAGCAATAACTGTCCTGGGCATAACTGGCTACACAGAAGACAGCCATAATGTTTACTGGAAAATGAAGTTATCCTTCAATTTTTTTCCCTTTAAAGGCAGCAGCTAAATTCATCCTGTAAGGTCATTTATGTTGCCTAACAACTAAAGCACTGCTTAGTATCAAGGCTTTTGAGTTCCTTTTGCCCAATGTCATCTCCAGCCCTGGTGCTGGTGGTGTGGGACACGCAAACTCTACACTCCTTTTTCAAGGGAATCTGTTGGCTACCGTTCCCTCGCGGGCAGCCCGAGTGGGCAGGCACAGTCAGCACACACACACATACTCCTGTTCACTTCTACACGTCCAATAAAAGTAATAGCAAGAATCCTCTTTCTGGCTGGCAAAACACATCAGCAGGATGAAGAACTTGTCAAATTCCAGATTGTTTTAGGTCACCAGTTTAATACTGCAAGAGTGATGGTGTTGGTCTATTGCACCAGGACCTTTAACTGCCTGCACGCCTGCCAGCGTGATTATTGGGCTGAATGGAAAGAAAAAGAACCATCAGTCATCTTTATCCAAAATCCACACAACCAAGTCTACAGCTTTCAAGCTTAAAAGAAACAGACACTAAGGTTTAATGGGATCTACTGGCCAAAATAAATATTCTCTATTAATTCCTTAGCAGTGGGATGAATGAGAGGAGGAAGTGGCATATTACATTGCAATCTATTTAACTGGGACAGAGCCAGGCAAATCGTGTGACTGGAATGAATGCTCCAGCCAAGGTATCAAAATAAGTCATTGTAAATCCCACCCTTCAGACACACATCAGGGTTCATATCCCTCTTGGGAAGTTACTTCGGTTTCACACAGGCAATAAAATATCTAGAGGAAATCTTATCAGATACTCTTGCCAGGCAGTAGATGACTACAGCTCTGATGTTCTTGATTCCCTCTTACTTTAATAAAGTATCCAACGATCAGTGATTCCCTCAGTTTCCCCTTCACTAGTTCTGTATCAGGAATTCCACTGTTTGACCTATCAAGCACAAAAAAGGGACTATTGCTTTTACTCTGTTCCTTCAGTCTGGGCTGAGTTTCCTCTTTGCAGCTTCAGCCTAAAGGTGAAGATCACATCCTTCGTCTGCTCCTCAATGTGCCCTCACTGTCATAGGAAGTCTATTGATGTATCGAGCCAGATGCCTTATCTGTTGAGTTCTAGATGCACGTTGGGAGGAACCACTGGGTTAAAAGCATGGCTCTACAAGCAAATGAGATGGTAGAGAAATCAAGACTTCAGCGCTAACATCATCTTGTTGCTCAAGATAGTATACAGTAGGCTTGTACAGCGAGATTTGATTCTGCAGTGCAGACAATACCGAGTCAAATAACCACATACTCAAAAGCAAAGAGCCCATGGAGAAAGGTGCCATTAGTAATCACATCACCAGTAGCAGCAATTACCACAAATTCCTCTCAAGTTATTGCCACTCTCTTGCTGAGCAACGCCACACACCGGAGCAAGAGTGTATTTCCAGCTGCCTCCTGGGAACAGCCCGCTGGGCAGCGTCTACTTTTTTTTGTATTGAATCAGTGCCCTGAGGCAGTAGCTGCAGCCAAGACCAAATTAATCCCTTTCCTGACAGGGCAGAAGGCAACCCACCACCGTCCACCCACTGCAGGGACAAATATCTCCCTTGGCTTTGCACTTCCGGCTCCCTCATGAATTCTCTTATTTACCTCTTGCTTTCAATTGCCTATGGCTGTGGGGGCTCAGCAGAACTCAAGAGCTGTACTTGTGCACAGTTTTGTTATTCCTGGTAGGTCAAAGATGTATTGGGACTTCATCCTTGGTGGGGAGACAGAATTAACAGGGATGTACCTCGCCTGTGCAACAAGCATACCTTTCCCTCCTGTACTCCTACTCTTTGAAACCCAGCCATGGATCACATCTCCAAAAACCCAAGCAAACAAGCAGAACTACATCACTGAAGGGCCCGTCAAGCCCATGTCACATGAGTCTGATGACAGACTATTAAGTTTCAGTCCACACATTTATGGTGGTGAACGCCATGGACATGAAAGGCAGTCAGTCATCTACTACAAATATTGAGACCTCTGCAGCTGCCAACAGAGCCAAAACAGACTTAGGTGCAATAAACTGACTTCATACAGTCAAGACCAGTGGAATGCACACTAATTTAAATATGCCTCAAACCATTCATTTAACTAAGATAAGCAGATGTTGGATAAAAACAATCCCACTTTACCCCAGACAGATTAGGCACATGCCCGTTCTGCATCAAGGGTCTCAGTTAACACATCTGATATCAGGACTGGCAACACTAATATTATCTTGGCATTACTTTAAGGCCTGGCTTGGAATAAGATCTATGGGCCTCTAAGGTTCAGGAGAAAAACCTGCCTCCAGTTACAGTGAAAAGCTTATGTCTGTGGGTTACACAAACTCAGCAGTTACTAGCTGGGCCATAAAGTCAGCTGTAGTAGGAGCTGGACAATATCTCAACTGCTTTCAGCAAACATCACACATTTCTGAATACTAGCCAGTCACAAGCCTTCCAGTGGCTTCACCAGCAGGAGGTCTTAATTAAAGCCTGCTGTTCTACAGACTGTGGACTCAAGCACACCATGGATTGTTCCAGTGAATCTAGCAAAGCAGTCTGACTTTGACTACTGCAAGACCAGCAGGCAACAGGAGACTTCTTACCTCTGTGTGGAATTTGTTGTCACACAAATACAACGACGTATTGATTGGTTTGAAAGGTTCAAAGTCAATGTTGACTTTCTTCTCTTTTCCTTCTTCCGTCACAATTGTTCCACAGTAAACAACCAGACCATTTGGAGGTACTATAAAGGACACAATGCAATTTTAGATCACTAAGAAATATTGCAAGCTGTACCCATCCAAAACTAACTACTAGGCCCTGAGACTTAAGGCAGAGTTGAAATTGAAGTCCACACGTTTTTTTACTTTCCATTTCCCCCACCTCATTCCCTCTCAGATCTCTACAATGAAAAACAAACTAATTTAGTGCACCTATACTGAACAGCTTAGAGCAGGAAGATAAAGGTAACACTGATGGAAAGACTTGCAACAAAGCTGCAAGAACATGTACCTCTCTGTTACACCCATGAGCTTGCAAGCTCACAGAACCCAGAAAAAGGCTGAACATTCCCATGGAGCTCTCCTAGTTCTTACACAGCGATTCACAGCCTGACCATCTCAGTGAAGGCCACTTGCCAGTGTAAAGACAGTAGTGATGAACTCTTTTCCAGTACTCATTTTAGATGCCCTGGGTCTGTTTCCTCCCAAAACAATGGTAGCTGTGCAGTGGCATGCACAAGGCATACATACGTTTCTGCTTGATGGAAAACCACTAGTTTAATGCAAATGAATTATTATGGAGCAGCTCTGAAGGGTGGGAAAGTTCAGAAGAGTCAGCACTGCTAAGGACAGAACCATGAGCCCACTTATTAAAGACAAGGACCATACTACTACACTCTAGCCCCAAGGTCTACCCCTGAAGTAGCCATTCATGGGCAACATACCTGGAATATCAGTGCAAAACAGCAGCACAGACAGGCCAACAGATTCGATTAGCAGAAAACTGCATAATGCAGAAACTTAAGGCTGCTTCCAAGGAAGGGAAAGTTTGCCAGCATCCATACAAGCTAGAAGTTACCTTTGTTATAGAGTTTCAGTCTTTGCTGTACAGATGTAATGGCTCCCAGTACTGAAAGGCGATTCACTCGAGACTTAATGTTGGAGGCTGTGCCAAATTCATCCGCTAACATTTTTGCCACTCGTGAAATCTGGTCTTTGGGGGGAATGATCAACGATATCATGCTGGTACCATTGCTGAGGAAGGAAAAAAGAGGGGTTGTGAGCAGCCAACAGCCAAAGCAACAAGTGTATTCATACCATATTCCATGCACACAGCTGTCTCTCCTCCCTCCAACCCCAAGGATGCTTCACTTCACTGTTATCGGTGTAATTCCCCTTCTGCTGGACAATAATGGGAGAGAAAAAACAAAAACGGGCTCTTCAGAGGATTTGACTCCATAACCAAGGGTTCAGGTTAGCCGCTGCCGAGCAGTCCTCCAAAAGCTGCTCATTTAACCCGGGATACTACTCCGGAAAAAAGAACATACGTCCAGGCGAAGGGCTGCAAGCTAAAGGCATGTAAGCAGTCCCCAGCAGAGATTATTTAAAACAATGCACCCACATACTTTAAGGGCATTTTTAAGCCCATTCCATTTGTTCTCAGACAGCTGGAGCACTAGCTAGACCAAGCACTGTTTTAACACTTCATTTTCCTCAGCTTAAGACAGAAAACTTAACTGGAAGGATCCTTTTGTAGCAGTTAGTCTTTTCTACTTCCCTGCTAGCACTCTGCTTTATAGAGAAGCTCACCAGCTCTGGCAGCTGCTTTACATAAAGCGTGCTTAAGTACATGCCTGCAAGTTCAGAAGGGCCAACCCCAGGCACGGAGTCAGGAGATAAGACCCCACAAATCACAGAACTGGCTTAAGTTAAATGAAAAAAAAAAAGTAAGTTTGATATCCGTTTTTCCTAAGGCTTTGGGGTGGATCCTGCAGAAGTCTTAATCCCCAAAGCAGCCTCGTGGTTCAAATCCATCCAAAGCCAAAAGGAAAATCAGGGAAGCTCCTGTCCGCCTTCCAGCAGGTACCTCCCATTTGCCATTGAAGAATCCCAGATGTCTGAAGTGCTGCTTCTGCATTGTCTCAAATCTAACCCAGACCTCATACTTCATATTAGAGCAATGGCATAAAAAAATCAAATACCTCATCGTGTCCTCTAGCCCTCTCAAGGGCAAACCAGCTAAGCTCTGTGAAGAAAACCCTCTACTCAGGGTTCTGAGTCAGAGCACCAACAAAGTGCTTTTCAGCCATAAAATAAAAAATGGGTTTTGCTCTTTTATATTTCTTATGATAGGAGAAGACTAACGCAGTACCTGCCTGCTGCTGTTTCAGATTGTCACGCACTAGCGTCCTGCCTGAAGTGTTTGGGCTACAGAGACAGCAGGGAAGTGCTTTAAAAAGCATCACTTCATTAGCCTCTTTACAGAAGCTGTACAGCCCTCTTCCCGAGATCTTCAATTAAGGCCAAGTTGAAACGGATGCTGGTAGGTCAAACAAGTCCCTGACCTTAAAGACAACTAATTGGTTTTAATATCCAAGATCCCCATACACGCTAATCAAGAAAGTCGCAAAGAGACACTTGCACACGTTATTCCCAGAAGGAGCTTTGAGCCATGCTGACAGCTACCAGACTTCCAGGTCACACCAGCCAAGAACACTCCACATACCACTCAATTAAAGCAGTTAGCTACCCCAGTGAATGGCACAAGCCTTAGGGGAGATATAATGGCCGACCATTCCCAGCAGGCTCCTTTGAGTAAGAGGCTGATCAGACTGAAAGCAACTCTTCCTGACTTTTCTGAAAGTAGCACTCTTGAGGCAAGCTCACGCAGTTCGTTTTTTCCTCCGAAAGAAGAGATTCTCAGCCTTCCCAGAGATTAGAAAGCTCTGCACATCACACCTAACTTGCTGCTCCAACTAAGGTCATCTCGATGTGGGACCGTTATGCCCCTTGGGCACTCCACGGCCCTCCTGCTAGGAAGAGATTTCAGGCAACTTCTCCTGTACTGAGGGATAGAGGGGAAACAAGACAGCAAGCTAGGGGAGCAGGTGGGAACGGCAAGGAGGAAGACTGAGTGTGCCCTCCCAAGACCAATTCTTCAGTAAAAAAGCACCTGTAAAGGTACCTTTAGTTTTTAATGCAAGCCACCCCTCAAATCCCAGCCCCTGGCCTCGTGTTATGTTCCACTGCCCCAGAAACACCGGCATTAGCAGAGCCGCAGGCCAGAGCACAGCTCCGTGAGCCAGCTGCGTTGTACCAAACCCACACCTCCAAGGGGCCACCGTAACCGGTGATTATTTATACTACACACAGCATCTTATCTATAAGGCAGTCATACGTGTCAGTCAAACCACTGTTCCTTAGCAACACCCTGCCCAAAGCACCCTACCCGAGGTAATACAGTGGACGTCACAAGCCCTCGTGATTTATTACTGCAAACAAGTAAATGAGAAGTCTCTAAGATTATGCATTCTCCCTCATTTAAGTCTCAAACTAGTTTAACACAGCACACTACTGTGCTTGCTCCAACCCTTCAGCAAATTCCAGCCTGGATTTCTATCCAAAAGCACCTTCCACTACCAACATCAAGTGCATTTCTTGGGTTTGACGTGCTTCCGCCACTATTTACTCAGCCAAAGCTATTTCAGGCACCGATTCCTGCAGCATCGAGCAAAACAGCAGGCATGCAGCTTGCCACGGGAGCAGCCGGAGCACCTCACGGCATCCCAGGCTGCTGGAGCTTGGAGCAGAAGGGAGTCAGGCGGCTTGTCACCCAGTGTCCCTGAGCACCCAGCACCCCAAGGGGGGCAGCCCCTGCCTGCACGCTGCTGCCACCTGCCACATACAGCTAATCCACCCAACCAAGGGGTTCGTTAGGCAGCCAGCTAATTGAAGGTAACAGTCAACACCCTCTGCTCCCTGCTCATCTCTCTCTTCCTTAATTGAGCACACTGTCAGGATCTGCTCACTAAATCAGACCATGTCCCAGAGAGGTTGAGACCAGCAAGGCACCAACTGAAGCAGACCTGCACAGAAGTGACCAGGATGGCTGCAGAACTCCCTCACACACCACTAAGACCTTGTTGTCCCACTGCAGAAGAGCAGTCCTTGCCCTCTCCAAGCAAGCTTATACCCGGTACATGACCCTACTGCAGGACAGCAAGGTCTGGAAACCTGTGGTTGCATCTGCTAAATTTACCTCAATGAGGCAAAATGAAGCAAAGAGTTTCTAAGAAAACTGCAGTTCCAAAACACTGAGGAAAAAATAACGTTGCTCCGCATTAGCAATAGGATGATCAGGTTTCCTATCCGTCTTTGCAGCCACTGCACCTGAGCGAGACGACAGGTACTTCTCCAAAATCCCATGCCACCGCCTCCTCCACTGCTGCCAGACGAGCTCCGCGCTGGGTTCGAGAGTCCTTTTACTCTGGTAATGACACACGGGAAATCACGCTGACTATGACCTCCAGAAAGGGGCCTTGCCAAACAGCAGACGTCCCAAACCAACAGCCTCCGCTGCGTGTGAAGCACACGGGACATGTGCTGCCTGGCAGGCCGTTGCCAACCACGAATCCCCCCAGCAGCACACTGCCAGGCAGAACTTCATTACAGAATTGTTACAGTGAACAATTAAGTAATCAATCTAGATTACGGGCAGTGCTCGCACTGGCAGCTCGGGATCGAACGTGCGATGAGCTGGTTCTTCCCTGTGTCATCCCCAGCACTCCCCCAGGAAGGACGGACCCGAAGCACTCCAGATTACATCCCACTCAGCAGAATCCTGATTTCAAAATGCAGCATTGCTAAGAGGTTCCCCCGTCCCGGTTTTAGTGGACCCAAGACAAATTATACTAGATCAGCTGGAAAGTAATGCTTTCAGCCTGAACTGAGCCAGGCAGTTTTAAGCAGCTAGAGACAGTTGCTGTCCCTATTCTGGGCTAAGGAGTGCCTGCACAGCAGCCAAATAGCTGCCACTGTAATGCAAGTACGTGCATGGAGACCCGAAATGCTCCCAGAGGTTTGCTTTGGAAGAAAGGGGCATCCCAGACCACAGGACAGCACAACATGTGCCGCGGCACAAAGAACTGGAGAGAAAACAATTAAAAGCATTAAGGGCACCTGTCCACACACTACAAAGAAACAAGGGGGTAATTAAGTGCCAACCTCTGGAAGGGCAGAAACACTTCACTATCTGGGTACTACGGTTACTACTCACACTGTGCCAGCCCTGTCAGTAATTGGCAATTAGCTGAGATTTAGCATGGCCTGGAAGGTACCAGCATTACGTATCTCTAGGATAGAAGATGAACAGGGCTCCAACTTTGGTCCTAAACCGCTGCACGTGGGCTCCAACCTTGCTCCTACAACCTGCCAGAGAGCTGTTTGGGGGAAAGGGGGAAGCAAAACCAAGCACATTTTGCTCTCTCAAGACACCAAGTTCTTTAGAAAATCGAGGTTTGTGGATCGGACAGCCTGTTATATCATTAAAACATCAATGTTACTACAGTTTGAATTTCAGACAACCGTACCACTACACAAACAGCCTTCCCAGTCGCAGACAGACCTAAGAGCAAATGTTAACAAGTTGTCACAGCCAGTGGCAGTGTGTGCAGCGCTGAATCATCGCTGCCCCAGCCCCGGAGGGCTGAGGGGACAACCTTTGCCACTGTCACTGCAAGCAGGTACTACGGTGTCCAAGCAGCTCGTTTTCCCTGAAAGATCTCCCTGCGCTGCCTAAGAGGTATCGTCCGACAGCACCTCACCGTGCCTTACAACAGCTGTGGCACTGCACACCCACAACGGTACCCTTGGGTGCTCTTCAGAAGAAGAGCGGGGATCTCACAGAGCCACACCAGCTGGATTGCCGTGCCGAGTCCCAAGCCACGTCTGGCACCAGGCGCGGTCCCCACTGTGTACGAGTTTCATGGTTCAGCACGAGGAAGGCACCACAACAGAAGGCAAGTGCACAAAGCGAGCGCTGTTATCACGTTGGACATAAGCTGCCAAGTGTACCCTGTGGATGGTTTTTGTTATAGCTGGCAGCTGAGCCTCCTGTTCTGGTGGCCATCTTCATCTACAGGGATTCGGTTTCTCCTCTTTCCCCCCTCAGAAGGAATGGCTGAGCAGATCCTTAGACCTTCAGCTTTCAGCTGAAACTAGAAACTGGTCTAGTGGTTTTCTAAAAAGACTCCCGCCATCTTACAGAGCGTTATGTCAGTGAAATGGCTACCTGCACGGCCACATGCCACACCAAGGACCGAACGCAGCAAGCACCGACTGCAGCTACCCTCCCCTTGGCAGACGAGCAATCCCAACCAGAAGTCTGAGGAGAAACAGTCACTCAACCTGTCTCCTGGAATTTGGGATATGTGCTGGCAAGGGAGAGCATTAATTTAACAGACATGCTATATAAATAGCAGTTCCTGGTCTATCCTGGGGTATCAGAGGAGACTTGACGAACAGCAGCTGAGCTGTAGTTGTTCCACAACGAAACATTTTACACTAACAGCATGCTGTGTAATTTGTAACACAGAGGCAAGGAAGGTCAGTCATTCTCTATGACTCAAAATGAGCTTATTTTCACAGGGCACTAGCTTCACGATCATCTTGCTTTCCCCACGAACCAAGGGCAGCACGAGGCCTATGTATGTCTGCCAGAGACTGGCAGGAGCGCGGAGCAAACAGCTTTCAGATAATCTGATCTTCACCACATACCACAGCTAGGAAGCTTTCTATGAAATAACTGTTGCCACACACTGCTTCAAGCGATGTTACCTTCCCAAGGTAACATCTGTTGGGCTCCATCCAAGAGGACTGCGGATTACCGGGCCCGCATCACACGCATCAAGGAGCCCAAGCTGCCAGGACAGCCAAGGCTACTGAAGTTATATGATGGCTACACCAGTTCCGTCACTGACACATTCACAGCCAGCTGCAAGATGGATGCCAGCAATATCTACGTAATCCAAGGCAGAACTTCACCAGGCACATACCACAGGTCCAGGAGAAGAGCACTACTTCTGAGCAAATACCCACACAGTGCTGCAGGCACGTGATACTTCAGCAAAGGACTAAGTTGAGAGCCCAGTCCACACAAGCAGTGATGCAAGTAACGAATATTTGAGCATTTTTTGATCCTGTATCTGAGCAGAGATGTTGAATTAAGTGCTACAAAAGGTAAGTGTCCTCTGGTTTAGGCAAATACAAAATTGCTGGTTTGGGCTCTCTTACAAAACAGAGGCCATCAGACACTCCCTATTCATATTAGCCCTGCATGCAACAGCGTCGACCTTGCCGTAGGGAAGTTCTACACATAGGCTGTTACAACTTATGAATTATGGCTGTGAAGTACATAAACAGGTCACAGCTGTGCCCTCCTCATGTCTTTTAATAAGACAAAGCCTTTGTCAAATAGGAAGTGGCTCAAGTCCAGTCCAGAAGCCAAATCTAGAGAGACGACAGCAGATGCAAAAGCTACGTAACTTTTCCTGGAAATCCTGCCAGCCTGCTAGGAAAGAGCAGAGACAATTTTAAGGGTCTAGGATCCCTTCAGTGCTTCTGAGGCAACGTCATCTGGAAGCTTACCCAAAGGCTGCGTTGCCTGCGAGAACGTCGGTGGAATGCTTTGCAACAAACACAGCCAACACGCCTCAATCTAACTGCTGCTTGAGAAGCAACAGCTTTCTGCAATGTCTGCATCAGAAATAGATGAAATCCCACTCCCTGTTCAGATGATGGGCTCAAAGCACAGCTCGAGCAGGAGACAAATGCTGCACAGATACCCAGACAGAGCACACAACATTGGTTAGCTGACAATGGGACATACCATGAGCTCCTTTGGAGTTTAACATAAAGTTGAGCTGAAAGCCACGCTGTTGGCAGTACTTTTTACAGCATCATTTCAGCAAGAACCTCACAACCCCTACCTCAGAGGCATTCTGCATTTCACCACAGCATACACCAGAACTCTGGGCCATCTACTAAAAGGTGAGATCACTACAAGTTGTTCCTCAAAGGTTTCCAGGTCATCCAAAGAAGGGTATGAAGATATAGAAGAGACCAGTTCCCAAGCAAAAGTAAGGCAGAGATGACCTCTCCGGATCCAGTGCCACCTCAGAAGCACAGAGAAAGCACAAGATGGGGGCAGGGTGGGTATGAGGGCAGGATCGCAGAGCCAAGAGACAAAATAATTCTCTCCTCAAGAGTGCTTTTCAGCACAAGCATTAATTGGAGAAATCGAGACCCCTCCCCTAAGTCAAAGAAACACTCCAGATCCAGAGAGCTAATTCCCTGTCAGTCTTTGAATGCCACCTCTACCCTGGACAAAGGAAAATCACTTAGCTGCACAGCATGAGGCCATGCAGCTATTGCCACCATGGCTCACACAACGCCAAGCTCTCACACTGTAGCTCTGTCCCAGAGCCCAGGAAAATGATATACAAAAAGCACTCCATGTAAGCAGAAACAGCTGGAACATGAACATCAAGACTGTCTTGAAAAGGTATTCTGCCCTCTTACCCTAACCCACTGACCTTCTCAAAGAGGAAAAGCCCCCAGGTGCCAAGCAAGCTTACCAAATGCAAGCTAGGGAGCGAAGCACCAAGTCAGAACCCACCCTGGAAAAGAGAAGTGAGGCTGCTCTCCTGGGTGCACCCCCTGCTTCAGCAGCAAGGGATAGCTTCCCACGGGGAGGCAGCAGACGGCTGCTTCAGCACAGGAGCAGAGGCAAGGCTGGCTAGTGTCTCACCAAGGGTCAGGCAAGGTAGTGCTTTCCCCCCCTCAACAGCCGCTGGCCTGCTGCCATGATCTGCCTCCTGAGCTCAGCATGCATCACTCCCCAGAGACAGAAAGGAGGTGAAAGAAGAATCAGGTCACAGACCTCTATTTCTCCACAGAGCAGCGAATTTGGCCAGGTATCACGTGTCCAAAGGCTGCACAGGTAGCAGGTGACAGGGAGCCCTTGCCCACTGGTCCAGCACACGCCACCTGCACAGAGGTCAACGTAAGCAGCTCCATGCTCCGAGCTTCCTCCCATCCCCAACCGGAGCCAGCTCCGACACTGGGGCTGCTGCTCAGGCAACCACCAGCGCCCAGATCCTGAATCAGTCCTGCAGCTCCAGGAGCAGATCCTGACTTCATCCCCTCTTGCCAAAGAGCACTGAATCAGCACGAGCGGATACCACACACCCCACAGGGAAGGTGAATCAGTGCCACTCTGAAATCCTTACATCAAAGGCAACACATCACAAAACATAATTGCATAGGCATGTTTTGAATAGGCCTTATTGGCTGCATCTGACCTCATGCAGAAAGCCCGGATGCCCAATTACTGGTAAGTGGAACAGACATTTCTGCACTTCAGACTTTTGTGACTCACTGGGAGGCTCGGATTTGCCACAGCTCCCCTGCTCTCCCTCCTCCCTCTCCAATTATTAATGCTCCAAGTTTAAAAGACTTGTTGCATTATGCTAATGGGCCAGTTGGGTACAAGACGTACACCCAGGGACTGAAGCAACAAATCCAGATTTGCTCGTTAAGATGTTAATGCCTCAGAGCTAAATGGGAATAGGGAGCTAATAGGGGGAGGAAAAAAAAATCCAGTTGCCACAAAGCCAAAAAAGTCTGTCCTCTTTTGAGGTGCTCATTCCCATCTTCTACCACGTCATTTGTCTTCAGCAGTCAGGGGCTCATTCATTAGCTCTATGTGAATGATGATGTGTGTATGAATCACACTGCTCACTAATGATTCACGCAGTTGTAAAAGAGGGTATCAGGCTGTCGAACGACCAAAGGCTATAAAACACTTACTGGAGTTCTTGTCTGACACGGAACCGTTCTCCCTGATCAGGCCATTTTCTGCCACTTGCTAGCGTCTACTCTCAAAACAGCACTTCCTAATGGTTGCTATAATTCAAAAGGAACAGGTAGAGCAGGCAGATGAGAAAGCCCAGGAAATGTTTTACAACAATTAGACACAGGCAACAAGCAGGGTGTCAACAAGCCTTTGGACATTCTCCTCAGCTCTGGCTGCCTGCTCGCCTGGCACAGGGAGAGGGCAGCTTCCTCAGACCACCACCGAAACACAAGCTCTGAACAGACATTGCCTTGGTCCCGAGAGGTCTCATCAGCCCCGCTCCCATGAAATCCATATTCAGCTCCTAACCCCAGCGCTATGGAGACTGGCAGCCTGAAAACTCCAACAGCCAAAGCAGAGAAACTGCGTGTAAGCAGCTGCAGTACATCCTACGCGATTCCCTGCCCCAGAGCCCTCAGGTGTCACTTCTGCCCTCGACTATTCCAGCCTCTCTGCAAATGTCTCCTCCTTCTCCTCACAGTACCAGAAGCAAAAGGCAGCATTAGTATTACCTCTGTAACAGAAACACGACCTCCTTTAGAAACTACCCTTAAGAAAAGCGGCCTGAGAAAGCACTACTTCGAGGAAGCAATTCGGATTAGGTAAGAACTTAAATCATAACCTCTTCCCTAAATACTCCACACTTTAATGACGGATCATAAAGCCAAGCATAAAATCAGAAAGCTCATTGCCAGTTAAGATAAATTCCATGTGCCACCCTGCAGACGCTATTCTTCCAGTCCTTGCCAGGCTCATCTGTCCCACATTCCCCGCAGAGCCAAAGACAGCCATTTACCCCAAGGCTGGCCCAGCTCAGATTCCAGCAGAAGCAAAAGATTTTTAGCCAAGGTAGGACCACTGGAGACATCAGCTTGCTGTGGAGAGATCCTCAAGGCTATCCCATGACTGGCACTAGCATGACATATCAGCACTGCAACCTAATTAACACAGCACAAGTTGAAAAGCCAAGTAGTACCTTGCCACAGCACTGCCCTTCACAGATCGACCAGCTCACCCAGGCCCACTTCAAGGTCTCCATCGTACTCCATGTCCTAAGGTGAAAGCTTCAGCTCTGCAGAAACAGATCCTCTATGAAAGGTTAAACCACTTCCCAGACCCAAGGCACAGCCACAATGACAAACAGATTCCAACTGGGAAGGTAGGGAGAGAGACCTGCTGCCAGCCTGGGAAGCAGGGGAGGGAGCCTCTGAACCGACACATCTCTGGCAGCATAGCCAGAAACCAGCCACAGCGATGAAAGATCACACCAAATCCTCCTCCCGATGTATGTCATCACTTAAAGACAAGATAGTTATACTGGTACTTGCCTAGACACGGTAGTGGTGTTACACTCGCATCAGACGCGGTACACCACTATATATGGTGTACTGGATCTTATATGCATATAGTGCAGCAGAGGAATTCACACTGGAGTTAAGAATCAACTATTCTAGCACATTCAACTGTTCAACAGTTATTCCAGCACAGTTGCAACTTCGGTGCAACGAAGCTGTACAGCACCTGCCATCGACAGTCAAGCGCTGCAGACGCTCCCAGGAGCGACTGAGTATTTGCACTGCCTAATTCAGAAGAGAAATACAGCTCCCTGACGCAGCACAGTACAACCCCGGCACCACCAGTTTCCCAGCACTTTGTTCAAAAGAAATCAGGAATGAGGCAAACTCGTACAGGACATCTACTTGCCACTGAGCCCAGTTATTCCCTAAACGCATCCCAGCATTCACAGCTGCAGTGTTAACCCACAGGAAGGTGGGCTTTCAGGTCCCTTTTGGAGAGGTCCACCATGCTAACAGTAGAACAGGCCGAGACTGCCTTGTTCTCCACAACACCAGGTTGTGCAAACAGGTCTCAGCCTTGCCATCTTGCATCTGCAACATCCCAGGACAGCCCGGAACAAGGTGCGGAGATGTGCAGCCTACCACCCACCTTCTCCCAAGCAGCCTCCCATCCCTGTCACACACAGCTGGGAAACAGCAGCAGCTTGAGGCTAATTCCAAAGTTGGGCCCTTCCATCAGGACCAGCAAGGCTCCAGATGGACTGCAGGAGAACCCAGCTGCAAGCGATGCTTTCTGCAACACAAGCTGGGCAAATCATTCATGTCTAAGCGACAGGTCAGCTTTCCCACCCTCAAGCAGAACTAGCGTATGTTTCACTTTGCAGGAATTCCCACACGTTTTCAGGCCTCTGTCCTCCTCACATTTGGTTTCTCCCATACAGCAGCTGGAAGTCTCAACGTGGCAGAATCCAAACCCTAGCTGGAAACTGCATCGCTTTGCTTTCCCCTGGCTCTGGAAACACCAAGACTTCCCCTTCTCTTGCCATTCCTCCATTCTCCTGCCTTGATACATTTCTTCCAGTTGTAACCAGAGTAAGTTACTTGTTCAGACTTAGTTTCTGCATTTGCTCACAGGACTGCATATGCCCTGCCCCCCCGCCACCTTCCAAAATACTTTAGAAAATGTTCTTCGACACACTCTGTCAACCTTAGCTGTGCTTGCAGAGCCTTCCAGGACACCCTTCTCTTTGCCTCCTCTGTCCATTTCAGTAAAATAACTCATGATGGCTACTGCTCTGAGAGCAGTCTAGCCCTGCCTCCAAGGCAGGCGAGATGTCTCAAGGGAGCAGATTCCTAAAGGTTTTACCATTGTAAGGCAGCTCCACACCCTGCATCAGCCCCTGCTGCGCTCTCGCTCAGGGTCAGAAAGTCCATCTGCCTAACGGAGGTGTTAGTAAACCGCTTCTGAGCAGAGCTGTTTGCAGGAAGAAAACCCTAATTTCTATGACTTTGAGATCCAAATGTGATTCAGATGTGCCACCTCAGGCCTAAGCCTGCAAGGAGCCTGATAGCTGTCACTGATGCTTGATTTTGCCAAGCGTTTACAGCTTAGATTAGCACAAAAAAACTGACCACAGCTCTGCTAACTATTCAGAACTGCAAAGACCAAAGGACAAAGGGTGATTGTCAGTTTAACACTGACACTGGAAAACTGCATGAAGCAACAGCAGAAAAACCCCGAGAGAGGGTATAAGGGAAAAACATAGTGGCTAATACCGCTTCTGCTTGAGCTGCTGCAACATCCACATGCAAAGCCACGGCTGCAGCTTCTGGGGGGCAGAGTCTTTAAGCAAGACTCTGTTTTACAAAAAGTAACTGTGGACTGAAAGCAGAATCCCTTTGTAGGGGAGAAGCAGGGATGCCTGATGAAAAGTCTGAGCACTCCAAGCTACCAGAGGTGAATGACAAGGCTAGACTTCTCACGCGGGCTTAATTTGCTTATCACCAGCCTTCTACCCTCATCTTCTTCTGGCTAGAAAGGTTAATTGCCTGGAGCGCAGCACTCAGGCCCCATTTGCTCTCACTCGTACATACTCTGCAGACACCAGCTACTCTCCCTTCCCTTCTCACCAAATCAGAAAGATCAACTCATTAACTTTGTGCAGCATCAGACAGTTTGCAACTCAACTTTGGAAGAGCTAGGAGGAGGTAACAGACACTTCTGTTTTAGGAAGCAAGACACAGATAAAAGCACCTTCTGCTCCCTGCCAGCACAGACAGGGTTTTGGGGTGGGTTTGGGGGTTTTAAAAATTATTTTTCATTGTTTTGATTTGCTGGATTCTTGCTATCCAGAGATCACTGAGGAAGCCAGCTTTCCTAAGCAGGACTGGAAAAATAACACAGGCCATTCTTGCTGGGACGCTACCTTAAAGTCTGAGAAGCAGTCTTACCCTCGCTGGCCTCTGGCTGATCAGCTTCTGGTAAAGTTGAAGCTCTAATCTCCTCCCTGGGTTTTCTGACCAAATAGTGCCACTTACCTCACCTATCCCAGATATGATAAAAGCATTTCCTTGCTCTTATGCTCACTTAACGTTTTGATAACATTCTGCAGATTTCATTGAGGTTGTACCAAAATAAGCTGGAGAACAGCAGAGGTGCCCCAACAGCCACATGCGAGTTGAACGTCTAAGCTCCAGCTTCCTCCACTTCCCGTCCCTTTGATCCACTGCAAGAACAACCAGCACATGAAACTGGGACACCGCTGCTGGGTCACTACTAGGAGTACATGAGTAAGGGAAGGTGGAGACGCCAAGGAGGCCCTGGCCCTCCACATCACCCTCTTTAAAGGCTTTGCCCCCTAACCCACCCCAGAACAGGTCTTCCTACTTCACAGGAA